>NC_137159.1:4657538-6052538 GCF_951394435.1 Stenella coeruleoalba
GGGGCAAATATAGCTTTTAGAATAATGTTTTGAAAGCAGCCCCCTGTAAATATAAGGTGGTACGGCAACCATATGGAGACTGGGTTTCTGACATATGGCTTGAATTAACAAGTTTAAAACTGTTAGGATCAGTTTTTCTTCACTGAAGGCAAAACCACAAGATTCAGAAGTGAAACGCGCTCCAGTCACTGATACAAAGGCTCACCAAACGCTGGGCCTCTTGGGCTAGAATTTTTTGTTGGCAGCAAGTACAAATTATCAATAGTAAGACAAGTTGTAACATGACGAGGAATCACAAGGCTGCCGAGGCTTAGAATTTCACTTCAAATGGTGCTTGCGTGGGCCGACACCACGCTCGCTAGCAAAGGACATTGCCTCTTTGAAAGTGGCTTTTGAATTATGATTATTACATCCTCAAAATAAATTGTTTTCCTGGGTTGATATAAAAGATATTTGAAAAGACAAACTTGAGTGACAGATGGAAACGGCCCAGGGTGCCGTGTCTTCTGATCTCTCCTAATTGAACCTTTGTAGGATGAATTGAACAGGAACAGTTCAAAGATCCGGGGTCCGTATTACACAAATATTGTTTCATTTAATCAAAACTGTCTTTGAAGTATATGGCCCTGGTGGGTCACCTGTAGCTTTGAAATTTAAGGTCATATAAAAGCTTTAGTAATGCTGGAGAGGACAGTACACAGCTACAATAAGCGGCTGGACAAAAAAAAAAAAAAAGATCAAGATGGGAATGAAGGTGGTTTTCATATTCATGTTTCCTTGTATTGCCCTTTTATTTTTTTCAGGGAGCAGAGCTCTCCAAATTTGTGAGGAAAAGCATTACTACGTTCAAACATCCACAGGGCTCATTGTCATCATTGGAAATGTGTTGTTTGCAGTGCAGCATCTAAACCCTAATTATTCCAAGCTTTGAAATATCTGTTCAGTGTTAAGTTGAGCCCAGCTCATCTGAGTTCACTCCCTCCGCCTGCAACTCCCTGTAGGAAGAACATTACAGATTGTCTCTCTTACTTTGTAGAGAGAGTAAGGTTTCCTTTTAGAACTTGATTGGAGTGGCATCAAATATATTTATTTGTAGCCAGAATGGAAAACCCCTACAAAGAAAGAATGTTCTCCTCGTTGGGGAAATGCCATTGTAATGATACTTAATAACAATAACACAGTTTGCAAAGCACTAGTATGTACACTACCACCACTGAATCCATAGAGCGGTCTAGGAGACAGTGGGCCTTCTTGCCATTTTATAGACCAAAAAAAAGTTCAAGACTCCAAAAACTTAAGTGATTTGCCTAGTAGATCACAGCTAGTCCGCACCAGAAGGTGGACTTGAACTTGGCACTTAAAGTTCAGGCTCTGAGCTCTCTCCATCGTATCCCTTGCACAGGCTGGTCTCTCCAGGGTGGGAGCAACTGCCTGCCCTTGCTGTGGAGCTCTCACCTGGAACAGGAGGGAGATGCATTTCAGGTCCCGTGCAAGCTGGTCCTGGGGATGGAGGACACGTTTCATCGTCTCAGTTGTCCCCTCCTCTGGCTGCCGGGCTGCCGTGGGAAGGCAGGTAGGGCAGCAGGGGCAGTGGGGCAGTTCAGCCACATGGAAACTTTGGAGCATCCCGGGGTGTCACCTTATTCAGCAGCAGGGCACTAATCACGTTCAAAAAATGTTTTCAAGTGGATTCTTTTCTGGCTATAAACACACATAGAGGCCTCTCCTCCGTAAAAGCCTTCTAAGTCATACTTCCACAAGGTCTGTGCCCCTTTTTTCCCTACAATCTTCTGGGTCAGATCGCAACTGCACATGATTCCTCTTGATCCCAAGATCTTTCATAAATACCTTTAAATGTATGGAGGCCTATAGTGAATCTGGTAATGATTATTATATTTTTCCAAACATTTGTTTCTGCCCTTATACAAATTTTTGGCCTAGCTAGAGAAATTCCACTTAATCCTTTAGCTTACAAAAATCAGGAGAGAATCAGAGAGCAGAGAGCCATCTAGGGACCATCTGGTCCAACCCAGTTATGTCATAAATGAGAAAACTGAGGCTCAGAAAGGCTAAGTGACTTGCAAAAAAGAAAAACAAAAACCAATCACAGAACTGCAGGGGCGAGCACCCAGGCCCCGACTCCCTGATTCTAGGACCTTCTTAGTCAAATGATACTGCCTGAGTGTTCTCTACTAAAACAAAAAACAGACAGAAAGTACAAGATTTCAGGCCTTTCAATCCATCGCTCGCCTGCCATGTTGTATTTATTCTTCTTAGCCTAACCACTCCCTGACCTAGCACACATTAATTGTCCATTATTTGTCTCTCCTCCAGGAGAATATAATCAGTGGTGTGCTGTGTAGATGATTAACAAGCAGCTCTCTGAACAGAAGGAAACCAATGTGACTCATAGCATTCGCTGATCTCTGAGGTGTAAACCCGCCCACCGTGGCTGATTCCAGGCTCCCGGCAGAATGGACACAGACTTGGAAAGAGATGCGTGCAGCTGGTCCAGGTGACCCAGAGCGCTCCTGAGACCAGGAGTTACAAACCCTCTGGCTTCTCCCCCGTGTCTGCAACAGAGACTGACACATATTGGCAGCTCAGTCTGTACCCATGGGACTGCCTTACAGGGGTCACAGAGACTAGTTTTCTGGAAATTGTTGGAATTCTGCTGCCTCTCTGCTCCTCCTATACCATGCAAGGCAGCTGCACCTCTTTTCTGGGGAGAATGTTCACTTTCCCAGCTTCTCTGTTTCTGGTTGATGGACATTGGCCACATTCTGTTTTAACTTAACCTTTAAATGGATGGAAGCATAAACGGTTGTTTCAGGTGAAATTGTAAATGCAGATGGGGAAAAGCTGCATTATCATAATGAGACTCTGGTGTTTGGGAACATTGCAATAATAGTATGATTCTTCGGCTGTTTTTTGTTTCTTTTTTAAACGCTTGGAATGACTTCATTCATTCCCTCCTTTGGGGATGCAGGTCAAGCCCCTGGCAGGCATTTTCACAGCATCTCCCTCTCTGCAGCCTTTTTCCAGGAGCTACGTGCAGAGGCTTGAAGCCATTGTGAATCGGGGCCTTTGTAGCGGGATAATGTAGCCCATTATGATTGGAGTTGTATGCTTTAATAATGAGAAAAGGAAATCCCAATTCTGCTCCGGTAATTAGTGTAACTGGAACTTAAGTCAAAACCAAATACGGGGAGGTCTCTGCTCAACCATATATTTTTGACATTTTTATCTGCAAAATGCTTTGTAGGAAACATGGCCATAATGAAGTACATGTTCAAGAATTTTGATGAACCTAAAGTCAAAACATTCATGATGTGTGGGAGTAGAGAGAGGCATCTTCAAATATGGAGTTTCTTTCTCAAAGGGTAGTATGTTTTTAAACATAAATTATGGTATGTTCCATAGAGAATTCCAACAAATGACCAACGGGATGCAACAGAAACATCAATCTATATTATCTCACACACAAATATATACATGTTTCATGCATGTTTTATAGGATTGATCAGAGTCTCGGCCTTTTCTCACTATGGCATGTAATGTAATTCCTATTCAATTTCACACGGATAGTGAAAATCAATGAGACATTTAGCTCAAGGAGTTTCTGGACTGGAAGAGTCAAATAGTCCACTGGACATTTATACCTTTAGGAATTTCAGGGAACTGAGCTCTTTTGGAAATTCATACATTCTAGAATGTCATTCCAGGTCATACATTTAATTTCAAGGGAGTGATTTAAGAGGAAACAACTTTAACCATGGAAAAGTCTTAAAAAAATAGAAAATCCAGCAAGGAGTGGCTCAGTGTCAGGGTGCCTTGAATACCTAAACTCTCATTGACACACTCCTTGGGGCAATGCTCCGACCCTTCCATTTTCTGTCTGCCTCTGCCTCTGCCTCCGCCCACCCCCTCCCTACCGCCCCGCTGCATACAGTGAGCACTCAATGTGCGCACACTGGCTCGGATGAGAGGGAATGATTTCAATGGACTCAAACAGCTAGTCGAAAGCTAACCCCTGTGATTCATAAAGGGTATTGATGACAGTAGACTTCATTTTGGATTGATTCTTTAGGGAAAACGTCCATCTTTCTCTACAAGCTCTCTGACATCATCTGTGTTAGCAATGTTGACTTAGAACGGAACATTTTAGACAGTTTGGTTCTTCAAAGCCAGCCCAATCCGGTTGCCTATTTTGGTTCCAATGGAAAATGTAATATTCATATTTTCCTTATCCCTCGAATGAATATCTTGGGCAAAGTCTAGACCGTTAAATGAGGGAAGTGATGGAAATACTGCCATAGAAGAGCAATTTCTTTTCTATTTACATGAAACTGGCTAATAGCCAGACAGTCTGGTGTTTCACTTAAAACACAGTCATTTACTGCACAGAGCATAAGCCAGTTGCCTTACCTGAGAGAACCCGTCCCCTTCCAGAGCTGCGCTTTGAAGGAAGTTTATTTCAAGCTTATTCATAACCACCCTGGCAGGGTCATTAGGAGAGTTATGTAAGGCAAGGAGCAGCCCAGTGTTTAATTATCAATCCGTCAAAACACTATTAGTAATCCCCACCTAAAAAGAGCAATGGCTTGTTTAATGTGCTGAATGAAAAATGTTAAAGCAGTAAAAAATAGTTTACAGGCGAGTTTTAAAGCATAGATTATCACGTAACCAGAGTTTAATTCTACAGTTCAGATACTGATGCAAAACAAAACCAAAAAATAAAAGGATTAAAAAAGAAACACTCGAGGTTTTCTTATGAAAAACGAGAAGACTAAGTATCACATCAAGAACTGCACTCTCTTCTTTTCAAATGTATGGGTCTAGGGAGCTCCAAGAAATTTTATTTAAAAAGGATGACGCCATGAATGAGGGAAATAGTTGACATTTTAGGAATTTCTGCAGCCTCGGAAGCTCTTTTGTGAGGAACAAGTGATGTCAGTAAACAAGGCAGCCCGGGGCCACCGTTTCCTACCTTGACTACTTCTTCTGCTTGCCGGGCTGGTATATTTTTTTAATTTTTGGAAGCTGTAATTTGAGAACTTTCAAAGCAAACAAAGTAAAGGTTGGTCCTAAAGGGGACGTATTTAGCCTAAAAATAAATGAGCTTTCATAACTCAGGTGAAGTTTCTCTCTCTCTCACTCTCCCCCCACCCCCCTTCTGTCTGTCTCAGGCAAACAGCTATATTAATAGTCATCTCATAACCACAGCATTTTGCTAACAGTCACAGAGCTATATTTAAATTCAGGGCACTGCTGCCATGAATTCGACAGTATCTTTATAATCTTGTTTTTAAAATACTTGCTTTTGCCCAGCATCTTTGATCCCTTAGTGACCGCAGAGATCTTGCTGCCATCGCCTCCTCCTTTCCCCACCCTGCTGGAGCGGCTGCAGGTGGATGTGGCCAGAGCTGACCCCTGCCCCTGAGCGTACAGGAAGCATACCCAAGGGTCTGGGGCCCAAACTTATCTGTTTTGCTCCCAGGTGACCTGCTTTGGAGGAGTTCTGCTTTTTTTTTAACCCAACACTTAAAATGCACAGGAGTTTTCAGGAAGGGGTGCGAGGTGTTGACCCAGGGCAATTCAAGTTCTTCCTGGCTTTCAGTGTCCATGGCGACCTCCAACCTGCCACCAACCACACATCCATTCACTGCAAGATAATTATGCAAATATATACTAACTAGGTTTAGTTCCCTACTTAGACTTCCTTCCCACTCCTAGCTCCCTAGCATGGGTGCTGACAGTGTTTTGGAAGAGTTACTAAATAGCTGGAAGGCTTTCTGAATATATCTATCCCGGCCTGTCAAAGCTAGAACAGCGACGGTCCATCTGGGCCTGGAAGACAATTTCCATGGTGTAAAATACTCTTTCAATTCTTTCCTACCAGAGACGACCAGCTGGTGCTGCAATGAGACAGCCAAATCCACTGTGTGTAGACCTCCGCTCCAAGCTAAAGAGTGGCCTGGGATGACCCTGAAGTTGCATCTTTGGAGCAGTGAGCAAAAGCCATCGCAAGGGGAGAAAGCAGTTCCTGGGTTGGTGTCACCATCTCGGGCTGAGGCCGCAGAAGGCGACTCCAGCAGGATAGCCAAAGCTCTTGAGCAATTGATAAAAATGTGTTTTTCTTTCAACTTTCTGGATATTAAGCATAGGAAGGGATTTGGGGGAGAAGAGCCTGAAGTTTTTCGAACAAATGCCTCACTTTTTGAGTGTCTATCTTAGCCAGAAGCCCTTTCTGGCACTTTCGTGTTGTGTGATTGTATATACCATTTTAAAATCATAAACAGCATTTGAATTTGGATATGTGGGAAGAGTGGAGGAAGTTGGTTCTTTCCCCGGAAGTCCTGAGATTCTGCTTACCCTCCAGTTCTTCCAAAAACATAGTTTGTGAGTGTGTTTCAGTGCCAATCTGGATCTATACAGAGTATTAAAAAACCTTGAGGACCTGACAGTGACAGCTCCTCAGTAAGGATCTCTGCCTTTGTCAACATTTTACCTTCTGGGGACGGTGAGAGGTGTGATCCTTTCCTGAACCACCAGGGCAGGGCTCAATATTTGGTACATTGTCACAAAGAACAAACCAAATTACCCAGCAGTGGGAGTCACTGAGGCTCAACACCCCTCAGCTCCCACCTGGAATCAGAGGTGAGGGGCGGGGAAAGCAGGTGTGGCCATGTGGAAGCTGGGGACGTTGTCAGTCGGTCAAGTCAGTCAGAAAGGGCAAAAACTGACAGAAAAATAAGTCAGTCCGCTTAGGTGATACAAGTGAGATTCAAAAAGGAGGGAAATCTTCCATGCCACAGTCCAAGGGAAAGTCATCACAGCATCCCAGGGGCAAAGAATTCTCAGAGACCTTGAAGGGGCAGCTCTGAAGTCCACGGTCGGCACAACTTCTCTCTAAACTTAAAGTCTCTATTTTGATCAGGGCTAGTGCAGGAGATGGCATGCTGCAGGAAATGAGCTGATGAATGCCTGGCTGGGCCCTGTCTCCACAATTCTTGATGCCTGGGTACCTCTGGGTGGTGTTCCAGGGAGGAGCGGCCTTTAGAGACAGCAGCACTCCAACCTCCATGGCTTCTGGTTAGGCAGCCCCATCAGGATGTCACTAGTCGGGAGAAGAGTATCCAAACAATATATCCTGGTTTAATCATGTGCTTGGCCAGTTTGGATAGCACTTTGTTCTCTCCCAGTGTGGCCAGTGACTTTCTTACCACTCTTGGGGAGGTAGAACAGGGTCCAGCGTGTGCACATGAGAACCTTGCTGTTGGGATGCCACAGGGGAAGAGTACCTCGGCTGGATTTGCTTCCGTGCTCTTGCCAAGATTATAGAGAGACACAGGAGAGATTGACAATGTCCAAAACGTTACAAAGTCCCTGATGATCGTGGTGGTGAGACCAGGATGGAGGACAGGGATTGGGCAGCTCAAGTTAGTGATGCTTCTGGACATGGGGACATCACCTGTTGCTGAGAGCCCACCTGCTTGTTCATATACAGTCAAGAGTCATCCTTGCTTCTAAAAGTGAGTTTAAGGGAAGTATGTTCCATCGTGCACAGTAACAGCACTGACATCCCCAAAGCAATGTATATTGGAGATCCGGCTGCCTAATAAAAGACTGGCCAGGTAACCACACCCCAGGTCTGCATGGATTCTCATAGAATCCTGGGACACACGGTTAAAATGGTGCCAGGATAAATTGAAACAATGAGATGTCACTACATACCAACCAGCACTGCTAAAACTAAAGGATGACAATACCAAGTGCTAGTGAGAATGATGAGCAAATGAAATCCTCATACACCCACATGGGAGTGGTGGTATGAAGACTTTCGAAAGCTGTTCGGTGTTAATCTACTGAGGTTGAAGGTACCCATATCCTGAGACCCAGCAACTCCACTCTTGTGTACATAACCCATAGAAATGCCTGAACCACCCCATTAAGAGAGAGGTACACAAATACCCACAGCTGTGTTATTCACAATAGCCCAAAATATGGAAAAACAAATGATCGCCATGATTACCAAAATGGATAACTAAATCATAAAATATTCAAAGAGCGACCAACGATCCCAGTTTGCCCAAGACTGAAGACTGTCTAGGAACATAGCACTTTCAGTACTAAAACAGGATGGTTCAGGTTTTGGGGTACAGCACGTAAGAAGCTTAGAAGTTGCCACTCCATCCTAACAAGTAAAAAGCAGAACAAACTGAAAAATCAACAACTCTTTTAAGAACAGTCATATAAGTGAGGTTACAGGGCACACCACTGTCCTAAAATTGGAAAGACATACAGGCAAATACAAAGAATTATAACTTACTAGAGCAGGAACCAATGAGTTGAAACCTTCACAGGAACCAGAGAACTGTACTTGACAAACTGCTGGAGGCCCAGTGTGGACAGATCTGAGAGTTAAAAACTCTAGGGGGACCCAGTCATACCAGGGCCCCATGTTTTTTGTGAGTTTTATCTCTAGGAACTCTATAAGATCCTCAAAGTGAATACTGGAGAAAAAAATCCCCTTATGCTTCCTACAGGGGGAGGGGGAAAGGAACCATTCTGAAATAAAACAGAGTATCTCTTCTTCCTAGCAAGGTCTGCCCTCAGGAGAAACTTTACCTGATGGGGTTTTCTCAGAGCCTAAATGACGTGGGGGAAGGGAAATACCCAACTCCAGCCTTCTTAAGCCATCGTGTTACACTTAACAGAGGTGGGGGCTTGGGGGGGATGAAAAACTCTTGTGAAGATTAGGGTCCAGTGGTACAGACTCATTAAAAGACTGCGACCTAACCACAGGACTGTCAAACACTTCCCCACACCCCAAACCTTACCACTACATTAATAAGGTCTATTTATTACAGTTCCCTTTATGCAGTAGATCATAACCACCTTGCAATAAAAAATCATAAGGCATATCAAAAGGCAAAAAATACAGTTTGAAGAGACTGAATATGTATCAAAACTAAAGTCAGATATGGCAGGAATGTTGGAACTATCAGATGGGGGATTTTTAAAAACTATGATTAATATGCTAAGGGCAGAAAACATGCAAGAACAGATGGATAATGTAAGCAGAGAGATGGAAATTCTAAGAAAGAGTCAAAAAGAAATGGTAGCGATAAAAAAACACTGTAATAAAGACCATCTTTGACAGGCTCATAAGTAGATTGGACACAGCTGAGAAAAGAATCTCTGGGCTTGAGAATATGACAATAGATGATTCCAAAGCTCAAGAGAAACAGAAAAAATGACTGAAATTAAGAAAAAAACAGACTATCAAGGAATTCTGGGACAACTACAAAGAAATAACAGGGGCATCATGGGGACACCAAAAAAAAAAAAAAAGAAAGAGAGATAGGAATAGAAGCAATATTTGAAGAAATAATGACTGAGAATTTTCCCCAAATTAATGTCAGACACCAAACCACAGATGCAGGAAGCTCTGAGAACACCAAGCAGGGTATATGCCAAAAAATCACATCTAGGCATATCAAATTCACATTTCAGAGAATTAAAAATAAAGAAAAATTTGGGCAGAGACCAGAAGGTAAAAACAAACAAACAAACAAACAAAAATCCTAGACAGGAGCAAAGATAAGAATTACACCTAACTTCTCCTCAGAAACCATTCAAATTAAAGGAGAGTGGAGTGAAATATTTAAAATGTTGTGAGAAGAAAACCACCAACCTAGAATTCTATACCCTGAGAAATTATTCTTCGAAGGGAATGAGAAATAAAGACTTTCACAGACAAAAATTGAGGGAATTTGTTGCCAGTAGACCTGTCTTGCCAAAAAATTAAATGATTAAGAAAAGGAACTTGTATTTACATGAAGAAAGAAAGAGCATCAGATAATGAATAAATGAAGATAAAGTATAAACTTTTATTTTTCTTATCCTTAATTGACATGAAGATAACAGTTTATTCCAAATAAAAATAGCAATAATGTTGTCAATTATCTTTACATATATGAATATATATGTACATATATACACGTACATATATAGGTACTTATATAAAAGTATACATATATGATTATCTATGATTATATATAAGTGAAATAAATGACAACAATGATACAAGGGAAAGGATAAAAGAAGTAGGAGTATTGTTTCTTTAAGGTACTTGCACTATCATGAGGCAGTATACTATTTTTTTTGAAAATGAACTTGGATTAGTCATAAATGTATATTGCAAACTCTAGGGCATTTAAAAAAAGTTTTTAAAAAGTATAATTGATATGATAAGAAAGAAGAGAATATGGAATCATATACCATGCTCAATTAAAACTACCAAAGGCAGGAAAAGTGTGGAAGAGAAAAATAGAAATGATGAATGAGGGCAACAAAGAGAAAACAGTAACAAATACAGTAGATATTAATCCAATTTTATCAGTAATCACTTTAAGAAAATGTACCGACTGAAAGACAGAGATTGTCTAAGTGTATCAAAAAATAAGATCCAACTATATGTCTTCAAGAAACCTACTTTAAATATAAAGAAGCATGTAGATTAAAAGTAAAGAAAACAGAAAGATATAACATGTTAACACTAATCAACAGAAAGCAGGAGTAGCTATATTAATTTCAGACATAGCAGATTTCAGAGCAAGGAAAGTTATCAGGGATAAATAGGACCGTATCATAACGATAAATGGTCAATATTCCAAGAAGATATAACAATCCTTAATGTGTATTCAACTAACAACAGAACATTGAAATGCATGAGGCAAAAACTGAAAAGTTGAGAGAACTTCAAAGAGAAATAGGTAAATCATATAGTATATGTGGAGACTTTAACATCCCCCTATCAGGAATTGACAGACCCAGCAGGCAGAAAAATCAGTAAGGATGTATTGAACTCAACAGCACCATCAAACAACTGGATATAATTGACACCTAGATACATCATATGTCATCCAACAACAGTAGAATATACATTCTTCCTAAGTTTACATGGAACACTCACCAAGATAAACCACATTCTGGGTCATAAAACACATCTTAAAAGATTAGAAATCATACAATGTCAAATTTCACACCACAGTGGAATTAAACTAGACATCAATAGCAGAAAGATGCCTAGAAAATTCCTGAATACTTGGAGATTAAATAATACACTTCTAAATAACACATGAGTCAAAGAAGAAATCTCCAGAGAAATTTAAAATTATTTTGGACTAGAGGAAAACAAAAATACAACTTACCAAAATGTGTGGGATGCAACAAATGCAGTGTTTAGAGGAAAATTTATAGCATTGAATGCATATATTAGAAAAGAAGAAAGATCTAAAATCAATAATTGAAATTTCCACCTTAGAAAACTAGAAAAAAATACAAATTAAATTCAAATTAGCAGAAGAAAAGAAATAATAAAAATTAGGGCAGAAATCAATGAAATTGAAAACAGGAAATCAATAGAGAAAGTCAACAAAACCAAAAGCTGGTTTTTCAAAAAGATCAATAAAATCAACGTCTCTAGCCAAGTTAATTAGGAAAAAAGAAAGAAGACAAGTTACTAATATTAGAAATGAAAGAGCAGACTACATTTCCTATGGACTTAGAGAAGATAATCAAGAAATATTATGAACAACTCTATGCCCACAAATGGATAACCTAATGAATGGACCAATTTCTTGAAAGGCACAATATGTCAGAACTCACACAAGAAGAAATTGACAAACTGAATAGGCCTATATCTATTAAATAAATTGAATCAACAATAACTTTCCAAAAGAGAAAGCACCAGGCCTAGACATGTTCACTGGTGAATTCTATCAAACATTAACAAAGAAATTATACCAATTCTCTACAATCTCTTGCAGAAGATAGCAGAGAGAATACTTCCTAACACACTCTATGAGACCAGCATTGCCCTAATATCAAAACCTAATATCAAAATAGAAAAATAATACAAGAAAACTAAAGCTCAATTTCTCTCATGAGCATAGATATAAAAAGTTCTCAAATCAAATTCAACAATGAATAAAAAGAATTATACAGCATGACCAAATGGGATTTTTCCCTGTTATGCTGCTTCAACATCCAAAAATCAATTCATGTAATCCAACACATCAATATGCTAAAGAACAAAAATCACATGATCATATCCAAAGATGCAGAAAAAGCATTTGACAAAATTCAACCCCCATTCATGATAAAAACTGTCAGCAGGAAACTAGAAGTTTTTCTGCTAAGATCAGGAACAACTGAAAGATGTCCTTTCTTACCACTGATTTTCAACATTGTACTTGAAGACCTAGCTAATACAATAAAACATGAAAATGAAATATAAGGTCTATATATTGGGGAGGAAGAAATAGAACTGTCTTTGATCAGAGACAACATGATCATCTACGTAGAAAATCTGAAGGAATCAAGAAAAAATTCTGGAAATAATAAGTAATTATAGCAATGTTGTAGGGTACAAGGTTAATGTAAAAATCCAACTGCTTTCCTATATACTAGCAATGAACAAATGCAAATGCAAATACACATAAGGCATACACTGGGGATATTGAGGGTTCAGTTCCAGACCACCACAATAAAGCAAATACTGCAGTAAAGCAAGTCACAAAATTTGTTGGCTTCCCAGTGCATATAAAAGTTATGTTTACACTATACTGTAGTCTACTAAGTGTGCAAGAGCATTATGTCTAAAAAGACAATGTATTCAGTACAAAACATACCTTAATTAAAAAAATATTTTATTGCTAAAAAATGCTAACCATCATCTGAACCTTCACCAAGTCACAGCAGCAACATCAAAGATCACTGATCATAGGTCACCATAACAAATATAATAATAATAAAAAAATTAAAATACTGTGAGAATTACCAAAATGTGACACAGAGACATGAAGTGAGAAAATGCTGTTGGAAAAATGGTGCCTATAGACTTGCTTGATGGAGGGTTGCCACAAACCTTCAATTTGTAAAAAATGCAGTATCTATGAAGCACAATGAAGCAAAGTGCAATAAAATGAGGTATGCCTCATTACATTAGCACCCCGAAAATGAAACATTTAGGTATAAATCTAACAAAATACGTGTAAGATCCACATGAAGGAAACTACAAAACTGATGAAAGACATCAAAGAAAAACTAAAGTGGAATGATATTCCACGTTCCCAGATAGGAAGACTCAATATTTATTGTCAAGATCTTGGTTCTTCCTAACTTGACCTATAGATTCAATGCAAACCCAATCAAAATCCCAGCAGTTTATATTGTGGATCTTGTCAAACTGATTCAAAAGTTTATATGGAAAGGCAGAAGACCCAGAATAGCCAAAATGATACTGAAGAACAAAGTTGGAGGACTAAGGCTAACAAGACTTACTATAAAGCTACAGTAATCAAGAGTGTAGTATTAGAGAAATAACGGACAGTAGATAAATAGAACAGAACGTAGAGTGCCGAAACTGACCCATATAAACACAATGAATTAATCTTACACAAAGTAGCAAAGGCAATACAATGGCACAAACATGGCATTTTCAAAAAAAAATACTGGAACCACTGGAAATCCACATGTAAAAAACGAATCTAGACACTGACTTTATATCTTTCACAAAAACTAACTAAAAATGGATCATAAGCCTTCGTGTAAAATGAGAAACTATAAAATTCCTAGAAGATAACATAGGAGAAATCTTGGATATGATGATGATTTTAAATACAACATCAAAGTACAATCCATGAAAGAAAAAAATAAACTGGACTTCATTAAAATTAAAAGCTTCTGCAAATGTCAATGTCAAAAGAATATGAAGACAAACCACAGACTGGGAGAAAATATTTGCAAAGGACACATTGGATAAAGGACTCATCCAAAATATTCTTAGAACTCTTAAAACTCAACAATAAGAAAATGAACAACTCAATTTAAAATGGGCAAAATACCCGAATGGACACTTCATCACAGAAAACTTACAGACAGCAAGTAAGCAAATGAGAAGACATTCAACATCTTATGCCACTACCAAATTGCAACTTAAGACGACGAGATACTGCTACACACCTATTAGGATGGCCAAAATCCCAAACTCTGACAATACTAAATGTTGATGAGGATCTGGAGCAACAGGAACGCTCATGGGTGAATCTCATAACCATATTGTTGACTGAAAGAAGTGAGACACAGAACAGTACACTCTGTATGATCCATTAATATAATGTTTTTAAAGCAGGGAGAATTAAATTACTGTGATTTGAGGAACTTCCCTGCCGGTCCAGTGGTTAGAACTCAGTGCTTTCACTGCTGTGGCCCTGGGTTCAATCCCCATCAGGGAACTAAGATCCACAAGCCACATGATGCAGCCAAAAAATAATAATGATAATGTGGTTTGAGATACACACAAACTACAAAGAAGAGCAGGGAAGATGATCTAGAAGAGAGTGGTCACCCTTTCCTTGGGTGGCCCTGGGGTTTCTGAAGTTTGGAACTGAGATGGTTGTTTCACAGTCTTAGCTATATAATAATGCATTAAGATGTATTAGTGATTATTTTACTATTCTGTTTTTGTGTTATACAGTTGACCCTGAACAACATGGGGGTTAGGAGTGCTGACCCTCCCTTTAGTCTAAAATCCAACTATAATTTATAGTTGACCCTCCACATCCATGGTTCCACACTCATGGATTCAGCAAATTGAGGATTGGGTAGTATTTACTATTAAAAAAAAAAAATCCATGCATAAATGGACCTGCTCAGTTCGAACTCATATTGTTCAAGAGTCAACTGTATTTCCCACTTTTAAAAGGTCAAAACAAAGGAGTAGGAGGAAGAAAGTAGCATCACATCTCAGCAACAAAGCTCTTTTCCTTATTTATTCTACAAAGCAAGGATTGGAGCAGAAACTGCAGAGATTTATGAGTCAGAATACCTGGTTCAAACTCTGTTTTTGCCATTTTTTTACTCTGTGGCCTTGGAAAAGTTGTTAAATAGATCTCGGGCCTGTTTCTTCCTATTTGGGGACAAATAATAATAGAGGCTCCATTTTATGGAGGACATAACTTAAATCCTGGGTGTCATCTAACATGGGGACAATAATATCTACTTCACAAAGCTGTTATGAGGGTAGAAAGAGACAATGAAAGCAAAGTGCCCAGCAGAGTGACCACACATGTGAGAGGAGAAGCATCAAGTCCCTTCTCTGCTTCCCACCCTGATGGCTTTAGGACTGTTCTCTGAGAACGTAGTCCTCTCACACTGGCAGGAAAAGGTACAGCCCACATTCGACCTCAGAACAATGTGTCCTGCGGGCATCAGAACACACGTGGATGCTTTGGGGCTGTAGAAAGGGAGGGCCCGACTCCTTCAGCAATGTCTGGTCTCACTTCAAGTTCCTACCCACCTGCCCGCATCCACTTTTACTTCTGAAGAAGGGCAGCAAATCTCAACTTCATCTTCATCAAGAGGGGACGACCCGAAATAGTTAAATAGAATGGGCCAGCTATGAAGTAACAGAAAAGAATGAATGAAAACACCAAGTCCCTGCTATGAATCCCCCTGTTTGGAGCAGGACTGCCCCATCACACAGCTTCAAGAAGACCACGACAGCCCTGGATTAGGACATAGTGGTAAGGGAAGCACGGTCCCTGACTCGAAGGAGCTGGAGGTGTGGTGGGCTCACGCATGAGGAGAGGCAGGTAAACGTAAGCAGGTAGGTAAACATGAGTAGGTCTGATCCCCTCCCAAGAAGGCGTGCTGGTGGGTCGGCCTTGCACCTGATCACATGGCATCAATTCAGCCACTATTATGAAAACCCTGGAGGGGGTAGAATTGGTGTAAGTACCAAGAGACGTTGACTCTACAGCAGATGCTTTGCTGGGCTGTAGCTGAATTAATTCACTTGGTCCTCATGTTGCCCTTATTTAAGAAGTGGAGAAATAGAGGCTCAGAAAGATTAAGTCCGTGCTATTAATGGAATGAAGGACTAGAACCAGTTTATAGAGTTAGGGTAAAGCACATTTTCTTTTTTTCCACCATAACCGGAGAGCTCTTTATTAAGCTATTTGTTTATTTATTAAGCCTTCTCCGTAGGATGTCATAGGTCAACATTTCCTAAGCGGTGTCCACAACATACCACGTCCCACAAAATGTTAAGATGAAGGGTCTCATTTGGTATTAAAAAACAAAAACAAACAAACAAAAAACGAAATAATTCTTCCTCATATAAGACTTCACACCACTTTAAACATTACTCATATCAATTGTGACCTTCCAGAGAATATTTGCTTCAAATTTATTTTACCACTTAAATCTCTTTCTCTCTCTCTCAAGTGAGTGTTCCATGGAGCAGAGTTTGGGAAACCCTGCCTAGATTTCCACCTACATGATTCTCTGCATATTCCCCTGACACAGAAAATAACAAGAATGGCAATACCTCCCCACAGAGCCTGTAGAAGGAAGCGTCATAAACCCAGCTAGTATCTTCATTGTTGGAGCATAAGCCCAAGTGTGTGCTTCATGACCAGGCTCGGGGAAAACTCCTGCCCTTCAGCAAACACCACCAGACTTGTTTTGCTTTGTCTGTTTGTTTCTTAGAGGAACTCAGAACCTTACCTAAGATTATACTCCAAGGACAATAGGCTGAGAAACAAACTGATGCTTAAATCTATAAATAGAAATGACATCTCAGTGGCCTCCTTAGTAAAAAGGTTCTTAGATCTGGATGCCCACCAGAATTACCCGCAGAACCTTTAAAACACACAACCCCCTCCTCTGGTGGTTCCAGCGCAGCTGGTCTGTTTTGTTTTGTTTTGATGTTCCATGGGTCTAGGTCACCGAGCTGTGACCCTCCAATACAGGGATTCTATTTCACTAATAGCAGAGACAGAAACGGAAATGTTTCCCAGTATTGCCTTGATGTTCTTCATTTAAAGCATAATTTCATAAAGAAGTTGGATATACCCGAATGCATAAGAATAGAGAATTTATTGAATAAAATATGGTACATCCTCACCTTCCCAGTTCCCGGAAGAGCTTCCCTCCCCACTTCCTGTTCTAAGTCACCCCTCTCCTTCACTTATGGGAAAACTCAGAGATGAAATCCACCACTTCTCCATCTTTGTGTGGATTTCATCATTTAGAAACCCCTTCCTCTTCCCACAAAACTTGACTCTTGAAGTCACGGCTTTCCTGAGAAAGTTGAGTGTGAGCTCTGAAACTTTGAAGGAGCTGTGGTCTTTTCCTCTCAGCCCTTCCCCTGTGTCCTGAGCTTCAGGACTCAGCCTTGGCTTTAGAAGCTATAGGGAAACAGGATGTGAAGAGGGCAATGAAAGGACAATCTATTTACAAAATATTGGATCAGTTACAATTAAAAAAAAAAAAAAAAACAACTTGCTTTTTTCAAACTGTAACTTTACCATCTGCCCACCTGGCCATTTCCTCACATTGCTAGAAACCTCCAACTCTTCTTTTTCCCGTGTTGCACCAGGACAAGGGGCCCAGGTGGGGTCCGTGGTTGAGGGGATGGGCTTGCCCAGCAGGGCTGAGCAGTTGGTCTCACTCTGCAATTCAGGCCACGAGGAGGGGAGCAGCAAAATCTGGGACAGAGACGTGCAGTCCCGTGACCACCCTGCGCACGGGGGACAGTGGGTCACCGGGCTCCTGAGGGCAGAAGCAGAGCTCTGGGCACACAGAACAGACACCTGCAGGCGCCTTGAAACCTACCCTCAGTACAGGCATCTGAGTTCAAATGATCTACTTGTTTTGCCCCCAGACACTTATTTTCCTTTTCCTGACTGGGCTGTTTTCATTGTCTCCCTCTTCTTCCAGCTCCAAGATTATACATAGCTTTGTTATCAGAGGGTATGCTTGGAATGTCAGACACTCCAACCAATCAAATCATCCCGCGTTGTAGCTGGGATGTACCTCAAGGGCATAGCAAGACTAATGCCTTCTTTTTCCCGGTGACAGCCAGAGAGGTTATCTGACTCTTCCGGGGTTACACAGCAAGGGAGCAGCAGTCCAGAAACTAGAAATCAGGTCTCCTATTGTGCTCCTCCAGTCGCCCTAACGTGTATTCATAGAAGACAAATACACGTTAACGTCAAGCAACGCGCAGAATGCCAAATCTGCACCCATACCCACACGTTGCTCTCTAGAACCACACATACATGCTTCTGATTATCTGCCTTAAAAAAAAATGTTCATTTCCTTGCTTATCCTCCACAACTGCATGAGCTCAGATAACTAAAAGTTGACTCCGTATCTACATTTTTAAAGCTCTCTTTCTTAGAAGCGTTGCCCATTTTGCAACAAGCCTAAACATATGTGAAAAATGTCATGCTTTATATCATGTGGTGCCTCTGGGAATTTTGTCAAATTATTTCCATTTTTCTACTCGGAGTCCTAATGATCCTCGACACTCACTATGCGAGGGAGAGAAATGTGTGCCCTGCCTCCCGCCCCTTGAAATATTCACACTGGCGTGTAGGAAAGGGCTTTTGGGCTGCGTATGCTCTACTCAGACGCATCGCGATCGTCCACGTCTTCTCTTCATACCTGCGACTCTGTTCTTGCTATTATTGCATCTACATCAGTGCCCCTATCATCGGCAGCCTGTCTTTTCTCCTTTGGAACAATCTCTGTTCTCTATACCCAAGCTGCCAACTCTGTGCTTTCATTGTGCTGTTCCCACTGCTACTTTGCTGTCTGTGTATTTGTATCCATGAGTGGGAGCAACTAGCAGGAACTAGAGTACATCCGTTCAGCATCTCCCCCATGGAAACAACAGCAGGCCCCTCCGGTCTCACGTAAGACCTCCATTTACAAAGGGCTCCACTGCGTCCCAAAGGGAAATGAACGCCTACCAGGACCAATCCGGTGAGGAGAGTGAGAGGCACGTCCTTCCTGTAATGCTAGCATTCTCTTGCTAATGCGGGCATATTCCACAGATCTCTGAGCAGGGACAGAAATCAATTCAAACCCTTCCCGGGCTGCAGCAGGTCCCAGGAGGACTGGGGAGCCTGCAGACCTGGTTTACAAACCTTAATTCCCCAGGCATAGGCTCGGTGCTTCTGCTAATTGCCATGCCTGGGTCTGGGGCTGGCTCTGAGACCTGCTTTCAGTTAAATGTCCTGGCTGCCCCCTCACACTGAGGGGCTTTCTTTAGAATTGATTAGAGTGTTCACAAAATAGTTCCCTTAATGCAAAATGTTTCTGTTTTCTCAGGAGAATGAAAGCATCAAAAATCAGATGGAATATTTTAGCAATGGAACAGTCCAAAAACCTCTTATATTTCCCAAATCACAGAAAAGAACTTACTAGGAAAATCATAAATTACATCACTGTGCTGAAATTGGCGAATATTTTATCATTGGTAAAACAGGATAATGCAAAATTCCCGGGAAGAAATAAGGGGGAACTTGCTAACCTTGAGGTCTTAACACTCTAAGATGCTTGCTTATGCCTCCTCTTAGATTCTGCACAGGGATATGAAACAGCTGCCCACAAGGTAAGATTTCAGGGTCTTGGAAGGCCTTGCAGCTGGCAAGGGGGAAATGCAGGAATTCTCTTCCAGCCACCGATGGGAGCCTGAAACTTTACTCTTAGATAGAGATTCAATCTTTTTTTAATTTAAAGATCCACGCTCTGATCAGATGCAAATGAGTCCAAGAGACTGTAATATTCTCAGCTAGTATTGCTTATTTATACCTTAGAATGAAGGATTTGTCAAAACCTTTCTTTCGAGCAAACTTTGACCGGGGCAGGGGAGGTATTGAGAGAGGGTTTTCACACCACGTTGGTCGAAGAAGGTGGGCAAAGGTGCTTACAGTCCCGGAGGCAAGAGGCAGAATGGGAAGCTACACCAGCACGTTGATTTTGAGTCAGCTCAGCCCTGTTTGCAATATCCAGAGTTGCGGAGCTCCCCGTCAGTGGAAGTGTTCTAGAACACGCTGGCAAGAACGCCACAGACAGGATTTAAATACCACGCGCAGGGCTGGACTCTATCCAGGCCATCATTACTTTAGCAAACATGGACTGCGTACCTTCTACCAGACGCTGCGACAGGATACATCCCACATCCTCGTGTCTTCGAACAGCTCATTGTCTATGTCGATAGGTAAATCCCACCAGCTCTGTTCACCAGCATAATTCCTCCTCTTCACGAAGTCTGCGGAGTGTAAGAACATTCTTACCTGAGCAGCGATGTTAACTAAAGGCTTTGACCAAAGTGTTTAAAAGAAGCCAGTTAGTGGCACAGGGTGCTTCTAACCCTGCCACAGCTGCCAAGAGAGCAGCTCATCGTCTCTTCCGAGAGCTGCCTGCGCAGAGAGCCTGCAGGACTCCATGGAAAGGGATCTGATTTGGGATGTGCAGCCACTGACTAATAAAGGAATTGTGTACCTTAGATGTTCAAAGCATCCTCCTAAACAGAATCCCAAACAGCTCTTTCTTAAGAACTATTTAAATAAATAATTTGCAGAACCGGAAAGACAAATAAATATTCACCAGAAGTAATTGGCTTTTAAGAAGTAAGTGATTCAAGGGAAAAATCAAAGTCAAATCCAGCCTCTTTCCTTATATTTACAGCACCATCGAGGGGCCTGTAGATCACCAGTGTTGTCCTGTGCTTCCCACAGCCCACCCATGGGGAGGAGGGGGTGAGGCTGAGCTCAGGCACTGAAGAGGCGAAGGTCTGATCTGAGTAGAACCAATGGATTGTACTCGTCTTTTTTTTTTTCTTAAGAATTTTTCCTTTTCCCATCCTAGTGCTTGAGGTCAGACATTTCCATGTTATCTTCTCTTCCTATGTGAGATCTGAATCTGGCCATATAAGTGAGACAGCCATGATCATCTTCTGAATGGACAGACCACCAGTGATCAACAGCATTGAGTCAGGTATATTCTTGACTCAGGTACACAAATGTCGGAAGCAAAGCCATTTGATCAAAACTAAATATTACCTGGTCATGATATAATGATATTAGTAATAGAATCATAATAAAGGTAAACCAGAAATTCATCTTGACACTATTTCCTATAAAATATAGGAGTCCCAGCAATAATAACATTGCGCTTTTCAAAGCATTTTCACATACATTATTGACTTTAATCTTCAAGAAAAAATACTAGGTAGATATAGTATCTCTATTTAAAGTATGAGCAAACAGAGTCAGAAGGTTTATATTTCTATAACAGGTGAGCAGGTAGAAGACCTAAGATCTAACCAAGTCTTAGGACTCTGATGTCAGCATTCCTTCAGCTAATATATATATGTATAAATGTATATATATTAATGTGTGTGTGTGTATATATATATATATATATATATATATATATATATATATGTATATGTATACAGTCTCTAAAATACTGACTTTTTGACAATATCCAAGACTTATTTATGGAACTATAGAAAGTTCTTTCTTTATTCTGTAATTTCGTCAGTCTCTCCATTAACAGATATCGTACATAGGGCTGACAAGTGGAAGATTCAAAGAAATCTCGGAGATGTCTTCTACCTTCAAATGAAACAAGTAACACACAAAGGAAAACATAATCTATAATAGAGTGAAATACTGAGAAACAAAAGATCAATGAGTATGGCAACCGTTAGGGAAGGCTTAAGAAACAGATTGGATTTGATAAGGAATTTGCCGAAAATCTCCAAAGACAGGATAGCGTGGATATGTAGGGAAGGCAGTAGATAATACCTGAGGTCAAGCAGACACTTAGAATTTTACATAGTTCTAGGACTCCAGTCCATAGTATGGTAGGAATTGTGTCCTAGATGGAGACTGGCAGGTAAGTGCCAGATAAACACAATCTGGGGTTTGAGACAAGACTATAATAACAGCAAGCTTCTCGAGGGCTAAAACAGGAAAAGCCAAGGTGGTGACCCACTGGGGTTAAAGGAAGACAGTGGTCTGTGGACACCTAGAATAATCTAAGCACAGACGCCCAACCTACTGCAGCCACGCTTGGTCCGTACTGCGCCAGTGGGCGCTGGCTCTGCACCTACTGAAATAGTGTACTTGCCCGAGCTTAGCTGAAAACAACAGGTTAGATGGGGTGCCACTGAGTGCCAACTGCTGAGCAGGGTGGGGAAGGCTGGCCTTGGCTGACTGATGAATGACTGAGAAAATCAGAGACAATGACAAAAGTCAGTGATTGTGGAAAATACTGCATTTACATGTAACTCAGCTGAGAGGGACCTGGGGACCCTCAATATAGCACCACTAATTCAAAAAAGAGAATTTGTGGCCAAATTCTACATTGTCAGAAGATCTCTGTCTTGGAACATGGTTGAAGAAGCCATGAACAATCAGAACCAATGATTATCTTCATTATTTTTTTATTATTGCAATATCAATAGTATTATTCAAAATGCACAATAGATTGTATTTATGGAGTGCTGACTCTGTGCAAGCCCAGGGCTGAGCACAGCACACACGGCCTCTCAGTTAAGTACAGTACAACTGAATGCACAGCCTCTGTCTCCATCCTAGGCATCCAAAGACTCTTCACTAAGGAGGGTTAGAACCGGCGTTCTTACCCCACTGTGCCTGATACCGAGACCCGGGTCTTAACCATTATATAATAAACGCATTTTTTTCATTAAAGATGAACTTCTCCTCAATCCTCCAAGGAATTCTGAGGAGAAGAATTCCACTCTGCATTTAGGAAAGAAGTGAACCACCATTTGCGGTCCGGGTTGGCAAACCCCAGAGAGTAAATGGGACTTTGGGAATTTGTTTAATGAGCTGTTGCTGGTGCTTGAGTTTCTCTAGGTGAAGGAGGAAGAACCCCTCCTTGAAACTCTGCCCTGATGTCACAAGTCTGCTCAGCCACCTCCTGGGATGTCGTGGACCTCACAGAGCAAGTTCTCATCTCCCTTGAGCTGCATAAGCTGAGCTGGAGGACACTGCCTACCCTCCGCTGGGGGAGAAGTGGACCCCCCGGCCCCAGACCTTAACCGCAACTACAAGTCCATGGGATTTTCATTAAGGACACGAAAGCCTAAACTCTTACGCAGAATTTTTTTTTTTAATTTTTGTCTCAACCTGGCATTTGTGGTACAGAAATGAAACAATTCATTTTGACAAGTTGCACTAAACTGAGGCCTGAACCATACTGTGAGAGCCTCTCTGTGGAGCCCGTAAAATACTCAGGAAATATGCACTTGACATCTGGTTTGCTGGACTCCTGCTGAGAAATGGAGGCTTTGGTGTGAGGCTGTCGATCTGGACTGGCAGCTTGGCTGTGCGTACAAACGTGCATGAATCTACACAAAGGGGTCATGTTCAGGCATGAATTGGGCATGTGCCAACAGAATCTTAAGGAGGCACATGAGCAGAGCCTGAACAGTTGGACTCTTGTGCAGAAAGGTGGTGGAAACTTAGGGATGTGAATGTCAGGCACACACCTCTCAGAAATACGGAATATGAGGTGCGTGTTGCAGAAAACGATTTAAATGCCAAGATACTTTTAAGTACATATACTTAGGAAAAGAAAGGGGAAAAATGATCAGGACTTGGGAATTACTAACAAAATTGCACAGTTGTATTTCTCAGTGCTTTCCTGGGTAGGACGAGCAGCTAGCTAGATCACCGTAAAATATTTTAAAATTTTAATGTGGGCCCCAATGGGTATCCATTCAATAGAAATGAAATATATGAAGACTAGCTTACCATAGATACACGTAAAAGGCCCAATAGCAAAGAGACTGTTAAATAACAAACCTAGCTGAGTGTTCACAGTTTCTTCTAATATATGTCAGTGTCTTATACGTCAGTGATAAAGACCACAGGCTTTAGAGTTAGACTCCAAGTTTCAAAGTTGATATCTACCACTTCCTAATAGTAGCCTTAGGCAAGTTACTCAAACTACCTGCTCTTCATTCTTCTCACCCCTAATGCGGGATGACAATATATTCTTCACAGTACTGGTGTGAGCTTTAAAGGAGGTAAAGAAGGGGTCTTGGAGCTTCTCTACACAGACCTCTCCATGGGCCATCTGGACTCCCCAACATCATGGTGGTGAGGTTCCAAAAGTCACTCTTCCCAGGGACAGGAAGAGGAAGCTCCCATTCTCTGTAGGCCTTAGACTGGGACCACTTTACTTAGGCGCTATTCAGTTCATCAAAGCAGTTACAGCGTCTGCTCAGATTCAAGGAAAAGGGACATCAACCCACTTCTCAATGGGAGGTCTGTCAAAGAATCTGTGGTCATCTCTAATTCACCACCATATGGAGTCATAGACTCCTTGGCAAATTTAGTGAAATTTATGAGCCCCCTTTCCAGAAATGGGCATGTACAAAGGTACCAGGCAGTATATTAACTAAATGTTTTATTAAATACTAAAAATAACAGTGACATAAACTAGATAGAAGGTTTAAATTTCTCTTACAGAAAAGTCTGGGATGACAGGGGTACAGCTTCAGACACATACATCATTCAGGGCCCCAGGTTCCTTCTGATTTAATGATCTGTCAACTCTGGGATAAAGCCCTTCTTGGCCAGAACTCATTCAACATCAATATATCTATGTTCCATCCTAAGGAAAGAGTAGAGAACAGCCACGGGGCGACAAAGAAGCTGCCCCTATCACTTTTGCTCACACTCTCTTAGTCCTTCAGTCACACAGAACCCAGTCACTTTGTCACAGCCAGTTGCAAGAAAGACTGGGAAGTGTACTCATCTAAGTGGTCATGTGACCAAATAAAACTTTGTATATTCTATTAATATCAATAATCTCTTCTGCAGCAGGTAACAACAACAACAAAAATTTGAATCCGATTTCGCTTGGTTCCTAGAAACCATAGCAGGCATCCTGGGACCTCAACCAAGGATCCAAGGTTAAGAGCCACATTGTTTAGAGTTTTAGAAGACAGCATTCTAGCTTACAGTATTTAGGGTTGGAAGGATCTTTTCAAATCATCTAATTCTATTCTCTAATTCAAAGATAGAAAACCAGAAAGCTAGAGAGGCTATTTCTTGCCCAAGTTCACACACCTAATGACTAGGGCTAGCCTAGCTCTCTCAAGGTCAATCAGCGTCCTTTTCACTATATATACGATGACTCACTGTTTAAATCAGTGGAACACCATGGTGGCAGATAGAGATGAGGGAAGGGTTAATCTCTTTGGAAATGTTAAGCTATTCTTTCTTGTTTTCATTCAAAGAACATGTATCTGGCTCTGTACTAGGTGCTGAGAATACTGGATAAATCATAAAGAACAACAAAACACAAAAGTCTTGCCTAGAGCTCAAAGTCTAGTCTTGGAGGAAGTAAATCAGTGTTTATTATATAAGATGGTCAAAATGCTCCACTGGAAGAGGGAGAAATATCACAGAAACACAGCGGGGGATGCCAACTTGAGGAAGTCAGGACAAGAAGGTAATGCTTCAGCAGCGGTGCAACGGGGGGAAAGAGGAGGAGGGTGGCTACGGACAGATGGGCAAAGGGGAAGGAGGACATGGCAAATGCATGGCTGGCATTGGTGTGTCCAGAGGCAGGGCATTTCCTCATTCTCACTAGGGGAGAAGCCATCATTTAAATGAAGGCAACGGCAGAAGCGGTGGAGAAGATGCATTCAAGAAAACCTAGGAGAAGTTGGAATCTACGGTGTCTCCTCTGTGTCCTGATCAGACAACTGGCTGCGTGGCAGGACCACCCAGCAAGGAAGGGATAGAAGAGGGATTCTCTGTTTGTGGGGGAAGAAAATAAATTAAGTTTTGATACATCGTGTTTGAGGTAGCCTTGCTTACGCTGGTGAAGATATAGAAAATAAGCAGGCAAAGTCATGGTCTTCCTATTAGAAGAGCAATCTGGCCTGGAAAAGCAGACACGGAAGACCACGGTGTTTAGAGGTGGCCAGTAGGTAAAAAAGCCTCCCAAGCGTGTGCTGGGTGAAAAGAAGTTTAAGGGGAATATTTGTGACCCCCTGTGTTTAGCGGTGGCATGAGGAATTATAGCCAATAAAGGAAATGAGAAGGGGTTGCAAAGGAAAAAGAGGAAAACCGTGGAAGCAAAAAGAGCAGTGACATTCAAGAAGAGAACAAATGCCAAATGCTGCTAAGATATCAGGTAAGTGTGAGGACTGAAGAGTGTCCTCTGGCTTCTGCATCAGGAATTATTATCAGTGTTAGAAAGGGCAGTCCCGGAGGAACAAAGGGACACAAGGCAGATTTCAGTGGATTAAAGCAACGAGCTGGAGGTGGCTGCTACTGTAGGCTACTCAGGAGGTCTGGCCACCACGTGAAGGGCAGGGACAAGGTAATAATGGCTACAAAAGATACAAGATGAATACCATTCTAATAAGGGGAGACTCTTGAGCATGTTTGTATATTGGTGGAAATTAGATAGCAGAAAAGAGGAAATTTAAAAACCTTCAAAAGAGAGGAGCTAATTGATGGAGAAAGGTGTGAAAAAAGACACACACATACACAAAAGGCAGGCTCTGGAGAAGAGATGCAATTAGACTTGCAAGAGTATAGAAAAAAAATTCTCTGTTTGGAGAAAAAAGACGTATAGAGAGAAAGGAGGGACGGTGGGGAGGAAGGAAGGAGGAGGGATACAGGAGGGAGGGAGAGGTCAAGGGGGACAGGTACAAGGTCAATGTTGCTGAGAATGGGAGGGGAGATGGTGGGAAAACGTCTAAGAGGAAACAGAAGGCTTGCAATGGGAAAGAAAGCGGCCAGGGACATGTGAGCTGCAAGTGATGTTTTTGTTCAGGGTTGTTCATCAGCCCAAGAGTGACTTGGTCTTGGGGGTGGGGGGCTGCTGCATTCTGTTGGGAGGGGGAACAGCAGGGACATTAAGAGCCTAGGGAGATGCAGGTGAAGTAGGTCATGGGGACCAAGCTGGACGGAGAAGTAGAAAAGCTTAAAGGAGTAATCTCAGGTGGCCTCGGCCTGCAGTGGCTTGAAGCAGGATTTCGGTTCCTCAGCCAGATATCGAAGTCAGCCCTGGCCCGTTGGCTTTGTAGAAATGAATTCCCACAAAGAGACTGTGCAAGTAAAGTGTTTATTAGGAGGAGAATGCATACATGTGAATAGACTCACAGGGGCGGGCTCAGAGAGAGAGTCGTGCCCTCATGGTTGTCAAATCCCTTACATGGGGCATTTCTTCCAGTTTCCTTTGGCCAGTCATCTTGCTTTGCCTGGTTCTGAGTCCGTATTTGGTTTATCTCAGGGTCCTCCCATGTGCACCTGCACATCACTTAGCCGAGATGGATTCTAGCAAAGAGGCCTATGGGCAGGTTGGCATCACCTACTATGAGGTGGCGCACCCTCCCTTTTGACCTCCGAGGAGCTTTTCTGCGCATGTGTAGTCGGGAAGGTCTCCTTGACCTCAAGAAGGAGAAATATGTGGTCTCTAATCTGGGCAGGGCTCAGCTTCTCCTCTTCATCTTGGAGTATCCATCCACAGGGGACAAACCCCAGCTGCTCAGCCTGGGGCCCATCTATCTCCTGCCTCAGGAGAAGTCTGGCAGACTGGGATCAATATAGAACAGACAGGACCGAAGGTCCCTCTGAGAAAATAGAGCCTGGGGGAAGAAAGTAAGGGCCTGAGAGGGAAGTAAGTACAGCTAATAAAAGGTTCAGGGTGAGAATGCGGAAATAGAATAGAAGCAAACCCTACTGAAAATGGCAAAATGCAAGAGGTTGAGAGGGGAGTGGGAGATGCATGGATCACAAACAGCAGTGGCCAGGGCTGGAGAGGAGAGGACGGGGACTTCAAGTCAGCAAGAGACAGGCTCCCTACCCCTTCCACAGTGTATACACCACACGGTTTTATGTGTTCTTGTCTCCTGCGAGGACCTGGGACTTTCAGGATAGCTGTTTGCAATGTGATCATGTTCTATACTTTAGGAATTAATCGTGCCACATCTGTAGCCCTGCTCTTCCAGATCTCAACAGCTGGTTCTGAGATGAAAATGCAGACTGGATGGAAATTTCACATAAGTAGCAGACGAATGACCACTGGGCAAAGTGCCAGTACCAATCTCTTCTCTGAGATTAGCAGCTCGCAAAGGGTATCGTTTTAATTTTTAATTTCCCCCACAGAAATCACTCTGCAACTGCAGGAAAGTATGTGCAAGACTGTATAATGTCCCGCCCTATTTACCAAGCCCCTGAAGTCCCATGCTCTTGGGTAACAGCATCCTCTCTACCTGACTGTGAAACCAATGGTGGTGCTTTAAGTTTGCACCAGCTGATCATTCTGTGTGAGGGGATTACGACAAAGGGGCTGTGTCCTGTTTCTGATTCTGGTACAACCCCCAGGACTGTACAAATCTCCTTTCAGTCCTGTGGCCACAATGAGGAAGGATGTGGGGAGAGAAGGAGGAAGGATGGAGGGACATCAAAGGGAAACAGCAAAGCAAAACGTTAACAGAATTTATGAAGTAACAGAAATCATAAAATAAATTTGAAGATACACTGCAACAAAAATGGGCTATTTCATTCTATTTCTTTGCTATTTTTTGAGCCAGAGAACCACAGCCAAGCCCACTTGCCTAACTCGTCTACCCCACCTTTTCCAGATTCTTCCGCACATGGCAAAATATGCCTGTGGATTATGAAGGTTAAATACATCCAAATCTCCAAACCTATTCATATGAGAAGAAAAAAAAAAAGCATTCACCTTCAGCCCCTTTCACTCACCCAAGGCATTCCTGTGAAAGTCTTCTCAATGGTTCTCAGATTTTCGAATTGTCTCCCATTCAATTCCCTTGAGCAGGTGTTTACTGAAAACTTCCGAGGTGCTCAGCATTAAAGAATACGGACTCCAGAGCCGAGATACATGGGTTAAAAGGTAGACGTTGCCTCTTTGACAAGTTAACTTAAAAAACCCCTTCTTCAGTTTCCTCACAAGAAAAACATGGAGAACAGTAACACTACATCCAAGATTGTTGTAAGTATACAATGACATGATATGTGGAGAGATCTTAGCACATGGCTTGGCTGACAGTAAGTGCTCAACCAATGCTTGGTATTATCATTAATCCTATCAAGTGTTTACAAAGTGTGTTATGTGAACATGCACCCCAGTGTTCATAGCAACACTATTTACAATAGCCAAAACATGGAAACAACCCAAGTATCCATCAACAGACAACTGATTTAATAAGAAGTGGTACATATATACAACGGAATATCACTCAGCCATAAAAAAGAATAGGAAAAAAATTTCACAATTTGTAAGGAAACAAAAAAGACCCCGAATAGCCAAAGCAATCTTGAGAAAGAAAAACGGAGCTGGAGGAATCAGGCTCCCGGACTTCAGACTACACTACAAAGCTACAGTAATCAAGACAGTATGGTACTGGCACAAAAACAGAAATATAGATCAATGGAACAGGATAGAAAGCCCAGAGATAAACCCACATACATATGGTCACCTTATCTTTGATAAAGGAGGCGAGAATATACAGTGGAGAAAAGACAGCCTCTTCAATAAGTAGTGCTGGGAACACTGGACAGCTACATGTAAAAGAATGAAATTAGAACACTCCCTAACACCATACACAAAAATAAACTCAAAATAGATTAAAGACCTAAATGTAAGGCCAGACACTATGAAACTCTTAGAGGAAAACATAGGCAGAACATTCTATGACATAAATCACAGCAAGATCCTTTTGACCCACCTCCTAGAGAAATGGAAATAAAACCAAAAATAAACAAATGGGACGTAATGAAACTTCAAAGTTTTTGCACAGCAAAGGAAACCATAAACAAGACCAAAAGACAACCCTCAGAATGGGAGAAAATATTTGCTAATGAAGCAACTGACAAAGGATTAATCTCCAAAATTTACAAGCAGCTCATGCAGCTCAATATCAAAACAACAAAAACCCAATCCAAAAATGGGCAGAAGACCTAAATAGACATTTCCCCAAAGAAGATATACAGATTGCCAACAAACACATGAAAGGATGCTCAACATCATTAATGATTAGAGAAATGCAAATCAAAACTACAATGAGATATCACCTCACACCGGTCAGAATGGCCATCATCAAAAAATCTAGAAACAATAAATGCTGGAGAGGGTGTGGAGAAAAGAGAACCCTCTTGCACTGTTGGTGGGAATGTAAATTGATAGAGTACTATGGAGAACAGTATGGACGTTCCTTAAAAAACTAAAAATAGAACTACCATACAACCCAGCAATCCCACTACTGGGCATATACCCTGAGAAAACCATAATTCAAAAAAAGTCACGTACCAAAATGTTCATTGCAGCACTATTTACAATAGCCAGGACATGGAAGTGTCCTTTGACAGATGAATGGATAAAGAAGATGTGGCACATATATACAATGGAATATTACTCAGCCATAAAAAGAAACGAAATTGAGTTATTTGTAGTGAGGTGGATGGACCTAGAGACAGTCATACAGAGTGAAGTAAGTCAGAAAGAGGAAAATAAATACCGTATGCTAACACATATATATGGAATCTAACAAAAATGGTCATGAAGAACCTAGGAGCAAGACGGGAATAAAGACACAGACCTACTAGAGAATGGACTTGAGGATATGGGGAGGGGGAAGGGTAAGCTGGGATGAAGTGAGAGAGTGGCATGGACATATATACACTACCAAATGTAAAATAGACAGCTAGTGGGAAGCAGCTGCATAGCACAGGGAGATCAGCTCATTGCTCTGTGACCACCTAGAGGGGTGGGATAGGGAGGGTGGGAGGGAGGGAGATGCAAGAGGAAAGAGATAAGGGGACATATGTATATGTATAGCTGATTCACTTTGTTATAAAGCAGAAACTAACACACCATTGTAAAGCAATTATACTTCAATAAAGATGTTAAAAAAACAATAATTAACAAATTAAAATTAAAAAAAAAAGAATGGAAATTGCCATTTGCAGCAAACATGGATGGACCGAGGGCTTTTCATATTGAGTGAAGTAAGTCAGACAGAGAAAGACAAATATTATATGATACCACTTATAAATGGAATTAAAAATAATACAAATGAATCTATATACAAAACAGAAAGAGACTCAGAGACATAGATAACTAACTTACAGTTACCAAAGGGGAAAGGGAGGGGGGTTAACTTAGGAGTACGGGATTAACAGACACAGACTATTATACATAAAACAATGAGCAATAAGGATTTACTGTACAGCACAGGGAACTATATTCAATATCTTGCAATGACCTATAATGGAAAATACTCTGAAAAAGTATTTATTTTTATATATATATATATATACACACATATATATAAAATTGAATCACTTTGCTGTACACCTGAAACTAACACAATATTGTAAATCAACTATACAGTAAAAAAAAAAGTGTACTATATGATACAATTCTTGCTTGCAGTCTTGCTTGGAGTGACAAGAGAATGACACAAGATAAGTGATAAAAACAGGCATAACGTACACTGAAATGTGTAAATAATCTGAATGAGAAACAACTGGTGTTAGCAGAGGTTTCATATGTGATTTGAACTCACAAGAAGTGGAAGGGTTTAGCTAAGTAAGAAGGAAAAAAAAGAACATGGCAGAAAGAAGATTTTAAAAAAATAAAGCATAAGACAGGAATGATTGTCTAAGACAGAGGGAAGAAAGGAGAACCAGATGGGCTCCGAGCATCATGCTGGAATTCAGGGAAATTGGATGGAAGGATTGGCATTCCAAAGCAATACTGCACGAACACTGAAATGTGACAACTCTGTCTTGGTGAGCGCAAGACACACCCTCTGACACATCAGAGAGGAAGTTTGGTACTGTGCTTCCTTCTGTGAACTTTCTCCAGCCTCCCACCATGCCGTGAACTCCTGAGAAGACCATACCTTATTCTTCCTCAAAACCACAGCTCCTCGCTGTGATTGGCATGAAGGAGACATTCAATCATTTGTACAATTCAAAGAAATGGAGGGAAGAGGGGAGATAAAAAGAAGAAATAGAGGGAAGGAAAGAAGGGAGGAGAAAGACAATTTTCATTCTGGGTGTAGGTCAAGGTAACAACCAGCTCCAGGAATGGAGGGTACAATCCGGACGGGACAGCCCGCACTTTTCTATGGATATCCATGAGTTTTCCCTCTTTCAACTCACTATTTTCTCTGCTGATTGAGCTCGGGTTGCAAACTAAACTATCTGCTCTTGCTTCATTTTTGGTGACTGTCCCAAGGTATTCCGTTGAGATCAGCCCCAGTCCTAAGGAGGCAGGTCTGTGCACCAGCAGAATATTGTCTGCTACTTTTAATGTCATCAAGGAGTTACGTGCTAAAAGACAAGCTAAAATAAGAGTGCAACTGAGCAATGAGATGAAAGCTGAGTGACTTCATGATGGGAAACAAATGTAGCAGAACAGACTTCCCCCTCTTTTCCTTTTTCTGTAAATATGAAATTTACTAACACTCCGACTTGCCGCAGATAGCTGCATAAGGCTTGAAATATATAAATAGTGGCTGTGAGCTCATCAAAGCTGAAGAGACGGGGTGAAAAATCGCAGGGGTTAATCACAGTTCCATCAGTAAGGATCACCGGCCGGAGATTGTGACTGGCTTCGGTGAAGAGGAATGGGTGCTTCTTCGGAAGAGACAGATTTCACCAGGTCATTCCAAGAGCAAAGTGGAGAGTGAGGAAACAGAAAAATCACTCCCCCGTGGAAGCCTTTCTGCCTCTTGTTTAGCAATGATGGAGTGGCCCCTTTAGGTTTGTGAAGAGGAAGGAGACAGACACGTTTATTCAACTTGTGATTACCTGTGCTTTGCATCTTTCCTATTTCAGAAGAGTTTCAGTTCTTTTCAAAACTCCACACACAAACCACCAGGGCTCCAAACCACAGAGCAGAGAGATTGTCAAGAGTCCTACCAAGGCAGCGGCGGGTGGGGTGGGGGTGGGGAACCAAACCTTCATCCTCACGTGTTTCTTTTTTGCTGTTGTTTTTTAAATAAAGCTGCAGTTGGCCTGGCACGATCTGATAAGTGTCTTATTATAAACTTGAACATCAACGGATGGTAGGAAAAAAAAGATGAAACTTGCAACTAAAAAAAAAAAAAAGAAAGAAAAGACATAAAGAGAAAGATCTGAATGACTGGCAGTTCCCATTTCTTTACAAGTGTTAAATTTCAGTCCCCTGACACTACCACATGTTTCCTGTTCACAGATAATTTGTACAACATATTTTATCATTCAGTTTTAGACACAGTTGAAAGGCTTTTGCCTAAGGCTTGGAACACTTTGAAAACTGTATACCATTTGCAAGGTTTTCTTCTGCTTCACTGTGCAATTAGGTGACTGTCTTTCTACAGACATCGAATTTATCATTTATGGGATTGTGGGTGCATGTGTGTGTGTGTGCTTAAAACCAAGGTGAATTAGAAAATGAATGGGAATAACCTCCAGAGGAGGGATGGAGAAGCAAAACGGGGATTTCAGCTCGTGGAAAGACTGGAGCTCTCAAAAAGCAAGTGGGTTTTCTCTCTTAAAGAAGTTAGGTTCTAGAAGGTTTTAGTTCGAAACGTTGTTTACATATTTACTAGGCTCTGCTGTCTCCACGAGTAGTTAAATCCTGGTGTAACAATCCTAAAGAAATCCAGCCTCATTAATCTCTGTGAAAGCAATTGCAGGACCTTTGGTAGCCTCCCGCATCTTCTTTGCCCTGTCTTGCCTGCATCTCGCAGTTTGCCTGCGAAGCACTTATGTGCTCAGAGCTTCCCCTGGTGGAAGTTGCCCGCAAAAGGTGTTCCAGCCAAGGAGGGTGAATCTGGGACTGGCTCCCAGGAGCGGGCTCCATGGAGTATTCTGTCGCCCAAGAACAGAGAGTACATAATGTGACTGGGGGTTCTGATTGAATTTCCTATGCATTTCTGCGTTTTACATAACCCGAATTTTAAAGTCAGATTTGATAAAAGATAACTTATTCCCATCATTATGCCACTTTGTATTTTTCCACTGAATAATGCAAACGAAAAGAGGGAGCGAGGGAGCCTGATCCAACCCTCCCAGGAAGAGCTTGACTTTCCTGGAGGTTGAATTCCGCACCCATCATTATGCGGCAAGGCGGTTCTTCTCCAGTGTTTAAAAACACAGCAATAAAACGGTTGTGGAAGAGTCTGAGCAGTATTGACTCTCTTGCTGGGAGAGGATCTTTAGGCCTCCATACGCACTTTTAAATGTTTTTTCTCTTCTCTTCTTCAGACAGAGGCAACGTTTCCATGTTAATTTCACTTGTAACGTGTTTCTATAATATTTGTTAGCCTATACATCCTAGGTATATGTGTATGCTTTAGGTGATAAAGATTTTCAAGGCAGGTTTTTTATTTTTATTTTTTTAGAAGGATTTACAGAATTGAAAAGAGTCCATTAATAAATGTGGCCACTGTCAATAATGATGACGATGACAGATTTGAAATTCATGTCCGTAGTGGGAAAGAAGCAACAGAGTTTGAAATCTATTTAGAAAGTCTTCGCAAACCTAAAGCAAAACTTAGCAGTAAACAGCAGGGGCTGGGGGGAGGGCAGAGAAACCCATTTGCTCCATCTGGTACTGTTACTGGTTTCAGGAGACACTATCGGTCAAATAACACTGACTTTTTGAAACAACTAATCATTAGATTTAAATAATTTTATAGTCCATATCACTCTGAATGCTAAGCAGGCTAGACATGCCAGAAACGTGTTCTGATGTAAATCTACTGAAATAATTGTAACACACTTTCTGCGATTATACGCTTATTACAGATACAAAAACAAAAAAAAACCCACACAATTATATTCAAAGATCAAGTCCACCTAACCGTTCAATGACCCTGTCGATTCAGAAATAGAAGCTGGACCACAGAGAGCTCACAGGTCCCGCATTCACAGAGGCTGTTTGACTCCCTTGCTTCTTTGACAAAACATTAAGGATAATGTAAAATGAAGCCACTTAGAGACGCTATTCTCTGTGAGTAACAGGAAAGGCCGATGAACCCTGCACAGACATTTGTTAGATTTATACATGTGCCCAGAGCCAAGACTGAGGGCTTTGGGTCAGTCAGAGTGTCACTGTAATCATAATTTACGGAAGGTCAGCAGCTGGCCCAAGCATCAAAGACACCAGCGCTTGAAAGAGCCATCTGACTAAAGTGTCACTTTCCTTTTGAAACCCATCCAGGATATTTTGCAATGGCATAGACTTTTGGACCCAAGAAATCAGGACAGTTTAAGTCATCATTTTATCAAAACCCTGCCATCCCTAGAGAGGACCTGCCTGCTGCCTGCTGGGCGCTGTGATCTCCCAGCAGGACCACTCACAGCGCTTTCCAGTTTCCAGAGGACAGGACACAATTCCTGCGCACGTGCACGAACCCTATTACCTTTCTAATCAGCTCAGCTCCTGAAGAGGCCCTGATAAGTGATTCCACTGTTCTTTACTAGCCAAGTGGGGATGAGGAAACACGTGGGGGGGGGGTGTCTCTTTTTAAACTGTCACTTCCTTAACATATGGCCCAAGTAAGAGCAAATCCTGAGAGATGGGAAAACAACATCTCTTAAAGATCTGATCATCTAATCATATGGAGTTTGGAGAAAACCTTTAACCATGGCGGTTCAAAGATACCTACACCTAATAGGCAGCCTCCCCTATGCTGAGCTCAGGGGTGTACAGGAAGTGAGGACGAGCCTTCCCAGGCACGTGAGCAGCTGAATTCACTGTAAGAATTGCCCGGGAAATTGAGCCACCGTGGGCTGCGTTTAAAGTAGGACTTTCAGGATTCTGAGTTGAACTTCCTCTTGCCACTGCCTTCTGTAGGACCTTGGGCAAATCATTGAACCTGCAAGTGCCTCAGCTACCAGAGCAGCGCGATTCTTGGTCTAAGATGCAATTTCAGAACAGGAGCTCCATGTTAATTTTTCTTCCCTTCCCCTCACTCGATCTCATCTTGGCAGTGCTCTCATGGTGCTTTTCGACTGACCTGCCTGCCCGTAGTATGAGGAGGCCTCGTTGCTCACGCTGGAGGAATGTGCAACGTGCACCTGGCTGGTTGGTGGCTCTCCTGACGCTGGGACAGGCCTGGGTCACCACCCACGTGCAGGTGTGCAGGCCTGAGCTCCTCGGCGGACTAGGCCCTGCTGCCCTCCCTGGATCACCAGGCAACTGACTGAAGGTCCTAGCGTCCACGATCATCTTACCCCGCACTGTGTGTCAGCCCTCGCGCTCTCCTGGCACACACAGAAACCAGTACCACCATACCTCCCACGTGCGGGGCAGCAGTAAAGCATCCTCCTTAAAAGCTCCACTTTGGTGGGAACAGCTCTGGGTTCAAAGCCTGCTGTTGCCCTTTACCAGGTACGGGACCTTCAGGTACCCTTTGAAAACCCTCATTGTCTCTGCTAGAGTCGGGGAGAGGAACAGCCCCAACCCTGAGAGTCCTGAGAATTAAATGATGTAACATACGTAAAGTGTCTGGCACATACGTGATACTCAGTTATCTCTGGCTGTTATATTTTTACATATGTCAATCATCCCTGTTTCTACAGGACTTGTGCCCTCAGATCTCAACCCTGTAGGGTCCTTGAGCGCAGGATTCTCCATCCTCCCCTGTATAGCTATGAAAATGCAGCAGTAATGCTGGAGAGGTAGCATGAGCGCTGGTCTCACAGTCTCCATTCGGTGCTCTTTCCCCCAAACCATAGGCCGCCTCTGCCCTACTGAGGCTCAGCACGTGGCGGTGAGCACATTCTCCACTCTTCTGCCCACCCCCATGGTCACATGGCTACTTGGGAGCTCAGGGTTCCATTTTATTCTTACGTTCAATGTCTACTAGTCAAAAAGCTTTTCTGTTTGGCTTGCTGCATTTGAGTTCAGTTGAACAAACTTCTACTGGGCTCAGAAATCTTGGCACCTGTGCCTTCCTGGGGGGTAAGGGACAAGAAAATGGCACGGCGACTACAAACAGCTGACTTAGGATCTCATAGCGAGTGGATAGCAATACGGGGATTCAGACCCAGGCCTGTCTGAATGAAGCCTGGTCACTACCTTGGAGTCAGTGGGAAGACAGGCAACATGCCTAGATGATTCTTGTAGGATATCGACTGCTAAGTACTGCAGGTGACACTGAAGTACAGAGAAGGGCCCTCAGCCCTGCCTGGTTTTACAGGGATGGCTTATGAGCTAAGACTTCGGTGGGTGCATGAGAGCGAGCTAGGCGAATAAGGAAGGGTGAGGCAGGAGAGGGCGTTCTGAGCAAGGTGAGGGAGGCACAGAACAGCATGGGGGATGGGGGGGCAGTGGACAGAGTTATCCACAGGCAGTATTGCTCGGTCAGAGGTTCTCAGACTTGGGCATGCATCAGAATCACTGGGCGGGCTTGTTAGAACACAGACTGCAGCTGGCTCTCGAGTTTCCTATTGAATGGGTCTTGACTGGGCCCAAGAATTTACATTTCTAACAAGAGACCACACTTTGAGAGCCCCTGGCCTGGGGCACAGAGGTGGTAAAGTCAGGCTGTAGAGGAGACAGGAGTGCCCTTACGTCCTCCCAAGTGGAGAAAAGCAGAAGGTCCCTGCTTCTCTCTTCGCATCCCCTCTTCTGGCAAGAGCTGGATGCCTCAGGCTTCCTTCTCTGGCCTGAGAGTGAGGATGGAAATTCCTCACAGGACCGATGCTCTGGGTTGAAGTCTTGGCATGACCTCCCCAGGTGTGCCATGCAGATCCAGCAGGTATGTGTCAGACTCATATTCATAAATCTTGATAAAGAATCTATGGACTAACAGCACACAGCTGCCTTATAATTGAGCAAGTGGAGAAGGTCCCTGAGCTATTCCAGGAAGTGGTGGCCTAGTGCCAGTTTGGTGCCATGGGGTGGTAACTGCACCCGCCAGAGACACAACCTAACCACCAAGTCTCAAGCACTCAGTGACGTGAACTCAAAGATGTCGAAAACATTTCAAGATCCTTCTAAGAATGCTATGTAGAGGGACTTCCCTGGTGGTCCAATGGGTGAGACTCCATGCTCCCAATGCAGGGGGCCTGGGTTTGATCCCTGGTCGGGGAACTAGATCCCACATGCATGCTGCAGCTAAGAGTCTGAATGCCGCAACTAAAGATCCTGTGTGCCACAACTAGGACCCGGTGGAAACAAAATAAATATTTAAAAAAAAAAAGAATGCTCTGTAGAAACCGGGTCTATTAATCTTAGCATCTTCCATTTCAGGTGCTGCTTTCAACCAGTTCACAGATTTTCCCTACATATTCTGCAACTATATTGGTTTAATAGTACTCAATTTGTGTATCATTTTGGGAAAGGATTTTATACACTGTATACTTGTTTATATTAAACTGTACTATTTTTTTCCCCAAATTTGAATTTTTCCAGCTAACAGAACTTAGCGGAGCTATGAAAATTAATAGTTTTTTCAATGAAAGTCTTCATCCAGTATCACACTATTTGTCAATTCTCATTGGCTGTCTGACAAAAATAATCCAACTTTTCCTTTCTTTGGAGTATTTCTTTGATTACCATTCTTGGACTTTATAAGAAAATGATTAATATGGTGACTTTTTTCCCATGGGAAATGCAATAACTCACACTGCATTGCACAGGAAGAAAAATAGAGAAATGGAGACACAAACTACCGAATGCTTTAATAAAAGTAGAACGCATGGGCTTCCCTGGTGGCGCAGTGGTTGAGAGTCCGCCTGCCGATGCAGGGGACACGGGTTCGTGCCCCGGTCCGGGAAGATCCCACATGCCGCGGAGCGGCTGGGCCCGTGAGCCATGGCTGCTCAGCCTGCGCGTCTGGAGCCTGTGCTCCACAATGGGAGAGGCCACAACAGTGAGAGGCCCGCGTACCACAAAAAAAAAAAAAAAAAAGTAGAACCCAGTGGCCCTTATGTCCCTTTAAATGCTTCCAAAATCTCTAAAGTTCATTAGACGTCATGTCGAGTGGCTTGCATTTTGTAGTGCTATACCCTATGTGTCTTTAAATTCGGACTTAACACATTCAATGTATTTTAGGCTGAGAGTAAATTCAAACACTATGTTTCTTCTCACATTTTCTCAATATAATCCTTGTAAATGTGATCTTGCAGTGGGTACCTTTTACCTCTTGGTTGGCAGGTCAACATTAGTTGAATAATCATAAATAAATGTTTCCTGAGAACTCTTTTAAAGCATATAAAGCAAGAAGGGAGACAAACTGCTTCAAAAGTTATGAGGCACTGTCCTAGCTCATGAGTTTCAGGCTCATATCTTGTGTTTTTCAATATGATGTTTTGTCCTAGAAATTTCCCCCATGTCCAGGGAATGACTGACACAGTTCCAAGCAATAATGAGATACCTAAGGTGTTAGTAGAGAATGAGTGAGGTTTGGTGGGTAGAAAACACACTCAGCATCAGAAGATCCACCTCTGAGCTAAACATCACTCTTACCAGCTGTGCCCTGGACAACCCCTTCCAACTTTCCTCACCTCCAAAATGGAAATAACAGGAAAACAAACCTCGCAGGATATACATGTTGCTAAGTAAAAAAGAAAGTGTATGCAAAGAAATTTTAAAAAGTAAAGCAATTTATAAATGTAACAGGTTATCAGACTTGCCCATGGTGTTAAAAATCCAATGGGCTTTAGAAATTCAACACATTGGGCTTCCTTGGTGGCACAGTGGTTGAGAGTCTGCCTGCCAATGCAGGGGACACAGGTTCGAGCCCTGGTCTGGGAAGGTCCCACACGCCGCCGAGCAACTAGGCCCGTGAGCCACACTACTGAGCCTGCGCATCTGGAGCTTGTGCTCTGCAACAGGAGAGGCCGCAACAGTGAGAGGCCCGCGCACCGCGATGAAGAGTGGCCCGTGCTCGCCGCAACTAGAGAAAGCCCTCACGCAGAAACGAAGACCCAACACAGCCAAAATTAAATAAATAAATAAAAATTAAAAAAAAAACAAAGAAATGCAACACATAGACTAATAGATACTGTTTTTGTTGTTGGACCAGAAAGGAAATTCTAAGTATGAATCCCCAGCTTTCTTTAGTCCCTTCCCTCCCTATTGCTAAATGGAGACCATCTCATCTTTGTGTGTCAAATGCAGCATATGTGAAAATACCTCACGATCATCTTTCACAGGAATTCTTTCCAAGTGAGAAAGCAAGTAATGGGGTCACGGGCTTTCTGGAGTAATACAACCCAGGTTTCCAGTGTGATTTTGATTAGCAAATTCTGTTCCCAGTCTTATGGTGTGTGGGTAAGCTGCAGTCTGTGATTTCATGCACATTCTAGAGGGAAAAGAAGGAAACTTAGAGATAGGTATTTTATAACTGTTCATAAGAAAGGATCCTGAAGTTCTCAAGGAGCCACTTAAGATAGCCCCCTGCTAGTCCACACTAGGGAACCAGTCGTAACGCAAATGACAAGTCGCGAATTAACAGACAGCGCGGTGCACGTTGGCGTCACTCACATCCCCCTCGTCCTTCTCTTCATTACCTATATGGTGAAAGGAGTAAAACGCAGGGGCACTGGTCTCTCCTGTTTCGGTTCTTAAAAAAATCCAATTCACACAATTTTCAGCCCAAGCCAAGCTTTCTTGTAGAAGATTTCAGTATATATTGAGAAACGCTTCTATTGTCCCCTCTCTCCTTTTCTGTGGTTTTCAAGTCCTGCACTAAAGTATTAATGAGCCTGAGAACATATACAAAGTATATATATTCCTACTATTAAATTTAGATGTTCTTGAGCCCAGATTACCTACTTTATCCCCAATGTCACCTGTTTACTAGAGGGCCTCTGTAATTCATATTGGCATTAACAAAAATAAGAAGTATGGGAATAAAAAGAAAAAAATTTTTTTTCAAGTAACTTTGATTTAATCCGAAGGCTTAAGCAAACTCCAATAACTAACAACTTCAGCTACTCCAAAATTAGATCTCATCTGTAAATCATTAGGGTAGTTTTTGGAGGAAAACCAGAAATTTTTATAATACCTTCTGATTTGGCAGACATCGCTCTGCCTATAAGTTAATTTGAGTGGTATTGCCATGGAGTTATTTGTGGCTGGACTGCATATAGCAGCAGAGGGAACAATTTATATTATCTTGGTGAATAAGAAAGAAATTTTCCATAGCAATGCTAGAACAACAAATTGGCTGATAATTAAGCGGGTCTGAATTCAGAGTGTCCACAAAGGTCTGGGATTCAGCACAGCCCAGTCTTTGTCTCATTTCTCTATAACGTCTAAGAGTTTTCTCCTAGGAGACTAATTTGGGAGCAGAATTTGGTGGATCTGGTTACAAAAAAGTACATCTCTGGCATATAAAATATTTTCAAGTGCTAATTCCAAAATGAATATATGAGACACGTAAAGAGAAGCTGAATAGAGGAAATGATGCCATGAATCTGTCTACAGTAAGAGGCTCTTTGAATAAAATCTCACATCCACACACAGACATGCACACACACGTGCACACTCACATTCGCACAGGTTAAAACCATGCACTCCAACCTCTGTGGGTGATCTATGAATTGCTAACACCCCAATAACAGGCAGAAGGAATTGCTTTCTCAACGTAGCAACTATTTGGAGCAGCAAAGACCTAAGCTTTTTGGCCAGATAGGCCTGGCTTAAACATTAATTAACTGTTAAAGGCCGGCCAAGTCACCCAACCTCTGATCCTCAATTCTTTCCTCTGTAAACTGGGGGTAAAACACATACGCGATACACAATACCTCATGAAGACTTCATGAGGTAATGTCCAAGGAGCACCCCTAACCTCGTGGGTGGCACATGGTGGGATTCAGAAACTGGCGCATATCATTAGCAACGCCTGCAAACTTGACACATGTAATGGTGCAGCCAATTTCCCAGGGAAGAAAGAAGTTGAGAGAAGGGATAGAAGAATTCAGTTCTAACTCATGTGGAACAACTCAATCCAGAAGACAAGCCCAGAGTCTTTACCTTATTTCAAAATAACTGCCTACTTCTGTTTACCAGAGAGTAAATTTGATATTCTACCAAACTGTGAGTTACGCGCTATAGAAATTAAAATAATTCACTTTTACTCCACAGAATTCTGCAGTAAACTGGGTGGATACGGCAACTCAGCATCTTTAAGCTAAATATGGAAGTGTCCATCTCCAGGACCCCAAGCTAACAGAGAACTCTCACCTTTGTCTCTCTCTCCTTCACCTCTGGTGCCCCAGTGTGCAGACAAAATTTCAGATCTACCAAAGCCTTGGTGGCTGGCGTTGATCAGACATCCACCATGGTGAGCCTTCAACGGCACTGCTGCACTCCTGTACCCATCTCCGCATCCTGATGACTACTGCATTTTAGCTTATAATAGAAGTTCCTCGGCCCCATCTTAGAATTTCAGCCCTTTTCAATACTTTGTGCTGTGACTTTTTCTCTTCGCACCCTTTCTGTTCTTTTTATCAGTTTTAAAAATCTTTAGAGGAGATAGCACTTCTGTATACTCTTCCTTGTGGTCCACCATAAAGAACCAGCATGCGAGCGCAGGGATATTGCTCGCTCTGACCCACTTCAGGACACTGTTGAGAACTCATTATAACAGTAGGACATTGTACTTTAATCACACTCAGGAAGTTTCATTTCATAGATGGAATGTTTGTTTCTATTTGGCTTCTCCATAATCTGTCATTTCACTGTATCTCACACAAAACAAACAAAAAAAAATTGTAGGGAGGAAAAAAGAGAAAATCTGGGGGTGGGGGGAAATGGAGACAGTTTTGCTACCTAGATTCCAACTCACTGAATTTGGAGAAAGATTTGCTCCCCTAAATTAACCAAGAGTAATGAGGACCACATATGTTAAAGTGCAAATTTCGTTCCTAATCCTTCCCTCTTTAAACATTTGAAATGCACTGGGTGGAAAAAGTGGCTCCGAGTTTGATGTATCATCTGCTACAGAGCAGAGTTCATGTTGCTTCGATGTTGCAGCCTGGTGTGTTTTATCTGGTCTACATCTGCCCATGGTTTTAATAATTCAGTTCGTTCTGAGTTTGGGGCATATGTGTTCATCAAGGTTCTCTTTTGTTCAAAGGGATTTTCTGTGACCCAAATCCCAAGTTCTTCCTTTAACTGTGTCCTTCCAGTTCTGCAAAGGGGAAATCATATTTTTATCTATAAGGACCTCCCGCCAATTTTTTTTCTTCCCGTGGGTAGAAATAGAGGTAAATTATTTTATCTTCAAAATGTTTTCCTAATGTTTTAACATTATTGTGTCTGACGTCCTCAGGAGCATTTCTTAAAAGTGCATATTTCGCTTAAAATCATCTAAAATACAATTGCAATGGGCTATTACTCCTATTTAGTTTAAAGCCATGTTTAAACATCCATTCACTTTATTTCTCATCAAGGGACTCCAGGACCCTGATTTATTTTGCAGAACCACAATCCCAGGTTACTACTCTGCTTATACTATTTAGAAGAATCTCATGAGATTCTAGAACCTCCCAACAAGAAAATATAACATATTTGGGAAATTATGCTGATTGGCTAAATCTCCATGAAGGAGAATAAGAGTGTTGATAAGCATGAAAGTAAATGCTTCCTCCTTTCTGGTAGTTTCCATGAGGGTGTGTTGCCCCTAAACACCCTGGCCTTCTGCTTCACCCACAGCCCCTCCTCCTGGAGATGAAGTGAGTTACCTGACTCAAGACCGGAGACGAGCAAGCGGGTGCAGCCAGGTCGCCCTCCTTCCTTCCTGGAGCCAGGTCCCCACAGGAAGCATTATTCATTCTGCTGGGCTCTCCCCTGCCATCTGTTTACAGGAGCAGACCCCCAGCAGGGACCCACGCTGCCTGTGACCGCTGGACCTCAGGAGCGGCAAGCACACTTTGCTGCACACCCAAGCCCTGTACCCCCAAATCAGCTTTAGCAATGAGAAAGGAAATCGAATCACAGACCCCTGAGAGCCCTCTCCCTCAGAAAATGCCTCCCAAATCCAAACATGCACACACAGTCAGTGATGCGCTGGCTCTTTCTCATCTCACTTCCTTACTGCCCAGCAGACCAGCAAACCCCAGGTTTGGACCCAAAGGATGTCACCTGAGGTTATAGATGGTCCCAGCTTTTACAGTAGTTCCCAGCACCTAACCTATATCCCTCCCTTTCTTGCTCCAGTAGTGAATGAAGTTAAGGTAAATAAAAAGCACAGTGCTCTCGGCATAGAATAACATTTGGCAAATTCACAATAATGAAACAATATGATAATGGGCATTAACACTTGAGTTCCCTAGGACTGTCAATGGGTGATCTCATCCACATGGCTAAATATTCTGGAATTCAATGGGAAACCTGACAGCAGAAAGCCAGAGTTCAGATCCTGGCTCATCCTCTTCACTTGAGGGATCAGATAAAAGTTACTCCCTTCTTTAAGACATTGAATTAGAATTAAAATGGAGGAACAGGCTACAGTCTAGCCTACTGTAGAGATCAGATGAGCTAATAAAGCTGAAAGGATTTGTTACTATCAGTAATAGTCTAAATACTCAAGAACTAACACTTCAAGTTAATCAAACTTTATTTAGTTCATTATTATTTAAATTTGAATAAAAATAATTGGGCAACTTTTCAAATTTTTCTAATTATAAAACAAGAACATACTTATGGTAAGAAATTTAGAAAACAGAGAACAGCATAAGAAAGAAAATTAAAATCACTCCTAATTCTGCAATTCAGAAATATACTCTTAACATGGCAGGATCATTTTATCGAATTGTTTTCTGAGTATGGGACATCATATCAGTTCTTATCTGGCTCTATGTTTAAGGTGGCCCCATGGTTCTCAGCTGGAAGTGATTTTTGCCCCTTTCTCTTCCAGGGGCGTTTGGCAACGTCTAAAACTATTCTCTCTGTCATGTGTGTATTAATGAATAAAAGCAAGGAATTCTGCCTAAATATCCTACAATGTGCAGGACAGCCCACAATGAAGAATTTCTAGCCCCAAATGTCCACAGTGACCTAACCTCATATCACAAAGCGTCAGGGCAGCTTTCCCTACGCAAAACAGCCACTGTTATTTGATGCTGCACACAAACACCATGGGAGAAGTAATATTTAGAACAGCATTTAGAAAACTGAATGAAGAGGATACTTGTGAGTCTCCAACTGCAATCTGCACTCCATTGTTCCACTCCAAATCCGTGACGTCAATACAACATAATACAAGCGTAATTAGGAAACAACATTCCCAAACTGTTAGCCACTTTCGATTAGCTATTGATATAAGTCATTCTCCATTATATATCCCCAAATTATCTGATTGTATTAAAGATATTTATCCTGACATTTTCCTCCTATTATATGAAATGTCTAAGAGTAGACCAGAAATGATTTTCCTTCCCGGTTTACTCAAACTAAACAATAACCACTTCCACTTCCATCTCTTGTGTCCTCCTGTCCCCCACTCCCCACCTCCAGTCCTAAGCTGCAATCCACGTGGGCACTTTGGTTTCACATTCTTTTTCCAATTAGGTTGGAAATACCTGACAAAAGGGAATCAACCTAGGAATCAGAAAACCTGAATTCAGTTCTGTTTCTTATTGGTTACCATTAAATAGGTTCATTAATCTCACTTAGTGTCTTTTGTTTGGATATAAATTGACCTAATAGCTCCAAGAACCACCCTGATGACCTCAAACAGTTGCTGGGAAGAAACTCTTCAAAGAAAGTGTATCTTGAAATAGGTAACCAACAAGGACCTACTGGAGAGCACAGGCAGCTATGCTCAATAGCTTGTACTAGCCTATACTGGAAGAGAATGTAACAAAGGAATATATATTTATACATGTATAATTGAATCACTTTGCTGTACACCTGAAACTAACACAACGTTGTAAATCAACTATATTTCAATAAAAATTTTTAAAAAAGGAAAATGGGTCTTGAAGTCTTTGAAAATGTTGAGCCAACAGACAAAGTACACTAAAGGGAAAACAGTGCTTACAGCAGGCGGCATGTAACGTGGCCCCGATGATCTGCATTTCCCAGGACTAGTGTCCTTGTAGTCCCCTCCCCTTGAGTGTGGGCCGGACATATTAATTCATGTCTAAGCATTAGAATATGTCAGGAGAGATGGAACATTAACAGTTGGTTATAAAAAGACAGTGGCTTCTGTCTTGGGTGCTCTCTCGGGTCACTTGCTCTGGGGGAAACCAGTTGTCCTGAGAAGTGGCCTTGTGCAGACATCCACAGGAGCCTTCCAGCTGCCACATGAGTGAGCTCTGAAGCAGAGTCTCCACCGTCTGAGCCTTGAGACCCTTGCAGTCCCAGGTAACACCTTTGATTGAAATTAAATCTTCAGAGTAATTCAGTTGAATTTTGTTTTTAACAGTAAAATGAAGACAGATCCAAGGACTCAGGAGAAGAGATACAGAGGGGAGATTTTTTTTTAAGTTCTATACTGAATTTTCTGGCTTAAGTCCCTGGAGATCTGATCACTGATCAATACCAAATACTGAACAGACAAGGTGAGGCATTTGGTACCCTTGAACAGAAGGCGACTCATTTCCTACTGGCATGGAACTTTTGAAATTTTCAAAAATGATGTAGGTTTGATGAAAGAGACGGCTTTTCGGCCTTTCTGCTACTCTGCATTAACATAGCACACTTGGTACAGTGCCTGTATACTTCAGTGATAAATGCATTCGTGCAGCTTTCCCAAACGCAGAAGGAAAGATAATTAAAACCAAACATCTCATCTCAGAGATGTGCGAAGATTAATAAAATGATCCCTGTAAAGGTCCCTGAGCTTTTGGAAAGAAGAATACACCATACAACATATTACTATGTAGTTTAATTTGTAGTGATGTGAGGCAGTTTATAAGCACTTTACATCAAATGAAAAACATAATTAGTACTCCATTAATGCTTCAAAGGTCATTTTATATACAAGGCAATAAATGTAAAATTTGAGGATTTAATCATAAATTAATTTATTGCACAGCATATGTTATGTATATTAAGAGATATATTTTAGAATTTAACTAATTATCAAAGTGATAAAATAAGAACAATGCAGGTAAGCTACTTGATTTTCTTCAATTTAAAACTCGATAAAAAGGCTTTGAAGAATCCTTTACTGCTCTCTTTCTGTGTGAATTCCAAATTAAGGATAGGCTTCTGCAGATAAATACAGTTAAATGTGGAAAAGAACTTTCTTCAACTATGTTTTTGAACTTTCAATCTAGATGCAGTGGATGGGCTAGACTGGAGTAGAGAGAAGGTGTCGGTGAATAGATCAGTTAGGACTGATGCAAAAGTTCACAGAACAGGTCATAGGGTCTAGACTTTGATGGTGATGGTGAAAGTGGAAAGAATGGAGGTGAAAAAGAAATATTATTTAAGAATTGTCAGGCTTCCCTGGTGGCGCAGTGGTTAAGAGTCCGCCTGTCAATGCAAGGGACATGGGTTCAAGCCCTGGCCTGGGAAGATCCCACATGCCACGGAGCAACTAAGCCCTTGCGCCACAACTGCTAAGCCTGAGCTCTAGAGCCCACAAGCCACAACTACTGAGCCCACATGCCACAACTACTGAATCCTGCATGCCTAGAGCCCGTGCTCCATGACAAGAGAGGTCACCACAGTGAGAAGCCCACACACAGCAACGAAGACCCAACACAGCCAAAAATAAATAAATAAATAAATAAATAAATTTAATAAAAAAAAAAAAAGAATTGTCAGGTCTTGTAACTAACAGTACAAAACAGAAAGCGGTCCTTCTGCTCTAAAGAAACTGCCAGTATGAAGACATGGAAGAGTACTGAGTCCATTCCAGCTGCTGTGACAGAACTCTACAGACTGCTGTCTTATTTCTCCCAGTCTGGAGACTAAATCCAGGATTATGGCACCAGCAGACTGGGTATTTAGTGAGGGCTTCTTGGTTCATAGATGGGGCCTTCTTGCTGTGTCCTCACAAGGCGGAAGGGGCTAGATACCTCTGTAGCACCTTTCTGTGATGGCCCTAATACCACGCAATAGGGCCATGGAAGAGAAAACTACAGGCCCAAAATGGCGTCACTTGTGCTAAATCCCATGACACCAAACCCAGAGGCCATATTCAACTTAACTGCAGTTTCGACCTTCCTAAGAAATGTAATCTTAATCAACCAGTCTGGAATTTTCTGGTCAGCAAGGGTCACGTAGGCCCTCTCCACACTCCTTCCTTTAAAAACCATCCATTTTGGACAACCCCTCACAACACTCTTGTATTATACTTGCTAAACGGGGTGATGCTCGATTCATGAGCTGCCTAATAAAGTCAGTTAGACCTTCAAATTTACTCGGTTCAATTTTGTCTTTTAACAGACTGATGGCAGCAACAAGATCTGAAGTGAACTTCCGACGGCCTTCAGGGAAAAAACAGGAAACACAGCCGTGCCTCCCACAAACCCCATTTTGAGTTCATTGTCTTTCTCGCTGTTTCCAAGGGTCTTTGGTGACCCTTTGGTTCTGTTGGTTGAGCTCTGCTCTCTTTGCATCCAAGCTCCCGCTCTAATTGTCTTTTCAGACCACAATTCTCAGGTTTCTGAGTGGGAAACTCCAGCCCTCAGCTCTGTGCCTGGATTCCATGTTGGAAACTGCTGACAGTTTAGCCTACAGCTCTCCATTTGTTTGAAATCAGTCTGCAGTCCATATTCTGTGAGGTCTGCTGGTTCAACCCTTTCTTCCAGTTCAAAGTACCATGGGAATTATCGGCGGATACCAGCCAGGGTTGGATTTGGTTCTGATGTAAAAGCCTGACTGGGTCTGGGATCAGACTGGGTCTAATTTGAGCTGGACTGGGTCAGTGGGAGGCCTCAGGTGAATATTAAATAAAGGCTACTTACTAATGGGAAGAAAAAAAAAAAAAAAAAAGAGCCACAAACATTGGTGGGGACTGACCGAGCACTGAAAGGCTGTTAGAGCACTCACCACCTCCCAATTCTGCAGCAAGTCCCTCTTAGGTATTATTTTGGCTCCCAAAACCCCAAAGGCCTAGATAAAAGAAATGGGTTATTTATATCCAAAGAGTTGAGCATGTCACCTACCAGCACACCTGCTTATTTTATGTTTAAGAATTATAGTCCCCGAAGCTGCAGATATTTAGCAAAATGGCAAAGATTTACTAAAAACAACCTAGAATTGCAAAGGCCATTATGAGGAATGTTCCAAATAGATAAGACAATATATAAAGTACGCTTAAAAACGAGGGCTCCCATATTAAACAGAGTGAACACCTATTGCAATTAGTATGCAGAAGACTCCAAACGTTTTCAAAATTCCAAGATAACTTCATTGAAAGACTTGTTGCGAAGGCTAATGAAAAATTAAAAGCACAAAAGTATCTAAAACAACACCTGATCCTCCCACATCTAACCCTCCTAGGGGTTCATTATCAAAACAGTGGCCCAGAAATTGATGTCTCCAATCGTAATTACCTAGGACACTGGAAAAACTATTGTCCTCAAAGCCCCTATGCAAACTCGTCAATATTAACTTAAATGCCCACACATGGGCCCCTCCTGGAACAGATGAAATTCTTAAGGATTTTCTAGTAAACTGATATATTATTCCCTTAAACAGCCAAGAGGAAACTAAAATTAAATTTTATGGGGTTATTCAATACTGCCCAAAATATTTATTGTTTGCCCTGGCTAAAACCTGACAAAATATTTGAAAGGATTTAATAACTCTATGATCAGAAAGTTGGCCAAATTGGAAACTGATATTCAGGGCCTGATAGGAATCTGTTAGGCCTTCTGAAATGTACCCAGAGGAAAAGAAACTTTCCAAAAATAGGTGGATGGGTGTGTCAGTCCTTTTTGTCAATTCCAAAACCTCCCCTATTTATCTCAAAATACTTGTAGGTATTGGGATAGTAAAGATAGAATTGTCCTCCAAATATACCCCCAAATTTTCTTGTGGAGATACCTTTTCTGGCCCTTTGTGATGTCGATTTACTACCCCCTTTTGCTCTAGAACCTAAAAGCCATTCTTTCATGCAAATATTTTCATCAGGAAAATAAAGAAAGAGAGAGAGGAAGTATTTGGAAACTGGGCTAATGAGAAATCTTACAAATCTTCTACAGAAACATCTGTCTGCATCTGTCTATATGTTGTGTGTGTGTCCACATAGGTATGTCGTAATGGGAGATATTTTTCTACCAGCGGATGGTATTGCCAAAGTTAATTTGTAAAAGAGCTCTATTTAGTTGGTTTGAAGACAAGCTTTTAAGGATTAGGCATTCTAAAGTAATCAATAATATAACAGAAACTAACCCAATGCTTTTCAAGTTCACGTAAATAAAAGCTAGTTGACGTTTACTAGTTTAATTAAAACAGGCTTGTCCTTAAAGTTATCAACATTGAATATAACGCAGATAAACAACTTTCATTCTACCTCAGTTTATTAGTCTAAGAAGTTATGTTACCTCTGTTACAAAATTTGTCAGCCAAAATAACTTAGAATGATGGCTGATTTTGTCTAATGTTTCAAGCAGTTTTCCTGGGTAATCTAAATATAACCGTTAAGGGCAAGTAAGTAAAATCAATGAAAGTAGGATAAAAAGATTTTTCCAGTGAACTTTCCAAATAAGTTTCCTAAATCTTTTCGGCAACCTGAAACCTTAAAGTTTTGCTAAGATTAAGTTAAATGATGAAAATTGATTAAATATCCAGATCATTTCCAAATACTATAAAATAGTGAAGCATTAATTACTGAACACAGGTTGACCTACTTTTATTGCAGAGAAACTAAAGATAAAATTGGTTCTACTAGTAAACATGTTTTAGGCCACAGTGAAAACCATATTTCTAAAAATTCAGAGTCAAGTAAGTCAGAAAAAGAAAAACAAATATAGTATAATATCGCATATATAGAGACTCTAGAAAAATGGTACAGATGACCTTATTTGCAAAGCAAAAATAGAGACACAGACGTAGAGAACAAATGTATGGATGCCAAAGGGGGAACGGGGGGTTGGATTGGGAGATTGGGATTACCATGCCTACACTACTATGTATAAAATAGATAACTAATGAGAACCTACTCTAGAGCACAGGGAACTCTACTCAGTGCTCTGTGGTGACCTAAATGGGAAGGAAATCCAAAAGAAGGGGATACATGTATGCATACAGTTGATTCACTTTGCTGTACAGCAGAAACTAACACAGAACTGTGGAGCAACTACACTCCAATAAAAATTAATTTTAAAAAAGTATTTGTAAATTTGCCAAACCACAGAATGCTAATGTAAAAGACAGTACATAACTGCTTACCTCTTCATTTTCACTAGAAATTAAAGGTTTCTAAGGGATGAAAATTCTAGCATAGGTAACTGAAGTTACTAGAAATAATAAGGGAAACAAGCAAGATAAGTAGGATGTGTTTTGGGGTAAGAAAAGGTATGAAGAATGAGATGCATTTTTGCTAGGGGAAATGAGAATATTTTTGTCTAAACTGGAAATTCTAGTTATTAAGGACAGATTTCCCTTGTGTAGTCAAGTTGATTAAAATTTGGATTACTAGTGTAAGTGTTTTAAAAATTAAGCTCTAGTATCAAGAGTTTACTTATGTAAAACTAGAATTTAATTTTCTTTCATCTGCTAAATAGACAAGTAGTCTATTTCGTATTGATCTGTGATCTTATTTAGTCAAGTGTCTAAACCTTTTGATACCTTTGACAAACTTCCCTGGAAATCAAATTCTAAAAGTGAAGTCTTTTGACCTCAACTAGCTTTGGAGTTTTCCAGATGGTCCCTGAAATATTTCAAAAGATTTCTTCTCTCTCCTTATAAAAGGAGAGATATTAAGCTAATTAGTTTCATTTGGTTTTTATCCATAAATTGCATGGGAAGCATTGTCAAATAAGTGATGCTAAACCTTTTTGATTAAATTTGTCTAAATCTATGTTAATAATACAAATACTCTAGAAATTGTGTGAGATTCCAAGAAATCTGATATGTCCTGGTACAATTTTACCACTTGTAATTCTAGTTTTTATCTTAAAATATTGTATGACATGCTCTGGGACCCCAATAAGAAATGGGCAACAAGTAAACAAACTTCTTACTGTTGTTCTCTCACCTTCTGAAATTGGTGTCATCAAAACTGAGAGCTACACTAAAAGCTTTGAACCTGACTATCATGGGTACCCTGGCTGACTTTCAGGCAACAGCAGCAGCAACTGAATCTGTAAAGATTGAGGCACATGTGGATGACATCCATTCTGCTTCTGCAAACAATGGTCCCTCAATGCCAGATTTCTGCCATCCTGACGTCTTTGTAATGTGGCAACAAATCTGCTCTTGAATCAGAGAAGTTAAGATGGGTAAACAATGGCTGAAAGTTAAAGGAACAGTCAGGGTTATGGGAAACCCAAGATGGCCACTTGGTTCTTCCTGGCTTCCTGGCAGACCTGATTTTTGTTTTCTGCAATCCTTCACCCATGGCAGTGCATTTAAGAAAAACTAACTTTGTCCCTAGAGCCCTCAGACCTCGCCCCTCTGGACCCTTTGAACACCTGCAGCTTCAGATGTTCATTCCACTGCCACTTAGTATGGGTTATCAATATGTTCTTGTTAACGTGTGTATGCATGTTTTCCAGATGGGTTGAAGCCTTCCCCTGTTGCAAGACTGATGCCCTCACAGTGGCAAGGACACTGCTAGAAAATGTGTTTCTCATTGGGCGTATATCTTCCACCATCTCCAGTGATCAAGGCACCCACTTCACTGGGCCAATCATATGAGCCTTAACAAAAACCTTGCAAACTTCTTGGAGTTATATCCCTCTCACCCTCAATCATCAAACAAGGTTGAGAGAACTAATGGAAAAACTGGACTCAAGGGCTCCCCTGGTGGCGCAGTGGTTGGGAGTCCGCCTGCTGATGCAGGGGACGCGGGTTCGTGCCCCGGTCCAGGAAGATCCCACATGCCGCGGAGCTGCTGGGCCCATGAGCCATGGCCGCTGGGCCTGCGCATCCGGAGCCTGTGCTCCGCAATGGGAGGGGCCACAACAGTGAGAGGTCCGCATACCGCAAAAAAAAAAAAAAAAAAAAAAACTGGACTCAAGCAGAATGAGAATTAATAACAAGGGACTGAATGAACTGACGAGGATGACTATAATGTTACAACTCTGTGTTTGAAATATTGCTGGTTCTTTAATATTTTTTTTCAGATTTAAAGAAATCTTTTCTCTTAAGCTATCAACAATTTGGTAAGATATACCCTTGAGAATAAAGATAAAACATTTACTTATTCTTCCTACCTGATCCTCCAGAATGCAGAAATTCTCAGTGAGTATTCTTATTTCCATGACAGTATATTTGTTGCGTAAGTTCAATGAGAATCTGTTCTCCTTGTAGCAGGACACAGTTAGAAACATCGGCTATATTACTAAGGATTTGACTGAAATGTCATGTTTGAGAGAAATATGCAGACTCAGATATGACCAGTCAAGGAAGTGCCTGGAAAAATCAACCTGGCACCTTGTTTACAAAGTTCCAGCAAAGCAGTCTTAGAAAAAGAACTTATACGGTCAGTCATTATCCAATTGTCTTTGAGGTTTTGTTATACACCTGTAAATTGAACTGGATCATACATTCTTCTATAGTTTCCTCAAATATCTGGCTAGGACTCACCAAACTAACGTTTCCAATTTTCTCCCACCCTTCCTGTTTGGAATCACTAGGAATGAAGGCAGCCCTTAAGCCCCCGTGGATGGGACCTCACAAAGTGCCCCTGACAACTGACACTGCTGAAAAGCCAGAGGGCATTCAGACTTGGGTACATACCTCACAGCAAGGAGGACCCCACCTGGTATCTGATACTGTACAAATGCTGGAGATCTCGGAATCAAACGCATGACTTCATACTCAAACCTGAAAACCCTTCTTCTTGTCTTTCCTTTATTCTGACATGTAACACCCTCTCTTCACCCCACTTTCCAATGGTTAACTAGATCAGATAAGTCCCCACTCACTAAGAAATCTCACCAGCAACACCCATCTTTGTGAGGCATTTAGGATAACTCTTTATTTTAGGCTATGAAATTCTCGTCCCACATGTGCTAAAAACCCGACTGATCCCTGGCTTAAATGAGTAAATGCAGCAATCCCTGTGAATAAATCTATTCCCTGGCTAGGAACAGACACAAACGGGAATATGATCAGAAACCTCTCTTTAACTCTTGGAGACACTGCAGATTCCATTGCGAAAACACTAACTACCCAACAGAAATCATTAGACTTTCTGGCCAAGATTGTTCTTGTTAATAAGATAGCCCTGTATCATCTTTTAGCTGAGTTAGGAGGTACGTGTCCTACGGCCAACACCATCTGCTCTACCTGGATTCACATTTCTGAGGAAAACTGCAAGTGACATCAGATCACTGAGCAAACCACTTGGTTTAAAGGGGTGACTCCTTCAACGGGGTCTCCCTTTGATTGGTTTGGGTCTTGGGGACCATGGCTCTGAAGACCACTCCAAACATTGAGAATTTTTCTGCTAATTATAATCATAATAACCTCCCAGTGCACTGTATTCTCTCAAAAGTATGTTCACAGCCCACTAACCACCAGACAAATTGTCTCCCTAAGATGGGAACATTGGAAAAGGAATGTGAATGACTTAAAATTTGTGAACCCGGAACTGTGGATAGTACAGAGACTAAACAAAAAGCTCATGCCACAGTTCACACCATGGATCAACTAAACCGTAAAGCAGTAGCTGAGAGTGACACTAATGCCTTAATTTTTTATCACATCTCTCTATTAAGCTAAGAGTCTAATCAAAAGGGGGGACTTGTTAAAGAGAAAGGGAAATCACGGGACCAAAATGGTGTCACTTGTGCTAAAGCCCATCAGTCCAAACGTAGACTTAACACCTGACTTAACTGCAGTTTCCACCTGCCCCAGAAATGTAAACTTAACCAACAAAGCTGGAATTTTCTGGTCAGCACCAGTGAGGCCCACCATGTGGGCCCTCTCCATCCCTAGAGGAAGAATAAGAAATCTGCATGATAACAACCTCTGACCTCCCCTTCCCCACAAAAAAGAAGATGTTCTGGCCTCAAAATAATTTTTTTTTTTTTTTTTGCTAGTAGCTCCCTTGTCTTCCTTCCTTCCCATAAAAACTTGCCATTTTGTACAATCCCTTGGAGCACCTTCCACTTGCTAGACAGGATGCTGCTTGGTTCATGAACTGCCTAATAAAGAAAATTAGATCTTCAGACTCACGCAGTTAAATTTTGTCCTTTAATAGGGCTCTACCCTTATGACCTAATCACCTGCCAAAGGCTCCACCTCTACCTCACACGAGGCATCGGGTTTCAACATAGGAATTTTGGAGGGACAAATAGAATTGGACCATAGCATCCCACCCCTGCCCCTCCCCCCAGTTCATGTTCTTCTCATATGTCATCAACTCAAGAGTCCAAATCCAAGGTCTCATAAATATCATCTACATAAGATGTGGGTGAGACTCCAGCTATGAACCTATAAAATCAAATATGTCACGTGCTTCCAAAATACAGTGATGGGACAGACATAGGAGAGACATCCCCATTCCAAAGGGGAGAAAGAGAAAAGAAAAATGAGTAATAGGTCTAAGGTAACTCCAAAATCTAATGGAGCGAACACTAAACCTAAGTCTTGAGAACAATCCTCCTCGACTTCCAGACCCAGTAGGGCAGGAGCTGGGCCCCCAAGGCTCAGGGCAGTCCTGCCCTCATAATTTTGCTGGGTGCACACTACACAGCCGCAGTCCTGCAGGTGAGTGCCCGCATCACTCCCAGACTAGAATCGCATGCCACGGCCTCTACAGGCTGGGCGGGGGTTGGCCCTGCCCCCATGGCCCTGCTGGGCATTGCCCCAGTGGAGGTTCTCTGCAGTGGTCGTACGCCCACAGCAGCCCTCTGCCTGGGGTGCATACCAGGCAGCAGCCCTGCCAGCTGCGTCAACCCTGGGTGGCTCCAGGCTGCTCCATCCTTTAAAATCTAGGTGGGGGAGCCAAGCCCCCGGTGCCTTGCTGGACTCGGTGCATGCCCACGGAGGGCTGCTGGAGCCATACCTGGGGCAGCCTTCAAAGTGAAGAGATGTCCACAGCAGCAGCTTCTCCTTTGAAATTGCTCTGACTCCCAGACCCATGCACTCAGGGCCTGAGATGAGAGGCGCATGATCTCCAAACTGTCTGGGACAACTGGTCCCGGTTTTCATTTAGACGGATGACTAATCTTCCCACCATCTTGATGAAGAGCTCCTGGTTTCTGTTGAGATGGCCAAACCATGCCAGTATCCTTATCAAATTCGGCCAAACCCTTTCTATTCTCTCCCAAAGGAGCTTCTCCATTCCCTTCCATATGAATAGGCTGATAATCTTCCAAACTCAAATTCTGCTTCCTTTCTGATGAACAATTGCATCTTTTTTCTCTCTTCTCATATTTGACTATAAGGATTCACGAGAGGCCAACATTTTGCTTAAATATTTCCTCAGCCGAATAGCCAACCTCATTGCTCACAAGTTCTTCTTTCCACAAAACACTAAGACATGAGCAAAATTCAGCCTTTCTACTTTATAAAAAGGATCACCTTTCCTTCAGTTTCTAATGACATATTTCTCGTTTCTGTCTAAGACCTCGTCAAAATGGCCTTTACCACCAAATTTCTACCAACATGCTGTTCATGACCACTTAGATATTCTCTAAGAAGATGGTGGCTGTTTCTAGCTCCAAACTCTTCCAGCCTCTACCCAGTACCTGATTCCAAAGCTGCTTCTACATTTTCAGGTGTGCAGCACCTCTACTTCTTGATACCAATTTTCTATACTAATCAGGGTTCTCCAGAGAAGCAGAACCAATAGGAGATCTATCTATCTATCTATCTAGATATATATCTTGACTTAAAAAAAAATGCACAACGTAAGAGCTGTGAGTTGAGTTTATTCAGTGTCTTACTGAGGACTAGAGCCCGGGAGATAGCATTTCAGATAGCTCTGAGAAAGTGATCCAAAGAGGTAAGGAGGGAGGTCAGTATATATATGATTTTTGTGAAGAGGGTACATGCAATCATACACACATCTCAGTATAAGGTTGCCGCTAGCCATGAGGAACAGATATCCTAGTTCATGGGTTTAGTGCTTTTCTAAGTATGGGAAGATGCAAGAATCCAGGTTTACAAAAAATTTCTCCTGTGGGCTTCCCTGGTGGCGGAGTGGTTGAGAGTCCTCCTGCTGATACAGGGGACACGGGTTCGTGCCCTGGTCCGGGAAGATCCCATATGCCGTGGAGCGGCTGGGCCCGTGAGTCATGGCCGCTGAGCCTGCGCGTCTGGAGCCTGTGCTCCACAGCGGGAGAGGCCACGACAGTGAGAGGCCCAGGTAGTGCAAAAAAAAAAAAAAATTTCTCCTGAAAATATCTAACTATCCAGAGGCCTGTTCTGACAATCCTCCTAGAGCACAGAGTGCCTCATTCCTGATCTCTGTCCTGAATTCCTTTCAGGATGTGTTGACTGTCAGCAACTGCAGTAGCTAATGACTTAATTCTTATAGAACTGAGTTTCTGGCAATATATAAGAGGAGACTAATTACAGAAATTGGCTTAGGTGGTTCCAGAGGCAGAGAAGTCCTATGAGCTACATCTGCAAGCTAGAGAACCAGGAAAGCCGGGAATTCAGTATGAGCCCGCAGCCCTGAGCACTGAGGGGCTGGTAGTATAAGTCAGGATCTGAGTCTGAAAGCCTGAGAACTGGGAGTGCTGATGTCCAAGGGCAGGAGAAGATGGATGGTTCAACTCCAGGAGACACAGAGAGAATTAGCCCTTCTTCTGCCTTTTGGTTCTATTCAGGCCATCAGTGGACTGACCCGCCCATACTGGGGAGGACAATCTTGTTTACTCACTTCACCAATTCAAATGCTAATCTCTTCAGAAAATACCCTCAAATACACACCTAGACATAATGTTTTACCAACTATCTGGGCGTCTCTTACCCACTCAAGTTGACCCATATAATTAGGCATCACAAATGCCATCCAAAGAGCTTTCTGTGATGATGGAAGTGTCCTACACCTGCACTGTCCAATGTGGTAGCTACTAGACACAAGTGACTACTGAGCCCTTGAAATGTGGCTACTGCACCTGAGGGGGCTGAACTTTCCATTACATTTTATTTCAATTAATTGTAATTAAAATTAAAAAGTCCCTTGTGGCTAATGGCTACCATACTGGTCAGTGCAAATCAAGAAGAATTAATAGCATCAAAAGGGCCATTCGTAGGAAAAGGGAAGGCAGAGACAAGAGTTTGCTTGGGAAAAAGTAGGGGGCACCGATCATGCATTAGTATATCCCATAAGAAAAGAGTACATCGTAACATCATGTGGTGAAAAAGTAGGATAAGAACTACAAGCCATCCTTTAAAAAATGTAAAATCCCTGTTATTCTTAGTGCCCTTCAGGGTTCACTCTTTGCAGTCTCTTTTTCTCTGTAAGTACCATTCTCCTCCTACACATTCCATTCACACCACGTATTGACAGCCTAACACACTACCCAGGAGGTCATGTGAGCGAGGAAAAATTCAGCCCTTGTAAAAGCAAGCAGATACTAAAATATCAGGGGCAGAATTTCGTGGAGTACATCTATCCCACTTCCTTGAGGTCATCATACTGATGCTTATTAAAGGCACGTGATTTCATTATGTGAGCACTGAACAGTCCACGATACAGTCAGAGTTGATGTATGGAATAAAATTCAGAGAACAGTAATAAAGGCTTTTCACAATTGCAATAATAACTCGTAAAGGAACAGATATCTGGTGCAAGAAATGTTTCAGGTTACAGCTGCTAACTTAACAGAATATGAGTATATCATGCTTCTCTTCCCCGTTTTCAGATTTCCAAAACTTCCCTGAGGTTATGTATAATTAAACAGCTTACTATCTACTGGAAGTTCGCATTTTTTGTTTTACTTTAGCTACTTTCCAAGGGATAAATAAAATGTGGTTCTGTATTATATTTGAAACTGCAAATACTATGCATAATAAAAATTAACGTGAATAATGGGAACTTTTCAGGTTTTTTTTTTTTAATCTCAATGGATTTTTTAAAAGGTACAAAGTATTAGATCTGTGTACTCGGTAACAATTTATTTATACTATAGGTATGTTTGTACACAAGTTGATTACTTCTGTGTTTATTGCTTTTGATCAGCAAACAGCTTTCAGAAACAGGTATACTTTAGCAGTGTGCTGTTATACGTAAGCATAATAATGAAACAGTTTACCAAGTTCACCCCAAAAGGTATGAGTTTTCATCTTATATATGATTAGGGCTTTATCATGACATGATGTTACAGTATAAGGCCCTTCCCAGCTTTAATATTCTATGAGCCTATAGTGTTCAAAATGTGAGAACGCCACACTTTGCACATTAGACTGTTTTTCAGGTCACAGTTTCAAAAACAAAAAAGTCTGTTAGATGGGTTTCTACGCTCTTCATGGTGGTGATGTAGAGGCAGGATGGGTTCAATTCATCCTGTGCTCCCATGAGGATATATCCCAGTAACACAGTTGTTTTCATACTATGTTATTATCCAGGCTGCAGGGAGATAGGGGAACACACTGCAGGTAGGTCTCCAAGCTTCTCAGCTTTTGCCTCAACCTAAACAGCTTGGTTTTTAATGTTTTAGCTATTGACATTCCTGGTAAGGTTTTGTTTTAAAAGTGGTTCTGTTATTAAAACCAAAGAACAAAAAGGAACACAATATTGCAAACACACACACTCACTATACACATACAGACGTGTATGCTCACTCAGCATGCATCTGTGATGACTTTTTCCCCATCTGTCCCTCCAGATCCACTAGTCTGCCCATCTGACGCTGCCCTGTGCTCCAGGAGGCTGACCTGTAGGGACAAGTCATGAGTTGCCCTGTGCACTGTCCCCTGGCTCCCGTGGAGGTTTAGGCAACAGGAGGCCCATTAAGGAGCCTCCGGAGCAGGAGAGGTGGAAATTAGATGTTTCTTTCTCCTCTCTCACCAAGGAGTCCGGGGGGATGGCTGTGTCCCTCGAGTAGTCTACTCCCCAGAACTGCCCTCTCCGAGGCCACTGGCCACTCAGGTCAGGACTGTGCACTACCCTTTCTAATCCCCTAAACCCTGCCCAGAACTCTGTGAAGAGTATTTCATTAGACTCTCCTCAAGTGACCCAGGCCGAGAGTGCCATTTGTTTCTCGCTGGGACCCCAAGTAATACACACTTACTTCTGCACACACATCTTCATGTGCACACATGAGTGTACACACACGCATACACACGCACACACAGAGAAAACTCCCACCTCCACGCAAACTACCACAACATCAACATCACCGTAAACAAAGGAAAGAGAAGATGCTCATCTTTCCCATTTGTAATTTCTCTAAATGGATATTTTTCCTGGAATTACATAGAAAATTCACTTTTAAAGAGATGCAGTGCTTTTTAATATTAGAATAAAAGTTTATTCAATTCTTCAGTTTTTGAAAAGTCCTCTTTATTGTAATTTGAACTGGGCAAACCCTTCAAATCCGCAACTACACTTCTAGTAAAATATCCTTTGAAAATGTGCGAGCGCACATCAATGTATGCTTAAGGGTGTATATAACAGGGGAAGAGCAGCATTATATAAAATTTTTTAAATTGGGAAAATCCTTAATGGCAATCCTTAGGGAACCAAATTTTGGTATGTTTACACTATGTAATACTATGGAGAGAATATAAAGAATAAGAATAGGATGTGAAATGGAAAGAGGTTGCAACAAGTTGAATTACTGACAATACATATAGTATTATTCCTATTTATAAAATGATTACACACCTCCGGGTATATTTATACATGCTAAGTCATGTGGGTGGTTCTGGAAGGTGTTTTGCGTGGTTGTCTCTGGAGAGAAAAGTTGGACAGTGGAGGCGGGGTGGCAGGTGGCAGATGGGGACTGTATTCAACTGTAAATCAGTGAGAAGAGCTGTAATTATTTGACAGAAAATACCCCCAACATATGAATCAAAACTATGTATTCCCAAACACTACTTTTTCACCTCTTAATCATTTAGTGTAAAAGTATCAATATGGAAAAGCAAGGTCACCTGTACTTAACCGTGTCTGTTTATATTGACTAGAATTGCATAAGTGGGCAGTTTTATTTGTTGGTTTTCTTTTACTTTTTTGCAGCCTCACATGTTGCTAACTCATGCTGCCAAAAGCTCCTGTTGGTGTTTTAACCATTTTCTGGAGGGGGAGGTAAACGCCCTAAGTTATTTGACTCTTTTTACATACTTTAAAATTCATATTTTATCAAGTTATAACTATTTTCTCCTTATCAATAATTATTAGCCAAACAAAGACTATCACTCTATTGTGTGTTTATGGAGAAAAATAAAAATTCAGAGAGGTCACAATGTAAAATCATAGTGAGAGATGTTTCTCTCTTCTTTAATTTTCAAGTGTTTTGCAAATTTTCCAAAATATTTTTCAAACAATAGCAAAGAGAATACAATAGCTATTCTTTCATCTGGTCTGGAAGTTTATATATTCTTCATGTAAAGTGCTCTATCAATGCTACTGAATTATTTTGTGAGGCGAAAATATGGCCAAATAGGAAAATTAGATATCATTTGCTATGAAGAAATTAAAATATCAAGGCAACATACTTTAGAAAGCAACTAAAATTGCTCAAATCCTACAAAGAAAGTTGTAAAAAAAACTTAGTATAACAGTAGTTATCAACATGCGAACTAGTGTAAAATATTTACTTTAGGCTTATTTAGTTTCAGATATTTTACTTAAAGTTAGAGAAAACACTTAAAATAGGGTTAAATGCCCCCCCAAAAATCTGAGCTGGCATGATTGTTTTAATATGAGCCAAAGAAATAGCTGCAAAAGCATAAAAACAAATAAATAAAAAACTGACCTGGGGCACATTCATAGAAAACATTCAAAAACGTGGATGAGAAGCTTGACAGGTAAAAACTTCAAAATGCTTAAATTTTTGGAAAACTTTCCAGCAATTCTTGGAAATGGTCCATACGTAAAATTTAAAAGTTGATTGCAAAATAGTCTTTTACATTTATTTAACAGTAATTTTCTGGTAAGTCATCTACTTTGAATCTCTGAGTGATTGTAGGGGATTCAGGAGAAGAAAGAAGAGAAAATTAGGCAGGAGTCCCATGATGATAGACCTTGTATACCATCCTAAGCCATTTGCTATGGGGAGGGTTATTGTGGAATTTTGTAAGTGAGTGATTGAGGTTATTTGATATGCATTTTTTTTCTTTTTTTTGCGGTACGCAGGCCTCTCACTGTTGTGGCCTCTGCGTCAGCCTCTCCCTACAGAGATGGGGGTCCAGTTGTGGCTGGAGACCAAGAATTTATAGTGATGCCCATGTAGGGGAGCAAACTTTGCCACCCCAACATGTCTCTTTGGCATGTGGATTATTTTGATCTGAAAGCAATCAAAGCCCCAAAGACCCAGGAAGTCTTTCTTTTACCTCCCCCTTAGCTGCCTAAAGAATTTAGATAGAGGGCTTGTTCCTGGAACAGACTATCATCAGAGATACTTGTAAAAAAACAAGGGCTAGGTAAGGTGGGGTAAACTCTTTGAGATCAGAGTTCTCTCTGTGTCCCACTGTCTCTGCCTGGCCCAGAAAGCATTTATTTACCAAACACTTGCTGTTCCATCTCCACGTCAAGTCAATTACCTCCCTCCCCTCTGAAGTGCCAAACCACTACCCCCAACATCCTCCTTTGCCTTTAGCTAAAGACGGTATTTAAGGTGAGGGTTTCAGTCACTTTGGAGAATTACTCAGTTTTCCTGAGTCTCTCCCGTGTATACATGTTGTTAATTTTTTGTGTGATTTTCTCCTGTTAATCTGCTTCATGTCAATTTAATTCTTAGACCAGCCAGAAGAACACAGGGGGATAGAGGAAATCTCTTCCTCCCCGATAGCTGGCGACGAGGATGGGATGTAACTTTACTGTCTGGACACCACTCACCCCAAAGATGCTGCACTTAAGAGATGCTGGAACACCTGACAAAAGCCATCAGAAGGTGAGAAGTCTGACCATGTCCATCAGCCTCCTGGACTTCTGCCTGCAGGGTCTGCTGGAAACAAGATGGGTATGAGTTTTTCTCTTTTCTAAAATTAGATTAGCAGGAGAAAATATTTGTAGGGCTAGGTCCTTGGAAACTTTTGTTGGATTTTCTCCTGCTAATAGATCTCACGTCAATTTCAATTCTTAGACCAGCCAGAAGAACCTAGAAGGGTAGAGGAGAATTTCTTCCTCCCCGACTCAAGTTATCAAGGTTAAGGACCCTAATATAGCCAGGCTTTGCCTCCTGGTCCTTTCTCAGGAGGACAGAGTACTGGTTTTCTTTCTCTCCCTGACCCTGACTTGTCTAGGTCCTTTCAGAGACTGTGACCCCCCAGGGAATAACTGCCAAGCAGGGAGGCATCATGTCACTGGCGGGGTAGATGTGTGGCCCACGTTTTAGGAAATATAGTTCCTGAAAGTCGAGCAAGGTGGGCAGATGCAGAAAGCACAGAATCTTTAGAAGTGGTTGATGCTGTCTTCATCTCTGACAACACAGATCTATTAGGAAATCAAGCAGCAGGTGGGAGGAGGCACCCCACATCAGGGCAGAGCTGCCGTTGGAGGAACGCCAACTGTAAAAGGGAACTGGAATGGGAGTGTCTTAATATGAACCAGGCTTCCACTGCGGGCCTGCGGAGCTCCGGTCATCCCCCAGTGGGTGGAGAGGGCAGCCAAGAAAAACCAACCTTGTGAACAAACCATATAGGTGGATTACTCCACCTTTCAGCATGGTTAAATAAGAAAACAGAAATAGTATTAGTGAGACAGAAAAATTCCCAACCGGAAGAACAAGGGAAACAGAAGAGTATCTAGAGGAAGGACATTCAGGAAAAATGCCACATGGCAGCAACTAGAAGAAAACTTCAAGCCAAATCCTCAAGAGCAGCGAGAAGACAGGCCTCTATAAACCAGGAGCTCTGAACAGTGAGGAGGGACAGGTCACGTTAATAAGCAACAACAACTGATAAAATCAAGCAAAATGAAAAGGGAAGGGGCTTTTATGAAGAGGACTAACAAGGAAGCTAAAAATGCAAACTAAAATAAAATCCAGATTCAATACAATAAAGAACAGAACGGTTAAGGTAGGGATCTAATCAGTGACAGGACAAATTTGAGAAGCTCTTCTAAAGCACAAGAAAAGCTTAAAGAAAGGAAGTGTGATTAGTACAGACATCATTTCTGTTCTTGAAGAAGAGATGAAAGCAAATAGACGAGAAACTATAATCAAAGAGATGGAAGAGTCCTAGCTAGACTGATTTACAGTTGCTCACCTTACTGAGGCAAAATTAATTAAAAATATTTCCACAGGTGGTATTCCTGAACAGAGAGAATTAAAAATATGCCATTTTGCTTTCACTCTGAAAATGAGAGCAATAAAACAGTAAGGATAATATTTATAATCTAAAGTATTACATTTATTGATATCTTATGTTGTGCTAGTAATGCTTCTAGGAACTTTATGTGTATTCATTCATTTAATTATCTATTATTATTTCTGTTTTGCAGATAAGGAAGCTGAGTCAGAGAAAGGGCAAGCAACTCAACAAAATCACACGGCTAGCAAACATCAGAAGTGGAATACAAAGCCAAGTGCTCTAACTATGGCTTTATGTCTTGAAGAATATTAAAAACAAAACAAAACAGAAAACAGAACATATACCTTCAGAATAGTGAAGAAGATGAAAATAAAAGAACCAATATGTGTATTCCAAAATAAATAAACAGATATAACAAGCAAGCATATGGGCACACACACAGAACAAAAAGCACAAAGATGACATAAGTAAAACTGAATGCAACATTACAATAAAAAACATCAATCAATTAACTTTCTATTATGGATAAAAAGGCTTTATTAAGCAAAACCCCAATTCCAGCAATGTACGGTGATCCCTTGGTATCCCTGGGGTATTGGTTCCAGAACCCCTACAGATACCAAAATTTGGGGATGCTCAAGTCCCTTATATAAAATAGCACAGTATATGCAAATAACCTATGCACACCTCCTGTGTACTTTAAATTATCTCTATATTACTTATTACACCTAACACCATGTAAATGCTATGTAAATAGTTGTAAATACAGTGTAAATGCTAGTAAATAACTATTTTGCCTGCATGCTTGCAAATTCAAGGTTTGCTTTTTAGAAATTTCTGAAATTTTTTTTCAAATATTTTTTATCCACAGTGGGTTGAATCTGTGGATATGGAACCAACTGATACAGAGGACTGACTGTATTTCTTGGGAAAAATACACCAAATACAGAGAGATGTAAAAAATGGAAGGAAGTGACAGGATAGGAAAAGATAGATCTGACAAGTGCAATAAGGGAAATCAGAAATTGTAGTATCAACATCAAAGAAAACTGAATTCAAAATAAAAAATTTGAACTTCCCCAGTGGTCCAGTGGTTAAGGCTCCACACTTCCACTACAGGGGGCATGGGTTCGATCCCTGGTCAGAGAAGTTCTGCATGCCGTGCAGTGCGGCCAAAAAACAATAAAATAAGATAAAATAAAATAAAAAATTTAAAAGAGGCAAGGGATAATTTTTCTAAAAAGTACACTTCTCAAAGGAGATATAATCCCAGGGACAATTCACTTCCTAAAAGCTTACAGGCATCACATACATTTTTACGAAAACATATTAATTATAAACTACCATTTATATAACACTAAGAGAAATGAACAAATAAAGATGACAGTAATATACTATCATTGAATGATCTAATAAATGAAAAATAATCTGGAAGAGATAATTAATAACATTAATCAACGAGAGGAGGAGTCAGTAGAGAGAGAAGTTGACAGATCATACAGTTGCAACTGAGCTCTCAGTTGAACCTATAGAGCTCTGGAGCTGGGACAGTCCTCCAGAACTGTCCCAAATTAATTCAAGGAGCCTGGGTTTGTGAATCCCTGCATTAGCCATGCATTAGCCACAGGCAATGCCCAGTTAGAGAACCAGTTGCGAGCCTCCAGTAGCTGATATTCCCAGCAGCCTGAGTAGGAGTACAACCACATCCTAGACAAAGTGTAGAGATGTTGCTGGAAGAGGGTGGCCTTTACAAAACAACCTCCAGAAAGGCCTAGGGATGACTTCTCACCCATAAAATGTGTGTGGAAGTGATGTTTGCGCTTTGGGGCCTGGTGGTTAAGAAACAAGCATGCCTTCCTACATTGCAGGTTATGGCTGTCACAGAAAACAACTCCAAGATCCCAGTGGTAAACACAATACAAGTTTATCTCTTGTTAATGCAATGTCCACTGTGCATCCAGACATTTCTGCAGGGCAGCTGTTCTCCATCTGCTGATTCAGGGATCCAGTCTGCTTCAGCTGTGAGGCATCCACATTCACCGTGCAGAAGAGAGACGGGAGAAGTGAATTGTGCCTGGGATTTCATCGTCTCTGTCTGGAAGTGACGTGCATTATTCCCACTAACATTTCAGGGGCCAGAACTGATCTAATTAACACCACATAATGGTAAAGCGCAGAGAAGTATCGTCTTCCAGGAGCAAGGAATAAGAAATGGAATCTGGGGAATCTACCTCTCCACTCCTTTTTGACTGTCTGCTAGCTGGGGGAAAATGACTACTACAGAGATCCTATAATTGATCCAGGATGTACTTTTATATCCACAGCAACTAGATCACGGTCTGGCAGCTAGTGGGTGCTCCCGGTTTGTTGTTAAATATGTAGCTGACTGACTACCTGAGTAGATGGATAAACTAGCAAAAACAAGAGCAGCCAAAAGATCCATCCATGCTCGCAGCTTCAGCGAAAGCCCAGCTGGTCACTGCTGCCCTTAGGAAGACTATACTTTTCAGCTTGACTTTCAATACCTTCCACGATGTGACATAACCCTTCCCCTACGGTCATATCTGACCACTTGTGCACATGTAGTTTGCAATATAGTTATCCAAAACTATGCATCATTCCTTCAACAATCATTGTGTCCTTTCTCACACTTCTGAGCTTGTGTCCAGGCTGCAACCTCTGCCTGGAATGCCATTTCTCTCCTTGTGCTCCTAGCAGCTCATTTTTTTTTTTTTTTGAACATCTTTATTGGAGTACAACTGCTTTACAGTGGTGTGTTAGTTTCTGCTGTACAACAAAGTGAATAAGCTATAACTATACATACATCCCCATATCTCCTCCCTCGTGCGTCTCCCTCCCACCCTCCCTATCCCACCCCTCTAGGGGGTCACAAAGCACCGAGCTGATCTCCCTGTGCTATGCGGCTGCTTACCACTAGCTATCTATTTTACATTTTAGTGTATATATGTCCATGCCACTCTCTCACTTCATCCCAGCTTACCCTTCCCCCTCCCCATGTCCTCAAGTCCATTCTCTACATCTGCATCTTTATTTCTGTCCTGCCCCTAGGTTCTTCAGAACTAATTTTTTTTAGATTCCAAATACATGTGTTAGCATAAGGTATTTGTTTTTCTCATTCTGACTTACGTCACTCTGTATGACAGACTCTAGGTCCATCCACCTCACTACAAATAACTCAATTTCTTTTCTTTTTATGGCTGAGTAATATTCCATTGTATATATGTGCCACATCTTCTTTATCCATTCATCTGTCAAAACACTTAGGTTGCTTCCATGTCCTGGTTATTGTAAATAGTTCTGCAATGAACATTGTGGTACATGACTGTTCTTGAATTAAGGATTTCTCTGGGTATATGCCCAGTAGTGGGATTGCTGGATTGTATGGTAGTTCTGTTTTTAGGTTTTTAAGGAACCTCCATACTATTCTTCATAGTGGCTGTATCAATTTACATTCCCACCAACAGTGCAAGAGGGCTCCCTTTTCTCCACACCCTCTCCAGCATTTACTGTTTGTAGATTTCTTGATGATGGCCATTCTAAGCAGTATGAGGTGATATGTCATTATAGTTTTGATTTGCATTTCTCTAATTATTAGTGATGTTGAGCATCCTTTCATGTGTTTGTTGGCAATCTGTATATCTTCTTTGGAGAAATGTCTATTTAGGCCTTCTGCCCATTTTTGGATTGGGTTGTTTGTTTTTGATACTGAGCTGCATGAGCTGCTTGTATATTTTGGAGATTAATCCTTTGTCAGTTGCTTCGTTTGCAAATATTTTCTCCCATTGTAAGGGTTGTCTTTTTCTCTTGCTTATGGTTTCCTTTGCTGCGCAAAAGCTTTTAAGTTTCTTTAGATTGCATTTGTTTATTTTTGTTTTTATTTCCATTTCTCTAGGAGGTGAGTCAAAAAGGATCTCGCTGTGATTTATTTCATAGAGTGTTCTGCCTATGTTTTCCTCTAAGAGTTTGATAGTGTCTGGCCTTACATTTAGGTCTTTAATCGATTTTGAGTTTATTTTTGTATATGGTGTTGGGGAATGTTCTAATTTCATTCTTTTACATGTAGCTGTCCAGTTTTCCCAGCACTTATTGAAGAGGCTGTCTTTTCTCCACTGCATATTCTTGCCTCCTTTATCAAAAATAAGGTGACCATATGTGTGTGGGTTTATCTTAGGGCTTTCTATCCTGTTCCATTGATCTATATTTCTGTTTTTGTGCCAGTACCATACTGTCTTGATTACTGTAGCTTTGTAGTATAGTCTGAAGTCCAGGAGCCTGATTCCTCCAGCTCTGTTCTTTCTCAAGATTGCTTTGGCTATTCGGGATCTTTTGTGTTTCCATACAAATTGTGAAATTTTTTGTTCTAGTTCTGTAAAAAATGCCATTGGTAGTTTGATAGGGATTGCATTGAATCTGTAGATTGCTTTGGGTAGCATAGTCATTTTCACAATGTTGATTCTTCCAGTCCAAGAACATGGTATATCTTTCCATCTGTTTGTATCGTCTTTAATTTCTTTCATCAGTGTCTTATAGTTTCTGCATACAGGTCTTTTGTCTCCTTAGGTAGGTTTATTCCTAGGTATTTTATTCTTTTTGTTGCAATGGTAAATGGGAGTGTTTCCTTAATTTCTCTTTCACATTTTTCGTCATTAGTGTATAGGAATGCAAAAGATTTCTGTGCATTAATTTTGTATCCTGCTACTTTACCAAATTCATTGATTAGCTCTAGTAGTTTTCTGGTAGCATCTTTAGGCTTCTCTATGTGTAGTATCATGTCATCTGCAAACAGTGACAGTTATACTTCTTTTCCGATTGGGATTCCTATTATTTCTTTTTCTTCTCTGATTGCTGTGGCTAAAACTTCCAAAACTGTGTTGAATAGTGGTGGTGAAACTGGGCAACTTTGTCTTGTTCCTGATCTTAGAGGAAATGGGTTCATTTTTTCACCATTGAGAATGATGTTGCCTGTGGGTTTGTGATATATGGCCTTTATTATGCTGAGGTAGTTTCCCTCTATGCCTACTTTCTGGAGAGTTTTTATCATAAGTGGTGTTGAATTCTGTCGAAAGCTTTTTCCGCATCTGTTGAGATGATCATATGGTTTTTATCCTTCAGTTTGTTAATATGGTATATCACGATTGATTTGCATATATTGAAGAATCTTTGCATTGCTAGGATATAAACCCCACTTGATCATGACGTATGATCCTTTTAATGTGCTGTTGGATTCTGTGTGCTAGTATTTTGTTGAGGATTTTTGCATCAATGTTCATCAGTGATATTGACCTGTAGTTTTCTTTTTTTGTGACATCTTTGTCTCGTTTTTGTATCAGCGTGATGGTGGCCTCGTAGAATGAGTTTGAGAGTGTTCCTCCCTCTGCAATATTTTGGAAGAGTGTGAGAAGGATAGGTGTTAGCTCTTCTCTAAATGTTTGGTAGAATTTGCCTGTGAAGCCATCTGTTCCTGAGCTTTTGTTTGTTGGAAGATTTTTAATCACAGTTTCAATTTCAGTGCTTGTGATTGGTCTCTTTACATTTTCTATTTCTTCCTGGTTCAGTCTTGGAAGGTTGTGCTTCTCTAAGAATTTGTCCATTTCTTGCAGGTTGTCCATTTTATTGACATATAGTTGTTTGTAGTAATCTCTCATGATCCTTCATATTTTTGCAGTGTCAGTTGTTACTTGTCATTTTTCATTTCTAATTCTGATGATTTGAGTCTTTTCCCTTTTTTTCTTGATGAGTTGGGGTAATGGTTTATCAATTTTGTTTATCTAAAAGAACCAGCTTTTAGTTTTATTGATCTTTGCTATTGTGTCCTTCATTTCTTTTTCATTTATTTCTGATTTGATTTTTATGATTTCCTTCCTTCTGCTAACTTTGGGTTTTTTTTTTTCTTCTTTCTCTAATTGCTTTAGTTGTAAGGTTAGTTTGTTTATTTGAGATGTTTCTTGTTTCTTGAGGTAGGATTTTATTGCTATAAACTTCCCTCTTAGAACTGCTCTTCCTGCATCCCATAGGTTTTGGGTCGTCGTGTTTTCATTGTCATTTGTTTCTATGTACTTTTTGATTTCCTCTTTGATTTCTTCTGTGATCTCTTGGTTATTTAGTAGTGTATTCTTTAGCCTCCATGTGATTGTATTTTTTACAGTTCTTTTCCTGTAATTGACATCTAGTCTCATAGCATTGTGATCAGAAAAGATACTTGATATGATTTCAATTTTCTTAAATTTACCAAGGCTTGATTTGTGACCCAAGATATGATCTATCCTGGAGAATGTTCCATGAGCACTTGAGAAGAAAGTGTATTCTGTTGTTTTTGGATGAAATGTCCTATAAATATCAATTAAGTCCATCTTGTTTAATGTGTCATTTAAAGCTTGTGTTTCCTTATTCATTTTCATTTTGGATGATCTGTCCATTGGTGCAAGTAGGGTGTGAAATCCCCTACTATGATTGTGTTACTGTCAATTTCCCGTTTTATGGCTGTTAGCATTTGCCTTATGTAGTGAGGTGCTTCTATGTTGGGTGCATAAATATTTACATTGTCATATCTTCTTGGATTGAGCCCTTGATCATTATGTAGTGTCCTTCTTTGTCTGTTGTGATAGTCTTTATTTTAAAGTCTATTTTGTCTGATATGAGAATTGCTACTGCAGGTTTCTTTTGATTTCCATTTGCATGGAATATCTTTTTCCATCCCCTCACTTTCAGTCTGTATGTGTCCCTAGGTCTGAAGTAGGTCTCTTGTAGACAGCATATATATGGGTCTTGTTTTTGTATACATTCAGCCAGTCTCTGTCTTTTGGTGGGAGCATTTCATCCATTTACATTTAAGGTAATTATTGATATATATGTTCCTATTACCATTTTCTTAATTGTTATGGGTTTGTTTTTGTAGGTCTTTTCCTTTTCTTGTGTTTCCTGCCTAGAGAAGTTCCTTTAGCATTTGTTGTAAAGCTGGTTTGGTGGTGCTGAATTCTGTTAGCTTTTCCTTGTCTGTAAAGGTTTTAACTTCTCCATCGAATCTGAATGAGATCCTTGCTGGGTAGAGTAATCTTGGTTGTAGGTTTTTCCCTTTCATCACTTTATATATGTCCTGCCACACCCTTCTGGCTTGCAGAGTTTCTAATGAAAGATCAGCTGTTAACCTTATGGGGATTCCCTTGTATGCTATCTGTTGTTTTTCCCTTTTGCTTTTAATACTTTGTATTTAACTTTTGATAGTTTGATTAATATATGTCTTAGAGCATTTCTCCTTGGATTTATCCTGTATTGGACTCTCTGCACTTCCTGGACTTGATTAACTATTTCCTTTCCCATATTAGGGATGTTTTCAACTATAAACTCTGCAAATATTTTCTCAGTCTTTTTTTTTTTTTTTCTCTTCTTCTTCTGGGAGCCCTATAATTCGAATGGTGGTGCATTTAATGTTGTCCCAGAGGTCTCTAAGACTGTCCTCAATTCTTTTCATTCTTTTTTCTTTATTCTGCTCTGCAGTAGTTATTTCAACTATTTTATCTTCCAGGTCTCTTATCTGTTCTTCTGCCTCAGTTATTCTGCTATTGATTCCTTCTGAAGAAGGAATTTTCATTTCATTTATTCTGTTGTTCATCATTGTTTGTTTGCTTTTTAGTCCTTCTAGGTCCTTGTTAAATGTTTCTTGTATTTTCTCCATTCTATTTCCAAGATTTTGGATCGTGTTTACTATCATTACTCCGAATTCTTTTTTAGGTAGACTGCCTATTTCCTCTTCATTTGTTTGGTCTGGTGGGTTTTTACCTTGCTCCTTCATCTGCTGTGTATTTCTCTGTCTTCTCATTTTGCTTAACTTACTGTGTTTGGGGTCTCCCTTTCGCAGGCTGCAGCTTCATAGTTCCCGCTGTTTTGGGTGTCTGTCCCCAGTGGGTAAGGTTGTTCAGTGGGTTGTGTAGGCTTCCTGGTGGAGGGACTGGTGCCTGTGTTCTGGTGGATGAGGCTGGATCTGGTCTTTGTGGTGGGCAGGACCACATCCGGTGGTGTGTTTTGGGGTGTCTGTGAACTTATGATTTTAGGCAGCCTCTCTGCTAATGGATGGGATTGTGTTCCTGTCTTGCTAGTTGTTTGGCATAGGGTGTCCAACACTGGAGCTTGCTGGTCGTTGAGTGGAGCTGGGTCTTAGGGTTGAAACGGAGATCTCTGGGAGAACCCTTGCCAATTGATATTACATGGGGCCGGGAGATCTCTGGTGGTTCAATGTCCTGAACTAGGCTCTCCCACCTCAGAGACTCAGGCCCAGCACCTGGCCAGAGCACCAAGACCCTGTCAGCCACACAGCTTGCTCAGAAGAAAATGGCGGGAGGAAGGGGCAGAGCTGGGGCTGTGCATTCCTCTGTCAGATCACTAAGCTGAATTCAAGAGCACCACCCTAGCAGCTCATTTTTCAACATGTGGAATAAATGTCTTCTCCTCTAGAATTTTCAGCAAATAACCTCACTGTGCATATCAGTGCCTCTGTTATGGTGTCACGTTACAGTGTTGACTGAATCTCTGGGTGTGGTTCTTGTGTGCACACCTGTCTTCCCCGCCAGACTAGAACCCACAGAGAGCAGCTCCCTCTTTCCTCTGGGACCACATTTCATTGTCTCATAATCAGGAGTCTTTCCCATCACCTACCCCACTGCCTGACACTGAACAGACATTTCATTCCATGTTTATTAAATAATTACCTAGGCTCAAGGGGAGAGACTTTATTCTTTGCCTTCTCAGGCTTTAACTTTTGAGGTCCTTGTGCATCTGCTTACCTGGGATTAGGACACATAATATTCGACCCCTCTGGAGGACACAGTGAATTAGAGTCTACTAAGGGCTTTACCTCAAGCTGAGGTTTGGATCCTTGTGCTGAATCTGGGAAGTCTTGCTAACTTGGTACCTGCAGGATAAGTGTTCTTGCTTTTTGCTTATGAGCTGGGAGGAAAGATGCACACAGTATAACATTTAGATTGCTGTCCAGTTAAATGTCTTAACGTTATCTGAAAATGTAATTTGAATCCTTTGTCTTGCCACCATCATGCCATTAAAAAAAAAAAAATTAAACAGAAACCATGACAAAATTTTGTTGCTATGCTCAGGGTTCTGTCCTTACAACCCAGTCATCGGTGTACTTTTAAAGATACTTTACAGGCCATGGTAAATTGAAAGTTTAAATTTCTTCGTGCAATTTGTTTTTTAAAATAGGAAGGAATTTAATGGGCTCAGTAAAAGCAATTCTAACCCATCACATTTATCTCAGTGTGAAATGTCTTTCCATGAGAATATTGCCATATAATGGTAATTATGGAGAATATATTTTTCAAATATTTAGAATAAGCAAAAATTTTAATGTTAGAAAATTTAAAGTAACTTCTAATTAACAATCTTAAATTAGACTCTTAAATTAAAATTTTAAAATTAATTTTTAATTTATATTAAAACAATTAAATTTGTATTAAAATTAAATTGTTTTATTTTATTAAATATTATTTATTTTATTAAATTAAAATTTTATTTTCTATTAAAATAATTAAAATTTTAAAATTAAAATTTTAAATTAAATGAATATTTTTAAATATTCATTTCTAAACCAATTGGTAGAAAGAAATACATTGAATAGATATTGCCTTTCTAACCCACTTTTTAAAAATCTAAGATATGATAGAGAACTTTATATTCAGCATATTTACTCATCTTTAGATGTAAATAGGAAGAAATCTATCAATTAAAAATATTTATTATATAATTTCATCCAGTCATGGTAGGAGATTCTTATGCATGCATACGGAAAGGAAATACATAGTCAAAAAAAAAACCAGTTCTGTAGTTACTTCTATTCTCTGGGTTTGAATAATATTTTATGTTTACATAAAGGGCAATGCTTACATCTATTTGTAACTTATTCACTGTTATTCTTAAATTCCAAATTTTACAATTGCCTAGTAGTCAGGCAGGGAATATTAAGTTGGAATGTATTTAAAACTGCAAAATATTGTAACATAAAATTCTTAACATTGAGGTGTTATATGAATATTTGTAATATATTTAGACATCTCTTATAACAATAATCACAGTGAATCTGGCATCATTGAATTTAAAATATTTCTAGATTAGAATACATTGTATAATATTTGTCCAGAGATTCAGTAAATAACCTTTAATCCAGATATTAAATATCTGTCTTTATTTTACATTTACAAAAATTTGTGTTTGCATCTATGGGCTGAATTTCTGTTTTATCTAAGTCTATGAGCAAATTCTGACTTTTCCTTTTTTTCCCCCCCCCACTTTGTGAGGAGAAAAAAATGACATCAATGTCAAAATCCTCTGAAACAGAAATATCCAGAGAGCTGGCAAACTCGACAGTCATGGGACCAAGTTCAATCAATTATCTGAGGAGAATTGCTAACTATGTGTAATTATTTTAATACGTATCATTAGGCCATATTTTTGTAGTGTGCAATTCCTCTTTTACATTGTTTCCTTGTTTCCAGCCCAAGGACATATTTCAGTGTTATAATTTGTTCCTCTTAATGTGACGATTATTTGTGTTTTAGGAGTGATTTGTAGATTTTTTTGACAAGGGACAGGGGGCTCGTCATATTATAAATAAATTACAGAAAATTGGAACCAAACTACTGTTACTCATTGTTATGCTGACAGTTTAGAGGATTCACAGCTCATGAGCTTTGCTAACAAATTTTCAGTACCTTCTCTCTCTTTTAAAATTTTCTGTTTCTTCATCATTGTTGACGGCGTTTTCTCTTCTAAATGGCTTGCCTTGTGTATCCATTACCACTGACCTGACCTGCCTGCAACTAAAGAATAGTAAAACTTTGAGGGGCTCCATCTTCTGGCCTAAAACCATCCTCCAAGGGCTGAGCAAATCAGAACAAAGAGGTTCTACAGCTGTTGGGCAGGCTAACTTATTTGATCCATATAGAGGTCTCTTGCCATCAACATTTTTCAGGTGGGGAAATGGGGACTGGAACCAATAATAACCTGCCCAAGGAGTCCCAGCTAGGGACCTGCCAGGGGGCCAGCCAGGACCTGAATCCTGGTTTCTCATCCCCACATCTTGACACCTTGCCTCTACCATGTTGGGAGAGACACTGCATTCGTAGTGAGTAGAGAGATGTTAGCCTGAAGTTACGATTTTGTTTTGATCAGATGGTAAGAATGGGAAGTTCAGGATCCATGACACCCCACAGTGGCCCCAAGACGTTACACACCAAAGTGGGCCATCTTCGTGGGTTAGATGTTGGACGTACCTCCTGGCATCTGGGGAAGACGATACTTCTTCCACGTGTGTCTAATATAATGCAGAGACCTTCCCCCCCCCCACTTTATGTTTTATTTCCTGTCTCTCATATGAATCATGGAACACAGTTCTGATCCTTGGGAACAGTGTCAGCTTAAGCCTGTCGCCCCAACAGAAGGCTCATCGTAAAGGATGAGTATTATGTCTCTTTCATAAGAATTAAAGATCTAACCTGTCCAGGGTTCCATCAATGTTGATCGGGGGAGGGGTTTCTTCAAAAATGGAAGACACATGATCACCTTTTATGGTCGAGATATCCTAATTATACAGTGGGGATTCATTTCGGTTACAGGATTTTTATTGGAAACGATTTAATTTCCAGTACCTGTCATTTGAAGTGTACAAGGAAGAGGCACATATAAGAATTACTGAAGCACAAAGCCAGGGCCTCTGTCATTTGCATACAACCATATAATATAATTTTTATCTTCTTTTCACATAGGAAGGCAGTGAAATTGCAGATATCATGCACAAACTGCTGCCTAGCATATTCGTCATAGCAAAACTGTTAAGAAGAAGAAGAATGCGGAAAATACAATTTTAGGAACTAGCTATATTTATCCACACAAGGAGAACTTTCTCAGATGCTAACCAGAGCAAAGGAAGGAGAGACTGTGTGTTTCCCTCCTGCTCTCCCCACGTTCAAAATTAAACCGAGTGCATAATTTCCCGAAGCAACTTGGTCATTTTCATTACGAAGATTAAACAAAAAGCAGACCAGTGAGGAAGAAGAAAAGAAACCATAAGCAAATAAGCAGGAGTGGAGATCTCTAAGTTGTGTTACCAATGCATGCTGCTGGCTGATCTTCGGTCTATTAAAGCAACTTGTGAAGCTATTACGTTTGGTCTGTGCAGCGGAGGGGTATCACCAAGCCAAACAGCGATGCTCCCACGCTAAGCACTTACTCTCGCACCCGCTCACATCCTGAGAGATGCTGTTTGTCACCATTCAAATGAGACTTCCAGAAGACACCTTGTCTTCAGAAAATATCACCTTGTCAATAAATCTGCATTTCATCTGAGGCAGAATTATTCTAGGAAGTGCCTTTCATAATGGCATACTGACGGCACTGCCTTCACAACTGTTTGATTCACAGAGCTTTGCCTTCAAGGCGTCTTCTCCATCCCTCCACACGTCCCACAGGCTCACAGTAGCCTCCCAAAGGCACCGCCAGCAGGGCCAGGAGAAGACGGGTGAGATCCCCATGATCTTACAAAAGCGAGTGATGAGGTGATTTTCCCTCCTGGAGAGGACCCAGGGTCCTGCCCATGGAGGAGGCCCTCAATAATCGCTAAATGAAGGAGTGCAGGACTGAAAGGGAGGGAGGATGGCAGGACAGCAAAACACCAGGCTGGTGATGAGAGGGCTCCAGGCTTCACAGAGTAGGAGGGAGACAGGTAAAGACAGGATAGCGAGCATGTGATGGGGCTTCTGCCTGAGCTCCTGCCGGCAGTTTTTACTGTCCTGGCCCTCAATTCAAGAAGTACCGATTAGGAGCTTCCCTGGCAGTCCAGTGGGTAAGACTCCCAGCTTCCACTGCAGGGGGCATGGGTTCGATTCCTGGTCAGGGAACTAAGATCCCACATGCCGTGTGGCCAACAAATTTTAAAAGACAGACAGACAGACAGAAAGAAAGAAAGAAAAGAAAGGAAGGAAGGAAGGAAGGAAAGAAGGAAAGAAAAAAGACAGAAAGAAAGAAAGAGAAAGACAGAAAGAAAGAAAAAGGAAGGAAAAGAAAGAAAAAAGAAGGAAGAAGGAAAGAAAGAGAAAGAAAGAAAGAAAAAGGAAGGAAGGAAAGAAGAAGGAAAGAAGGAAAGAAAGAAAGAAAAAGAAAGAAAGAAAGAAAGAAAGAAAGAAAAGAAAGAAAGAAAAAGAAAGGAAGGAAGGAAGGATGGAAGGAAGGAAGGAAGACTGATTAAACAGGTGGTCATTAGAACTAATTATTTCTTCAACGGACTCTGATACAAGCTTCAACAAATCCTATAAATGAGGGCTTTCAGGGACATATAAGGATTAGGAGCATGACCACGAGAAGGAGGCAATACATTATTGCTATAGGTCAAGGGGATCTGGTGCCTTTCTGATGAATTCATTTTTACCCACTGAAGGCCTCAAAGCTCTCCTGAAGTTACTACGTTGCCTGCGATAAGGTCACGTCTGATATAAACACGTTGAACTGGTGCCGTCTAGGTATCCATAAAGCTCTATCACACAGGACCGCCCCCTATCATCACATCCTCTGTACCAGCAGGCGCAGTAATCCCCACCCAGCCTCCCCACGCCGAAGGCTTCAATGGACGTCCCCTGTGAACAGGGATTTGGGGAAAGTGATCTGGGGAGTGCCCGGTGTCAAAAAATTCATATCGCCGCTTTGATCACAAGCAGCGTGGGACCGAAAGTTTTTGAACAACCAACCATTTGAGGGTGTGTAACATGGTTGTGAAAATATTCAAGGCATAATTAGATAAATAACAGATCCAGTGTCTATTTTTACTTTGCCTTGATGAGAAGCTTTGCAGGAGAGACTGCTGGTAGTTAATTCTCCTTAACAACAATCTGTGTAATCACAAACCCCAATTAGCCGTGCCTGTTCTGTGCTATACAAACTATTTCCTTAGCGCTTCACATCACTACTTTGTAATTAGCTTTCATCTACCCGAGCTTTGACTAAAAAAATATAAAAGAGTGTAAGTGATTGTACTGCCACTCAGTATTCTGAGAAATAATCACCCGCGATTTCAATCAGATTAATTTTATCACCCGTATTAAGGAAAATTACCTCGCTCTTCACTCTCTACAGCTGAGGGCTATTTCATTTCCTGAGATGTTCATAAAAGCATAATATAAAGCAATCTGTAATTGTAAATATCCTTCCCTAATAACTTTGAGATATTTCCTTAATACATCCTTACATTTGGAGTTTCCGTTCCATAAAATACAGTAACAAGTGCTCTATTATGTTTTAAGTGTGTGCTGTTAAGCTGGACAACTCGGCGCTGTCCTTCCTGTTTTTACATTGGGTTATATTTAACTTGCAGATAATGGGAACAAGGTTTAGAAGTGATGGAGCGGAATAATGGCGTTACAGCAATAACATATCTTGCCTTTGTGAGGAATAGAACTTTACAGCCCTATTTCAGGTCAGCCAACACCGATGCCATTTTTCACAGCCTGACAGCTTTCACCTTCACCCAAACTCCTAATGCGTTTGCAACACCCTTTCCAGCCAGGACACAGGCCTCTTGCTACTGGTACCCTTCCTTGTAGACCCCTTCGGAAAGTAACAAAAAAAAGGATGAGAAAAGAAAAGGAAGGAAAAAAAAGGACTGTCCTAGCTGGTGGCGGATTCTTGGGGCATCCAGAGATCCCACACATGGCAATGCAAAGGGTTGAGACCTTCCACTGAGAGTGAGTGATCACAGGGAAGGTTTCAATCCCAGATGTGTGGAGAGCTGGAACTTTCCCACTGGACTGAGTGCATTACGGTGCTTACCTTCATCAGCTGCAGGGCAGGACTGTTGTTCTGATTAGGTGGCGGGTGGCTGTCTAAGCCGCGCTGAACACTACACTGCAGCTCTCCGACTCCCTGACAAGACGATTTATTAGGTGAGTCATTCCATTAGAGTTGTACCTGGAAGATGGATTTTAGAAGTATTCAGGATTCTGAGCTCAAAAACAAGTCAAATCCCCAAAGCTGGGAACCTTGGGGGGTCTACCTGAAACCTTGCTGATCATATTAAAATATAATTTGTATCCTGAGCCACCAATCCATAGTTTCATGCATAAGAAGTCTACCAGCATCTAAGATGCGGCATACCTAGCCAACACGCACAACTGTATACATCTGTCCTGGTGGGCACAGGTCATTTAAATTTGATAAAGACCACGGGGGGCAGGCTGGTGTGGAAGGGACGTTCCATCGCTCTGTGCAGTGGACCCTGAATTGCTCTCCTATAGGCAGGCCCCACAGGGAAATGAAGTGTGCAGATCGCTTTCATCTGCTCCCCGCCAGCAAACACAGTGGCTTTTGCCAGCTCAACTCAGAAGTGTTCTTCCTTGCTTAATATTCTTCCTGCCTCTCTGTCTCCTGGCAGGTTTGCAAAGGCTTTTTTGTTGTTGTTTTGTTTTCCTGCAAAATAAGGTAATGTGGACCAAAACGTTGGGATTCCAAATGGGAAGGGGAAGAAAAGAAAGTGAAACCATTCGTTGTTTTCTTGGTTTTCTGATGCAAGTCAGGACGTGGCAGAGACATGCACTTGGGTGTGGAAGCATGTCCCATGAGAAAGGTTCACAGCACCCATTTCCCATATTGACATTTTTTTGTAAACACTGTTCTGAGCCCGATGGCTGACAAAGGCAATGCTTTGACCCTGACTGCTGATGTAGGCAATGCTGTGACCTGGGGCAACCTGTGACATCTCCATACCTCTGAGGACAGGCCTTCCAGGATGTGAGCAGTGAAACAAAACTGAGACCCTATAAACTAATCAGCTTCCCTCATTTTACTTCCCTCGCTGTCAAAAGAAAGGGTTTAACACATGTTCTTGCCTTGTATATTCTAATTCTTCCATCAAGACAGAAGACCTTTTAAAACATGAAGATGTCATCTGCTATTACAAAGAAGACTCAGGCTTGTGCATTTCACATGAAATCCAACCAGCGCCCTCCCAGACGCTGCTGTAGGGCTGCCCCTATGCAGCGTTCATTTGAAAACATCAATGGGTTACATCACGTTAGGGTATAGAATAAACATTTAACCCTGACACGGGAAGCTTTGCTTTATGATATCCAAAGAGGTAGCTTCTATTCTAACTTATTACCTATACCTCCCAACATTGAAAAGTTAATGGATTATTGCAGGTGGAGTAAGGGCCAACAAGTTAGGGACAAAGAAAGTGTGTGTGTACGTGGGGGAATAATACACATTGTACAAGTGGATGGTTCAAAAGAAAATGTCTGTTTTGAATACCTCTCGTCAGGCATTAGTAACGAAAGTCATCTCCTGAAGGACATTGGATCTCTTGCTATTTTCCCTGAAGTTCTATGGTATAAGGAAAAGCCAGCAGGCACACAAACAGTGGTGACTGGGACCCATGTTCACACGAGTGAGCCTGACGAGTGAGGGTCAGCGATGAACCAAGGAAACGTGAGCTGGGTCCCATGCATCCACCCACATAGTCCCGTTAGGTGGACTCGCTTAGGAAAAGCTCAGCTGCTCTTTGTTTTTATGGAGGTCAAATTACTCAATTAATTAAAGATTTTTCTTTCACCATGTAGGAAAACTACCTTGGGGAAAAGTTTTAATTTAAATATCGAAATATTTCTTAACCTGTGAATTTCAAAAGCTTATAAAGGACAGTATGATTTGGAATCATCCCTTTTTTTGGCGGTGGCGGGGGGGCCTCGTGCTCCCCCGATCAGAGATCGAACCCGAGACCCCTGCTGTGGAAGTGTGGCGCCTTAACCACTGGACCCCCAGGGAATTCCCTAGAATCATCGCTTTCGAATTGAGCTTCAGACAGTTCATTTCAGACTGTATTCATTCCCTACACACTGATTTTTATTGAACATTTACTATATGAACACTTACTATATATTGAATGTTATGCTAAGAACTGGCTGTCAGAGGGAGGGTCTTTTTTTTAACACAGTCAATGGAAAGAATATTCAAAAACCTTTTCTTTGGTTTTTTTGTTTGTTTGTTTCTACTTGGTCACTGTTTGCAAAAGTACCTAGCTTGAGGAAGAGAGGCCAAGACTGAAAACTATGAAATCCTTTTATAAGTGTCTCTTCATATTACCAGGAAATACTCCCTAGAGATAAGGGGGGGGAAACTCAAATAACCTAGCACACGTAAAATCTGCACTTCAGTTTACAGGCAAGAAACACCAACACAACTCGCTTCTGATTGGAGCATGTTGACAGGCAGGGAAAGCAGAACGACAGTGCGGAAACAATACGTGCTTAAGATGCAAAGGTAAAAAGTAATTAAAAGGAAGAGAAGGCAAGGAGGCCCCTGGGACCGCATCTTCTCCAGGTTCAGTGGGCTGGTGCCCAGTAGTCCCATGGCCCAGGCTGACTCTGAGAGAAGGTGACTGAAGGCCCAGCCCGGATGGAGGGGAACGCGATTCTGACCCCAGGAGCGATGGGAAAAGCACCACTCCTTCCCCAAACTTCAGTTGGCGAGGTCACACATGACAGGAGGCTCATGGCTTTAAAATGCCCTGCTTAGATTGTTCAGGGATATGTTAGTATCCTCAGGCGGCTATAACTACTATCACAGACTGGGGAGCTTAAGGGACAGAAATGGATTTCCTCGCAGTTCTGGAGGCTAGAAGTTCATGATCAAGTTGCCCGCGGGGCTGACATCTGGTGAGAGCTCTCATCTTGGGTGGCAGGCAGCTACCTTTTTGTTGTCCTTCACATGGCCTTTCCTCAGTGTACACACACACACACACACACACACACACACACACACACACACACACACACATCTCATGTGTCTCTCATAGCGACACTCATCGCATTGGATCGCGGCCACCCTTGCCCTCTCATTTAACCCAAATTACTTCCTTACAGGTCTCGTTTCCAAAAACAGTCCCACTGGGGGTTAGCACTGCAACATATGAATTTTCTGGGGACACAGACATTCAGTCCACAATAACGGAATTTTACTAAAATAAACGGCTCGAGTGAGATCACCACACAACGACTGTCCTAATTACCTTAGACGTCATCACACAATAGAGATGGAGGGGTGGAAAAGGGCCTTGGTGAAGACGCTTAACTGCATCACGTGATTGAAGGGCCGTAGCTCTTCCTTGGACATCTGTGCCAAACGTCAGACAAGGAGGGGCACGCAGGGTCCACAGGCTCCCAGAGTTCCCACCCTGCTCCATCCCCTGCGGGAGTGAATGCTCAGAGGAGACCACTCCTGTCCCTCCTGCAACCAGAAGTAAATACAATGGTGCTATTTGTTCACTTTGCTTTGTTTTTTCAGAATACTCCCTCTTTCCACAGGCTTCATTTAAACAAAACCACATGAAGTTTTGACTCTTTTTCAGGAAAGCCCTTGTGAGCTGCCCAAGCTCCGTGGGTATCCTGCCCTTTCTAGTCCTTTGCCTGCTACAGCAACGAGCAGACATGTAGTAGCACTTGTACATTTTTGTGGAATGAGTTTAAAAATAAAGATAACTTTACTCTGTGAACAAACACTTCAAATAAATCCATCTACAGATATACCCAGCAAAACGTCTCTCTGCTGAATATTTTCCTGGTAGGGTAACTCTTGGTAGTGTTTGGTTTGGTTTGGTTTTGCTCGTCTGTTTGTTTTGTTTTTATCTATCTCTCTTTGTTTTGCCCCTTAGTGATTGCTCTAGCGTCTAAAATATGCATCCTTATCTTAGAGTTTATTTACCTTAAAATAATACTATATCATGACATATAGCACAAGAATCTTACAAGGGTACACTTCTCTTTCCCACTTCCCAACTTCTGTACTATTTTTGTCACATATTTTTGTATATGTTAGAAAGCCCACAATATGTTGTTATTAGTTTACTAGCTTTAGACAGTCAATTATCTTTTAAATAACTGTAAAAATGAAAAAATACTGTTGAACATTTACCCATATATTTAACATCTTTGACATTCTTCACTCTTTTGTGTAGATCCAAGTTTCCATCTGGTATTACTTATATTTGGCCCAGAGAACTTCCCTTCATGTTTCTTGTAGTGCAGGTCTGCTGATGACAAATTCTCTCAGCATTTGTTTTTCTTAAAGTGTCTTTATTTTACCTTTATTTTCAAGGGCTTTTTTTTTTCCCACAGGATGTAGAATTCTACATTGACATTTTTTGTTCTTTCAGCTTTAAAAAATGTTTCATTGACTCTGGGCTTGCACAGTTTCTTAACAGAATTAGCACTAACTCTTTTCTTCACTCTCCTTAATATAATATGCATTTTTTTTCTATCAGATTTCAAAATTTTTGACTTTGTCACTGGTTTTCATGAATTTCATTACCATGTACCTTACTGTTTATCCTACTTGAGATTTTTGAGTTTCTTGGATCAATGGGTTTATAAGTTTTATTATACTTGAAAATTTTAGGCCATTATTCTTGAATTATTTTGTAGCACCCTTCTCTCTTTTTCCTGCTAGGATTCAAAATACACATATGATAGGCCAGTTAGTATTGTCTTTCAGGTCGGTCCACTTTTTAGCCTTTTTACACCTGTACTTTGTTTCACTGTTTCCTATTGTCTTGCCTTCAAATTTACTGATCTTTTCTTCTGCAATGTCTAATCTGCTGTTAATCCTATACAGTGAATTTCTCATTTCAGATATTGTGTTTTTCAGTTCTATGGTTTCAATTTCTTCCTTTTTATTGTTTCCATTTCTATCTCCATTATGCTCATGATTTTCCTTTAAATTCTTGGATATATTCATAATAACATTTTATATTTCTTATCTGCTAATTGTATCATCTCTGTTATTTCTGTGTCTGTTTCTATTGACTGATTTTTCTCCAGGTATGGGCCACATTCTCCTTCTTCAAATGTCTAGTAATTTTTATTAGATGCTGCACATTGTGGTTGTTACATTGTTGAGTGCTTGATTTTGTGGCCTTTATGTAAAGTGTTGAGCTTTGTTCTGGCAGACAGTTATTAGCAGGTTATTTTTTTCCTTTGGAAGCTTGTTTTTAAGCTATATCAGGGTGGGCCTACAGTAGTCTTTATTGAGGACAGTTTAGCCATACTAACAAGACCTCACTCTGCTGAGGTCTCTACTGAAGGCCCTGCAAAGGCAACAGAATTTCTTCACTCAGACCAGCTGGAATGTGATTGCCTCCCAGCCTGTGTGAGCTCTGGAAGTATTCAGCTTACAACTCACTAGTCATTATTTTTTTGCCCTGATCATGGAGTTTTACTCTATGCATGTACAGTTTAGTACATAGAAAGTCTTGAGGAAACTCCTGTAAGGGTTCTCCCTTCTCTCTTCTTTCCTCTCTCTCTCCTTCCCTCTCCCTCTCTCTCCCTCTTCCCTCTCTCTCTCCTCAGTGGTACTCTGCTTTGAAAATTCCAGCCACATGAAACTACCTGTACTACAATCTCTGTCTTGTCAGCTCAGTAAGGCCACTCTTCTCTGCCTAAGTTCTTCCTCCTTACACTCCAGTTTTAAAGAACTCCAAGCAGCAAACTGGGGCGTCCATAGCACTCACTTTGTTTGTTTCCCTCTTCTTCAGTATCCTAGTCCTGCAGTGCCTGGTGTTCAATGTCTTTAAAAAAATCATTTCATGGATTTTGTCTAGTTTTCTAGGTATCTATGGCATGAGTGCAGGTTGGTTACTTCAGCATGGCCAGAAGCAATCCTTCTTTTGCTTTTTAATTTTAAAACTACATAACTTATCTTCGTCTTCCAATATATTGTTTTTTGACAAAAGTTCATATAGAAGTATTATTTTTATATTCCCCAAACTCAATACAACATACCAAGCAATTGCGTAACCAAGCAATACGCAGAAAAGCCTTGAATTACAGTCCATATGCAACTCACAGAATCATGGGTAGTTATGCTAAAATTCACACCAAGTGTCATCAGAAAGAATATGTGCTTTAAATGTTGGAGCTAAGAGTGGCCATGGAGCAGCAGTAAAAACAACTGTTGGCTAACAGCCTAGGTAATATATTAGTGCTCTGGAAGTAGAGCTTACATTGTGCATCTTAACACAGTGGCTTGTTACAGCTATGTGGGACACTTAGAGTACTTGCATTGTATTCAGGACATTAGCTAGGGATTTTGTGTTCACATGGAAGGCCATAATTTTTCCCATTTATGGTAACGGAAAATGACCATCCACTGAGTGTTTTCAGGCAGATATCTGTTTTTCTGCATAGGATCCCTGACGTTGAGCATGAAATGACTGCATTTCCTAATGGAAAGGCTTCTCCCAAAAATATTCCAAAGCTTCCAGGTGAGCACATTCTCATCCTCAGCAAGGCTCAATTCCTGTCTAAACACCTAAAGAATAGTTTTTGAGGGTTCATTTGAATAAAATCATAAGGAGATTATTTGAGACATGTCTGAATCCCGACATTTGAGTCCTGCTGAAAGATGAGTAAACCATTCAAGCAGGCTCATGCCGAACTGACTCCAGTAAATAAAAGAAAAAAATTCAAGAGAGAACCTAAAACATTTTGACCTAAAGAACTGTTAATAGCATGAGAAGCTCTTATGATGAGTGCACGTGAAAAGTCCTTATCACAAAGGAGATGCCTAGTTATTAGACAGTTTAACGAAATTTCTGATGTACAGTATTAAAACAATAGAAAAATCCAGTACCGAGGATTGATGTCTCAAAATTCACAGAATGATTATTTTTGACCAAAACCCATTGATTTGAAAGGATTAAATAAGACTGAAATCTCTTCAAACAGAAGCACCCAATTTACTAATGATTTGTACCTATAGGCAAATCAAATTAATTGCACTATTTCTGGAAATGTTACAAGTAGAGAGGGAAATTTCGCATTCATCAAACCCATTTAAATCCATTTGGAACCCTTTTTGAGAGGCATTAAAAAGATTTAGCTGTTTAAGGAGTGAGCAAGGCTATTTAGACACAATTATTTAAAAGTATTAAAACATGCTTCTGGTTTCCCCTTAATTTAGTAGCACGATGTCCAGGACCTCTCTGATGCACTGAATCCATCGTAGGTTTGACATTGGCCTCGGTTGTTTTCTTTTAGCAAAGATTCTGGCATCATAAGAGCCCAGGCCACTTTCTCCTTCAAGAAATATATATTATTAAGTCTCTAATTAGAAAGGAATCAAGAAATAAGCTGTCAGCTGAAATTTATGATTCCTTATAAAATGCTAAGGGCCACAATGGTTCATTTTAAAACGCTGGCTGCCACACATTTCCTTTCCTTTGGCTGCAATCACTTAACAAAGAAAAAGCATTTCTGAGCTACAAATATTACATCTAAGAACTCACAGGAGTGATGTTCAAATGAAGTACTTTGTAGGACAGAATCTAATCATTCTGATGGGATTGGGTTTTAGTCTCGCTTACCTAGTCTCTGATTTATAGCCCTCCCTATACTCTTTTGGGGGAAAATGCAGCCATTTCCCCCCATTTTAGTGGCATTAATAGACATAAATGGGTAAGGCTAGGAGGGGCAAAGCGGCTGGGGAGAGAGGCCAGAGATGCCTTGTGTACAGAGCGGGTGAGTTTAGCAGCATCCCTGCCATTCCTGGTCATAGAAATCACGCGGTTATAGCCCCCGTCTCCCAGTGGACAAGTACAGTACCCCAGCTTCTCATTAGAGAACAACTGCATCCCTCCCTTTTCCACACTAAACATGGGCTACACTTTGTGAAGGAAACACCCAAGGTCTTGGACCAGTGATTTGGCTCCAGCTTCAACTCTGTTTGCCACTTGGTAGAGCAGCCCCTGCTCCGTGGTGAGGGGACATGTGCCAGCTGTGGGCAGCAAGTCTGGACATGCTTGGTCACCACTCTTTCAGAAGGTCAGGCTCAAGATTTCGGGCGGAATTAGCTTTGCCAACTGCCTTATTCCCTCTGCTCCCAGAGACCCATACACTACAGTCTTCAACAGAAAGATTTCCTGTGAAGTTAAAATAAAGGAGACCAGCAACTTTTTTTAGACGTGTTTTGAAATGGACATAAATCTGAACTAGCCGTACAAACATGCCTAACGCCAGATTCAGAGCTGACCGTTTACAACTTTCTACTTTTTTAAACCTATCGTCCCATTTTCAATAATATTTTAAATTTACTTTTTTTTTTTTTTTTTTTTTTGCGGTACGCGGGCCTCTCACTGTTGTGGCCTCTCCCGTTGCGGAGCACAGGCTCCGGACGCGCAGGCTCAGCGGCCATGGCTCACGGGCCCAGCCGCTCCGCGGCATGTGGGATCTTCCCGGACCGGGGCACGAACCCGTGTCCCCTGCATCGGCAGGCGGACTCTCAACCACTGCGCCACCAGGGAAGCCCTAACTTTACTTTTTAAAACGCCTTTATGCTTAGCACGACACGGCCCCATGTAGACTGCGGAATTTTTCAGGATGCTGGAATGTTAGGCAGAGTTCTCAAGCCTGACAGATCCTTTTCTCTCTCCATCATCCTAATTTTTAAAGTGCTAAAAGGTCCCCGCTGATCCCCTGGACTGCATTCTGACCCAGCTTCCTCTGTGCTTGTTGTTCTGGCAACCGAGCTGTCTTCTAGTAATAACTCCAACACCTCTGCAGGGCTTCAGGCTCTTACTAAGGTTTCCTTGTACCCAAGGTGCCTCATCTCCTTGAATTTGTTGATCTTCGAAAGCAGGGGATGCTTTCCCACTCTGGATAGGGTCAACATCATCTTGCTGGCAGAGTCAGCCAAGGGTTAGCAAGCTGCCCTCGTTTCCAGCACCTTCTCAGCCATGAACAGCCCACATCATGCGCGACGAAGCATCTTCCCTCAATCCTACTTTAGGATCTTATACTTTTATTCTACTTCGAAGTTTCTTGTGCCCGGAGTCCCACTGCCTTCCCAACTCTATTCTTTCTCCACCAAAGCTTAATGGTCCAATATCACTTAGAAAGAATCCTGGACTTCCAGAGCAGGTAAATAAATGAGATGTAATCTCACCTTGTTTCCCATCTTACAAATGAGAAAACTGAAGAGCGTGTTGACGAAGTGAGTTGTCCAAAGTCACAGCTGATCCCGGGAATTCTCACCTAGGGTGGTGCTTTCCCAGTGTCAAGGCTGGGTCTTGCCCAGTGATTGGTTCTTCATGCCTGTATGATAACCCAAGTGTTTAAGACGAAGAGCGTCAGGCTTCCACGTGCTCTAACTGAAGGAGGGATGAGTGGGGGAGTTACAGGCACCATGTCAGGCAGGGTCTCTCAGCTGCGCCCCCTTCTGGCTGCCAGCCACTTCCACTGGGACTTTTGCCGACTGCACAGAAAAGAAGAAACCCACCACCAACTCTGCTGTCACAGGGCTACCTCCTTTCGAAACAATTCTGTCCTGGATTATCTGTCTTCTACCCTCCAAAACTTTTCTTCCCCTCCCTTGACAAAGGGGACAACAATTGCAACAAGTATCTTATGAGGAGTTTGGAAGAGCTGGAAGACCAAGCCATCCAAGGATGCCTGGAAGAAAGGACTCACCAGGGGGACATGCTCGATCCCGATGTGGCCGCAGCTGCTGGAGCAGAGACTGTGGGGGCGGCGGCTGCAGCCCTGGAAGGCATCTGAGCGATGGCCCAAAATGATGGCCAGGCAAAGCATTTCCAATCATCCTCAGGTGGTTACCGTGCTGCAGCCCTGACACACACAGGACTACCCTACATGCCACAGGCAAGGACCTCTCCATCACTGCGAGTGTTCAAGTGGGGATGTGAGAGAGGAAATCCTGTCTCCATACCTGCTAGGGCTCTGGGGCTTCGTTGTGCATTTTTCACAGTCGTGATTTTGACTGTTGCTGTTGACTGTGAAGCGCCCACATTAGCAGCAGCCCTCGACCACACAGCTGTGCCCACTTCAGATGTGTGTATTTTCTCACACCAGCCAAAGGGCTGTTGTTTTCCTGACCTTCTAGTTTGGCTTCCATTTTTAGCTTTTATTCTTTTTGCTTCGGACGTCAATGGCTGTCCTCTTTCGTAATGATCAAATGAGCACTTTGTACGCAAAAACCTATCAGAATATACTATGTTATAATTTTTTTTTTAATTTTGAGGGGAAGGGGGGTATAAAACAATGCACACATTGCAAGGAAAAATGATCCCTCTGAAAAGTAAATTTGCTTTTAAAATATAGATAATAAAATCACCAAGTTCCCATGCCAAACACCACCATCAACAAATTAAAAACCTTCCACCTTCACACCACAAATGGTAAAAGCCTTGATATCTAGGTGCAGGAAAAGCCATTGAAGACACAGACACCTCGATATGTAGGTGCGGGAAAAGCCACTGAAGACACAGACACCTGATTTGTAAATACAAATAGACATTTTCGTATCCACAGAAACTTATATGTGAGAAAGAAAATCACACGTGCAAACACATTGGCTGCTTCTGAAAACTTGGCCCCGAAAGTCGACTATATTTTGCCATTGGCAGATGTTGTTGTTGTTTTTATCATTGGAGACGTCGGTATTTTTACACACTTCAGAAAGGATCTCTGAAATCACGAATGCTTTTTAAAACAAACTTAAAGTAAGCATTTACATTCAGGGTCCAAAACAAGGTACCGGTAGGAGCCGGCCCTCTAACGAGATTTTTTTTTTTTTCCTCCCCTAAACAAATGCAGAATGATGTGTGATGCACTTTCCATGCCAGGTCACCTTTAAGAACCCAGGGATGGCCATCGCCACTGAATTACCCGCCAGCCCTCACCAGAGATGTCTGCCGTGCAAAACCTGTGACAAAGGACTGAAATGACAGCACTCTGACTCACTCTTACATTGTGTTTGTTTAGGAAGGTCCTAGAAATTGTATTTCACCAACCACATTCGCTATCAACACACAATTATCTGGCTTAATCATGTGGAACAGTGGCAAATTCACCTGGGGCTTAAGAACTAATGACATTCTCGTCTGAGCTGCTTTAGTGAAATGGCCTAGCACCTGAAGCAGGAACAGCAAGATTGCTCAAGAAAATTTGGTTTTCTGTTTTCATTTCACAGCATAGGGCCTCTGCTCAAATCAACAAACACTCCTGATTAAAGAGCCGTGGTAGCTGGCTCCTCGGCACTCCCGCGTGTGGCTCGGAATGTACATGGAGCACCCCGGCCTTTACAGGGAAAGGACTGTCTGCGACTTGTTGGTGAGGCATTGTCTTTCTGACGGGGAAAATAAGTAAATCAATCGGCAGTGCATAATTTGGGTCTGATTATAGTTATTAGCGTGGGCAACCCTTGTGTGGCTGGAAGCACCGCCAGCCCTGCAGCCCCAAAGTCACGCAAATACACTCAGGTGTATATTTTCATTTCCTCTTGCCATCTGGGGCGAGGGCATTAAGATTCTGCTTACTCCTGAAAAATCCAGCCCCTACCCTCGGCCTTAACCCCCAGTGTGCAAGGGGCTTTGTGGAGTCACTGCTGACTCTGCTGCTAAATCCCAAGGAGGGGAGAGGCCAATTTTCAAAAGCTGGCAGGGGCGAGAAATGGAGTGTTCAGACTTCCAAATGCTTCAGGAAAAGGGGGGCAGGCTCAGCGTTTCTTCTGGAGGGCTGCAGGAGGAACGGCCTTCACACAACAGAGAGATGGTTGATTTGCCTTAGCAGGCAAAGGCAGACCAGGAGAGCCTGCCGAATTCCTGTTTTCCCTCTTGGTGTGTGCTCCACACCAAATGGCCTTTTATTTCTAATTTTCTTTTATCCGTCTCATTAGCGTGGGCTGCGGGGGTATCGGTGATGAGCAGAACGCTTTAACTTCAGCTAAATTTTTTGGTGTTGCTGCTAGCTCTGGTGCTGGGCTGCCTGCAGCTGAGCCCCAAAGCCTCCTGTTTAGAGAAATTCCGGAAGTCCTTAGGTTTGCCAGCTGTAAGCGTAGCTTCACGGGCTCTCCCTCTGATTCTGTGTCCTCATCCTGTCTGCCTCTTATCTCACGACTTCTAACTACCACTGACACCACGACTGTCCCTACCCATCGGATATGCAGAAATGCATAAACTGGGAAAAACAGTACTCAGAGCAGAAGCAAAAATAATAATGATAAACGCAAAGCAGTAAAGGATAAAAAAAAGAGAGAGAGAGAGAAATCAGTAAAGGCTAAAAATTCGCACAAGTCTGAAGATTTGTTGTCATACTGACTTTCAATAATACATTTTTTAAAACATCAGGTGGCATTTTATAGGAAAGTCTTTTGATACTTGACAAACTAAAGGTCTTTTTGATTGCGCTCCAAAAGTAAACTGCCTCACAATAAAACGGCTAATGGCACAAATACCAGCTCCCCCAGGATCCTGAGGGGGTGAATTCATCACACTCTTTTTCACCAGCCAAGTTCAGGACATGTGGTTTCTCGGTGGACACGCCTGCCAATGTGACTGCTTTGATCGCTGTGAGACAAAGTGTAATCAACCTTCATTGTACAGTTCAAATAAAGTTCCTACACACTCATCACCAACAGTACACGGCTGCCGATCATTGGCCAGAAGCAGCAGTTCCCGGCATCCTCAGAAAGAGACACAGTACAGCCCAAGATGACATGAGGTATGGGATATTTCTCATAAAAAGGAGGCACTTATTGGTACATAGGAGGCAGTTTACATATGAGGAATCGGGGCTCAGACAGGAAACAGCACTAGTTCAAAATCAACTAGCTCTGAAAAGTATGGCTACAACCTGCATCAATTGCTTCTATGAAGCCTCGGAAATGGAAATGACTTAGAAAACTCTAAAACCACCTTCTTACAAAATAGTACATACCCAGAAGTCCCTTGCCTTGGTAAAGGGCTCAATGTTTTGCTGCTTTTGCATCCACTGCAGCTTTCGTCTCCCCCAGAACCTCTCCCTCCCTCATCCTTCTACCTACCATCCACAATGCTGATGCGTCCACCATCCACTATGTGAAAGGGATCTGAAGCTGAACAAGACACAATTATGCCACGAAGGGGTCTACAGTGTGGGTGTTATAGGGCTAGAGAAAAATAAAACTAACGAGTTTTCAGCATCCACTATAATTATAGAAACATATGCAAGAGCTTACGGAACATAAATGGAAATGACCATTCTATTAGCAGAAGAAAGTACAGCAACTTTTCACAACAAAAAATGATATTTACACAATAGCACTGAGTTTTGTTTTAGTATCTCAGAGAGAAAGGTTGGGGACGTGGCCTTCCAGGTGGAGGAAACAGCATCCATGCCCTGGTCCACTCTTCTGTTCCCTCGGGAATAATTAGTATTGCTCTAGGCACCGAAAACAGAGGACTGGGGAAATGATACCGTCTCTGCTCTTGTGAACTGGAGGCTACCGGGGGAGACATAAAATCACCAAATGCTCACATAGCCACAAACAGTGCCAAGTAGCATGAAGAAAATTAGGGACAGGAGCTTAGAGCAGTGCCAGGCCTCTCTGAGAAGGTGATGTGTAAGCCTAGACCTCAGGAATGAAACTGAGAGACAGTCGTGTGCGCGAGGCAGGGGGAAAAGCCCTGCTAAGGAAGGAAGACCCCTGCTAAGAGCTGTCACGTTTTTGTCTAGACGAGTTAAATCCCGACTACTGCCAACGGGTCTAGACCTCCTACCCCAAATGGACCAACCGTGTAAATAACCTGCTTGGTGGAATTCTGGGTTTACTTTTCTCTCACCACCACGTGCTGCCTGTGACTTTGTGTGAATCACTTCTCTTCCACGCATCCACTTCTAGACAGATGAGCACAACAAGAAAAAGCTCAAACCTGACAATAAGTTAATAACAGAAAATCAGTGATGAAGAAAGTTTATCTCCTGAAAGCAGTAGTTTTCTCTTGACATGACCAAACTATTCCGTTCCCTCCCCTGTAGTCCTGGGACAGAAACGATCTTCCTACTGTCTCAGAGTGAAACGCTTTCACCATCGCCCTCAGCAAGCTGGATTATAAATCCTATCTGACCATTCAAATCTACATGAAGTACTTGTCTAAAAAACAAAGTTTTCGTTGTTCCATAATCCACATGTTTGCAAAATTATCTCACAATTTTTAATTAAGGGGGGATGAAGTAAAAATACCCAGACTAATTCATTACTAAAAAGAACTCTATTTGGCTTCCCTGGTGGCGCAGTGGATGAGAGTCCGCCTGCCGATGCAGGGGACACGGGTTCGTGCCCCGGTCCGGGAGGATCCCACATGCCGCGGAGCAGCTGGGCCCATGAGCCATGGCCTCTGAGCCTGCACGTCCGGAGCATGTGCTCCGCAATGGGAGAGGCCACAACAGTGAGAGGCCTGCGTATCGGAAAAAAAAAAAAAAAAAGAACTCTATTATTCTGTAACCTTAGAAGCATATTTTAAGTTGCAGAAGGAAAACAGCACTCAAGCTACAGGCTAAGGACAGTCAGGCAAATGGTCAGGATAATTTAGAAATGAAAACAAGGGGAATAGTCCATGTTTGCCAAGGTGGAAAAACTCAAGAGTAAGAATACATAGAAACATAGAGAACTGGACACTGCTCAGCTGCTGACCAACAGTACTATCAGGTAAAGTCCTCTTAAATTCCCTACTTTTTTGGCCTCAGATTCTCCATCAGCTGTAATTGAGATCTTTAAACAATTTTTTTTTTTTTTTTTTGGCAGCACGTGGGCCTCTCACTGTTGTGGCCTCTCCCGTTGCGGAGCACAGGCTCCGGACGCGCAGGCTCAGCGGCCATGGCTCACGGGCCCAGCTGCTCCGCGGCACGTGGGATCTTCCCGGACCGGGGCACGAACCCGTGTCCCCTGCATCAACAGGCGGACTCTCAACCACTGCGCCACCAGGGAAGCCCTAAATAAATATTTTTTAAAAATAAAAATTGAGATCTTCTTTAAATAAATAAATATCACCTAACTAAATACATGTACGCTTATTATACTTTCATTACAAATGTGCCTCCTAGGTCATTAAAGATGGTAACAAATTCTCCATCACTCTATGTGAGAAAAAAGATAAAGGAAACTTTCAGAAAACAAGAGAGAACACCGAAAATGCACAGTACCAGGAACAATCCCACCGTCAACTTAAAAACCCTCCCCCTCATGAATTACCTCTACACAACCCAATATGTATTCCAGAACCATCCCTGACCCTTTACCAAAGAATCCCTTTGCTGCTTGTTGTAAAATGTTAACACGAGACTATCATAATGTTTCTCCCCAGGAAATTATAAGAGCACTTTGCTCATTAGAAGGAGCCAGGACACTTCACCAGTCCTGTTCCTGGAGGTTCTGACTCACTAGATCAGGAGAGGATACCAAGAATCTGGCGGTTTAACACACACCACGAGCGATTCTTGCAGTTGCCATCCAGAAGTTTTGAGCAGCACCACTGTGGCCTGAGCGGGCAACTGAGGAGCCTTAAGCAGGAGCCTGGCACCCTCCGATCTATGCTGAGACCAATCTACAAACGCCTCACCTGGGAGCTTTATACTTTGAGCTAGAGATTGGCTTCTGGAAAGCGGCTAGGGCGCTGTTAAAAATCCCAGTACTCAGGCCGGAGCTCCTCAGACTAATTACAAAAGAAGCTCTTGGGGGTGGGATCCAGACACGGCATCTTTAAAGCTCTCCAGGTGATTCCAGTGCGCAGCCAGTGCTGAGCAGACAGAATTCTGAGCAGTACTGTCCTGGCTCCTTACACAGACAAGATGACCACCTCTCTCTCTGACAGGCTTTGGGATCTAGTAATGAAAAGTCAAGCCTCATTAGATTAGCTTTCAGTGTCACTTGCTTTATTTTTCTTTGTAGAACTTATCACTATCTAACATTTTAATATACTTTAGTAGTATTTAAAACACACACACACACATACACACACACAGAGAGAGTCTATCTCCCTTTCTAAAGTATATGTTTCATTAGATTGAAGAATTTTTCTGGAATAGTGTGCCTAGTATATGGTTGACAACATTTCTGTGTTGTTATTGAATTGATACTACATATATACTATCAGTTGGCAGAGGACGGGGGGGATAAATATTATTATTAGCCGATGCAACCTTAACTAAGTAGATAGATATTCTGGATGAAAAGAAAGAAAAAATAACTGTGAATTAAGATGTTATTGGCAATGATAATGAAGAGAGATCTTAGATGCAGCAAGAGAAGTGGTCCAGAACATCAGTGCACTCCTAATAACATGGGCAGATTCGTAATGAATCCGCCCCCATGCCTTAAAGGGAAAAATTCTCGTAAATAGCCAACCATCATTAAATGTTTGCCTCACAAAGTCATTTAAATAATAATATTTAAGTGGCTCTAAACTCTTTATGTTCATAACCTCTTATAACTCTCTCTGTAAAGCTCAAATCAAACACAAACAAGATCACAAACCAATAGAAGTTCATTTAACAAAATTAATTTAATGTGATACATGATGCTATCTTGCAAAAACAAAAATGCTAATTCTACATTTAATAGGAAAGAATTCTATTTTTTTTTTACCTTTAACTTGTCCATTTGTCTCCTTTTATTCTGAGCATAATGAAACATCACCTGATCAACTTTGTTGAAATGTTGTTATTTTCTTTTGAACAATAAATTTGTATTTTAAAGGTAATCCTTAACTTGAATGAGCATGTATATTTGATAGTGCACTTCAAAATACAATACTGGCAAAATATAAAATGCCAGTTTAATCAAGTTCATCAATGTGTGACAACCATGATACTGACAATAAATATAAGTTATCTGAAGAGACTGGCTCCCCCCCAGGCACACACACACTGTAAATACGGTGCTAAGAGCAGGTTTGGGTGCAATAACAGGATTTGGGTTACCAAATGATAATAGGTAACATGTTTATATGTGTGTATTTTCAGATAAATAAATATGAAGAAAAAAAGATTGAAGTATTGTAAAAGGCCAATAGCAGTTACATCAGAGTAGTGAAATAACAGATCATTTTTAAATGTTTTGTTTGTTTTTGTTTTCAAATATATATGCATTTGTTGAATAATGAGAAGCTCTCCCTTTTACTAAATACCCATTAAGTGAAGGGTTTCAAAAAGTTACACGTAGTATGAGCTGATTTTATAAGGAAAATGATAGAAATGTATCCCAAAGTATTGCAAAATGTCTGTATGTCTATGTACCTAAAACTGAAAGATAACTATCTCTGGGTGATGAGATTACAGATGATTTGTAAGGATTTGTCTCCTCTGTGCTTTTGTGTATGTGTCAGGCACCTCCCAACACAGCTGCCAATAATTCCCAGCACCCACCAGTGAGGCCTTTGTGCCACCTGCTTCCTTTAGGGTGAGTGAGACTGACTGACTTGCTCCTAACAACGAGAACTGAGCAGATGTTCACTTCCAAGACTAGGTTTAGAAAGACTGCTGCTTCCATCCTGAGCTCTCTGTTGCTCTTTCTCTGGCTGCTGGTCCCGAGGAAGCTGGAGCCATATTGTGAGGCAGCCGTGTGATAGGTCACTAAGCGCCCCTGGGTGAGCTTAGAGACAGATCCACACCTGCACCCTTCCCACTCCTGGTGGAGCCTTCAGATAAGACCACAGCCCCGGCTTGACTGCAACCTCACAGGAGACCTTGAGGCAGACACTCTCCACTCAGCCACCAATTCCTGACCCACAGAAACAGTCAGATAATAAGTGTTACTGTTTAAGCCACTAAATGTTGGGGTAATGTATTATGCAGCCAATAGATAACCAATGAAATGTAGGGTTTTTTTCCCATTAAAAAAATAAACATGTTTACTTTGTAATCAGAAGGAGAATTTTGGCCAGTTGATTTTCTCCCTCCTTGTGTTTTTCCTTTTTTTCTCCCTTTCTCTTTCCCAGAATTCTATACCTAAGTAGGATTACTCAAAACACTGGGAACCTAATCTCAGTGGCCTTTGCTAACACTATATTCAAACTCCCTGTCCTGTTGTTCTGATTTTGATCGCACCCACGTTTTTCATTTCCCAATGTACACTTATTAAAACTGCACAAAGTACACTTTTTAACTAGACAGACTATGTAATGAAGTGGCCCGAACCTACCTCCTGGAAACCCTGCTCTTGGGCTGGCATTGCTCTAACAATAAGCCTGATCCACCCCTTGAAGCCATCTTTGGATGAATAAGTAGAAGAATCTGGCTCTGTGCTTTTTGCGTTGGGATTCCTCATCATAAAGATAAAGCAGACACTTCTCAACAAGTAACGCAATTAATGGACTAAACACCAAATAAATACATCTGTTCCCTGATCTAGTCAGAGACATAAAAATTGGAGGCTTAAAATGAAGAGGAGATGCTGGAAAGCAAGAGGGGACCCATGTGATTTGACATCTAAATGGAGGTATGCAAGCACGTCCCATCATGAACAGCACCTAGCACCGCTTCCCGCACAGAAGCTACTGATCCCAGGTTCTAGATGACATGTCTGAATCAGGAATAATGTGGTAACTTTCACAGCTACAGAGCGGAACATATTTATGTTGTAGCAGCTGAATGTGTCTTCATGTCACATTCCAAGAATCACATCACAGGATGGAAGAGAAAACATTTGAATGAGATGTGGACAAGCCCCAGACATCCTGCTTCAGAAGCCAGATCGCTTGTTGATAGAAAACACTCTCCCTGTTCATCAGGGTTGAGCACCGACGGTGAGCTTAATTAAAATCAATGGAGAAAAAAACTGAATACTGAGGAGCACTATTTGGGGCTCATGAAATGTAAATGGGTCAAAATATGAAATATCCAAATAACCTTGGGTCCTGGGCTTTGTTGAGCGACCACCTTGCTGATCCCTGAGAGCCACGTCTCTTCTTTTCCTACCTCTGCCATGGCTGATGGAGAGCAGCTAGAGCCTCCGGTTTTGGAGCAGAAGTCTCTGCACTGCTTCTTTTTGCCTACATTGTCCCCACCTTCCTTTCACCTTTTGTTCTGTTTCTCTGCGAGCAGTCTTGTCACTGTCTCTGTTGCTCTTTTATTGACATCTACAGAGCAGAAAGAATGCCAGCAGGCTGCAGAAAAAGCTTGTGTTTTCAAGTGGCCCAGAACTAAACATTGATTCCAAATAAGAGGAAGATGCACATTTCTTCCTTTCACCTCATTTGGGCAGAAGAGTTCCATTTTCTGCACCTGTGATTAGAGGTTACAAATAGGTCAGCGGAAGGAAGGACAAGGCACTTGATTCACTGTAACTGATATCCTTTGTTTTTAAGGGATTCATGTAATAGCAAATGTGCAATTTGAAAAAATGGCCAAACTCCTCAGCCCTCCCACTAAAAATGCCCTTTGTCACGTGGCTTGGAGTTCTCATGAAGGCAGAGTGTATTCCTCCAACCCTCCTATTTGAGTTGGGCCAATAAAAGAGAGTGGGCGTGTCAGTCCCTAGTCAAGGCCTCAGGAGCCTTCTGGCTTGGGCTTTCTTACTCTGACAATGCTGCCACCAACAGGAGACACACCCAGGCTGGCCAGCTGGGGGATGAGGGATACTTGGAGCAGAGCCAAACTGTCCCGTCTGTCCACGTGGAGGCCATCTCAGCTCACACAACAGCCAATTCCCAGACACGTGATCAGGCCCAGCCCCAATCAGCAGAGCCCCCAGCTGAGCCCACACATATAAGCAATAAATGCTCTTTGCTGTGTGCACTGAAGGTTTTGTGGTTCTGTTACACAGCATTATAATGACAATAGATAACAGATACAGGAGAGTCTCAGTACCTACTCTCACTAGAAGGCCCACTGTAGAGACTGATTTGGAAAGTAAACTGGCATGTAAGCCTTGCTAGGATGTGTGTGTGTGTATGAAACAGAGAGAAAGGACACAGTTGACGTTTCTCTACACGAATAACTATAAGCTGTGTTTAGTTCTTTAATCTCAAGATAACACACAGTAATGCGCCCACAGAACACTTATTCATTCATTCATTCACTAACTTAATAATTATCTATCAAATAGCTACCGCATACAAGACATCAGGGATGTAAAGGCAATAGGCTGTGGTCACTGCTCCTGAAGAGCTTTCTGTCTGCCTGATGACATACTGGAAAATATAATATAATGAAATGAGTGCTTTGCCTTCTCTTTTTTGTAAATTATAAACATGAACGGATGTTGCACTTTAGCTCATAGTTATTCGCTTTCATAAATACTATCTTCTAATTTTCTATGAAAAACAAAATAGTCCAAATGAAAGAAAAGTCAATTTGTTTATTCCTCAGTTTGTAATGTCACACCTCAAGGTAAGACTCCCTTTAAAATATGAAACTCTTGACATTGGCAGTATGGAAAAATAAAGTACATGTCGCTCAGTGGGGGCCAGGGACCTATATTATGTCCTACTGTTGGTTACAGAATTTTCAATATTTCCTTATCCTTTTTCACTCATATGAACTGCAGCTTATAGCAGTGGTAATCATTTCCTGTGTTTGAAAAAGAGATGAAAGCATTCATGGATGAAAGTAAGTTGGATTTAATCTCCTTCTCTCCCATCCAGTGCACTGTACTGATCATTTTCCAAAAAAACAAGACTTAAGCTCATTTTTGTCATGACAAAACTAGTTTCATAATAATCAGATGGCAATTCCTAGTGTACACAATTCTAATATAATTACCAGGAGGAAATGTAGAGGGAGTTGCAGGTCTGAGATAAAGAAAAGCCTGTGAATTTTGTATTAATGTCTCAGACTCTCTTATTTGTGCAAGTAATCAATCTTTCGGGGAGTAGAATAGTAATTCTTTGTGAAAAAAATGACAAGAGTCAGAGGAAGAAAGAAGATAATCTGAGTTCTATTCGGTACACAGCGGGTCAGCTGTGATTGACAAAGCTCATCACAAAACTATAGCTCACGGAGTAATCCCAGTAGCAGAGTCTCATTTGCAGCCCAAGCCGTGTTAATGACATGTTTAACAGCTGCTTGTTGAAGTCTGGAATCTGCATTAACCCGCAGAGCAGTGAACAGAGAAATGAGGGAAAGTACTGAAGTCAAGCCTTCATTATTCTGACAGCCCAGGTGAAAGGGTGTCCAGAGGTTATGGAGAGGCAGGGAGGCAGGTCTGGGAGGTGGAGGGCTCAATTGCATGTGAGGACCACCTCGGACGCGACAGGGGCTGATCAATAAATGGAGAGACTACAAAAGCACACAGACCTGCTCCAATCTGAGGGATTGAAGCAGGAGAGGCTGGCCATCGGAATGAAGCCCTGGCCTGGGACACCAGCTACTACGCTGGCATGACAGTCGCTGTGAATCAACTCAGCGCTAGATTCCGCTGGAGGCTGTCACACTGGGGAGACCAAGTAATGCCAAGTCTCCGTGCTCCTTTATCCCCAGCAATGTTATTCATTCAGCCCAGCTCCAAAAGCAAAGGCGTATATGTGCCACAGCGTGTTTCCTAGACTTCCTAAAAGAGTATTTGTTGGATTAGCTTAAATAAATGACTAAGCGTGTTTTCCTTAAATATAACTCTTTATAATGGCACATTGTTCTGTGGAAGTGTTTCTCTGGCCTTGCCCTCATAAGAGGGTGTCCGTTACTGAGGACAAAGAATGAGGACACAGAGGAAGAGTCAGGGGCTTTGGGGCAAATCCCAACTTCTCTACACTTTTTTAAAGTAGCCTTTGGCAGCTTGTGCAAAAGCCCCGAGCATCAGTGTTCTTACGTATAAAGTGGAATAATAACACCTACCTTCCAGGGTTATTGTAAGGATTAGAGTAAAACTTGGAAAGCCCCCAACACAAGTAGACACTTCATCGATAGACAACGTGAGTTTTACTGGAGATGAGCACCGTCAACAGCACAGGTGTGGCCAGTCTGCACCATGGCCCTCATTGGCATAAATGGTACACACACACACACACACACACACACACACACACACACACACACACACACACACACACAAAGCTGCCCTCTGAGCAGCTGTCAACTCCACGAGACCAGTGCAGTTTTTCTATGTTGTTGACTGATTTATCCCAAAACGCTAAAACACTGGCAAGCACATACTAGTCCCTCAAAAAATACGTGTGGGTGACTAAGCCTGCTGTCCCAATCTGAGGTGACTTTCACTATGCTGCATATTGCTTCTATATAAGGCTTTCTTCATTAAAAAAAAAAAAACACTGGAATTATTGAATTACAACATCTTAGAGTTCATTTCGTCAACCCTTTCATTTTGCAAATGAGGAACCAACCGAGGCCCAGAGAGAGATTGACACGTCAAGGCAAAGCAGGCTAAAGAATGAAGATTTTATAACCTCGTGGAGTTTCACATGGGATGGTGTATTCCTTTATACCATGTCTGGATGCTTTCCCTTTAACCAAAGCACCGGGCAGTGAATTTTCATGGTCATTCAGTCATCAAAGCAGGCTTGCCCGCAGGCATTCTTTCTTTGGCCTAAGTCATTTCACCTCTCAGGTCTTCTGTGTCCTCTTATATAAAATGAGGAGATTGGAGAAGAAGGCTTTGTTTTCACACTATGCACTGGGGAACATGGTTGTTTTGGGAAGTGCAGTGCAGGGGGATATAAACGCACTTCCATCCTTATATTCCTACTCAAGACACAGCACCTTTTTTTTTTTTTATTTTAAAACGGACATCTTTATTTTTCTCTCAACAATTACTCTTTTTTTTTAAACATCTTTATTGAGCACCTCTTTCTTAAAATCTATTCTATATACAAGCTTCTACTTAAGATTTGTTTAGGGTTAAAAGAGTTCCTCCAGCTAAGTAACACTTGACCGGATGATCTGTAAGCTACCTTCCCTCCTGTCCTTGTTGAGAATAGAAAGAACAAAGTCAATCCAGTGAGAAGGCACTGGCTCCTGACTACAACCCTCCCCAACTTCTCCTTCCAGAGGGAAGAGGGTCCCAATAGAGAAGAAGAGGAAGAGGGAGATGGGAGCAAGGGGACCAGAAAGAACAAGAAAGCAAGCAATTCTATAGTACAGCCAACATTTTTCGGTCCATGTATATCTGTATCTACCATCTTACTTAATCGTCACAAAAATCCAGTGGTCTAAGTACCAACGGTATTAAACTGAAACAGTCGAGGAGATAACGTCACCTAACTCAGGTGGCTTCCTTAATGGCAGTCTGTCTTAACATTTAGAAAACAAGAATGGTCCAATGGCTCACGTCTTTGAAGTCTCCAAACACAGTCAGCACTCCTTTCCCACAGATCACGGCTTACGTCTGGAATAGCCAAACGTCTTCAGAGAACTCTCATTACTCACAACACGACGTGCATTTTTCCGCTTTGCATCTAGGTAGGGGATGCTCTGTGGCAGATACCCTAGCTAGTCATCAGGCCAGTAAACAGTTAATTAGCAGGCGGCATCAACCTCAACTCCTTTTGTGGCATGCAAATGAAGATAATTAGATATTCTGAAATCATGCCAAGTGTTTAGAGCACTGAGGTTCCTATTTCTGGTTTTGTGATATTCTGGGATTCCCCCCTCCCCCAAACCACTACTCCCCACCCTCTCCTAGGACCTGAGGGCTTTCTTAAATTTTCTTAAAATGTCTTCAAATGCAAATGCTTTAAATTCACTTTTCACATATATCTACATATATGTTGGTATAACTGTAAATAGTCATTTTTCACATGTAGCTACATATGTATAGTTTAAAATGTTCCTTTGGAGGTCCTATACCTCAGTCCTTTATAAAAACCAAATTCAAGAGCCACCAGGGAAAGTTTGGGGGTCTCCGTTTCTTCCTACTGCCCTGGTACAGAAGCTTCCCCATTCATCGCGGCTTATCCCAGCATCCCCGACTCTCAGCCCTAGAGAGGGATGCCCTCCCCTTTCTCCCCCAACTGGGTAGTAATAGTAATAGTACCTACAGGCTACAAAGCACCTGCTCTGTGTCAGTACCGTACTGGATGTTTTATAGATACTATAATTCCCCCCAAAACAAGAGAGTTACTAGCATTATCTGCCTTTTATATGGAAAAACTGAAACTTAGAGGTTAAACAAATGTCTAAGGGCACATAAACACTAAGGGAAAGGACTGGTATTCCAACCTAGGTCTGTTTTCCCTAAAGCCCATAACATTAGCAATTAAACTGTGTCGCACTTCCTGAGGATCTTCCTGTGGATGAACGGGATCTTAATGCAATGAACACGTGTATTAAATGCCTCCTCTGGCAGACACCCTTCTAGGTGCGTCAGGTCTGGCCGTAGATGAAACTGACAAAAATCCCTGCATTTGTGGCGCTCACACTCTAGTGGAGAAGACCAACTACGAAGAAGACTAGTAAATCTGCCGCATTAATTCTTGTTTCCTAGATAAATACAGCTGAATCTATTACAAAACGGGAGATTATTTGCCTTTCTACGTAGCCTTCTGGGAAGCCCCAGGCCTGATTAAAGAGAATGGCTTTTAAAGGGAGGGGGCATGCAGGCACATTGGCAGGCATGCTGGCGGCCTCCAGCAGAGCCTGGCAAATCTCACCTCCAGCAAACAGCTTCTGGCACGATCCCTGCCAAAAATGATGCTCCTACTTCAGGAGTTTGGAAATCACTCTTTTTAAGTACTTTAAGTCCATGGAGTCCTAAGGATTCAATGTCAAATGAGAACATGGAAGCATTTTGGACTGTACAGACTAGTTTAGGTTAAAGATTCTATGAATGGGGCATTTGCTGGACACTGTCAGGACTTTCCTGAAGAAAGTGAGTCTATACTGACAACACCAAACAGGAGTTTACCATTGAGACCTGGGCACCTCCCAGGCTCCTCCCGAGGTTACACAGGACGTCTGGTGATGCAGCTGCTTAAGGAAATACATGGTACTTTGGCCTTTGAGACACATTAAGACAAGAGACACAACTCAAGCTTTTTTACAAAAATAAAATAAAATTCAAGATGCAATTTACCTTACCCCATCTCTTTCATTACTAATAGACTCTTTTAAAAAAATTAATTTGTTGAAGGTTTGATGCTCTGATACTTACTTTAACAAAATGAAGTTGACAGAAAAAGAGTGCCATTCAAGTTCACCTGGGGAGTTATATTCCAAATTCAGTTATTAGAGTTCCTGCCAAATTATTATATTAGAGTGAGTCCATCAGAATATACTGGACCAAATATTCAGGGATATGCACAGGGCATGTATATTTTGCATCACTGATGGAGAACTGCTGGCATTCTCATATATGTAACATTTAATATTTCTTTATAAGGTTCAACATAGAAAAATATTTAATTTCTTATCACAATAATATTTTCTCATAAAATGGGACAAAAAGCAAACTTCACATCTTGACCATAGTCTCATTAAATTCATATTCTTGATACTCTCTTCACAGTGACAAATTAAAATTCACCATGAGATATTAGTACGAAAAAGAAAGAGGAAGAAGAAAGAAAGAAAGAAAGAAAGAAAGAAAGAAAGAAAGAAAGAAAGAAAGAAAGAAAGAAAGAAAGAAAGAAAAAGTTGAAGAACATCTTATATGCCCGAAAATAAGTCAATTCTTTTACTCCAAACCCACCCCTCGTCCCATGTGGAGTTTTAGGATCTTCCTAGGCTACCCTGGTAGCAATTAGTGCTATCAACCAAATAATGTCCAGCCCTCTGTCTTCCATGAACACAGTAGGACTGTACTTCACTGCCATGTTGGAAGTAAGCCATGGTCATGTGACTGGCTTGGGCCAATGAAAGGTAAGCAGAAAGGTACTTCAAGGTGGAAGCTTTAAGAACCTGTGCATAATTCACCATCTTCCCAGCCCCCTGATGTGGTGATCCTGGAAGTAAGTGTAGAAAAGGCACCTGAGTCCCTGACAGACCACAAGGGGCACAGTCTCCTTTCTGGTCCACAGTGGGCATGCAACATAAGTGAGGTAGAGTTTTCTGTTGGGTTAAGTCATGAAAACGTGGGGACTATTTGTTCCATAGCACACCCTAGTCCATCCTTACTGATGCAGCTCAGAAGTGTCACATGCCCTCAAAGTCTAAAAGCCAACACATAAGAACCTTCTGAGTTCTGATTATTTCAGTGCTGGCCTTATTCCTCATCTGTAGTTGTTGTTTAGGGTGGGAGATGGACAGCTGGTGCACAGACTCAGTAGCCCTCAAAGTACTAATTCAGAGAGCTCACCTTATGCCTTGCTTTTTTATTTATTTATTTATTTTTGGCTGCTTTGGGTCTTTGTTGCTGCGCGTGGGCTTTCTCTAGTTGCGGGGAGTGGGGTTACTCTTTGTTGCAGTGTGCGGGCTTCTCATTGTGGTGGCTCCTCTTGTCACAGAGCTCGGGCTCTGGGCGGGCAGGCTTCAGTAGTTGTGGCATGTGGGCTCAGCAGTTGTGGCTCGCAGGCTCTAGAGTGCAGGCTCAGTAGTTGTGGCGCACGGGCTTAGTTGCTCCACGGCATGTGGGATCTTCCCGGACCAGGGATTGAAATCCGTGTTCCCTGCATTGGCAGGCAGATTCTTAACCACTGCGCCACCAGTGAAGTCCCATGCCTTGCTTTAATACGCCAGCTACATGCTCCTGAATTCCACCTCGTTCCCTCACCCACAAGACACTGCAGCAATTCACGTGTGATCATGTCTTTCTACGTAAGATAGCAACCAAATGATTACAATGAAGTTAATCTTGCATGCTACCTTCTCCCTTTCTAATATCTTGCAGAGAAATGGGAAGAGGCAAGCAGAAGAAAAATGTAGGCAGCTGAGACTTTGTGTGAAGTTGAGCAGTTTGGATTTAAAATCCATGGGTTTTAGGAACATAATTCCTGAACATAAGTGTAAGCCTTCATTTCCAGTCTTTATATATAGCTCAGTAAAATAGAGAGAAATTGTGTGTTAGGGTTAAGATTTAGCTCTCTTATAACAGAAATATACAAAACATTACTCTACTGCCTGCCCCTTTCCTGCTTCTGGCCCAGAATTTCCCCAGGTGTTGCTTGAGCTGAGCCTGCTGGCCCCTATCAGGCTCTGGAGAAGCAGCAGGTGGTTGAGCATTGACTTGAGAAAAGGAGATATGCAATGTGATATTAAATGGGACTTTTCTTGTGGTCCTGGTTGAGACTCCAAAGGAGAGGACAGTATGGAGACAATTGCCTCCTTTATTCCCAAAACATCTATATTAGTTTTCCATTCCTGCCGTATAGATCACCACAAATTTAGCAGTTTAAAACATCACAAATTTATTATCTCATAGTCATTGATTCATAAGTCCAGGCAAACTTGATGGGTTCTCTGCTTAGGGTCTCACAAGGCTAAAATGAAGATGTCAATGGGCTGGGCTCTTGTTGGGATGCTCTAGGGGAGAACGTCCTTCCAGCAGGTTGGCAGAATTCAGTCCTTGCCCTTGTAGGATGGAAGTCCCCATTTCCTTGCTGGCTTCCCACTAGGGGTCATTCTCAGCTTCTAAAGACCACCTTCATTGCCTGGCTGGTGGTTCCCTTTGTCTTCAAGACCAGCAGAAATGAGGTGCGTTCTTACAGACTGAATCTCTGTCAACCTCATCTTCTCTACCTCATCTCTCCTACCTCTATCTAGAAGTTTTCTCCTTTTAAGGGCTCATGTGATTAGGTTGGACACACTGGAAAAATCCAGGATTATGTCCCTATCTTAAGGTCCATAACCTTAATTACATCTGCAAAGTCCTTCTAGCTGTAGGCTGTAACATATTCACAGATCCCCAGAATTAGACCATGCACGTCTTTGCTGGGCCATTCTGCCAGTAGAACACCATCTGTCTCAGTCAGCTTGGGCTACTATAACAAAGTACCATAAACTGAGTGGCTTGTAGACAAGATAAATTTATATCTCACCGTTCTGGAGGCTGAAACCAGGTGTCAACATGGTCAGGCTCTGGTGAAGAGCATCTTCCAGGTTGAAGATGACTGATTTCTTGTGTCCTCATATGGTGGCAAGAGATCTAGCTAGCTCTCTGCCCTCTTCTTATAAGAGCACTAATTCCATTCATGAGGAACCCACCCTTATAACTTAATTACCTCCTAACGCCATCACAATGGGGGTTAGATTTCATCATATGAATCTTGGGGGAACACAAGCATTCAGTCCATAACACCATGTATGACTTGCTAAGCTAAGGGATAGCCTAACTCCAATTCTGTGGCCTCTTTACCAATTGCCACCCACCAGCCTAAATATGGGAGGACTAGAATCTGATTGGAGAAGGGGGTGGGACGTGGAGTGAGACAGAGGTTTACTTGAAGAGACACAGGCTGAAGTATGTTTGTAGGGAAGAGGAGTGTTTTGCTGCCTTAAGGGAGGGTCTGGAGGGACGCTTACACTCCCTCCTGGTCAAGTGAATGGGCTTAGTAGCCTGGAGAACCTTTGGAGAAAACTGACCTGTGTCCCTAGACTTCAAGGGGCATAGAGACCATGCCCCTGGAAATGTCTGAAGGTAAGAGGCTGCTATGGCCACAGCGCCATGGAAAGAGGTTGTGATGAGAAATGTTTGCCTCCTAAAGTTGGGCTGTCATGGAGGCCTGGTGGTTCAACAGAGCCTTCCAGGTGAGGGTCCTCACCAGAAAGAGGCTCTAAGCCAGGTGGAAAGATGGGGTGTCATTGGAAGGTGAGAAAGAAAACACAGCAGCCAAGTTGGTCAACAGCAGTGTCAACTTGACTGGATCACAGGGTGCCCAGGTTAAACATTATTTCTGGGCGTGTCATGAGGGTGTTTCTGGAAGAGATCAGCATTTGAATTAGTAGACTGAATGGAGCACATTGCTCTCCCCAATGTGAGTGGGTACCATCCAACCTGCTGAGGGCCTGAATAGAACAAAACATGGAGGAAGGAAGGATCCATTCCCTTCTTGGCTGCCTGCTGAGCTGTGACTTTGGTCTTCCCTGGCCCTTGGACTGGAACTTACATCCTCTGCTCCCCTGGTTCTCAGGTCTTTGCATGTCGACTGGAATGACACCACTGGCTTTCCTGTGTCTCCAGATTGCAGACAACAAATTGTGAGACTTCTCAGCCTCCTAAATGGTGTGAGCCAATTCCTCGTAATAAATCTTTGGTCTGTTTCTCTGGAGATCTCTCACTAATACAGATTTGTAGGAACTGCCTATTTTAGGTCTTCAAAGAGCTCATAAATGTTGTCCATGAGAGAAAATACCAGCAATACTGGCATTTGCAATCTACCACTAAGATGACAGCACAGTACAATTGCAACATCCCAAGCCAAGTATGAACTTGCTTCTTAACCTTGCATCTCTCCTCTCCATGCCAACTCTGGAAGAGTTATAAGAAGCAGTGTAAGTATAGAAACTTAGAAAAAAAGGAGAAACAAAGCAAAACAAGGCACCTTCCTTCTTCACTGAGGTTTCAAGCTTGATTCAAGCTTGAGTTGGGGGCAGAGGAAGTGCTTTCCCCTGGACGACAAGTTCAAGTTTTGATTTGGATGAGATTTAGGTCTGAGGACTGGTTGATAATATGAGAAAGTGAGCAGAGGAGGTCTGAGCTCTGGCTGATTTGTTATCTTCAGCCAGGGAAGGGAAGGGATATGCTTCAGAACTTGTTTGAAATAGTGGTAAGAAACTGTGAAGTAGTTTCCCTCCAATCTATTTGGTAACCAGTTACATTTGACTTCCTTTGTGATATACTGAGAGATGAAAATGCATATAAATATATTCAGTCCTGTATTTGAGCTTTAATTGACATATAGTATGTTTATTTTACGGACATACCTCTGGAAAAAGAGGTACCAGAACACCTGCATAATTCTGAGAAAGAAATTTTGGCATATTTCCCCCAGTAAGGACCTTATATGCTTATATATCAGAGTCTTTGCTCAACTCCAGGAAAGAACTCTTGAAACTATTGGTTGGAATACATCTAGCATTCAGAAATGTTTGGATGTGTTCAAGGCAGGAGCTTTAACTTATGCCTACATGAGTTACTCAAATCTAGTTTATTTTTATTTTTGAAGATACTGAGAAAGACATCAATATGTGTGGAACTGTGAATTCTTTAAGTAGTACCTAATCTCTCGCATCCTCAACTTTTTAATCAATAAAATAGAGACATTAATGCTAAGCTTACAGGAAATGCTGTTAGGATTAAATGAAAGAAAATAATATCTATGAAGCACTGAGCACAGTTTATGGTGGGTACTCAAGAAATGACAGTTACTAACATATACAATTCTCTGCTTGGAGGTAGATGGAGATATTTTTAATACTATAGTTGCAATGTAGGCAAATTGAAAGCTAATTCATTCCACAAGCTTTTATTGCACATCTAGATGCTGGGAGTATAAGGTTGAGGAGATACGGAGTCATCCTGAAATACCTCAGGACCTGGAGATATATAATTTATTCTGAAGAAATAGGCATAGAATATCTGTTTAGTTCATTAGGGAAGACGTGTAAACTGGCAATCCATTGCAGTGTGACAGTTACCACGTACCAATGTACAAATTGCTCAGACTCACACGTGAATGACTAAGCTATGTGGGGCACTGGAAAGGTAGTAAAATGGTAAAAAGAAAAAAAAAGTATCCCAGAGGGAAAGCTTCCATGGAGTCTTAAAGAATACTGACAAGATGGACACATGGGGAACCAACCACCATCATCTGTGTTGTGACAGAGACGGTCACTGTCGGAAGGGCTGTATTAGCATTGTGGGAGGGGGAGAGGATCACATTTTTAAAGTCTGGACTCTTGACCAAGCTAGAGAAAAATCTGCCAATTAGGTTGTATGTGGATATCAAATCCCCACTTTAAATGGACTGGCCGCATCAAACCCAAAGAAATGTTATGAAGACACGCCAATGCAATTCTCTCTACAGATCAGGCAGTGAGCACATGGATCCTCCAAACTTCCCCAGTGAGTAGCCGCCTACGCTCTCTACAGTCTCCAGGAGCAAGGGCACTGTCCCCTCCATGTAGATGGCCTGGAGATGCTCCTTCTGGCACACGTCCCAGCAGGTTCTATAGCACTGCCCCATGACTTAATTTGTTCTGCTGAGGTCTGTGCACTTTACCTTGAGTCCAAATAGTATGTGGGTCCACAAGAGTTACTTCCAGGTTATCCCATAGACACTAATGATTGATAGGTATCCCATTAGTAATTAGTGTCTTGTGCAAAGTCCTTTACTTTCAGCTGCCAAATAGGAGTTTTACTTTTTGTTCTTTTTTTAAGTCTTTATTCAATTTGTTACAACATTGTTTCTGTTTTATGTTTTGGTGTTTTGGCCCCGAAGCACGTGGGATCTTAGCTCCCCTACCAGGGATTGAACCCGCACCCCCTGCCTTGGAAGGCAAAGTCTTAACCACTGGACTGACAGGGAAGTCCCAAGAGTTTTTCACTGGAGGCATTCCACCAGCAAAGAAGTCATGACCTTCCACCTTCCCCAGAATTAGATGGTGTGTCCCTTGCCCAAAGGGCTGTTTGCTAATTGTACAGAAACTGAAATTGAATTCTTTGTCCCCTTAGCTTACTTACCAGTTACTGGCTAAGATACTGGCTACGTTCTGGGAAAAGCTATATTAATAATTGCTTCTTAGGTAACTGGGGTGGATTGTACAACATTCCAAAATATGAACAGAGAAGATTAAGTAGATTTAACCCATTAACATCAGGTTTAGCCCTGTGAATTAGAAAGCCCTTCCTTACAAAGGGATTATACCTCCCTGCCCTATTGACACCAGTCCTGGCCATATGACTTCTTTTGGTCAGTGAAATGTGAGAGGAAGTAGCTTCTGACACTTCTGAGTAAAAACTTTAAAAACTCACATGTGGCTCTGTTATATTCTCCTTTCCCTCTGCCACGAAACTCACAGTTTCAAAAAGAATTGCTCCTTTATCCTGGATCCAAGAAATGTAATTGACCTGTAGTGAATGTGTAGCATGGCCCAAAAATTAATTTTGATTTTTATAAGCCCCTGACAGTTGGGGGATATTTGTTACTATCACATAATTTAGCCTATGCTGACTGATACAGACCCTGAGATCTGAGGTCACCAAAGATGTATGATACTTATTTGATCAATCTTTGTAACATGGCCTACAGAGAAGGAATTTCTAGGTATATTCCTTTAGAATTCGATATTGCTAGTTGATACTACCAATGAGCCTCAGCCTGTTCCAGAGGATCTGGGGGGAACAGAGTAGAGAAATACAGTGTCCACAAGTCACAGCAAGCCAGGATGGACACTCATCAGTCAAAGTGTGTCATGTTTACATTCAGCCAAAAAGTATTCAAAATTCAGATACTATAAGAGTCTTCCCACAATGCACTGGAGCCTTCCTGGAATGGGAATCGTGCAAAGGAAGGTGCACACCCTTCTTTAAATAGCATGTGTCTTGTCTACAATATTTCAAAGAACATCTTTGCATTCTTTTAAAATTATTACCGAAAGAATAAAGATGCTTTGTTATGTTCACTTAAATATATGCAGTCTGCTTTTAAATATATGCAATCCACTTTTAGGGATAACTATCCCTATGGTAAAAGTACACTGTTCAGACAGTGGGACTGTTATTGTTTTAATCCTGTCTAACTCAACAGGTCCTAAGGGCACAATTTCGATAACTCTGAGCTATTCAAACATTCAATCATGAGCCAAAAAAGATTAAAAGCATCTCTGAATGGAATCAGGTTTTTAAGGAAATTTAGTCTGCTCAGGTATCCAGAATATGTCTCTGGAATCACATCTGTATAAAATGAATTTATTTTATATCTGTATAAAATAAATTTTATCAAGTTTATGAAATTTAAATTATAACTGCGTATACTATATTCTATTAAAATTTGAAGAATTACAAATACCTAAGATATTCCTTTTGGTCTTTTTTCCCCTTTAGAAATACTTCATTACTTATCCTTCAGGCTAGGGGCAGAAAATCTACGATTTTAGAAATACTGTTAGTGTGTCCACTAAAAAGAATGGAACTCACAGAGTTTGGCCACAAGAAGATGTATAGACAATCTTTAGTCTATGTCCAAGTTGAACTGATGATTCACTTGAAAATTACCAATTAGTTGGCCAGAAGTTACAGGACATTCTTTTGATTTATTTAATTCTATAATTAGAATTTACTTTCTTTACATTTTCTTTCAGTTCTTTTTCAAGTTGAAATGGAAATTAACCATAATTTATTCCTTTATGTATCCAAAAGTCTTCATTAGTATCTATATGAGACATCATATGTAACAAATCCTGACTGCCATTGGTAGCACAAAGGTGTGATCTTGATCAAGTTTCTTAACTCATTTGGGTCTCTTTGTGGGGCTAAGAGCAGCTCCCTGGTGAAACAGTGATGACCAGGAAAGAAGGAATCCCACGTAAAGCACCTAGCCTGGTGCCAGGCATGTAGTAAATAAATGTTAGCTTTTATTATTGCGATGGTTTTATTATTATTGCTATTTTTTATTTGTATTTAATAATTATCCCTAAGGTGTTTTAAAGAGAAAGCAGGGGATGGAATGTGTGGAGAAGAGATACACTTTGCCCTTAGCCAGCGTAGAGTCATTCTCAGGACCCTGGAAAACTGCTGGTAGTATCTGGTGTGCACTTTCCAGACGTTCTGTTCATTTTTCCTTTTATAGATGAGGACACTAAGTCTGAGGGAGGTGAGGAATCTTGGCTAAGTCAACAAAAGTCTTGAATGGGGAGCAAGAATCTGAATCCCTGCCTCCAAAATCCCCACCTCTTTTCCATTACAAAGAGTTTCCAAACTTTTACTAAAGAAACACAAGAAAGCATTGTCCAATCTGTTTTGAGATTTTTTGAAAGTTTGCTTTGTTGTATAGGCAGCATGTTCATGGTTGTAAATTGAAAGGAAAGACAAAGAAAAGGAATAACATGAAATAGCAGGTTTTTATTGCCTATGTCCTATGATGGCACATAAAATTAGGGAACAATATGAAAAAAAGGTATATCGCCATAAAAATAATAAGTACACCACTGATGTTTATCATTGTGCCAAAAGATAAAAATTAAGGAATATTCCTTCAGAATTCTGAAACTAAACATTTTTAATAATCATTTTTAAATTCTCACTAACATTCAGTCTGTTTATAGCTTTTCATTAGAAAATGGAACTCTGCGTTCCCTGCAATCCTCTTTTAGTATTGCCTGTTGCATGAAAATGGCTAATTTAAACTAACTATTCTTTTTCTAGCCTGTTCATCAATGTGCAATGTCCCAAAAGGGTAAAATAAAAATGACAAATTTATTTACACACAACAGCAGTGGCATCCAAAGTAAAAAGAACAATGCCCAAAGAATGAGAATAAAAATAAACAATGAATTTCAAACGAGCAACCGTAAATCCCAAACAAGAACTTCCGTGAGGAGTCATCAGTATCAGAGTGAAGCATTCTCCCTTCACTTCTCACTGCTGACCAGGGGTGTTTTGCTACAGAGTTTCAAGGCTGCCCATGCATCTGCTGCTCCAATCATCTCTTTCCCCTGCTCTTAGCTAAATATCCTACAGGCACAAGGAACACCTGTAAAATACGAGAATTGTGATGGTCCCATCGCTTTGCACTAAATACCAAAGTGGTGAAATATTTTCAAGCCATCTCTTCTTTATCTGAAAAACAGAGAATGGCAATTGAATTTGGTCTTGGGTGGACTGATAGCAGAGGGAAAAATAACCCTTTATGACATATTCACTTCTTTGTAAGAATTCCCTGATAATATGCACCTCTTTGTTACTACAATATAAAGACCTGTGGCAAGGGAAGGTTTTGGTTTCGGTTGCTGTTTGTTAAAGAGTTTCAAGGGATCAAAGTCCTCCAGTTGAGGGAAAGGAATTTCAGCAGTTGTTCACCTACACAACGTGCTTCTAGAAGCAGGGAGCCCGAGGGCAGAGCTGAAGACAGCTCTCTATGCCTGATTGTAAGTTTTTATTGCTGAGACCACTGAGACTGGACTAAGTTTACTCTAATAATGCTTTCACTTGCCCTTTCTGGTGACCTGAATTTTGTCACCTGAAAAATCATATACTGAGGTCCTTATCTCATAACCTCATAATAAATACAGAATGTGACAGTATTTGGAAACAGTGCCTTTAAACATGTAATTAAGTCTTTGGGGTTGAGCCCTAAATCATTATGACAGGTGTCCTTATAAGAAGAGATCAGGACACAGATGCTCACAGAGTAAGACCACGTGAAGACGCAGCAAGAAGAGGTCTATCCACAAGCCAAGGAGAGAGGTCTCAGAAGAAACCAACCCTGCTGACACCTTGATCTTGGACTTCTGACTTCCAGAACGATGAGAAAATACATTTCGGTTGTTTAAGCCCCCCAGTCTGTGGTACTTTGTTACGGCAGCCCTAGCAATTAATATATCCATCTTTAACAATTCTAATGAAAGAATATTTTCTTAATCAAAATTCCTAAGGCTAACGTTTATCGAGTGCTTACTGTGTGATAAGAGCATCACACTGGTATCTCTATACCTGAGTGTTTGTATCTGTAAAACGGGATATTAATCATAACTGCCAAGCTGTAGTGAGGATTGAATTAAATAAGCTATTTTAACTGCTGGGTTATCATTACCATCCTTACCCCCTCACAGTAGTCCTGCAAGGTATTTGTATCCCCATTTTGCAGATGACCACCAAGGGCCAGATCCTACTAATCCAACCAATGGGCAAACTGAAACTCATACTCTCCCAAGTATTTAAATAATTAAGCAACAACTTGGTTAAAGAGGAGGATACTGAGGCCCAGAGGCAGCCAGGGGATTGGGACATGAAGAGGTGAATGACCTGCTCAGGGTCACACATAGCCCAGTAGATGGCTGATGGGTGTTAGATGGAGGGTCTGACTCCAGACCTCACATGTTAACTATTGCAACTCACTGTTCCTTCCTTGCCTGTGCGTGGAATTGTCAACCATGGTGAACCTCAGCCATCAGGAATCAGTGGTGGAATGAAGGACACAACAGTTTACAACATGATGTTTAAAACTTGAACCTGGATTTCTACTCACCTTAATTTAAGCCATTCATATTTTTTAGTAGTGTGCTCATTCTCCACTTTGTACCTATTCACATATTTATCTGTCGAATGAATAAGTTTGGACTTCTCACTTTAGCTTTATGTATTTCAAAAGTTGTTATCACTGTCGCTAGCTACTCCCATTCAACAGGTGAGTTTTTACACAATGGAATTAGATCACGAGATACACCTTTGCCCCAGGAAAGCCCATCATATTTCCATCTGTGTGAAACTGGAGGAGACTCCTCCTTGATATGCACAGAAAATTTACTGTCTTGTCTCTAACATTCAGTCCCTGCCCCATTCAGAAGTGGAGCCCACCCAGAGAGCTGACCCAAAGAACCTCAAGCAGGGTGCAGGACCCGAGGCTCTGGGTGCTCTGCAAGGCTGTGTACATAGGACCACTCACTGCCACCTGTTCTCACCTCAGGTATCAGCTGAGCCTACAAGCTGCACCCCAGTTCCTGTACTTCCAGCCTATGTCCTGCTGGTTTCTGCCCTTCTGGGATGTGGGAGTATATCTAGAAATACCAGTCTCCTCACTGGTGTATATATATGTATATATTTCATTTTCCAGAACATGTTACTTTAAAATATTGTTCGATTTGGAAGCAGAACTAAAGAACATGCCTCTGATCCTTTTATTACCCAGTCTGAACACTTCCAGGCTTCCTGAGGCAAAGCCACTGGCAGAGAGTAAAGGAAGAGGGATTTGTCAACGTGTCAGGAACTGGCCTGAAGCTTGGTTGGCTCACTAGTGCCCGGAACGATGACACCAAGGCAAAGACTTCATGACAGCAGCCTGGTTTCTCTGGAAGGTCAGACTGACACAAGCGCCAACCCCTCACCTCACACTTGGTTCATGTAAGATGCAAACAACAGAAATGACAAAGGCAGGTGTTAATCTGTTGGGATAAGTGTTCTAAAGATGAAGTGAACTGAGAATCACCATGGTAAGTGGAAAAATTTAAGTATCTATCTGAGTACATCAGGTTACAAATAATTTTTCCATATTCCCCCCTTGAAATTAAAACCAAGTGAACTTGGGTCATGAATCTTTTAGCTAATGAAGTATTTTGCTAGCAGGAGGTTTAGCCAGAAAGGGACAGAAACGTTTTTAAGTTTTTGAAGTAATTCTCTCACCACAAAAGGAAAAAACCTTCCCTCCTAAGAAAAATGTTCTAATTGTACCTGTGATCAAATTATAACTGGTTTGCTCTAAATTCAATACACCCTTGGCTGTGTATCAAGTAGTGTAACAGCTTTTCTCCAGGTTTTTTTTAACCTCCATAAAATATTAATTTTTTCTTTCCCTTTTAAACATCGTTCCAATCAGCTTGGTTAATGTGATGAGGCGTGTGTGGTCGGGTAACGAGAGCTGTGTTATTACCACCAAATGCTCCGCACGATACAGCACAGTCTTTCAGAAGCAAAAGGCACATTGAAATAAAATCAGACTAAAAGTGTTCTTCTATGTTTACGTCTCACAATAGCAATCACCACCACCACGCAGGGGCGTTTCTTAGCAAGGTCTTACTGGCTGAGGTTAACTGCCCAGAGTACAGTTGAAGGCCACCAATTCTTCCCAGCCACTCATTAATCCCCAGGAAATCTCCTGAACCTTGAGGGTCATTGTTCAGTCCTTTAGAGGTGATTTTCCAAGTATTTTGAGTACTTGTTCTTTCCTGAACACCTACAGCCATCCAGATCCTGTTTGCATAAAGAAAGATTCTTTTTTCTTAGAAGTGGATTGAATTCAGCCTCCCCATAAGGGCACCTTAAAGGCCAGTGGCTCAGAGAAAGCCGCTTTAATTGCATTTTGTCTTCTCCCTTTCTCTAAGGGACCAAGAGAATGGAGAAGCTGAGGGAAAGTAGGGGAGGGAAGGAGACTAGGAGAAGGCGGAGGATCCCAGACACCAAATTCCTCCTTGTCCCAGGAATCACCCTGTAAAGGACATAAGAGCCGCGGAGCTTCTGGGGAGTAAGGAGAGGCCTGTCCAGGACACAAGGAGGTCAGCAGGAAGGAAGCGGAGAGCCTCGGTCAGAGCCACAGGTTCCCTCCTGCCAGCCACACAGCCAGGGCCGGGGCAGCAAGGGGCACGGGCCAACTAGAGACCAAGGCTCAACTCAACAGGTGGAAGGCAACCTCACCAATTTCCTTCAGCAAATCCGAGGGATTTCTGTCAACCGAGTCCCAAGCATGCATGATTTAATATTGTACACATGTGAATAGTAAAAACTAATTTGTCTATTTATGTCAATAAATAAAATTAGAGGCCAAGGTTCAACTCAGCAGACAACCATACTGATTTCCTTCTGCAAAACCAAGGGATTTCTATCAACAGAGTCCCATGCACACATATTTTAATATTGCAAAATTTGAATAGTAAAGGCTAATTTGTCAATTTATGGCAATAAAGAAAATTAAAATTTTTGTCCGCTTTGCCAAGAAAGATTTTATAGTTCACCTCAACATTTAATATCTTCTATATCAGGTGTCTGATATTAAGAAGTTATATAAGTAACAGAGATTCTTTTAAAACCACAAATTAGTTACAATGTTAACTTATTGAGGTGTTCTAAGTACCATGTATGTTTTAAGTATCGTGTGTGTATGTGTGACAAAGAGAGAAGAGGGGAGGACAAAAGAAAGAAAGAGGAAGAGGAGAGGAAAGAATCTTCTTCTGAGTCAAAGTGGCATCGTATATTCTATGTGTGAGTATCCCTTCTTTCAAATCATTTCTCTATCGCTTATTAGTGCCCCATAAGAAAAAAGTGTCAAATGAAAATAAGGATCTTCACAGATATTGTTAAAAATAAGTATATCCCTATTATGACTTAAAACTATTAGGTTCTCTTCTTAGTCATTTAAAATCAGACAAAAGACTGGATCCATAGAAAAGACAGATATTTTGTTTATAAGTTTAAAAAAAAAGTGAAGCCTGTCTCAAAGGACCAATGGCTTTCTAAAGTCATATCGCAGAAAAATCACTACAGATTCTTCCTTTGGATGAGAGAAGAGAGGAAAACTATTTTCATAATCAGACACATACCAAATTGCCCTACATCGACATTCAGGAGATCCCTAGCTCCCTTACAATCTAGTGATGGGTTTCCCACATAAATTTATTTTAAATCAGTCCAGTGCAAGCCAGCAAGCAGTGAAGGGGCATCTGGTCGGAGAAGAGTCCAGCCCCTGTATTTTTACTAGGAGTGTAAAATGAATTGTGACACCCTAACTGCAAAGGGAATGACGGGAGTTGCCTATTCAACCAGAGTAGATCCAAGGGAAATTTCTATTAAATGTTTCCTAATTTGACAACGTCTACACAAGCAGAATTATAGTCTTGGGTAAAGCACATTCCATTATTTCTATATCTTGGGCGTTGACATAAATACATAGGCAAGTCAGTAATTCAGTCAAACAAAAGTAGTGTTGGGTTCAGTCTTTATAATGATTTGGTAACTGGCATGAATTTAATCATAAAATACCTCAAACCAAGCCTGGAGCCAAGAACGCAGGTTGAAGGAGGTGTTCCTGCACCGTCTGACTCTAGGACTTCTAATTCAGAAAGAAGCAAACAGATTAGCTCAATTGCACTTCCTTGGCCCAAAAAGACTCCGAATCCCCAAGTGTGAGAAGGAGAAATGCCTTCCGTGGCTGACTTCAGTCTCGCTCACAGCCGCCCTGTCCCTGAAGGCTACCCGGTGACTAAATGCAGCAGGGTCTGTTGAAACCTGCAAAGTTGTGATTAAAAACAGTTGGACCAGGACTTCCACAATAACTGTTTGGGTGGGTAGGTACAGTTAATTATTATGTTTTTCTTCACCCTTTCAGAATTCATAAACTCTGCCTCAAGGTCAAGGCATGATTTTTCTGTACTTTTAACAGGTCATTTATTCTTAAAATGTTTTGGGATTTTTTTTTTTAGAGAGAGAGTGAAATAGCTATGTAACTCTAGGGAAAAACCAACAACTCAATTTGAAGCGATGGTAAATGGGGAAAAAAATGTTTGTTTTTCTTTAATATTTCATTCATTTTTCACCCTGGGATTTTTTTAAAGCTGCATGCTTGGGATTATTATTATATGCCAGGTATCTTGCTAAGAACTTTCAAACATTATCTTTAGTTGTCACAATAACCATATGAAGAAGATATTTCATTACCATTCTCATTTTACATACTGGAAGTTAGAAAATTTCAAAACCTCTGCAGGAGTCATGCAACTAGCTAGACACAGAGCTGACATGTGAATTCAGGTCTGTCTTGACTCCAGATCTCTTAATCCTAATTATTGTGTAATTTTGCAACTGAATCATGTTTCTGAGGTAGATTGACTCAGATAACAAAATGAGATTTGCGTTGCCTTCCCTGCTATCATGTTCAAAGGATGATATTTTAAATCAACACTAAATTAGATATTTATTTTCTTGTCATTTTCTTTGCTTTTGCTAAGAGCCTCATGAAATAAAAAGTTTCTTTTCAAAAGACAATGACGATTTCTTTCCCAATTCTATTTCACCTTAAGGGAATCTTGTATAATTAAGGAAGACATTGGTTACCCCCCATTTTCACCCAAGAAAAGCTTTTCTAAACCACTAGAGCTTAGTAGTGACATGTTGATATTATGATGGCTGTCTATCAACCCTAGTGTCGCACTAACACTTTTAACCAGAAAATTCACATTATCAATGTAGAAACGCCATATTATAAATTCAACCCTTTTGGTCCCCTTGGAAATGTCCAACTGTTTACATCTTTGTAAATGGATCGTTCACATTGTACCAATAGCATCACCTTCCTGCTTCCAGCTCACACACACACACACCCTGATCTCATTCTTAGAGGGAGAAATAATGAATAGGGTATTTGAATAAGCAGCTAATTAAATGCACTTAGCCTACATTGCTATCAGCTTTCTATTCAGCTTAATGTATATTCCTTTACCTATGTAATCAAGGACTATACCCCACGTTGTCAACACCTCAGCCCAAATGATCAAAGCAGCTCCTGGATAATAAAGAAACAATATGCAAACAAAGTGTATCTGTATCCTTATGAATTTATGCATGGCTCGAATTTCTTAGATATTCTTTCTATGAATTTCTGATTCAGTCATCATTCTACCTCCACCCAAAAAAGAGTGAAACATCCTTGAATAGTTTCTTATGCCAGTTTATGCTATTTACTCACAATCTAAACATTTATTTAATAAGCGTTTCATGTAATTTTTAAAAGAATCTTCATGAGAAAAGGTAACAAAGCAGCATACATAGAAGAAAGAAAATGTGTTCTATTTTAAAAGAGTATATTTTGAAAGTTCAAATTTATCCATTAAAATGCCCTTTTCAGCCATCTGAATGTTTCTTTCACAGGGAAACAGAAGAAAATCCCAACTTGTTTTACAAATATATTTCACATTAATTACCAGATCACTATCAGTCTGGAAAGAATTGTTGTTTTACCAAGTTTCAATAAGTATGAAATGATCCTTGAGGAATGAATGTACAATAAAAATCAAATCGGAGTTGCCTTGTTTCCCAAACGCAAACTTGTTAATCTGTGGCCCGTTTATATACCACAATTCTGAAGGGGAGAATCAGGTCATGAATGGATGTGGCTGAGAAACGGAGGTTGAAGAAAAGGGATATGACATTTCTCAACCAAGCTCAAAGTATTATGAAAATACATAATGCAATGTGACGCCCTTCCTCATAAAACAGTGACCAGTACAATTTTAATAAATATACCAGTGTCAGCGGTTAAAGGCCAGGAAAGATAGTCACGGGGAAATTATTTTCTTAGGTAAGTAACACATTGCAGATTTATATTTATGTATTTTCACTAGAGTTGATAATGGGTGAAGGTCTATGTACATTGCAAACATTCAGGGTATAAAATCTTTTTAACCAGATGCACTGTGTGCCAAGGAAATAGAACAGTGAAAATAAAAATCAGGAAAAGGTGCTGATTTTGAAAAAGTTTAAAAATGTGTTAGATTTCTTTTATTTTATACCAGTGTACTAACATGCTAACTAAAAATTGAAACTATCAATGTAAAAATGCTATAGTATAACAAAATCACCCCTTGCCATTTTAATGTGATCCAATATCTCTCTTGGCAACACAGCCTTTAAAAAGTGCCAAGATTTATTGCTTTGGGAAAATATAATAGACTATAAATCAAGTTACGATAACAACTATGAAAACTTCTCTTACTATTTTCCACCTCTGGGCTCACCTCTGCCCAAGGAAACCCTGGAAACCTTTCTATTCAATAGACTGTGTTTCCAAATAGTTATTTATCACACCTTGTGATAAGGTGGCTTAACCATTGCAGTGAAGTGTCTTGATTGGTCTTCACTTATAGTTATGAGGACAAAGGAAACTTTGATTCACTTGGTTGGGATGAAATGTATCCATATCACAGCAATATTAGGACCTTTTAATCGTCTCTCCATAAGAAAAGATTAAAATGCCTTAGTTATGCGAGATTAAATGCTCATTCAGTAATTGCAACAGACAGTATGCTTTCAGAGTGGGAGAATTAAATTAAAAGAAAGACAACTCTGGAAAATGTACTAGTGGTAGAATTAGAGAATGTTTCATCAGATCCTGATGTCTCTACAGTAATGAATCTGCCAAAAGATAATAATATTTTAGTGAAAGGTATGATTGGATGTCACATTATTTATTAACTGCTACCCTAAAATATCGCTTTTGTCTTATTATTAAGAATGGTTAGAGGGCAGCCAGGATGCCTGACACAAGGCATTAAAATTGGATTGTGTCCATCACAGACCCTGGAGGTGTGAGCTCCACGCTCCGTGGTGGAACTCACTAGCACGGCCCACAGACTGGAAAGGTCTCAGTCAAGTCCCCAAGCTCAGCCAGTCATTCACCTGGTCCTTTCCAATGGCCTAAACAAGAGCTGGTCTTTAATTTCTAAACTTGCTTTTCAAAAATTTTCAAATAGATGCACATGCTGGAGAAGACTGTTGGAGACCAGGAAGATTAAGGTTATAAAAGTTGGTGGGAAAATGTCTCCAAAGCCATCTCTGGAGGTTACTGGCATTCTCCTGGGAAGCAAACTTTCACGGACAGCTTCATTTAACTCCTGAAATTCTCAAAGAGTGTGTGTCATAAAGACCATGATGGTGAAACAGACACCACTAAAGAGCAAAAGAATATAGACTACTTCAAGCAAAGCAGGCCTGGGGGCTAAGGAAGCAACAGGCAATCGGTAGCTACCTTGAATTTCCAAGGGCCTGCAATTAACCCCCTGAACGGGAATATTAATCTAAAGCCTAAACAGTGCTGACAAACTGACAGGCATTTATCTGGTTATCCAAGAAAGAAGAATAAGGAGCAGGGTGGGATGTGGGGAGGAGCGAAAGGAGGAAAGAAAGGAAAAACAGAGAACAGAAAGACAACTAACCACCCCAGGATTCCCTTTCATGAAATACAGGGTAGGTGAAAAACCCGAGGGGACTGCCTTAAAGTGTGATGCCTCTTCCTCCAAGTCTCAGGCAAGGACCATGTTAGTATGTTAGTACAAGGGAGAGAGGTCCTTATGTCCTGGGAAAATGACACAGAGTCTCAGCACATTTCTGTTTGTAGTCTTTATGGATCATAGAATCGTAGAATAAAAGGGATATTAAGGAACCCCAGGCTTGTTGGGGCTTACAATTAAGGAAGGGACCTTACTTGTAATTCTCAAGGTTGGTCCATCCAGAGGCAGAACCAGAGCTACGGTTATTGGTCATCTGCGTCCAGCAGACACAGACCTGTACCAGCACAGTCCTAGCCCCGCCATGCACAGCACGACCCTGGGCACTGGTCTGCGTGTTCCTTTATGCAAGTGTTCACTCAGGGTTTTGTTACTTTTCATGCAAGGACCCTGGATGCAGCTCCAGTCCTCTTGGGTCAATATTCAATACTGTATTTGTTAACAGTATCTCATCATTTTGGTTTTATTTTCATTCCTACTGATCACAACTTAAAAGATTGCCCCATAGCTCTAGTCTCTAAATCCCTGTATATACAAAATGCCTAATTGCATTAAATAGAACTTTATTTAGTCAGAGTGTGTTGATAGGATATCACTGCAATATCCAACATAGTGAAAAATTTAGTAAATTAACTGGTTACATGATGTAAAACTAACCAAAATGGAGTCAACCTCTTTCCCCCTTACATCCACACGATGACTTGTATTTTTATTGAGCTGCTTGATTTAGTTGTTTTAGACACATTCTCAGTCCATATTAGGGATTCCCAATATTTTCTACATCAAGACGCAATTTGCTACATTATCCATGTAATGAAATATATCCAACTTTATAATTTACCCACATATCACATCTTTTCAAAGAGTTTCTCTACCAAAGTGCCTCTATTAAGAAAGAGTTTAAGAGTTTCTCCAGCAATCTTTTTTTCTAAAAGGACAGCAATTATAGTGCTACAAAAGTTAATAGCAATAGGAATAAAAACAGCTACACTCAGTAACAGAATTTGCAGGGCCCAGCACAAAATGAAAATGTGGAGCCCTGATCTAAAATCAGAAAACAAGCTTGTCTTTTCTTCCGTAGTCTCTCTGTTGAGCTGTCGTGGTATTTTTTGATTGGTATTTAATGTAGTGATCCTTCTGGCACCATGATAATTGCCAGGTGAGCGCGGACAACTTCCTGCATCCTGGAGCTTCCCAGGAAGGCAGGTGACAAGCTGTGGACCCACACTTCATAGTTGCCACCCCCCGAGTTAACTTGCAAAACATAAATACAAAGATAAAATTTTTAAAAATTCGAGGCGATGATCACAGAGCATCAAACCCCTTCTCATCATCAGGCTCTGGGTGACTACAGTGAAGCAGCCTTGAATGAGTAACAACCTTCCTCATTTAAAGACATGAGTGTCATTGCAGTCAGTCTATTTTTGGATAAATGTATAATATTAAATACTTTTGAAATATTGAAAGTAGTAGGAACCTGTATTTCACATTTCCTCATTGTTCTAGAGCAGCACTGTTCAACAGTACAACGAATAACAAGAGGCTATTTTGAGTCCTTGAAATGTGGCTTGATCTGAATTAAGATGTGCCATAAATATAGAATACACACAGACTGTTTAAAAAAAAAAAAAAGAAAAGAATAAAAATAGAGTTACCATGTGATCCAGCAATCCCACTCCTTGGCATACGTCCAGAGAGATACACGTACCCCAGTGTTCATTTCATCACTATTTATAATAGCCAAGACATGGAAACAACCTAAGTGTCCATCGACAGATGAATAGATGAAGACGTGGCACATATATACAATGGAATATTACTCAGCCATAAAAAAAGAATGAAATAATGCCATTTGCAGCAACATGGATGGACCTAGAGATTATCACACTAAGTGAAGTCAGAGAGAGAAAGACAGATATCATAAGATCATAATATCACTTATATGTGGAATCTAAAAAATAACACAAATGAACCTATTTACAAAACAGAAATAGACTCACAGAGAAAGCAAACTTATGAGATTGGTTCAAGATGGCCAAGTAGGGCTTCTCTGGTGGCGCAGTGGTTGAGAGTCTGCCTGCCGATGCAGGGGACATGGGTTCGTGCCCCGGTCCGGGAAGATCCCACATGCCACGGAGCGGCTAGGCCCGTGAGCCACAACTACTGAGCCTGCGCGTCTGGAGCCTGTGCTCTGCAACAGGAGAGGCCACAACAGTGAGAGGCCCACGCATTGCAATGAAGAGTGACCCCCACTCGCCACAACTAGAGAAAGCCCTTGCACAGAAACGAAGACCCAACACAGCCAAAAATAAATAAATAAATAAATAAAAATTTTAAAAAAAAGAAACAAGAAAAATCTCAAATAAACAATCTAAACTTACACCTAAAGGAACTAGAGAAAGAAGAATAAACAAAACCCAGTTAGTAGAAGGAAAGAAATCATAAAGATCAGAGCAGAAATAAATGAAATAGAAACAAAGAAAACATTGGCAAAGATCAATAAAACTAAAAGCTGGTTCTTTGAGAAGATAAACAAAATTGATAAACCTTTAGCCAGACTCATCAAGAAAAAGAGGAAGAAGACTCAAATCAATAAAATTAGAAATGGAAAAGGAGAAGTTACAATGGACAACTCAGAAATACAAAGCATCATAAGAGACTACTACAAGCAACTGTATGCCAATAAAATGGACAACCTGGTAGAAATGGAAAAATTCTTAGAAAGGTATAACCTTCCAAGACTGAACCAGGAAAAATAGAAGATATGAACAGACCAATCACAAGTAATGAAATTGAAACTGCGATTAAAAATCTTCCAACAAACAAAAGTCCAGGACCAGATGGCTTCACAGGTGAATTCTATCAAGAATTTAGAGAAGAGCTAACACCCATCCTTCTCAAACTCTTCCAAAAAATTGCAGAGGAAGGAACACTCCCAAACTCATTCTAGGAGGCCACCATCAGCCTGATACCAAAACCAGACAGAGATATTACAAAAAAAGAAAATTATAGACCAATATCACTGATGAATATAGATGCAAAAATCCTCAACAAAATACTACCAAACAGAATCCAACAACACATTAAAAGGATCACACACCATGATCAAGTGGGATTTATCCCAGGGATGCAAGGATTCTTCAATATATGCAAATCAATAAATGTGATACACCATATTAACAAACTGAAGAATAAAAACCATACAATCATCTCAATAGCTGCAGGAAAAGCTTCTGACAAAATTCAACACCCATTTCTGATAAAAACTCTCCAGAAAGTGGACACAGAGGGAAACTACCTCAATATAATAAAGGCCATACATGACAAAGCCACAGCAAACATCATTCTCAATGGTGAAAAAGTGAAAGAATTTCCTCTGAGATCAGGAACAAGACAAGGATGTCCACTCTCGGCACTATTTTTCAACATAGTTTTGAAAGTCCTAGCCACAGCAATCAGAGAAGAAAGAGAAATAATAGGAATCCAAATCGGAAAAAAAGTAAAACTGTCACTGTTTGCAGATGATGTGATACTATACATAGAGAATCCTAAAGATGCCACCATAAAACTACTAGAGCTAATCAATGAATTTGGTAAAGTTGGAGGATACAATATTAATGCACAGAAATCTCTTGCATTCCTGTGCACTAACAATGAAAGATCAGAAAGAGAAATTAAGGAAACAATCCCATTCACCATTGCAACAAAAAGAATAAAATCCCTAGGAATAAACCTACCTGAGGAGGTCAAAGACATGTACTCAGAAAACTATAAGACACTGATGATAGAAATCAAAGATGACACAAACAGGTGGAAAGTTATACCATGTTCTTGGATTGGAAGAATCAATATTGTGAAAATGACTATACTACCCAAAATAATCTACAGATTCAATGCAATCCCTATCAAATTACCAGTGGCACTTTTTACAGAACTAGAACAAAAAATCTTAAAATTTGTATGGAGATACAAAAGCAGTTTTGAGGGAAAAAAATGGAGCGGGAGGAATCAGACTCCCCGACTTCAGATTATATTACAAAGCTACAGTAACCAAGACAATATGGTACTGGCACAAATATAGAAATATAGATAAATGGAACAGGATAGAAAGCCCAGAGATAAACCCACACACCTATGGTCAACTAATCTATGACAAAGGGGGCAAGGATATACAATAGAGAAAAGACAGTCTCTTCAATAAGTGGTGCTGGGAAAACTGGACAGGTACATGTAAAAGAATGATATTAGAACACTCCCTAACACCATACACAAAAATAAACTCAAAATGGATTAAAGACTTAAATGTAAGAACGGACACTATAAAACTCTAAGAGGAAAACATAGGCAGAACACTCTTTGACATAAATCACAGCAAGATCTTTTTTGACCCACCTCCTAGAGTAATGGAAATAAAAACAAAAATAAACAAATGGGACCTAATGAAACTTAAAAGCTTTTGCACAGCAAAGGAAACTATAAACAAAATGAAAAGACAACCCTCAGAATGGGAGAAAATGTTTGCAAATGAATCAATGGACAAAGGATTAATCTCCAAAATATATAAACAAGTCATGCAGCTCAATATTAAAAAAACAAACAACCCAATCAAAAGAGGGGCAGACGACCTAAATAGACATCTCTCCAAAGAAGACATACAGATGGCCAAGAGGCACATGAAAAGCTGCTCAACATCACTAATTATTAGAGAAATGCAAATCAAAACTACAATAAGGTATCACCTCACACCAGTCAGAATGGCCATCACCAGAAAATCTACAAACAACAAATGCTGGAGAGGGTGTGCAGAAAAGGGAACCCTCTTGCACTGTTGGCGGGAATGTAAATTGATATAGCCACTATGGAGAACAGTATGGAGGTTCCTTAAAAAACTAAAAATAGAATTACCATATGACCCAGGAATCCCACTACTGGGCATACACCCAGAGAAAACCATAATTCAAAAAGACACATGCACCCCAATGTTCACTGCAGCTCTATTTACAATAGCCAGGACATGGAAGCAACCTAAGTGTCCATCGACAGATGAATGGATAAGGAAGATGTGGTACATATATACAATAGAATATTACTCAGCCATAAAAAGGAATGAAATTGGGTCACTTGTAGAGACTTGGATGGACCTAGAGACTGTCATACAGAGTGAAGTAAGTCAGAAAGAGAAAAACAAATATCATATATTAATGCATATATGTGGAATCTAGAAAAATGGTGAAGATGAACCAGTTTCCAAGGCAGAAATAGAGACACAGATGTAGAGAACAAACATGGACACCAAGGGGGGAAAGGGGCGGGGGTGATGGGATGAATTGGGAGATCAGGATTGACATATATACACCAATATGTATAAAATAGATAACTAATAAGAACCTGCTGTATAAAAGATTTAAAAAAAAAACAAGGTTACCAAAGGGAAAAGGGAGCAAGGAATAAATTAGGAGCTCAAGATTAACATATACACACTACTATATATAAACAACAAGGTCCTACTGTATAGCATAGGAAACTATATTCAATATCTTATAATAACGTATAATGGAAAACAATCTGAAAAAGAAAAAGTGATTCAGTTATATATATACACACACGTTAATGAATTGCCTTTCTGTACACCAGAAACTAACAACAAAAAAAGAAAAGAAATGCAAATATTATTTATCTCATAAATAGTTTTTAAAATATTGAGTACCTGTTGAACTGATCATATTTAGGATATGGGTTAAATAAAATATATTATTAAACTTAATTCCTTCTGGTTCTTTTTACTTTTTTTAAGGTGGTTACTAGAAAATGTAAAATTGCTTATGTGACTCACACCTGTGGCTCACACTATATTTTATTTATTTATTACAGAGCAGACACATCCTGGTGTTATCATTCCCAATACACATCCCCGAGAACAGAATACCTTCTGTGTCCCTCTCATGTCTTCTTTTGATTGTCTAAGATTTTGCTTTTTGTTCTTAAAGGATTCAGTAAACATGTTTTGAAAATAATAGGAAATTGAACAAAAGTCAGGGGATCTGGAGCATGGTTCTCACTATTTTACTGAGATGACCTGGGCTCCTCTTCTGTTAAATACAAAAATGGAATTGAGCCAGATTATCATTGGGTCCCTTCCAGCATTAACTCCCCAGTGTCCTTACTGCATGTGGGAAAGTGCACTTCAGTAACTGGGAAAGTTATGTAAAAATGTTACTAGAAGAATCTCCCCTACACCCCATTCCTCAGGAACGACTTGTTAAAAATTATGAATTAGTATATGAATTAGTATCAGCCCTCCAAATAGCTATTGATTAGAATAAGGGAAATGTGTTCCACAGTGGAGAGATCTGATGACCTAGACCAGAGGTCGAGCTTGGTGGGCATGGTCAATCCTGACTCGGCCTGACGTCCTGAGCATCCTGCATCCTGATGTGGTGGCGTGAGCAGTTCCCAAAAGCAGCCCAGAGGCAAGAAGCATTTTGGCCATGCTGGGTCACTGGTGGGAGCAGCCCATGGGAAGCAGGACTGCCCTGCAGGTGTGAAGTGATGTGTACAAAGCACAGCCGCTGGGCCCCGGCGACCCACGTCAATTTCCTGCCGCAGATCTGAGCATCCAAACAGCACATTCTCATGACTGCCACACTGTGGGCCCCAGGGGTCTGTTCCCGATGCTCAGCTAGAGCCATTCCAACCGGGGGAACCACCCTTCCCGGAGGTCCACGTTGGAAAGGGTGCTTCTCTCCTTGGCCTCCAGGAACACAGCATCTACTTGCGAGGTCCCAGACACCAAGCCCAGCCAGATTCAGCTTCTTTATTCTGAAACATTGAAAGTTCCCTTGGGCCTCTGTTGAACCCTCCCAAATCTTACTAGCGCTTTGTGACATTTAAAAAAATAAAACTTTATTTTTATGCAGAACAAGAGCTATCCTTTAAAACGTTCAGAACAATGGAAATCCCAAATTAAAAAGGCGGAATTCTGCTCTGTCGGTTGTTCCAGTTCTCTCTGTATTAGTCACAGTTCTCCAGAGAAACAGAACCAACAGAAGCTGTATGTGTGTGTGCATATATACGTATACATAAGTAGACATACATATACATATAGAGAGAAAGGGAGAGAGAGAGAGAGAAATCTGGAGATCTGTTTTGAGGAATTAGCTCACAGGATTGTGGAGATTCAGCTCCAAAATCTGCAGGCTAGGCTGTCAGGCTGAAGACCAGGGAAGAGTTGCGGTTCCAGTCCAAGGGCTGTCAGCTGTCAGAACTTCTTCTTGCTGGGTGGAGGTCGGACTTTGTCCTACTCAGGCCTTCCACTGATTGGAAGAATCCCACCTTCATTACGGAGAGTCATCTGCTTTACTCAAAGTCCACCCATTCAGATGTTAATCTCATCCAAAAACCACCTTCACAGAAACACCCAGTATGTTGGGCTAAATATCTGTTCACGGTAGCCTAGCCAAGTTGACGCATAGAATTAACCCTCACAGTTTCTAAATGGACTCATCACTTAAGACCCAGCTGACTGAATAGCTGGGATAAAAGCTACAACATCACTTTCAGAGAAAAGATAAAAGAAATGAAATAAATCTGCAGATAAAAATGGACTCTTCCAAGGCCCAGATGTGAAGAAGAGAAAGGAGCCAGGGTAGGACCAATCAGGAAGAATGATTTCTTTACATAATAAAATCATTTCATCGTTTCAACTTTTCTCAAATTGAGGCAAGTGAATAAACTATACAAAAAACAAAAGACTGTTTAATAAAATATTAAATCAAGCCCATGCCTAATTGTATTACAGGGTGTCATGGTTAATTTTATGTCAACTTACATATGCTATAGTGCTCAACTGTTGGGTCAAACACCAGTCCAGATAATGCTGCAAAGGTATTTTTAGGTGTGATAAACATTTACATCAGCAGACTCTGAGTAAAGCAGATGACCCTCCATAACGTGGGTGGGCCTCATCCAATCAGTTGGAGGACTTAAGAGAAAAGTCTTAGGTCCTTTGAGAAAGAGAAAATTCTGCCTCCAGACTGCCTTCAGACTTGAGATTGCAAACACTGACTTCTGCTAAAATTTCCAGCCCAGAGATGCAAAAGCACTCTGTGAGGAGACAGAAGGCAGGGAAAATAAAAATATGATTATTAATTTTAAAAAATAAAATAAACTTTGCAGCCTGCTGACCTGCCCTTCCAGATTTACCAGCCTCCACAATCACACAAGTCAATTTTTATAAATCTTTATCTGTGTCTCTCTCCCGCTTTGTCACTCTCTCTCTGTCTCTCTCTCTATATATATGTATACACACATCCTATTGGTTCTGTTTCTCTGGCGAACCCTGACTAATACAGTGAAGGGGTTTATGGCACCAATGGGCCCAGTATCTAAAATACTTCTCTTCCAAAATAGGTGTGCTGGTCTATAAACAAGCTTTATATCTTATTTTTTAAAATGTATATATTAATGCTTATTTATTTTTGTTACAAACTTTAAGACATACTTGTGTTAAATTCACAACTGACCAGCACAAAACTCCAGGAAGAGGAAACTAAGATTGCCCGAGAGCTGTTCACTGACTCGCAGACAGCAAGCACTTTTTGTGTGACTGAAGTTTACCAATTAATCAGAGAGGTTTGTATACTCTCCTAAGCATCGGAAAAGACGTAAGCTCTGTAAGTACAACATGGTAGGTGGACAGCATTCCTTAGCTGATAACCAGAGGAGGAGAGACATTTGGTTGGCTTTCACCAACCTCTACTGCCCATGTCTCTTATCCAGCAAGTTTTAAAGAAAGAACTCCAAGAAACAGAATTTACTGACTTCCCCGGTAGCTAATTCCAGAACACACAGCACCCGCCTGCGTGCTAGAAATGATGTTCAGTGGATGACACAAACTACTGAAGTGAGTTCCTCATTCAGTTAATATTATGGTAAAACCAAATATGCACATGAAAAATTATTAAAGATTTGTTTACGTGGGACTCTGATATTTGCCATGAAAATTCCTACGATTAAAATTTGACTGAAAAAAAAAGACTTTTTCCCCCTTTCAAAATCAGTTTCAAGAAACCCTTGATAGAATCAGCTAGTTAATTCTTGGCCTCTTTAACTAACACCACATTTGAAGTCACGTGCCATAAATCAGTTTCAGTTGAGATATTAAAATCAGATTATAACAGAAAAGCCTTGCAAATATTTGCCTCTAAATGAGTTTAAGAATAAATATATATTCAGTAATTCATCCATATTTAGCAGATATTAATAAGACAAAGCATAGCTTTAAATTCACTTATCATTTAATACAAAGGAGGAAATAGGAAAGTGGGTCTGATTAGCTTGTTTATTCTTGGGCTTGGTAATACCTTATTAAAATCTGAAGTTCAAAATTGATATAATCAGTCAAATGTCAGCAGAAATATTTATTCTGTAAATGAAGCTTTAGTTAATAGAACTTTAATTTGAAGTATTTTACATTTTCTTTTCCTCCATAAGGAAACTGGAAAGGGGGTGGGGAAGTCTTGATAGGAATGTGAAATTAACACAGAGGCCTGAATTTCCCTTCCAGATCTGTGCTGACACTAGAGGTCAGCAACCTTCCAGAAATGATATCTCAAATCCTCATTTACTCACTGTAATTTACGAATTTTTTTGTGACAAGAACCACAGAATTTTAGGTCAGGAAGTGGTCTTACTAATGACCTAATCTGCTGCTTTTTTTAGAGGAAAAGGGAGTGAGGTCTAGTGAGATCCAGAGACTTGGCTGGTCTCACTCTTACACAGACACAGGACTGAACTGAGGATGCTGGGAGCTGGTCAATGACACTTAGCAATGGGGATCTTCATGGCCACCAAGTTACAGAGAAATTAGGCACTACGTCCTATAAATGTGGACTAATAATGTTGGAAGGGACAGGGGAAGGAGAGGAGGAGTTATAGGCTTAGAAAAAACATGGTTCCTGGAGAAAAGACAGGGATGAAAGAGCTAAAATCTGCCAACAGCTTAGGGATGCCAATTTCACAGGTCCCACTACCTCTTCTCTCTTGACCTCCTCTCCACGGGGGTCTGGGGCTTGGACACTTGCTTCATTTCTTTCTAAATTCCAGTGAAAATTCCCATAGAGAAACCTTCTCCAGTGTCTAATTAATCCAGCTCTTTACTGGGTTCATAGCACTCAAAACGACCTCATGATCCACCCTTGGCCTTGGGCCGTCACAGGCCAGCCAGGATCCTTATTCTCATCGTGGCCTTGGGCCAAATAATCATCACCCTCACCACCCCCCCACCCCGCCTTCCTTGTGGTGCGGCGCATAAGAAAGGAACATCAGTTAGAGGAATTGTGGAGAAGTGGCTAAGCCCCGGGCATTGGGAGACCAGACAGTTTTTTGGAATTCTTGCCCTGCCAGTAGCTATGTAGCTTTAGGCAAGTTACTTAGCTTTTTTAAACCTTAGTTTTCTCATGCTTAAAATGGGGATTGTATTAGTACTGGCCTCACAAGTTTTCAAATGTATTAAGTAAGATGTACATATGGGTTTGTTTGTAAGCGAAAGATATTTGACTCGGACTGTCTTATTTAAAAAAATGGGACTAGGGTGGGGAGGGAAAGTCTAGGCATGTTGCTGCCAATCCAGGGTCTGCCCTTCTCACTGCAGCCCTTCCTGAACTCACCACCTCCCTGACTGAGTCCAGGAGAGGAGAGTGTCCATGCCTCAGCATCCCAGGTAATCCCCCCAGGACTCCTGCTATCTCTGCCCTTACTATAGGCTGCTTCTCCAGTCAATAAAGAGGGGAAGAGATGAGACTCCCAACAGGTATAGTTGTGTGCTTGGCACATGGCTAAGAATTCAATAAACGTCACCTGCCCTTATTGTTGTCGTTATGATTGTAAGTCACAGTCGCCTACATCTTCCTCACTCACAGCAACCTGTTTGGTTGTGACTGACGAAGGAATGGAGGTTCACAGAAGTTAAGAAATCTGTCCCCATGATTTGGAGTGTGGACTCATACTGTGTCATTCTCAAGTCTCCCATCACCACTAGGTCCTGCACTCTGGTTAATCAATACATGAGGCACGTCAGGAATGCCTCAAAAGGCTCCTCTGTACTGAGAATGCAACCCTGCAGGAATGGAAATTAGCTATGATACTCAGATTGATGCTGGGTCAGAATAAAGGCAAAATAATTGGTAGATAACTTGTTTAAGATGGAAAGATACTTTTTTTTTTTCAAATGTCTAGATAGGTTGTCTACAAGATACCAAATACTCAATTCGGATTTTATTGATAAAATCTACCCAATTCCAGTATTTTCAGTACCACAGAGGACCTTAATGCAATGATTTTGAAGAAAAATTAACCTCTGACTCTATTCTAATTCATGTTTGTAAAATGTCTACTTACTTTAGAATGGGAGATGTTCAACTTTAGCCGAGGATACTTTCAAAGCTTTCCAATCCATCAGGTTCAGAAGACATATCACATTAAGGAGACAAAGACCCCACTGCTTTGCTTTACTGAGAGAGGCTCAGATAGCTTTTGTTTTGTTTTGTTTTGTTTTGTTTTCCCCCTCTTCCTGACACTGTATCTTTGGAAAATACAGAAGAAAAACTTAAGTCTGTGACTCCTGAAATGGTCAATTAGAAAATCACTTTGAGTGAACATGTAAAACAATCTAAATACTCTAATACCATAATTAAATATTTGGTGATGATGATTTCTTTAAAAAAATTAATTGCTGTCTTAAGTAAATAAATCCAAGTGAGGATGAAATGACTTCTGAATTTGGGAAGTGGCTGAACTACACGTAAGAAAACTCAAGTTATGGCCTGCTATCCAAGACGACCCGTTCATAATTCACACTCTTTTTGTATAGAAACTGACCACTGTCTCCCAAGTATCTTTCCATTGTTTTCTGAGACATGCACCAGGCCGTAAGAAGATAAATATGTTCAGATGAGATTGTTAGCCCTACTATGCATTCCTTCCTTTCCACCAAAAATGTACAAACTGACTTCCAGTTTTGGTGAATTGACATAAATTATTCAAAGGTAAAAGCCTTTACAGATCAAAAAAATTTTAAGTGTTTTTGTATATCATAAACTTACCAACATCTATTCTCTCCTTTTTTTCAATAATACTATCATCTGAATTTTCTTGAAAAATTATGTTTCTATAGGAACAATTTATTTGCTTTTGTAGTATTATAAATGAGAAATATAAGAAATCACCATGAAGCAAATCCATGATATCTAACGTAAGTGCCATTTTTTATGTAACTCTTCAATCCCATGATTTTTAAGTATTATATTAACATTAGTACCAGGTATTATTTTGCTCTCTAAATCCATGTCTGTACAAGTATGACAGTTATTAATACACACAAGTTTTCTTCTTCAATTCTATTCAACAAAGTATTTTAAGAATGCCTACATGACAAACAATATGCTAGGTAATTCCATTAGGTTAATGGCAAAGAGAAGTTGTTGAGATTTTTGTTTGTTTGGTTTTGCTTTCAATATTTGTACTACTTTTTTAACAATGTACACATGCAAGTTCTTCATAAGACATTAACATCACAGTGAGAATACTGGGATAAAACCCATTTCGTATTGCTTTGAAGATTGGCATTTGACCCATTAATGAGACCACGACCTCAGTTTTCAGTCTTTATAAAATTTATCGAGCTATTATGCTGAATGCTCAGTTCTATATGAAGCCAGTGAGACCACACAGTGTCATGGTTGGTAAAGTCGACCAAAATAGAGCACTGTGGTCAGTGAGAAAGTTCTCAGGGGTTAGAACAGAAACTGACTTCATGACACATCTTGCTTGGCGTCTAATTCCAACCAGCCAATTAAAAACTCACCTTTGATGTTTCCTGTATTACTCTTGCTGCACTGAACTTTCCTTCTCTGAATTCAAATAACACTTCTTGCTCCATCACTTGTCTTTAAATGTAATGCTACATGGAATTCTTGCTTTTTAATTGTTTCCAGGGTAGAAGGGTGAGACATTGGTCTTCTCCTGCCCTTGGACTGGGATTTACACCACCAGCTCCCCTAGTTCTCTGGCCTTTAAACTTGGACTACAACTACACCACAAGCTTTCGTGCATTTCCAACTTGCAGAAGGCAGATCATAGAACTTCTCAGCATCCAAAATCGCATGAGTCAATTTTTTATAATATATGTTTGTATTTAAATATCTACATATATGGATAGAATATAGATAGATACAGATATAGATATATGTATAGAGGTAGATGTAGACAAAGATATAGATACAGATATTTCTCCTATTGGTGCTATTTCTCTGGCAACCCCTGACTAATGCACACCTCTTCTTTTTTTCCAACTTAATAACAGGGCAAGGTAACAAAGCATGTACTAGTCTGCTTGGGCTGCCATAACAAAATACCACAGACTAGGTGGCTTAAGCAATAGACATTTATTTTCTCACAGTTCCGGAGGCTAAAAGTCTATTATTAAAGTGGCAGCAAATTCTGTTTCTGGTGAGGACTCCCTTCCTGGCCTGCAGATGGCCACCTTCTCACTGTGTCCTCACACGGCCTTTCCTCTGTGCATGTGGACAGAGAGAGCTCTGGCCTCTCTTCCTTTTCTGATAAGGACACCAATCCTATTGGATTAGGGTCTCATCCTTATGACCTCACTGAACTTTAATTACCTCCATAAAGGCTTCAAATACCATCATTTTGAGGCTTGGGGTTTCAACACGTGAGTTTTGGAGGTGGAGCACAATGCAGTTCATAACAGTACATGATTGCTTAGTGTGAAGACTACATTTCCCAGCCCTCTTTGAAACTAGGTCACTAAGTTCTCATTAATGAGATGGAAAAGGAAGTGCCATGGGACAGTTTTGGGGAATCTACTTCAAGAAACTGTCCTCTGTTCCTGCTTCTTCATCCCTTCCTCCATCTCACAGCCTGGAAAAAAAGACTACTGAGACAAGGGTCACACCTCAGGAATGGTTGGAAAGGATCTGGGTCCCCGGGGGCCTGAGGAGCAGAGATGCCAGACTGCCCTGAGCTGTCTATGGACTGACTTGGATGAATGTGAGAAATAAATTTCATTGAAGCCATTATTCTTTGAGATTTCCTTTCTGCTTGCAGCCCAATGTTATCCTAATTAATATACAAGATTTACTTAGCTAGAGTGAAGTAGATATGTCGTGTGTGTTTACCAAATGTCTTGGGGAAAATTTGAGTTTGCACTTTAGAGTGGGAAAAAACTTTACAGTTTATCGAACATAGGGGTTTACAAACTAGCTGTCCATTTGCTAAAGCCAACATAGTGTTAAAAATGAATTCTAACTCTTTTAATTGGGGCTTGTATGCCTCTGGTTGCCTCAGGCTCAAGCACCCCGTGTCATTTACACCAGGCTTGCTGTCCACATTTCATTTCCTGCCTGGTTTCTTACATATTTGAAATTGCAATGACTGATTTATTCTAATCCAAATTCTTTATTTTACAAATGAGGAAGCAGAGACTAAGAAGAGTAAAGTAACCAGAGATTAAAGAAAAATGAATACTAGTATTTCGGGCTGCTGACTCCCAGCCTGGGCCTCTTTCCATGGTTTGGGCACCAGTAATCCCTTTGAGTCACCTTGGGAAGAAATACACACTGGGGAGAACATTCTGTCTGCATCCTGCAGCTTCCCTGTGGGCCCAGCTCTTTCCTACCATCTCAGCTCTAGCAGGTGCACCAGCGACAGGACGCCTCACCCTGCAGGTGGACTGCAGAGGGATGGGGAGCCTGAGACGCTACATGTCTCCGTTTGGCACTTCCTGTCAGCATTCAGCTTTTATCACACAGATTGAGAGACCAGTGTATTACATTCTCAACCCTCTGTCATCTCCTATCACATTAATGTGATATCATCTTAGTCTATTAGAGCGCCGTAACAAAAAAGGAGGTGTTAGAGCATGACAGCACCTGTCAGAGTGTTGCAAGTACTTATTTGAAATCTTGGATTACACGGGTGTCATGTGGCGTTAGTGGTGGCAACTTGTCCCGTAGAGTAAGTTCCTTTATTTGCACTATGTAAATGAAGGCGTCGTTAAAGAAAATGTCCCCTCACGGAGTTAAGGAATCAAAAATTGTCGCATGGAGAGGAGCTAGTGGCCATGAAGGACCATGCTAGGCACTCCTCTGCTTGAGGGCTGGTTGTCTCAGTGCTGAGCAAGCCAGTCACCTTGTTCATGAACTCTCCAACCACACGGGTGGACATCATACTACTTTGATTATTTCCAAATAGGGCTTTCAAAACATCACAGCCTCCTCTCTAATCGAGCTGCACCTGTGTTTCTCATGTCCCCTTGACTGTAGACTCCCTGAAAGAGTAGGAGTCATCTTGCCCTGTTCTTCTCCACCTCAGCATCCAGCACCATGGTTTCCTCATACCAAAAGCACAGTTTTTATTACCTGAAGATCTAGTGCAAACTTTCATTTTTAACAGATGAGGGAACCAGTCAACATACAAGAGATATTCAGTAGAGGCAAATTATTTAGTCACATTCCTTAAAGCTCACGTGTTTTTATTATACAGAGTAACAGTCTCACTCCTGACTTATAAGGATAAAGGCAGACCCTAAATTAAGAATTTAAGATTAGGCCTTCAAATGGGATGTGAAGTTATCCATCTGGAATTTGAAGACTTCAGTTTATAGCCACATATTATTACTAGGTGGCTGAACACGAAACATTTACTTTCTTATTATTGCGACTATGCTCTACGTTGGTGAGGAAAGACTAGGAAGTATCAGCTCTCCCAGGTATTTGGAGAATAATTCTATCGGTGATAATTCTATCGGGTATTTGGAGAATAATTCTATCGGTGATGACCATGGTGGGGATGACGATACGGCAACAGGAGCCACAGGAAAGCTCCAGGGCCCAAGCTGCCGTCAAAAAGGAACGAGCCCTCCGGGAAATGACGAGCAGATTTTAATGTTGACATTGTGCCAGCTCCTTTCCTGCGGGCTTCCATTTTCTCTAATGTTGGATGTGAAAGGTTTAGAAGAAGGAACTGTGAAGCCATGTCCATGCTCTGGGGTTCAATGAACGAAACATGGGAGTTTAATAATTTTAAATACATTGACTACAGGCTGATGAAGAAACGGAACACTGCATCTCCTCAGAAGCCCCCGCCCAGCCCTCATCAAAAGTGACCACTGTCCTGACTTGCAGGGAAATCACATCTGTTCTTTCTTTGTACTTGTACAATATGAGCATGCATATTCCTAAATACCATGCCTTAGCTTCACCTGTTTGGGAACTTTCGCTCAACATTATGTTTGTGAGGTTCATCTGTGTTTTTGTGTTCAGCTGTAAATTGGTTAGTTTTCAGTACTGTGTACTATGCTACTATACAGATAAACCCAATGTATTGATCCATTTTATTGATGATGGCAACATTGGGTTTTTTCTGTTTGACATAATTCATAATGCTGTTAAAACATTCTTGTATGTGTAGATAGACAGATATAGATATAGCTATAGCTTTAGATATACATATATAGATATATAGATATTTCTTTGTGCACATATACATGCATTTCAGGGGTATATTCCTAGGTATGTAATTTCTGGGTCAGAAATTTTGATTTTCTTCAATTTTATTAGATAATTATAAATTATTTTCGAAAGTGATTGTACCAAGATTTACCATCATTAGCGGTGTGTAAGAATTAATATTGCTTCTTTTTCTGGAGCACATTATCTGTCTTTTACAATATCAGCCATTCTGGAGGTTATGTTAATGTGGTGTATTTCATTCTGTGTGTGTGTTAGATGTTCCTGATTACAAATGAAATCAAGTGTGTTTTAATACATTTATCGGTCACTTTTGAGGGGTGCTCTGATTGAATTGTTTGTCTTTCTCTTAGACACATAAGAGCTCCTCATATATATATATATTTAAACATCTTTATTGGAGTATAATTGCTTTACAATGGTGTGTTAGTTTCTGCTTTATAACAAAGTGAATCAGCTATACATATACATATGTCCCCATAACTCTTCCCTCTTGCGTCTCCCTCCCTCCCACCCTCCCTATCCCCCCCCTCTAGGTGGTCACAAAGCACCGAGCTGATCTACCTGTGCTATGCAGCTGCTTCCCACTAGCTATCTATTTTACATTTGGTAGTGTATATATGTCCATATATATACTACCACTCTCTCACTTTGTCCCAGCTTATCCTTCCCCTTCCCCATGTCCTCAAGTCCATTCTCTAGTAGGTCTGCGTCCTCATTCCCATCTTGCCCCTAGGTTCTTCATGACCATTTTTTTTTTTTAGATTCCATATATATGTGTTAGCATACGGTATTTGTTTATCTCTTTCTGACTTACTTCACTCTGTATGACAGACTCTAGGTCCATCCACCTCACTACAAATAACTCAATTTCTTTTCTTTTTATGGCTGAGTAATATTCCATTGTATATATGTGCCACATCTTCTTTATCCATTCATCTGTCAATGGACACTTAGGTTGCTTCCATGTCCTGGCTATTGTAAACAGAGCTGCAATGAACATTGCGGTACATGACTCTTTTTGAATTATGGTTTTCTCTGGGTATGTGCCCAGTAGTGGGATTGCTGGGTCGTATGGTAGTTCTATCTTTAGTTTTTTAAGGAACCTCCATACTGTTCTCCATGGTGGCTGTATCAATTTACGTTCCCACCAACAGTGCAAGAGGGTTCCCTTTTCTCCACACCCTCTCCAGCATTTATTGTTTGTAGATTTTTTGATGATGGCCATTCTGACCGGTGTGAGATGATATCTAATTGTAGTTTTGATTTGCATTTCTCTAATGATTAATGATGTTGAGCATTCTTTCATGTGTTTGTTGGCAATCTGTATATCTTTTTTGGAGAAATGTCTATTTTTTATGTGAACTTTTGGGGTTATATGTATGTAGTACAAATATATGCTCCAACTTGGTGACATTTATTTTCATCCCTAATGAATGTCTTTTGAGGAACAGAATTTCTGAAATTTAAAATCATGTCTCTATTCTACTTCATCTGTGTGGTCATCTACCTTTGTGATAATGACACAGTGTCTTAGGGTATAATATTTTAAAAGTCTCAGGTCTAGTAAGTTCTGCCACGTTGTTATTCTTTTTTCCAATAACATCTTAGCCATTCTTAGACCTTTGTACTTCACAGCAATTGTAAAATAAAACAATAAAGTTCCACAAAAATAAAAGTTGAATTTTGATTGCAATTGCTTTGAAACTCTAAATCAGTTTGGAAATAATTAGCATATTTATGAAATCAGGCTTTCCAACCTACAAGCTTAATATATCCCTCCATTCATTTAAGTCTTCTTTAATTTCTCTCAGTAAGGTGTTGTAGTTTTTGTGTAGAGTTCTTAAACATTTTTCATTAGATGTATTTTTAGGTACAATTATATTATTGTAAAAGGTATGGTTTTCATTTTAACTTTCTAATATTCTATTTTTGGTAAGCAAAAACCTAATTTATTTATGAATTTTTGAATATTGTATACATACTTTGTATATTTACACATTTGTATGCTGTTATACACTGAATGTTTGTGTCCCCCTCCAATTCATATGTTGAAGCCCTAATCCTTGATGTTATGGTATCTGGAAGTGGGGACTTGGGGAGATAATTAGGTGTAGATGAGGTCATGAAGGTGGGACCCCCACAATGGGATTAGTGCCCTTATAAGAAGAATATCTTGCTCTCGCTCTCGCTCTCGCTCTAGCTCTCTCTCTCTCCATGCACAAACAGCAAAGAAAGTCTAGGTGAGCACACAGCCACAGGTGCTGAGTATAAGTCAGAAAGAGAACCAAGATCCCAGTTTTCCGGAATTTTGATCTTGAACTCCCCAGCCTCCACAATTTGTTGAAAACAAATGTCTGCTGCGATAGCAGCCTGGACCAAGACGTACACTGCTCACCTCTCTTGCTGAACTTGTTAATTATAGTAATTTATCTATAGAGTCTTCTAAATTTCTATATATGGAGTCATAGTTATATCATAACATTGTGCCATATTTATTGATTTCCAATTATTATACTTATTTATTTTTCTCACCCTATCTACTATTTGAGCACATCAAGTAAAAAATTGACTAGAAAGGGTGACAGCAAAGCTCTCATCATTTTCTGATCTCAAAGAGAAAGCTTTCACATTTCACCCTAAAGATGGTGTTTGCTGTAGGCTTTTTATAGATCTTTTTCAAGTTAAGAGAGTTTTATTCTACTGCCAGTTTGCTGAGTTTTTCTAAAATTATGAATGCATGTCAAATTTATTTAAAAATGTCTGCATGTATGTTTTCTCCTTTATCCCGTTAATATGATGAAATACATGGATTGATCTTCAAATGTTAAATCCACTTTACTTTCCTGGAATACACCCAACCTGTCATAATGTATTGTCCTGTCTATAATTGTCAGGATTAGGTTTAATATTATTCTGTTTAGAAGTTTACATCTATTTTCATGAGTAGGAATGACCTGTAACTTTCCTTTCTTATAGTGTTCTTGCCAAATTTTGATATCAAGGTTACACTGGCATCTTAAAACTAGTTGTGGAATATTCTCTCTTTTTTCCTTCATTCTCTATACGAATTTGTGAAATACTGATAATATTTATTCTTTCAATACTTGGTAAAATCCACTTGTAAGTCACTTGGACCTGGAGTTTATTTGTGGGAAGGTTTATAATTACTCTTCAATTTCTTTAAAAGTGAAAGGATCAGTAAGGTTTTACATTCCAGCCTTAGTCATTTTGGTAACTTATGCTTTCCTACAATTTCATAAAAATTTTCAAGCATATTAAAATAAATTTGCTTATGATATTCTGCCATGATATCTTAATGACTATAGGATCTTTACTGAAGCATCCTTTGGCATTCCTGTTGTCGCTAAGCAAATAAATATTGCTTATCTCTGCCATCTATTTTATAGGTGTTATTAAAGTTACAAACCCTTTTCCAATTATTTATTACTACTTCAATTAAGTATTAATTATCCTATTTTTCTTTTTTATATTTTCTGATTTTTCGTCTCCCCCACTTTATTTGAGTTTACTTTGTTATTATTTTATCAAATGTTTGACTTGAATGTTTAGTTTATGTATTTTCTTTCTTTTTTTAATTTAATTTTATTTATTTATTTGTTTATTTATTTATTTTTGGCTGTGTTGGGTCTTCGTTGCTGCGCATGGGCTTCCTCTAGTTGCAGCGAGCAGGGGCTACTCTTTGTTGTGGTGCGCAGGCTTTTCATTGCAGTGGCTTCTCTTGTTGCGGAGCATAGGCTCTAGACGCATAGGCTTCAGTAGTTGTGGCACGCAGGCTCTAGAGTGCAGGCTCAGTAGTTGTGGAGCACGGGCTTAGTTGCTCCGTTGCATGTGGGATCTTCCCAGACCAGGGCTTGAACTCGTGCCCCCTACACTGGCAGGAGGATTCTTAACCACTGCACCACCAGGGAAGTCCAGTTCATGTACTTTCAAATCTTCTTTTCTATCATAGGCACTTACTGCTATAAATTTTTAAGTGTGGCTTTAGTTGTATTCCACAAATTTGATATATATAGTAATTTTGTTATTCATTATTTAATTTTAATTGTGATTCTTTTGCTTTGATACATACATAGGTTATTCAGACTTTGTTATTATTTTCTAGCTTAAATGCATTATAGTCAAAAATATATGTTGCTTGATATCAATCTCCTGAAATTCCTGAGGCTAGCTGTGGAAGACTGCGTTATTGCCCAAAACATGTGCTACCCCTTCTTCTGATGCTCCGCTCTGCAGTAGAGTTGTACTCTTACACCCTAACATCAATCTTAAGCCATGAAACTTGCTTTGCCCAACAAAGTCTAAGTGGAAGTGACATGAGATACCTCTGAAATCTCTTTTTCCTCTGCCAAAACATAGACAGGGTCTCAGATAGAGTCAACTGTGCTATCTTGAGTCATATAATGAAGACATGGAGAAGAACCAGAAGCATTCTTAATGCTATTTGGGGTCATTTGTGACTATAGCATACTCTAGTGTGGTGGGCAGATGTGAGGATAGCTCTCCAGGACCTCTACCTCCTGGAATCCATACGCTTATGTAATCCCTCACCTTGAGAATTAAAGACTTGTTTCCTGGAATAGAATGCAGCAAATGTGATGAGATATCAGTTCTGAGATTGGGTTACAAAAGGACCACGGCTTCCACGGTGGCCACCTTCTCCTGTCCTCTGGTTCTCCCTCTCTCTCTCTTTCTCACACACACATCAGCAGCCGCCACATCATGACAACACCCGGGCAGCCTATGCAGAGACCCATATGGCAAGGACCTGAGGCCTGCCAGCAGCTACATAAGTGAGCTTGGAAGCAGATCTAAGCCAGGCGCATAAGTGAGCTAAGAAGTGGATTCTGTAGCCCCAGTTGAGACTTGGGATGGTTGCAGGCCCAGAAAATATCTTGACTGCAGCCTCATGAGATTCCCTGAGCCAGAACTACCCTGCACAGCCACTCCTAAATCCTTGACCCACAGAAACTATGAAATAATATACGTTTTTTGATTTAAGACACTACGTTTTGGGGTAACATTATGTAGCAATAGCTAAATAATACATATTTTGGTACCTGGAAATGAGGTGTTACCATGAAAAGATACCTTAAAATGTGAGAGTAGCTTTGAACAAGACAGTTGGTGGAAGCTGGAAGGATTTTTAGGAAATGTTAGAGAAGCATAAATTTCCTTGAACAGACTGTTAGTAGCACTCTAGGTTTTGAGGACTCTGAGTGAGGACTTACAAGGAAATGACAAATATATTTTTGGAAACTGGAGGAAGGGGGATCTTGGTTCTATGGTGGGGGAAAGGTTCACAGCATTATCACCTGCAGTAACATGGAAAGTAGAACATATGTCAAATGAACTAAGGAGATTTCCAAGCAAGTTGTTGAAGGTACCAAATGGTTTCTTTTTGCTGCTTATAGTACATGCAAAAGGAGAGACATAAATTGTGGGAAGGACTGTTAATCACAAAGGAGCCAGGACTTGCTGGATTTGAAAGTTCTCAGACCCTCAAGATGACAAATGGTTATTTCCAAAGTTGAGAAACGGCTTCCAAGTAAAGGTCAAATCCAGGGCACTCTCAGCAAAATATGGTCTAGAGAGGAAGCTGAGGGTGGGGATATAAAGTCTTCTGTTAAATCTTCCGAACGATCAAAGCTGATGCTCCAGAGTACTATTCAGTCACACAAAAACGGTCCTTTAAAAAGTAAGGGTTGGGGGGACCTTCAAGATGGTGGAGGAGTAAGACACGGAGATCACCTTCCTCTCCACAGATACATCAGAAATACATCTACACGTGGAACAACTCCTACAGAACACCTACTGAACGCTGGCAGAAGACCTCAGACTTCCCCAAAGGCAAGAAACTCCCCACGTACTGGGTAGGGCAAAAGAAAAAACAGAGACAAAAGGATAGGGACGGGACGTGCACCAGTGGGAGGGAGCTGTGAAGGAGGAAAGGTTCCCACACACTAGGAAGCCCCTTCGCGGGCGAAGACTGCGGGGGGGGGGGGGGGGGGGGGGGGCGGAGGGGGAAAGCTTCGGCGCCGCGGAGGAGAGCGCAGCCACAGGGGTGCGGAGGGGAAAACAGAGAGATTCCCGCACAGAAGATCAGGGCCGATCGGCACTCACCAGCCCGAGAGGCTTGTCTGCTCACCCGCCGGGGTGGGCGGGGCTGGGAGCTGAGGCTCGGGCTTCGTTCGGAGCGCAGGGAGAGGACTGGGGTTGGCGGTGTGAACACAGCCTGCAGGGGGTTAGTGCATCATGGCTAGCTGGGAGAGAGCCCAGGAAAAAGTCTGGACCTGCCGGAGAGGCAAGAGACCATTGTTTCGGGGTGCGCGAGGAGAGGGGATTCAGAGCACCGCCTAAATGAGCTCCAGAGACGGGCCTGAGCCGTGGCTATCAGCGCAGACACCAGAGACGGGCAGGAAACACTAATGCTGTTGCTGCCGCCACCAAGAATCCTGTGTGCGAGCACAGCTCACTGTCCACACCCCACCCCCCGCATCCCCCCGGGAACCTGTGCAGCCCGCCACTGCCAGGGTCCTGGGATCCAGGGACAACTTCCCTAGGAGAACACATGGCGCGCCTCAGGCTGGTGCAACGTCATGCTGGCCTCTGCCACTGCAGGCTCGCCCCGCATTCCAAAAACACCATACCCCTCCCTTCCCCCGGCCCGAATGAGCCAGAGCCCCCTAATCAGCAGCTGCTTTAACCCCGTCCTGTCTGGGCGGGAACAGATGCCTGGGGGTGACTTACACACAGAGATGGGGCCAAGACCCAAGCTGAACCCCAGGAGCTGTGCGAACCAAGAAGAGAAAGGGAAATTAAAATTAAAACTTGAATTATCATACGATCCAGCAATTCCACTTATGAGTATACACCCCCCAAAACTGAAAGCAAGGTCTCAAAGAGATATCTGTATACCCATGTTCATAGCAATGAATTGGGAGATTAGCATGGACATATATACACTACCAAATGTAAAATAGATAGCTCGTGGGAAGCAGCCACATAGCACAGGGAGATCAACTCAGTGCTTTGTGACCACCTAGAGGGGTGGGATAGGGAGGGTGGGAGAGAGATGCAAGAGGGAGCGGATATGGGGATGTATATATATAAAAAAAAAAAGTAAGTGTGTACTTCACAGATCCTCTCAATTGAACAAGAGGACCTCTGAAAAGCTTAAGTTCTCACTAGAAAGGGATCCGGAGATATGGCTTTGTTTAATGGAGTGAACCACAACGTGAACCACAAAGAGATTCTAAGGAGGCCCACAAAGTTTCTGAGAGAATTTTGTTAGGAGAAATATGATCAACCTGGAATGAAATAATCAGAATCAGTACACAATGAAAAGAGCCATTTGGACCCCCCCAGATTCTATTGGCGGGAGGCAGGTCAAGAAAACTACTCAGTTGCAAACAAGTGCTACATTTCATGAAAAAGACGGATGACTTTGAGGAATCAAGAGTCATGGAGACTTTTTTCCAGGCCTTCAGACCTAATCAACAAACTTCCAATATTTTTCCCAACAAGATTTCAAAATTGCTATGGACCAATGACTTCTTTTTTTGGCCCCCGATTTTCATTTTGAACAAGAATGTCTCAATTATCCCATATCTGTCCCACCATTGTACGTATATGTGGGGGCATATAAATTCTCTTCTTAGTTTTACAGATTTACAGATAGAAATGTGCTCTCCATCAGAGTTGTACTTAAGAACTATACCTGAGGCACCTCATCCATACCTGGACCTGATTGAAATAATGCCATTCAGAACTTTGAGCTGAGTTTAGAATGGGATGAAACTTTTGTGGGCCTTGAGAGGGTGTGGATGTATTTTGTTGGTTAGAGGGGAAGGACTCATAGGAGGCCAGAGGGAAGACTGTGTTGGGAAACCTGTAGGATTCCAATTAAACATTTATTAAAACTTCACTGTATGCCTCTTACCCTCTTTTCTAATTTTTCTAATATGTTTTCTTTCTGTGCTTTGATTTGAATGCTTTCTTGTGAGTTATCACCCAATTCATTCCTTCTCTCTTTAGCTGTGTCTAATCTAGTCATAAAACTCTCCACTAAATTTTCCATTTCAGTTATTATATTTTTAAATTCCAGAATGTCCATCTGTCACTGATATCTCCAATATCCTGACCCCTGATCTGGCTTTCTTTCTTTGGTTTTATGTCAGGCTGTCTTACATCAATCAGATCTCAATCAGATAAGTTTCAATCAGCTAAATTAGTCAGATTTGTACCGTTTTCTAGGTATTATATTTGCAAAATTACATGTAGAAATAAGTCTAGGCCTTCACAGATATCTGATGTTTGCTTGGCCAGCTACGTGGGGACACTCATACTCCAAGATTCACTCCAATTTTAGTGACTGAGGTGCCGTCCTCACAGAGCTAGTTCTCCTCAGTTGTAGCACTTAGGAGCTCCAGCCCTAAGCTGAGGTGTTTCATCCTGTTTTAACAGGTCCTAGATAACAATCCTTGCTGTCTTAGGCCCTAGATATTGTCAAAAGCAATGTCCAGTCTCTCCCTCTCTCAGCTTCTCCCTTATCAACCATTAGTTATCTTTTGGAGAAAAGATGGTCAAAAACCAGCATCAGTTGTTTGGACCTCTGCCCTCCCTTTAATCTCAAACCACAATACAGTTGATTAGGTCATTACTAAAACATTACTAGGAGGCTCGCTGGATCATACAGAGGCAACGGGCCAGAACTAACATTTGTGAACAACTTCTAAGTGCCATATGTTTACTATATGACAACCCATTTAAGCATCACTTTAAGAAGGTCATTCTTTTGTCCCTATTTTTACATACATAACCCCAAGATTCATAGTGATGAATGACTTGCCTAGGATTACAGTCAGAAAATGGCAGAAACAGAATTTATATACCAAGTTTACCTGACTTCAAAGACCCTTTCCTAGACCCTTCGACCAGTTCACAGGGAGAGAAGGACAGAAAGAAAGTTGAGAGCAAACATCCAGAGACCTGTACAGCAATTTGGCATGGCCATGACCTCCAGCTGTGTGACCAGGGTCTCCTCTGCTTGGACGGGGTTTGGCTGTATCTGGGAGCGGCTGAGCTCAGACTCTGAATCACATGTGACAGGGCACGTGTCAGCCTGGCACAGCAGGACTCGGTAGGACAGGAGCCCATGAACCAATGGAAAATTTTTAAAAGTGTCTTTCACAGCAAATAATTTGAGAAGCACTGATCATTGACTAGTGTCCATTTATGTGCTACTCTGGGTTGGTTCCCTTGCTTTCCCCTGACGGGAGTCATCCTAGCAACAGCTGAATCTTGGACTGGTCACTCATGCTGGGAGCCTCTGGACCTAGGAGCCTGTGCATGGTGCCAGCTGCCACGCCTGCCCTCTGGCAGGCTTATGTCCATGGAGGCTGGATGTTCCAGTGGCCACCTGGTCAGGAAAATGACACGACCCAGAAGTGGGGGGAACGTCCTGGGGCAGCATTATTCAGTTGTTGATGAAAGACTAGAGAGAGTTGGTAGATAAATTCCCCTCCTTGCTCTCTCCAGGCAATGAGCTGGCTTGTTACAATGTGAGGGCCGCCTGCAACGCAGCAGCACACACCTCATATGGGTCTTCCCTCCTTCCCTGCTTCCTGTTTTTCGTCTCCCTCATACCAGCTTCCCAGGGACCCTACACCCCGGTAAACTATTAGCATATAAGCTTTAGCCTCAGGTTCTGTTTCTAGAGAACCTAGGCCAGGACATATATTATGTAAAATGAACTTGTGAAATGCTTTTCTAATGCGTTAGACCAGTGGTTCTCAAAGCATGGGCCCCAGAGCAGCATCATTTGTGAAATTGCTAGAAATGTAAACTCTCAGGTCCCACTTCAGAGCAAATAGGTCAGAAACCCTGGGAATGGGACCCAGCAATCTGTTTTAACAAGGCTTACAGATGATTCTCCTGCATGCAAGTCTGAGAACCACTGCTTTAAGCTGAATTAGAACTGGAAAAGCTGCTTCCTTTTCCAAGTGTAACTGTATGCTAGAACCTCAGCTCAAGGATGGACCCTTTCTTCAGTGATATTCATGATGTTCACCTGACACTATTATAATGGTATATAATCTCATAGCTAAAATATAACATTTCTGCCAAGTACCAGATCAACTGAAAAAAGAAATGCTGCATATCAAATTTGTCATGATTTCTATATTTTAACCCCCATTTTCCTTTATTTTGGTTCTTCATAACTTAGACCAACACAGAGAAAACTAAACCTGGGACCATACTGCTGTGTAATTTATTTATTTTACCCCTCATTGCATCCTTCCTGCTTGCTCTTCCTTCTAAGATAGCTATCTAAAATTATAACTTTGTTTTAAATAAAGCATATTAAAACTAATTTTTAGACTTTCGCAACTCTTCAGGCAATCCACAGGACACTCTCTGGGATGCTGAGGACATCCAGATTCGGAAACCCCACTCTGATCAGAACCCTGGGTGCAAGTTAGAATCACCTGGGAAGCTTTTAAAATATACTCATGCATTGCCCCCACCCCACAAAGAAACTGATTTAGTTGGTGTAGGGGTGGGACTAGGTTCTGTCTATTTCAATAGCCCCGAGATACTATTCTAACGTGTAGCTAGGGTTGAGAAACACTTTGAGGCCAACTTTAGCTCACAGAGTGCTTGCTTTTTGCTCTTCGACCCTGTAAGCCCTGGGGCAAACACACTATTTCGTGTGTTTCTGCCTTTCAAAGGAAATTTAAAGAGCAACCACCACTACCAATACCTCACAACCATCAGGAAAAGTTCTAGTAAAATTATGTTCTGGAAGTTGAAGTCAAAGGACAAATCAGAGTCCATTTAAAATTACTCTCAAACTGCACCTCCAACAGATACAGGGTTTTAGGTTTCATTAAAAATTTTTTGGTTTGCAATTTTCTTATGGAATTGTTATTGCCTCTTGTATTCCCTGCCCCACGCTGTAGTCAGAGCAAACTTGGTCTCCCACAATCCCAGCTCAAAGACTGCAGCCTGGAGCTCTCCAAGGTAGATGGAGACTCCCCCCGAGGTAACCCAGAACGTGAACTCTCCAGCTCCATACAGCTCCAGGGGGCTGGGGGCCAGCTTCCAGCAAGGCTTCGAAACCACAGGCACTCCTGAGCCAGCACCCCAGAGTCTATACCGCAGCCTTACTCTGTGAGTTGGTTTGCGTGGAAATTTTGTGTTTGATTCTCACCTTCTATTATTCCCTTCGTGAAAATCCCATTATCTCTAACAGCTGTGTGTCAAGAAAAGACAGGAATTTTGTGTAACAACAGAAGGATACCAAACTTGTTTTTCTAGGTAGCCTCAGGCAAAACCGTTTTAGCTTGCTTTCTTCACTTATTATATAAAGACTTAAACTTTGTGTAGAAAGAAGGGAGTTGCATCAGGGTGGGAAACTTTTGAAAAAAGGAATTCAATCTCTACAGCACAGAAGAAAGTTTATAGATATTTTTAAAATAAAATACAGCCTGGATGAAAAAAGGTACAAATTTGCCACTAAAGTATTATTTGCAATTTATCATTTCTAGATAAATTCATAAAGTGAAAGAAAACCAGGAAGGTGACATACACTGCTTGTGTAAGCCTTGAAATTGATTTCAGAAGCATCAGTGTTCACTACAAAAGAACTTCACAGTTTAATTAGGATGGCTCAAATCCAGCGTCTATATTTAGGATAAGCTGGAAATTACAGTGTAGAAATGAGAATCATCCAGCAACAGTCTAAATGGGGGGGGGGGGGAGGAATCTATAGAAAAAATACCACAGCTTTTCTCAGCTAACCATAAAATTTCTTAACTTTTGTTTTTCAGTGGATACAAATAGAATAATCTCTAAGGATTTTACCAATTCAAGCTGAGGAATGCATTTTTACTAAAATTCCTAAATATGAAATTTTAAATCTGCACCTATACATATTACCTAAATTATTTTTAATACCTGTATGATCTGCTTAAACACAGATCAATTTGGCAATTAATTTATAACATATCAAAGGAATCTCATTAAAATTCTGAATGTATATAAACATATTTTATACCGCTAATATTTTGGCTTCTTTTTGTAAGTGGTTGGCAGCGTTCTCATGGCACTCTATCATTAATTCCTTAAATATTCCTGTTTTCTTCTCATCATTGGTATATCATCAAATAAATCAGTTAAAACCCAAGATGTTACAGAAAGAACCATATGATTAATTTTTTTTAAATTCAGGAAATGTTTTAAATAATCTTGTACAAGTTATATTGGCTTAACATCCCATAATTTATTAGAGTAGCACATGATTATTTATGACCATAATTATGGTTTTTGGATGTCGAACAAGGGTGTTTTTCTTCTTCCTCTTTCTCTTCTTTACAGTGACCTGGGTCTGGGTTTATATACACTTGTCAGTAATTTCCCTAAAAGCAGTTTAAATGCTCTAAATAATACACTCAAAATCGTTAAGAAAATAAATCGCTTTAGTGAGCTGACCTCGGCAGCTCTGATGCATGATGACTGTGCAGCCAGAAAGTCGCAGAGAGAAATCAGAGTCTCAGGAGCAGAGTCTGAAATTCTTTCAGATTAAAGTTACTTGCCTTGGCTGAAGGTTTAATTTTAAATTACAAGGAAGGAAATACTCTAGGTAAAACAGCTCTTAGCCAATTGTAACTAACAAATCAAGTGTGGATATCCGGTGCAGAGGCTGAGTGTGCATTAGTCACCTATTAGTGAATTACTTTCTCCTCATTTGTTAATTTTGCCATAGTTCAAGCACTACCCTGCTGTGTCACCCAAACGTCAGGCCTCTCATTCAGCATGATCATTCAAAATTTTTTTGAATTTTATTTATTTTTTATACAGCAGGTTTTTATTAGTTGTCTATTTTACACACATCAGTGTATACATGTCAATCCCAATCTCCCAATTCATCCCACTACCACCACTCCCCGCCACTTTCCCCCCTTGGTGTCCATATGTTTGTTCTCTCATCTGTGTCTCTATTTCTGCCCTGCAAATTTTAAAATGGTCCAGAATTCACCCAACTCCCACTCTGAAGACCCAATGTAATAAAGTTGAGTTTGCTTGCTTGTGTGTTAATATAAGTTGACAGCAACTACTTAACAGGTACACAAATTAACTCATTTAATGTCACTTACGGATAGGGGTTCACACTCTACGGACGAATAAACCGAGGTTAAGTATATGTCAGTAATCTGGTGCCAGAGCCTTAATGTAGAACCCCTTCCAGGTCAACACTGTCATTCCCTGTGCTGTGCCTGTTTCTGTTCCAGGTCTCTGATGAAGCAATTTTGGAAAGATGTACTTGATCCACCCAGGAGGTGTCTGACATGAGGATGAAAAAATGAGCACTTCTTGTTTCCCTGAAGCTGTCTAGTAACTGAAGGTGAAACCGACAAAGTTGATTGTTCTCTTTTTGGGAAAACGCTGGAGTTGGGTTAGGGGATCATGACGAATAAACACCGTGGGCTGCCTCTATTTTCTATCAAATTAGCTAAACACCCTTGATGCCTCATTGCTTATTTTAACTCAAATTAAAAACCTTCAGTCTCCAACCAAAAAACTTTCTTACACTTTCAAACGAACTAAAATCTGGAGGAGAGCCAGTGATTTCTACGACAAGGCAGGCAAACCAAGCCGGGCAGATCTTGTCAGCCACCCTCATTATAGGCACAGGCACTGAGCGGACCCCAAGGAGAGGGGCTTTGAACAAGATGGGCTGCCATTCAGCCTGAAGCCATTCATTTTGCTTGTGCGTGCTCTACTGTGGCTGGCAGGCACCCGGAAAAGGCAGGGAATCAAGGCAGAGGCGGGGCAAGGTCGCCTCCAATGTGGAGGCGCACCCAAGAAGGAGATGTTGTGCCTAACACTGCCACCAGGTGGTCGTTCCTGGGAGAGACATTTAAATAAAACAAAAACCGCGGAGCTTTTCCTGCTAATGATCAGAATCTAACCAAGTCTCAGATCTATCATCAGTTCACAGCCAAATGGAGGATTCAATCAGCCAAATGCAGAACCCTGAGTCTTCAGGACAAATAACCCACTTTTTCTTCAACACATTAATGGCGGGAAGAAAAAAAGAAGGAAAGGGAGCTAGAGGCAGGGAGGGGAGGGAAGCTACCTTAAAGGGCACTTAGATACACCAATGAAATGCACTGGGTATGTACATCTCATTCGGATCCCGAGTCAAGCACATCAACTGTAACAAGCCATTTTTGAGCCAACTGGGGACAACCGGATATAGGCTGGGTGTCAGGTGATATTACAGAATCATGACTACTTTTGCTGATAATACTATTGAGGTTTATTTGTAAAAGAAGGGCACTTTAACTAATATAGTATCCACTGGTGAAATAATATAGTATGGAGGATTTGTTTTAAACTAGATCAAAAAAAGAGCACGGCTGGGGGTAGATGAGAGGAGGCTGGGAGACTGTTGATACCTGTGGAATCCAGGGAATGAACACATGGGGTTATTATACTGTTCTTTATACTTGCATGTTTGAAAATACCTTCAATAACAATTTGTTTCAAAAACCTGCTAATTTACAGGGGAAATTATTGATAATTCTGAGTTAAATATGTGTGTATATCTATGTACATATATCTTTTTAATCTGTCCTGTGGCTAATTCTCTTCACACACACAGGTACAGATAGTTGCCACCTCAGTTACTCTTCCATGACACATGTGCTGTTGTCAACACTGTACATCAGATCCTACAAAGGAAAGTTGGCTTTTGAAACAACTTTGATTAAGCAAAGCAGCCACAATTCCTCTGTAAAGGTCTAAACATCTTAGGAGTCCATTTTGTCTTCTCCAGTTAAAGGCTTTTCTCAGTAAGACACGTTAAACTCTGTAAGGTATATGTTTCCCTGTTCATTCAGTTCTATGACGTGGAAGGTTAGAAAACAAGCATATGAGATGTCCATTTCTCTTTTTAAAAAACTCACTCCTTGAACACATCTTAATATAGTCCTCCAGGACTTGGGGGAAAAAACCTAACCTACTTTGATAATAATATTAACAGTATCTGAACTCAAAGTCAAATTAACATTTTGTATTCAAATTCCCTTTCGTAGTCAACTTCCTTGTTGTTGAACACTCACAATAAGGCCCCACTGAATCCTCCAGGAAGTACAACTCAGAGCACACTCATAAAACTGGGCGCCAGTCAGCTTGGATTCTTCTGGTTTGCATTTCATAAGAACATTTCATACAACATAGAGCAACCATTGGTTTACAAAAGGTTAGAGTTATGAAGGAGGAGGAAAGTTTTCCAAACAGGTAAAGATAACGAAGATAGTTTTTACACTGAATTTTTTTTTTTTTTTTTTTTTTTTTTTTTTTTTGTGGTACGCGGGCCTCTCACTGTCGTGGCCTCTCCCGTTGCGGAGCACAGGCTCCAGACGCGCAGGCTCAGCGGCCATGGCTCACGGGCCCAGTCGCTCCGCGGCATGTGGGATCCTCCTGGACCGGGGCACGAACCCGCGTCCCCTGCATCGGCAGGCGGACTCTCAACCACTGCGCCACCAGGGAAGCCCTACACTGAATTTTTAAAAATTTCACTTAAAAATAGCTATAAAAATATTTCTCACCAAAAACACTTAGTTTTGGTGGTTTTCATTTTTGTTTTTTTGCTTGGGGATAGCGGGGTGGGATATCAGAAAACATACCAATACGACCAGGGCAATAGTAACCCTCCTTGTTAATAATGCATCTTATGTTTCTGAATCAAGAAGATCACTTCAGGTGATTAAAAGATGCCAAAAAGTCATTGGATATATTTCAACCTTCCCCAAATTGCCATTTCCATCGATTCAAGAGAGAGGATTTGTTTTGCTTCACAGCTTCCACAGAAGTCTCCGTCTCTGATCATAAACTTACCGGAGAGGCTTGAGCACTCCCTTGGTAACTGGTCTCCTGTGTGTGCGTGAAGCTGATCTGGCATCACCCAGAGGGCAGGGCTCTGCTCCGCAGCCTGGGCTCAGGTCCCAGCTCTGCCCTTCACCATGGTGCTGAGCGCGGCAAGTTATTTCATCTCTCGGTTTCCCCAGTTTTAAACTGGGCGTACATCACACCGTTGACGTGAGGATCCAGGCAAGTCGACACCATCAGAGAGCTCAGGGGAGAATAACGGGGCAGAGCACCCACCCAGCTCCCCGAGGGGCCCGGCCCACGTGCAGGCACTCCTGGGGTCCTGAGCTTCTGCCTGCCTCCCGGCGGAGGCTCATGATTCTAGGCTCCGCACCTCCTGTTCCCTCTGCCTAGACATCCTCTCCCTGCCCTGCCCCCCCGACCCGTGCCAACTCCTGCATCTCCTTCGGGTTTCGCCTTCAACGTCAACCCTCCCAGAAGCGTTTCTTCACCTCCAGTTAACCTCTGCTTCTGAGAAGGTGAAGTCCCCTGACCATCTCCTTATGATTCCTGGGCTTTCGATATTTATTGGTGGTTTCACAACTAAACACCACTCCCGCCAGGCTAAGTTCCAGCAGAGAAGGATTGCCTGTCTGCTCACTGCTCCTCCTGTGTGCTTGGCACATGGTAGGTCCAGACTAAACATGCATGACAGGAATGTGCAGTCCATGCAGAACACACAGGATTTTACAGAAATCTGCCCAAGGGACAGCCAACCCATCCTGTGGGAAGGTGCTGGGGAGGCGGGGGCAGGGGTTAGAGGGGCTTCCAAGAGGAAGTGGTTCTTCTAAATTAGATACGCACAGAGATGCAGAAAGACAAGGAAAACGGTAGCTGCAGTTGATGTTCACAACGTGTCCAGCACTATTCTAAGCCCTCATCACATACAAATTCTAATTCTCACCGCCCTCCCGCAGAATTAGGAGTTATGATTATTCCCACTTTACAGATGAGACAATTGAGATATGGGGAAGTTAAATGAATGTTCAAGGTCATGTAGCTAGTGGGCAATAGAGCCTCTCATGGACAAGCTGGGCGCTGCCCTCCTGACCACTGCCCTGCTGCCCAGCCTGGCTCCGCTAACGGTGCCTGCATCCACGTAGACACCTGTATGCAGCTATGCCTACAGCCAGAGCCATACATAACAAGGCAGGCATGGGGAGAAAAAGTTCTTTTCTCCTAAACTGTATCGTTGTCAGTGTTTATCATTTTTTGGGTTTTTTTGGTATTTTTTTCAACCTGTAGAACGAGGCTACAGGTTAATAGGTGCTCAATAAATAACTGTTAAATGATCAAGTAGAAGGCTTTTACCCAATATTGCTAAATTGAATCCTGAAATATAACTGCAAGGTTTCTATGATTACTAGGAAAGAGTTAACTAGGAAGAGTACCTACAGGAGTATTCATTATTCTTATAAGAATTCTTGTTATTCTTATAAGAATACTTATTATAAGAATAGGAGCTGTGCAACTTTGGACAAGTTACTTAACTTCTCTGTGCCTTAGTTTCTGCCACTGCAAAATGGGATTAATAAGAGTCCCTGCCTTGTGTGGTTGTTGTGAGGATTAAGTGGGAACATCCACTGAATATGTATAACCCCGCACAGCATCACTGAGTTATGCACCTGGTACACTAATACCGCTTTGCTAGGACCAGTACACCAGCAGCTCCCAGGGACCTGGAACCCTGACTGGCAGGTGGAACAGGAAGAGCATCGGCTGACAGCCCTCAGGCTTTCCCAGGGAGCACAGTCTCCGAGTGTCACCCTCCAAAGCCACACCTTCTCTGCTCCCAGAACTCAGATAGCCTTCCACCCTTAGCTCCAGCCACTGCTATTTTCCTCCTTGGGGAAGAGCTGTTACTTTCCATCAAGTCACCAGGGGGCAGTTGTAGCCTAGAGCAACTTTAGGGTCTCGGAAGAAGAGAAACAAGGTCACTCACAGCAGCAATATGAAGGGTGTACATGTCAGGGGGGAGAGCCCTTTAACCTTGGGTGACTGGACCTTAAGTCAATGCTGGTGGAGTGGGGGACCCCGATTCCCATCAGCCTCTGCAGCCTCCCATCCCCAGCCCTGTCCAGCCTTGCCCTGCAGGACCAGAGCAGAGCCTCAGCCTGAGATGTCAGCAGGCCAGGCGGGCCCACGCAGAGGGCAGCCCCAAGGAAGAAAAGACCTTTGGCCCCAGGCAGTGGCCTGCCTTCAGCCTGGAGGGACTGGCTCAAGTCCCAGTCAGAAGGGCCTGGGAAGCAAATCAAGCCTCCTGCCTGGATGCAATTAGCTACGGACAGGCTCTGGGAATATGTATGCAAATGTACCATAATGCAACCTTAGTTACTTTCCAAAGCCATAACTTCGTTTTTTAAAAAAACCTCATGCAGGGATAGAAATATCAGAGACAAGTGGCCTCTGCTGACCACTGGGTCACCATAGAGGTTCCTGGTCACAAAGCCCTATCCATTAATCACCCTGACAGGAGCAATTACGGAGCAGACGTGCTACAAAGGGACTGTTGCATTTCCCTGCTGCATGTGAACTGATGAGGGAATGGATAATTGGAAGCATTTTTGGAAAAACAAATACTATTATCCCCAGCTCTCTTTCATTATAAGTTTAAACAGGTATACATTTCCTCCATTAATTCAATAAATATTTATAAGACATGATATGGTACAGGAGGAACATTTAAACAATAAGCATTAGGAATAAAAGTAGCATAGAAGCATGTAAGCATTAAAGAGAAAAACATTTTAAAACAAATTCAAGATTTGTTCCCTGCTTCCAAGTGGCTTGCAACTAATTGGGAAGATGCATCATTTACAAGTGAAAAGATAAATGGCAATCTACACCCAGGTGTGATGCATGTTCAGCGAATGGTTTGTACCAGCAGTGGTGTAAGAGCTCAGAGGAATGAGAGACCATTGACCACTAAAGAAGTTTCAGGAAGGAGCTGGGACAGAAAGGCTTTGAGAGATGAGTAACAGGGAGGAGAGGAAATTCCACATAGAAAAGTGACATTTATAGGAGAACTGTTGGGTTTTAGAGAAGAACTTTCTCAAGGAATTGTGAGAAATAACATGATTGGCACTATATCATGAACAGATTAAATCTCCAATAATGTATCAGATTATATCTGTCATTTCCTAACAAGAGAGATTGACTCTGGGTGACTTAGGAAAAAAAAAAAAAAGACTAGTTATTGGGAGATGTCACGGTAATTGAGGGAATGTTAGGATATCCTGAGGGGCCGACCTAGTGGGCAGAACCCGGCTGAGTCCAGGAGCCGTGCCAGCCAGGGTTCTTAAGGGGAGGGATTGCCATTCACGGGACCCAGTGTCCATGACTTCAGATCCCAGTGTCTCTGCGTTACAGATCTCCTTTCCTTGGCAATAGCATCTTTCCACACCCATTGGATCAGAAGCCTTCCCTCTGCATCAACAGCTGTGGCCAAGGGGCAGTGCCAGTAGCCCTCCTATGTATCAAGACCGTCCCCGGAGAAGGGGAACTGGTTGTGATCCAGGCGACCACGGAGAGGTGTCTATTGTAAGTAAACTCACACCAGGTGCCAGGCACTTTGCTACATAGTGATGTCCCCTGACTATGACATTAAGCCCATTCTCTATGAAATGGGAAACCCGAAGGTGCATAGCAGGGAAAGAACAAAATAAAAATATGTCTTTAAGAAGAGCATTCTACGAGTGAGTGCCTTTTGGATTTAAAGGTAGAACTGACTTGAAGTCAGAGGTGTATGTGACCATGGTCCCCAACAAAATCCGGAGTGTATGTCAAAGCCATGTCCTCCTGGGCCCCTACACTCTACAACTCTGAAGACATGGATCCGGGGGGGTTGGAATTGTTGTCTGGGGAGACCTCCCCAGCTACTCAAGAGCCACTGAGATAGGAAACCAGACTAGTAATCCTGCCAACAAGCAATGCGAAAAAGCAGCAGACAAAGGAGATGGTGCAGCCTTTGAAAACGATATTGCCAGTTCAGGGACCTGTTTGGAAATGGAGGACCGTGATTAAGGACAAGTTGAGGTGATCCCAACAGTTCAAGGCCAGGGAAAGGGGACAGCACCAGCAAATGGAATAAAGAGAGCAGAAAGGACACTGGACCATACAGATAATGATTTTGCATTTGTGTCCAAGCAGGATGTCTGAGCAGAGACGGTCAGTAGGCATTGGAACCCAGATGAGAAAAGCAGGTTATCTTCCTAGAGGTTATAATTTGTACATGGGTAATAATGTATGAACAGAATCTATTCAAAATGAAATTAAAATATTAAGATAATAATGAAATCTAAAGAGTATTTCAGTGATGCATCTGGATTCAGATTTAACTAACCATAAGAGGTGCTTTCATGAATATTATTTTATTTAACCTTCGCAATTACCCTGTCATGGAACTGAGCTTGAAAGCTCTAAATTATGTAAATTGTCCAAAGTAACACACACATGGGGTGGAGAAGCAAGAATCTGAACCGAGAGCTTTAGATTCCTGAGTTCTTTCTATAACATCTTACCCCTCCTCATTAAGAAACAAACAAAACACCTCTCCAGACAGCCAGCAAATGGGAGAAACACTTATATGGTTACTGACACTGTGAAATGTAGATATCTACCTTGTTAATGTCCGTATGGACGATTGTGTTTCTTAAAACTTGAAAAGCCAGGTGAACTAAAGAGATCAAAGACAACAGTCACTGCAGATTCTCAGCCTCGGAGTCAGCGGAGGGAGTGTTTCTGATTCCTCCGTGTCATTGCTACGTAGCCTGGGTACAATTTTGGTTCAAGGTCTTTGATTTGCGGCTCAGCTAGCTAACACGCAGCTCCTTTTCTTCTCCCTATTTTAATAATTCCACAGTGACACCTGCTGGGAAGAAAGCACTGCTCAGCCCCGTCCTCACTGGGGGATCCTGGGCAGGGACGGTGGGGGGCGGCAGGTTCTCCCCTGCCTTCCTACAGCAGCTGCTGCTTCTCATCGGGTGAGTGCGGAGCTCTTCAGGATGATTCCTACCCAGATTCTGGGGCCCTCTGAGCTGGGTGAGTTCCAGCCAGGTCCCAAAGCAGCAAAATCCCCAGGGACTGGCAAGTGAAGGGGACAAGCCTACATCTCGTTGTCACTGTGTGACTGGCCCAGCTTCCTCTCCTGCCTCTGCATGTAGCCATCAGTCCCCTCCATCACACCCCAGCCATGATACCATCCGTGGGTCTCTGTGATGCTGTACTTAATAACAAAGTAAAACTGAAAAAAAGTCCCCTGCCGTAACTGAGAAGAAGACTTCCGCGGAGAGTGCCAAAATGTTTTAGAAATAAACGGCAGACAACAGAGTCATTGCATATTTCACTAGGCAGGATAGTAATTTATGTGATGTATTTTTAACTGTGAGAAGTGATGGGGGAAACCACTTAAATATAATGTGAGTTGAAGATTTGTCAGTTACGTAGTTCATGCAATGGCAGATCTGGAAAATGTTATAAGAATGGAGGGATTACCAACAAAGAATGCCTACAATTGCAGCTCTTATTTGAGTTCCGACTCCCCCTATCGCTGGGAATTTGCTCCTTTCTGGGAATATTTTGCTTTCTGTGGAAGAAGCTGGAATTTTACATTGTCTGTCAAATGTTCTTTTTTTAATCATCTCTCTCCATTTTTGCTTTTATCCCTCAGGTCTCTATTTTAGCCTCTCTATGATGTTGAGTTGGCCAGACACGAACTCTGTGGCCCCCTATTCTCTGTGCCCGAAGAGCAGTTTCCCGACCCAGGAAGACGCCTGTATCCACTGTGGTTCCTGCCCCGTCTTAGGTGGACAGGCCCTGTGGAGCACAGTGGAGCGTTCGCCAGATCTGTGTCCCCCCATAGAAGACTTAGGTTGGAGTAAGTAGTCTTGAATTTGTCCCTGGAATATGTGCTGTGTATACTGAGGCCACAACAATCAGGAAAAACCAGCCTCGTAAGCCGCAGTGACTTCATGCTGAGACCCACACCTCCCCCAGTTGTTACCCAAGGATAGAAGCCTCTTATCTCAGGCTGCCCTTTTCTTCCCCTCCCCCCGCCACCCTAATCCCCGCCACCCTTTGAGATGTGCTCAAGAGCCTTTTGGAAAATTCCCCGGGTTTCCAAGGGAAAATTTTCTTTATAGATGAAGCAAGCCCTCTAGTGGCGATTTTGCAAGTTACAACCTCTATTTTACGATTTGTGAGGAGGTGGGTTCAGTTTCTTCTTTCTTCTAATGACACACTCAGAGCTGGTTCTCACTAGGAATTGATGTGACTTCCATTCCTTGTTACTTTTTTTCCCCAGAAGAATTCTACACTCCTTTCCCCAGTTTGCAGCATCCCTGAGAAACTTTCCTTCTGTCCATTGTAATCTGTGCAACTCATTCTTACCCATCAGTCTGGGATTCTCCGTCCCCGTGCCCTTCTCTGCTGTAGAATTGCTGGCCTCCTGACTTCACGAGCCACATGCTGAGAATGACACCACACTGGCAGTGTGTAAGCAAACACTTCTCTCTGAACAGTTTGGCCACGAGCTACAGCTGCAGTGCATTTGAGTTTCAAGGTGTTTCAATATTGACCCCCAAAGTCACACCATCTGCCATGTCAGTCATATCTAACACCTACACTTGTGCTGTTCTAGTCTCAAAAAAAAAACGGAAAAGGCACATTTCGACTATCTAGGATAGGGTGCTGGGTATGACGTGAAGCCGCTAAAAGCAAATAAATCTGAAATCAGTGCTAACTCAGATGGGTCCTGCGGCTTTCGGAAATTGCTCTCCCTCCTTCTAAAGCATTTAAATCAACAGACTAAATCCACAGAGCCTCTTAAGAGGACAGCTTTGATGTCCTTTTCGGGATCCTGACCAATCAGAAAATGGCAGGTCGCTTGTATTTAGCACCCATTGTTTACGCCATGTAAAACAAACATAAGTACAAAGGCAAAAAGAAAACTCCTGGTGACCAAAGTGCTTGTGGTCAAATGAAGAAGAGAGCAAAATAAACAGGTGGAAGTCAACCGGGAAGCTGAGCCCATCAGAAATATTAAACACAAGCACGATCGCTGCGGGTTACTCCATGCTCTACAGAGTGGTCCCAACGAGAAGGCCTGCGGTTCCCTCGGATGGAATCCAGGACTTGGTTCACGCACCTTGTAAGAGACAAGCCATCCCTGACTTCTCTCCTTCACTTCTCACGTCCAAGATGTATCTGAATCCACCCCCTCGCTGCCCCTCCTGTGCCAGAGGCTTGGCTGAGTTCTCAGGGCTCTCTGCCTGAGCAGCTGTGACACCCTCATGGGTTCAAGCGCTCACGGTCATTTCACTCCAGGCCCCAGCATCCGTTCTCCACGGAGCCCCGTTTCTAAAATGCGCCCCGGATCTCATTCCCACTGCAAATGCCATCGGTGACCTCCTTGTCCTTTGCACCAGTGTCCAAAGTGTGCTGAGGATATTGATGCCTCAGGATGTTACTACTGACAAGTGAGAAGGGGCCTCCATGCGGGAAACGACAAAGGTGACTTGTGAATCACCAGGGGGCGCTGGGGAGAGATAGGGACAGTACGTGGTAGTTTCCTCCGGAAAACCTTCCCCAACCACCTGCAGGTAAATGAAGCCCTCCGTCCCCTGCACATCCTAACACGTCATACACACTTACCACATAGTTATGTGCTTTACACCCCGTGAACACATGAGCCCTTGAGAGGAGGACCATGTCCAGGGTGTTTGCGGTCCACTGTACCCAGTGGTGGAACTAAGAGAAAAAACAGTACGTTTCTGAACCAACAAAGTTAGGTCCTCGGTTCAAACTTGAGCTTTCTGTCGAAAGTGAGGACTGAGCTTCATGGTTTTCTGTTGTGAAATTTAAGACTCACGAAACCTAACCCAAAGTAGGGAAATAGAAATACAACACCATTTATGGGGGTGGAAGTGGATAATTTAGTTCATCAAGGTAAAGGGAATAAGGCTTTGTGAATTTGTAAATGGTCATCTAAAAATATGAATCAGTATTTCTTTTTTTAAATTAATTTTTACTGGAATATAGTTGCTTTACAATGTTGTGGGAGAGTATTTCTTACTAAGGTCACTGTGAAGGCGTTTGTAGCCCATGAACAGAAAACAGGAGAATGCAGCTAAAGCAAGTCCACAGGAGGTGCTAAGGGCCCGTCAGCCCCACCTCTACCGCCTGGTGGAGTGAGGCTCACACCCCTCCCCGACCCCCCTCAGCCCCTGCACCAGCCCATCCCCCGCCTGCTCCAGCTCCACCCCTGTTCTGTGAACCGTGCTGCACGGGGGGTTCAGTGGTCCCAGCAGGATGGCATCACAGGGCTCCAGAGTCCCACAGAGCCTGCTCACAGCACCTCCGCACGTAAAGAGTATAACGGCCTGCACTGGCCTCTTTCACCCTGACTCTGCCGTCAGTTTTACACGTTCTCCTCTTTCCAAGAACAGAATCTCCATCCTATTGACAACAGCAAGGCATTCTACAGGAAATCTGTAGAAGTCAGTCAGTTGGTGCTTTTCTAGTATTCTCTAATTCAAGTTAGAAACAAATGATTTTCCTTATTTGAATGAGCAACTCTATGATTCTTGACATTTTTGGAATTACAGCCACCTCAACTGAAAAAAATCCACAAACGTCACCTTCTTATGTCTAACATTTGTTTACAAAATTGAACTGGCTTGGAACTGATGTTCTAAGAATTCTCTATCACGTATGAAAAAAATCAGAAACACCACGGGTACCATAGAGCTGGGAATGGAAACTACCTAAGAAAACAGTTAGCATTGGAGGGAGGTCCCGTAATAACACAGAGGCTCATCTGTGCCTGGTGTTCGTGTGCGGGGCAGAAAGCATATTGCAAGCAGATAGCAAGGCGATGCTAAGTTTATGTTGCAGTCAAGAGAGGTCTTCCGTCTCTCATCTGAGCATTAAATTAAATACATTCAAAATAAGCACTGGGTTTGAGAACCTTGGAATAGCTGTCATATATCAAGATTCATCAGTATCCTGAACTGCACACATTATATCGGAGGCCAGTCTCCACATGACTGATGGCTAAGAAGTTGGGCAGGGCAGACAAAGATCGGTTCTCTTCCTGCCCCTAATCAGCTGTGACTTCCAGGGAGCCCTTCAGAGATCTGGAGTCAAGGTCCTTGTAAAAGGGGCGTGTGGAGGAACTGCACTGTCCAAGATCAGCTGCTGCACATTCCACAGGAGCTCCTCGGCCCACGTGGCTTTGTGCTCGCTGTTTATGGGACCATGGGTAAGTTATGTAGCCTCTCTGAGCTTCTCCTTACTTCTCTGTAAGGGGGAAAGACGAAATCATAGCACTCACTTCTTAGGATTTTTGCAAGGATTAAATGAGATCCTCATTTATCGTGCTTGGTCCAGTGTCCGGTACATAGTAAGCCCTCAAGAGCTTCTAGCAAAATGAGATACCACTGCACACATATTAGAATGGCCGCAGTCCAGAGTACTGACAGCACCAAATGCTAGAGAGGATTAGAGCAACAGGAACGCTCATTTATTGCTGGGGGGGTACACAAAGTGGGAGACACTTTGGCTATTTCTACGAAGCTGGATGTTCTCTTAACATACGATTCAGCAGTCACACTCCCTGGTGTTTACCCAAAGGAGTTGAAAACTTATGTCCACACAAAACCTGCACACGAAGGTTTATAACAGCTTTATTCATAATTGCCGAAATCTGCAAGTAGCTAAGATGTCCTTCAGTAGGTGAATAGATTTTTAAAAAAAGAAAAACTGTGGTTCACTCACATAATGGAATATTATTTAGTGCTAAAAGGAAATAAGCTATCAAGCCATGAAAAGACATAGAAGAAATGTAAATGGGTATCACTAAGCGAAAGAAGCCAATGTGAAAAGGCTGCACACTGTGTAATTCCAACGATATGACGTTCTGGAAAAGGTAAAAGCGTGGTGACAGTAAGAAGACCCGTGATGGCCAGGAGTTAGGGGAGTGAGGGATGAACAGACAGAGCAGAGGATATTTAGGGCAGTGAAAGGACTCTGGATGATACTATAATGGCGGCTGCATGTCATTATACATTTGTTCAAACCCACAGAACGCACACCAAGAGTGAATTCTAACGTAACCCACCGGTGATGATGACACGTCAGTGTAGGCTCATCAGTTCCAGCAGATGTACTACTCTAGTGAAGGATGCTGATAACGCGGGAGGCTGCTGGGATCAGGGTGCGGGCAGAGGACATACGGGAAATTTCTGTACCTGCTGCTCAATATGGCTATAAACCTAAAGCTGTTCTTAAAAAATTGTCTATTCAAAAGTTTTAGCTGCGGTTATTGTTATATAAAACCCCCTCTAGCTTTAGACTCTGACGTTACATGTAGCCAATATATATTTGTTGAACGAAGTTCACGTTTACCATGCATTTGTGTTACCCTGGCCTCTGGTGGTGAATTGGCAGAGATGTCATAATTCTTACGTCTGCATTGAGCATTTCCATAGCGCTTTTCCCTGATGATGGTTTTTCCTGAGCTGTTACAAATTTTGAGCCTTTCCCACCCCCTACAATTGCTTTGTATGCAGCTGATTACTATTATTATATTTAATTTCCAAAGGAGGAAACATGCACAATGGGTCCTCATCTAGGAGGTGTAATTTGGGCATAAATAACACCTCAGGTGAAACAGGTGAGGCACAATTTGCATCTTGGCATTAAATTAGAAGTAAACCCCAGGAATATTTTATTCCTGAAATAACAATCACCAAGTGGAGAAACGAGTGATTAACTAACGTTCCTTGGCTTTCATAATAACTTGGTAACAAATTCAGAGTTGGAGCCACCTGCGTATGTGCTGGACGGCTCTGGACCTGCAGCAGCCCAGCCTCTCCTGCTGGAGTGCACTGAGTGTCCGGGCAGGTCAGTGGACTAAGCATCAGAGAACCTGGGTCCCATCACTGATGCTGCACTGCCACGGCCACAGAACCCTGGCAAGTCCTTGAACTTTTCTCAGCATCGGTTCATCAGTTTTGGGTGGGTTTGGTTTTGTTTTCAATTTATGGAATGAAGATGACACTCTTTCTGATTTTCCTATCTCGCAGGGTTAAGGGGAAAAGAAGATAAATGTGGCACAGGCAGATAAAAAAGACAACTCCTGAGGTGGTAACTGGATCAGTGCTCCTTCCTTTAGGGGGGCTGTTGTGTGTAGTGCTCACCAATGGACTATCCTTCAGCCTCAGAGTTAAGACCAAGGCAAAGGGAGGTCAGGGCTTGACTCACTGATGGCTACACACAGCCACAGCATTACCAGAGATGTGTTCAGACCTATATCCACCATGCTGGCCGCAAATCACAGAGCACTGAAATGAATCTCACAAGCCCAACCAATGATTCAAAGCACTGAATACTTACTCAAGGCCCATACATGCAGTTTAAACTGTATGTCTTCTAAACTAATAGTTAACACGAGTTTAGCTAAGTTCTTTTGCTAACCCAGGCCCCATTCACAGAAGTGGAATACGTTCTATGTTGCTGACTTAGCAGACCCCACCCTGATTAAGGTGACATCACCAGTAGTGGGACACTGATGCCCTGCATCTCAGGATACGATGCACCAGGAAGGCTACACCATCTCTGTGATATTCTCTCCCAAAAGCCATAGCTCCAACTTGTCAAAACATCACACAATCCCAAAATGAGAGACACCTGACAAGGTAATTGACCGGTACCCTTCAAAAGTGTCAAGGTCGTGAACAACAAGGAAAGACCGAGGGAAGGTCACAGATGGGAGGAGGCTATGGAGACCCTGCAACTAAATGCAGTGTGGCACCTGCACTGGATCCTGGAACAGTGAAGGACATTGGAGGAAAGGCTGGTGAGACGGAAAAGAGTGTGCAGTTTTAGTTAGAGGTATTGTACCAGAGCGAATTTCTTAAGAGTTGTCCTGTGGTTTCTCTGTCTATAGTTGCAACTGCTCTGTAAGTTTACATTTATTTAAAAATAAAAAGTTTTGAAAATAGCTTGGTGCTTGATGTTCCAGTCCCCATGCACAACAATTCCGAGGAGATACTGGGACTGGGATTGCATGTGGTGCAGGATGGGAATGACATCTACCCTGCTTAGATCGATGCAAAGGGTCAAAATGAACATGGTTGTTATTTCTACAAAAAGTATATCCATAATTAGTTTATGGCAGACTGTGGACAAATGATTGAGAATTAGTTTGATAAGTTCCTGCCAGCAACCCTCTTATTCCCTAACCCACCACTCCTCCTCCGACCTCCCACCCGCCTGCAAAAGGGAAGTTCCTCCCTGAAATCGCCTGCTCCAATTCTTGTGTCGACCACTGCTAAGGCACCAGCTCTTCTCTCCTTACATTATTCCCATGAAGTATGCCGTTAGGGGCTCAGAATAATAAAGACCGCTGTCATAATTAAGCTCTGGGATGTATTTCAAAGACTCTCAGACGTCAGAGATGTGGAGGACCCAGCAGGTCATCCCAGCCCATCTCCCTGCCAGTGCACAATGGCTGTGTGGAATTTGGCAGGTCTGTCATCAGGCTATAAAAATTCTAAACTATTCAAAAAATTACCACATTGTATAAATTATGATAAAAAGTTTACCTTATTCCTGGATGATTCTTGAAAGTAGAGGGGGAAAAAAGGAAGTCATGAATAGCTTCCTAAAAACAATTACTGTCCTATTTAGAATATATTTTCCAAGGTGAAAATGTGGTTATTTTCCATTCAGTGAGATAGCCTGTGCTTATTGTTATGCAAGAGTTGCCTCTCTGCATCTGATAAATTAAAATTTAGCCCTGACCCCAGCTGTCCCTCAAACAATATTATAAATGCGGTTTGCCATAGTTCCAACTTCTTCTGGCTTATGTTTAAGTGCTGGACTTGAACACAGTTGTATGTAAGGCTGCCATTGGCTCAGAACTCCTAGCGCCAGTGTCAACATTCCCCAGGAATGAATGCTACAACAAAACGCTCTAAGGACCTTCAAAGAATGATACTTAAGTGTCTGTACCTTATCAAGTTGGGTGTGGCCTTTTCCAATCACAATCGTGAAATGTACACATGGACATATAAATCCAGCAGAAAAGGGCAACAGCAACTATGATAACAAAAGCAGGAAGTATTTTCATTGGATAGAACTTGGAGGAAGATTGAAGAGAATCATTGAAACCTAAGGGTTAATTCCGAAATACATCCTTGGGCTATGTTTCGATGATGTACAAAGTGGAAACCTGGCAGAATAAAGGATGAAGGTGGATGCAGTCCAGTGAAAAATGTGACCACTGTGTCCATCACAACCACTCTTGCATGCTGGGCACGCAGAAATGGGCACAGAAACATGAATTATGTCAATATTTTCCATTTTTCTTGAGTTTTCTCTACTTGGCACATATATTTCACCTTTAAACATATAATATGGAAGAAAATGTAGGTCTGTGTACTATGGGAAAAAAGGAGCATTATAGCAAAAACCACGCCTGGCCTTTCTTTACAAGTACCATGTTAGCTGGGTACATCACGTCTGTCATAAGTCACGGTGGAAACTCACATATGAAGCGTATCCCAAGAACCAGAGTTCTGTGTTTGAAATTCTTCATCACTCTTCTTTTAACATGACTGCATGGAAAATGTATGCAGATGGGCCCCTGTTTATAAACGGTCGGCCAGTTGGTTGAAACTTAGAATGCATTCTCCCAAAGCTCCAGTGTTGTAAACAATAGCCTACTTCCCAGGGTAGCTCACAAAAGCCTCCTTATCAGAGCTGGTATCATGAACTTGCCCACCTCTATACACAGAATGCTTTAAACCTAAGTGCTTCAAGACCTATTCATTCATAGAGCACCAGGGCTTAATGCCAGCAATCCAGCACTTCTGAATCCTGAATCCTGAGTCTACAGGATAAGAAGGGTCATTTGTATGGAATGGTTGTCAAAAATCGATTGCTCATGGAATCTGAGGATCATGGTATTAAAAATAATAGGTAAAGTTTCAGATGTTGAAATTAGCAAGAGTAATAAGACATTTATATGACTATAACAATGAATGGGGGCAGATTAGAAACCAAATACTCTGCAGAAGACATAAACCCTGAGATAGAACTGGGTGAATAATCAATCCTCCACTGATACAGACTTCTTGATTCCCTCCACGGTACGTAAGCAACACGAACACACTGCCTGCTCCTCTCGCCCTGTTACTCTTACAGGTAACACGAACTGACCTATCGTGGGGCGACTGCCCCTATATTTTCCTTTCCAGTTTTGGTTTGGCTCTTTGGGTTGCCAAGAATGTGGACTCCCTCAGCTAGTGTACATGGGGGAGGGGAATATTCGACCAAAACAGATGGTACAAGAAGAGAAAGTCTCACAAGAAGCCAAGAACAGGACACAAAAGGGCCTAGGCTGACTGGATCCTTGAGTTGGAGGCCAGGGGGCACCAACGGCCACAGCAGCAAAAGCTTCCGGACCTCACGACAGCCATCTGGTATTCATGGGGCCCCTCTACACTCTCATGTGGGTGACTTCCTGACCCGCTGGCAAAAAGCTTCATGTGCTTTCTAATGTCTCCATCCCCCTAAGCCTTCTGACTGTTCCCATGACGACTGCTGGCTTCTGTCTCTACTACTTCCTTATGATACCGAGCAGAGCCCTGTAGGGCTGGCTCCTGGGCACGAAAGCCTTTCTGTGTCCCCCATCCATTTCTTGATTACAGGAAATAGGCTTCATTCAGCCTCCAGGACCTACCCTGAGTTCCAACAAGCAGGTTCAAACAGTTACTAATCAGGGAAGGGAGAGGATGCAGAGACAAGGGAGGAGCAGTCAGGACACAACAGTGCAGCCTTGGGGCAGGGTCCTGGTTCCCCCTCGAGGGATGCACAGAACAATACCTTTGAGCTGTTTTGCAGGTACTGAAACCCCCTCCAGGCGGGAGAAGTTAACTGTCTGCTGCCCAGGAGCACAGAGACCCCAGACCTGCTGGAACCAGAAGGTTGATGATGCAGACTCCCGATGACCTCACCACCAGCCAATCAGAAGAGTGTCCATGAGCCAACATGCTATCATGGAACCATTACTATGAAACACCTCACGACCCCTCCAGGTTGGGACACAGAGTTCTGAGGGCATTAGCCCGCTGTGGCCCCCTTTGCCTGGCAAAGCAATAAAGCCATTCTTTTCTACTTCACCCGAAACTCTGTCTCCGAGAATTAATTTGGTGTTGGGGTACAAAGGCTAGATCCGGCTTCACTTACACCTCTGCATATGTCCCCAGTATAAGTTTCTGGGAGAGCAGCAGCTGGGGGAGAAGAGAGAAAGAGGAAGGGGAGAAGGAGAAGAACCCAACTGCCCAACTTTTGTCCCGGGCTACGGTCCTAAGTCACGAGCAGTTGGATAGACTATGGACTGGCTGTCCTGGGGCCAGGAGCCACATCTTGACACAACTACCTGTTCTGGTTTTGTGGCATAAACTAGGGGCCTGGTCCCTAGAAAGTAAAACAGGAGCCAGTTCTGTGACATTATTACTACCTTTTCTTATGAAGTATGTTTCAACAAAGTGCTCCAAGGAAATAGGATATTCTTAATGCAGTCGTGCTTGGTATAGGTGAAGAGCAAGCAGGACCTGGTTGCTGAGTAAGCCACCCCTAACTTTAGCTGCACTTAAACTCCTCCTGCTAATTAGTACGCATTAAAAGAGAAAGACAGAATCCAGAATATTTGCTAACTTCTGCTCTGTTCCAACTCTTTAAAGAATGACTTTCATTTTCCTAAATGAACATAAATAAGCCACAGAATATTTGTTTAATATAAACATTTATACGCTGCTTCTGTTTCTTCTAAGTCATCAATAAAAGTGACCTTGCTCTGGGCTCGCCTCACCCTGACCACTTCCCTTCACTCACTCAGTCCTTCATTCATCCAGGCGGTGTTTACTCAGTACCTACTGTGGAGACTCCATCACAGAGGGGTTATATCAGCAACACCCCTTAGCTGGGCCATCGCTGGGGAGAGTTAACTACTATGACGGACGGTAATCTTGCACCAGAACCAGGAGGGATGTCAAAATCATAACCAGGGGCTTCCCTGGTGGCGCAGTGGTTGAGAGTCCGCCTGCCGATGCAGGGGACACGGATTCGTGCCCCGGTCCGGGAAGATCCCACATGCCGCGGAGCAACTGGGCCCGTGAGCCACAACTACTGAGCCTGCGCGTCTGGAGCCTGTGCTCCGCTACGAGAGGCCGCGATAGTGAGAGGCCCGGGCACCGCGATGAAGAGTGGCCCCCGCTTGCCACAACTAGAGAAAGCCCCCACACAGAAACGAAGACCCAACACAGCCAAAATAAATTAATTAATTAAAAAAAAGAAATCATAACCAGTTTTCCTGATGGCTCTTTTGCAAAGATAACATGTGACAACCTGGGACATGAGCTGGCGACCTTCTTTTCCAAGCTCTTTCAAAGAATGACTCTTTCAATTTCACAGATAGAAAAAATAAGCAATGTCTTTCCTGAGATCACAACCTACAACAGCCATGAGTAGAAGCAGTGTCTTCACTCCCACTTTCCCATAAATGCTAGCAATTCTATTAATTTGTTCCACCAGGGATAACTTTCTATTACGTGTGACCTGAGACTTGTTTAATACCCTTTGATCATTCACGGGGCAGGGACTGGATTCCTCCTCTCTGGTTAACAGCTGCACAGAGCTGTATCTTCTAACCAAGTCACATTCTAAAACATTTTTGTTTCTCTAATCCTAAAACCACAGGTCACTGCTATCCATTGTATGTATTGGCCAAATCTGTTTGGAAGTTGCTTGCTTGTCTTTCTTGAACATTCTGTGAAATATAAATATTGTATCATAATGAAGGTGAGGCTTAAATCTCCTCTTCTAAGGCTCAACACTCAACCGCACTTCCAAATCTGGTCTGAGGCTCCTTGGGCTGGGGAAAAACGGTTTCGTTTCAAGAAACAATCTTCCAAGATCAATGATGTACAAAGTACTTCAGTTCGAAAAGAGAAGAAGAGAGGAAAGCCAAGTAAAAAGCAACTCAGACTGGAGGGCCTTGAAGCTGCGGGGTTTCTGAGTCGTTCACAGATGCTGAGTCTACCCTGGACAGGTCATTTCATCCCATTTAGCACTTTTTATTCTTTGTGTTTCGAAGCTCTTAAGCCAGCGGAAGAGGGAGGAAAGCTAACGTATCTGATAACGCAGTCTATCAGACTGACAACCTAACTGAAGTTCCTCTGTGGTGCAAGAGAGGCACGGTTCCAAAAAGAAATAAAGCAAAAGAAAGGAAAAAGAGGATCACAGGAATCACGCCTTCACACTTAATTTCAGAGAAGACCTGAAGTTGATTTCTGTGTAGATCAGTTGTGTACCAGTTGGGACACGGGTGCCCAGCCCTGCATTGCAGTAATATGAGCTGGGCTTTAACTAACTGCCCAGCAGCCACGTGGTGGCTGGCAGCAGGCTGGAGAGCGATCTGGTTCAAAGTGAAGCCACGTAACGAGGGCGCAAGGAGGGCTGGTGTGCGGGGGGCCGTTCTTCATTGCCTTTCTGTGCCTTCCTTTTTATATATACTTAAATGTATTCCCCATTTAAAAGGCACTAATTCAATTTGGATTTTTTTTTTTTTTTTTTTTTGGTTAGCCAACCACATATGGAAACCCGTCCCAGGAACTTCTGAGATAACTTTTCTTTGGCAGTCTATTTTCTATAAAAGGGACCTAATATTACTGTTGTCCCCCTCCCCACAAGTTCTTCTAGCTCTCATCACACTCCTGGGCAATCTTATACACACAGAGTCAGTGGGATGTAAGATGTTCCTAAAATGAGCGCAAGAATGAGGAAAAAGAATTGGTCCTAGAAAAATTATATCCACAATCTTTGAAGAGTAAGGTAAGAAGTCTTGGATCAGAAATTATAGAAACATGGTAATTCAAAACTAGAATAAAATAAAAATGAATAGCAATGATAGAGAGCATGTATTAAGCGATTACTCTGTGGCAGGCACTGTTCTAAACACTTTGCACGACCATTTTTGCTGTCCTTACTTTGTGGACAAGGAGATTGAGGCAGAGGGAAGATATATAGTTGCTCAAAATCACACTGCTAATAGTTGAACTCACATTCCAAGCCTGGCGCTCACTCTCTCTCTCTCTCCAGGGCCTTCTCTCTTAACTGGAAGGCCTTCACCCCTGCTAATTGGTGCTCAGTGGGAAATCTGTTCCGAGCCAACCACAGACTGGACACTGTTCTGGGGGCTTTGCCCAATGATATCGTTTGGAGAAAAGTAAAGAGGCTCAGTGACCCGCCTAAGGGACCCAAGTCCACTGCCTTTCCCTACACATAGCTGGAGGTGCTCTCCAACACTGCGAGCAATGGCCTCCAATAATATGGCAAGGAAGACACTCCTGCAAGGCGGTATCTGCTTTCTAAATAGTGGGCTTTCTGTTTTGCACTCAAGGGGCATAAGCCATTCAAGTGGCTTCAGACTCATAGCAGATCTTAGGTGACTGATGTCACTGAGTGTGCCATAGGGACCTTGACATCTGCACCATCCCATTTAATGCCTGAAGCCCAAAGACTGCAGTAGAGGGAGTAGTCAGTGGAGGATCTAAAAGTAGCTCAATTTGTGGTTTTTCATTCATGCAACTAATCCAAGCTGTAGCCCTAATCATTCACAGAAATCGTTCTGTTTTTACTGAAATATGTTCAAAATATTTTCCCTCCACTATTAGGGAGAAGCCAAGTGGTATCACAGAAAGAGCATGGAGATTCAAACAGCTAGAAAACCATCTCCAATCCTTCCTAGCTGCATGGCCTTGGGCAATTTCCACACCCCCCCAGTTTCAGTGCCCTCAACTCCCTATGGGAATGCCACCACCAAACAACGTATGAAAGGCTACTGGTACACAGGAGGCGCTCAAGAATCAGAGTCAGCCCACTGTTGATCTTGTCTGGACTTTCACTCAGTGGAAATCTAGAGTGGAAATCTATTATTCTTGTGATACGATTTGCAACTGTCCACAATTATTTAACTCACAATAACCTAGGGTGGACTTTCCCTATCATTCCTCCATTTTAAAATATGTCCACGTGGAGAACAACAAAGTGACTCAAAAACAGGAGACTCTCCAGAGTCAGAGACTCCAACACAGACCAGGCTGGCCTGTGTCTGAGATGTGCTGGCCTGGCTCATAGTGAAAGAGTGTAGACAATCTTTGAAATATTTAATGACACAAAAATGTTAAAGCTGTCATATTAAGTAAAAATCTAAGTTTACAAAACATTTTTCTGTATGACCCTTTTAGTTACCTATTAGAACCATTTATATATTGCTTGACTCTAGTGGGCGAATTATGGGTGAAATTTCTCTCTTTCTGCTCATTTGTACTTTCTGAATTGTTTAATGAATATGTATTGCTTTTGTAAAGAAAAACAGTTTGGAGAATTAAACAGTATTTTTAATATCTTTTTTCTGTCCTATTGTGTCTGTGAATAGGAAGTAACAGAACTTAGAAACTATTTTTCTGAAAGCTGGGTAGTTGGTGAAATTGTAGGCTTTGGGGTTCACACTTTATGATTGAAACAACAACGTCATGAAACAACCACATTAATGAGAAACATCGTGCTATCATGTGGACAGGCAAAAGTATTAGAAATCATAAACTGTATTGATAACGCTATTGATCAATCAAAAACTACAGTATCTATGAGCATAAGATGTACCCCAGCAGCCTTGAGTTGGTCCACTGATTGTGCTCGTAGTCAGTCAGGCCAAGCAGAGAGAGAGAGGAGTAAAAAAAAGACAAGAACACAACTCTTCTACATATTCTGTTTTAAAAATAAACTCCTCTAATTTTACTACTGATGAATTAAGAAATATAAGAATTTCTCAGAATCCAAACTGAGCCTTTTTCTGATAGTTTTATTTGATCACCCCTCTTCCATATACTGTACTTTTCCTTTTATCTTAGGGTATTTTTCCAGATCAAAAATACAGATCCAGGGCTCTAGTGCACTATCTGGTGTGTCTTCTGACTGTCCTTAAAGAGAAAGCTGAGTATTCCCACCACACCAGTGAATGGCTTTCTGACAGTCACCGGATTCTTCAAGAAAGGAATAAAACTAATGCCATTAGATGGAAGCAAGAAATCTCCTTCTCAAACACTTGTCTGGAGACGTCAGGGAGTATTGAGCTTTACAGCTTCACTAGCAAGATGGAATCGTCTAGATAGGCAGTAAGATCCTGACGGATCCATACTGAGACACTGAATCTGCTGTCGTTGCTGTTGACTCCCTGGGGTCCTCTGTACACGCCTGGCTGACCAGCAATGAAGAGTATCACATCTGACCTAGACAAGGGACTTGCCAAACTCTCTGTAACCCCAACACCTAATGCTGGAACAAGGACGTGGTAAATGCACAGCCGGATCTTTGTTTGTTTGTTTTTGTCAAATTTAATGGAATGAGTGCTCTCCACATTCTGGGTGTTTTTAGATATGGACCCCCTCTGAGGGGCGGCAGGTAGCACTGCCCCTCCACACACACTGGCAGCTCCTTGACTCCGGCCACCACGCCTTCCCACATCATCAACTTTCCCTTTGGACGGGATAATTTTCAAAACACACAGACTTGCTCTCATTCTCCCAGGTCTTCAGAATGCTTTCTCTGGTCCTCATACCCTCTTCCACCCAGATCCGTGACTGCTCTCCTTCAAAGACCACCTTCTCTTAGAAGTTGCACAACAAGCTTTCTCTACTTCCTCACCTCTCATTAACTCCTCTTACCAATCAAATCTGGCTTCTGTTCTGACCACCATGCCACGACTTCTGCTGTCCCTGTCACAAACAACCTCCATGCTTCCACAGCCTAAGGTCACCTTTCTTTCCTCGTCTTAGTCATCTTCTCAGCAGTCCCTTCTCAGAACAGTCACCCCTCTGGGCTTCCTCAGTATCACGTTTCCCACCAATCCTTCCATGTCTATTTCTGGCCTCTCTTCAGGCTCAGTCTTTGGCTCAGTCTCTAGATGTTGGGTTCCCAGGGCACAGAGAGTCACTCTCTTTAGCCGTCCTCCCTGGTGGTCTCACCTTTCCCATGGCTTTCAACCTGGTGACTCTCAAATGTAAGCCTCCAGCACAGATTGTTCCTCTGAGCTCCTGATGGCCACATCCAATTATCCACCACCGTCTCAACTTGCACCCTTCACAGGCTTATCAACTATTACAGCATCACAACGAGCAAGGGATTCCTTTCTCCCCCAAGCCTTTGCCTTCCTGTCTTCCCAGTTCCAGTCTCTTCCATCTACTCACTCACTGAAGCTAGAAATCTGAAAGCGATTCTTAATTTGCCCCTATCTCAACCCATAGCCAACCCACCGGCAAGTTTTTTCAGTTTTACCCTTCAGACTATACTCTGGGTTTTACCCTTCAGACTATACTCTGGCTCAAGGGTTCTGAAGCATGGGGCCTTTCCTACTTCTCCAGCTATATCACAAACCCTCCCTTCCATGCCAGCCACACAGCCCACCTTGCTGTTCCTAGAACATGCCAAGCTCTTTTCCACTTGCAGGCCTTTTCTCCCCCTAGTTCCCCTCCCTGAAATCCTTTCACTGCTGCTTTTCACCCAGATGGATGCTCCGTCTTTTATGTATCAGAATACTCAGAATTCTCTTCTTAGAGAGAAATTCCCGGACTATCCAACAGTCATGGTTTTATCTGTCATTACGTCTTGTGTATTTTTCTTTAGAGGATTTATCACAATTTATAAATTCATAGTTATTTTTTGTTCACTTGTTTGTTGTCTATATTTCTTCCTTGAATCCCAGTTTGAAGAGTGACAATTAAATGTCTGCTTTGTTTAGTGATACCCAACATCTAGCACCATTTGTCACGTACAGTGTGTACACAATTATGGGTGTACACACAATGAGTGTGTATCTGTTGAATAAACTAGTAAGTATTTTAGATGAAGAACTCACCAAAATGAGGTGGAATAACTTCCCAAACCAAAAGTTTAAAATCCAGAATCGGAGTGCAGGTCTCCAGATGCAGATGTATCACCTTCCCCACCACACCATCAGCTTCTCCCTAAGGTGAACCAAATAAAGAATCCATGGGGGGCTCAACCAGGCTTAATTTTCTGCAGGGGGACTGAGTGAATGTATCAGCAAGGCATGCTGCTTTATAAAGGAATCCTTTTATCCAGCAAAGTTTATAACTGTTAAACATTCACCAACAGCTATCAATTGCTAGGTATCAGTTGCTAGAAGATGTTCAAGACAGGGTCACTGCCCTTGGGCCTTCACAGGGTAAGAGTGAATAGTCCACTGCACATGCATCCCCACATAGGCCCTGGATCCAAGAGAGAGAGGCCATGACGCCACTCACTGAGTCTCCCCGATACCCCTCACCCTCCATGGGGACAGGCATGCAATAGCATGAAGATGACATGTGTCCTCCTGTTCAGCAAACCTTAAGAGCCTGGGAATGCCTGAGACGGATAGCTATGTGGAAATCCACAAACAATGATGTAAATGTAGGCATTTCTTATATATATATATACATGTATACATTATAGATGTAAAAATATTTTTATAAATACACATATATTATGTATATAGGTACACGTGTATTCAGACGTATACCTACTGACAAATATACAGTTTTCTCCAAATCTGTATCCAAATACATATGCATACATACCACATATGTATATACACATAAACACACACACACAGAGATTAATCCAACTTTCTGTTTGACAACCCTCCAGATATTTACACATACCCATAAAAATCTTGAGAAAAAAATGTCTCTTGTATTTTTGGGGGGTGAAGACAATATGCCAGTATTTCTTACAGTGTCTTGCATATCCCACAGCAAAATATGAGGCAACAAGCATTACTCTTTAAGCCGTACTGTACTCTTCTCTAAGCTGCATTGTTTAAATATCTACTTGTTTAGAGAGTCTGCAATAGCAGTGCTGTCTGCACGCACTGGTGAATCTTTTAACAGTGGCAGAGTCTCTTGTTAGAATTAGTGGATAAAGAAGTGCTAAGGAAAGAAAAAAAAAGAGTTGCCATATAAAGGGAGAACCATTAACTCCTGGATTCCCAGAAGAATGGAATATTGAAAGTTTTTATTTTATTGCAGTGAGCCTTCTCCCCCCTAAATCACCTGCACAATGCTCAGGACCAGTGCAGGATGCCAATGGCTCCAACCATACTTACTTCACACAGCCAGGTTAGACTATCGCTGTCACTTGTGTGAACCAGAAAAATCATCACTTCAAGAATTAAAAATCATTCTAATTTACTTACTTATAGATACCTTGTAGCTACTTATAGATACCTGATGTGTAATCAGCCCTCCCCTCTATATCCACCAGTTCCACACCCACAAATTCAACTGTGGATTTAAAATGCTAGAAAAAAATGTCAGGAAGTTCCAAAAAACAAAACGTGAATTTGCCATGCTGGGATCTATTTATATAGCATCTACATTGTATTAGATATTAAAAGTAATCTAGAGATGATTTAAAGTATAGAGGAGGATATACATAGGTTATATGCAAATACAATGCCATTTTATATAAGGGACTGAGCATCCGTGTATTTTGGTATCTGCAGGGGTCCTGGAACCAGTCCCCCATGGATACGGAGGTACTGAGGGAAAACGCACTCTCTCTCTCTCCACACACTCCCTCTCTCCATACACACACACACACACACACACACACACACACACACAATCTCACACATATATATATACATATACATGTGCAATAGAATTACTAGCTATACCATATGATTCTTTACAACCAGAGGTGGATCATTTTACAAAGTTCAACCATCCAATTGCCCCTTCAATTTTGCAAGTGAGGGGAAAAAATGACCCTTCGAAAGCCAGAGGGGGCCTCTTGTACTCCTCTGTCATTTCCGACTTGTTCTCTCTAATACTCCCACGTCCACAGCCAGCCCAGGCTGACCGTAACGGTCCTGAGGGTAGAGCTCCTACCACTTGCCTAAGCTGTGGCTAGTTCAGAAGCTCTAAGCTCTAACTTTTTCTTTCTTTCTTTCCTCTTTCCCTGCTAATCAGATTAAATGTTCCTTTGTTTAGTTTATGCTTATTATAATATGTATGATGCTAACTATTTCCCCACCCTCCTTGGTTTTTAACGTATCTAACATACCTTATTCCTAGGGTTTTGTTGGAGTTTCTCTGCCTATATTTGATCGTCACCGAAAAAATGTCTCCATATATTTAACTCCTTCAGACAATCCATACAAATTTAGTTTCTATTTCATCTCTTTTGTATGAGATGCCATTCCTGGTAGAGCCCACCAGGGAAACAACTATGTTACTGTCCCTGAGAAACTGAATTTTTTAAAAATGTGCTACTCAAATGTACTGATTTCCACTATTCACTTTAACTCTATCCAAACTTATACATGTAACACACACATACACACACACACAAAGTTGATGATAGTTAGATAATTACCAAACACTGACACCTCTTCCATCATATAAATATACTCTTATAAGTGGATTTAATCTTCAAATTCAGTAAATACATTTCATAGATTAGTCATAAAAGCAGCCAGTGACCAGTAAGAGCACACCTAACAGTATTATTTAAAGTCCTACACTCAACCCCAAATGGAACATCTTCATTCATTGTCTCTGGAGGGTTTTTCTAGCCAGCTTCCTGTGCTCCCTGCCACATGACTGAACTACACTCCCTGGGCAAACACAGTGTGGAGAGATCACAGCCTTCACCAAAGTCCAAGCACATAACTCACTGCCCTCTCTCCTCACTCTTTCTAGAAGTGTCACCAAAAAGATATCTTATTTGTTGAACTGAAACTTTATGATGCAAAATCAATCCTCTTAAAAAGATTTTTAACAGTTCATTTGAAAGCTTCTGAAAATAAATCAATACGCCAAATAGAGAAATAAAAGGAAACATATTACCCCAAATGAGATAGAAGGCTGTAACGAGAACATATCTGCTTTTTTAAAGTATATTTTACTCATTGACACAGCAAATACAATTCACCTTCCTTTCTTCCGTGGATTGCTGGTGAAATAGGTCAGGAAATGTGTTTGAACTCGTGTGACCGATGCATTACACCTATGAAACACTTCCAAAGTGTTGATCTGTGTGAAAGTGTCATGTACATCAGATATTCAGCCAATTGCCTTAAGATAAATAAACGGTAGTCGCATAAGTATTAGAAAGTAAGAGTAACCATCTGAAAACTACAAATATTCAAACCTTTACTAAAAGCAGCTTGCATGTGAAATTTAAATGATGTATAATACATAGAAAAAGGCTCCATTCCAAAGTTCTACAAAAAGGAATTGTATTTACAGATGACATGAACTAAGCAAATACATCTAGCATCGTCTGGAAAACTTAATAGCATGCCACAACTTAATATCACAGTCAATGTGAATAACAGAACCCATAATTATTTTTGTAATAATCAAGCCAAAAGCAAAGAAATAAACGAAGCAATATAAAAATGAAACAGAAAAAGACAAAGGAAAGGACCAGGAAAACGTTTATGATAAAACTGAAACGGCTTGAGAGACCAGTTAAGGCCCTGAAGTCTTTTTTTTTTTTTTTTTTAAACACGCAAGCCCTGTCACTAACCCCTAAAATGCCCTGGTGATCTGCAGATACCTCAGATCTTCGCTCTTCCCCCAGAGCGCCCTCTCACTGAAACAAGGTTTAATGGAAAGTACAAGATGTGCAGAGAAGATTCAGGCAATCTCCCCATCATGGGAGCCCGGAGTGAAAGCCACACGCCTCTATCCTACAGCGGCTTCTAGGTGGTCATCCTTTAATGTGCCTCCGAGTCAGGCCCTCGGTATTCAAACAGCTGCGGAGTAAAATGCTGTGCCTGAAACACAGGCCGCACACCACGCAGGGCCTCTGTTCCTTCACTAACAGGGAACTCCTCTGTCAGGAGGCTTCCAAAATGCAAATACGACCTAGGCTTCTCAGATGGATTTGATTTCAATCAAAATTAGTGCCAAACAAAAATCTTTGATATGCAAAATGTCTACTCTAGTGAATAATAAAGAATAATTCCCACAACCATCCCCAAAACGTTATCTTCCAAGAGGTTAAAGGAAATAGCAGATCTGTAAATGTTAACATACCTGCTGTAAAGCTGAAGACAGGGAGAGACGACCGTTAAGGGAATCAAATGATCAGAACTATAACCCGTAAGATATTGGGAAAAGTTCACATTTCACGGTCTTTAATAAAGCAAGGCTGTTATCATCCTCATCTGGAACTATTTCGAAAGTTTATAGCTGAGTGCATATTAAAAGCACATTTCATCAATAAATTTTCACATGCTGAACATATTAGCAATATAATTTTTAAATGAAATCTAAAAATATCGAATAGAATTATGTACAAAGTGAAGGCGCTTGGTTTTTACATGTTTTCAACCATATTACATATACAATTAACCCACTTTAAGTTCATAAAAATCCAATCTTCATTGTATGTGATTTGGTGTACACATTTGCTTCTTTTAAATATAGTTTAAGATTTATGTAAGCATGCACAATTAAGTGAATACGTTACATGACCAAACTTGTTTTTCATAAGAAAGTGGAATAAGTACATGTTGTTTTTGTTGTGACCCGTTGTAACTGGTGAGTTCACGCAGCCCCTGCTACGAGAACAACTGCTGTCTATTTTTAAATAATGAATAATCTGCTCACAGGTGTCAGTACATGTGTATGTGGATATTTATGTGTGTGGAGAAGAAATGGAGTAAATTCTCTGACAACATGTGTTTGTTGTTCTTAATTAATCTCCAAAGGACTTTTTTTTTTGGCCATTTGCGCATCATCTTTGGAGAAACATCCGCTCGGGTCCTTTGCCCCTTTTTAAATCTGGTATTTGCTTTGTTGTTGTTGCTGTTACTGTTGTTAAGCTGTAGGAGTTCTTAATATATTCTGGATATTAACCTCTTATCAGATATGGGATTCCAAAGGATTTTTTTAAGAGCAGCAGAAGTGAATGCCAAGGAGGACGCTTAACCCAAATCATGATTTGCCCCTGGTGACTGTTTTCTGCTACTGCCAGGCCTTTGTTACCCGCAAACTCTAACAAGTGCAGTGAAGGGAAGGCCCATGTTACCTGTTCCCTAAAAAACTAGATTCTTGAGAGCACTTAGATAAGATGGAAGCAAGATGGAGTCTGGAGAGATTCTAGGACCCTCTTATTAGAGAAGATCCCAAGTAAAATGGATAATTCACATAGCAACTAAAAAGTTACATCAACTCATTCTATGCCAGGATCACAGAGACAAAATTAAAAAAAAAAATGCTCTGTTTTAAAATCTCTCAAGAAAATACTGGTGGCAACAGTTTGATTAGTGATGTAACTGAATATGCCGTGCAACTACTAGAAATAGTAATCCAGCTAGCAAAGAAAAAAATATCCCCGCTGGGGCCAGAAAAAATGACCAGCCGTACAGCACAGAAGGGGTGAAATCCAAGCAGTCTTTCATTTTCGTGTTTTTGTAGCTTTCCATGTCAGCCACTGCCTGGACCCAGATGACATACAGCATCACCACCAAGGAAAACAGGATGCCTGAGAAGGACAAAACAAAAGACCTTTAGCCTTTCTGAAGACGTCTGCCCAAGAATGCTACATCAGACCAATCATATGCCTGATGATATAACTATAAAAATGTAATTCTAACTAACTCACCTACTTCGTGTCAGACCTTTTATTGTATGCTTTATAGGCACATCATTGATCTTTAGTTTTCAGAGCACTGTGGTGAGGGCTATAGTTGCAGAAGAAAAATGGCAACAGATGACATGTATTTACCGAGTGCTTACTGTGTGCCAGGTACTGTATTAGGTGCTTGTGATCCCTGCCTAGCGGAATTTATTTTCTAACATTTATCCATTTTTACTGTATGCCTCGTTTGTGACAAGCACTGTTATACATTATTTCTTTCAACATGTACAATAAACTTGTGAAACAGGTACTATTAACCCACAGTTTTAAGTATATGCAGACTCAGCTGGTAGTTTTCATAGCTGATTTTCAGTTCAGGTCTTTCTGACTTTTGTTATATTATTATAACACAGCTAACTGGTGTGGCAGTTACATGTGGCAATGAAAATAGAAGCCAAGGTAAGTACCAGACCAGAACAGAGATGGAAGCACTGAACTAATGTAAAAGAATATACATGACTCTTTAAGAAACATTCTGTGGAATATAAAACCTCAGGTTTGAGATCAAGAGGCTTATTAAACAAAAGAAAGGAGGGAAGGAGGGAGGGAGGGATGGAAAATGCTTAACCACTAACTAGAAGGCAAGATAATTTATCAACCATTTCAATGTAACTGCAATCTACCTATTCAAAAATATTGTTGGAATTATAAGGGTAGAGAAGTACCACGGTGTTGGACCCTTGACCTTAACAAGCAATATGACAGAAGGGCTTTATGAATGCTAAAATTTGAGAATACTACTAAGCATATGCTTTTCCATGTGACTGTTATTGTAGCAACAGAAGGAGGCGATACCACTGCACTGAGCTGCAGATTCAGAAGAGCCTGCTAAGCTGATCCACTAGTGAGTGAGGTCCCCGCACACGAATTTGCCCCAAAGCAACATATGCTTAAGGACACTTGCAATTTGTCCAAAAGTTCAATCCAAACTCGTCAAGGATCTACTGTACTCTCTGAATTAACTAACTGAACCATCAGGTATAAAATCTCCATATCCTAATTGATATTCTGTCTAGAAGGCAAACACCAGCCTGTGATCAGAAGCAGAGGCTGGGGAACGTGGGCAGGGGGGAGTTGCTTTTACAAACCTAGCCATCAATCACTCTTCTGGGGTTAACTGTGCTCCTACAGCATTTAGGATGTCCTCTCCCTCTTGCGTCATCAATTTCATAAAGAATCTTGACAAGTAAACACGGAAGAAGGGCCCATACGTATGTTGAAGTATGTCAGCATCAGAGCTGAAACTTTCTCCTAATCATGATACAAACTACAAAGCTGTGAAGAATCAATTGTAGATGCTTCACTAATAAGAACCATCCTTCACTCTGTTGTCTGTAATGTAAATGCAAATACCGGAGCACAGAATAGAGCAATTTAACCACTGAACGACAACTGCATCACAGAAACATAGTAAAGCCATAGCCCGCGAGCAAACTCCTCACAGAGCCGAGCCGTGCCTCAGATTTTGACAACAATATGGTGAGGCCATGTGTTGTCTAGCAACTCTGAGCATTTCAAAACATTTTTTCAGAAAATATACAGACAGTATGCTCTGCTAATGTAAAGGTTTGGCTTGGTTATTTGCATACCATTTGCCTTATGCCAACACATTGCGAACCTTTTCTATTATTTGTTGATATGTTTTATTTTTAAATTAATTAATTTATTTTTAGTTTTGGCTGTGTTGGGTCTTCGTTTCTGTGAGAGGGCTTTCTCTAGTTGTGGCAAGCAGGGGACCGCTCTTCATTGTGGTGCGCAGGCCTCTTACTATCACGGCCTCTCTCGTTGCGGAGCACAGGCTCCAGACGCGCAGGCTCAGTAGTTGTGGCTCACGGGCCTAGCTGCTCCACGGCATGTGGGATCTTCCCAGACCACAGCTCGAACCCGTGTCCCCTGCATTGGCAGACAGATTCTCAACCACTGCGCCACCAGGGAAGCCTCCTGTTCTTTTTAATCTTCCTTACATCATGTGAATCTCTTGTGCTTTCAGGTATTTTCATTTTTAAAAATTTACTTTGTGAAAAACCAGTAGATTTCTACACCTTTTCTTCAAAAATTGTAAAACCCATTACTGAATTTAGAGTATTTTTTGAAAGTATTGCAGGACATCATGTAGATGATTCTTAATAAGGAAGAATTAACTTATATTTAATTATTGCTGTTACTTGAAGAGCAATTACAGCCTGAAAGCAATGAATAATAGTTGTTTCTATCACTACAACTTTTTAACTTGTTCACTAGTTGGAGATATAGTCCATTTAATTCCTATCAGATCAGCCTATGATTATACCCATGGAGTAAAACAGTTACTTCCCTACTTTCCCTACCCGTTAAATTGCCAGCGTTTTATATGTATACATGTGTGTTTGTGTGTGTTTGTGTGTGTGTGTGTGTGTGTGTGTGTGTGTGTGTGTGTGTGTAGGTAAAGACTGACAGATTAACAGAAGGAAAATGAACTAACAAACATGGAGAAACTATACCAAAGGCCAATGGTTCAGCTACTACGGCAGCAAAAGTGGATGATGGGGGCCTGCATGAAGTAAGGGGCTAAGAGTCAGGAGACTGGTACTTATAGCTAGACCATTCAAATACATACATATATTGAGGTTAATTGGAGTCAAGTTCTTCACTGCCTGAAAAGGGAGTTACAAATTTGAAAAGGGGGAAAGCTAGAATGAACTTTATGGTGTTTTTTTTAGAATTGAATATATCAGTGTGAATTTATGGCTTTAGATAGATAAATGAATGAATATAGAAGTAAAAGTATATGTTTGTTTTAAAATATACCTCTGTGCGTGTATGTACCTAGATGTATTTTCTGGCTCTGCTTCCTGAGAGGGTCTGGGAGCAACAAATCCCCAGTAGCATGGAGGACACCAAGTGTCCAGACCTTGGCTTCTAAATACCAGGAATTAGGACATCTCTAAGGAATAGTTGAGTCCAGGCTGGGACAGGAAGTACCCCACGAATCTGGAACATCATGTTATACCAAAAAGTACAGATGTGCTCAGAGAATAATGTGGGCATTTCAGAAGCCAGATCATGGGGCTTCTGCTAGCCAATTCTGAGAACATTTGATTATCAAACAAATAGTGATAGAGGCCCATTACATCTCATCAAATGAAACAGGAATACATGAGCTCACACAGACATAAATAAGCGAGTGAATAAATAAGTGGGGAGAAGGGAATGCCTTTCATTCAGAATGCTAACTTATAAATGTAGAAGGAATAGCTGAATTAGAAACCACCATTTGGCAATCATTTAAGTCATAATTAATTCAGGCAAGAAGCAAAAACAGATACTAAAACTAGTGGATGAAATTTAGATGAGAAATAAATATTTACACAGGCTCAAAGTCTTTTCCCACAAAACACATATTAGTCATAAAGAAAAAATAGTAACTTCACATTAAAGAAACCTGGCAAATCTCACCTTACTCAAGTGATCAAAGTTAATATCACCAAGGACATGACAAACTGATGTCACTCACCACCTCATGAGATTCAATGAGAACACAGCATCACTGCTATGATACTGCAGCGAAAAAATGAAGAGCCTAAATCCAATCATGAGGAAGCATCTGACAAATCAATTCAGGAACATTCTAGAAAATCACAGGCCTGTACTCTTCAAAAGAGCCAAGCTCATGAAGGTCAAGGAAGGATTTATTCTGGTTTGATGGATACTCACATGACACATCTAAATGCAAAGCATGTTCCAGGACTGGATTCTTTTGCTATTAAAGACATTATTGGGAAAATTAGCAAAATTTGAATGGAGTCTCTGGGTGAAGGAACTTACAATTTCTGTGTAAGTCTGAAAATATTTCAAAACAAGAAACAAAATGAATTACTCAAAAAAAAAAAACGTGTGGGGGAAGTCTGTGGCTGCGTGTGTTGGAGAGTGTATATGTTGCGGTGGGAGGAGAGTATGCGTGTGTTTCTTTCACACACCCAGAAAGACACATCTCCTTTCTGTGGAATATCGTGACTATTAATGAAAAGTAGTATTATTGATTTGGTCCACCTACCAAGTGAAGAGTCTCCTCTGGGGCAATACCAATACTATGGAAAAATCTTCATGTTTTTCCCTTGATATCTTAAGACCTTCATTCATAAAAACATAAGCAGTAACTGTCTTGAGTGACAAGTGAGTTACATTTCAAACCCACTTGCCATGGTGATTTTAGCAGGAATAGAAAATATTGCTAATATTCAGGTAGTAATTTGTTTTAAATGAAGTTATATTTAAATTAGGTCACACATTTTAAAAGCATAATTTATTTCCTATTGAATTTTATAAATTTATATCTTTTGAAGTCCAACAAAAATTCATAAAATTGCTCAATGGAGGCATAATCAAAATATGATATGATCCCAAAGCCCACGGAGAGTTGTGATCACAATGAAACAATGGACGAATAATTGCCACATCAAGAACATGCTGGGTCTCTTTTATTGGCAGTGTGGGGAAGAGCCATTCAAGCTTATGATTTTTGCACAGTTTCTCTCACAAATGTCATACATTCAATTTGGAAAACATTTTTTGAAACAAAGATCACATAAAATTCAGTCACAAATTAGGGACGCAATTGCTAATGATAAAAAACATGGAAATAAAACCAAAAGGATTTCCCCAACGCCAAGTCACAGACTGAGAAATAAAACTGCACGTCTTCAATATTCCAGATACAAGAACAGAAAAGAAAGCATACTAGAAAGATCATTTATTTATTTATTTATTTATTTATTTATTGGCCGCTGCCACAGGGCCTGCGGGATCCTTAGTGCCCAGACCAGGGATGGAGCCCATGCCGCCTGCACTGGAAGCGTGGAGTCTTAACTACTGGACAGCCAGGGAAATCTAGGGATTTCCCTAGAAAGATCTTTTATACTGTATTATAAAAACTGGATTTTAAAATGCATTCCTAGGGAAAAGCTAGCCACAGAAATGAAAACTTTCTTCTTCAAAAGACAGGCAAATGCCAAACCCCTATATTCTTGCCTAGAAGTACATATACCTATATTTAAAAAAAAAAAAAAAAAAGCCTTTTGGAGTTACTGAAAAACAATAAACTTGATCTTTAGCTGCTTAGATGTAACTGAATTGCCTTTGAAATGTACTTAAACAGATTGAATTATGGACAGTTATTGGTTACTTGGGGAAGAATCATAAATTCCAGATGATTCACTGGCCTCTTTGCCTCCACACATATTCAGTGGAAACTCATTTTGGCTTTCAGTGGCCATAGGAAAGGCTGCGGAATTCCACAGTCAAAAAAAAATGCTTCATGAAGGAAGTTATAGTGAATACTAAATTAGAATCAGGATAACTCATCTTTTCTCTGTTCAGAGGACATACACACTGGGGAGACAGGGCAATTTTCAGCAAGGGCATCTATATAGAACTAGAAAGTAAGCTTCATAACATTTTAGGGATGATAACACCAGCTTACTCATCGTGTCTATTTTCAGAGGATGGAAATGAGGTCTGCAGTAGTTAATTGTCTACCGAGATCAAAAGTTTAGCCTGTGGCATAACTCAAACTGAAACCCTGATAGCAGGTGTGACACATTAGGTTGAAGACATTCCAAAATATCCTACAATATGGAAACTATTCCAAGGAGGCAGCAGGAGACTAGGTTACTTCTCCAGGTGGAGCTGCCTGGAAGGCAGGGCAAGAGTTCATCCTAAGTATAGAAGTAAAGAAAAAAAATCTGGAGTGTGGGTAAGAATGCTAAGGACAGCAGCATTCATGGAATGGTAAGCCTAGATCTGACGTGCTCAGAAGAAAGAACAAAAAGGACACTTGATAAGCTATGTATTTACTATCATTTTCTAAAAGGAATCATAGCAATTCATGAAGAAATATATAAAAAATGCAGTCTGCAGATCTGCATAGGAACACTGAAGGACATAACTGACAACATCCCCACAAGGAGTTTTTGAGGAAGAGACACCAACAGTCTTCATACAAACATTTCTTACATTAGCCCGTACTAATGTCTGAAGGTATAATGTTAAGCTCCAATGGTCTGAAGGTTTTTCTAATGGGTAAAAAGCATTCCATGTATTTATTGTTTAGTGTTTCTCATTATTTCTCAGCCTTTTAATTGAGGTATAAGTTAAATAGAGCAAAATGTATGGATTTTAAGTGTATAGTTTGATGAGTTTTGGTAAATCTAAACATCAGTGTAGCCACAACCCGTTAAAAATAGAACGTATGCATCGCTGTCCCTCCAGAGAGGGTCTTCATGCACCACCCACCCACCGAAAGCATCTATCACTATAGCGTAGTGTTGCCCTTAGAACTTGATAGAAATGACATCATAGCAGCGTGCCATCTTTTGTCTCTGGCTGTTTTTTCCCAACATAATGACTGAGAATCCATCCATGTTGTTGCTTGTGTTAGCAGTTTACTCCTTATGGCTGAGCGGGATTCCACCGTATGAACCTACCAATTCATCCCGTGGTATCCACTCATCTATTGGCGAACATTTGGACTCTTTCTAGGTTTTGGCTATTATGAATTAAGCTCCTATGAAAATAACATTGAGTTTTGCAAGGACGAATAGCATTTCCTTAGGCAAATGGTTTTGAAAAAAAATCGGCAAAAAAACCACCTTTTTACAAAACATGATCTTCTTCCCAAGAGAGAAAATGGCGCCGGGCTTACCGATGTTCCAGCGGTGACCTAGAGCGCAGCTGCCCAGACTCCCCCCACACCCCGAGCAGGCCCACGAAGCCCTACCGAGGGCACAGTTGTTTTTCTGACATTCTCCTCCTCAAACATCAATTTTTCCAACAAAACTTTCGACAGTCATGCGCTAGTGCTCACGAAGAGTCTAAGCTCTCCAGGTGCCTTAAAGCACAGGACTTTTCTGTAACCGGTTGTTTTCAATCCCCTAATTTTTTAAAACTTTCATGATGTATTGTTTGAAACATATAAAATACGACATAAAAATGAATGTTATGAAGTTTCATTATAAAATGAACCCCTGTGAAGTGGTCCCCAACCTAGGAACCAGACTACCGTCCATGAACTGGTTTTTTCTGGGACTCCTTTGGAAAGAGAGTTGCTCCTCAGATATTTAAAGAGAATCTCTGGGCTCTAAGTCAGTGGATAAAATTTAGATATCTCCCTTGAGAACTGGCAAGGGATTTGACCTTTGGGGATGGAATCATGTGCCCCCTCACGATATGGATGACGTTGGGGTCCATTAGGATTATCTGATTTGAGCCCAACTCTCATACAAGACTTTGGATAATATCTGAAAATTGTCATGTGTAGGGCCACTACCTTTATGTATGTATTTTAAAAGCATGGAGCGTTGACTTATCAAATGTAAACATTTTAAAAATTCCACAATATATGAAAATGAATCTTGACATGTGTTAACTTTTAATATGTTAGGAATCTTAAAAATTGCAGTGTTTGAGGCGTTTCTCAACTTCTAAGAAGCCCTATATGTCATTCCAGAGGAGGAAACACGAGCATTAGTGCAGGCTGAATCTACTCTCACAGGTCCATCCAAAGTCTAAATGTATACCTGTTTTTTTTTTCTAATCATTATATAATGGGGAAAGGAAAATTTACCAATTCTACATTTTCTAAAGAGTAATACTTGTTATTATATTGTAATATACTTCCAAAGCAGTCTTGCATATAGTACATATTTCATTCATTAAAAAATTAGCTTTTCTGATAAAATAAACTAGAAGTTCTTAAAAATAATTTAAATTGTATTTGTGTAACAGCTTGTTCTTCTTTAAATTAATACACATTGCCTTCTCTTATAATTCAATTATGCTCGCTTTTACATATCATATTTCAGAAATTGTAAAACTACCAATGCACAATGGTCAACCGTCAACATTCTTTGCTTATCTCCACTCTTCATTTTCTGACTCACTTTCCACTGATTTTTCCCCAATTTTCTGAGATGGCCTGAATAACTTAAACAGTTATAACTTCACGACTATACATTTTCATTACATCTATCTGATTTCCAAATATTCATTGCTGCCCTCACCTCCTCATACTACTTCCCAAATACATGAGTTGCTTCTTCCCTTTCATTTTCTGGCCTCATGTTTTATTTAGTCAACCAAACCTACGTAATATCTATCATATATCAGATTTTTCAAGTATTTATTACTTTCTTAGATTGGTATAATAATTTTAGGCATTAAACATCCTATATATTCAATACTCTGCACTCTCTTGAGAAACAATTATTGACAGAGAATGATCATGAGGTTATATCCATCCCTACAAATAGTTAGGGGCTTAATCTGAAAAGCAGTTTCATTTAATGCCAAGGAAGTGTCTACTGATGGTAACTGAGTTTCAGGAAGTATTTAGTGGTTGAAGACCACAGGTGTGGAATCTGTCTGCCCTGCTTCTAGGTTTACTGTCCAGAAAACTTTAAACTTTACCAGCTGAGTACCACTGAGCAAGTTTTTTACTTCTCTTTGTCTCCGTTTCTTCATTGGTAAAACAGAGATAATTCAAGTGCCCACCGCAGAGAGCAGTCACGAGGAATTAACGGAGGTGAAGTACTCAGCAAGATGCGTGGAACAGGGCTAGCGCATAACGAGCACTGGCTACTTTCACTGTTAGGCTTTGGCATGAGCTCTTGCTACGGCTAGAAATGTTGTTCTCTGAAATCTTCTAAAGCGTCAGAGCTTCTCATGTGACTAGGCTATTTCAGGGCTGGCCAAGAGGCAAGAGAATAAACTTGCCACGGGGCCTTCCCGTTCTGAAGGAAAGGTCGCTTCACATGTGTCTGCCAGTGTCTCGCTGGAATTCTCCACCAGGTGGCACACGCCACCTCACAGCCCCACTAGGGCACGTTCTGGAAAGAACATCAGGTGAACCCAAACTGGGGCTTATTCATATTAAGGACGTTTTCTTTTTCCACTGCCCAGTCAAGCAAACCTCCCGCCCTTCCTCGACAGCCCCTGCGTTACAGGAAGCAAAAATTCTTCCTAGGACAAACCCAGCCTATGTTGATCTGATCATTCAGATGAATCTGTACTCCGTGTGCTTCTCTTCTACACGAGAAAGTATAGAGAAAAAAAAGGCCTCAGAAAATGCATAACATAATCTAGTAAAGGAAACAAAGAGCAAAGTGACAGTTTGAGGGAAGGGTGAGGAATGAAACAGAATATTTGCAAACAAACTAAATGCCTTAACAGTACTGGGTAAATAGTAGATGTTAATGATACACGTACTTTGGAAAAGGAGAATGAAGCAGATGGAAGCTCATTCTGCCCTTCCACCACGGCAAATTAATTCCAAACCAGAGATCCTATAAATAGGCCAGAAAGTCTGGTCACCTAACACGTCTGAAGACTCCCTTTCAGGGTGGAGATTAATTATCCCCCGTAGTAATATGTCATGTGAGTGAAAGCATTCATTTGCCAGGCCTGTTGCTCTAGCTCTCAGAAAAACAGCTCAGGGCTTCCCTGGTGGCTCAGTGGTTAAGAATCCGCCTGCCAATGCAGGGGACACGGGCTCAAGCCCTGGTCCGGGAAGATCCCATGTGCCGCGGAGCAACTAAGCCCGTGCACCACAACTACTGAGCCTGTGCTCTAGAGCCCATGAGCCACAACTACTGAGCCCACGTACCACAACTACTGAAGCCCGAGTGCCTAGAGCCCGTGCTCCGCAACAAGAGAAGCCAGTGCAATGTGAAGCCCATGCACTGCAATGAAGAGTAGCCCCCGCTCGCCGCAACTAGAGAAAGCCCGTGCGCAGCAACGAAGACCCAACGCAGCCAAAAATAAATAAATAAAATTTTTTAAAAAAGAAAAGAAAAACAGCTCAGATACATTGTTAAAGGGGGTGGGGAGCATTTAGTCAAGTCTTCAGAAAAGTTCCACCAAAGCTATTACTGAGCGAGCCTCTCACACCTCGACTCATCTGGGTAGGAGTCAACCAGGAACCAGACTGTCTCCAGCAAGGACGGTGTAACAAGCTCAGGCTAGGGTGGGGACTCACAGGAACGAGCCAGCTGTGGCTCTCCTCTCTCCCCTCGCACTCCCCCTCCTTCCCACAGCCTTCATCTGGTTGAGACACTGGAAACTCACGGGACTGGGTGTGACGTGTCCCTTTTGAATTCTTCCTCTGGGAACTTGTGTCCTCACTTTAGTGCCACATACAGGCAGACCGTGTTTTATCGCATTTTGCTTTATTGCGCTTCTCAGATGCTGCACTTTTTAATAAATTGAAGGTTTGTGGCAACCCTGCTTTCAAGCAAGTCTGTTGGTGTCATTTCCCAACAGCATTTGTTCATTTCATGTCTCTGTGTCACACTTTGGTAATCCTCACACTATTTCAACCTTTTTCATTATTATACTTGTTAGGGTGATCTGGAATCAGTAATCTTTGATGTTACTATTACAAAAAGATTACAACTTGCTGAAGACTCAGATGATGGTTAGCACTGTTTAACAATGAAGTCTTTTTTAATTAAGGTCCGTACATTTTTTAGACAACGCTATTGCACACTAATCAATTACAGCATAGTGGGTCTGGAAGCAAACGCACAGTATCTCCAAGGTGTACCTGTGCTTACCATATTGGTTCCTATTCAAAACCAAGTCTGGACAAGTCTGATTCTAACAGCCTGTTACACATATTTCAACCAATAAGCAACACGGAGAGAAATAAATGCTCAAAGAACTATCTGAGAAAGAAAATAAGGCTTTAAAGTATTTTTGTAAATAAAAGCTCTTCTAAGCGCTTTCCTATTTAATATTAACCAAGGTTGACTTGTTCTAGCACTTGACATCTATAAAAAATGTCAGATCAAGGACATTAAAATTCCACATGATAATAGTATCAGTATCCAACACAATAATTTTTGTTGGATACTGATACTATCCAAATAAAGTCCCAAATATGACAACTGAAGGCAGAAAGCAAGTGTATAAAGCAGGTAGTTTTAGAAACATAAGAGTGACTGGGTCTTCTGTTCCTACTTGGAAAGCAGATCTGTATACCCAAACCTTTGGCCTGAGCAAAAGGGAAATCCGAGCAGCCCTTCTGCAGTTCGTGAAAATCAGAGACACTAATTCTACGACAAAAGTACATCTGGCTGATATCAGTAATACACAGTTTTTATTAATCACTATTTCTTTCCCCCACCCACCTCCAACAAACCAGAGCTCTGAATAAAATGCCGAAGTCCTGGACTGTGGTGAAATACTCAGTTCCGCACTGGGAAGTGATGCTTTTGATTTTCCCCTGAGAGCCTACTTCTTGCGTGCTAAGAAAGACGGAAGCTTTAGCAAAGCTGGCAAGCACTCACTGGCCCTCCTGGCCCGTTCCCCTCACACAGGAGGCCCCCTTTGCCTCTCGGGGATCAGCAGCTGTTTACAGGCTGATTGTTCAGCATACAGACATGGGGACAGCAGGTGTAAGCGGGGAGATGAGTGTGCTTCCCGTAAGTTTAGAATGCCTGCCTCTAGGCTGTCAGCAGCTCTCCCCTAATCCCTTCCTGCTTTGGGGCTGTTTCCTCCACATACTCTTCTCCTGCCCTGACTGCCGCCGTGTTCTGCTTTGTCTGGAGGGAGACGTGAGGAGCAAGACACGACCCTCAGTGCCTCCTGTGAGCCACGTGTTCAGTCGCTGCCGAAGGAAAATGAGCGTCTGAAACAAGTCCCTTGGCTTTTGTGAGCTATTTTTTCTAGGATGAAGGCAAAAAAGTCTCTTGTATTATGCATCCATCGCATCTATCTTATCTCAGGTAGAAATGAGTCATGTTTACCATGAGATATACAAACTCCACGGATCTTTTTTAAAGAAACAAAAAAACAAACCGCAAATCCAGTTTACTTCTGAGTCAGTTTTGCCCTCTACATGTAAGAATGTTATATCCCCTTCGTATCCCCTTACCTTCCCTATAGTGTGTTTTGAAGGGAGTTCATATCCCTACACTCTTAGAAAGCACTGTCCTCCAGACCAGAGGGGAGCAGGTTGGAGCCCCACAAGGACGTGCTCAGGCTGTTTGTCCCACCTGGCAGAGGGTTTATACAACTCACTCCGGCTCACACCGCTCACATTCCTGGTGACCAACGGCAGCTTGGTTGGGGAGACAGCTGGTGAAACAGCTGTCTGGGCAAGAAACATACCCTGTGGTCACAGAATGGGGCAGGAGTCAGGCCACAACTTTACCTCCATCAACCTTCCAAAGGACTAATTACACAGCAAAGGTGTCCTTTCCTTCGGCTAACACACCCTGGGCCTGGAGCGTGGGCTTCCATGTTCCTCCGACTTACAAGACATCTGTGTAGTCTCCCCAACGTGAGACTCTAACAAGGAATTTAGCCAAGATCCAGAAGCTTCCCAGGCCCCTCTACTCAGGTGAGACTCTGTCTAGCTCTCCATCCAGCAGAAAAATGTAACCCCAGGTTGTCATTCAGGTAAAGGGGATTTCAATTATGGAAGAAGAATCTTTCTACCCTGATATGCTGGTAAAATACTAACATCTAGCTTTTTTATGTCTTTTCACCCAATATCAGTGTCCCAGAACATCCAGACCCCGTCCTCATTCTCACTTGTGTACGCAGGGATCTTACTCCCATGTAGCAATTCCTGTATGGATGTCGCTTTGCCCAGGCATTAGGAATATGCAGCTGTACAGTAATCTTCTCCACATAATTCAAATGTTTTGTAATGTCACGCCTCCTTGCATCTTTCCTAACACATCCAATATCACAGGGTTAGGAGAAAACACGAGTCGGCCCTTTGCATCTGAGTACTCCTGGAGTCCACGTTGAAAGAAAATTCAGCAACTGTTTAGGCATTGGGATGAGACTCACTGAAACACACGCGGGTGTCATAACGTCCTGACAATTACCGTGTGCTTGGTCCAGAACCGACCTCCCGTGGGGGACACATGGCCCGAGCTGAGGAGGCATCTGCCCAAGTGCAGGGAGTGGCAACATATGGCCTTCAGACCTTTGAGCCACTGACAGAACAAGACGAAAAACACGGACCCCACCCCTTGCTCACACGGACAGCTGTGACATCAGCATGCCACGGCCATGTGTGGAATGCCCCAAAATAGTCTTCTTGCTGATGCCAAAGAGTCTTTCTGTGTGCACACACCCAGCAATGGCCACTTGGAATTTGGTTCTGCCCTCTGTTAAGGCCATCTGTCCAAATAAAGAGAGAGTGTCCAGCCTTGTTTGTGGCACTGATAAAGTAGTCACAGAAACTGGGGGCCCAGGCTGCACCTGTTCCCAGCTGCCGGCTGAGCACAGAGTGCTGGCAAAGGAAGACCGCGAGGCAGGGAATGACAAGGCAAGCCCTAAAAGGGGGAGATTTTGGAATACTAGTTCCATGGAAAGAGAGGTCTTCGCTTTGAAAACATAACATCTAACCAAAGAAAGCATGACAAATTCAATCCAGTCTAACTCAGTGAAAGACTACACGCACAGTTCCATGTTAAACGTAGTACAGAAAACTCTTGGCTGCCTGCCCCAAAAACCTAGTGTTTAGCACATTATTTTCCTAGTGTCCATACAGAATAGTATGTAAGTTTCCATCTCCACATCTGAAAGGATTAGCTGCCTATTAACAAATCTGGGGATGTTAATAATAGACAATTGGAAGGTTTTGAAAATTCTTCTGTCAATAACACTCAGATCTGAGGATGATTTATTTGCCCCATAACTGCTTTAAAAGATGTGTCTCGTGGTAGAAATTGCTACCTGACAGTAAATTTTAGTTATTCCTGAGAACACCACTTTTACTGCCCAAACTGATAAAAAATAAACAGTAATTTTTTAATCTCATCCAACAGGATATCTCTTTGTTCTTGGGAAATAAACAGTCCTATAAAAACAATAAAGAATAGTGCCATGAAGGAAATTAAAAGTCAGATTTAAAAAGAAGTATCCTCGTAATCGTCTGGTTGAGTGGCTTTCAGGATGGGCTCCCAGAACACGGTGGACCCCTCCCAAGGCGTTTCTGCATAAAGACCTGAGCCGAGAGGACTTCAGACCCACACCCACTGCAGCCAAAGAGTCACTGGAAAAAGGGAATCCAGTGGTCAGAGGCACATGGGTGCAAGTCAGACGCTTAATCTCCCTTCAGAGTCCTCAGCCAAAATAATTATGTAGATCTGCTACTTTCTCAAAACAAGTATAAAATGGAAAAAATGACCAACAATTTTTTTCAAAAGCACTACACACACACACACACACACACACATACAGAAACACACAATTCTCTAATAAGACCAAACTCAGGATCAGAGCATTTCTGAGTTTAAAACAATTATGTTGCCCATAATGTTAGTACTAAATTACTGCTAGTACATATTCCCTTTATTGACAAAGATTTTAAAAGATTAAAAAGCAAAGAAGAAGAAGAAACTAATATTTACACATTTTAGTGGAGTGCTATTGTTTCTGGGAAGACCATTCAAAAATATACACCTTAACTAGACCTTTGGATAAACCGAGAGTAGAATGTGATTTGGGGGAGAAGAAATATTTGGTGAAGAAGATGCTCAGTTTTAAGGCATATAAGGGGTTTGGTCTTATGGCATTATGAAGTAAAGAAGAGAGATTATCAATTACGAGATCTAAGTGAAAGAAGCCAGACACAAAAGGCCATGTATTGTGTGACTCCACATACATGAAATGTCCAGAACAGGAAACCCACAGAGACAGAAAGCAGGTCTGTGGCTCTCAGGACTGGGAGGCGCGCAGGAGCAGAGCATGAGGTTTCTTTGTGGCGTGATAAAAATATTCTGGAATCAGACAGTGGTAATCCTTGCCCAACTCTGGGAATATATCAAAAAACACTGCATTATATACATTTAAAATGGTAAATTTTGTAGTATGTGAATTATATCTCAATTGTTAAAGTTATTTCTTTAATTATGAGCTCAAATGGCTAAATCTGGGTCCTTGAAAACTCAGTAAAGAAAAGAGTTTTAAATAAAAGACAAAAATAAAGACAGAATAAGTTAAATAGAGGGCCCTGGTTCCCACAGTGTTATTGTTTTGTGGGGTTTTTTTTTTGTTTTTTTTGTTTGTTTTTTTGCTGTACGCGGGCTTCTCACTGCTGTGGCCTCTCCCGTTGCGGAGCAACAGCCTCCGGACGCGCAGGCTCAGCGGCCGTGGCTCACGGGCCCAGCCGCTCCGCGGCATGTGGGATCCTCCCGGACCGGGGCACGAACCCGTGTCCCCTGCATCGGCAGGCGGACTCTCAACCACTGCGCCACCAGGGAAGCCCTGTTTTGTGTTTTTAAGCTCTCTGAGCAGAGCATTTATGTGATTATTCTTTTATTCCCTCTGCAAAAAAATTAAGCGCAATATTATGCAAAAATAGTGTTTAAAGGAACTATTTGTTAATTGATTATTGATTACATGATTTTGGGCAACAGCATGAGCCATCTTTGCAGTGATTAGAAAGACAGTAGAGCTCCCCACTCTGTCCCTTTCCTTCACGGTCACTACAATCCCAGGTGAGACAACTGGTCCCTTTTATGGGATGCTGCAATAGACCCAACTCAGGTACAGTTTGGTCTTAGTCGTAGTGTAGTTTGTCTAAATTCCCAGAACGTTTATGTTACAAAAATCCTTGTGCTTATGTTTTCAGGTTAGTGCTCTGGCTTTTATTTCCTTATTAAATTTAAAAGTCTTAAAATTCACAAGACTCACCTATTCAATTATTTTTCTATTTGTACTATGATCCTTTTAGCAGGAATTAGACTAGTTAGAAAGCTGACTAAAAAAGATACAGGTTTTACAAAGAAGAGAAGGTGTTTAGATAATGCACATGAACCACAATTAAAATGGAAGGATGACGATATAGAAAAAGATGCTTTGTACCTACAATAAACAAATCATGAGGGTTTGTAATATCATAATGGGGCTATCTTCTTAAGAGCACACAAAAAGCTTCACCTACGCCCAGATGTTACAGAGAGACGTGTTATAACCCCCTTTTACAGGTAGAAAATTAACAGGATAAGAGAGATTAAAGGGCTCTTACAGCAGAGCTTTCCTGTCTACTGTCTTCATTCATATAATGTGGATACAATGAGCAAATGGAAAACGGGAAGTCCCTGGCAAAGCGTGTGACATATAGGTAGCACTCAGGAAATATTGTACGTGAATATTAACATATTATTACTACTGGAAGCCTCACCCCTGAAACTAGAAGTGGAAAATATGAAGATATGGGGGAAAACCACAGCTGGAAATCATACCCTTCACAATGGACGTACCTGCGGCGATGTAGGAGCCTCCCCCGGCTTTATAGAGAAGATGGCTGGCGAAGGGGGCTGCGCAGATGATCAAAAAGCTCGCAGTCACCACAGAAACTACCCCAAGAAGCATCAGGACCGCCCAGAAGCCACGGTAAACTGCAGACCCCGGAGAAAAGGACAAGAGAAAGGCACACTTAGATTGTGAACGCAGCAGACTGTCACACAGTAAGTTTCTCTCTGCAGTTTTCTAATTTCAGCCCCAGCACTGCTGGACAGAATCCCAGGCTGTGGTCCTGAGTTCTCTTTAAAAGGAAGCCTCACCAGACGACTTTGGACTCAATGATGCCGAACTTCTATCAACAAGCGCTTGGTATTTACACCACATATGTGCTTAATATATACTCTGGGAGCTCATTTTTCTAACCAGATTATCCATGTTAGAAGTGGGAACACCTAACGTTCTATAAAGACTCCTCTTGAGAAAGTTCCCAGATAGGTCACACATAGGTGTTCACACCAAGAGGACAAGGACATAAAAAGGTATTCATGTTCACAAATGCTGCCTCTTCATTCCTGCCAAGATAAAGCTTATACCACAGTGATCCCTTAGAAGCTGGTAATGGTCCCCCCAATCTCCTAACAAAAAAGTACACTTCTATTTAGATTGTGACTCTACTGGAAAATAGTCTTAAGGTAATAAAAACGACAAGCAAAGCGGAAAAAAAAAAGGGTTTGTACAGACTGAGATTTAAGATCAGATATATTTAAGGCTTACTACTTTCTATTAATATTTGTTCCTAGAAAGATTTAAAATGAGAAGCTATAGCGGTCTCTTAGTCAAGGACCAGTAAGTCTGAATTAATGGATGCAGCTGGTGATAAATAAATTGTGGATTTAGTGACATACAGTGATCAAATAAAGAAGAATTCTAATGTGCATTTTTGAGTGGGATAATTACCGATCTCTTAAACAAATTCATCATTTCCCAAAGGCTCAAACACAAAAATAAATTCCTACGTGTGTAAATGAGGGAAAGCTCACTGAAACACATTCATGAAATTACAGTTTTTTACAAAAATACAGAAACTTTATAAGAAAGCAAAGAACGATTTTTCTCAACAAGCCACCTGGCAGAGGAAGAAATATATCAATCAACTGGAATCTTTAAGAGAAAAGAGAATGGGAGGATGGAAAATCGAGGAGAGGAACCACCGCAGTTAAATGAGAAAAGAAGGCTTACATTTCCGCGTGAATAACTCGGTTTTGAAGACAGAAACAAAAGGCAGGCTTCCACCTCACAGGCCAATGCCATCCATCTGGCAGTGGCTGCCAGGCTTGCTGGTGAGGAAGTATTCTGTGGCTGTACTCAGGCTCCTCAAGGCACAGGGCAGGAAAGCACTGATCAGCTCTCAGTGCGGGAAGTGAGAGTGAAAGGCTTTGAGCCAAACGTCGGCCATCCCTGTCCTCCCAGAGTTTGCTAGATAACTGGTGAGCCTCACATGTTACACTTTCGTTCACTTCATTTATTGCACTATCACGCGGTCGTGCTGTGGCAAGTGCTGGGGTATAAACATTCGTAAGAGGTGGTCCGGGGAAAAGGGGCCCTTCTATCACCTCTCCAATCACCCTCTGATCACCCTCCAATCACAACTAAGACTAGACAAAACGGCAAACAACAGGAGTTTGGAAAGTAAACAACAGCAAGTGGATTAAGGAGGGAAGTAAAACCTTAATGAAAGATCAACTCAGCTGCAAGGGGTTTTCTGGGTTTTTTCTATTTTTTTCATCCAGGATTTGGCCTCAAGGCAAGCCAAATTGGGAACTGTGTAAAAAGGTTCAAAGAGCACAATATCCCTAGAGAAGGCCGTCATGCTGGCTAGAGAAGCAGAAGAGGGGCTCTGCAAGCCAGAGTATGGGGAGAACTCATGTTTTTATTCTCCTCGCCCTGCTTCACAGCCAGCTTCAAACATAGATCTGCACTGCGACCCCCATGGGGGAGTGGACGTTTAACATCCCAAAGATGATCCAACTCTTAGGATAGAAGAATCAGAAAAAGAAACCCAATTGCTCAAAGAGTGGGGGAATCACCTTTTCTCTTGCTGGTCTGCACTGGTGCCGCTGCAGGGAACTCTGCCACAGCACAGGAGACCAAAACTCTGAAGGAGCCCCATCTTTCTACCCAGAGAAACTGGGAAAAAGGGGCCGTGGAAGCCAGAGGGTGTACACGGCAGAAAATCCCACAGATGAGAGAGGGCTGGACAAGAGAATCTCCAGTTCTGTGTTTGAATCTGTACAAGTATTGGGCTCACTCTCCACGTTGCACACATGCAGAAAACACCCAGAGACGTATAGCAAAGGCTCTGAGAACTGAATTACAGTATAAAAACCACCCGAGTACCAGAGCAAGCCCGGAGCAGTGATGCCCCAGGCAGACCCAAATAGCATAGAGAACCGAATTGACAATGCAGCTACCATCACAGAGGAAAAGGACAGAACCATGCCAGCCAGTTGCCTATTCAAACAACAAATCAGTATTCTCCAGAGGATTTTAACAATATGCGGAGACTGACAACAAAATATTCAAAATGTCCAGGATACAATCCAAAATTTCTTGATATACCAACAACCATGAAAATCTGACCAATTCTCAAAGGACCAAGCGATCAGTAGATGCCAACACAAACACCATCCAGACATGTGAGTTAGCAGGCAGACTTTGAAGTAGCTTTTAGAACCAGCTTCTATGAACTAAGGTGAACACTCCTGAAATGAACAGAAAGATAGAAATTCTCAAAATAGAAGTAGTATCTATAAAAAAGAGAACTAGGCTGAACTTTTAGAGTTGAAAAATACAATATGTGAAATAAAAACTCCCTTACATGGGCTCACTAGAGAACAGGGAGGAGAGAGGAAAGAGCAACAAACTTGAAGAGAGAACAGTAAGAATTATCTAGTCCGAACCACAGAAGGAAAAGAGACTGAAAAGAAAAATGACTAGAATCTCAGGTACTTGTGGGACAATATCAGAAGATCTCACATTTGTGTCACTGGAGTCCCTAAAGCAGAGGGAAAAGATATTGGTGCAGAGAGAACATTTATAGAAATAATGCCTTCAAACTTCTTAAACTGGGTGAAAGACAAATTTACAGATACAAGAAACTCAGCAACCTTCAAAGAGGGCACACTCAAAGAAATCAGCCTAGACACGTAATAAGAAAATTACTGAAAACCACAGGCAAAGTCTTGAAAGCAGCTGGGGGTGTGGGGGTGGAGATGACCCATTAGATGGACGGGAACAGTAATTCCACGGATGGCAAGTCTCTCATCAGAAGTGACTGAGGCCACTGCCCAAGTCAGAGTGGACATTGTGAGCTGTGGGCATGTTGTCACAATCACCGCAAAGTAGAGGAAAAGGGTTGCTGGCAAAGATGCTGACTTGGGTGGTCCCCTTTCATGACCACAGGGTGTACCTTCGATCAGAGGGGCTGCTCGAGGACTGAGGGCGTGCTGGGGACAGAGCAGTCCTGTGTGAGTAGAAGGCAGAGGAGGTCTGACAGCTTCCACTTTCAGGTTGGGGACCCTGAGTAAGTACACAACAGTAAAAGTCATGGCAAAGAAACAAACAGAAAAAGAAATGACTGAGGCCAGAAGACAGTTAAACAGTATCTTAAAAGTGCCCCAGAAAAAGACCTGTCAACCTAAAATTCTGCCTCCAGTGAAAATATCTTTGAGGGATGAAGGGAAAAGAAAGGCATTTCTCAAGGAGGAAAATATAGACTTTGTCATCAGTAGACCTGCTCTACAAAGAAATCCTAAAGAAATTTCTTTAGGCTGAAGGGAAATGACACCAGGGTTTCTTTGAAATTTCAGAAGTGAAGGAAGAAAAACAGAAAAGGTGGATATCTGTGTAAATATAGTAGATTATTTTTCTCATCTTAATTTCTTTAAAATATATTTGACTGTTGAAAGTTATATATATATATATAGCATAATACAGTAAAGAAATGTAGGTTTCAGAATCAGAGTGATCTGAGTATGCACTCTTACCTGCAATGTAACCTTGGACCACTTACTAAACTTATGAACCTGTAAAATAGGAATGCTTTCTGAACCTTCACTTCTGTAAAATAAGAATGTTTGTGTCCATCCTTTAGAGTTCTTGGAAGAATTACTAACAGTGTATTTGAAGTGTGTGGCATATCACAAGAGACCAATGAATGCCACTTATTTTGTGGCTGCTTTTATTGCATGTTAAAATTTCATTAACATGACACAGCAGAGGGTATTATGGTCAGTAATAGGAAAGTGGATTACTTCCCCCAGAGAGCCTTGCACAGTGTTTCTTATGTATCATTGACATTAGGAAATCCCTTTAGATTACAGTACAGGTTGTGTTTGCCAATACACACAGTTCCACAGAGCTTTCACACTATCTTCCATGGGAAGTTTCCCTGTCCACTAAGAAGGCACTGGCCACGTTTCATACCACACGGCTCTACTCTTAATTACCCCAAATACAAACAAACGGGGTCAGATACCTGACACAAAGACCGAAACATGGTGGCCTCTGACCCATGCAGAGATGAGCTGAGCTAATCAGTGTGACCCCTTGAGAACGGGAACACTGCAAAAGGGAGAGGATTCACAGCAGAGTTGAAGCTACAAGGAAGCACTGGTAGCTGATCCAGAAGAGCTGTGGTGAGCCACGGCCATAGCCAAGCAAGAGGGCAGGAATTATGACTCAGGCCATAGGGAGGGCAGAAAAAGCAGAGGAGCCTCTCCACAGACAGAAGCGGGGGGACTGCCAGAAAGAGAAAACACCGGGTGAGGGTGAGAGAGAAAGACAGCCAGATGGAAATGGGGGATAAGTGCTCCCCAGAACTGCTGTTCCTGAGACCTGCTGCTTCCTGCCCTTGGTCTGCCCTAGCAGAGCAGCCTGACTTTTGGTTCTGAGTCCCCAGTGAAAGGCAGGAGCAACAGATCTGTACTTAAAGGAGGGGGCACCTGGCTGCCTGGAGAGTCGTGACCATACAGACATAGCTTCCAAGTGAAATTCCTTCCTGCAGTCACCACAGGCTTCATCTTCTGCCTGTGCTTCAACATTCCAAAGTGCGCAACTTTAAGCCTATTTCAAAATTTCTTGGAATTTCCTGTTTCTTAGCTAATTATATTACCTAGTTTGCATATGTGGCACACTTTGATTCCAGAATTGAAATGTTCAGTTGTAACGAAGAATCAGCTCCTGGAACTGGGTAGTTCTTTCACTGTCTGAAGTAAAACTGAGGCAATCAGAGAATTTTCAAAATAAAATGAATGTTTTGAGATATTACTAACTGGGTGACTCTGAGAGACCACAGTTTTCTAACATAAAGCACAATATCCTTCAAATAAGTTTATAGGAAGGATTGAGAACATATATGAAAAGTAGCTGCATGCAGTAAGGAATCAAATGTATTTGCTATTACTATTATTTTTACATGCCTTGTAATAAAATACTCTTGTCAACAATGTGCTTGACACTTAAAAGATATCTATTTATCTCATGGATTTAGGATGGGGACAAGCTTTCAGTTCTAGTATATAGACACTTTAAAAATTTTAAAGGATGTTCTTGTTTGGTTTAAAGGATGTTCTTGTTTGGTTAGTGGTTTATACTGTTTAAGACTCCTAGATCTTGAATGTATCTCTGAGAATACTTAATTTGTTTCCTTGTTCTTAATATGGGCCCATAAAAACTGCAAAGCTTTGTCTTTGAAAGCTTTGGACTGTACCAGGTGAAAACATCTCTAAAAATCCAATTCGACCATTTAATACAATTTAAAGCTCAACTTAAACAATACTGAATTTCTATTAATTCCTTAGAACATGAAGCAAGATTTACAGTGTAAACAGATTTACATGTAATCTATATCATCCCAATTTGGATTAATTAAAGAAAGCTTCATCTGAATCTGTGAAAGGCCAAAATTAACTACTGTTTTCAAAGAAATGAAGTTCTGTCAATTCTAGATAAATTGGTGAACTGACCTAACAAAGTGATCCTTGGTCGGGTGTCGTAATGAGGAAGATGATGAATAATTAGTCTAACAACAGACGTTATAGAAATGGTTCTCCTGAAGTACTCAGTTCATTTTCCTAAATCAATTAAACTTTTACCTTTACAGTATTATCCTGTTGTTTTTATGAGAGAAAAGAGACATCAAATCATTAGAGACTGTCTAGTTTGTTAACTAAGAGTGTATATGAATGCAAAACTATATTCATGATGTCTCAGTTCATTCATAAAAAATTGCATAACATAAAGAGTCTTAACTGTACTGCAAATTCAAATTTCAGATTCAAACAAATACTAAACGATCTCATGTCCCAGAAAGTACCCAAAAGGCCTAATTCCAAGTGACACACCTAGGAAGTGTAGGGAGACATCTGTTAAGAATCCTTCAGGTAGGAAACATACAAATCACCCCAAACGACAGAACAGTGAAGACCATGAAATAAAGTGGACTTTTAATTATACACATCAATATGTGTGCGTGTGTGTGCATGTGCGCATGTATATGTAACTGTGCGTGTGTGTGTGTGTGCGCTTGTGCAGATTACCACAGACAGGAAGTCAATGGCAGAAGTGGCATCTGTTCCAAATTCCATGTAAGGGGTTAAAAAAATAAAACCCTACAGTACTTCTTTTCCACTAAAAATGTAATAAAAACGTACAGAAACCTCATTAGTTTAGACGATGGGCAAAAGCAACCTGAAGTTTTAACTGTGGATTTATTTTAGAATAAGTCCCATTCCAAGTCATTCACATCCATCCAATATTCCAAACTGATGTCTCACAAGGGACCTCTGAGCAGGGCCCTGCCAAGTTTGCCTGGTAAACGGGCACGCTGCTGTAACCAGAAGCCACTTAATTTGGCAAACGTATTTGGACAGCTCTTCAGGTGCCAGGCACCAAAAGCCGCTAGAGCAAGACAGAACCCTTGCCCTCACGAGTTCAGTCCAGTGAGGGAAAAGCAGTTAGCACTGTGTGCTAAGTGCCCTAGCCGAGGGGTGCACAGAATATCACGAAGCCAGATGACTCCTGCACAGAGAGGCCACTGTTTCAGGGCTGGATGGTAGTAAGAGAAGGCCTACTGTACTGGGTATAGTTGAACTGGGTCTTGACGTTTGCCGAGGATTTCAGTAGGCAGAAGGCAGGAGGAAGGTGACGGGGGAAGGGAAAGCAGCTTCCCTAAGCTGCCACCCAGGTGGATGAGGGGAACGACAATGAGGAACCACATGCCACTCGAGGGCTGACGCTTTATCATACTGGTCCTAGGAAGCCCCTGAAGTCAGTGATCCGAGCTGGTGGCCACATGTGTATGAGAGTATCATTCCTGTAACTGGATAGAGAATGAACTGGCAGGAAAAAGACAGAACAGGGAAAACAAGTTATGTAGTTATCACAGTCCCCGAGTGGGGACTGATGCCGGGCAGTTGGGGGAGAGGTGAAACGAGCTTCAGTGATTCTGTTGTTACAGGTAGTGAGAAACCAGCAAGATAAAGGCTGTCTTCATGGATTTCATTTATATATCAAAACAGTTTGTTCTGTTGAGATACTAAGAAATCTCGTCTTGATTTTGTAACATTTCAACTTACACGACAAACCCTCTTTCATACAGAGCATAGGGGGAAAGTCAATCCAAATGATCACAATTCCAAATTCGTAGTGTTTTGATAAATTATTTTGTTGGGTATATAAAAATGTAAATATTGTATTTGCAGTTTAAAGATAAACTTAAGTGTTATTCATTTTTCAAAACTTGCTATCTTGCCTCAGACACCTCACAAAGCTAGTTCAGAGAGCTAATCCTGTATTCCGACACATCCTCAAGCACACACGGCGCGAAGTGCTGTAAAACGGTCTAAATGAAGCCAAAACAAAACACATCACCCCCTCCACCATCCTCGGCAGCAAACGAGAGCCCCCAGCATATGTCGCCGTAGCTTCAGGCAAGACGCTTCTGCTACACAGGCCAGCAGGCCTGTCCTGCATCTCCACGTACTACTTGTCTTGGCGATGTCGGGCGGGTCTAAAAATACAGCAATGCCCGCACCAGAGCAGAAGGACAGGCTGTACAGAGCGGCCGTGTCGGAGCTCCACAGGCCGGGACGTGCCAAGCCAAGCCACATGCTCTGCTCGGGCCACTGATTTTTCAGGACAAAAAGAACACTGAAAGACCTGACGGAGTATTGACTTCCCTCTTGTAAACTTGGCAGTGAAGGAAGAGCTGAGAGGGAGAAAGCGCCTCAGGAAGGAGGGGCGGGGCCCTCACCACCCACACTGGCTGTGACCTTGGGAAAGGCCCAGAAATCATTCTCAAGTTTCTCTTCCTGAGAGTCTCGGGGAGGGAGCGGCCGGAAGGGAGGCTTGCCGGGGAGCTGGGCAGAGGGGCGCTGCAGGAATGCAGGTACGAGTGGTGGCAGCACCCTCAAGGTCGCAGTAGGGAGGGAACCCAGGCGCTCGGCAGTGAGGTGAAGGGGACCAGAACAGGCCACCCTCACATATGCCAGTTTGGTATAAGGATTATTTTGAGCTGGGAGCAAATGAGAATCAATGAATGCAGAAGGAAACCTCTTAGGAGTTTTCCTTATCTAACTCGGAGGAGAAACTTCTGAGAAATGAGGACTTCCAGGGGACTTTTATGGCCACGATAAAGACAGCAAGTCAACACCAACATGGGTCTTTAAACAAAGCTACAAATACAAGCCATATGTTCCATTGCTTTCTCTCCTACACTTTTCCTGGTCACTTTGCCACAGTTTACCACCGAGCCCAAACCTCTTCTTCCCTTGTCTTGTCGCATCTCCACGTTCATCGTTCTTGGCTAAAAGGTATGTAAGTTCCCAGGCCTATCTGCTTCTTTGGGTCTTCACGTTTCTATGAAGGCCTCCGTATGCACACATGATCATAAACCTCTCCTATGTCAATGTCCATTTTTATCACCTAATTTGCAGGGCCCAGTTACTGAACCTAAGGGGGTAGAGGAAAATGTTTCTTCCTTCCCTGTGGGGGCACTGTGTACAAAGCCACTCAGATCCTCGCACAGGGGGCCAGGTGAGCATCCAGAGTAAAGCCCCAGTTCCAGGGTCTTCCTCTGACCCCTGCTGCCTGAGGGGCCTGGACTGATGGCTCCCCTCCCCGCTCAGCTTCCAGAGCCACCCTGGAGGGTTTTAACATCATACCCAAGCTAGGATTCCAAACCACACCAACTGAGTGAGAATCTCTGAGGGTGAGCACAGCGACCATATTTTTAAAAGCCCCCTAGCAGAGTGGGATGTACAGCCAGGATGAGAACCACTGGACTGCTGAGTCTCTCTGGAGCTGCGAATTTTACTGAGAAGGTGCTGCTCAGCCTTTGCAGGTATTCTCTCCTCTGTCATCACAAAAATCCCTATTTTGTGATTTACAGATGAGGCTCAGAGAGGTTAAGTAAAGTCCCCAAAATGAAACAGCCAGTAAATGACAAGGTCAAGATTTGAACTCAGGGCTATCTGAGCTCAGTCTCAGACACCATTAGCCTCAATGTCTGTGGTGTTTATTTCCAATAAATTGTCACTGATCCATCTAAGGCTTCTAGGCTCAAATCCTCCCACTCTGGCTCCTCGTACCTTATCCTCCAGAAATGCTGAAATTATACGGAAGTTTCCGGTGGGGAAATGCTGTTATCACACCTGTAGGCTTTCATAATACTGCCTCTGTCAGCTAGAATACACAGCTTTCCAACTTGTCCTTTGAGATCCAATCAAACATCCTCCCCGACCCGCCCCAAAAGGACATAGTGGAGTTATGTCCTCATCTCCACCAAAAGGCAGGAGAGAGTAGAATCAGACTCAAGAGCTGGAATATCTCTTACCAGTTGTGTGACCTTGGGTAAGTTACTTAGCTCTCCATGCCTCACTCTCCTTCCCTAAGATGTGATGATAAAGATACCCATCCTAGGGCTTCCCTGGTGGCACAGTGGTTGAGAGTCTGTCTGCCAATGCAGGGGACACGGGTTTGTGCCCCGGTCCGGGAAGATCCCACATGCCGCGGAGTGGCTGGGCCCGTGAGCCATGGCCGCTGAGCCTGAGGGTCCGGAGCCTGTGCTCCGCAACGGGAGAGGCCACAACAGTGAGAGGCCCACATACCGAAAAAAAAAAAAAAAAAAAAGATACCCATCCTATAGTGCCCTTAAGAGGACTGGAAGAGTTACTGTGAGTCAGCCCTGAGCAGTGCCTTGCCTCTGCACTTCATCAGGGTCTTGACACATGTCCGTCACCAGACAGCACTCTGCGTTGTGCTTCTGTCTTTACATTTCCACCTCCACTTCTTGCCTGTGCATTCCTGCAGGGCAAAAACTCAGTCTTGTCCATCTTTCTAACCCCAGGGGAATCTTTATGGCTGGCATGTAATAGATGCTCAATAAAATATGAATAAGTGAATAATCAATAACTTATCACTCAGTCTCCACTGAAATCTCAATGTATACAGTTAAGGTTAGTGAGATATTTAATGGCCATGGGACAGAATGAAGCTAACTCATTCAAAATGGAAATGAATTGATGGTCTTGGCCTATAATCACAATGGCTAGGGATCACTTAAATCCCTACTAGGGAGAAACAGGCACTCGAAAGAGAAGAGTTGAGGAATCAAGTGATGAGATGTTAACACCTGGATACTAAGTAAGACTACCGAGGACTATGTAACCATCCTTTCCAGGCTGCTGAATACCCAGTACATAGAAATCAAGAATCAAGAACATTGGGAACTTCTGTAAATGTTCCTGCCCAACTCTAAAACTGCCAGAAGAGAGGCAAATTTCCTCATTAACTGATTCCCTCTTAAAAAATCAGATCTATTCCTGAGAAGACTTGCTGTCTTTTATACTGAGCCATGAAAGGAACATTTTTAGGATCCCTTTATTCATATACTTTTTTTAAACATTGACTATGAACCTGTTTACCCAAAGCTTTTGGCAGACAATTGAAAATAATTATAGCAAAGCCTTGCTTACTTGATTGTAAGTTTTCTAGGACTCCTGAGCCTTCATTTTCATATCTTTCAGATGATTTGCCTCCACAAATCTCTAACACCTTAGAAATCACACTTCTCTGAGGAATTTATGGTCTTTCATTGCAACCATACATCCAGGAATCTTTCTCTAAGGGATGTAGCTCAAAAGTAGTTTCTATATTTCTTTATCAGAAAAGTTAGTTTGAGAATTGCATAGCACTAAGATGATTTGATATGTCCCCTCTATTTTGATCATAAAACATCAACAAAAGAAGTGATAAACAACTGAATTGAATCCCACTCTTTCATTTACCCATGCTCAAACATTGATTGAAAAATCTATCTTGTATCAGGTGCTGTGCTAGATAAGTACATACTGGTGATACGCCATGAAAAAAAGTCCAGCATGTGCTATCAAGCAGTCTAACGGGAGAGAAACACACCATCAGATGACTGTCAGCTACACCAAGGGCAAGGGGAGAACTCTAAGGTGTATCACACGGGAATAGAGGAAGGGTAGTTGACCCAGTCTTGGCATATTTGCAGAAGGCGTCTTGGAGGAGCTGATTCTCTTTTTTTTTTAATTTTTATTGGAGTACAGTTGATTTACAGTGTTGTGTTAGTTTCTGCTGTACAGCAAAGTGAATCAGTTATACAAACACATGTATCTAATCTTGTTTAGAGTCTTTTCCCATATAGGCCATTACAGAGTACTGAGTAGAGTTCCCTGTGCTCTACAGTAGGTCCTTATTAGTTATCTATTTTATATATAGGAGGGTGTATGTGTCAATCCCAGTCTTTGGAGGAGGTGATTCTTAAACAGGAGAGCAGTAATGCAGGAAATGAAGGCAGAGAGCAGAAAGTATGAACAAGAAAGAAGGCGGGTGTGTGCAAGCAGCCTAGTGTGAAGGCACAGAGGAGGAAAGCTTTGGTGCTGGGGAAGTGGCGAGAGAGAGAAGGTACGAGGCACATCATGACGGTCCTTGTAGAATATGGTCATTTAGCAGGGGAGCATTTTGGCCCACGTTACATGAAACTTTCCCTCCAAACGATATGAAAAATCACTGAACAACTTAAATTAAAATAGGTGTTTTGTCCACATGGAGCTTCAATCTATTAATAATCAAACCATAGGCAAAAGGTTTGCAGTCTGGTTTTGTGAGGCGCGGGGAGGTGTTTTCAGTGCGAAAGAGGGGGGAAAAAAGGCAGTAAAACACCTACTCCCTTTTCTTTATTACAGGCATTTATATTTTCTTGATATTTTTTTCTTAGGGGTAAAATACTTAGAGATAAAGGTACCAAAAAATCTAGCGGTACTTCATGGAAACTAGCCTCTCTTGTGAGTAAAATGAAATGGGCAAGAGACCTTATCAAGGAATTGTAATAACAAAAGAAAGGAAGTTAAAAAGTTTCTAGCAACAAAATAAAGGTATAGAGCTGGGAGTAACCATTGGCTGCTGGGGTGAGAGGGTTGTGCAGGCAATAAGCAGTGGCCTGTCCCAGCCAGCAAATGCCTTGGAAAAATACTCAGCCAGCTTAGAATCTGGACCTGCGTACTTTGGGATGTGAACCACACACGCAAGGAGTACTAGCACAGCCGGTGTGAAATGAGCATCCCCTGGGGACAGACAAGACAGCTGAGACATAGCTGCCATCCCTGGCAGGGCAAGCACGCCTCATTTACTCCAGAACAAACATTCACACTTTGCTTATTCACAAACAGAGTCACATTTTCTCCAATGAGCAGGAAACACGATCTTTGCTGTTCAAAGTCAGCATTCACCAAGGACCTAAACCCCTCTTGGGCATCTCTCACTGACTTGGCCTCTTCCAGGGCTCAATCTGAAGGAATGGGGTAGAAATGCCTATCGGCAGCCTTCAGTCTTCACTGACTTGTCCGCTAGTTGCTGTGTGTTCTTCAGAAGTGGGTCACTTGTCCAGCCTCCCTGGTTTTCTGCTTGTTCTTGATAAAAAGGTAGACTATCAGTCTCAGAAGTCACTTCCAACTCTTCTGGTTAGAGTCCCAACAAGTGAATAGTCAATATTTCCCTTTGATAGTGAATTGCATAGACTGAACTTCAAGTCTCCACTCGAAAAGACCAGCCTTCTGAAACTGCATGTTTAAGCAGAAAATCATTGAAAAGATCAAACGTAGCATTCCCATAGCTACTCTACACACAGTCTAGTGGGGGATTTGGTTGTATTTATTTATTTGCAGTGATAAGATACATCTTGGGAAGACTTCACTCTCTAGCTAATCAACATAGCAAGCTGTTGGAGCAAATGCCCTTCATATTGTGTAATAACAGCTGTGGCTCTGGAAACAAGTTAACGCTTCGCTTTCCGTACAACGCGTCCCTTCCCTTAACGATACTAAATCAACACTCTGTGGATGTGAATAATTGCCACGGCCACTTGCAGACTTGAAGCAATGAATTTGAGTCCTAGAAAAAGTGCTTTATAAAAATCAATCATATTTTTTAAAAACTATATATAAAAATCACTTTTATTTTATTTCTATAGCCCCAAATTTGCTTGTAAAGAGTAATAAATAGTAAAAGAAAGACTCATATCGAGTCACCATACAAAAACTAAGAAGTAATATAATAGAACTCACCAATTCTCCCCTAATTAATTATAGATTTTGTTTTAAACTATATACTCCTTGTTAGAAAGATGAAACATAATCTCCTTTACAATGTTATCAAGAAGCTGATTATGGAAACGGAGGCAGCTCACTGCAGAGCATGTACTTTGAGTTGAGAAACCCAAATGCTCTAAGTTTCCTTGGCCTTGAAATGGCAGCAATGAACTCTACCTCACAGCACTGTCATCAAGACCCAAGGAGGCAATCTTTGTAAAATAAAAAGTAGGTGGGCTAGCCCAATGACTGCACACAATAGGAGCTTATCATAAGAAATAAAATAAGTCATTTTCTTGTGATATTAATGATTTTTATAAAATAAATAACATTTTTTCTTTTTTTATATATTTGTCAATAGATTAGTGGGTTTCAACACGCAGAAACAAGAAATAAGGATATAAATGAACAACTCTGAAGAAATTAGGATGGTGCCTTTGTGCAATTAATGGTTCCAATTATTCATAAACTCACTGGATCTCATCCCTCATGCCAGCACTGAAATTTATCAAGCAGTACTTATGTTTAAAATATAATTCATATATTATCATTTAAAAGTAAAAGAGAGAAAAAAGAGATTACACAAAATGTGATCTGTCAAAGGGGAAATAGTGGTAGTGAGCCCAAGAAGAAAGAAATCCAGGTTGCAAAACACTAAGTCAAATTGCTGTGGACAGCTTGCTAAATTCAAGGGTCAAATCCCAGTCCACGCCCTACTCTACTTCTTAGCAGCATTTGGCCAAGCTTATCACTCCCTTCTCTGAGAAAAGCTTTCTCTTTCTGGTTTCCAGAACACCATACTCTCCTGGTTTGCTTCCCGCTTCCCTAGCTGCCCATCCTCAGTCTCCTTTGTGGGTCTCTCCTCTTCTTCCTGACCTCTGAACAACAGAGCAGCCTAGGGCTCTGTGCCTGGTCTGACCTCCTTTCTCTCTACACTCACTCTCCAAATGCTCTCATCTTGCCCCATGGTTTAAATGTACCTCCATGCAATGACTGCCAAGTGCACGGTTTCTGCTCAAAAAGCAACCTTTACCTCTAGACTCTGCGATCCAAAAGCCTACATAACATCTCTACTAGGTGTCCTCAACTTAACATGTCTGAAAACTCCAAAGCTTCCCCTTAACAATCAACTCTACCTCAGCTTTCCCCATCTCTAAAAATAACAACTTCATCCCTCCAGTTGCTAAGGACAAAAAGTGTCATCATTAACTCTGCTCTTTCCCTACACCTCACAATGAACCATCAGCAAATCTGGTCAGCTGTTCCTTCAGAATGTAACTAGATAAACTGAGCTTCTGCTTCCAGGAAGATGAAGCAAACATACTTTTTCCCTATTGTTTCTTTTAATCACAACTAAAATCCCTACCGATTATCTATGAAACAAACAGAAGAAGATTCAGAAAGAAGGGAGAGAAGAAGACCAACTAGGAAACTTGGAACCCAAGGAATGATGTGATGGTGAGTTCCCTGGGTTTTGTTTTTGCTCACTCATCCTATACCTAGAGCTAGGGGAGCCAATAACTAGGAAATGGCAATGGACACAGACAACAGCAGGCCCAACCCCCCTGCTAGGGAAATGCCAGAGAAGGGAGGGAGGTGAGACTTTTACCACCACAGGTGGTAATGGTCAGCTCCCATCCTGTGGTGTCAGTGGGGATGGAAAAGCAAGCAACCCAGAAATGCCAACAATCACAGTCAAAAAAATTCCCAACAAAAGCTGTTTGTCCAAAGAACCAGGTAAGGGGCTACCTATTAAAGCAGGAAACTTTTAGAAAATAACCACCTGACACCAAAGGCTGCAGAATAAAACGTTGGCCCCAACCCCACTGTGATCGGCAAAGACCAAGAGGGGAACCTAGTCTTTGACTCTTGATAGACTGTGGTAAGGTGCCCTCTCCCAACTCCACACACACACATGGATGGATCAGAGAAAGCTGAATATGGAGTCAGGACTTTGATCTCTGCAGGGTAATAAGGCCACCATTCACAGTGACAGTGGGGACCATGTGGGGAACCTGGACTTTCACCCCTACAAGGTGGATTAGACATCCTTTCCCCCTGGGGTGGTATCAGAGGAGGCTTAGTGGAGATTCAGGACTTTCATCACCACCCAGTGGTAATTAGGTTACCTTTGCATACCTACCATGTCAATGCCAACCATGGTTAAAGTTGTAATGATTCAATCCTGCCCCTCCTGGTCAGGATGGTATCAGTGGAAACATAGTGGGAAGCCAGAACTTTCACTACTGCCCAGCAGTACCAAGAAGAGTTCCCCTTATGTCAACACAGACTAAATGGGGAGCCTGGAATTCCACCCCACCTGATTTTATTGAGGCAATGCCCACCCCTTCTCCTGCAGGAGCAGTATCAAAAAAAGCCAACCAAAACAGAAGATCTAGAGTCTCATAACATAATACATCCTAATTCCTGGTTTTAATTTTAAAAGATGATGAGTCATCCAAGAAGCAGAAAAATCTCAACTTCAATGAAAAAGATCACTCAATAGATGCCAATACAGAATACAGATGTTAGAATTATCTAAGAATGATTTTGAGTGAATCATGATAAAAACGTCTCAAAGAGTAAATACGTACATGCTTGACCCAAATTGAAGAGAAAATAAAAGTTACTGGCAAATAAATAAAAGATATAAAGAAGAAATAAAAGGAAATTTTAGAAATGAAAAATATAGTAGCCCAAAATAAAAACTGAGTGGATGATCTAAACAGTGTAGAGAGAGGAGATATACTCTAAAACACTTTAGATAAATCAAACGGAATGGCCTGGAATGGAATTTTTAAAAATTCAAGTAACCCATAGAAAGACAGGATAAAGAAAACAAAAATGAAAAACAGGCAGAATAAATAGAAAACAAAAATTAAAATGGCAGGGTTGAGGCCCAACATATCAATAATAACATTAAGTATAAATGGTACAATACACTAATTAAAAGTCCACTTTGCCTTAATGTACATGTAGCTAACAACAGAGTATCAAACTACATGAGGCAAAAACTGATAGAACTGAAAGGAGAAAAGGATGAATCCACTATTACAGTGGGAGACTTCAACACCTCTCTATCAGAATGGACAGATCCATCAGGCAGAAAATCAGTAAGGACATAGCTAGACTCAACAACACCATCAACTGGATATACAGTTGCGACTCTGGATGACACAGGTTTGAACTGCATGGGTCCACTAACGTGGAATTTTCTCAAAAAATATATGGTTGCCCCTTTGTAGCCACCAGGCCACATCCATGGATTCGACTAACCTCAGATCATGTATTAGGTTTGCAATCCACAGATGGTTGAATCCACAGACGTGTATCCTGCAGGTGCAGAGTACCAACTGTGGGACTTGAGCATCTATGGATTTTGGTATACCTGGTGGATCCTGGAAACAATCTCCAGCAGATACCCAGGGACAACTGTAATAAATATCTATAGAGTACTTCACCCAACAAAAGCAGAATACACATTTTTTTTTCAAACTCACATGAAATATTCACTAAGATAGACAACATTCTGGGCCATAAAAAATAACGTAACAAACTTAAAAGAATAGAAATCAAACAAAGTCTGCTCTCAGACCACAACAGAATTAAATTAGAAATAAATAACAGAAAGATAACAGATAAATCCCCAAATACGCAGTGATTATACAACACACTTCTAAATAACACATCGATCAAAGAAGAAATCTCAAAAGAAATTTAAAAAATAGTTTCAACTAAATGAAAATGAAAACACAATTTATCAAAATATGTGGGATGCAGGGAAAGCAGTGCTTAGGGGGAAATTTATAGCACTGAATTCCTATATTAGAAGAGAAGAAAGATCTAAAATCTATAATCTAAGTTTCTACCTTAAGAAACTAGAAAAAGCAGAGTAAATTAAATCCAAAATAAGCAGAAGCAAAGAAATAATATGAATTAGAGCAGAAATCAAGAATCTGTAGAAAATCAATAGAGAAAATCAACAAAACCAGAAGATAGTTCTTTGAAAAGATCAATAAAATCAATGTCTCTAGCCAGGCTCTCTAAGGAAAAAACAGAAAGGACACAAACTGCTAACATCAGAAATGAAAGAGATGACATCACAGGCCCTGTAGGCCCTGTAGACATTAAAGAGGTAATAAAGGAATACTGTGAACAGCTCTATGCCCCAAAATCTGACAATGTAGTTGAAATGGACTAATCCCTTGAAAGACACAATCTGCCAAAACTCAAACAAGAAGAAACAGACAATCTGAATTAACATATATACATTACAGAAACTGAATCAGTAATTAATCAACTTCCTAAACCGAAAGCAGTAGGCCCAGATGGGTTTACTGTTAATTTCTATCAAACATTTAAGGAAGGAATTATACCAATTCTCTACAATATCCCAGAGGAAAAGAAGCAGAGGTCATATTTCCTAACTCATCCTATGAGGTCAGTGTTATCCTAATATCAAAACCAGACATTACAAGGAAAGAAAACTACAATCAATATCACTCATGAACATAGATGCAGAAATCATCAACAAAATATTAGCTAATTGATTCCAACAATGTATAAAAAGAATTATACACCATGATCAAGTAGAATTTATCCCAGGTATGCATGGCTGCTTCAACATACAAAAATCAGTTTATATAAACCATCATACCAACAGGCTAAAAACAAAAAATCACATGATCATATATCAGTAGATGTAGAACAAACATTTGACAAAATCCAACACCCATTCAGGATAGAAACTCTCAGTAAACTAAGAATAAAGGGGAAACTCCTCAAGTTGGTAATGCATATTTACAAAAACCCTACAGCTAATACCATTCTTAATGGTGAGAAACTTGAAGTCTTTCCCACTAACATCAGAAATAACACAAGGATGTTGCCTCTCACCACTCCCTTCCAACCACACCGGAAATCTTAATTACGCAATTAGATAAGAAAAAGAAATAAAAGTTATATATATTGAGAAGGAAGAAATAAAGCTGTTTTTGTCTGTAGATGACATGATCATCTAGGAAGAAACTCTGAAAGAATCCATTAAAGACTCGTGGAACTAATGAGTTATTATAACAAGGTTGCAGGACACAAGGGTAATATAGAAAAGGCAATCGATTTCCTCTATACCAGCAATAAACAAGTGGAACTTGAAATTAAAAACAAATGCCATTTACATTAGAGCCCCCTGAAAGAAATATTTAGGTATAAATCTAACAAAATATGTACAAGATTTATATGAGGAAAACTACAAATCTGATAAACAAAATCAAAGAATTAAATAAATGGAGAGATGTTCCATGTCTAGAGTAGCAAGACTTAATATTGTCAAGCTGTCAGTTCTTCTTAACTTGATCTATACATTCAATGCAATTCCAAAAACAATTCCAGCAAGTAATTTTGTAGATATAAACAAACTGATTCTAAAGTTTATACGGAGAAGCAAATGACCCAGAATAGCTAATACAATATTGAAGAAAATCAAAGTTGGAGGACTGATACTACCTGGCTTAAAGACTTACCATAAAGCTAGAGTAATCAAGATAGTGTGGTATTGGCAAAAGAGCAGACATATATAGATCAATGGCACAGAATAGAGAGCCCAGAAATAGGCCCACAAAAATATAATCAACTGATATTTGACAAAGGAGCAAAGACAATAAAATGGAGCAAAGAAAATTCTGCTGAAACAAGTGGACATCTGCGTGCAAAGAAAATGAAACTAGATACAACCTTACACTCTTCACAAAAATTAACAAAAAATGGATCATAGCCTTAAAAGTAAACTGTAAAACTATAAAAAATAATGTAGGGAAAACCTTGGGTATGATGATGACGTTTTAGATACAACCCCAGAGGAACAATCCATGAAAGAAATAATTGATAAGCTGGACTTCATTAAAATTAAAAACTTCTGCTCTGCAAGAGACAATGTCAAGAGAATGAAAAGACAAGCTACAGCCTGGAAGAAAATATCTGCAAAAGACACATCTGATAAAACACTGATTCAAAGGATACAAGGAACTATTAAAACTCAACAATAAGAAAACAAACAACTCAATTGTTAAAAAATGGTCCAAAGACCTTACTTAACAGACACCTCACATAATAGAGCTCATATCTCCCCCGCCTCTGCTACCCCAGGCCCCTTAGTTTCCAGCCTCTTTCCATGTTTTACGTTTCTCTGGGCACTTGTCATTTTCCAATGTAGTATATAATTGGCTTATTTTATGTTGTTTTGTCTGCCTCCCCTCACTAGAATGGCAGCTCCACAAGGGCAGGGATTTCCAACTGTTTTGTTCACTGCTGTTCCCCAGAACCTAGAACAGGGAATAGCACACAGTATTTATTGAGTAAATTTTAATCAATATTATCACATAAACAGTAGAAAATCTTTGCCAGTACAGATGGTGATATTAAGTATCATGTACTAGGATGATGGGATCATGATAATAATAGTGAGCATTATTTATAAAGCCCCTACTCTTTGCCAGAAACTGTGCCAAATGCTTGATGTGGGCATACACCACACACACACACACACACACACACACACACACACTCAGAGAGCAGGAAGCATTTCACTAGGGAGAAGCTAGGATGAATTGATGTGCCTTGAGGATGACTTATTTTTGGTGTTCTAAATTGGTACAGCATCCTAAGAATAACTGACATTTATTGAATACCAACTAGATGGCAACCACTATGCTAAGCATTTGTAGTATTCTCCTTTCATTTTAACAACCGCATGAGGTTGATACTAAGCTTATCTTCCTTTTGCAGTAAATCTGAGGGGAGACTAGAGACAGGAAGTCATGTTTCGAGATAGTGCACGCAGACCCGCTGACTGAAAGGCCAGCTTGTAACGCCCATAGAACCCTTACCAAGAGCCAGTCCCTGTGCTAAGCACTCTGAACAGCAACTATCCAGTCCCCAAAAGAGGGATCAGGAAACTGGACAGCTTAGCTGGGTGGCAGAGCCCCATTCAACCCAGGGCTGTCAACTCAAAACAAACGTCACCTTCTCTATAAGGCCTCCCCGTCACCCTATTTAATACTGAGGTTCCCTCCACACACACTCCTTCTCCTTTTATTCCTCTCCAAGCACATGACTGCCTTGTTTATCTTCTGCTGCCCACTACAGTGAAAGCCCCATGAGGGTCAGAATTTAGGGCTGACTCTGGAGCACCCAGAACAGTGCCCAACATACAACAGACACTATTTTTTTCATCAAATCTAGTTAATACTGTCTTCTAAAAAAGGGTCTGAAGCAGAAGCAATGCTGTTTAAAGATAAGCGAGGCCAAGATGGTCTCCTTGCTCCCTTTGGGTTTAAACATTCAATGTAAAAGAAGGCAGAAGGAAACTAACCATTATTTATGTGCTTTGGGGTCCAGAATTGGAGTTCGGCACAGTGTGTGGATAATATAATTCTGAAGAGGAGCTTGGGCCCTGGGTTAGAAGTGTTGGGGATGAATGTCTAGAACGTCCCAGTGGTTCCCATCAGAGGTGATTCTGTGCCCATCCAGATACCCCAGGACATCTGGAGACATTTTTGGTGGTCACACTGAGGGATGCCACCAGCATCTAGTGGGTGGAGGCCAAGGCTCCTGGTGAACACCCTACAACACACAGGACCATCCCTCCCACAGCAATCATCTGGCCCCAAATGTCGACATGCTGAGGCTGAGAAACCCTGGTCGAAGCACCAGGAGGTGCCCTATCATTCGAGGGGATTTCTACTTCTGAGTGTGGCTGACAGCTCCACAGATGTTACCAGAAGCTTCTGTCAAGGCTGCAGCCTGTCCTCTGTGAAGGGAAGCAGACCCACACCGTTGTAAATAACCAGTCTTGTTTATAGAAAGCAATTGTCCCCATTATTGGAGGGATTTACATAAACTGCCAACCAATCCTTAGATGCCCGTGACTAAATTGTAGAGAACGCAAAATAGCGCTCTCTGAAAAAGTGATTTTTAATTACAGCTTTGATGCTGGGCCCTGGAACTGAAAAGCCAACTGTACCCTCAGGAGCTGCAGCCTGGGAAGCCTGAGCGAGCTGCCCTGTGGGCAGCACTTTAACCTGAACGCAAAGAGAGCCCACACTGGGGCCACAGATGAAAAGTCAGCAGGAAACCAGGAAGTACAGCCCCCCTGAAATATCACTCTGTGTCTGTGATCATGGCTGCATGATCCCAAATGTCTGAATGAACAGTAGGAAATTAAGTGAATGTTAAGGCATTTCCAAATATCTAGGTACTTGACACTTGTGACAAAAAAAAAAAAGACGAATTGTATTTTCCATTAAACTTTGCAGAGTATGCTTTTTTCCTACACAACTAAGGCAGAGCAGAAGTATTTAAAACTATTTGGTGCATTTACAACAATGTCCAGAATCACCATATACGAACACAAAAAAAATTGCAACATAAGATCCAGCTACACTAGCATAATTGATTTGTAAGTAGAGTTGGGACGCGGGGATCCCGACGTGATTAGATTCCTATGACATGCTGATGTGTCTCTGCAATTATTTAAGAATTTACATTAACTGTTGACTCAAATCTCAATTCATTTATCTGCTGCTTAACGCTGTGGTGTATAAGGGCACTCATTTTTACGGTTTATTTCGCCTTGTAGAGTGAAGCGCGGGATGGTTTTGCGAGCACCTGGTGCTCGCTGCAAGGCTGTGCTCTTCTGGTTGCTATTCCAAGTCCCAGTGTTGGCTAATTGCAAAGGTCTCGCTTCCTCACTTCTCGCCCCCCGTGGACACCCAGTGTGAGGTTTCACATTCCTATCATCAAGCTGCTCTGCCCGCCTTTAGGGGGATCGCAGCCTTCTGACGTCTCCTGGGAGAAGAGGAGGAAGCCTGCGGTAGGGCTTGGCTCTCAGGAGGATCAGGTGACAGAACGCACAGGAAAATGGAGGGGAAAGGCATTGCCACGAAGAGAGAGCAGGGCCCTCGGGCTCCACCCAAGGGGATGGGCCGTGCACAGAAGTGGGACACAGAGCAGAAGGTCTGGAAGTCTCAGGCCAAACCAGCAGGGCCTGTGGGTATATATTTCAAAGGAGCTGACTTTATTGGCCTCTTTATGGGTCCTTGGTGGGGAGGGAGCTACCAGGGGCCACCAGAACTTTTTCATTATCAGCATGCTATCCAATTCCTCTTTGCCCCCTTCTCATTCTCATTCACTCTACACCTGCACTGAGGACCACCACGTCTTTCCCAAGACTCACCTGCGTAGGCCCCTCTGACGACACACCAGCCTGCCCACTGGCTTGCTTCTCAATACCTCTTTCTGCTTCTCCTTTCTGGACTGTCCTCGCTTCTTTCCTTCTCCTACGTATAACTGGTATTTTACCATCTTCTCTCCTATGACATTTTTTCTTGAAGATTATATCTGATATCAAAAACCATGTCTGCAATTCCTGATCATTATCAGTTGTGCTAGTTAATGTTTTTTAAATTAATCATCAGTTCTGCACATCAAGCTACTTGTTGAACTATTTCAAACTGGTATTCCACCATCAACCCAAATTTACTGTGTCTAAATCCAAACTAAATCCCCATCCTCCACTTCAAAACATGCCACCTCCTCCTGATTCTCACATTTCTATCCTCCCTACCAAATTTTCTTGAAATAATTCACAGTTCAGTGCTGGTTGGCAAGCAATTTGGTACCTTGGCACAATAACGATAATGCAATTTTATTCCTATCTTTTGATTCACCACCATTCACATTTATGAAAACATAATCCGAAGAACCAAAACAAATTATGACAAACATAACACACATAAAATTATATTTAATGTGGAGGTAGCAACTAGCATTTAAAATCTGAGAAACTATTAGGCACAAATATGGAGACATATGTGCTGACGTAAAAACAGAAAAGTGACATACATTTGCATTTATAATGATTGAAACAATGTACAATACGCACGTAAAAAAGACTGGAAAGAAATACACTAAAATAATATTTATTGTCTGGAGGAAAGTGACCATATTACCTTGATTGTATGTTGTTTAAACTGAATTACATCTTGTTCAAAAGGCAATTCCTTCATCGTCCTAGATTCCTCCAGCTTTCTTTTGTTTGGCTACCAAGTTTTACATTTAACTCTTTAAATATCACTGCTATCCATCACTCCCTTTTCATCTTTGCTGCCTCACCCTTGTCCTGCCCTGATAACTTCCAGGCAGGATTACGATGCTGGTCCCCTGAGGAGGCTCCTCTAGGTTGATCCATCAACACTCCCAGCCCTTCTCCCTTCTCCTCCTCTGCCACAGAGGCTAGAAAGTAAACAACTCCACATCCCAGCCCAACAAAGCCATGTGACATGGTTCCAATGAAGAAAGCATTGGTAGAAATCTACTGGAGAATTCTAGGGACATGTTTGCTCTTCTGAACATGGAAGAACATGACAGGGGCTATCCACCTGCCAAGGATGGTGGAAGAAAAGGTTGAAAGGGCCTGGGTCCCTGACAGCATCATTATAGCAGCTGCTTCTGAACTTCTTATTGTGGGAGAAAAATAGCCCTTATGTTTTAGTTGCTGTTTGTTTTCTGCTACTCCAGCTTGATGTGCTGCTGACTAATATCTTGCCTAGCTGCTTTCCTGCTTCTAGTCTTACATCACTCACATCACCCTATAATTTTTATGAGTGAAGGATGAACAGACCAGAAAGGAAAAGTAAATAAATAAATATTGACAATAAAAGTAAAGGACAGCTGACACGTGAAACAATGTTGAAGACCTAAAAAATTACAAAAAGTATGAAAAAAAATTTTTTAAGAGTAACCACAGTCCATTTAGTAAGGTTTAAAAAATTCCTACACACATCATTAGTTACTCAGGGCATCAGTACCAGCACCAGAGTATAGCACAGTTAGTGGAGACTCTCAAGAAATATTAATTCTACAAAAATATTCAGTCTACAGTGGATACAATGGTGAGTCAAACATAAAAGACGTCACAGCAGTGGAGCTTAGAGTTGAATCGGGAAGGAATACATGAACAAAATAATTATGCAAGTAAATGATTAAAATCTGTGCTACAAATTATCAAATTAAAGCATGGTTTTTATAAAGGAGAACCTGGTCTAGTCCAAGTATTAGTGGGGACAGGGGGACCAGGCGCTACACTAAGCTCTGCTGAGATAAATTTGAGTAGGTTACATTCTGTGCCTTTGGGGAGTTGCAATAAATAACTAAGAAGCCCAGTAAACAAACAACTACAGTTAAGTACAAGGAGCACTCCAATGGGTGTGATCAAAGGCTATGGGGACACCGAAAAGAAATGATTGAGTCACTCAAGGATTGAGTTACCCTGAAAATTAATCCACATTCAGTATATCATCACCAAATGTTACCAAATTAATGAACTATGACTGAATTTAAGCATGAAACAAACCAGAAAATCTAAATTCTGACATATCAAAAAGTAATGAAATTGTTTAATGGTCTTTGAAGCACACAGTCCTAGCTCAGAAAATAATTGTGAGAATTAGATCACCCCCTCTAAGCTTGGTCAACCATCCAAATGACTAGATTTGATCCATGATTGTATGCATTTGAGATTAAGACAAAAATAAAGGAAACAATGAATTAGACCAGACTGTATACACAAGTCAGGATCAGACAGCAAGGCAGAAAAAGCCAACATAAGTTTACTTTGTTCTTTTATTGAGATCCAACTAAAAGACTTACACTTAAAAAGATTTAATACTAAGAACTAAAATCAGCCTTTTCATTCACTGTAGTTTATAAGATTATCAATAAACACCCAGAGACTTGGACCTTACATTAGTTCTGCCAGTGATCAGCTGTGTGAAGACAGAATCACATGGTTTCTCTGAGTCTCAGCCTCCTTATCATGAAAAAGAATAATTTCATCAGTAATATCCAATAATTCTAAAATAGACTTTCCAGAAAAACCATCCACCACTGTATCATTTTCACTGATTTCAAATATTGGCTAATTGTAACTGTAAAAAATCAGGAGAATACAAAGACATTTTACCAATAATTTGCCAGGCCACGATACATCAGATTTCACAAACAATAATCTGAATTTTCCTAAGATAAGCTGGCAAATGTATAATGTCTGATAATTAAGAAGCTATGCAGCCAAAGAGTAGTTCTGGAGTCTAGTGAAGTCTATGTGGCCTCATTAAACGGGAAGCACACACTTTCAATCAGGTGGAATCTTTTTGATGAAATCTATGTCCTTCTCTTGGATAAAGGAAACAATAAAATAATCACCCAAATATAATGTCACATATCACTGTACAGTATTATGAAGATAAATGAAACTTGCATATAGTATTTCTGCTGTAGGACATACCTCTTCCCACCTCAGTCATTTTTACTTAGAGTGTTTGATAAAGTTGCTTAAAGTGAATAAGGAGTTACAATATGTGTGCCAAAGAGGAGTTTGACAATTTAAACAAAATGGAATACGGTTTTGTCAGTAGATTCAAAAAATGACACAGTAATTATATGTAATGCCACATAATAATCCGAATGTAATTGCAGTGTAATTTTTCTGACATGCATTTACTATCCTTCTCCATCGTAATTATTATGCACAGATAACGTTACCTTGTTTTTCAAGTTCTCCACTATCTCCTTGAGGTGCAAACTTTTCAAATATGTAGATTCATTTTTAAATACATGGTACTTACAATACCTATCTTATCACAGGACCTCAACATATGAGTATCAACAACAGCAATACTAATATTTATGCAAATACCTAATGTTCCAGAAAGAATGACAAGGAAGGGGTACCATTTTCATAATTTTTTGTAATGTAACTTTTTTGTAACTTTTTGTAGTATATGATAGAATGGTTTGGGACTTCCCTGGTGGCGCAGTGGTTAAGAATCCGCCTGCCAATGCAGGGGACACAGGTTTGAGCCCTGGTCTGGGAAGACCCCACATGCTGTGGAGCAACTAAGCCCGTGCACCACAACTACTGAGCCTGTGCTCTAGAGCCCGCGAGCCACAACTACTGGGCCCACGTGCCACAACTACTGAAACCCACGCATCTAGAGCCTGTGCTCTGCAACAAGAGAAGCCACTGCAATGAGAAGCCCGCGCAGTGCAACAAAGAGCAGCCCCCGCTCGCCGCAACTAGAGAAAGCCCGCGCGCAGCAATGAAGACCCAATGCAGCCATAAATAAATAAATAAATAAATTTTTTTTAAAAAATGGTTTATCCTGCTCTTCCCGTGCCATCTGTTCTCTCGTCAGTGAGAGGGTCCGTGTCATCCACGATGTAAGAGGGTCTGGCTAGTGTAAATGAGGTGCCTCATGAGGTTTTCAATGGGAAAAGCATCTCTGCTGCACATGCTTCAAGGCCGACAGCCACAGACCCTCTGAGCACACGCAAGCCTGGTGGACAAGCACAGCTGCGTCCTCACCCCTTTTCCTATCCGGACCCACACCCGCTCCAGAAAACGTCATGTTAATGCTGTGATATAAGCAGATGCTACATCCTTTGACAAACTCAGAACAAAATTATAATGTGTGGAAATACAAATTTTACATAAAGATGAAAAAATGGATGAATGATGTAAAAATTCATTAAGTTCTGTGATGGTTAATTTTATGTGTCCACTTAGTTAGACTATGGTGCCCAGCTGCTTGATCAAACAGTAGTCTAGATGCTTCTATAAAGGTATTTTTTTAGATGTGATGAGCATTTACTATCAGCAGACTATAAGTAAAGTAGATTATCCTCCAGAATGAGGGGGTCGGCCTCATCCAATCAGCTGAAGGACTTAAGAACAAAGACAGGTTTCCTGAAGAAGAAGGAACTCTCCCCAAGACTGCACCACAGATATTCTACCCGAGTTTCCAGTGTTCAGACTCAAGACCACAACATCAAGTCTTATCTGAATCTCCAGCTGCGGGCTTGCCCCAGATTTCAGACTTGCCAGCCTCCACAATAGCATGAGCCAATTCTTAAAATTTCCCCATCAATCAATCAATCAATCAATCAACCTCAATCTCTCTCTCTGTACACACACACACAAACACACACACACACACACACACACACACACACACACAATCCCCTACTGACTGTCCGGAGAATCCTGACTAATACACATTTATTCAGAATGTTAAATATATTTAGTATCTTCTTTGAAAAACATATTTTTTGGCTTTGTTTATGACATTGGTAAATTCTGTGCCAACCCTAGTTTTAAGGTTTGGATAAACAATATTAAAAACTTCATGAAACCAGCTGAGAATAAAGTTGACATATTGAGCTTATGTACTTTCTAAAATTAGATTTGTGTACACAAATATATATTGTGTACTTTCTATAGAAACTTAGTTTATATTTTCTATAGAAAAAATAGTATGAAAACATGAAAGAATTCAGGTAATCATGACTCCCAGTTAATGACATCAGACTCTACTTCTTCTATGGGATACAACACACAGCAAAGTTCAGTCATTTTGTAGAAATACAGTAGCATAATCATAATCTTATGTGTAACAACTGCAAAAAAATGTTTTAAAATCAGGGTGTATATTACAATATTTTCCATTGTCAGACCAGTTTTACATCTTAAGGAGCAGTTCTTCTTGATGTACACCACTACTTTTCATATCAGAAAACACACTTTAAAAAAAATTATCTTTATAAGTAGAAAGCAAATTACAATGGCTTTAATTTTAGACCAAAGTTGTATTTTATTAAGATTATAAATGGTGTTTTAAAAACGGCATCTTATTATTTTATATATAACAGACTGATATCAAAAAACATGTTGAAATTAAAAATGTTAAATTATTTTTTAATCGCCCACAGAAATGCTGTGGTGGGCATCTTTCAGAAAGAAAGGCCCCTCTCAGGGGCCTTGAGGAAAGAGGTACTTACTAACTGCAGAGTCATAGGAGGTCGAGTTGTGCTCTCCTCTCATGAAGGGATATGGCGACAGGTAAGCATGCATGCAGTTCTTCAGTGGTGGCTGATTGGCTAGGAAGGAGAACAAAACAAAGGCATTTGTTACTGAGAAGCTGAGTGAAGGTTTGTTCCTAACAGAAGAGAAATACAGGATCTGGGGGTACACAAGCAAAATAAAACTATAGGTTAGATCGACAAATTCAGAGAATTATTGAGTAAGGGAGGAAACTTCCTTAAAAACCTCATATGGTAAATAAAGCACAGGGGACCTGGCAAGTGGATTCATTTAAAACATCTGGCGCATGACCTAATTCAAGGGAGAGAACGCCCTTAATATCACCCCAAGATTGAAAGCACCAGATTTCATTCGTTTTCACAACTATATTCTCCAATTCCTAACATAATGCCCAGCACATAGTAGGTATTCCAAAAACAGTCATTTAAAAATCTAATAAATTTCGATTTAACCTTTATTGGTTCTAATTAATAGAAAATTTCTTCTATATTCTATTTTCAGGGAAAAGATGTAAATGATAGACCATACAAGTTAATAATTCAAGTACATTTTTAGCATTTGAAGAAACCACAAGAAAGAACTTTAATGTTGTTTGAAATCTTGAAGATTTCATCATATACCCTCTTAGGAGTAAAATACTCTTCCCTTCTCTAAGTCTTGGCAAACTCTTCCTCTTGCAAAGTCTGACCTACTCCACTTTACCAAAGTCTAAATAATCTTCACTGGCAGATCACAGGCTTATTCTCCTCCCCCAAATGACAATCAGAAACTCTATGAAATATTTCTCTCAAAATGCCATTTCATCATTACTTTGTTCCTTTTACATATGCCATTTACCGTTGACTCGTCTTCTGTGATCTCATATTTGTATGTTATATTCCATGATCTTGACTATTGTTTAAATACCATACTTTGATTTATCACAGGAGTATTTTGATAAGAAGACTGATAATTTCAACCCACAATAAGTCTGAGGGTAATAAACAGTTCTTTCATTGCTGGATGCAATAAGATAAAGGCTAGCTATTTTCAGTGAATTGATTTTCAAAGATTAACACAATATAGAAAAAGCAGTTGAAAGAATGCATCATATTTTTAAGGAGCTATTCTACTTCAAAAAAGAACTTTAAAGTTTCTATGAGAGAATGGAAACATCAAAAGCAAAGCATTTCTGAATATTGCCCACAAACTTGGTTTAAGCCCAAACAGAGCAAGCTTTCATCTGCCACTGCTGATCACTGTTTTGTTATAAAGAAGATTTTTTTAAACTTTGAAGCTATTAATATAAAATAATACATCTTTAATTCTGGATTTTTAAACTTGGGATTTCAAGCCCCCCAAAATAGCCAAAAGAAATAAAAGCATTTATTTGCAACATAGCAATAATAGACACTCGAAAAAAATACTATAGATAATATCTGTTTTGTTTGTTAGGGCTGGTGTATTTTAAACTTGAGCGAGGAAACAGCGGATTATTCAATTCTGCCATAAGTATTCAGACTCCAATTTCATGTTAGAAAATAAAATAATTATTCCTATAGCCATTTCTACTTAATAAAAAGGAATCACTTTATGAACATTTGGAAGATATCCTACTGAGATTCTACAACTAAGAATCCAATCCTATTTTATAAGTGACATGCACCAAATGAGAAACTGTTCATTTTTATTTTAAAGCCAAGGGGGAAAATAAAGCTGAATTCCACTTACTGTACCAGAACTGCCAGATATTGGAATCATTCTCTTCCACAATCCCATTAAACCAACATCTCCAGAAGAATCCTTCATGGTGGAAAGTGACGTTTTCTATCTGTACAGAACGCAAATGAAGTAACTTGCCATCAACACAAGGAACATAATCTAAACAGTTACCTCCAGGAAATTTTTTAAGCAATGTATTTTTTCCCAAGTAATGATGATCAGTAGCTTTCTACATATCTCTTCTATGAAGAAAGAGACATTCCACTACCATTTTCGGATTTCAAGAGGATACATAAAGCTATGCTCGTTACTATCGAGTACAACAATATTTTGAAGAAGAAACGCACATTCTGTTCACCTGAACACTTTCCCACTTCAGTCGCAAGAAGCCAATAATCTGATCCAAAAGCCACCAAAAAGAGTAAAACCCCCAAAGCACCAAAGAGAGCCCCAAAGAAGATGGCAATGTTTAGTCTCATTTTCAATTCACTGGCTTCCCTTTAAATAAAATAAGAAAATAAAAAATAGCTAACACCTAGCTCCTCAACCAAAAAGAACAAAGATTTTTGAACAGGCAGAATCTTCTTGAGAAGTGTCTCTTAGCTTCTGTTTCGGTGGCTTCGCACTCGCACCCAGCCGGTGGATTTGTATTGCCTTTGCTCTGCCCTGGAGGGACTCCAGCCCAGCAGCTGAGAATGGCTGACTATTTTAGGATACTGATTGAGGAGCTGTCTCTCTCCCATGGGGATCAAAAAATAACTGACCTTCCCCTGACTGTGGAGGGCAGTATCAGGAGCTGGCCAGAATCATCGTTACTGCTGCTGGGTAATCCATAGAAGTGGAAAGAAGACGGAATGGTATGAGGTCATTGACGGCACTGGCCCAAAGTCTTAAGTGTCTGAACAAGCTCCTCTTAATCCAGAATGACCATTACAAACCCAAAGACACTGAAGACTCTCTTTGAAGATATATAAACCGCAGCTATAAAGAACCACAAAGACCTCTCTTGGATATAACTGAGGTTGTAATTAGTATCTTAATCCTTTTTGGATATTTGTGGGATATGACATAATTAGTGGGTTGACAGATCTAACGTAACAGCAAGTACAATTCAGATTTTAACCTATACATTCATAAGTGTATTTAAAAGATCAAGAATATGGTAACATAACCTACTTAAAGTAGAAAAAAATACTTTTATGTAGCATACACTATGACATAAAAACAGCACTTTATATAGCAGCTCCCAGATCTTGCACAAGTTATTCCAAATAATCATCTCAAAAGTGCACTAATGAAAAAAAAGTCTCAAAAATATATTACTTTCTGGATTAGGATGAAAGAATGTGGTCTACTTTTTGTTTCCTTCATTTTAAATATTCAACCTCCTCAAAATATGGATCTTACCTGATACCCATACAAGTCACCAAATAGCAATGAATCTATACTTTCTTCATGTCTATCCTCTATAGCTCACTTCTTTGTTTTTGTTCCATGTCTAACTATGCCCGAGAGCATTTTTTTAAGTATTTGTGTAATATTTTAAAACTTTCAGTCTCTATAGCTATTGGTTTTTATAATCCCAGTTGTAACACAGGTCACTGCATCTTTTCAAGAGGCATCTGAACTCTACTGACTTCCTTCACCACTTCTGTTTGACATGGGATAGATCCTTAGATAATGAAATTAGCAAGGGCAAAAAGACAACTCCTTAGTAAGGATGTAGGGCCTTGACCAGCTCCAGCTATATGCAATCAGAAGTGCCCAAGAGTCATGAATGGAATTCTAAGTCATAGAATCTTTTTTTCTTGAATTTTATTTCATTTTTTTATACAGCACGTTCTTATTAGTTATCTATTTTATACATATTAGTGTATGTATGTCCATCCCAATCTCTCCCAGTTCATCCCACCACCACCACCCCACACACTTTCCCCCCTTGGTGTCCATACGTTTGTTCTCTACATCTGTGTCTCTGTTTCCGCCTTGCAAACCCGTTCATCTGTACCATATTTCTAGATTCCACATATATGTGTTAATATACGATATTTGTTTTTCTCTTTCTGACTTACTTCACTAAGTCATAGAATCAGTGACTGTGAGGGTTAAATGGAATTTGAGAGTACATCTGTGCTGATCTCTCATCTAATGCTCAAATCTCCTTTATAAGATTCTGCAGATCAACAAGCCATGCCATTTTCAGCCGTTTCATTTAAGGACATCAATAATGTCCATAGCTCTGCCTTAATTTCTGCCCCAAACTCCTCCCCTAAAGGTTCCAGTCTTAATCGTATCCTGTCCCCCAAGGCTGTACAGCATGTTTAAACTCTGTCGTATGACAGAGCTTTCTGATATTTTGAAGAAGCAATCATTTCGTGCCTCCCTCCAACCCCACTCCACCCCTTAATATAGGTCTTCATTTTTCTAAGCTAAACATCCCATTCCTTTAAACATCCCTTAGACTGGAACAACTCCCAATCTCCTTGCTGTTCTGATTCTTTGCTACAATCTGCAAGTACTTGATTGACGTGAGGCATAGCGAAATATTCCGGGTAGAATCTAACAAAGTTAATATCACCACCTTTCTTATTTGGATGCTGTGATGAGCAGAATAATGGGTTCCCAAAGATATCCATACCCTAATCCTAAATATAATCACGTAACCTGTGAATGTGTTACCTTACATAGCAATATCCTGGATTATCCAGGTTGACCCAATCTAATCACACAAATCCTTAAAAGAAAAGCAGAGACTCTTTCCTGACAGTACTCAGAGAAAGAAATGTGACCACAGAAAAAGGGTTGGAGAGTCGCTGGTTTAAAAATGTGGGAAAGAGACCACACGCCAAGGATTGTGGGCAGCTTCTAGAGGATGGAAGAGGGAATAAAACAGATTCTCTCCAAGAGCCTCCAGGAAGGACTGTTGCCCTACCAACACCTTGACTTTGGGGATTTCTGACCTCTGGAACTGCAGGATAGTAAATCTGAGTTGTTTTTAAGCCACTGACTTTGTGTTAATTTGTTACACTGTTACAGCAGCAATAGGAAACTAACAAAGATGCTGTTCTATAATTAATACAATATAAGATCAAATTAAGGGGGTTTTTGGGGGGGGAATGCATCTTCAAGAAGTGCTTACTGAGAACTTGCGAGGGTCCAGGCATTTTATCAGATACGCAGGGCCTGACCTTGAGGAGTTCATGAGCTAGTGAGAAAAAAAGATTCTTCAGAATGAGGTGCCTAAGGTTGTAATAAGCTTCTGGCCGCCCCAGTCACAGCCTCCTGCTCAGCCACACCCCCTCCCAAGACGACTGTGGTTGTGGTTTTGCAGCTTTACTGTAGGTGACAATGCTGTTGTTTGCAGAGGAAGAGGAATCCTTTTAGGAAGGTTTTATTTATTTTATTTATATTGTAATGACATGTAAAAATCCATGCATTAATACTAAATCTTTAACACACACACATTCACAAACACATACACAAACAACTGGATTTTTAAAATAAGTAGAAAGAGTGCAGGATCTATTATTGCTACAGTTCATCTCAATTTTGGTTTCGGTCACAAACAAAAAATCGTCTTTCTGGATGAGATCTATCAACTAATATTTTTTCACCATGTTTTGGTGTATCCAAAAAGGTATACGCATCATTATCAAAACGTATATTTATCAAAGCAGCTACTAATGTAACCAATCTAATTGTTTCCAACCATTCGTTCGTGGGCATCCATTTGAGAAAGATATCATAGACTACTTCCGACATCATCAAACTGAACTTCTTTAGCTCAGTTATCCTCAGTGCTTCTCACAGTGCTTGACACACAAGGGGCACTAAGATAAAAAGAAAAATCCATTTGTATTAGGACTCTTGGCTGTGATACAAATACGTAGCTTCCTGAGCTAGCCAACTGGTAATCCATCAAGAAGAAATGGCTCTGATCTGGCCTGCTGTTTGTGAAACTTGGAGAAGTGGATTTTAGCAGGGTCTGTGCTTCCTCTGTAGATAACCTCCCTATCAAACTACCACTGGCATTTTTCACAGAACTAGAACAAAAAATTTCACAATTTGTATGGAAACACAAAAGACTCCGAATAGCCAAAGCAATCTTGAGGAAGAAAAACGGAGCTGGAGGAATCAGGATCCCTGACGTCACACTATACTACAAAGCTACAGTAATCAAGACAGTATGGTACTGGCACAAAAACAGAAAGATAGATCAATGGAACAGGATAGAAAGCCCAGAGATAAACCCACGCACATATGGTCACCTTATCTTTGATAAAGGAGGCAGGAATGTACAGTGGAGAAAGGACAGCCTCTTCAATAAGTGGTGCTGGGAAAACTGGACAGGTACATGTAAAAGTATGAGATTAGAACACTCCCTAACACCATACACAAAGATAAGCTCAAAATGGATTAAAGACCTAAATGTAAGGCTAGAAACTATCAAACTCTTAGAGGAAAACATAGGCAGAACACTCTATGACATAAATCACAGCAAGATCCTTTCTGACCCACCTCCTAGAGAAATGGAAATAAAAACAAAAATAAACAAATGGGACCTAATGAAACTTCAAAGCTTTTGCACAGCAAAAGAAACCATAAATAAGACCAAAAGACAACCCTCAGAATACGAGAAAATATTTGTAAATGAAGCAACTGACAAAGGATTAATCTACAAAATTTACAAGCAGCTCATGCAGCTCAATAACAAAAAAACAAACAACCCAATCCAAAAATGGGCAGAAGACCTAAATAGACATTTCTCCAAAGAAGATATACAGATTGCCAACAAACACATGAAAGAATGCTCAACATCATTAATCATTAGAGAAATGCAAATCAAAACTACAATGAGGGGCTTCCTGGTGGCGCAGTGGTTGAGAGTCCGCCTGCCAATGCAGGGGACACAGGTTCGTGCCCTGGTCTGGGAAGATCCCATATGCCACGGAGCGGCTGGGCCTGTGAGCCACGGCCGCTGAGCCTGTGCGTCCGGAGCCTGTGCTCCACAACGGGAGAGGCCACAACAGTGAGAGGCCCATGTACCGCAAAAAAAAACAAAAACAAAAAAAACAAAAAAACTACAATGAGATATCATCTCACACTGGTCAGAATGGCCATCATCAAAAAATCTAGAAACAATAAATGCTGGAGAGGCTGTGGAGAAAAGGGAACACTCTTGCACTGCTGGTGGGAATGTGAATTGGTACAGCCACTATGGAGAAGAGTATGGAGGTTACTTAAAAAACTACAAATAGAGCTACCATATGACCCAGCAATCCCACTACTGGGCATATACCCTGAGAAAACCAGAATTCAAAAAGAGTCACGTACCAAAATGTTCATTGCAGCTCTATTTACAATAGCCAGGAGATGGAAGCAACCTAAGTGTCCATCATCGGATGAATGGATAAAGAAGATGTGACACATATATACAATGGAATATTACTCAGCCATAAAAAGAAACAAAATTGAGTTATTTGTAGTGAGGTGGATAGACCTAGAGTCTGTCATACAGAGTAAAGTAAGTCAGAAAGAGAAAGACAAATACCGTATGCTAACACATATATATGGAATCTAAGAAAAAAAAAAGTCATGAAGAACCTAGGGGTAAGACGGGAATAAAGACACAGACCTACTAGAGAATGGACTTGAGCATATGGGGAGGGGGAAGGGTAAGCTGTGACAAAGTGAGAGATTGGCATGGACACATATACACTACCAAACGTAAAATAGATAGCTAGTGGGAAGCAGCCGCATAGCACAGGGAGATCAGCTCAGTGCTTTGCGACCACCTAGAGGGGTGGGATAGGGAGGATGGGAGGGAGGGAGACGCAAGAGGGAAGAGATATGGGAACACATGTATATGTATAACTGATTCACTTTGTTATAAAGCAGAAACTAACACACCATTGTAAAGCAATTATACTCCAATAAAGATGTAAAAAAAAAAAAGAATCCATAGTAGACTCTTATTTAGAAATAAAATAGAACTATCCAGGGGTCAAAAAGTATCTTTCTTCTTTAGAAAACTGGACCATTTGTCTACCATTTGAAACTCCTAATTTACCATGATTCCTAAAATGCTCCCAGCAATCATTCAGTATCTCTTCCCCAGGTTCTCTCGGCAGCTTAAAAAACTGTCTATACTCCAGGGTGATTGTTAAACAGCTGCTGTGTCCTCATGATCTCTTTACAAATTCAGACGTTGGATCTTTTCCCTTTCAGCCTCTTTTCTAGACCAGGTGATGAGGGGAGACAGACATACCTTAGCACCAACCTCAACTCACAGTAATCCTATAATAGAACAACTCCATGGCTACTGTACGTGCCCACTCCTTTAGTGAATACTGAATCTGTTTTACGCTGATATGATTGTCACAGTGAATCTGCAAGAGCACAAGCATAAGCATGGTGTCTCAGGTTCAATCCTGTGGGAGACCTTGATGGTCAGAAATGTAAATGGAGGAGAATGATAATAACTAATACTCATGAGCATCTACTGTGTGCAGACACCATCCCAAGCATATTAGATGCCTTGAGTACAAGTAAGTCTTCAGTAGGTAGAATATGAAATAATCCATGTCTTGGGTGGGAATTTCAGCATCTAAAGGTCTTCTTGGTAGGAGTTAAAGATGTTCCTGGTCGCATGTAGAAGGCCAGAGGTAAGCAAAGAGAGCTCTGCATGGGGTCCCACTGCCAAAGGCAATTCACAATAATTTGTTTATAACTTTCAGTCTGTCCTCTGGATCCCTGAGGCTCCATGAGAAGGCAACGTGGCTGACTGAGGACCAGGAAATGACCCTCTAGGATCCGGTGAACCTGGGACAAGAACAGGAACTGCAGGGACCAGCTCTCATTCCCACGTTCTCCCTTGTTACTGGTATTTCAGAACGAGTATTTCATTGAATTAAGAAGAGGCGGACTTTCCTTTCACAGATGACTGATACTGGGCAAACGGTTCAACTCTGAGTCTCTGAGGTTTTTTTTTTTTTTTATTGGAGTATAATTGCTTTACAATGGTATGTTAGTTTCTGCTTTATAACAAAGTGAATCAGCTATACATATACATATATCCCTATATCCCCTCCCTCTTGCGTCTCCCTCCCTCCCACCATCCCTAAGGATGGCACTCTTCTGAGACATTATGTCTGTTAACCTGTTCATTCTCACGACTCCCAGTGTACAAGCCAGGAGACCGAGGCGCAGTGACATACGCCCCTGCCCAGGGTTGCCTAGGCAGGAGGTGGGGCTGGCACGTGGTTACCATTCACTGAGTGTTGTCTTAATGAATGAACAGGGAGGTATTTAGGACAGGTTTCTCTGAGTTTTTTTAATACAGAAAATGGGAACAACGCTTCGGAAGATGATTGGGGGTATCAAGTCAGAGGACGTGCATCAGAGGGGCTGGTGCACCACACACATTAGGCTTCTCTTCTATCCTGCCTTTAGCTGGGGATCATTCTTGATGAAAAAAATATATTTTTAAAAAGAAAAGAAAAGAAAACTCCCTATGCTAGCATCCCAGATCTGACTCAGGTTTATTCCCACAGGCTAACTTCTCACCAAGGGCTCCCAGCCCTCCTCTCATCCATACACACCATCCTCCCTCCTAGGTCACCAGCAGTTCCCCAAATCCCTGCCCATTCTGCTCCCCTCAGATGAGAAGTCCCTTCTCTTCCTCCTGGCTGATGAACTCTTCATTAATCCATTCCACAAACATTCACCATTATGCTGCGGTGTGCAATATGTTCTTCTAAGTGTTGAGTTACCATCCGCACTCTCCAAGGAGACTGCATTATACACCCTATACCACTTTCCCATATATTTAACTACACTCCTGCCCTTCTAGACAGTTGTCAATTCCTGTGTCTTGAAAAAAACTGGGTCAAGAAATTTTGTTCAATGAATAAATTAATAATGAATGAACAAATGTCCCATGGACAATCTGCCCCATTATCCTTCAAGATGTTACTGGGGACACTGGTCCCAACATCTACAGTGTCCCATTATGAAGACCTGGAGGAAATTTCTGGATGCTAAAAAAATGTTGTGTTTCCACAGAGCACTACTGTTATTTGTCATCTTAGAGACACTATACTTGATTCATTTGACAAATGCATATGACTTGCCTGTTCTAAGACAGGGTGCTGTGTCCTAGAACCGTGACAGTGAATAAAATGTGCTCTCTACCCTCAACGAGCTTAATTCTCATGGCACTGAGAGTACTTTTCTTCGTTTTGGTACCTGGAAAGCTCGGGGGCAAATGTGCAAAAGGTGATGTCCCAGCTTCCTGCTTCCCTCCCCTACCCCGACTTCCTCAGTTTCCTTTCTGTGTGCCCCTGACTTTCTCTCTCTCTCACACATGTTTTTAACCTATTATTTTGTATGTGTTTATGTAAGCAGCTTCAAATACTTTTGAGAACAACATAAAGACTAAACAGTGAAGCAAACAAACATAGACACTTTGTGAAATCAGATATGAGAAGTCACCATGTATCAGCTGCGTTTTTCCATTCTGAAAGATCCTTGAATTCTCTGTTCATCCCTGCCTTTTTTCCCGTCATTCTGATTATTTCTACTGTCATAATTTCACTTGGCAATCCTCCCGACTTCCTGGAAATAGCATCCCCTTTAGAGTCTCTTGTCATTGAGAGAAATTATGGCAAAAATGTTTTTAATTTTTCAATCTAAAAAATCTATAGTCAACCTTTTAAAATCTTGAGGATACAAAGATCATTAGCATTCCAAGGCGGTGTGGTAAATTTTTTTTTAACAGATTAAATAAAACTTGACAACCAAAGGCTAGATGACCATAGACAATAGAAGGCTTTGCCTATTTTGATTAAATGTCTTTTTATTTAGTTAACTGTGTTTTTTATCGATAAATACACTAAAACTTAGCAGAAATCCCAAGCCATGCTTAATTTGTGAGTGACAAGGAGCAAAATATTTTTTTCTAAGGTCATAATTTCTAATCCTGATATTGTAATAGTCTTAATTATCTCAAAATATCTCATGAAACTATCTAAACATTCTCCAGAAAAATTAATTCTGGTTCACTTTAGTTTAAAACAAATGCAAGAATGGCTCACCATCCAAAAGTACTGAACAAATGTGTAAACAAATATACAAATCAAACTTTCAGAAAACTGGAGTGGTTTTTTGGAGATTTTCGGGTAGATTCTTTTTTGTCTTGGAATAATATATTGCAGAACCACAATACTTATCTGCCATTCCAACATGCAAAATTTCTGAACACCAAAAGCTTTAGCAAAGCAAACCTGATTGGCATGAGGGTGCACATAAGCTATCGTGTGAATTCTTACATATTTGACTTCACAAGCATGAATGTGTTTGATTACAGGGCTCGCCAGGTTCCACGGGGGGTGTTAAGTAATGTACGGTATATGCATGTTGCTACTTTTTCAAAATCCTCAAAATTCTGAGTTCTAAATACACCTGGCCCTCAAGGTTACGTATAAGGTTACATATAAGGCCCTCAAGGTTACATATAAGGGATAGTGGCCCCACAGTCCTAGACACAAGGCAATAGACTAAATGATGACCCTAAAATTAATTGTTTTCCCTGTGATCACGATTGAAACAGATTTTTCCTGCCCATGAACCATTACTATATGTCTCTGTGACTCTAATGACCTTTGTAAATCTGTTCTGTGTTACGGTTCTGGGTTCTTGTGTGTCATCCTCCCTGCTACCTCCCCCATCCAACAATATGACAATAGGACCACAATCTGGAATTTTAAGAGATTATTTTCACAAGCCTTCTCATCTTACACAGAGTACAGGAACAACATATAAACTCTATGGGGGTGATAAGAGGTTCTGTTTTTGTTTACTGCTACATCCCTAACACGTAGCACAATGCTTTATGTACGTGCTCAGTAAAAACTTAGCTGACCAAGCAGCAATCTTACTGAGTTGAATTAAATTGGGTTGAACATTGCCATCTGCTGGCCACAGTAAAAAATTGCATTCCATGGTACACTATGGTCCACTGGGATTTTTATATAATGCAAATATTGTAGAGCAAGGATTTGCTATTGGGATTTTTATATCACACAAATACTGTAGTGCAAGGATTTCCTATTTTCACAGGATATGATGCTGAACAGCCTTAACTAAGATGATGCCATCAAAGCACCAAGGCCCTGATAAATACTTATGCTGAACACAACTGTATCAGGATCCACAGGCTCATTCACTTCATTAATGTGGGCAATTTACACTCCACCAAATTAAGAGCTACTTACACAAGTAACTCAAACAAAGGGAGTTCTATTACAAAAATATCTTTCACTTTGTAAAAGTGTCCGACGCCTAGCTCCAAGTTCAATTCCCATAAAGAACTCTTAGTGCACTTAAGTGCATTAACTCTTGAAAGGCACAAAAAACTTGGAACTTATTTTTTTAAAAACCTGCCTTCAATTGCAATCAACACACCAAAAAACATTTCAGAAACAAAACTGAGGACAAAGGGGAAATTTTCTGATACATAAAAATAGAAATGAAAATTATGTAACCATAGGAATGTATTATATAAACAAATACACATTTAACGATTATAATTTTGATTTAATTTACTCATCCCTTTGTCTCGTTGTATTTCTTTCTGAGGGTACACGTATATTCCATATACCAGAAGCCTGTGAATGAAAAGGTTCCCCTCTCTGGTCTCCTGGCTGTCAAAGTGCTTTGCATGAATCTTGCACACATGACTTGAGTCTTAATCTAGAGAAAGACACTTTTATTTATCCTTGGCTCTGGGGATGTTGCCTTCCCCTTAAATACCTTTGCCACTGGATCTTTCTTTATTTGTAAAGATGAAGATGGACTTTTACATTTCCATTCCTAAGACTTTTCCAAGAAGGGATTTGTGAAAAGCTCAAATGAGCCCCAGGTCTGTGAGCCAGCACAGGTCGACCCCAAAGGAAAGACAATCCAATTCATGAGAGAGTGTGGGAGGCAGGGAGAGACACACCCGGGTGACCTTAGTGCCCCCTGAGGGTCTCGTCGGGGGGAAAGTAGCTGGTGTTGCATTGGTGTGAAATTACAGTCAGAATGCAGGCAGAGGGTCTGATCGCTGCAGGTGCTACAGACTTCCCTTCATGTCCCGCTCAGCCAAGTCCCTTAAGTTCTATTTAATTTAATTACACGTGTGGTAAGGGGTTAAGGGAGGACTTATCAGCATACTCAAATAGCACAAAAGCTAAATAATAAAAAAGACAACAGCGACAAAATAATAACACCCAGCACTCACTTTGTCCTGAGCATTAGTCTAAGAGCTTTGGGCTTATTAGGCCATTTACCCTCCACAATAACCCACTGTGATAAGTGCTGTGGTTTCCCCCGTTTCATCATCGAGAAAATCAAGGCAACTCTGAATCTCTCTATGGCAGAGTTCGTTATTGCGGACTGATTTGTTACTCGTCCCCAAATTCATCTGTTGAATCCCTGACCACCACTGTGACTACATATGAATCAGGACCCATGAGGAGGTAATTCCGGTTAAATGAGGTTGTAAGGGTGAGGCCTTAACGTGTCACCCCAGAACACGGAGATAAAGTCAAGAGTTAGATGCTCTAGGCAGATCTCAGTTCAGCATCAGTTGTCAAAGAAATACTACAATGTGGAAAAAGCAATAAGGCTTCCATTTCCATCCTGGAGTTTATAGAGAACTGGGAAGAGCATTCTGCCACCTTCTCCGCAAGTAAAAGGTGAGACTAACTTCAAATGCATGACTTTTCTTGAACCCATGGGAGAATCAAGGTCTCAGGTAAACAATCAAACAACTTGTGTTTCTGAGGAAAACTTGTCTTTCTTCTGTGGGAAGAAAAGGGACCCAAGCTTTGGGGAAATGCAGAATGGCAAGCATGTAAGTTCCTAAGAATATTCAGCTAAAAAGTTCTAATGATTTGCATTTCTCTAATAATTAGTGATGTTGAGCATCTTCTCATGTGCCTCTTGGCCATCTGTCTGTCTTCCTTGGTGAAATGTCTATTTAGGTCTTCCACCCATTTTTTAACTGGATTGCTTGTTTTTTTGATATTGAGCTCCATGAGCTGTTTGTATATTTTGGAGATTAATCCTTTGTCTGTTGTTTCATTTGCAAATATTTTCTCCCATTCTGAGGGTTGTCTTTTTGTCTTGTTTATGGTTTCCTTTGCTCTGCAAAGGCTTTTAAGAGTAAGTAAGTCCCATTTTGGAATATTACTCAGCCATAAAAAGAAACGAAATTGAGTTATTTGTAGTGAGGTGGATGGACCTAGAGTCTGTCATACAGAGTGAAGTAAGTCAGAAAGAGAAAAACAAATACCGTACGCTAACGCATATAAATGGAATCTAAAAAAAAAAAAAAAGGTACTGATGAACCTAGTCGCAGGGCAGGAATATAGAGGCAGACACAGAGAATGGACTTGAGGACATGGGGTGGGAAGGTGAAGCTGGGGCAAAGTGACAGTAGCATCGACATATATACACTACCGAATGTACAATAGTTGGCTGGTGGGAAGCAGCTGCATAGCACAGGGAGATCGGCTCGGTGCTTTGTGACCACCTAGAGGGGTGGGATAGGGAGGGTGGGAGGGAGGCTCAAGAGGGAGGGGATATGTGTATGCATATAGCTGATTCACTTTGTTGTACAACAGAAACTAACACGGTATTGTGAAGCAGTTGTACTCCAATAAAGATCTATTTTTAAAAAAAAAAGGTCTAATGAATCAATACAGGCCAAGTGTGGTCAGCATGAAGACCCTGCAGGTCCCAATAAAGGAGGATTTGATGAGCTTACTTTTCCTCAACAATCCTTGAGATCCTTTCCCATCTCGGTATTGGCTGGGAGAGCAGAAAAGCAAGCACTGCCAAACCACTGACCTCCCTCCCCTATGGAACAAAAGCCTTAATCTGCATGGGGAAGAGCAACAAAATTGTCACATTAGGGCACTGGTGGAAACCCTCTGTAGCTGAGTGAGACAAGAGGTTAATAAAACAAGAAAGAAAGGGATAGAGAGAGAAAGAAAGGAAGGAAAGAAGGGAGGGAGGAGGAACTTTCTCCCCCTGAGAGAGAAGCAGGACTATGCACAGAGCATGCAGAATTGTACAGAAACTACTCTGTATGAATCCATAATGGTGGATACAGATCCTGATACATTTGTCCAAACCCATAGAACATGTAACACCGCGAGTGAACCCTTAAGTAAACGAGGGACTCTGGGGGATATAACTACCAGTCAGTGTAGGTTCACTGACTATAAGAAAAATACCACTGTGGTGCAGGACGCTGACAATCAGGGAGGCTGGGTTTGTGTGTGTGGATACAGAGGATATATGGGAACTCTCTGTATTTCATGCTCCATTTTTCTGTGAACCTAAAACTGATCTAAATAATAAAGTCTACTAAAAAGAAAACAACCAAAAAAAAACCTCTGTCCCTAAGAGAGGAGCTGGAATATGTGATGCCAGGCCCAGCACTACAGCTGAAAGAGGGATGGGAGCATTTGTGAAGGCTGCACCCCCAAGACTCAGGTTCGCAGGGCCCGTCTAAGACAGAGCCTGGCTGAGACACAGTTATCGGAGAATGCTCCCCTCCCCTGCCGGCCACCAACATGCCAACGTCAAGTACAAAAAACACTGGAATACACCTAGAACTGTAACAGAAATTTGGCACTGCAGGCATTAGGTACTGGATAACTCTGTTGTGGAGGGTGGGGTGCTGCCCTATGAGTTGTAGGCTATTCATCAGTATCTCTAGTCTCTATTCACTAGACGCCAGTAGCACACCCCAAATTCAAAGATGTCCCAGGCAGCGCCAAATGTCCCCAGGAGGCAAAATCACCGTACTTGAGAAACACTGCACTAGAGAAAGGTCAAGAGTATGGTGTCTGGAGGGCAACCACGGCAACAACAAACTACAGTCTCAGACCACTCTCGACCAGATTAACACACACCCTCACACTGAAGGACTGGCAGGAGGAAAAGTGTGTGTATATATACGTACTAGTATAATTTCACTATTACTGTCCTATACAACATGCCAAGCTTTCAACAAAATATTACAGGAACGTGAAAAGCAAGAAAAACCAGTCTGAGTTCTACTTCCAGAATGACAGTCAGGGCAGTTCCACGGATCCATTCCCCAGTGAAACTAGTATAACTCGTGAAATCTATTTAAAACATCTGACCATTTAAAGTCTAAGAAAATTGTCCTAAAAGCAAAGAGCAAATGAAGAAACCTTTATTCAAAAAAATCTACTTAAATTTTGACAAGAACAGCAAGAGTCCTTGACATTTTAGCCATGGCCCACTCCCTCCTTATCTCGCAAAATTTACAAAAAATAGTAATTCACAATAGACTACAGGCCTAAATGTAAGAGCTAAAACCATATAACTCTTAGTAGAAAACACGGGTATAAATATTCATGACCATTAATTAGGCAATGATTTCTTATATGTCACAGCAAAAGCACAAGCAATACAAAAATTAGATAAACTGGACATTATCAAAATAAACTTTTGTTCATTAATGGACACTATCAAGTAGGTGAAAAAATAACCCTCAGACTGGGAGAAATATTTGCAAAGTATATATATCTGATAAAGGACTCATATCTAGAATATATAAAGAACTCTTACAACTCAATAATAAAAAGACAAACAACCAGTTTAGAAATGGGCAAAGTGTCTGAACAGACATTTCTTCAAAGAAGATATGCAAATGACCCATTAGCACATGAAAAGATGCTCAATATTATCGCCCATCAGGGAAATGTAAATCCACAATCATTAGATAACAAGTGTTGATGAGGATGTCGAGAAATTAGAACACTCATATATTGCCGGTAGAAAACAGTTTGACAGTTCCTCCACGTTTAAACGTAAAGTTACCAAATGACCTAGAAGCTCCACTGTGAGAGAAATGAAAACACATATCTCCACAAAAACTTGTACACAAATGTTCACAGCAGCATTATTCATAATATCCAAAAATTGGAAACAACCCAAACGTCCATCAACTAATGAAGGAATAAATAATATGTGGTATAACCATGCAATGAATGTTATTTAGCATCCATGCTACCATATGGATGAACTATGAAATCATTATACTAAGAGAAAAAAAAGTCACAAAGGAACACGTATTATAAAATTCCATGCATTCTGAAATATCCAGAATAAGCAAATATAGAGTCAGAAAGTACATTAGTGGTTACCTAAGCTTTGGAGGGCTGGGGGTTTGGAGGGTTATGCTTAAGATGTGCAGGTTTTCTTTTTGGAGTGATTAAGATATTTGAAAATTGATTTTTGTGATGGTTGCACAATTCTGTAAATATTTTAAAAGTTATTGAATTACACATGTTAAACAGGTTGATTGTGTAGTATGTGAATTATATCTCAGTAATGTTGTTTAAAAAAAAAGAAAGAAAAAACACAGTCTGAAGAGACAAAGCAATCGTCATAACCAAACCCAGATATGACACAGATGTTGAAATTATCACACAATGAAACTAAAATAATTATGATAAATATGTTAAAGATTATGTTGGAAAAGGTAGACAATATTTAAGACCAGATAGGCATCTTCAGCAGAGATGTAAACTGTAAGAAAAAATCAAATGCAAATTCTAGATATCAAAACACAATAACAGAGATGGTGATTGTCTTCGACAATTTCATCAGCAGACTAAACACAGACAAGGGAAGAATCAGTGAACTTGAAGATAGATCAAAAGAAATTATCCCAGCTGAAATATGAAAAGAAAAAAAGAGTGAAAGAAAAAACTAAACAGAACACATCATTCAAGGTCTAATGGGTAATAGCATTAGGTCATGCTACTGCATCACTGGAGTCCCGGAAGTACAAGGCAGAAAATGGGGCAGAGGAATATCTGAAGAAATATGGCTGAAAATGTTCCTAAATGAGAAACACAGCAAATAACAGATCAAAGAAACTCAGACAGTATAAAGCAGGATTAATACCGAAATAGAAAAAGCACACAAGTAGGCCTATCATATTCAAACTGCTGAATATCAAAGAAAAAGATAAAATCTTAGAGGCAGCCAGAGGGAAAAAGCAAATTACCTACAGAAGAACACAGCAGAGGTATCATCAGATAATATACAAGGATGAAAACAATAGAGTGAAATCTTTTAAGGACTGAATGAAGAAAAAACCCACATCTCACTCTAGAATTCTATACCCTTTAAAAGTAAAGGAAAAAACAAGCCTAGTCATACAATAAAAACAGGGGGAATTCATTGCCAGCACATAAGATAAGAAATGTTAAAAGAAGTTCTTCAGGAAGAAGGAATGTGATATAGATCAGAAAGTTGGTTCTAAACAAAGAAAGTAAAATTGCTCTCCTTCTAGTTTCCTACAGTGGAATCCTGGATTATTGATTTTAGATCTTTTTTCTAACATATGCATTCAACGCTATAAATTTCCAAGTGCCACATTTGTTGCATCTGCCAAGTTTGATAAGTTGTATTTTCACTTTCATTTGGTTGAAAATATTTTTTTAAATTTATCTTAAGAGTGTATCTTTGACTATGCGTTATTTAGAACTGTGTTGTTAATCTCCAGATATTTCTGAGTGTTTCAGCTATTTTTCTGTTATCTAGTTTAACTCCATTGGGATCTAGTTCTAGTACATTTTTTCGTAGATTCCTTAGTGTTTTCTACATAGATGACCATGTGGCTTATGAATAGGGACAATTTTATATCTTTCTGTCAAATACAGATGTCTTTTATATCTTGTGCTTGCCTACTGCATTCAGCTGGGAAACTGATGAAACTCACTGGGAAGCCACCAGAGGGGTGCCTATGGAAATGGCCAGGAAGTTACTTGCTGGGGCACCTGGGAGGTTCCCCTGGAAAGCAGCTGGGATGCCCACTGAACTTGCCACCTGTATGGGTGCCACTGAACCTTGCTGGGGGCTAAGGAACACTAAGTATCTCACATTCTCATGGCTACCACACACAGCACACTAGTCTGGAAGAGAAGCTCCTTCCCCATGCAGTGTCCCTCAGCACGGTCTATTGCCAGAGTTTAACATCAAGCCACCTAGCAAAGGAGATATGTTTACAGGGTCCAGCTCCAGGGTCACACAGCAAGGCAATAAGGCGTGTATCTGGAGCTAAGAGCAATAAACTGAAAACGGGCATGGTCCATTCTTCGGTACTCAGCTTCCAAATGCACCCTTCTGTTCACATTTCAATTTTCATAAAACAACTCTATTTTTCCACCTAACACAAGAAAAAAAGTCTCAACGGTCGTTGCACCCATTCTGGCTCTATACGTTACTCAATTACTCCTCAAATTCAGTCAGTCTTACTACATTTTCTGTTACCTAAAGACTAAATTGTAAAGTTAGGCTCCAACTGCTTGTATGTAAAATTACACTTGGAAGAAGACAGAAGAAGATTAGCATACGCGAACACCCACATGTATAACAGACAGAAAATATGCAAAGCTTCTACAAGTCCTCACTTCTGTACTGGGCCCGGGCCCAAGGTCCTAGCTGATATCTATGGCTTCCTTCTTTTGCTACCTATTTCTTTTTTTTTTTTTTTTTTTTTTTTTGCCAAGGTTCTTTATCTAAAGGAGAAAACTTTTCTAGAGATTTCAGAAACAGTAGTAATGTTAATGACCTAATTCAAATTGACAACAGCATGACAATTAACATATAAAATTTCATATCTATAAATGAAGCTTGAAACTAAGTGTCCCTTAACCAATTTATTCCTGGAAACAGCTATTATAGGAATAACAAGAGACACTGATTCCAAAACTGAGATTTTTCTTTTTTTTTTTTCCTACTTATTTCTTCCTTCACTTGCCCTCAGCCTAAACATAAGCAGGGGTCTTTACTCCATGTAAGGATGAAACTCTTCCTTCGCGAGTTCAGGAACTGATTTTCCAGAGTTCTATCTGCTTTTGTTTCTATGTTTCTGGAATTTTCCACATAAAGTCCTTCCTCACTCCACTGTACATCACCCAATTTCTCCTCGCTAACCAGGCTCCATAACTCCAGCCAGGAGAGGTACCCCTTTTGCTTCCTAACGGGTTGGTAGCACCTGGAGGCCCAAACGTCCATATGACGGCCTCCTCTCCTCTCAGTAGCACCTTTGTTACGCCCCTGGTGGAAGCCCTGCCCTCTTGCGATGGAAAACCTCAAAACCAGGCGGCTCCAACTTGCCTAAAGGACAGCGAATGTTCCAGATGTGAGTTCCCGTCGCGGGCCCCAGAGAAAGCGCTCGCGGCTTTTGTAGAATCCTCACAACTCCAGGAGGCTGGTCCACACTATGTCCTCCTGTGTTTCAAGGGGGCAAACCGAAACCGGGAGGGGCCAAAGGAACTTTCTCCAGGTCAGTCACAGCCAACTAGAGCCCTAGGTCTGCGCATCTTCCCACCGAAGCCGGCGCTACCACCTAGGCCCACCCCTACCACTCCTCAGGTGAAGCTCATTATCTCAATTACCTCCAGTCCTCCAATAGCATGGGCGGCGGGCTCTTTATCCCCAGGATACGCAGAGCTTCATTATCACCGTCATAAAACCAGCGCGTCGTGCACACACGTCCACTCCCCGGGCGGGACGCGAACCAGCGGGAACCCGTGCAGACTCCCCCCGCCGCGTCTGCTTAGGAAGCACAGCCCAAGAAGGCAAGCCCGCGGCGTTCAGCTCTGCGCAGGCGCAGCCGCTCGCTTCCGCCTGGGGGCGGGGCCAGCGCCGCGGGCCTGTCAGGTGAGCTCAGCCCCCAGCGCGTGTGAGCCTACGGAACGCTGGGGCTGTGGCGGCTTGGCTCCGGACCGGGGCCTGGCCTCGGCGACACCGTGGCCGCGGGAGAAGCCCAGGACAGGGACCCAGGCGGGGGCTCCCGGCCCCGGTACCGTCGGAGCCTGCCGCTTCCTGCTTTGTCTCTACCTGGTGGGATTCCTGGTGAGTGCGTGCGGGGCTGGACGCGAAGTGCCGGCTGCGTCCGCGACCTGGAACCCGATCAAGGGTGCTTTTCCTTGCAGCGGTCTGCCTGGTGATGCCTCCCTACCTCTCAGTCCCACTCTTGCCGCGTAACCCCCTTACCTCTGCACCTGACCACAAATGAGGCCTGCCCATCGCGCCTGCACTGGGTCCAGTTCGCGCCCCCCAACCGCAGCCCCGCCGTTTAAGACGCTCCAGCACCAGCTTCAGGTGTGACTCGGTGACCGAGTCGCGCTCGAGGGTGACCCTGGGTGTTAGATCCTGTGGCAGGTGCATCACCTGCAGCCTGGACAGCAGGGGCGCTCGGGGCAAGCTTGGGGAAGCCCAGCCGTGCAGTAGCTAGGGGAGCGGTAGGAACACACAGGTCCTTCTTACCAGGCCAGCTGGGGAAGTTCTGTTGGTCACCCCGCTTGGGCAGAATTAGGTACATTTTCCTTAGGGTTCCTGGTAGACTGGAATGCTTAAAAATGCAAATCACAGTGAATTATACACATCTGCCTTTCCACAAACTTCATATATTGCACAAGGCAGGTTCAGTTTTGTTACGACTTGTGTGCACGTCCTGGTTTAATAAGGACAATTATTAATTTCCCATGTAGAATGGGAAGATTAGAAAACTGAGTGTATGGTAGGGTAAGCCATCCAGCCAGCTGGCCCTCCATTTATTCATGGAATTTATGAAAACCTGTTACGGGGTAGGGGTCATGGAGCTCCAGGCACTGTAATACACATTCCCAACCGGGAAGACCCTGCAGTATTACTAACTGAGCTTGTGTTGGTAATTCCTGTGCCATTATATGCGGGAACCCTACATCTGCCTCTTCACCCCTCTTTCCCCAAGTCTAGGCCTGGTTCAGTTGCCCTGGTTGTGAGCTAATCCGGGTTAGGGCAGCCTTGGGACAAGGACCCAGGAGGATTTCCTCTTTGCTGGGCCTGGGACTTCATCTTGAAGACAAAAGGAGCTGGTCAGTTTTAAGTGTCAATGGGAGGAGGCTGCCTTCTGAGGCCTTGAAGATGGTCCCCAAGGGCACTGGGTCCTGGCAAAGAGGAATTACTGTTTGCTGCCCAGATGCAGGTGAAGATCACGACTCCCCAGTCTGATGCCTGACTCGAGTTAGGATGCTGAGCTGTGCTTAGCTAGGAGAGGAGTGGGGAGACAGCCTCCTTCCCCATCCTCAGTGCAAGGTGTTCAACAGTCTGTAAAGTTTAATGTTGAGCTAGTAGTTGTTAAGACAACGATGAAAGCATGTTCATCAAATCCCTTAGACACAGAACCATGAGACACCCAGGGAGGGCAGCGTTTGCACCAGGCTCTCTGTCTCCAGTTACCGTGGCAGACCCCACCCCAGGCTCAGTGCTTGGGTTCAGAGCCTGGCTCTCCTTCTGATCCCATTTCTTTAATCTTAGTTCAGTCTCAGGATGTGGTGCCTCTTCAGCCTTCCAATCCAGTCACCCAGAATTCAGAACCGTCCCCTGTGGGTGGTTCTTCAAATTTGGAAAGGGAGTTCTGTGTCATCCATGCTCTGGTAGGGGATGGGGACCACCCTAACTCAGATGGTACTGGAATCTGGCTCTGCCAGATGAAAAGGACCCTCACCTGGAAAGTCCAGACCAGGGTTCAGAGAGTTTTGGAGACCAACATGACGAGAAGGCAAAATAGTGTGAGATTTTTAAAATAAATTTGCAGATCATTCACTATGACCTTCCGATACAGATTTAAATATTCCAAGCTTCTCGTATGTTGGCTACATGCTGTGCACATGGCACAGCCTAATCTAGCAAGCCTGATGGAAAGTTTTAATAATTTTAATAATTAGAAAGAAGCATTAGGTCTCTAATATCTTAAGGAGAAAATGTAAGATTTCCCAGAGTTAAAAGAGAATAGGGAATTTTTTAATGGAAAACGTTGTAAACAATTAAAATATATGCCACTTTGGGTATCCTTGAAGAATCTAAAGGCTCTTTGTTAGCTAACATCTAAGGAATGTTATACATAATTTAGTTGTTATTTTTAATATACCTAGGGATGTAAAGACCCCTAAGACTTTTAGGAAGATGGTTTCCAATTGGAAGAGGAAAGGAATAAGATGAAAGCATTTGCCAAAATGTTTTGTTTTTAGCTCTTATCTGTGTTTCCAGGTTTTAGTTTGTTCAGGAAGGAAGACTAAGATGACCCTCTAGGTACTTTTTGATTAGCATCCTAAGATGATGCTAAGATCTATGATTGCGGTCCTTTCTTTCCTCCAGATACCCGGAGAGATTTAGATTCCATTTAATCAGCTTTAGTCAGGTGATAATTCTTTTTTAAAAAAAAGATAATCTACTAATCAAGAAATATTTGGGTTCCTACCCTGAAAAGGGTCCTAAAACTTTAGAATGTGTTCATCAGATATCACTGAGAGAGGTAGATGTACCCCGAGAAGGGTTTAAGTGGTCCCCTCTCACCTGATTTCCTTATAAATGGTTATAAGCACATGACCAGTTGCCAGATTTGAAGTGCACTCAAAAGAGGGTGGTTTTGAAGAAGCTATGGCTTCAGAAGAAGGGAGAAGCTGCCTTTTATAGTCATGGAGAAGTCAATTTTAAAACAGAACTTCCTGAGAGGAAAGAGCTAGCAGCCGGCTAGAGAAAGATAATATTTTTCAGGCTAAGTGTTAAAGTAAGTCTGTTATGAGTTGCCGTTTTCATATTTACCTCCTATAGATTTCAGCCTGACTACTTACAGCTTCCCCTCCCCTTCTTATTTAGAATAATCATTCGAAATAAATGACAAGTGGTACTGGGAATTTTTTTGGGAAAAAGAATCTTGTTGGACAATTGAGTTTCCTTTTCTGAAAAAGCCAGAAAATTCAACAGCTAGCTGATGTATTTTGAGTCTTATAAATCATCAGCAGGCTGATGAGGCAAAGCTGATAGTAAAGCCCAGAAGAAACTGGCTCAGAAACAGAGGAAATTTTAAGTAGTCTTAAAATTGAAATAATGAGCCATGGTTCTGGTATTATAAACGTGTCAGCTATTTAAGGTCACTGGATATTAAGTATATGGCCATCTAAAGCTGTAACCATGGAAAAGGGCCCCTAAGAAGCGTATTTGGAAGTTCGTGTTTCTATGTTAGGTTAATGTACAGCCACCAAGAGAAGGAAGCAAAGGATTAATTGTGGAAGAAAAAAGATATTTCTATTTAACCAGGATTCCAGGAAAAGGAATTTGGGTTGAATATAAAGAAAACTCTCTGTGTGTGTGCAAGATGTGTTTTTCCTCTCCTGAACCAGTTGTAGCAGGTAACCAAGTGACAGAGGAAGGAAAACAAAACTTAAAGGAAAAAATGTCTTTCTACTAACTCGAGTATTAGCCCAAACGATCAGTACTTACCCCAGAATTGAAGGAAAGAGAACACGTTTCCACTTCTGCTGTGTCAGACCTCCCTCAGCCATCATGTCTCTTAATGTTCATCCCGTTTCTACCACGCAGGTACTGTCATCCCCACTTTTTACAGATGGCAGCACCGACGCTGGTAACATGAAATAACTTTCCAAGGGCACACGCTTAGTAAGTGATGGAGCTGGAATTGAAAACCTCTGACCCCAGGGCCCATGCACCTTCTGCGCCTTAGTGAAGAACGGCAGGCCACCCCCTAGTACATCAGCCTTCTCTCTCCTTTCTGCTGTACTGAGACTTTCCCTTCAGGTCTTACCTCGTCAGGCTATAGACGGCACATGGGTCTCCTTCCTTGACTCCGGGAGGAATTTCACATTATTTAACAGGTGCTGCTTTGCTCAGAACTACGCATTATCCCTCCCTCTTGGCTCATTTCATTACTCCCCATTTTCTAAATTGGAGGAATGCATGGAGTACATGCTCCTTGAATATTAAGGATCAGTGACAAAGAAGCTAAAGTTAAAATGGATTCTCAGGGCGATCCAGGCATTTACAGGTGGCAGCTCTTGTTACACATTGTACTTGGATTCCTTGATTCCTTGAATTTGATGAGTATAGCTTACCGTAGAATACAATTTTGAGTTCTTGTTTGCTCAAAATTTTAGATACTGTGGGGTTTTTTAAATCAGTTTATAATTAGGATCACCACTTTAAAGACACCCAGGCCTCAGTTTCCAATTTGCGTTAATGAGCGTTTTGTTGCTTAGGAGTTGTTTGGTGTGAGCACGGTCATCCCTTTACTGAGCCTTCGTGTCAAGTCTTTTGGAGCGAGTCCAGCAGTTGCTGGAATAGTAGGTGAGCAATCCTGCACATTTTCAGGGCACTGATTTTCAACCCCCCTGAACTGAGTACCTGAAAACACATCAGTCTTTTAGCTAAGTAATATCCAACGGTGAACTGAAAAGGGGATAAAATGAATTTCAGACTATTTCAGAGTACAACCCTGGAGCAAATGTAGTTCATCTTTTCCTAGACTACGTATGTTCAGAGAGGTTTCCAGGTATAGCATCACCCCCATGCCCCACACCGCCTGTGACGTCACAGGTACTTACTGAGCCTCTCCGGGGAGCTGGTTAGGCATGGACTCCTGCCTGCGGGAACCTGTAGCCTAATGTTATAGTCATGGAGAAGTCATGACTCCTCGCCTCATGCAGGGTGAGAAGGACTCTCTCAAGGTCCCTAAGGGTGACCTTTGCCTCTAGTCTCTCTCCTGCTTTCCCTCCATTTTATTCTGAAGGCCTTTTACTAAAAATTATATTAATTTACTCTTCCATCTGAAAAATTATTATGGGGTAATTTACTTTTTAAAAATGGTCTTTTTTTCCCTAATGTTTTTCTGTTAATTTCATCCATTTTTGTGATGGGTCTAGCTGATTTTATAGATATCACTTATGTTTTTTACAGGCTCCTCCTGCGGCGTTTTGCAGTTCTTTTCCAGCACATTGGTGGTAAGTCCTCTTCCACCTGGCAACACATGTTGAAAGTATAACCCTACGCCTCTGAGGCCACCCATCATGGCTGTAGTAAAATAGGGGGTTGAGGTTTACCAAAAAGGAAGTGTGCAGATGGTGAGGACCGGCAGTGCCCTTATTTCAAGAAGGATCCCTCGGTCATCTCTCTCCCTCAGTTGACCTCTGAGAAGACATAGGCCTGAAGAGATTGCGTGGCTGGATCTGAAAGGACTCGCTGAGTCAGAATGAGAGCCTGCTTTTTAAATTGTAACATGTTTTTCCCATGATTCCCTACCAAATTTGTACTAGGAGAAAAGAATGTAAACAGAAGTTATTACCAGTTTTGTTTGTTTCAATTAATTGACAGTCATCAAATCCATTCAGATCTTAGGATTCTATTTGAAGTTGGGCCTTTTTGAACTACATGGCTTATCAATTATAAAACTTAAGTGTATAGACGGAGGAGCCACTAGGAGTGGTGGGTTGTACACCGACCGCAGGGGGTAGAAAGATCCAGAGCTGACCTCGCCACTGCCACTTCTCACCACACAGTAGTTTGCAGTTCAGAACCTGTCACTGATGCGCCCCTTCTTTCCTGCTCCTGTGTGCCCTCCAGTGCACCATGCTGGTCCTGAGGCCTCGGCGTCCAGTCATTCGTGCAGTACAAACAGAATGGTCAGTTTTGTCCCAGGGATTGATCAGCTGTGACCTTGGTCTAAATAGCTGGTCTCACAGTGAGTGAACACCATGTACATACAACACTATGTTCCCGAAGAGTGGCTCATGTGTAAAATATATTTTATTATTTGTTTTTGTTAATGAATTTATTTGTTTATTTTTGGCTGTGTTGGGTGTTCGTTGCTGCGCACGGGCTCTCTCTAGTTGCGGAGAGCGGGGGCTACTCTTCGTTGCAGTGCGCGGATTTCTCATTGCAGTGGCTTCTCTTGTTGTGGAGCACGGGCTGTAGGTGCGTGGGCATCCGTAGTTGCGGCACATAGGCTCAGTAGTAGTGGCTCATGGGCTCTAGAGCACAGGCTCAGTAGTTGTGGCGCACGGGCTTAGTTTCTCCACCGCATGTGGGATCTTCCCAGACCAGGGCTCGAACCCGTGTCCCCTGCATTGGCAGGCAGATTCTCAACCACTGCGCCAGCAGGGAAGGCCCTGAAACTACTTTAATACTCTTAAAAATTCTTCTTTCACAAATTCCAGCTCTCATGACCCCATTTAGTACAAATGAGAATGGTTTTGATGTATAAATATAAAAGTTGGAATTTCTGGGGCTTTCCTAGTTTCATGTGATGTATGATTTTCTCCATAGTGACTAATTAAACATTTCCGTGTAACTTAATACTTTAAACTTCTGTACGACATTTCACAGAAACCAGGAGAAGCACTCCTTTGTCAGCGTACACACATACAATTTGTTTGGCAGATACTGTAACTGGAGGCCTCATTTAAATTAGAAATTTAAGTAGAAAAAAAGCCTCGTTTAAATTAGAAATTCAGTTACCACTAGTACTTATGACTCAGCAGGACCCAATGAAATAAAAAGGGGGAAAAACATTTGAATATTTAATTCAAAGTATTCCGTTACAGAAGTGAAAATCAGAAAAGTCACCACCAGTATGTCCAGCATTAAAGTCGGCTGGGCATCTCACGGAGGGACTTTCTCCACCCTACAATACGAGGACGACGGGTCCCCATAAAACCTCTGTGACAGACTGAGAGGTCCCGAGCCATCCAGAAGAATCAATAGGCCATGCGGGTTGAAACGTGACCGTCCATTTACAGCAGCTAGGTTAACTCTGCACACAGAAAAACTCATTCCCTGACCAGACCGGTATGAGAACTACCCACGGTTTACTGACTGTTCTTAGAGGTAGTCAAGTAGAATTTTATTTGAAAAAGAATTGTAGAAAACTAGAAATATAAACGGGATTGGAAAATGACGTGCCAGCAGAACACTGAAAACACTCGACAACTAACTAACCATTTGGGTATTTGGCCACCATCTGCTGACCGACCGTCTGAGGGTGTCAGCCACGTGGGGAGTGAATGACATTGGGAAAAATTCCAGAGGGAGCTGTCATTTCTTGTCATTTATCGTGGACGAGAGCTATGGTCCCTGCCAGGCAGCAGTTACCAGCTGGGGCTCTCACTTGCCTTGCAGGTAGGTTGAAGAAAGGACCTGGTTAAAATGTGGGATATAAAGTACCAGCAAGCTGGGACTTCCCTGGCGGTCCTGTGGTTAAGACTTTGCCTTCCAACGCAGAGGGTGCGGGTTCAATCCCTGGTCAGGGAGCTAAGATCCCACATGCCTTGCCACCAAAAAACCAAAATATAAAACAGAAGCAATATTGTAAGAAATTCAATAAAGACTGAAAAAAATTGGTTCACATAAAAAAAAAAAAAAACAGAAAAACCCCAGCAAACTACCCATTTTGCTCTAAGAGTGGAGAAAAAAAAACGAACCAGAAAATCCCAGATCACCAGACAGTTCTGATTCATGAGCCTGGCTTATTCAAGCTGACGGAGGGAATCAATGTTCAGTGTTCAGGCCTCAACAGATAATGTCACAGCTACATCAACTGCACAAAGAAACCCTTCAATCACCCTTGAAAGAGTAAAGTATGCACTTGGAACTAATAAAATATTAGTTCTCATACTTGTTTGTGAAATGCCAGTTTTAACATAAACATGATTTGGGCAATGCAACAGATGCAAAATGTGCTGAGACATGTAATAAGTAACTGCTTCTCGCTTCTTATATAAAGAAACATGCCGCCCCCCGCCGCCAGGTAAAACGGTACACCCCGACTCCAAAACTTAGCAAAAGCCGAAGGGAGTTTCACCCTGAATATTTGGGGGCATATACAGCAAACACATGTTTCCAAAAAGTGTCAGACCTTGGGGCCAACTTCTAATCGCCTGCTAACTGACAGAACTGCTCCCAATAACCAGCCTTAGCATCACATATAAAGAAATAAGCCCTGACTTTGTAAATAGTTCAAATCAATTTTTTGACAACAAATATGAAAGACCCATCAAAATTCCACAATCACAGTGGAACTCTGGCCGGATCAAGTGTTGTTTGAAACAAGGGAATTATTTACAAGGGCAGGGAGGTTTCTGTACTGCAGAAATTTAGATTGTTGTGACATTTAGCTAAAGGGTTTCAACTCCATACCCTCTCCTCCTGTAGTGTCTAGAAATTAATAATTTCATAAAAAGAAGGTACAGAGAAAATACTAAAGTCAAATTTCTTTTTCATCGATTTTATCATTCCACAGATAAGGAAAAATTTAAACTGATAATAAAGATAAAATGACATAAGTGTTCCTTTTTAGAAATTTACACAATGTCATCCAAGTGTTTTACCTGACTTTTAATTGGTGAAAGCTGAATTTGGTCTACGTGCTTAACAAGAAGTATCATCATAAACATTTCCATGTTTTTCTCCTTCCGTTCCAGAACGTTAGACTCCTTCTAATATTTATTAATCTAGGACACCAAGAAAAATCAGGAAATTCATTTTTAAGATAATTTTACATCTCAGCTTCCTTTTCAGATTTCATAAACTGTAACTTAGTCTTCAAACTCTCAAAAATATACATCACATCTCTTGGTGAATCATAGTCCTATAATGAAAATTCTAAATTAAAAGTCAGTTTTAATTTATTTCCAGCAGATGAAATACATATATATTTTTTATATATAAATATTTCCATTTAAAATTAAGAATTTTGGCACAGGGTCCTAAACTTGCAGTTTTCAAATTACGTCTACACTGCTTTCCACTGATCAACCTGGGAGAGTTTGGGAAACAAATCGTGCACTTTTTGAACTTGTACCTTGTGTGTTTACCCTTCCCTCTGTCTCATGCCCAACAATCTAGCAGTATTCCAAGATTTTAGAACATGAGAAAAAAAGGTAGAAGATTTACTTCACATTGGTGGAGGAAGAAGGAAGGGATAAGATTTACGGCTGAGGATTTCTAAGTACCGGATCTTTTTGTTTAATTTATTCATCTTTTTCCAGCAATTGTAGGTGGTCGCTTGTCTCCTTTGCTGTATCTCCAATGTGAATCCAAGGGACTACATGAGTGGCTTCATCTCATATCTAAACCCAGAAATTTTGAGTCTTGTTCTAGTCAAGTTTTAAAGAGGGGGTTTTTCTGGGAAGAGTGACAGGCCAATAAAATCTATTGTCTGAGAGATTCCAATATTAATCTTTAATGATTATGTTCCACTTCTTGTCTTTCTGCTGTACTTTTAAAAAGTACTCAGATGAGTAGAATTCGTTTTTAGATGAAGAATTTGAGCTACTACTTTCTTGAGGGGGGAGAGGTAAGAAATTACAGACTAGTGCAAAAAAAAGAGAACTCCCACATTCTCCAAAGTGCTTCCTGCATAAAATTCAAAACCTGAATTCTCACCAATTGGTTAAACATTGGAATATTGTTTATCCCTACTTTTATCTTTGTCTGCTTGGAGCCTCTGTCCTGGATTCAAAGTTCTAGAATGTGCTACAGAAAAGGTCTAAAGCAGGTGGCTGCAGGTGGGCGTGACAGGGGGTCTCCTGCATCCTCCTCCCAGTATTGCACAAGAGAAAACCCGGCAGCCAGCTGTGCAGGCGCTGCCCTGTCATCTCCACACCCACCACGTGAGGCCAGACTTTGTCACAAGCTGGCTCTGAGTCTGGCATAAGCTGGTGTCACCCACACAGCCCTTCTCTTTGTACCATTTAAACACGACGGGGAGATGGAATCTAGATGTCACCCAAAACACGCGGTAGAACGAGGAACAAATTGAAAACCAGCTGACTCTCATCATTTCATAGGCGCTACAGTCTGGGAGCCAGGCCACGAGGTTCTGCCTAGATGCTCTGGCTGTTGCCATCCTCAGGGGTCTCTGCTCCGTGCCGTGCTCTTCCTTAACCAACTGGCGTCAGCTCAGGATCAGGAAATACCTCCACCCTGAGCTGATGCCCCCCATCCTCTAGGAGCTGCCCTGGATGCCATGGAAAGGTGTTCTGAGTATTTTCAGTGCCGTTCACTGAAAAACTAATTGCAGATATACATATTTTTTCATAAATAAAATCTGAGGCATATATGTATATATTAAAACTTTCACCAACAAGGGTGTGTTAAAAATTTCAAGTTCTGTCCTTCAAGTTCAATAAAGGCACACGTGGCTTTTTTTTCTTCAGGCTTGCACAGAATACAACTGCTAGCAACAGGTCCTATGAGACATGTTATGGGGCTTTTGTTTCTTTGATTTTCTGCTTCTTGGGATAAGCATTCGCCCCATGGATCAAAGGCATGGCTCTACCGCCCAAGGACAGTATTTAGGTGCATAGAGGGTTGGAAGTGGATTCCCTTGCTGTGTCAGGCTGCTGGGTAACCAGCCACAGCTGGGCAGGGCCGGTCCCCCCAGGTCTGCTTTGGCCATTTCCATTAAGGCTTCTCAATCCCGAATCGACCTTTCCGGTTTCCAGGTTCTGATGCCCTTCGGACCAGCCTAGGTGGCGCCTTGGGTCGGATGCCTTCGTTCATGTGGTCGCCCCGCATGGAGCTAAAGTGGCCTTTGGAGAGGAGGGGCTGGCAGAGCACGCCTGGGGCCTGGGGGCCCCCCTCTTTGCTGTGGGCAGCTGGGGAGCTGCAGGGCTGCGCTTGCCTGGAATCAGCATCTGCCTCGTTCTTCCATTCCATTTTATAGGCCTGGGGGGCTTTCTTTGAGAACTGTTCTGGCAAGAAGCGCCTGGCTCGGGGCTGCAGGTTGAGGACGGTGGTCCCGACGTCTGGGTCTGAGTCACTGCTGTTGCCACCTGCCAGAGAGCAAAAGAAGGACAGCGTGGGCGGGCCTTTTAGGGAGAAGGTGTTACAGGCGACTGGCCAATACATTTGTGGGTCTGGCACCTGCTGTGCCCTCCCTGGGGCTCTGGGGGTCGGGCAGGGAGGCCAGAGGGCTCACCCCGACTCCAGCTGAGTCCTGGGCGCGTGCATAAGTCCCATGAGCACGCATGTCCACAAGTGTGTACTCTTGCTAATTCTGAAGAGCTTCCCATGTGCCAGCCACTGTCCTAAGCGCTTTTAAATGCATTAACCTACTGAATCCTCATAACCACCCACTTTACATATGAAGTAACCGAGGTTCAAAAGATATTAGTAAGTGGTGGAGCTGGATGTCAAACTGAGACCACCTGGCGGCAGCTGTGCGCTCACCTGCCCTGTCAGAACGGCCCCAGGGGGCTCAGTTCAGTGTCTGGCTCACGGTAAACAGATCAGTAATTAGCTGCTATTATGAAGACTCTTGTCTTGATCTAGGATGTACAATCTCATGCACAGCTTTATTTCCTTTATATTTTCATAAAATGGTCAGAACACCAATATGGCTTGCAATCTACATAAAGATTACCATCGAATGAAGAGATGTTAGCCGTCATGTCAAAGCTTTAATAATTACAGCCAGAAGTCAATTATATAGTTGCCTTTATGAAAATATATTAAAATTATTATGAACATTTAAAGTTAGAAATGTTGTAAGAGTAACAGAATTAAATTTAAACCTTTGAAGACTGACAGCTTTCTGTTTACCTGTTCATCAGCCGCACACAGTGACATCTGCTTTTGCTACATCGAATAGAATCAAATAACTGATTGAATTACATATAACGCCATTCCAAAAGGATGCAACACTAATAAAAGGTCACCAAATTATTACTATAGATTTGCAAACGACTGAACTCATTCATTGTCCTTAAAAGAGAAGGAAAAATGTTCTATTTTATAAACACTAATAAATAAGTTTAAAGTCTTTTTGCTCCAGCTGTATTCAATACCTGCATTAGAAATATTCTTTTTCTTTTGTAGCTTTTCTGGAAGCTTTGTATTTTTTGGTAAGGATAAATATCGGGAGGTTGAGGTGGAAACCTGTAAAAAAAAATAGAAAACCTTGTTTAGATGACACACATGTCATTTATTGTATGTTACGGGCTTAGAATTCTATGTCAAACCTAACCTTGGTGTTAAAAATTAAAATGTTAGCTCTAGATTCCGAAACTACTGGGTGAGGAGCTGTAGGGATGGGGAATAAATTTCCAAGTAATAGTCATTTTTATTTAAAATAGGTAAAACCTCTCCTAAAATATCATGGAAATCAGTACTACTAAGGAAAACAGAAATGAAGTGGGACCCTTAGGAACAAGGTATGAAAACCACCGGCTTTTCTTAAAGAAAAGCTACAGAAACACCCACTTATAAAAGCATTGCTAAAAAAGACTTAGAACCTACATGGATAGGGAGGAAGATACATGAAAAATGTAGCATGTTTAAGTTGTATTTACTTTCACAAGTCTTGAAAATGACAGAACAGAAAGTATTACTATAGCCAACGTGCTGGCACTTGTGGCATCCAAAGCCACAGTCTCTAGTTTCTTTAACTTTTAATCGATGCTGCCACATTTCACATGTAAAAAAAAATAATATTGTTCACACATAACCGTTTTGGTCTCTGACAGCTCAGTATAGAACATTATTGAGAATGAGATGCGCTGCCTGCTATGTCCTATCAATCAATCAGAATATCCTTTTAAAGTGGCTTCCTTATCTATGGCAATGCCCTGGGCCAAGTCGAATGCTGAGCACACAGCATCTGAAACTCCCCTGACATGCGCACGTGCACACACACACACACACACACACACACGGCCTCCTAGAAGTTTCCACACATGCACGCACGGCAGCCCCCCTTCAGGCTGCACCCTCTCCCTGGAAAGGTCAAGACTCCAAATGAAGCCTGGCCCTTCCATTCAGTTTAAAACTGTACCCTGACAGGGATATCAGCTCCGTGCTTTGTGACCACCTGGAGGGGTGGGATAGGGAGGGTGGGAGGGTGGGAGGGAGGGAGACGCAAGAGGGAAGAGATATGGGAACATATATATATGTATAACTGATTCACTTTGTTATAGAGCAGAAACTAACACACCATTGTAAAGCAATTATACCCCAATAAAGATGTTAAAAAAAGGAAAAAACTGTACCCTGTATGACCCTTCTCCATCCTCCCAATCTCCTTCCTCAGCCCTTTTAGGTTTATTTTGTCCACAGCACTTACTGCGTCTAACATAACAGATACTTTTCTTATTCTGTCCATTCCCGGTGGCCTTCTCCCCCACTAGAATGTGAATTCCACAAGGGAAAAGAGCTCTGTCATTTTGTTCACCAACGTATTCCAAGTGCCTAGACAGTGTCTGGAAGGTGATAGGTGTCCGAGCAACGTCTGGAAAGACGTGATGATGAGCTCCATCCCAGGATTCCTGTGAATCAGCCCCCCAGGGCCATCCTGGCTTTGCTGTTGGGAGCCTTCTGCGTCCCAGAGCCACAAAGCCCCCTTACCCTGTGCTCCCGATTCAAGCTGCTGTCCTTCCGAACGCTCTCCCGAAGGCTGTGCCTTCGACGGATCAGGATCTCCTTGGCTTGCCTCTCACTCGTGTCTGCAGTCAGATTGTGTCGATTGTAGGACAAAGTCTGAAATGAAAACACATGCAACGTATTACAAAAACGATGATCACTGCCCGGAAATTCCAAAACTTTACTCCATTTCTTTGGCTTCGTACCTCTGATAGGTACTTAACAATGAATGTGCAGAGGGGAAAAACAAGAAGTATAGAAGTTAACATTCTTTCAAATTTTGAACGAATTCATGTTCTACCAAATCTCAATTTAAGGGTAACAGTGGTAGTAATTTCAAGTTATTTGTAGAGATATATGATATATCGGTGTCACAGAAACCCTTAGAACTTAGAGAAGTGCTCAATTGATATTACCTACTGTTATTAGCTATGATGAAGATGGTGATGGTGGTGGTCTTGTCTAAATGTGTCAGAGCAGGAGCTGTACTTTATTCGTTTGTATCTTCTGCAGGGAGTACAGTGCTTTGTTCTACTCATAGATATAGTCAATACATACATCCACACATGTATTCAATAACTATGTATTTGATTCAACCAAATAAAATCCTCTACTTAAGAAAAAAGAAGAATTCATGTTCTAATAAGAGTCGGTGAATACTTTTTTTTCATTGAAAAGTGTGATCTTTATAAATGAGAAAATGATCGCATTCATCAAGCACCTTCGACTACCTTGAAGTACCCTGTCTATATTTACCCATCAGTAGTGGCTGGGGAAAAACACAAGTCAACTCATACCTTCCCTATTGAATAGTAATTGCTAGTACAGAAACCAACCACTTTGGGCCACTTGGTGGCGCCATGACCCTCTATTAAGTCAAGAACATTTCTTCTTTTCAAGTTGAGAAAAGCTGCTGGCTCCCTCAGTAATCATCATGTCCTGGTATTTGAAGCCATACAATTTATAAACGAGGGCTGTCCAGGGCATAATATTTTTAGTTTTACAAGCTCTAGAGAAATCCACTTCCTAAAATAAGTTGTATTTAGTAATTAAATTCATTTTCTGATAGAAATAATGTGTACTTCTTGGGAATACCCTTATCCCCAGAACTATATCAGACCTAGCAGAGATAAACAGAAGTAATGCAGAACAGCACTCAGTTCCTGCCTTGAGGAACTGGCTATCTTAGTTGGGCACTGAAAGCTAAGAAAATAATAACTAAATCACGAAAGGAGGTACTAGAACTGTGTGGCACGTAGGAGCTCTAAGTGCTATTATCCCATTCAAAGACAGGTCTGGGAACAACATAGAGGGCGTTGGGGAAACCTTAAAAATTGGAGAATATGGATGGACTGACAGGAAGAAGTGGGACATTCCAAGTGGAGACACAGGGGAGAGCAACACAGTCCAAGGAATGAATTCAGACCTGTCCTCCGTGGGTGTCTGGGTGGCTGAGGGAGAGGTAGAAAGGGGAACTTAAAAATAGATCCCAAAGGCTGAAAGAATAGTTAGTTTAGCCTGAAAGCCACGACTGCTTTGTCTCATTTTAAATAGGAGGATGCTGCGTTCAGAGGGGCTTGAGGAAAAGAATGGAGCAGCCGTAATGTCGGATGGAACGGGCTGGTCTGTGGGGAGGCCAGCTAAGAAGCCACGGAAATGACCCTGATGTGAGTGACTGGGACCCCTGACAACTGCTGTGTCCCTGTGCCACTTCACCTCACTGTGCCTCAGTTTCTTTATCTGTAAAATGGAGACAATAATAACACCACTTGTTAGAGGATTAAAAGAGGTAATACACGCGATGCAGAGAAATGGGGCTCGGCAAACTGTATGCACTGTTAACTGTATTATTAGCAAACTATGAGAACGAGGTGTTAAAAATGGAAATGGTTTGAAGGAAGTGACTCAGACAATACAGGTAAGGAAGAAACGATCGCACTTTATGAACAACAAAGAAGGTTAAATACATTTTTAAAAGGCTTCTTCTAAGCAATAAAGCTATTTCATTAAAAAAATTTTTAAAGAGCAATCAATTGCTTTCCTCACCATTAGATAACACACTTTTTTTTTTTTTTTTTTTTTTTTTTAATCTCCAATCCTTTGGTAGCAGAACTCCCAGCTCCCTGGGTCTCCAGCCTAGAGCCTTGACCAAGATGTCTGGGAGGAGGGCAGTACCCTAAAAGGACAGACCCTGGGGTGGGTCTGAGGGAAGGAAGTGTCTGGTGTGGGACCTGCTGAGGGTGCATGACGGTGGGACAACAGCCACTGTAACTGGACAGCATCTAATCTGAAGGCATATTTTTAGCCAAAGGCAAATACATATTTTGCTAAGTAAATTATTCTTACTCGCTGACGGATCTGATAGAGATTTCTTGATAATATTTCTCGAATTTCATCCATTTCACCAGGTGTGAGCTTCCTTATTTTTTCTTCACGACAGTCACTGTGAAAGTTTAGAAAAAAATATTTTACTATGCAACATGTATCAAATTCATCAATTTTCTTTCTTAGAGATATAATATCATCATTTAAGAAGAAGAATCTTGGGACTTCCCTGGTGGCACAGTGGTTCAGAATCTGCCTGCCAATGCAGGGGACACAGGTTCGAGCCCTGGTCCAGGAAGATCCCATGTGCCGCAGAGAAACTAAGCCCATTGGCCACAACTACTGAGCCTGAGTTCTAGAGCTCACAAGCCATAACTACTGAGCCCATGTGCCTAGAGCCCGTGCTGTGCAACAAGAGAAGCCACCGCAATGAGAAGCCCGTACACCACAACGAAGAGTAGCCCCTGCTCGCTGCAACTAGAGAAAGCCCACGCGCAGCAACGAAGACCCAACGCAGCCAAAAATAAAATATTAATTAATTAATTTTTTTAAAAAAGAAGAAGGATCTTAAAGAATAACACTTAGGAATTATTCAATATTTTTAAGTAATTCAAAAATCTAAAATATTGATTTCAGTGTCAAAATCATTCATACAAGTTTAATCATGCACAAGTTTTTTCAGGGTCTATTCATGCAATTATTTAAGGAGGAAAGACCAGAGTAACTTGCAATACTATCACTTTATTATTTCTAATACTCCATAAATTAATATAGGATTTTTTTCCCCAACAAAAACTTTAGCTGCATTTTGCTATTATGGTCTATTCTTTTAAATACCTCCTTAGAAACATTTACAAAGACACCATTTATAATATGTATGTACATACAATTGATCCTCATTATTCAGGGATTCCGTATCTGCAAGCTCAACTACTTGCTAAAATTTATAAACACATTATCAGTACTCATCGCACTGTCCTAGTCATTCACAGACATGTGCAAAGTGGAGAAAAACTTGAGTCGCTGGGCATGCACGTTCCCAAATGAGGTCAAACTCATCTGCCCCCTTGTCTCAGCTCTCATGCTGTAAAAAAAAATGTCCTTTTCACAGCCTATTTAGTGCCATGTTTTTCACATTTTTGTGCTTTTTATGGGTGATCTTGCTGTTCTAAATGGTCCCCAAGCATAGCTCTGAAGTGCTGTCTAGTGTTCCTAAGCGCAGGAAGTTCCCAAGTTTTAACTCTACTTTTTCTGAAGGATATTTTAGCAGGATATGGAGCTCTAAGTTCAGTTACACTTTTTCAGAATTTTTGAAGCTACCAATGGTGTCCACTGGTTTTGCTGAAAAATCGGTTGCCAGGGTTTTTTTCTCTTTTGAAGAAAATAAGTCTCTTTTTCCCTCTGAGTATGTTTAAGAGGTTCTCTTTGTATTTTTTTACTTTTAGTGGTTTTACTAGCAGGTATCTCATTTGGTTCTCTCCCTATCTAATCTGCTTGGGGTTGTCACAGTTCATATCCTTTATCTATTTGGGGAAGTTCTCAGTCATTATCTCTTAAAATATTGCTTCTACCAATTTCTCTCTCATCTCCTTCTGGAACTTTTCACTATATATATATGAAATTATCCCATATATTTCTTTTTCATCTTTTCTTCATGCTGGTTATTTCCTTCTGTCCTATCTTCCATTTAATCACTTCTCTCTTCAGCTGTGTCTAATCTGTTTTTCTACCTACCAAATGAGATCCTAAATTTAGTTACTTTATTTTTAGCTCAAATATTCCACTTAGATATTTTTTGTTTATATAGTCTCCACGAGGATGCCAAAAGTGTCAATGCCATTTTCTTTCCTTAAACATGTTATTGTTTCTATTTTAAAGTCACTGTCTGATAAATCAATTATCTGAATCCCCTTTGTGCCTATTATTACTCTATGTTTTGTTGATCTTTTCCTCAATATTTTCAGTCACATTTCCTTGTCTACTCATATGCTTGGTTATTTTGGATTGAGTGCTAGACATTATATATAAAAAAAATCATGAAGATAGTTTAACGCTCTTTACAATATTATTTCCTCCAGAGAAGATTTAAATGTACTTCCCTTGAGCAGCTGAGATAGAGGCAATCTCAGTCTCTGATGATTTAAACAATCATGAATTGAGATAATTCTAGGCTGGACTTCTTTCCTTTGAGGGTTAAGGTGTAGGATTTTGAAGGAAAACCTAGAGCTGAGGACATACAAATTCTCCTCCTTCTTCGTAGGTTCTGAATTCCCATTTTATTCTCTAAGACCAATTAGTCTGTCAAAACCTCTGTTTTAGCTTTTTAGAGTCTCAGATACATTCTCTGTATTCCAGAGAGAAAATGGCAACAAATACCAGTTCTATCCTCTTGAACTTCCCGCTTTTTTGACTCTTGGCCAAGAAATTCCTCACTGTAAGGGTACTCTCCAGCTTTCAAGCAGATATTTAAAATATACTTTGGACGAAACATACTTTGTCCTTTTACCTCTAGTTTTCTCAGAAGGTAGTTGGTCTGGCCCTCGGTTCATTATTGCCAGAAATATGACTCCCTATTGCCTTCCTTTTTTGCTTCTATCTTCCTCTAAAGAAAACATTTCAGGAGAGGTGGAATGGTCAATATGGCAATCATTTACCCAGCTATGTAGCTATCCATTAATTTTGTTACCTACTTTCCCTAACCCTAAACGTTTGCCTTTACTGGCTTCTACCACTGGCTTCAAAATGAACTGTGAACAGAGGTAAAAGTGAGATTTCCTTCTTCTATGACCACAAAGGCAATGGCTCCCTTTTGAGAAGCTGGATAGTTGAATTATTGCTTGCTGCAAGCACAAAAGGAACAGTGCATAAGAAAGATCGTAAATTGTAAAGCTAGAGTAAACTGTAGGATCAAGTCTAGCCCCATTTTCTACTTGAAGAAACTCAGCATCAGGGAAACAGATGGACCAGCTTAAGGTCACACAGTGAGTAACTTGCAGAGCTGGGACTATAAAGCAGTCATTCTGCTCAAGCACCACCATTTCCAATTCAGTATAATGCCTTTATGTCTGAGCCATCCTGACCACTACCTTCTTTTTATTCTGGGTTGTGTAAACTACCACAGTTTTTACAGGGGACTATAGTCCTAGTAAAAATCACAATTTATAAGGTCGGGTGTGATTTGGAGCTTCCTCTCTCATTTCAACCGTCCCATAGATAGCATTTTGATTTAGGTGACATTTAGCTTAAAGGAGCTTCATTCAGGCTCATCGGTGAAAGAAGAAATCAGTGGAACCCGTAATCTGTCATTTTTGTGTAGAGGAGGAATGATGCTTACATGATAAACTCGTTTGCTAATCTGCTAACAGTATTTACTGTCCTGCTATGGATTTGCTGTAAGAGTCTGCTGTAAGACGTTTAAGTCTCTACATTCTGGGTCTTCATTTCCTCATCTTTAAAATTAGGGAGACAGACTAGGTCAATGCATCTCAATCCTGGATGCATATTAGAAACTTCCATACACGTATTATATACTTATAAATAAACCTATACCTGGGCCTCAACCCCAGAGATCCTGATTTTATTGGTCTGGGCGGGGGTGGGGGCAGGCATACGTATTGTTGAAATGCTCCTACAGTTTTTCTAATGTACAGCCTGGGTTGAGAACCACTGCATGAGATGATCACTGATGATCTTTCCAAGACTTAAACTATGACTCTGCAAATAATCCATGAGGAAATAGCTTTGTAATTACATGCATATTTATAATTGCAAATTATAACACACCTTAAAATATTCCATTTCAAAATGCTTGCTAAAGAGGCTTTACTTTCAGAACACACTGAATTGCCCAAAGCAAATATCATAAAGGCATAATCATCCTAAACATGACAAAGTACTTTCTGACTGGTCCACTCTGCAATAACACAACATGGTGTGATGTGACATGACAGAACATAACATAATGGACACACTTCCAGGCTTTCACGTTTTAACCAGGATCTTGTGCTGCTGTGAGATCTTAAGGAATCATGTTAGGAGATAAGTCAAATTTGCTGTTATTACTGGTTTCACAAAACTATAAAGACATACTTAGTAATACTAACTTTCATTTGCAAAACAGGACTTACTTCAGAGATGCAAAAGAAGGGACAGTACTTATCATTCCCGTCTCTGCCATCTCAATGGCATGTTTTATTTCAAGCTTTTTATATAAAGACACAATGCTTGACTTGGGTTGGTTCTCCCGAATCAAAAGCCTTCGCAGGTACTTGTCATCAAACTTCTTAAACCTAGAAATAAACAAAAGCAAAGCTTTGATTAATTAACATGCCACGGATTAAGAAGAAAAACCTGGTTTTACCAATAAAATCATTTCCACTACTCCCAGGGAAGAAATTTAATAGCAGTGTTGAGTTAGTCTGATCATTATATGTGCATACCTGAATATATATGGATATGTAGAGCACATATTAGTATATTTCTGTATATAGCCACAACATACATGTATCTAATATTCACTAATTATAGATTAAAATGCAGATATTTCTACATTTCCTATGTCTCTGCTTCCCCCTTCAGCAAAATTATTCAAAAATGTTGTTAATACTTCCTTTCTCCAATTGCTCTCCTCTGATTCTCTCTTGAACATTCACAGATCAGGCTTTTGCCTCTAACTGTCCATTGAAGCTACTCATACTGAGGTCATCAGTGACCCCCACGAAATAAACCCAGTGGTCAACTGCTAGTCCTTCCTGACCTGTCCTGCTTAAAACAGTATCTTCCAGGACACCACACTCCCCTGGGTTCCCTCCTACTGCTTTCTCAGCCTCTTGCGTTGGTTCTGTTCCTTCTTTCTCTCCTCTTATGTCGGAGTGGGTGCAGTCCTGGTCCCCTTCTCCACCTCCACTCACTCTCCTGTCTTGTCCAGCTTCGTAGATTTTTTTTTTTTTTTTTGTGGTACGTGGGCCTCTCACTGTCATGGCCTCTCCCATTGTGGAGCACAGGCTCCGGACGCACAGGCTCAGCGGCCATGGCTCACGGGCCCAGCCGCTCCGCGGCATGTGGGATCTTCCCAGACTGGGGCACGAACCCGCATCCCCTGCATCGGCAGGCGGACTGTCAACCACTGCGCCATCAGGGAAGCCCCCTCGTGGATTTTAATAGCATCTCTATACCCAAAATTCCCAAATTTGTGTCTGCAACTCCAGCCCCTGAAATGAGTGTCCAGCTCCCTGCTCAGCATCTCCACTTGGACATCTCATAGGCGTCTCAAACCTGGCGTGCTCAGAAGGATCTTCTCCCAAGTCCTCCCCATCTCAGCTAGTGACGACTCCACCAGGTAAAAAACCCTGATGTCACCTTTGATTCTCCTGCTTCTCCCCTATTCCATGTTATGGCCTGAACTGTGTCCCCTTAAAAATTCATATGTTACAGTCCTAGTTCCCAGGACCTCAGAATGTGACTGTATTTCGATTAAGTTAAAATGAGGCCATTAGTGGGCCCAAATCTAATGTGACTGGTGTGTGTATTATAAGAGGAAATTCGAACACAGACATGTACAGGGGTAAGACCATGTGAAGAAGCAGTAAAAAGAAAGACACTACAAGTCAAGGAAGGAGACCTGGAGCAGAGCCTTCCCTCACAGCCTTAGAAGGAACCAAATCTACTGACACTTTGCTCTTGGACGTCTAGCCCACAGAACTATGAGAAAATAAATTTCTACTTAAACCACCACCGTGTGGTACTTTGTCATAAGCAGCTCTAGCAAAGTAATACCCCACATCCATTCTATCAACAATTTCTGTTGGTTCCACCATTAAAATACACACAACAATCTAACCACTTCTCACCATTTCTCCTGCCATCACCCTGGTCCCAGCATTATCATCTCTCAATGCGTTCCTGCAACAGGGACCCAGTTGGTCTCCGTGCTTCCACCATTGTGTTCCTATGGTCTATTCTCGACACAAGCCAGAGTGATCCTGTTAAAATGTAAGTCAAACCACGCAACTCCTGACTTGAGTAAAAGTACAATGACCTGGAGGCCCTGCACCATTTGGACCTGCCCCTCTCAGCCCTGTGCTGCTCTAACTCAGGTCCAGCCTCTCTGAGGTCGTTCCTGTCCTGGAAATGTGCCAGCTCTGCTACCGCCTCCAGGCCCCTATACTTACTATTCCTTCTACTAAGAACACTCTTCCCCGCACACTTGCAGGGCTCGTTCACAGACCTTCTTTAAGTCTTTCCTTGAAAGTCGTTTTCTCAAAAGAGCCTTTCCTATCCATCCCATTAGAATTGCATTCCCAGAACTCCCTATTCTACTTCCCAGACATATTTTTCTCCATAGCACTCATCACTTTCTAACAGGCTATATAATGTACTCATTTATTTTATTTTCTGTCTCCTAGCACTAGAGTGATCCATATGGGCAGTTTTTTGTTTTGTTTGTTTGTTTTCCTGTCTCACCAGTGCCTAGAACAGTGCCAGGTGCACCGTAAGCACGTAGGCAGACTGGATCATCTGGTCCCAATTCCTCCCTGGATCCACACCCTGTAACATATCAAGTTACTTGGCAATGTCCTTCCACCGTGGCCGAGGTGCCCTGCTCTGTCCAGCTTCCTGCCACTGAGCTGAATAATGTCACCTGCTTTGGTCAATGGGCTATTAGCAGACACGATGATGAGACCAGAGGCTATTAATGGGCTTGTTCATCGACGCTCACTTCTTGTGCTGCCACATCGCCATGAGAAGGATGTGTACGTAGAGTGACTCCTTAGCCGCAGGACAAAGGTGGATGTCGCATGAAGCAGAGTTAAGTCACCCCACCTACACCAGAAAAGGCCAGCCGGGATCAGCTGATGACTGGCCAACCCTCTGAAGCAGGAGCAAGACCAGGCCAGATCAGCCAAGCCCAGCCCAGATCAACTGACTCTCAGCCTCCTGACTCAAGTACTTAAATAACAAGTGACTGTTCCTTTGAGCAGCTGAGTATTGGGTTGGTTTGTTACATAACTGTTATGCCAATATTCAAGTGAATCAGCATGCAGTTAAGTATTTGCTGAGAAAAAAATTAATGTATCAGAGTGATCCCCATAAGCCCAAAGAGGTTTACAGGCACACCTGTGCTATGAAAGGAAGCAATGTTAACCCACATCCTTGGTGCTAGCCCTTTGTTCCAAATACCGGAGGGCTAAGAATAATTACAGATTCGTCCTGAAAGGGCTTTGCTACTGACTGGCCACTGCACGAAACACTGGGTCTACTTTTTTCTACGTTTATTTTGAATTTCATGTGAAGCTCATTGAACCAGGACACCTGGCAACAACACAACATCTTTTTAAACTTTTATTATTATTATTATCATTAGTATTATTGTTTTAGCTTTTCACTAGAGATCCACAAAAGGACGAATAAACATTAAAGACAATGACATCTGATCTATGTAGTGTAGGAATTGTGCACTTTTTAAAAAAATTTATTTATTTAATTTATTTATTCTTGGCTGCCTTGGGTCTTTGTTGCTGTGCACGGGCTTTTCTCTAGTTGCGGCAAGCGGGGTCTACTCTTCACTGTGGTGCGCGGTCTTCTCATTGTGGTGGCTTCTCTTGTTGCGGAGTCTGGGCTCTAGGCGCACAGGCTTCAGTAGTTGTGGCTCGCGGGCTCTAGAGCACGGGCTCGGTAGTTGTGGCGCATGGGCTTAGTTGCTCCGCGGCATGTGGGATCTTCCCGGACCAGGGTTTGAATCCATGTCCCCTGCCTTGGCAGGCAGATTCTTAACCAGTGTGCCACCAGGGAAGCCCAGTACACTTTCTTTCTTTGCTTCATTTCCATACCTTTCATGTGTGCCAAGCTACACATAGGTGACTTATTTCATTATCATTAGACAACTTTTGCCAAATGTGAGAAACTTCCCTACTGCATGACCCTTTCATTTCATTCTCAAAGGATCAAATGACTCAAGAATTCTCTAGCAGGACCATTAAAAATCCACAATAGGGCTTCCCTGATGGAGCAGTGGTTGAGAGTCCGCCTGCCAATGCAGGGGCCACGGGGTCGAGCCCTGGTCTGGGAAGATCCCACATGCCGCGGAGCAACTGGGCCCATGAGCCACAACTACTGAGCCTGCGCATCTGGAGCCTGTGCTCCGCAACAGGAGAGGCCGCGACAGTGAGAGGCCTGCGCACCGTGATGAAGAGTGGACCCTGCTCGCCGCAATCAGAGAAAGCCCTTGCACAGAGACCAGGACCCAATGCAGCCAAATAAATAAATAAAATGAATTTATTTTTTAAAAAAAAATCCAAAATAAAAGGATTTCAGAGGAAAGGGAAAGATACCCAACACACCTAAACCAATCACTTGTTTTTTATGCCATTTTTAGTAACATCAACAGTTACGTACAGACCAGAAATGAGATCGGAGAACTGATTTTAAAAATGGCCTGTACCAGCACCAAATCCCTCCATAGTAACTTCTCTTCTCTACTTGCCACATACAGTGTGATTGACAATCCAGGAAATTATTTGAAATTTACCTGGAAAACTTCATGCATGGAAATATGGAAGGGTCTATAAAATTACTGAATAAAGTACATACACTGCAGAGAAAAATGTTAGGCATGTAACAATATTACCTTTCAGACATTTAGTATTGGGTTGGCCAAAAGGTTCGTTCGGGTATTCCCATATGGAAAAACACAAACTTTTTGGCCAACCCAGTATTCGTAGTCCAATTAGCCTGGTGCCTGTAGGTGTCTGCCTGGAACAGACTTACATATAAAGTGTCTCTGCCGGGAACACAGGATGGAGCCGGACTTTCTCTGACATTCAGTCCTTCACCTGAGTCCCAGACCAAACCACACGATCACAGCATTCACCTCTTCCATCACCTACCACTGCCCCAGGGCCTGGGGACCTGATTCTTACACCACGTCTCGGTTTCCCCTGTAGAGGTAGAAGGAGTGGGATAAATCCTTAGTCCAATCTTCCCTCAGGAAAAGAACAAACTGTTCTGGGTTACCATGCTCACTTACCACTTCAGGAAAGGACTGACAGGATGCGAGAGAAAGAAAAGCAGTTGGGTTGAAAGGGAGACGGAAGATGGATAAACGCTTGTCTGTGAAAACAACGGAGAACAAGAGGCAGAAAAGCCTGTATCACAGGCTTGGCGGAGACAAGGAAGGTCCCAGGGACGTAAAACAGGGTAACATTGAAAGTTATGAGGCAGAGAGCTAGGGTTCTCTGCTCTACCTCCTGCCTCCCAGAAAGTGAATACTGCCCAAGATAAACGGCCTTTTGTTTCATACTTTTACAATGGAGAATTCAGTTTGCTTTATTTTATTACCATGTGCCCCCATCTGGCTAACTGGGTACTCTGTCCATACATACAAAATATTTTTCCTTCAGTTATGAAGTCAGGCTAGATCCAAGGGGCCTCTCTACATTAGTAAACAATGTGGTCAGGCTTGCAAAGGTTGTGCCTTCCCTTATAGTCTCTGCAACTCATTACTTACCAATGTCTCTCACACACACACACACACACACACACACACACACACACACACACACACACACACACACACACCTGTTTCCTGTGTGACTGTTTTGTTGCCTTTATTATATTGCAAAATTTTAAAGGCTCAAGTCTATGGCTTGCACTTTTCATGTACTCCAGTATCATGTCAGAACATGTAAGCCCTCAAAAATGCACTTATGTTCAATTACGTGAATTGGTAGGTTGGTCAACTTCAGCAGTGGGGAAGATCTGTTAGCAAGTTAGAAAAGAAAAAACAAGAGGGTGATAAGGACCACCAAGTACCCTTTGGAGCCTGTCCATCTCTCTTCAGGGACCAGCTGAAATGCACGCCTTCAGAAGGCTTTCCCAGCCAGTGATGTGCCGGTGAATGTTAACAAATTACTTTCTGAGAAAAAAAGAGGCCCTGATTTGCAGCATTTGTCAGTCACCTGGCACACTCTCACCATGGCTGATTCAAGCCACCAAGGCAGATGGCACTGGACTTAGATCAGGGAGGAGATACATACAGTCAGCTCCCACCAGCCCATGCGAGCTGGCTCCTCCGGCACCCCACTGGCCCTAACCCTGCTGTCTGAATCCATCCTTACTTCTTGATCCCATAAGTCTGTATTTCAGAATATATTAAAGTGTGCACCTAATTCTGCCTGGCCTGTCTACCTCTTGTATTTCAACTATGAGATCCTTGAAGAGAGGCACTGAATCTTAATTATCATACATATATACACATATGTAAATAGAGAGAGAGAGAGAAACACATCTATGTAACTGCACATAATCTTCCAGAGAAGTGTAGCTTTAAAAATATTTGTTATTTTGGCAAGTCTATGTACCTCCTCAGGTGCTCTGGAGTTCTGCATTTGACAAAGCCCCTCAACATATATGGGAGAACAAATAGTAATGGAGCCCCCAGTTTTTAACCAAACAGACTGCATTCCTCAGCCGCCCATATAATTAGTCCGGGTCATACAAGGCCAGGCCATGCGATTCAACTGGAAAAATTGTGTGGAATTTCTGATAACTTTGGTTAGGAGGAAGCTAGTACATATTCTTTGTCTCTTCATTGACTTTATTCCTGGAATGTGTACACAATGGCTAATGCTGCAGCAGCCATTTTGGTTTAAGAGGCAACCTTGAAAATGGAGGTTCTTGGTGGAATCAACTAGATGGAAGGGTTCTGGAACCCTGAGTAATCTGTGGAGTGTAGCTCATCTATTAAAGGTACACTGCTGGGCTTCCCTGGTGGCGCAGTGGTGGAGAGTCCGCCTGCCGATGCAGGGGACGCGGGTTTGTGCCCCAGTCCGGGAGGATCCCACATGCCGCGGAGCGGCTGGGCCCGTGAGCCATGGCCACTGAGCCTGCGCGTCCGGAGCCTGTGCTCCGCAACGGGAGAAGCCACAGCAGTGAGAGTCCGCCTGCCGATGCAGGGGACGCGGGTTTGTGCCCCAGTCCGGGAGGATCCCACATGCCGCAGAGCGGCTGGGCCCGTGAGCCATGGCCACTGAGCCTGCGCGTCCGGAGCCTGTGCTCCGCAACGGGAGAAGCCACAGCAGTGAGAGGCCTGCGTGCCGGAAAAAAAAAAAAAAAAAAAAAAGGTACATTGCCTACCTGATATTTACGTAAGAGAGAAATAAGCTTCTATCTTGTTAAAGCTACTATTGTTCCAGGTCTCTATTACAGCTAAACTTTACCTTAAAGGACATACTATGGCACAGCAGGAAAGATTTGAAACTCTGAAAAATAACACAAGTCAATATGCCCTGCTTCCTGTGGAGCCTCACTTGCTCCCTGTACTGTCCCAGGCACTTACAAATTGGTTGAACCATGTTATAGTTTTTCCACCACCTCAAGGCCATACCATTTTTCTTTTTAATATACAGACCATGGCTTGCACTGAGTAAGTGTTTAATAAATATTTGTTGAATTGATTTTCCTGTTCCAAAAAAAAAAAAAAGGTCCTGCTTCCAGACTGATTCAGAGCCACGTAATAAAATAATGGCAAAAGGCCTTCTTACTTGTCTCTCCAAAAGTTGTGACCCCAGTGTCCACAAACATCTTCAATCCCGGTCTTCACGTGATCAAAAAACTAAAACAGAAAAAGCAGGCTGATTAATTTTACCTCAAGTCAGTCATTTCCATTTCTATTCATAAAAATTAGGAATTTCTATTTACAGAAATTCTAATTCTTATTTCTACTTATAGTTGTAAATATTTTATCTATAGAAAGTCTAATTATAGAAATTTCTCTTAATATCAAGCTTAAACTTCAAAGACCCTGACAGTTTTTGCTTTTTGTTTATTTGAATAAACAATAAAACAACAATTCATCTTCGAACAAGTTGATGAGATGTTTGTCATATCAATCTCAGGCAATTCATAGATTATTTTTCTTATCATGTATATGTATGGCTGAGTCGCTTTGCTGTGTACCTGAAACTATCACAACGTTAATCGCACATACGACAATATAAAATAAAAAGTTAAAAACAAATAAAACAGCCTGTTCATAATTTTGGAAAATATGAAATATGGTAATAATTTTCCAGTAGAAACATTTCAGGTTGAAGGAAGTGATACTCCTGTATTCCTGAAGGAGTATAGCCTCCTTGGGGCTGTGTTCATTCTACCCCCAATTCACGCCCTTCTCCATCCACCCTCTACCCTACCCCACCCCCCTCACCCTCTGCCAGTTACCTCTTCAGGAAATGAGCACCATGGTGTCAAGCAGTCTGACTTAATCCAATAATTTTCCCTTTGACCATTTAAATTGTTACACTATGGTTACATTAACACCTACCCGACAATGGATTTCCTCACTGACAGCTTGCTGTTTCTTATTGGACCTCTTAACATCAAGGAACTCCACGAGCGGTCGGATAGTTATTCCCTGCACAGAAAAACAAGGAGGAGAGGGGAAACTTCTTGTCAAATTCAAGAATAACTTCTATTCACCTAAACTTTGATAACTGACAAAAGATACCCTGCCCCCAAGACTTAACACAGCATATGTAACATTTTGTTACTTTTCTTCTTCCTCTCTAACAGCTGGCATATTTTCAGAGGGCCATGTCCCCAAACCTGCTACTAGAAGCAAAACAGTGGACAGAATGCAAGGAATTGAAAACGTAATTCTATGTAATTCTAAGAAATAGAAAAAGAGAGTAATTCTAAAAAATAATAAAGTATTATCCAGTTCAGAGGAATCACCTACTTGTATTATTCATAGAAAACATCTCAATGATTCATTCACTAATCTATTAAACAATTTTAATTGAGCGTTCAGGGCGTACATGTCGGCGGCTCGGGCATTTGGGACACAGGGATGGACAGTTAAGGACCTCAGCTTAAGGACTTCATAGTCTTATGAGGAGAAGGATATGCACAAAACCAGTTACAAAGTAGGCACAGGAGGAATGAGAGAGATACACAGGGAATGGGTCAAGGAAGGCTCTGCAGAAAGGGAACCCTGGATCAGAGTCTTACAAGTTGTTGGAAGCAGAACCTAGCAGAGACCTAACAGGAGCATAGGACCAGCCGTGAGAAAGGACCAGTGTGGGTTTGGGCATGTTCACAGGGCACTTGGGAAATGGAGAGAAACATAAGCTATTTAGTAAGCCAGGAAGAGAAAAAAATCCTTAATATAATAAAAAATATCTGCCAGAAATCTCTAGTGAACATCTGACTTAATAATGAAACATTAAAAGCATTTCCGTTAGAAGTAGGAAAAACACAAGGATACTCCCGACCTGCTGTTCCACAATGCTTGTCCTGGTCAATGAAATAGGAAGAGACAGAGGGGAAAGCATAGATACTGAAAATAGAGTGACAAGGGTTTTGTTGCTCAAGAATGACCTAGTTTTTGTCCTAAAAAATCGACAACAATCTTTTTTCATTTAAAAGTAACAAGAAAGTTTAGTAAAGTGACTAAACATAAAAAGAACATACACAAATCCATCCCATATACTAATTTAAAAAAAAAACCAGAATAAACACCTACAAAATAGCAAGGAAACACACATGTATAGTGAGAGATAGAACGGGAGAGAATATACTTAATACTACTTTATACTACTATATTATATATTATACTATATGGATACTATATATATATATATATATATACACACACACACACACACACACACACACACACACTTTCATACTCTCTACAGAAGTACATAATACAGTATATAATCCTATCATGAAATGCACAGAAAGCCTTTACAAAGAGAACTGTAAAATGTAATTAAAGGATATTAAAAAGATTTGAGTTTGAAAAACCACACAAAGTTCCTTGGTGGGATTAGTTAACAGTATTATGATGGTCATTTTACCTCAATATATGTGCAATACAATTTCGATAACATATTCCAAAGGATTTTTAAGAAACGTGAATATTTAGAAGTTGAGAAAATGTTCAAAATTAATCTGGAAGAGTAAATGGAACCAGAAAAATTTAGAGAAAGGAGAATGATGGGGCACTAACAGATCCCAAAACAAACTATCGCTATTATGTTTAAAATTATGTGATACGGGCACTAAAATAGGCCAATGCGGGGTCCAGGAAGATCCCCGAGTCTCTTGCCTGGCTGGCCGATGGCTGCCACCACTCGGCATGAAGAATTCATGACCAGGAGGCATTACTGGATTTTCGGGGAGGGGTGGATATGTTGTGAGATGCTCCCTGACACGACTGGTTCCTCGCTCACCTCTCTGCATGTCTTTAAGTCTTTAAGAATGTTTCTGGTAACGTAAACTGTGACACACACACATTTTGTAAAGGAGGTCATTAATTTTGTTCCATCAGTCCAGCTTTGGGCGTTTTTCAGCTTCACTTTCACTTTCTAAAACATGAATGATTTTGAGCAAGTTTGGCGTGACGCACCTTGTGTTCTACTTGTAGTTCAGTCTGCCACTTTGAAATAACATAGGAGGTAATAACCATTTTCCAATCAACACATATTCTGTCATTTTTAACTTATGTAAATGAAAATAGGTGTCAACATGTGGTTTACAGGGATGGGTGATTTCACTTTCAGATTCCATGAAGCCTCTAGGTTAATAATAGCTCCAGGAAAAAAAAACCCAACAAAGTCAGTGCTATTTATAAAATGACACAATGTGTTCTGAGGATACTAAGTGTTGTTTCACATGCTTTTCTCTACCAGGTATTCATTCAGTTAATAATAAGCGAGTGCCTTATATTTGTAAATATAGGACATAAAGGTAAAGATTGGACACGGGGCCTGCCCCAGTCACTAAGCTGATTTCTTCCACTAGACGGATAACCTAGAATAAATAAAACAAAACTGATCTACTACAGGAAGCAAGTGTGGCTCAGCGCCCAGGTCAAGTCAAGTTTCTAAAACTACAACATAATTCAGTTTCTAATTAATAAAAGTGTGGATGAGATGCAATGACACGTCTCATTTAAAAATACATATTTGTACAGATGAACCTATTTGCTGGGCAGGAACAGAGACACAGACAGAGAGAACGGACGTGTAGACACGGTGGGGCGGGGGGGGGGGAAGGAGGGGCGGGATGAATTGGGAGATTAGATTTGACATAAATACACTACCATGTGTACAATAGCTAGCTAGTGGGAACCTGCTGTACAGCACAGGGAGCTCGGCTCGGTGCTCTGTGGTGACCTAGATGGGTGGGATGGGGGGAGAGAGGTCCAAGAGGGAGGGTATACACATAGCTGATTCACTTCATCGTACAGCACAAACTAACACAACACTGCAAAGCCACTATACTCTGATAAAAAATTAATTAATTAAATTAAACCCCAAAAAGAAGTATTTGTTTAAACAGTGTCTTTTTAATAGTCCCCATTCTCTCTTAGAATTATTGGCAGTTGTCATGCTGTGCTCAAATGGAATTATTTGATAGGTTCTGCCTTACTTTCTCTCCCTCTCTTTGTTCGTTCCTTCCTCAATCCATCTATTTTGGAGGGAGGGGACGTGGCATCCGAATGTCATATTAAGTTCCCCAAGCTGGATGTTATATTCTAAGAGCCTGGGTCTCTGGTTGGGGGACACAGTAAAAAAAAAAAAAAAAAAAAAAAAAGGGATACCTTTGAAAATGCACCTTATTTTACCACGTTGCAGAATTCCTCATTTTGGTCACCTGGGGAGCAGCCTGACAAGGCTTAGAAAAACAGCTTGTTACCATCCATGTGGGTGAAAAAATAAAGAAACCGCTTAGTTTTCCATCAAACCAATGAAAAACGTATTTGCAAAGCACAAGTTAAATTTTCACCCATTCATGTGGCTTCAGCGCCATAAACACAACACCCCAGAGTCAGGCCTGGCAGAGGGGAACTGCTACACAGCAGCCCGGGAAGAATGACAGCGAGGTAAGCTTTATTTGTTCCCTCCGCCATCTCTGCTTTCTGCCCACCCTCACCCTTCTGCTCCCAGTAAAGTGAGAAAGTAAAAGGCACTGCTGCCTGATTGAAGAAGGAGCATCTTTGGGTCTGTTCTTTTGGAAGAAAATGCTTTCTTTCGTTTTTGTTTTTTCGCAATTAAATTTTGCAAAAAACAAAGCGGGGCTGAGGGCAGGGGGTGGGGGACGGCTTTATATTTCTTTGCTGATTTAACAGGCAGGCAATTTCCAGAAAGACTTGAAGAAACTGTTTTCATTCATTAAAAAATATTACTGTCGTGGCTATGCTATCCTATATAAGGCTTTTTCACATTCCAAACTTGACCACAGAGATCGTAAATCTGGTTGTACACACAGTGTTTATTTTAGAATGGGGTAAATGGGATGAGAACCATAAAAGTATTCAAGGAGGAGCTTGCTACCTTGCAAGTAGGGTGAAATGCAGACTCGTCAGTTTCGGACAATGACTTAACAGCAGATCACAACACTAATCCAATGATGGAGGCAAAAAGAGACTCTGCCCTTGGAATTCCAGTCAACCGTGCTCCTTGATGGACTTCTCCTTAACTACTCAATGAATTTCCAGAACTGTGACCATCTGCCCTATAATTATAGGGACTGACTGACTAGTAATTATTGGGCTCTGAAATACATTGAAAGGAATTAAGTTTTTCTTTCTCCTATTATCATTTTACTTCATGTTATAATGCAAACAGAGCAAATCATCAGGTTAAAACCTTGCATCAGGTATTGTGTTTTCATACATGTTTCCTCTCTACTGCCTGGGAGGGAGGTACCACGATTCAGACCTTAGAGCAAAGCAAACTGAGGCTCACAGATCCTATGAAGAGCTGGGCCAGAACACTAGCCCAGAACGGCCTACTCCAATGTCTGTGCTTTCTACTGCTGGATTCTACCCTGCCTCAATCTTGAATATCATTTCAAAACAAGAGAGACAGCTTATATTTTCTATATCATTACCAATCTTATTTATATGAAAACGAACGTACACGTCCAAGGAATCAGAATCGTTTACTCATTCACTATTCTCCAAGCAAGACTGTTCTCCGGGAAGATGTTAATGGCTTCATCAAGAGGCTACTTTCTCTAATTATCAACGTGATTCAAGGAACGTTAAAATTCTTATTATAAATCTTAGTATCAAACAATAAGCCACGCGTCACAGGAAATTCTGCTTTAGAAGATGGTGCTAACTCTAGAGTATCAGGATGGAAGTATTAAAATACTTCCTACAAGAAATACTAAAATAAGAGGGCAAGGCATTTTAATGTTTAATAATAGGTCCATCAACATAAAAGTTGTCATTTGGAGAAGAATGCATCGCTATTCATCAGAAGGCAAAATTGTATGCATGGATGATAATTAGTTGTTTCTACTATGTTTGGAACCCACTAAGTCTCTCCTCCCAGGCTCCTTTCCCTGAGTCCCCTAATAATGGATGTATTCTGGAAAAAAGAACCTTTCTGAAGGCAGCATGTGTGTATTTGTGTGTTTGTGCACGTGTGTGTTCATCGTCTCCTAAAGACCAGTGGGGGGATAGGAAATGGGAGGGAAAGGGGTCAGGTCAAGGACCCAAGTGATAGCCGTTAGTCTCCAGTCTTTGCACAGAGAGAGGGGATGGGGCAGAGCACAGCGAAGGGAAGGGAACAGGAGGTGTGGGACCACACAATTCCTCTTCCTATGGGCGTCACAGTGCGTGTCGCAGGGTCATCCTTAAACCTAATCAGAGCAGAAGACTGTCCACGGGGCATGCTTGCAGATGCCGAATATGGACCCCCCCCCCAAAATCTCCATCACTGAAGGGTTTACTTGCTACGTTTACAATACCAAACAGAGCCAACACAACTGTTTTGTTTGTTGCCACTACTGTTGTTAATCTGTCACATTAAAAACTTTCTTAATCAATGTCAACTGTTGATCTACACAGCGCTCATCCAAAGTGGGTGTGTAGTCCTTTAATGTGGGGACTCAAAACGTCACGTAGACCTTATGCCTGAGGTACGATTCCAAAAAGCCAAAATACGAAGAGTGTAAAAATGACACCTCATATTGACCACCTGTACGCATACGTTCAATGAACAACAGTATACATTTATTGTACTATTTTTCTTTTTCCTATGTGATGTTTGTTCTGAATGCAGAAGTGCAATGTTATGTCTGTCGAATCTAATAACTAAACCACCCGAGCTTGCCTTTTGCGTGTCCTCTCTGGAATTACATCTTCTTATTCAGTCTTTTTTTATCTCACATGACGAGGCAGAGACCCATGGGGTTGGGGGTACGGGGCTGGTTTTACACCATGGATACTTGTGTAGACATAACGGCCGATAGATTCATCTCCAAATGACCTGGTTCTTAGGTGCTCTAGACTGCCATGGTTCTCTTTTTGTATTTGATGCTCAGATGTGACACCTTGATTTCTGAGAGCCTGGAGAAGAGTCCAGAGCATTGACTCAGGCTGGGCAGGGCTTTCTGTGGGGCGTTAGGGCAGGACAGCTAGCTTGGGAAGAGCTGGAGAGTGACTCCCAGGCCTGACTTGTCCCCCTCAAGCACTCTGCCCCAGGCTGCTCCTGAGACATTAAAGGGCTCAAGGCAAAATAGATTCACTTTCTTTTTCGAATTCTTTCCCAGTTGGGTTTTTACATAATATTGAGCAGAGTTTGAAAAACAACTTGTGTCGTTAACGCAGGGCATTTGTTATACTAACCTCTTTACACTTAATGTATGTTTGAAAAGTTTCCTTAATAAAGTTTCTAAAATGTCAAAAAAATACAAAAAGAAGAAGAAAAACAGGCAAATGAGCAAAAGCACATTAGTGGTTGCCAGGGGCTGGGCGAAGGGAAGGGAGGAGCGTGACTGCCTAAGGGGTATGGGATTTCCATTTGGGGTTATGAAAAAGTTCTGGAGTTAGATAGTCCTGATGGTTGCTCAACACTGTAAACGTATTTAATGTCAATGAATTGTACCCTTTAAAACTGTTACAGTGGCAAGTTTTATGTTATGTGTATTTTACCACAATTTAAAAAAACTGGGTTGAAAAAAATAAAGAATATTTGTATGTGTAGAACTGAATCACTTTGCTGCACACCCGAAACTAACACAACATTGTTCATCAACTCTACTCCAATATAAAATGAAAAGTTAAAAAAAATGGATTCCCTTCACAACGCTGCCTCAGACGTGTGAGACTAGCTAATTGGACGCTTGTTCCAAGGTTCCTGCAAACACACAGTGAAAAGATGAAAGCAGGGAGTCTGCTTCTCCTCTCCACCCCTGGGGCGCCGTGTCCCTGCGTTGAGAAAAATCAAACCAACCTGGGATGTCTGAACCAAACTAGTATGTGTTCCTCTAACTGGAACTATCCCTAACCTTAACCGGGTAATACTGTCTTCTCTCTCGGCGGGGCGGGGGGGCGGTCAGCAGAGCTCCCTGCAGTTCTGAGCTTGCCTCTGGAGTCGGGGTCCCGGGCTCACCCCCAGCCTCCATCATTCACCAGCCTCTGCCCCTTCTTACCATCTTGCCTGATCACTGCTCTGGGTCCCACACTGCCTTTCCCACTCGTATCCTTTCCTCTTAACAGCCTCTTCTCACAGCGGCCAGGGGCTCCTTTTACCAAGTAAAACACGTCACGCTTCTTCCCCAAACTTGGATGCTTCCGTTTCACCTGGACAGGAGCCAACGTGCTGACACTGGCCTGACTGCCCCCGCTGCCCCACATGACCTAAGACTCCGGACTCTCCCTCACCTCCTCTCTCCTAAACCACACTGCCCTCCAGCGGCCACGTGGGCTACGTGCACACCACCTCCAGACCTTTGTCTTTAGTCCCATTTGCCTGGAATGCTCTTCAGCTCAGCTAATCCTTTTCCCCCCTGCAAACCTTTACTCAAGTATGTTTTTCACCATTGCCTTCCACGACTAATCCATTCCATTCACCCTCACCAGGCCTGAGCCCTACAGCTTCCTGCTGTCCGGGTCTCTCACCCTCTAACAGACTCTAACTCCCTCACTTACTCTGTTTACTTTCACTGGAATGGAAGCTTTGCAGGGTCGGGGATATTTCTGGGTTTTGCTCACTCTTGGACCCTAAGCACCGAGAGCACTGTCTGGCTCGCAGAGGAGCCCCAGACGTAATTTCTAGATGACTGTCCGCAGAACAGAATCTCCTAAGGGCCGGATAATTAACTTAAAGGAGCTGATGAACTTGCAAAGTCAGGATCTTGACCCAGACCCACGCCCTCCTACCACAGCTGTCCACCTCCCCATATTAAATGTGCAGTCACCCCTCGCATCGTTTCCAGGGACGCACAGCTCAGCAGTGAACCCATGTCAAAGAGCTGCTGGGAGGTCGTCGCACAACCAGCATTTAATGAGCACACTTACTAGGTCAGAGAGGAAGACAAATGCCGAGGGTTAGCAAGTGCAGCTCATAAATTTCCAGGCGAGAGCTCAGCTCACACAGCTGAGTTTCCTTAAATAGCAATTCTTCTGTGTCAGCCAAGTGACCAAATTGGACTCCCTCAGGCCCCTGCACACCCCAGTGACGTGAGGAAACACCATTTTCCCTCCTGTCCTAACTACCTAAGCCTCAAGGCACCTTGGCATCATGTAAAAGGAGTTCGCGATGGTCACCTGAGTGACCTTGTTTCCTCCTGATAAAGCGAGAGACTTTGCCGGGAGACCGAACTCCACTCACCAGGATGAAGACAGTGAAGAATATGACCACTATTGCCGCCGTGATGAACAGCTTTTTCCGGGGAAACACGGCAGCAGGAAGGAGAAACACCAGTGCGAAACAGATGGCCCCGCGGAGCCCACCGTAGGCAATGATGAACTGGTCCTTGAAGGTCAGAGGAATCGTCCGGAACCAGTTAATGGCCTGGGTCAGGACAAAGACACCTGAGAAGAAAAACAAAACCAAAGGAAACAGACTGTGTGAGGCCAGGACACAGGAACGTAAAGGCACATTTTCTGGGCTTCTGTTTCAGGGTAAAGTATTTCCAAACAGGTCCCTTTCCTACCATCCTGCCCGCATTCCTCCTCCTGCCTCGCATCACTGGGCTCTTGGAATCAGAGACGCCAGGAGAGGTTAATTCCACTTAAAGGAAACGCATGAAAATACTCCGGGGAGGAAAGAGTATGTCAGGATGAGGGGAGAGGAGGAGAAACAGGAGAAGGGAGAGGCCGTGGAGAGCGAGGGGGTGGAGGAAGGAGATAAGAAAGACAAGAGCTCAAGATGAAGAAAAGAAGTAGCAGCAGCGGCCACAAAGGGGAGGGGCAGGAGGAAGGGCCCATCTCTCCACGCGCGACCACCAGCGCTCACGCAGGGGACACGTGCTCATTACCCAGCGCCCTCCAGATCAGGCAGAAGGCCAGGGTGAAGCAGACGAAGGCCCAGTTCCACTCGTGGTTCCTCCCCACGGTGGACACGCCCATGAAGATGAAGATCAGGGTCTCGCTGACGCTGCTCAGCATCTTCATGAAATACTTGATGGTCGTGTAGGATTTCTGGGACACGTTTTCTTCCACGTACTTATTCATGGTCATTGCACAGGCTATGATTCTACAAGAAGAGAGGCAGCCTCAATTTAAACAGGGCAAGGGTCCTAATCAGAACACTCAGCACTTAGCTAACTGGTGACTCCACCCTTCCACCCGTGACTACAGCACCACTGACTGAGTTTGGTAAGTGAACGTGATTTGCATCCTTGGAAACCCTACTGTCTCTAGAGGTCTTCATCGATACACATGGCTCCAAGTGCCCGGCTCTACACAGCTTTCTAGCCTGGAGATGTGGACTTTGGCATCATCAGCTATACTGCCAGTATCACAAATATAGATAAACGAGTCCATAATAAATTCAAAACCCATTATCTTCCTATAAAGCCAGTTCCATCTCCTCTATTCCTCTAGGGCCCCAAATGCTAAGCTATCGCTTAAAATGCTAAGCTTGAAATTATGGTCACATTGGAATTCTCTCTGCATCTCCTTGCTGCCCCCCTCACCATCTTACTGGTCACCAATTGTTTTCTAACCCTCATCCTGGATCTCTTGGACCCACCCACTCTTTTTTACCCCGATGCCTTAGTTCCGGGTCTCATTTCTACTTATCTACGATATCCACTTCTGGGAAATTCAAAACGTATTCACAGGCTCTGAAAATTCCTAGTGGAAAGAAACGGTTTTGCTTGTTTTCCCAGCACTTCCAAAACTCTGGGACCACAGAGGTCTTCATGTCCCTTTCCCTTGACATCTATCTTTTTTTACTTTTCTTTTATATTGGAACATAGTTGATTAACAATGTTGTGTTAGTTTCAGGTGTACAGAAAAGTGATTCAGTTATACATATATATGTATCTATTCTTTTTCAAATTCTCTTCCCATTTAGGTTGTTACAGAATATTGAGCAGAGTTCCCTGTGCTATACAGTAGGTCCTTGTTGGTTATCTATTTTAAATATAGTAGTGTGTGAGCTTCCCTGGTGGTGCAGTGGTTAAGAATCCGCCTGCCAATGCAGGGGACACGGGTTCGAGCCCTGGTCCAGGAAGATCCCACATGCCGCGGAGCAGCTAAGCCCATGCACCACAACTACTGAGCCTGCGCTCTAAAGCCCGCAAGCCGCAACTACTGAGCCCATGTGCCACAACTACTGAAGCCCGTGCGCCTAGAGCCCATGCTCCACAACAGGAGAAGCCACCACAATGAGAAGCCCACACACCACAATGAAGAGTAGAGCCCACTCGCTGCAACTAGAGAAAAGCCCGCAAGCAGCAACGAAGACCCAACGCAGCCAAAAATAAATAAATCTATAAAAAAATAAATAAATATAGTAGTATGTACATGCCAATCCCAAACTCCCTAACTATCCCTTCCCCCACCTTTCCCCGCTGCTAGCCATAAGTTCCTTCTCTGAGTCTGTTTCTGTTTTGTAAATAAATTCATTTGTATCATTTTTTTTCAGATTCTGCATATAAGCGATATCATACGATAGTTGTCCTTTTCTGTCTGACTTCACTCAGTATGATAATCTCTAGGTCCATTCACGTTGCTGCAAATGGCATTATTTCATTCTTTTTGATGGCTGGGTAATATTCCATTGTCTATATGTACCACATCTATTATAATACCACACCTCTGCACAGTCTGGGGAAGGAAGGGCTCAGGATGCAGCCCAGACTCCTAGGTTGGGTGCCCGAAGCCCTTCACACTCTCCCCTCAGTGACAATTCCAGGTGCCCCGACCCCCGGCCCTCTCTCCATTGGGCACCCAGCACGTGCTCAATGGTCTGTCATTTCCCAAAGGGGCCCTGCTCTGTGCTGTCTTCTTGGCTGGAATGTACCCCTGGCCAACTCAAAGGCCACCCACAGGGGGAAATTTAGTATGAGCTGGGTGATAGCTCATACCCGCCTCCATCTAAGGAGACACAGTTACTAGAAATTACCAAAAAGGCATCATTATCCAAGGGTGCTGCAGAATAAAACAGGACAGAATCTGAGTGAGCTGCCCGCCTTCCACTGAGCGATAACTGCGCCACGAGCTAATCGCTGGTCATCATCTGTGAAGTTTCCCACCTTCTCAGAGCTCTAGAGCCGCAATGACCCTACGAGCTTTCCCCCAACCCCCTTCAACCACTGCACTTAGTCTCCCTTACCCTGAGATGTCTGATGTTTTACCAAAATCTTCCTACTCTAAGCATGAGGAGAAGTAGAAGAATGAAAATCTAAGGGCCTTCTGAGTTGAGACCTGAACAGGTGACCGCGAATATATCTCATTGCAAGGAACCGACCTGTTCCTTCCATAGAAAACTCGTATATCTATTCTGCGCCACCTATGAAAACAAAACAAAGACCCCCCCCCCCCCCCCCCCCCCGCAACCCAAGGACCATGCATTTGGCCTCAACGTCGCTGCCCACAGAATGAGCAGGTATTTCTTTCAGATGGATATGCGTGAGGAATGCGTAATTCCTGTGGCTCCCCAAACAAAGAGAACCTTATTAAATGGGCCAGTAAAATGCAGCAGCACCAACACACAGCAAAGCCTGCGAAGAGCGGAGGGCTCATCCAATGAGTCCACGTCTACAGAGCCTCCACTCTGCCAGGGGCGGTGCAAACGCTCTGCACGAGTTACGTCAGCAAACCTCCTTAGGAGCCTCTGAGGCAAGTTCTGTCATGGTTCCCATTTTACGGATGAGAGAACAAAGGCAGACAGAGGTCCAGCGACTCACGGTCACACAGCTAATTGATGGTGGTGCCAGGATTTTAACCCAGGCAGTCTGACTCAAAGCCAGAGCTGTTAGGGACCTAACTCCCGCTCTTTTTTTTTTTTTTTTTTTTTGCGGTACGTGGGCCCCTCACTGTTGTGGCCTCTCCCGCTGCGGAGCACAGGCTCCGGACGCGCAGGCTCAGCGGCCATGGCTCACGGGCCCAGCCGCTCCGCGGCATGTGGGATCTTCCCGGACCGGGGCTCGATTATCCCTGATGAAAGTGAGGTCCTCCCCCCTGCCACGGCCGTGTGCATCCGCTCCCAATCACAAGCTCTTTCACTGGTTTCCTACTTAGTGGCTTAACAATAACACAGGTTTATCACCTCACACTTCCAGAGGTCATAAGTCCAAGATCATTTTCATTCTCTTCTTGATCTGGGGCTAATGTCAAGGTGCCGACAGGACTGTGTTACTTCAGGAGGCTCTAGGGGAGAATCAGTTCCTTGCCTTTTCTACCCTCTGGAGGCTGCTCACATCCCGTGGCTCGTGGCCCTGTCATGCTGACCTCTGCCTGCCTGGTCCCATCTCCTCTGACTCTGACCCTCCTGCCTTCCTCTCATAAGGACCCTTGTGATTTCACCCAGCCCACCCAGATAATCCACTGTTCTCTCCCCATCTCAAGACCCTAACTTGATCACATGGGCGAAGTCCCCTCTGCCGTGCAGGGTAACATATCCCCAGGTTCTGGGGACTCAGACTTTTGGGGGCCATCCCTCAGCCGGCCAGTGTCGTTGGCACTCACCTCCCTTGTGTGGTGGCCACGACCCAGGGCACGTCCCCCGTGGGCCTGGTGACCGAAGCTAGCGGGAGCTCTGCCACACTGGCCTGACATGAAAGCCTGGACCCTCCCCCAGTACAGCGGGCAGTAGACACTGTGGACCAGAGTGGCAGGTGCATCACTGCCAGCCACCCCTGAATACAAACCGCTCGTTAACGGCATTTCTGAACATTTTCATCTTGCATATTTTGGCTCAATTCTTTTTTAATCAGACTTTAAAAAGTAAAAGTTGCCCAATGCTAAGTAATGAGGGCAAAAGCCAGAAGAATCTGAATCATACTATGTTTTATGAAGAAAAGACATATACACAGCAGCACACACTAATGAACCTTCTTAAATGTTGCCAAGTTGAACGTCTGTAACAGAACCAATGAGGGCCATCATTCTTTCTTGAATTCTCTTATCCCATGCAAAAGATGTTCTAAAATGGTTTGACTATTAGGCATTTAAACTTAAGGACAAATATGGAGAATGACAAACACCAAAGTACGTACCACCCAGCTTTTTCCAATCACGTTTACTTTTAACAATAAAGCATCAGCTATAGAGTTGAAACCCCTACATTTCTCCTATCGCCCCTATTTCCCTCTGTCCCTCTTGGATTTGGATTTTTTGTTTATCATTCAAAAAGTGATCGTTAAAGGGCTAAAGAAACTTGCTTTTGCGTATGTGCTAATTATTTCCCCCTGAGATCACGTTCACATCGTTCACTGGGAAAGATATAAACCATACAGGCAAAACGTAATCTTCAGCCCATTAAATGAGAGATTAAACAAAAATTTCTATTCAGAAATTATTGAAAACTATAGCTTTGATGTAGGAATAAAAAAATACATGAATTATACATGACTGTTCACGGGATCATTTTCCATTGCTTTGTATCCTTAACATGACACCAGAGTGATACTCCTGTCTGCCAGACACCTCCCTGTAACTCAACACCACCTCTGAACAGCACAGGTGCGATCCTCCGGGGGAAAAACACCCTCAGCAGGTACCAGAGGCCCCCGAGCCCAGCAATGCCCTGTTCAGGAAATGCGGGTGTCTATGACGGGGATGCACAGAACAGGCTGGGGACGAATGTTTCAAAGGTCGCGTTCTGGTCCGTCATGTACAGCTCAGTGCACACAGCCCCTCAAGCAGAGGCCAGGAGGTGTTTCACTGCAAAGAGGGGTCTTTTCTGCTGTAGGATGCTCTAACCTCCATCAAAGCACCTCACCTTCAGTAACATCCTATGTACACAAAACTACAAATGAGTTAGTCTCCCTTCAATTAGGGAGGCACACACAATACTACAGTCTCCCTGGAAGACAGACTGCCCCTTTCCTGGATCATCACCTATAGCTGATAGTATTAACCATCACCATAAGCTTGACTCTCCTTCATTTTTCTAAAAGAATTATGAGATGCTTCTGGAGCTGGGGAATGGTGCAGACTGGAGCCTTACTGGGTCTGGAGCTCGTGGCCAGGAGTGCCTTGGGTAGGAAGTCACGTCATAGCAAATCCCAGTAGCACTGAAGCACGTACAGAGAGGGAAGATGTCTTTCTCCACCAAAGAGAACTCATGAAACTTTCACACCTGAAGCCCACAGCCTCTCTTCCTCATTCTGAACATCAGCGTGATACTATCCACACCAAAATAATAACCAAAATAACTCGTGACGTTTTAGAAAACTCTAGATGAATTTCTTAACCCTAGAGCTCCTTCAAACATAAAACGACTGGCCTTCAGTATTCCCAGTCTGACCTTACTTTTAACAGCTCACGTCATTGAATCATCTTTCTCCCCGCTTTCCATGTAGGTCTCTCTGTCCTAATCTTCCAATTTAGTTCATATGATCAGGAATAACAACTGGACATCAAGCAATATCTTCTTAGCATCTACTCTGGGTCAAGTTCTGGGCTGGGATCTAGGAAGACGGAAGCAAATAAGAGGCAACTTCTACTCCCAAGAGTTCGTGGTCTAAGAGGAGAAAGAGTCATGGAAAGGTAATTGTAACACAGCATGGCAAGCGCCAGAAACGGAGAAGGGGAAGGATGCTTTGGGAGCACAGGAAAGGAAGTCATTGCTCCTGCCACAAAAGAGGGGACATTTGAGCAGAATCTTCATGGGTAAGTGAGAGCTCCCCGAGCAGGAAGAAGAAGTAAATGATCCAGAAAAAGAAGAGGACACATTCAGAGCCATGAACAGGTTGGTATATTCAGGGACCTGAAGAACTGACTCTGCTGCAGGGGGGAGAGAGGAGGAGAAGGTTAACAGGTGAGGACACGGAAGTTAGGGGCCAGGTAATGACATGTGACATAACTCTTACGTGTTATGCTTAGGAGTCGATTGTATAGGCTGGTGGGGAAAATGAGAGATTATATCTTCCACCAAGTAATTAATGTTTATCTCCCCAAACCAACTGGAAGCTTCATGGGGGGAAAAGTGTCATCAGTGCTTATGACAGTGCCTGGCACCTCATTAATGTGTTTTGAATCGATGATGACATGGATCTAGGGATGGATTACTCATCGGAACGGTGGTGTGTCATGGACAGATTTGCATTCTAGAAAGAGAACTCTGAAGGACATGTGGAGGACAGATCTGGAGGGGAAAGACCTAGAGCTTGGAGTCAATTTGTTTCCCGCAGTGGTTTTTCGTTTGGTTTTCAAAATCCATCGCAGCACCTGGCCCGTATAACCTCCCAGAAAAGGTCTATGTTTGGACAGGTGTTAGGTTCCATTCCGTGGGCCCACGTGGAGGTAAGGTTCATATAGAATGCACTGGGGCCCTCTGCTTTGTTATTATCTTGCCTCACATGGTGGTTTAACATAAATGTAGGGTGATTATCACCAATTTAGAGACAGAGAAGCTAAAGCACTATAATTAGCGGTTTTTACATTCACCGGCAATTGAGCTTTTCTTCATCACTGTATCACTCTCAATGCAGCATACAAAAAATTCAGGCCAGCTAATACTGTCTCAACGGTCTTCCAGGGGGGAAACAGACTTTCTCTGCAGATAATATGTCACTGGACTATCTTCTGAACAGAAAATTCCAGCTAACACTTTTTTCTATAGTACTCCACGACTCCACCCCGGCAGCCAATGAATCGATGTTCACGTCTATGATGTTCGCTTCCTCTCCACCAGAACCCACACTCTGAGAGAGCAGGGGCTACCCTTCTTCCACAGGTAGCATGGCTCCCTGCATGCAGCGGTACCAAGCGTATGTTCGCCTGATGCTGGCTGAGTCCAGCTTAATGGAGATCCACAGCCCTCCACTAGGCAGTCGGCATCTGTAGGACCAAAGGGAACGGCACCCATAAAGATGGCGGGCAGTGAAGGCAGAGCTCTGGTTGTAAAGATAAAACATACACATACCTTGTCTGTGTTCCCTTACCTATGGTGTAGCCACGACTCGGTTCATTCCGTTTATAAATACTAGTACTTTAATTTTTTTGAAGAGTGGTCAATTCTCTAATTTCGATTCCCACGTTAGACCTGTTCTGTAATCTGAACTGTGAAGAATTAGAACTGAGCCGACAGAAAGAATGTTGCAAAATTCTTTCATGCCTACTCCATGCCTGTGCGTGATCTTAAAAAGTATGGATTCAGTTGCAGGAAAATACAGCCCAAATAACAGTTGCACATTCCCCATAAAGACTTTGCCAAACTTAGAAGCATACTCTACCAATCAGTGCCAAGCATCAGCAAAGATGAAGAACAATTAAAAAGCTTTCTCTGTATTGATTAAAGCCAGGTCTGTGGTGACTCAGGGTACACTGTATGTTCTCAGAATAAAGTACTCACTCATGTGAGGTAAATTAATTATTCCAGGGCACGAATTTACTATACAATGGATTGCCTCTTCCAGGAAACCTGACAACCAAGAGAAAGTGAGTTTGACATATGAGAAAATTTTTTTATAAATTCTTTTTCAAAGAAATATCCAACCACCAAAACTGAACAACCTCTCTTAAAATACCAAAATGAAATAAATTCAAATAAGTATAGATGCTTGATTATTCATGCAGTCTTGCCCATTTCATGGATTTTCCACATCTCGTGTTTTTTTCTACTTTAGATGCTTTCAATTCAACTACTGTTTGTAGCTCGTTTCCTGTCTCCTAAAGCAAGCATGGTTTTGTGGAAAGAACACATAAGAGATCACAGCTCAGGGTCAAAAGTGTGATGAAACACAAGACATCAAGGGACCCGCGGCATCCACTGACTCTAGTTGGGGACTGTTGACAAAGGCATGAGAGGCAGGAAGACTGGGCCAAGATCTTGATGATGGAATTAAAGTTTTCCAGCTGGGGCTTTCCTGGTGGCGCAGTGGTTGAGAGTCCGCCTGCCAATGCAGGGGACGTGGGTTCGTGCCCCGGTCCGGGAGGATCCCACGTGCCGCGGAGCGGCTGGGCGGCTGGGCCCGTGAGCCATGGCCGCCGAGCCTGCGCGTCCGGAGCTTGTGCTCTGCAATGGGAGAGGCCACAGTGAGAGGCCCGCGTACCGCAAAAAAAAAAAAAAAAAAAACCAGAAAAGGGAATTATTCTTGGAAATTATACCGTATTTACATTTCTGTTTATAATCCTATTTTTCATCTTGGCCTACATATAACTAGAAAATAACTTTAGCCTTATTATTGCTTAGCCTTCAGAGTCTGAAAGATGAACATGCCACTTTAAATTGTAAGCTCTAGACCAAGAGCAATGTAGTGATGACTTGATCATCAAATCACTTTCTACAGTATGCTTGAAACACAGGCCAGCAGTAATATAATCATTTTCAGATAAAGACAAAGACCAGTCAAGAAACAGTCAGAAAAGCAAAGTGATGGCAGAATCAAACAGCAAAAACGAATGGTGAGCTCTACGGAGCAAAGCTAACAGAGGCACGATACAAGCCATATATGTAATCTTCAAGTTCCTAATAGTCATGGTTAAAAAATGTAAAAAGATGCTGGTGAAGGCAACTTTCATAATATGTTTACTTAATGCAACAGATCGAATACACTGTCATCTCAACATGCAAGCCATATAAAAAACATTAGTGAGATATTCTACAATCTCTTCCTACTAAATCTTAAAAATCTGATGTCTATTTTACACTTAGAACACACCTCAAGTTAGACTGGCCACACTTTAAGCGCTCAAAAGCCACATGTAGCACATGACCACGAGAGTGGACTACACTCAGGAAAACAAAAAAAGTGGCCGTCCACCGGTTTTGTTCCTCCTTCAAAAAACCAAGCAAATACTGGAGTTTACCAGCTGAATCTATTTCATTAAAAGTTTAAACCATCAAAATAAATGAAAATAAGTTCCCGAATCATTTACACTAATCTGGTTAAATACTGTGTGATCTCACGTATCTGGTATCTAAAAAAAGCAAAGTCACAGAAACAGAGAGTCAACTGGTGGTTGCCAGGGGCTTGCAGGGGTTGTACGGGAAACAGGTAACAGTGGTCACAGGCTACAAACTTCCAATTATAAGATGAATAGGTTCTGGGATCTAAGGGGCAGCACGGTGACTGGAAAATCCTGGATGTGATGGTACATTCGATAGTACAGGCAGTTAACAATACTGTATTGTGTACTTGAAAGTTCTCACCACACACACACAAAGAAGGGTAGCTACGTGAGGTGATGAACGTGTCAGCTAACTTTATGGCGGTGATCCTTTTGCAATATACATATATTATCTAATCATCACGTTTTTACACCTTAAACTTGCACAATGAGGTGTGTCAATCACATCTCAATAAAGCTAGGGGAAAAAAAAGGGTTATAATTTAAAATTCCTTCCTGACTTTTCTAGTTTTGCCCTGCAGGTGAGGCAAAATTATACAAAAGAAAACAAAAGATAGGTGAGTCACCATTAAAAATATAATACAGTTTTGTTTGTTTCTTTTTCACGTTTTTCCTGAATGTGTCCGGAAAATTAAGGGAGATACGATTTGTCTTTTTTCTATTGTTTAACTAATTTCCTGCCTCAGTTTACTATCTTCCTCCCTTACCCACTGCCCCCGTGCCATTTAGTGTTTGAGGTGGTCATATAAGGGTTTTTTAAAATATTTTATTTTGGCAGTTTTGAAATACATACTGTTCTTCCACTTTTATAGGTTTGTTATTTTACAATTTGATTTAACTTAAATAGAACTGAATTGGTCACTGTAAAAACTCATTCTTTTGTTTTTGTTTTTGTTGTTTTGCTGCACCACACAGCATGCGGGGTGCAGGATCTTAGTTCCCCAACCAGGGATCAAACCTGGGCCCCCTGCAGTGTAAGCACAGAGTCTTAACCACCGGATCACCAGGGACGTCCCCATATAAGATTTTAAAGAGGTCAGTTCTGACCAGTGAGAGCCATCGGGGAAGGCATACAGCATCATCAAAAACAAAGCTTTTATTTGTCAAGACAATATAAGGTACAAAGAGACGGTGAACAGAGCACGAGACCCAGAGCCATAGATGGAAGCCTGCGTTATGGTCCCCTCTCTCCTTTCCCTCCAAACTCTACCTCCCTGCTGTTCTACGTGATGTGCAGGCATACACAGCCACCCCCCAGCACCTGGACTTAGCCCTGGTCTAAAGCATCGTCTCTACCTGTCCTGCTCCAAGAGCCCCAGCTGGCCTGCAGTGAAGCCAACAGCTACTCTGCACGCAGGTTGCAGGATTAAGCCAACTCTTATGCAACTGACTCAGTCTTTAATAGCCATTTCTTCTAAAAGAAAATTTTTTTTTGTTTCAGGGGAAGATGTGGATGTTAGGTTAGGGGTGAATTTGAAGTTTAAAGCTCCAACTAGAAATAAGATGATGTGGCCTGCTCTCTCTCTGTTTTTTTCAGGCTTTAAGACTAATTCGATTTACATGGAGGCCAGGCCAGAGACTAGGTGATGACTGATGACTTGTGTGCAGACTAGCATTTATCCAGGTTGTGTTATCCAGATTGCTTTGTTAAAGTTCCAGGTCACCTTCTCACACGGAGCAAAACACCCAGTAAACATGAGAAAAGCCTAGGGAAAATTAATAAAAGGCACCTGTCTTACGCTCAAAATAAACAAATGATCAAACATGCTTTGGATCATGTTTTATGAATGTCTTGAAATGTCACGTGCTCTTTTCTTTCCCCCCATATTTTGAGAAGACCGGTAAACGTGAACTAGTCATCGTGGCCTGTAGGGCTCTGGTTTTGTACAACTGTATCTTGAAGAGATGGTCTTCTAACTGCTACACCTGGTGGGCAAACCAGGAGCAACCAGAAGAAGAAGCTACAAGATGGCCAGCAAAAGCATGCTTTCTTATTGTTCTCAAAGTTTTCAACAGATGACAATCACCAATTCCTACACAGGAAGACAGGAAAGAAAGGGGACATGATCTTCACAGCCTCAGCAGTGACCGCTTCCGAACAGAGAGCGCAGCCCTGCTCCTTTATCCCTGAGCCCGGCATTCTGGAAATTCCTGTGAAAGTCTCATTTTTAAAATGTCATTGAAAGGTGCTTGTCTTTATTTTTTTTATTTTTTTTACATCTTTATTGGAGTATAATTGCTTTACAATGGTGTGCCAGTTTCTGCTTTATAACAAAGTGAATCAGTTATACATATACATATGTTCCCATATCTCTTCCCTCTTGCATCTCCCTTCCTCCCACCCTCCCTATCCCACCCCTCTAGGTGGTCACAAACCACCTAGCTGATCTCCCTGTGCTATGCGGCTGCTTCCCACTAGCTATCTATTTTACGTTTGGTAGTGTATATATGTCCATGCCACTCTATCACTTTGTCACAGCTTACCCTCCCCCTTCCCATGTCCTCAAGTCCATTCTCTACGTCTGTGTCTTTATTCCTATCCTGCCCCTAGGCTCATCAGAACCTTTTTGTTTTTTAGATTACATATATATGTGTTAGCATACAGTATTTGTTTTTCTCTTTCTGACTTACTTCACTCTGTATGGCAGACTCTAGGTCTATCCACCTCATTACAAATAGCTCAATTTCGTTTCTTTTTATGGCTGAGTAATATTCCATTATAGACATTTTTCCGAAGAAGATATACAGACTGCCAACAAACACATGAAAGGATGCTCAACATCATTAATCATTAGAGAAATGCAAATCAAAAGTACAATGAGATATCATCTCACACCAGTCAGAATGGCCATCATCAAAAAATCTAGAAACAATAAATGCTGGAGAAGGTGTGGAGAAAAGGGAACCCTCTTGCACTGCTGGTGGGAATGTGAATTGGTACAGCCACTATGGGAACAGTATGGAGGTTCCTTAAAAAACTACAAATAGAACTACCATATGACCCAGCAATCCCACTACTGGGCATATACCCTGAGAAAACCATAATTCAAAAAGAGTCATGTACCAAAATGTTCATTGCAGTTCTATTTACAATAGCCCGGTGCTTGTTTTTATTGTTAGAGTGGATACTGGGACATATCCTGGACGGGCCTGTTAACTGGAGACCCAGGGCCCAGGCCTCACCCTACAGCCATGGTTTTTGCCCACCAGGGCGTCACTTTGCTCATTCATAAGATGGAACTGGTAATTACCATTTCCTACTTTCTTTGCAATAATGCTGCTAGAATAATTGAAACAGCAAATCGAAAATATTTTAAGTGCCCTCTAGAGACGAAAGACTAAGGAATTATCAACCCATGAAAACAAAACTAAAGAATATTGGGTGCCTGCTGCCCTATCAGGAGGACGTGGCCATTTTTTTTTAATTCGTAGAGCACAGCAAAGAGAAATCAGTATTTCCCGGCAGGCTGCCGGCTGCTGTGGGGACCAAGCATCTCCCTCTTCAGGACGGTGGGTTTTCAGCATCCCATGCCTGGATCCCAGGGCAATGAACAAGGTGAGGACCAGAAAGGTGCCTGACGCCCACAAGAGGGAACAGAGTCCCAGCTCAGTTCATGTCGGTGTGGATCTGAACTTAGGAATCCCTTAGGCGTCTGTTAGTGTCCTTGGGTAAGGGGGATGGTGGGAATCATTTTTGTTTTATCCCTGCACAGTTTTCTGAACATAAAGTTCAAAACACGTGAACCAAGACACAAATTTCTAAAATTAGTGCTATGAGTCCCCTCTCCAACCCCAACTATAGAGCTGTGATACTCGAAGGGTCCAATGCTATTGAGGCGTGAGGGGTCTTGTTTGAGAGACTAGAGACTTTCCCTTAACTTTAGCTCTAGAGCTGTGGAAACGCACTCTGACGCACGCACACGCACACACACACATGCACACGTACACACTTTCCCTACTACAACAACTTATCCCAGTATAGAAATGAGCAGAAAGATATTAGAAAATTAGAAAACAGGAACTTTCATCTACCCCCTAGTGTTTGAAGCTAAAACTCTCCTGAACACACAGGAACACGTGGACACAAATAATTCCTTAACGTTAAATTAAGAATTGAACTATTAGGAGAGGCCACAAAGGGGAAAGAAAACCTAAGACTGTCCAGAAGCCAGCTCTCCAAACAGCTTCTAAGACAAAGAACGAGAAGACAGGTGGAACTCCACCTCCTATTAATTTACTTGTTGTCAGTGAAGATCATATCAGATCACAAGTTCATGACAAAAAACCAACAGCAGTGACAGCAGGCTTTGTGGATGCCAGGATACACTGCTTCCAACATCTTTCCAAAGAAATCAAAATGCTGGAATCCTGCCCAGTGCTTTCCTACCTACAACTAACACAACACTGTAAAGCAACTATACTCCAATAAATTTTTTTTAATTTACATAGAGTAAAATTCACTTTTCTTTGGTATAGAGTTCTGTGAAGTGAGATAAATGCATACAGTTGTAGAACCTTCACTACAATCAAGATATAGAACAGTTTTATCACTCCCACAAATTCTCTCATTCTGCCCCCTCCTAGTCAACCCTTCTCTTCATGTCCATCCTCTGGAAATCACTTATCTGTTTTGTCTCTATAGTTCTGCCATTCTCAAAATATCTTATAACTGGAATCACACTGAATTTATCCTTCGGAATCTGAGTTCTCTCACTGAGCAATATATATCTGAGATTTATCCATGTTGTTGCATATGTTAATAGTTCATTACTTTTTATTGCTGAGTGGGATTCCATTGTACACATGTACCATAATTAATTTATTCATTCACCAGATGAAAGACATCTGAGTTGTTTCTAGGTTTCGGTGATTATGAATAAAGCTGCTGTAAACTTTCACACACACACACAAAAACACGACACTGCATTTTGAACCCAGACCCATCTTCTGCTCTACAGAAAGATGTTTCTTTTACATCAGACTTTTGTATCAACTACCTGCTCATTACATGATCTCATTCTAAGACAGGCTGCCCAAGAGTCCACCCAGGACAAAGTTGAAGCACAGGGGCATCGGAAAGGCATTAAGAAGAGGAAGGAAGAAGGCGAGAGGGATGGAGAAGTGGGAGAGAGGGGAGGACAAACCCTGGGAGGACCAGGTTTCACGCTCCACACTCTTACAAATTCAGAGAGACATGCTGCAACCCTTCTCTCAGCTCCCCAGCTGTCTGACCCCTCTGCCGACTTCCCTTTCCCTGTGGCTCCCATTTCTCTTAAACAAAAAGGGGCTCTTCCGTTCGCCTGCCGATGCAGGGGACGTGGGTTCGTGCCCCGGTCCGGGAAGATCCCACATGCCGCGGAGCGGCTGGGCCCGTGAGCCATGGCCGCTGAGCCTGCGCGTCCAGAGCCTGTGCTCCGCAATGGGAGAGGCCACAGCAGGGAGAGGCCCGCGTACCGCAAAAACAAACAAACAAACAAAAAGAGACTCTTCTGAGCATGCTCAGAAGTCAGGTGCCTTCACTCCCATTAACCTTAACACCTGCTTTTAAACGGTAAAAGAAGATGCCATCAGCGTGAAGTACGATAGGAATTTCTACACTCGGTACAAGTTAAATGCGGAAGAATGACGAGTTCTATAAAAGAGGTGTCCGTGGATGTGCAATGTTAATTACATCAGGACACCGATGCCCGGGACCGACATCCTCCAGCAAGGACAGTGAATACAGCGTGGAAGCGCACACAGTGCACTTTCCAAAGGGCGGACATGCACGTCTGTGATGTACCCCACACAGAGACAACACACACGGTCAGGTTTTGAAGACCACGCTAATCACCCCACCCTAGGAAACAAGGTTGTGACTTCTGAGAACAAACACACTTCGACGCAAATCTGTCCCTTCGTTCGCTCTCACAGCATTAACAGGGGTACATGGTAAAATGCAAAAGTGTTTAAATCTCCTGGAATATTTCATGTAATTGTTAACATAATTTTAGTGCACTCACTGTGTGCTATGGCAGTATTCGTGTCAATGCAATAAGGGACTTTTCTGTGCACTAAGCTGTACGGTAAATGTTTACTTTGAAGTTGTGGACAAAAGTGAGGTTTTTCATCTGCCAACAAACCACAGTAGAGAACTACCCGTGCAGTTTCCCAGGAATACGTGGCCCCATTTGTCCCTGACGTCCTAATTCCCAGAGCAAGGAAAGCCCTGATCCCGTCTTTGCAGGAGGTCGGGGACGTGAGGCATCACGAGCTCTGTGGACTCTGGGCCCCCCCAGACATTTCTAAGCAGAGACACCCCAGCACGCCAACCCCATCCAACACTTCACCTGTCCTCCCCACACTCTGGACAAGCATATTTAGATAACTCTGTGAGGGTTCTAGAACTTTTACATATGCACTCGGTTGAAATATATTCAAGGTTCTTACACCAACCATTGCTACAATACTGCTGGGAAACTAGACACAAAGTCCCTGCCCTGTAATCTTTGCAGAGACCTTGTCACCAGCTGGTCGGACACTTTCAATGACACCAGTCAAAGAACAGTGAGGAAACTGGAGGTCATACAAAAATGATATGAATAGCCACCAGGAAGGCACTGCACATTTCATTACTGGGTCAGACTGGATTAATACAGTGCTTTATTTAGGTTCCCTGGGATACAGAAAACCACACAACCTTCTAACACATGGCTTTCACTACAGTGGGTTCCACTCTCCTCGTGGAGGGAGACAAACCTCATCTGCTTCTGCTATGAAAGTGGTGGTGCGGGGCAAAAGCAAAGCAATCCTTAATCAAAGCGTCACCTAAATCAGGGCGCAAGAGAAATCTTCAGGAAGAACTAGACCTACATTTACAACACAAAACTCTAAATAGCGTAGCAGGCCCCAGCAGGAGAGCTTAACATGTATTAAGCTGTAAATAAATATTTGTCAAAATTAAAACTTTTTTTTTTTTTTTTGGCCACAAGGCTTGAGGGATCTTAGCTCCCTGACCAGAGATCGAACCCAGGCCCCCAACAGTGGAAGTGTGGAGTCCTCGCCACCGGACTGCCAGGGAATTCCCCAAAATTAAAACTTTGAAAGGCATTCCATTAGTAAGCATTTCTCACTGGCCCTATACAAGGTGTGACCATAATATGACAGGCTTATTCTTGGAAGCTGTAGAAACATCCACACCCAACAAGTACCCTCCTTCAAAGTGACCCTCCAATGGCTAAAACTGGATCCAAACGCTACCGGCCACTTGTAGAACATTTTGAGAACATCCTTCCAAATCAGTTAGTGAACGATACACAACTGTGTCGTTAATAAATAATTTCTTGCTTTATCTACTTCTTGCTTTATAACCATACCTCTTTCTTTAAGAAGCTGAACTCAAAGTACACGACGGCGTGCCTTATTCACTGAATTTTGCTTTGAATGATGTAAAGCTATGATCTCACATCAAATCTATCATACAGAGCGAAGGTTCTCTACTACTAACATTGTTCAAAGGAACTAACATAAGCAATTCCAGAATTCCAGACGAAGTTTGGGGGATACAGCCTGGGTGGAGTTAGTGGACCTGAGCAACACTGAATGGGCATCAGACTCAGAGAATTCTTGGTGCCTGGCCATCCACCCCAGCACTTTATTGTCTTATTTCATGAGATCCAAGAGGTCACTTTTAAGGCTTCCATTTTAGCACCAGATCACTTGCCTACACTTTTTTTTTTTTTTTTTGGCCGCATGCGAGATCTTAGTTCCCGGACCAGGCATCGAACCCGGGCCCCCTGCAGTGGAAGCGCGGAGTCTCAACCACTGGACCGCCAGGGAAGTTCCGCTTTAGGATCTAGCTGATCCATACTTTCATTTTTTTGAAACAAAGAGTAACGAAAATCTACTTTTAATTTTTCTTAAAAGAATTCAAGAACATCTCCTCTTTTACATAACGTATTCAACTTTCACATCGCAGCTTAGGATACATGAATTCCACGAAATGCCACCAAGTGCTTTTAACAAGGAGTTCGATACTTACGCCATGATGCCCGACAGGTGGAACATCTCGGCTGTGATGTAGGACAAGTAGCTGTACAGGAAGACGAAGAGTGGTTCGATCACGCGGATGTTGTGTGTGAAGCGAGTGGTAAACGCCGCGATGAAGCCCAGGAAGACGCCGATCAGCACGCCGCCGATCCCCACGACGAAGAAGTTGGCGATTCCGGCAAACACGTCGATGGTCTCGATGGTCTTCATCTGACAGAAGGACTTGAACAGGTTGTACAAGACCTGTGGGAGAGGCAGAGGGCACGTCAGGACCCCCCAACTTCCCCGACATCCTCACGGCCCCAGAAATCTTCCTGCCTCCTAACAAGGGCGTGTCTTCTGTGCCCCAAAGTGGACGATCAGTGGAAGTGACTGGGCATCTCTTTTTTTTTTTTTTTTTTTTGCGGTACGCGGGCCTCTCACTGCTGTGGCCTCTCCTGTTGCGGAGCACAGGCTCCGGATGCGCAGGCTCAGCGGCCATGGCTCACGGGCCCAGCCGCTCCGCGGCATGTGGGATCTTCCCGGACTGGGGCATGAACCCTTGTCCCCTGCATCGGCAGGCGGACTCAACCACTGCGCCACCAGGGAAGCCCGTCTTTATCTCACATTTTAACAGTGCATTTAATAGCTGCAAACAAAAAGCACTGATGAAAGTGTGTCATCAAGAAAACTATTTCTAGACGTGAGAGAGAGGAAACTTCAAAGTTATTTACCTGACCTACTGCTAAAACATCACTTTTCGGATCCTAAAGGATTATTTTAAACGGCTTGGTTGCCCTTCAACATACCCTGCTTGCGTTGCCGATGCTTGGGAAGGAGTATGTCACAGAGAAAGCTTGTCAGTGCTGGCTGTGAATTTAGGGACACTTCAAGGCCCCTGTTGTGGGGTTGCACCATGGAAGGGACCCACCCATCCATACAGGTCCCCTCCCTGAAGACATCCTCCTCCCAGGTCACTGAGGTCCTTGCCCCGCCCACACATGCACCTCTGGTGAAACACAAGACCTGATGGGGTTTTCTTCAAGCCAAGAGACAGCAACCAGTGTGTGTGTGTGTGTGTGTGTTTGTGTGTGTGTGTGTGTGTCTACTATAACTTCATGCACATGTGTCCTTCTAAAATGACGAGACTACACTGTTGCTTGGTTTCTGAAAAATTTACACAGTCTTTTACATAGTTTAATTAAGTCTTCAAAAATGTCAGGCATTCACGCCTGCCGGGCAGGATGCTTTCAAACATGTTTCCAAGGACCACTGAGCAAATGGCATGGGAAGTGATGCCTTCCTCCGGAGTAATTTTTTCACGAAGCCAGCAAGTGAAATACAGTCAGGCACATGCCCTGCTTCTTGTGATATTTGCAGAGGGAATCTCCAGGGAAGCCGGCTAATGGGACACTGGGATGAACACCTTGGGAGTACAGGCCGTGCTACACCCTCCTTGGGATTCTGAGAAACTCAAAATTAAACCCATCCATCCACAGGCACAGAAAACGTCAGAGGCGATACCAGGATCCAGGTCTCCTACCTCTGGGTCAGTTCTTCAATTTTAACCATGAGAATGAATCAGACACTCTGCTAACCAGAGTGTGTCCTGGCAAAAGCCATTTCATCCTTTTCTACTTCACTAACAGTCCTTTATAGCCTACACATTACAGGTTTCAGGGAACTTTTTCCTCTTTTCTACTGGATCATAAACTCCTTGTAATTAAGGATTTCGCCTTACTATGATTTACTTCTTCCATGTTGCCTAGTAGATGACAATAAATGTCTGTTGGTTTTGACAAAAAACAAAACAAAAAAAACCAGTGGATTATTACTTAGAAAGCAGTGGGCTTTTCCCTTCTCTTGATTGTTGGTGTAACAGTTGAGAGCATTTGGTATTGGACCTCCAAGAAATGACTTGAGTTTAAGAGAAGAAAAAAAGCAACTCACAAGCCTGAGGACTTAAATATCCTGAAGGGTCATCATTTGCCAGAAAAGAACTGGCTTCAGGTCGTGCTGCTTCCTCGCATCCAGAGACTGCTGCACATGTCAGGTTTCATCCACATCAACACGCCATGATCACTTCCTGAGAGCGGATCGGACATGTTCTATATTTACCCCTTGCCTCTAAAGAGCCCAGGCCAAAAGGTGACGGTCACCCATCACCTGCTGCCCAGGGAGAGGGACAGATTTTCCAGCCTCCTGCCCTGCACAGATAGCCTCCCCGGGCCACTCGGGCTCTGGGTTCCGACCCCTGGTTTCCACTTGCCTGCCTCCCGCCCGCACCAGTTGAGTGCCCCCTGCAGCTACTACAAGACTCACTTTCCTTTATTCCATTCCTCACTCCCAAGTTGAAAATCGTTGGCTGCCTGACTTAGGGAAGAAGGCTCAGTACACCTGATGCATTTTTTTAATGCTTTGTGACACCCTGCGGTCTAGGACAGGGTCTCACCACGGCTCTACAAAGCACACCGTTTGTATTCAGCCCTGTCCCCGGCTTCTCTTGATAGAAACCCAGCCCCTAAACCGAGGGAAACTCTATCTGTCTTCCATGGCGCCGCTCAAGTCGCTGTTCCTCTCCGGCCTTCCTGGATCCCTACGGCGCCTGCGAGCTGTCCTTCCCTCTGCCCCTCCTGCAACACAGATGATGCCCCAAACCAGCCGGCATTTGGGGACGCGCCATCCTGTGTCGCTGGTGTCGCCTCTTGAATGCCAACCTCATTTCCTCCGAGGAATTAGAAATTCCCTGTGCACAGAACCCACGTCTTCTCCTCTTTCTGTTTCAGCTCCCCTCCCTACCCCATCTAGACACTGATAAGGCCTCCAAAGGAGGCGCAGGCACTCATTCCAAAGGAACAACGGGAATACACCGTCATCTTTCCCAAGCTGCTTTCCAGGCAGCCCCAGCCATGGCGTCTCTCCAACGTACATTGTGTGTTTAATATCCCTTTAGGCTTTGCAAAGAGTAAAGCTGAGTCACTGGCTTTTCACTTTCAGTGCATTGTCAGAAGCTCCAGTTTCATCATTCCACTTCCTCGGATGCTGGGGCCACCTTACGAGAAACTAGCTTAGGTAGAGACGTTACCTTGACAACCAGAAAGCTTTCCATAACCTCCCACCCGTTGTACACTGAACCTGATACCTAGGGATGGGCACAAGATAAAATTCTTTTAGTTACAACCAGCCATAACCCCACAGTTAGTTCATGCCAGTTACATCCTTTAATTTTACCACAAGGGAATCTATATAGAAAGGTGCTTCTGAAGTTATAATTTATATGTAGTATATGTATATGTATTATGTATGTGGCTACAATTATGTCTCTAGTTGGTCTGTGCAAAGTTGACCTCAACGTGACAACTGTATCTTTAGCAAACCGAAAAGCCAGGGGTGACTGTTTGCTGGATTCCATCTACATAACAGGCTAATGTGACAGCTGAGTACTTTCAAGTGTTTCTATTCATTATTATTTTTTTAAAAAATACTTGTGTATATTAAAATTAGATAGGATCTGTTTTGAACTTTGATTTAAAATGTGCAACAGTGCAGTGAAATCATGTACTGCAAGGAAGCAAACAATACAGCACAGCTCTGTTCCAGAAAAAGTTTTCAGGTCACTTTTCCTGATATGAAACACAAAGGATAAGCATTTCTGCATAAGTAATTTTAAATCTGTTCTGCTATTTGCAAAAGCCAAATTAAGTACCAAGTGGTCCCTCTTTACCCTCCAGCTTCCTGAGTTAAATTCCACTGCACGGCACATAATGTCTGGGCCATTAGTGTGTATCCCTAGCTTCTGACTTAAGAGCCAGCTCTCCTTAACCAACTCTAGTTAGGGTAGACTGAGGAAACTCTTTAAGTGTTCTTGGAAAATGTGTCAGAATATTCAGTGGTTGCCTTCACACCTTCTAGAAATTACCATGTAAGCCTAACTCATTCGATCATGGACCACAATGGAAACAGCAGTACTTCTCAGATAGCTGAGAACCTGAACAATCTTTACCCAACAGGGGAAAGTTTGAAAGGTTTTCTTAAAATATTTCCTATAAGGGAAAGCACAAAAATCCCATTTAAAAATCTTAGCTTTTTCTTTTTTGACTCTCATTTTTCCAGTTAATTCCAATCTAGCCCCAGACCACAGAACAAAGAGTTTGACTTCAATTTATATTATATATTATCAATTTCCCTTTGCTTTGAGACATTTTTATGGCAGATTTTCTCCCTTTCAAATCTTCTAAGCTCACTATTGAACTTCCCAGTTAATTGCCTGACCTACAATTCTGCTCATCCTCCAGCCTATGTTTTTTGTTTGTTTGTTTGTTTTTTTGCGGTACGCGGGCCTCTAACTGTTGTGGCCTCTCCCGTTGCGGAGCACAGGCTCCAGACGCACAGGCTCAGCGGCCATGGCTCACGGGCCCAGCCGCTCCGCGGCATGTGGGATCTTCCCGGACCGGGGCACGAACCCGTGTCCCCTGCATCGGCAGGCGGACTCCCAACCACTGCGCCACCAGGGAAGCCCCAGCCTATGTTTTTAACCTGACTTCTCTCTGTTTAATCTCTACCCTTCTAGTTGCAGCATTTAGTAACTCAGCCTTCTCCATGTATGCAGCAGGGTCTATGTTTTTCATACCTTTCCCTAACCCATGAGTTCCTTAAACCCTCCTAGAGATAAGACTAGATGAATGAATCAAAGAATCTTCTGTAAAACATCTCTACCTCTATTCTTTGAGAACACCTGACTAGGAGACAAAAATTATAATTTTTTATACCATTTTCTAATTGTTCCTAACACCTGGGCAATTCAGCCCACTATTCAGCCAGTCTGGTGAAGGAAATACCTGGTGGGTTATTCTTCAGTGTTAGGTGGGCAAAGCCCCCAAGCATGCCCTGGTATCTGTGGGAGGTGGCTTTAAGGGTCCACATGGCTTTTGGCCCAGGGTAAAGAACCTACCAACGAAGCCTCTTTCATTTGAAACCACTAGAGTCCTTCTGACTCACAGGCTTTGGCCTGGAAACAAGGGCTCCACATCTGAAGAGCAGCCATGCCCTTTCTCCGTCCTTGGCCCATTTCCTGCCGTGGAATGGCTGGCCCTCAACCTGGCTCACTGCCCTCTCTGGGTCAGCCCTCCATCTCGACCGTAAAACCACATCTGATGGCTTCGAGCCTCTGGACAGGAAGCACAGGATGTGCCTCTGGAAGGCACGCTTTAAAGGGTAGTTTAGCCAGATCGTTTGCTGAGATCTGATTCTTGACACGCTCAAAGAATGGACCACCGAGGCGACTGAATGAGAAATCTCAGAAGAGAAGGGAAAGCAGTGCAAAGACACAGCAGGTCCTTCTGAAACTGACCTGATGTTGCTACCTTGCCCTAGGAGGAATGCAGCAGGGTGCTATTATTTCTTTGTAATGTTTCCTATACCCTAAATAGACCCAAGATTCCCACATTGAAATTCCCACAGTCTCCCTAGAACCAAGGTAAAAATGTACATATCAAACATTAGTCACAATGGAAAACTTCATGCCTCCGGAAAAGAGAATGAGTTTATAAAACATCTTCATTGTTATGGCAGTTTCCCAGTTAAAATTTAATACTGGTGAGTTAATGACTAAGTACCGTTAATGAATAATGGAATAAATGAAGTGGATTTTGTTACTTGAGTGAGGTAACTGCACTGTCTCAAAATAGCTCTTAGCTATACTAAAAAATGGCATTTCCTTATCAGTAAATTATTTTTGTGTAATAATATCCACATGGAGTTAACGAACATCCTTAAAGGTGATATTTTATTCAGGTCAGGGGTCTGAATACAGGCTAACAGAGAATAATGTTGGTTTCTACGTTAACTCGTTTTTTGTGTGTCACATTATTGTAACGTTTAACTGAATTATTAAAAGGATATTCTAAGCTTGTTTCTGAAGCTGATCACAGTAATCTATCTTTGGATAAGGATGAGATGCCCCATGACCTACACACAGGACATTACACATACTGGAAAAGACATCATTCAAAGAACCTTCTCGGGGACTTGCCCTGGTGGTCCAGTGGTTAAGAATCCACCTTCCAGTGCAGGGGACGTACGTTCGATCCCTGGTGGGGGAATTAAGATCCCACATGCTGTGGGGCAACTAAGCCCGCGGGCCACAACTACTGAGCCCGCACGCTCTGAAGCCTGCGAGCCACAACAGAGAGAAGCCCGCAGGCTGCAACGAAGATCCTGCGTGCCGCAACTAAGACACGGCACAGCCAAATAAATAAATTTTTCAAAAATGAAAATTAAAAAAAGTGACAAATTACAAAAAGAATCCTCTCTCCAACTTCGAAGGAAGGACCCTCATCAGGCATTCTTTAAGTAACACATACACACTAAAACTGAAGCGAATTGACTCTTTTTTTTCTTGAAATCTATGTTAACTTTTAAATGAATCAGGAATACCATTTTAATAATAGGAACTAACTAACAGAGGGGATAATATAAATTACTTAAGTTACTTAAATACACTTTACTTCACATTTCCTTCAATTTTCTTATTTGCAAAATGGGAAGAATACCTATTTCATAGGCTGTTATGAAACTCCGAGCACAAGGTATGCGTTCGCTACCATTCCTATCACCATCACTACTACAGAATCCCGGCTAACCTAAAAACAGCAACACCAGTGCCCGCCGACTGGTTAACCAGCCCAAGGTCACCTGAGTGTCCTTGGCTGGTGGAGAAGGTCTGGACAGCCATGTGGGTGCGGGGAGAGGCTTCTCCCCTGAGCTCAGGAAGCAGTTCAATCCTCCTAATGTTAAGCTCATGACAGCCTCTGACTCTAATTATGCGGCAATTAGTGAGAATTAAAAATAATTTGCATTTTCTGAATAAATACCCATTTATGGGGAAATGGTGAGGACCCAGAGTCTGCTGGCTGAGCAAGAAGAGGAAGTGAGTTGTGTGACGAAAAATCTGCCTCCGATCTGGAAATAAAAAATACACCCTCCCAGAGGGAGAACTCAGTGGGCGTGATCCTTTCACCCGTACTATACACGCCACATCCTGAGGGCAGCACTTCCCACAAAGAACGCTGGGACCTTGAGTCCTTTGAATTCGGATCAAAAACCATCACTGCTGAAGCTGTCACAGTGAGAAACCCCCAGGGATACACAGGTCACAGTCACTGTGATGCTTCTCTGGCAGCAGCAAAGCCGTACAAGCAGGGACCAGCCACGTAGCTGGCAGGATCCAGGCAAAATGAAGTGAGGGGCCCTTTGCAGAATCACAGATAAATAACAAATAATAAATTGACTGAGAACTTTAAGACAGCGAGAACAGAGCCTTGAACCAAGTGAGGGGCCCTTCCCAGCACAGGGCCGGGGACCGCTCAGCTGCCTCATCTGCAGACAGGGTCTCCCCTGGGCGGCCGGTGGGTGGTGGCCCCGGCCCGGCAGAGCGATGTCGTGTGAACCGTCACTCACCACTGTCACGGCGTCGTTCAGCAGGGACTCCCCAAAGACCAGGATGTAGAGCTGCTCGTTGACGTGGATATTCTCGAAGACAGCGAGCACGGCCACGGGGTCCACAGCCGAGATTAGGCTGCCGAAGAGCAGATTCTGGAGCAAAGTGATGTCACTCAGGCCGAAGGCTTCGATCTGGCAGATCCCAAACAGAGACACCCCGATGCCAATGGAATTCCAAAGCGTCCCGACCACGGCGTACCAGAAGATGGTGCCGATGTTCTCAAAGAACGGGCGGGTGGGCATGAAATAGCCCGCGTCCAGCACGATGGGGGGGAGGAGGTACAGGAAAAACACATCCGTCTTCATGGCCGGGGGGGATTTCTCATCCACTCCGAAAATAATCCCACCCAGCAGAAGTCCAACCATGATGAGAAGGCAGCTCTCAGGCACTATGGTGGGTAATTTGTGATACAGATGGAAGCCTATGAAAGAAAAAATAAATAAAGATGAAATTTGGGTTACGTGAGAATTACGGAAAAGGCAAACTGGTTCTCTCTGACAGAACCAATAGGTCCTGTTTCAAAATCTCCCAAGGTCAACGTAATTGGCTATACACGGGCTGTAGATATTACGATGCAAAAGTCAGATGATCCCCTTAAAACTATTCACAAAGCACATTCAGGTACACATTCCAATTTAAATCAGAAGTGGAATACTATAGGAACACGATACCTAAACAGCACAGCTTTCATCTAAATGCCTGTTTTCTTAAAGAAGACAACGCAATTTTACATTTGAAGCAATCTTGTGATTCCCAACACATTTTCAGATGTCCCAAACCATTTCATCCTCATAAAAACCCGAAGGAGTAAAGCAAGGAGGCATTTTCACCCCTTTTTTTATTTAAGTGGAAACTGAGGCTCAAAAAGATACGGGGTCGTGCCAACGTGGCCACATCACAGGCCAGGTTTTGGATCACCGCTGTCTCCTCTGGTACTGAGAAGAGTTTGTAACTTCCTGAATATCTATATTTCTAATTTCAGATTCCTTCATTTGGAACGCTGAATACGTTTAATTTTCAGATGTCTGCTCCTTCGGAGACAACCAAATCAACATCAAAGGTCCATCAGATAACTACCGAAAAGTGAAGCATATAAACACGCCATGATCTCCAATGTCACAGAGTTTCTAATCAAGGCAGGAACAGATGTGTTTACGACTTACTCTAGTACAAGGCATCATATGGTAAAGCCCCAGTCAATCACTAAGGGAACAGAGAAGAGGAAATCTGCTGAGAATGGCACGCATGAGGCAGCATCTTGCATTAATCACATAGAGAAGGCAGGAAGAGTCTCCTAAGAAGTGAAGGAATGGAAGAAAACACCTTTTCCTAATTCATGGTGGAGCCCAGTGTGGCTTCAATGCAGACACCATGTTAGGGGACGGCCCGTAGCAGGGAAACGGGAGGGAAATGCGGGTGGTACCAGCAGGTGGGCAACACAGGAAGCAACTTCACACACGGAGGTCACTTGGCAGGGCTTACGTGAGGCCAGCCCTTATTGGCAAGGCAACAGCGGGCCATCCTGAAGGCATTTCATACCTTTTAGAATTAAAGCAGCAAATGGAAATTATCTGAATTATAGGAAGACGGTATTAAAATGACAGAGTAAGTCCTTAGAAACTTACAATCACCGCAGGTTTAACAAGTAAACGCTTAGAAGCCTACAAACCACACTGAAGTCATAGCATGAAATATGTGTGGCCCCCCAAAATGTAACATAATTTGAAGAAATTTTAAATTTCTTTAAGAATTAATTTCTAAGTAATAAAGCGAACCTCTTTATATTGGGTATTCAACTCATCCCTCCAGCTTGGATTATTTTCTTACTCATGTTACAGCAGACTCCAATCATCATTGGGGAATAAACGCATTCAGCTGATGCAGCCACGCCAGACCCCTGACCCTCTGGCCTGTTGACCTCTCTGTGTTAAACAAAGAAGTTAAAAAAAATATGTCCACAGGGCTTCCCTGGTGGCGCAGTGGTTGAGAGTCCGCCTGCCGATGCAGGGGACGCGGGTTCGTGCCCCGGTCCGGGAAGATCCCACATGCCGCGGAGCGGCTGGGCCCGTGAGCCATGGCCGCTGAGCCTGCGCGCCCGGAGCCTGTGCTCCGCAACGGGAGAGGCCACAACAGTGAGAGGCCCGCGTACAGCAAAAAAAAAATATGTCCACTGAAAACCACATCTTTGCAACCCCTCCGCACGCTGACTCCTGCTTCTGTACCAACTTACCCTGTAAGATAAGGATGTCCTGGTACAGCCTCCCCGGCCCCCTGGGGTCCAGTGCAATCTGTTCCTTGGTGGAATGCAGAGCACAAAGGGCCAATCTGAGGGCGCCCTGTGTGCCCTGGGCCATAACAGCTGCCCCCTGGCTTGGAATCCAGCTCCCCGCCTCCCTGCGTGTGGCCTCGGAGGCGTTCCCACCAGGCCCAGGCCAGGTGTGCTCAGCTGTGAAATGGGGACACACACACCTTTCCCATAAAGAGTGGTAACAGTAACTAACCACTGGCCTGCAATGTCACGTATGCCCGGACATTTTGTTTTCTGTCTCTCTTCTACTTGAAAAAGCAAGAGAAAACGGTTCTCAAGAAATGCCCAGAAGCAAGGAACAGGATCTCTGCAGACCAACTGGAAACTGGACAAAGCCTGCTGTGGCGGGCTCCTGCTTCCTCTTCTGCCTTTTTCTTCCCTGTTCTGCCACCCAGCCTTGGTACCCTGTGCTCTCACACGGGGGTGCCGTCCTTCACTGTGTTGAAAGGAGATCCTTACTCCTAAGAACGGAGCGTGGGAGACCAGGTAGGTGGGAGAAAGGAAGAAACCCTGCCTGCTTAAATGCATCGCGGGGAGGGACCAACGGCTGCCGTGCTTGCCACGTGACTGATCCTGACCAGGATCCCAGGTGAGCGGGAAACCAGGATGCAGTCAGGCAGAAGGGCCACCAGGATGGAGGGCTAACGGAGGCCTGGAGGAAGGGGAGGGAGCAGGGGAAAATCCCGTGGTCGCCAAAATCAGAGGAGAGCGGCAACAGGCCAAGCGCACTTGTTTAAGAAAACAGGTGTTTATATTTCGAAAAGGCTGTTCGCCTTTCTTTTCCGAATGCTTAGGCCATTCAGCACCTCTCTGTGTGACCCTTGCTTGAAATAGGACAGCAGTTACTGAATCTGCCCAGTTGTTCCACAGGCAAGAAGGGATGAGATGAAGCCTAGTCACAAGAGATCTGAGTCCAGTGCTTTTTGGGGAACATAATCAGAGACGCTGAATTTTATAACCCTCCCTCCTGGCAAAAACGGTTCCATGCGGAAGTGTCTATTCTTGCACCAACCACAGGAGTCAAACCTCCTAGCAAAGCAGTTAGGCAAAACCAAACAAAATAAAGGCTTCTTAAATTTCACTGTTCACAGAATAAAACAAATAAATCAGCATTTACACATGTGCATATATTTATGGCTCCCCTGGCCACAACCAAGTATTTCTTGAAGAGAAAACGAACTTGAATAGACCAGGGTCATTATCCTACCTAATAGTATTGACAAATACATCAGTTATCGGGAGAAAACTTTTTGATGATTATCTACTATTTAGTCCAGGGGTCAGTTAACTTCTTTTCTGTAAAGGGCCTGATAGTAAATGCTTTCAGCTTGCAGGCCATACTTTGCTATTATAGTACAAAAGTAGCCAGAGTTAATATCTAAATGCAACGGTGTGGGTGTATTCCGATCAAAGTTTATTTATGGGCATTGAAACTAGAGTACGATTTTATATGTCACCAAATATCATTCTTGTTTTGATTTTGTTTAACCATTTAAAAATGTCAAAGCCATTCTTGACCCACAGACCATATAGAACCCTGCTGGGGGCCCTCTCTGGCCCCTGGGCTGTGGTTTACTTACCTTGGTTCAGTTTGTACCTTGTATTTCCTGCTAACTTCTATTTAGACTGTCTGGGGCATTGTACTTGTGTCATTCACTTTTTATTTCTGGAACATAAAGGTCTGTGAGGATGGATGCTTTAAAATTTATTTTATTTTAATTGCAACAGAAATTCACTTCGTGGGAAAGGGAACAGAATTAGGATCTCATACCAAATACATAGTCGAGTGGCTCTATCTTCATTTCTCTTTGCATATAAGTGTTGGAATGAACTGAACTTAAAAACTAAAGATCTAGGTATAACTGAGTGCAATGCAATTAATTCACTATAGTTTCTCATTACACATAAAATAATCCATGTGTTAAATTCTGGAAAGAAAGCAAAGTGAACAATAACACAGGAAGCTTCCAGACAGTAGGATCTATAAAAGAGCAACAATGTAAAAATCTGCATCAGAGAAAACCACCCCTCCACCACCACCACCACCAACAACAAAATACAAAATGTTTCCCAAAAAATACAGTTCTGATTAACCAGCAGCACAACAGCAAGGGCAATGGAAACCTGCAGAGGTAAGAAGAGAGAAACACCTTCAGTTGAGAAACTCCTCACTGGAGGTGAATACAGACACACATGTTCTAACTCATGCTCCATGTTTTAAGAGAGCCTAAAAAAATAATGATATTTATTAGATCCACAAATGTTTGCCAAGCCCGTGTTAAGTAGGGGACAAGTACCCCTGGGGACAAGGTCAGTGAGGGCAGCCATTGTGGCTGTGAGACCCAGAACTAGCTTCCCCGGCTGGTGCTTCTTGAAGCAACTCTGGGAAACTGTGGATTTAAATTAAAGAATATTCAGAAAGTTATGCCTATTTGGTTGGAGAACAAAAGGTAAATATTTATGGAATACATTAAACTTGTTTTTAAGAGAAATAAACAAGTGTGTTCAAGTCTAAAAATGCTGACTTTATGTATCCCAATTCACATAGTAATCAAATATACAGAGGCCACAACAGTGAGAGGCCCACGTACTGCAAAAAAAAAAAAAAAAATTGAATTGCAACATGCAATTGACAGAGGCAGAGAGAAAATAGTAAGAAATACCACTCTGATCAGATACATAAAAACAAACTATCACTGCATGATAACTCTAGTCAACAAAGACCAAGTAAGAAAATTTAACTCTAAAAATAAGTAGAATCAAATTGAGTAAATAAATAATACAAGCAACTAATAAAAAGCTAAGCAAATAAATACATAAAAAGAATAGACGTCAGTAAATAGAGCAGAATTAACTGCTCTATGTCAGTAACATTAACCTGTGAATACGGATTTCCCACAACACTTAGTCACATGCTGGGATTGAAACATACATCTAATTTCTCTCCATCAAAAAGTAGCACAACTGTGAAGATAGAGGTCTTAAAAATGCTCCACTTATTAGATCTGCAAAGGACTTATAATAATAGATTAATTGAAAAATATGAAATTATAAAGGAAACATGAAAATTTTGTTGGGATTATCCCAAAGCAGAACTTAGATGGTATTTAATTTTTCCAAATGACTTGACCACTTACAAAAAAGAGAAAACCAATACGTGTTTAGTCTTTCCATGAAGAACCTGAGAAGGAACAAGCAGAGTTAAACCCTTAAGAGGGTATTTGTTGAGTACCTTCCCTGTATAAGACTCTGAGGGGCCCAGAGATGGATCACAAATGGGCCATGTCTTCAGTGAGCTTATATTGGCCCATAAGATAAGACTGTAAGTAATTATAGTACAAGATAGAAAGTGATACATGCTATAAAAGAAGAGGTATAATAAGTACCAGGGAAGTAAGGAGAGGAGGGAAATTAATTCAGATGAGGAAATTCAAGAAGGAACTGGAGCAGGTGGCATTGAGATAGCTGGATGTGGATATTTCCATTCGGAGGGGATGAAGCACAAGGAAGACAGCAGGAAAGGCTGGGCATCCTGAGCACAGGGTGGCAGGGCTGGCCTGAACATGAAGCGTATAGGGCAGGTCAACGGAGAGGGGCCATCAAACAGGCAGCAGCCACACTGTAGAAGGCCTGGAGAGCTGATCCTTCAAAACCCACCTTTGTTCTGTGGGCAAGGGGAGGGGGAGCCAGTGAGAGTGTCTCAAACCATCCTTGTCTTCCACACATGGAGCGGACAAGCTCTTCCCAAGAAACCAGAGACCAGACTTTGGAAATGAGAGGGTCAAGGCCGTCCAGTTAGAGTTTTAAACTAGATGTATGTGATTAACCATCGGTAGAAATAAATAAAAAGTTGATGCAAACATGCGACTGAAAAGTGTAAGAACAGCCCAAACTCCAAAGGGATCTATACATGATCTCATAAAGTCCTGTCTGTAAGGAGAGCCACTCAGCACAAGGAGGGGTTAATGACAGAATCCTACTATCTAGCAATGAAAAACAGAAAATACCAGTTACATATAACAAAAGAAAAAACTACATTGCAGCATTATATATGACAGGGAAAAAGCAAGCAATAAAAAGTATGCATCTCATTCCATCTTTTTTTTCATACAATAGACATTTATGGAGACCCCACTATGCGCTGGGTACCATATCAAAGCACTAGGGATGTAGTGGTGAATAAAAGGAAGTTTTTTTCACTGGAAGCCTTCAGTGATGGGCAATAAAATATATAAATCAAACAATAAATACACAGTTGACAGGTGCTGATGAACACTACAAAGAAAGGCAGAGAAGGGTGAGAGTATCCAGGAGGGCAGGACGGGGTAGAATCTGACATCAGTGTGGGCAGGGAAAGCCTCTTTGATGGATGACATCTGAACAAAACCCTACATGAAGTGAGGGTGTGGGACATGGTGGAGGAACTTTCTAAAACAGAGAGGAACAAGGGCCCTGAGTTGGGAGCACCCTGAGCGAGGTGGCTACTGCGGCTGGAGCACGGGAAGTAAGGAGAACATGGTAGGAAATGATGAAAGAGAGGCAGCAAAATGCTAGAGCGTGCCAAGCCTGTCACCATGGGAAAGACTCTGGACATTCTCTGAGACCAACAGGGGGCCACCAAAGGTTTCTGAACAGACGAGTGTCACGATCAGATTCACGGTTTTACAGGGTCATTCTGGCTGCTGTGGAAGAAGAGAAGCAGGAAGACTAGTCAAGAATCTTCCAGCAACATGGGAAAGAGATGATGGTGGCTTTCATGAACGTGGTGGGGAGAGTGAGAAGAGGTTGGATGCTGGATATATTTTGAGAGTTGCTCCAACAGAATGTGTTGCTGGCCTGGATGAGGGATGTGAGTGTGATACTGTGATATAATAAAAAAAAAAAAAAAGCTATTTTGTTCTTCATCCCCAGCTCCTGGACAGAGCTCCTAAAACCTTGCTAACTCCCTAAGTGATAAAGGTGCTAAGAGCCTCTTTTGTTCTACTCTTTGGTCTTTGCCTTCAAGTCTCAACACAGAGTTCTTAACTTCCTTGGAATTTTCTGGGTGATAGGAGCATCTTTTGCTGTAATCTTGGTAGGCTCCTGGATACGTTACCAGAAAGACCAACTATGAGTAGAAGCTTGGAATGTTCAGCTCCACCCCTCCCCCACCACTGGCGGTGGCCTTACTAATCGATCTGGCCCATGTGATGGAACCTCAGTAAAAGCCCCTCAACTATGGGGTTCAGAGAGCTCCTGGGTTGATGAACAAATCTACCCACTGGGAAGGTGGTACATGCCAACTGCACAGGGACAGAAGCTCCTGAACTCAAGACCCTTCCAGACCTTACTCCATGTATCTCTCTATCTAGCTGTTCATCCGTATCCTTTCTTATACAATAACCCGGTCAACATAACTGTTTCCCTGAGTTCTGTGAGCTGTGCTAGCAAATTATTGAGCCCATGGAAGGCATCATGAGAACCCCAGTTTATAGTCAGCCAGTAAGAAGCACAGGTGACCACCTGGGACTCACAGATGGCAGCAGCAATGGGGGCGGTGTTGTGAGACTGAGCCCGGGATGAGTGGGATCCGATGCCAAGTCCAGGGGGATAATATCAGAACTGAACTGAACTGCAGGACACCCAGCTACAGTCCACAGAGGATGGAGAACTACGTGGTGTGGAAAACCCACGCACGTTTTGGTGGCCAGAAGCCTTCTGTGAGTGAAGAGAGAAAAACAGGGAGTGTGTTTTCTTTCGGTGAGACAGCTGCATCAAAGGTGAATCCAAGGCTTTCGGCTCAAACATCTGGGTACAGAGTGGGGTTATTTACTGAGATGAGAATAGGGAGAGAGGAGATTTCAGGGGAGAAAAATTGAGATTGTAAATGCCAACCAGAATCTCCTTGGAAGACACCCAAGGGAGCTTAACAAGTTGACAGCAAGATCTAGCTAGAAGAAATGGCAGACGATTTCTATAGAACATAGATGAGCGATGAGCTGCTACTTCTTTTTTTAAAAAAACGTTGTAAATGCTCTTTATTAGTTTTCAACTTTCAGTATCAGCTTAGAGATGAAAGACGTTAACTATGGTTACAGGCCAGAATGTAAGTCTTACCAACCTTGAAAATATAAAAATAAAGGTATATCTGGTCAAAACTGGATGGAAGAGAGAAAGTTCTTAATATACTCATTTTTTGAAAATGGGAACTGAGAGATATTGGCTAAAACTGATACAGCAACAAAAAACTCGTCAGGAAATTAAAAGCACTTACCTCTGAAAAGCAGGTCTAGGCTTAAGGAACTGGGGGAACTGTTATTTGTTATAAGCTCTTTAGGATAACTTAAAATTTTTTTTAATACCATACATATACTACTTTCATTAAAAACAATAAAAAACAATACTCAATGTTATTTTAATTGAATAACACACCACTGTCAAAAATACTGCCCTGTGTTCTTATTAAGCCCATAATGGACAATGGGGTGAAACAGCAAGTCCAAATAATGTCAAACAGTGGTACAACAATGGGGAAAGAAAGCATAATTTAATCAGAGGTATCAGAGGTCATAAATAAAGAGAAATCACACACACACATAAATACACACACCCGTACACACACGTTTCTTTTTTGCTTCTACAACTGTAGAAAATTCCATATAGATCAAAGAGTTTAAAATTTTAAAAATCTATGAAAACAAGAAAAATCCTATGCTGCAATCATCTCATTTACAAAGAAGTGATATATTATAATCAGTGGCCAAAAAGTAAAGAATTTTAAGATAAAAGCCAGGTATGCCTGAATTCACCTTTGTAAAGTCTGCAAAAAAAAAAGTAAGAAAATGAAGATTAAAAAAACAAAAATCCAACTGTTGCTTCTGGGAAGATGGAGTATGTATTCTTCTCTATTCCTCCCACTTAGGACACTTAAAAAGCCTAGGTATCATGTACAAAACAAGCACAAGGAGACTCTGAAAGCTGGAGAGACGAAGGAGGACGGCTAGGGACCTCGAGATCTGAAGAACAATACAGCAGGGAGTTCCCTGTGCTTCCTTTTTGCCTCCAGTATCCCAGACTTGGAGCTGAAGAAGCCAGCGACCTGGAAATGCCCATGGGTGCTGAGAGCAAGAGCCCCAACAAAGCCCACTCCATCCAGACAATGGACCAGGAAAGAGGCAGCCTCACAACACGTAATACTTCTCGATAATAACTGCTCTATTCCAGCCAAACCCACAGAGCAAAGACCGAGCAGAGATTCTAGATCCCGCCCTTCCTAGACTGTAAGGAACACCCCAGCCTCCCTACTAGGGTGTGTCAGAAAGGAAAAAGTAGGGCGGTGGGACTTTCTCCACCACCGGGTAGAAATGAGCACCCCCTCCCCCATAGTGCCTGTGAACACTACATGGGGGACCTGGAATTTGCATTGATGAGGTACCCCACGTCCTCCTCACTGAGGTGGACCAGAGGTGGCCTGGTGGCGAGTCAGGACATCCTCTTCCACCGGATGGTAATGAGGACACCACTCCCCTGGCTGTCAGTGGAGGCCACCAGGAGAGCAGCAAGGCGGCACTCCTACCCCATCTCAGCCAAGGTGTCAGTGCAGACCTAGTAAGGACCAGGGACAGCCATCGCCATATAGCAGTAATGAGCAGACCCTCGGTGGGCAATGGAGACAAAGTGGAGAACTTGAAAATCTACCCCACTGTAAGTAATGATACGGCAGCTCCTCCCCACCCCGACCCCCCGAGAGTGGTATCATAAGAAGTCACCTAAAACAGAAGGTATAAATAAGACCCATGGTCTCATAACATAATACCCCAAATGTCCATGTTCCAATAGAAAACCACTCATCCTACCAGGAACCAAGAATATGTCAAACTGAATGATAAAAACACAATAGATATCACCATCATGATGACAGAGATGTTAGATTTATCTAACAGAAATTTTAACACTGCCATGATAAAAATGTTTCATGGGCAATTACCAGCATGCTTGAAACAAATAAAAAAATAGGAAGCCTGAGCAAAGAAATTTAAAACCTGAGTAAAGAAACAGAAGCTACAAAGAAGAACCCTATGGAAGTTTTAGGACTGAAGAATACAACAACTGAAATTAAAAATTCAATTGTGGGACTTCCCTGGTGGCGCGGTGGTTAAGAATCCACCGGCCAATGCAGGGGACACAGGTTCGAGCCCTGGTCTGGGAAGATCCCACATGCCACGGAGCAACTAAGCCCGTGCACCACAACTACTGAGCTGGTTCTCTAGAGCCTGCAAGTCACAACTACTGAGCCCGCACACCACAACTACTGAAGCCCATGCGCCTAGAGCCCGTGCTCTGTGACAAGAGAAGCCACCACAATGAGAAGCCCATGCACCACAATGAAGAGTAGCCCCTGCTCACTGCAACTAGAGAAAGCCTGTGCACAGCAATGAAGATCCAACACAGCCAAAAATAAATAAATAAATTTATTGTTTTAAAAATTCAATTGTATTGGCTCAACAGCAGAATATTAGTAAACTGGAAGTATGAATTAGTAAACAGGAAAGAATTACTAAATTAGAAGACAGAATGGTAGAAATTAACCAATCTGAATGACAGAGACAAAACAGGCTTAGAACGTGAGGGACCTGTAAAATTATAGTGAAAGATCTAACATTCATGTCATCAGAGTCCCAGAAAGAGAAAAGAAAGAGGGTGGGGCTGGAAAAGTACTCAAGAAATAATGGCTAAAAACTTCCAAAATTTTGCAAAAAATATAAACCTACAGAATGAAGAATACGAATGAGCGCCAAAAAGGATAAGCGCAAAGAAATCCACATCCAGACGAGCTATACTCAAACTTTTGAAAATACAGAAAAAGAAAAAAATCTTGACAGCAGATAGAGAAAGGACACCTTATCTACAGACGAGAAAACAGAATTTTAGCAGATTTCTCTTCGAAAATCATGGGGGCTATAAGTGACACAACATTGTTCACATGCAGGAAAAAAAAGAACTGCCAACCCAGAATTCTATACCCAGCAAAAACAGCCTTCAGTAATGAAGAAGAAATCAAAACATTCTCATTTGAAGGAAAACTAAGAAAATGTGTTGCCAGCAGACCTGCCCCAAAATAATGGCTAAAGGAAATTCTCAGTATGGAAAGCAATGGAATCTTGGAACATGAGGAATTAAGAAAAAAAGTAAAAATACAAGAAATTCAATACATTTTCTTTCTTCCCTTGAATTTTCTAAATTAAGCTTGGCCACTGAAGCCAAAATTACAACGCTGTTTGATGTGGTTCTCAATGTACATAGAGAAAATGTTTTTAAGACGACCATATTATAAGTGGGAGAAGGTAAAAAAACATAAAGGGAGGAAAGGTTCCTTTACTTCACTCACACTGGTAAATGACCACATGAGTAAACTGCCATTAGTTACATATATGTATATATATGTAACTAGCACATGAGGGTATATATATATATACACACACACATACATATACACATACTGATGATGTAATACTTGGAGGAAACACTAAAAACTGCTATACAAAGAGATACCCTCAAAAACACTACTGATAAATGAAAATGGAGTTCTGAAAAGTGTTCAAGTAACCCACAGGAAAAGAAAACAGAGAAATGAAAAACAGGGAGAAAACAGAAAACAAAAGAAAAAGTGGCAGATTTAAACCCGAACACCGCAAACACACCAATAGTTACAAAAAATGTAAAGTGTCTAAATGCATCAATTAAAAGACAGCTGTTAGTAGAATGGATTACAAAGCATGACCCAACTATATGGTGTCTAAAAAAATGTCACCTCTATACAATGATATAGGCAGGTTGAAAATTAAAGAATGGAAAAAGTTACATCATTAAAATATTAATCAAAAGAAAGTGTGATTGGCTATATTAATATCCAATAAAGTAAGCTTCAGAGCAAAGAAAATTACCAGAGACAGGGAGGGACCTTAAATAATTATAAAAGGGCAAATCCACCAAGAAACTATGGCAAGCCCAAATGTGTATGTGCCAAATAACAGAACTATAAAGTATATGGAAAAAAACCTGATAGAATTGAAAGGAGAAATAGGCAAATACATAATTACAGTTAAAAACTTCAACACCTCCTCTCTCAATAATTGGTAAAATAAATAAGTAGATCAGCAACGAACAGGATCTAACTCTATAGAAGACTCCAACCAACAACAGCAGAATACACATTCTTTCCAAGAAGCCACAGATTATATACCAAGATAGAACATCTCCTCGGCCATAAAAACAAATCTCAACAAAGTTCAAAGAACTGAATCATACAGAGTACATTCTCTGATCTCAACAGAGTCAAACTGGAAATCAGTTCACATACAGAAAACAGGAAAATCTCTCAACTTCTAGATAATCTATGGGTCTTCACACCCACTAGGATGGCTGTAATCAAAAAGACAGATAATAACGAATGTTTTTGTGGATGTGGAGAAATCGGAACCCTCATGGGCTGGTGAGAATATGAAGCGTGCAGCCATTTTGGAAAACAGTCTGGCAGCTCCTCAAAAAGTTAAAGACTTATCACTTGACCTAGGAAATTCACTATTAGGTGTATATCCCGAAGAAATGAAAACCTGGCCACATAAAAACCTGTACACAGACATCCGTAGCAGCATTATTCCTAATAGCCAAAAGGCGAAAACAACCCAAACGCCCATCAACTGACAAATGGATAAACAAAATGTGGTAAAACCGTACAATGGAAGCTGATTTGGCCATAAAAAGGCTGGCATACTGTCACATGCTACCTCAAGGATGAACCTGAAAATGTGCTAAGTGAAAGACAGAGTCACAAAAAAACCACATACTGTATGATTCCATTTATAGGAAATGTTCAGAATAGGCAAATCTACAGAGACAAGGTAGATCAGGGACTTCCTAGGGCTGGGGCAGGATGGGGAAATGGCCCAGGCATAGCTAAAATATACGGAATTTCTTTTGGCAGTGGTGAAAATATTCTAAATTTGATTGTAGTGATGGTTGCACGTCTGTGAATATCCTGAAGACCATCAGGTTGTACATTAAATGGGTGAAATACATGCTATGTAAATTACATCTCAATCATACTATTCAAAAAAATCCATGGGTCAAAGAGGAAGTCTCAAGGGAAATCAAAAAATTGAACCGGATGAAAATGAAAATGCAACATAGCAAAAGGTGGGACACAGCTAAAATAGCACTGAGAGAGAAATGGATAGCACTAATGCATTCATTAGACAAGAGGAAAAGTCTCAAGTCAATAATCTAATCTTCCACTTCAGGAACCTAGAAAAAGAAGAGCAAAACAAACCCAAAAGAATCCGAAAGAAGGAAACTAAAGATAAGAGCAGATATCAGTGAAATCGAAAACAGAAAAATAGAAAAAAAAGAAATCAGTGGCATAAAAAGCTGGATCTTCTCAAAGGGTGATGAAATCGACAAACCTCCAGAAAGACTACCAAGATAAGAGAAGACAAAAATTGACAACATTGGGAATTTAAAAGGGTACCACTACAGAGCGGGCGGACATCAAAAGGATGGCAAAGGAATACTATGGACAACTCTACACACGCATATGACACCTTAGATGAAATGGACCAATTCCCTAAAAAACACAAACAACCACAACTCACCCAAAATGAAGGAGATCAGTTGAACAGCCCTGTAAAATAAATTGAATTTGTAATTTAAAACTATCAAAAGAAAAAAATCTCCTGGCTCAGATGGTTTCACTAGTGAATTCTACAAAACAACACCAATTCTACAGGATCTCTTCCAAAAAACAGAGGAGGAAAGATTTCCCAATTCATCTTATGAAGCCAGTACTACCCTGATATCAAAACCAAAGACAGGACAAAAAGGAAAGCCAGAGACCAATATCCTTTATGAGTATTGCAAATACTGTATTTTATTTATTTATTTATTTGCGGTACGCGGGCCTCTCAGTGTTGCGGCCTCTCCCATTGCGGAGCACAGGCTACGGACACGCAGGCTCAGCGGTCACGGCTCACGGGCCCAGCTGCTCCGCGGCATGTGGGATCTTCCCGGACCGAGGCACGAACCCATGTCCCCTGCATCAGCAGGCAGACTCTCAACCACTGCGCCACCAGGGAAGCCCCGCAAACACTGTATTTTAAAATAAGAAATATGTTTTTGGTCTTTGACCCTCAGTTCCTGGCACAGAGCTCCTAAAACCCTTGGTATTTCCTAAGTGTCTTTTGTTATGTTAATGAGGTCACTTTGGGAAAGTCCCTGGGGCCCCTTATCTTGTCTGCCCCATGGGGGAGGGGCTTCTTAAAGAAACAAAGTTTCACCTGAGAAATGAAGAGGAACAGGAATTGTCCAAGCCAAGAGGGGTGGAAGGGTCTCCCACGGCAGCGGGAACAGCACATGCAAAACTCTCTGGAGTGGACATGACTGTGGTCCATAGGAGGTGCTGCCAGAAATCCAACAGAGAGGGTGAGAATGACCAGTCCTGGCCTTGTCGTCCACAGCCTGGATTTACCCCCGAACTAGTGGGAAGTAGTAACACCCGACATGGTCAAGGATATGAGGAAACAGGTACACTTTTCAATCAAGACATTGACGAAGTGTTTTGAGAGGACAGTGTTGGCCCACGGGGCTCTCTGCCCTCAGTGACCCTGTGCCACAGTCTTGAGAAGAGCTTTCTTGCACTAGAGCACTTGACCCTGCCTTTGACCTGGCTCTTTTCCGGGGATCTTACTCCACATCTACGGAGAGACACACAGGGAAAAGGGATGAGCTGCATGTGTTCTCTGTGGAGGTTCCGATTCCTGAAAGCTAAAAACTGTGTGCCTCACCTTTTATCATAGTCCCTCGCTTTCCTACTTCCAACTTTTCTAGCTGTCTTCTTTAATCTCTAAGTTTGTTCTTTTGTTTCCCAATGGAATGCATAGCCAACTGGTTTATATCTGATTACACTAAAGGTTTATGCGTTTATCACTGCTCGCAATTTGCACCTTTGTCTCGATTTTGATAAGGTTGTAAGAACTACACTATAAAAGTAAAATATTCACTTTAACCAAACACAAAAGAACAAATATTGCATGATTCTTCTTCTGTCAAATACCTAAAGCAGTCAAATTCACGGAGATAGAAAGCAGAGTAGAGGTTACCTGGGATTGGCAGGAGGGGTGTGGGGACTTACTGTTTAATGGGCAGAGTTTCTGCTTGAGCAGATGCAAAAGTTCTGGAAATTGATAGTGGTGATGGTTGCACAACACTGTGAATGTACTTAATATTGCTGAACTGTACACTTAAAATGGTCAGTTTTACGTTATATATATTTTACTGCCATGGAAAAAAATCTTCACTTTCATTTTTCACTTTCCTACTCATTTTTATTAAATAATTATGGCAAAGTAAAATGAAATTTTGACAGAACTGCATAAGCACTGCTACACAAATAAGCATGAAGAGATGATGTTGCTAAAATTGATGTCAGCTGATAGGCACTGTCGCCATGCATATCACCCCAAATATTAACTGGTCAGCTGATCCCCAGCCTCTGAACTGGGCCTTTGAAAGGCAACTCTAGGAGCAGTGATATAAAATGTGCAAAGTCTGAGCTGAGAAGAGTTACAATATTGTTTTAATTATATTTGAAAACTGTTAAATTCACTTATTTTATTCATCAAAATATTTTAAAGGAAAGTGCTTACATGGGACCTGAGAATCTACTGAGACTCTAAGACCAGATATTCTTTTTTTTTTTTAATCTTATTGCTGTATAGTTGATTTACAATGTTGTGTTAATTACTGCTGTATAGCAAAGTGATTCAGTTATACATATACACATTCTTTTTCATATGCTTTTCCTTTACGGTTTATCACAGGATATTGAATATAGTTCCCTGTGCTACAGGGATCTTGTTTACCCATCCCATATATAATAGTTTGCATCTGCTAACCCCAAACTCCCACTCCATCCCTCCCCCTCCCCCTCCCCCTCCCCCTCAGCAACCACAAGTCTGTCCTCTATGTCCGTGAGTCTGTTTCTGTTTTCACAGTTATGTTCGTTTGTGTCGTATTTTAGATTCCACATGTAAGTGACAGATATTCTTATTTAAACTGACAAAACAAGGAAGTTTTCTCAAGGGTAAGTGACACTTTCACTTAGGGTACGAATAACTATCAGGGTGACATTTGATTTACCCACAGAATTTACCTTTCACAGATGATGAAGCTGCTGTGTGATTCAACTGAACATCAGAGGCAACGTGAGAAGGACCCGCCAGCCTCCTAACAGCCATCCCAGCGCTGTTTCCACACCTGGGATCCTTATTCAAGGTGTAAAACGTGAAAGCCTCTCACTTAGATATTCCATAACAGCCTTCGCATTTTTATCAACGGTAAGAGTATGTCACCATTTGTATGTACTTATTTCTCTTTTCGTAACATGATCCCACTCTGAGAATGGCACTTATTTTGATTATTATTAAGTGGACTATGTAACAAATTCCAAGTGATCCTGAGTGTGTAAGTGTCCCAAACAACAGACTCTGCTGCCTTCAGTATAACCAGGTATAAATCCGAGAAGCAAAATTTCAAATAACATGAAAATGTCCGGACCAGAGGGCTTCCCTGGTGGCGCAGTGGTTGGGAGTCCGCCTGCCGATGCAGGGGACACGGGTTCGTGCCCCGGTCCGGGAGGATCCCACATGCCACGGAGCATCTGGGCCCATGAGCCATGGCCGCTGCACCTGCGCATCCGGAGCCTGTGCTCCGCAACGGGAGAGGCCACGACAGTGAAAGGCCCGCGTACCGCAAAAAAAAAAAAAAAAGTCTGGACCAGAGTTAGCAAACTGGCAGGTCACAGGCCGTCATGGCGAGCAGGCCTGTTTTGTTGTGTTCATCTGGTGTTTTTAAATATTGAGCTAATATATGGAAACAGAGTTTGCACATACAAATTCTCTTGTCTGGTTTATCTTGAAAAAATCAGCAGATTGGGCCCTCTGTCCCCCGCTCCATATCAATGTGTGTAGGGGGGCAACCAGCTTTAGCCAGGACAAGGGTTGGTCCTCCAGCTCTCCTGCCTGCTTCCCCGACCCTGGCCCCGCTACAAGCATCTCACGGGACCTGCTCACGCACCACTAGGCCCACTCCGTGTGCTACCTGTCTAGACCTCAAGTCCAAAAGCCAAACTTCAGGTGCTACTAAGACTGTAGTGGAGACTGGGGAACCTTCCATTCTATTTCTCCTCACTAGTCTTTTTAGACTCCTGACTTCAAGTCTCAGCTGTGCCAATGAGATCCCAGCTCAGGAACTGAGATTCCCTGAATTAAACATGTGGCTTCCCATCTCTTAAGCAAGTGAGTGAGGGGCCAGAGGCCTCCCTGTCCCTGCTGGGCTGGTTTCTGCCAATGGGCTGAGTTCTCTGACACGTGCCGGCCAGCGCATGGAGGTGGTGACGTTCACTTCTGCAGGCGGACGTAACATCTGAGGGTACACTGCCACTGGCCTGGGAGTTTCCTGTCCACCGGAGGCAGGTCAGATCCTGATCCAATCCTGGAGCCAGGGCTGGGCACGGATTTGACTCACGCCCTGGTCTCATCACCACCTGCACTAAACCCATCCTTCAATCTCAGACTCGTCATTTCTCTTCCTGGGCCATCAGTCAGATGAGATCAATTCCCAGTATTATATATTCCTCTGTATAAGAAGTTGGGCGCAAAGAATTAGCCTGTATCTAATGAGCAGGAAAAGTATTTTTGCTGAGTAGACTCTGCAAACATCCATAGCTAGAAATTTCATATTTAGTTTTTAACTGGCAGCCTCATGACAGACTTAGAAGTTGTGTGTGTGCGTGTGCCTGTGTGGCGGTGTGCATAACACACGCAGACAAGGACACACACACACACACACACACAGAGTCATCCATGAAGCCCTTCAGGTTCACGGTGCTTCATGTAAGATACTGTATCCAAAGCTGACGGAGAGTTTCCTGTCACAAAAGGACACATCTGCTGGGGCAAAAGGCAGAGGCAGCTGGAGATGCTGCTTTATATATATGCATACATATACACACACACACACACACACACACACACACACACACACATACATACATACATATGGAGCGGGGAGACTATATCTCTCTGGATTTCAAGAAAAGTCACAAATCGAAAAAATAACAAGCTCTCCCTTCAAATGACAGAGTTCTTTGGTCCCACCCATGGAGGTGTTTGGGAGGAACCAGGCTCTGAGTAGGACTAGGGTGTCTGGGAAGATGCTCCTGGCACTGGATCCCTCGGTCCACGGGGTCCTGGGGCCCAGCAGACAGGCCCAGGGGGCTCCCAGGCTTCTGCTGCCCCAATCAATCCGCGGCAGGCCAGTCACGAGCAAAGTTCTCCTGGCTGTTAAAGAGGCTGAACCAGGGCGGCGAGCCCAGTGAACACATGGCAAGATAAACAACCCATTGATACAGCCCCCCACCTTGTGCCTCACGGAATTTCTAGAACCCTCCGATATCTCTTTAAAATCTATTCCAGTGGAAGGACAAGCACAGGCCCCCTTCACTAGAGGGCTATGTCCGTGGTCCACAAGGTCACTATTTGTCCAGGGATTTTCCAAGAGATTGACATGCAAGAGACGGGCTGGCTAGTCAGCATCAATGTAAGTATACGTATGATAATTATTTTGCATAACGATCTTGTAAAAAGCAAATCAATCTCTTCCTTTCCAAGATAAGAAACTGTGCTTGAAGTCTGAGGGACACCAGTGAAGAAACAGTAAATAAGTAAACAAACACACTGTACTCTTCTGTAATCGTATTTCTCACGTCTTCCTTAGAGTTATTCATGGTTTTGAATTTTCTATTCCGTTGTTTACCACTAGCTGGCTTTCAAAAAACCAAAACCAGTTATGTACTTTACCGCCTTGGCTACTTCCTGCCAAACAGACCATCTTGGATGACTCGGGTAACGGGTCATACTCTCCTTCCTGAAGCCACAGGAGCAAGGGGACGGGGGATGGGTTCCCAGGATGTTCAGTTCTTGCTATCAGCACACTCAGATTCTAGGGCAGCCAACAGAGGAACGACGTGAGGTTTGTATCGTATCAATTTTGCAAAATGTTCCGTGAGCACAGTGCAGCCGAGGTGGGATACACATCCCACACCATCCAGACAGACAGCCTGGCAAAACTCACCCCCGAAGCTCACCAAGGCAGCAGCTCTGCCTCAGGAAATAACAATGACCCTGGACAGCTGTCGAAGTATTTCTGCATATATGACACCTGGGCGTGAAAGACGTGCCTCCCAACACATATCTCATCTGGAGGAGTAAAGTGATCTGGGGGAGTTTCTCACACAGCCAGGTGGGAAACAAGATCCTTGCTGGAAAAATGCTGAGCGCCGGCCCTGGCCACGCTAAGTATTCTTATTCAGAAAAGTCTCCAGCTTGTGTTTCACGTAAATTGCAGCTCAGAACTGTCGCAGAACTTGTTCTGCATCCGTCCGGACTGCAGGTTTAGATTGTACGACTATGAAGCGAATCCTGCAGCCCTCAGCATCCTTAATTTTACTGGGTTTCATCTCCTTGTGGCTCTAGACCACCCCCCCCCCTTTTTTTTCTTCATTTTCCATTTTAGTGACAGAAGGGGTTTGACCAAGAAAGGATTAGGTTTGGAAGAGATCGTTCAGAGGGTAAAAACTTTCCAGCGTATAGGCATTGTTTAGGGGGAATTACAGAATCCAGGGAGTAGTCAAGTTCTGGTGACTGTTTCAGAACAGACCCTTTGCAGAGCCTGCTGGCAGATGGGGGCGGGCAGGGAGGGAGGAAGCTCTGAGCTGGGGAGTGGTGATAAAACTGTAACCTAGATTCAAAATTCTCCATGCAGGGCAACAGTTGAAAGCAATTTTTCTTTTATTGCCCCGGGTTAGATGTTAAATCCTGGGATTTGTCGTTCAGCCCATGCGTTGGTAAATGAGTTATGGCAATTTGGGTTTTGCTGTTTGCCCTCTGTCATCGTGAAGTTGTACGAGGCTATCCAGGGAGCCTACCCCATCCACCCAACCACCTTGTGCCAGAGTTTTATTTTCTGTTTGGTTTTCAGTCCTTGAAGAGCCTGCCTTCCAAACAAATTGACCACTTGCTTCAAATAAGCAGATCAAAGTATAGGAAAAGAACCCACAATTGCCGGTAATTGCTACCTGATTTTATTTTTCAATCAAGTGGTTGCTTGCACTCAACTCTAGTCAGCAGTGATTTACATGGTGGGGACCTATGGGCATACTGGGGCCCCGGGCTAAACTAAGAATGCGCCCTATTTGGCAAATTGACACTCTTTCCAAACGTCCTAGAATCATAACATTTTTGTCCACTTTGCTTCCTCTCTGGCTTCTGATCACCAGCTCCGTGGTCTTCATACACCCACGTGTCGTACCATTTGCCTTTCACTGCAAAGACCACCAGGGTTTCAAGGAACATCAGAATGTATGAATCTTAAGGATCGTTATGTAGATTCTTAACGGCTCCACCTTCATCAGACTTAGTATTGCTTCATCAAGATAATAGTCAAACTTACTAACGCACTTAGTGGAAACACGGAGGACCGGAGTCCTGCCAATGATGCACATTTGTCCAAAGATTTAGGATCAGTAAGTAACAACTCCCCTGATGTCACGTGACTTCAAAACACAAAGTTGAAAACAGCAAGACCAAATGAAAAGAAAAAAACATACAAAACAAACAAACAAAAATCACTGCAGAGAGTAAAGTCGTTAAATACATACATCAGCTATCGAATCAACCAATACCTTTGGCAAAACCATTAGCACTTAAAAGCCGGGTTAAGGATGAGGTAAAGTAAAATAAAGACTCCTGTGAGAAGTAACACTGATGCTAGATGTCAGACAACTGAAAATATAAAACAGTATTGAGAATGTAGACGTGGTAGTTTTACCACCCAGCGTTCCAAGCTCCACAGAGAAAGACAAACACAAAAGATACAACGTATCAATCCCGGAAACCTCTACAGGAGGAGGGAGGGACAGAGTGGATAATAAACAAACAACCACATGTCAGATAGTGATAAAAGCTCTACAGAAACCCGGCCGGGACTACAGGGCACAGAGAGACTGGGGCTGGAGCTGTTGCAGGCAGGCATATGTATTTTCTAATTCCCCTAAAAATGTGAGCTCAAGCTAGAGGCGGCATCTTCCTGGCCTTCCAGACAGTTCACCAGAGAAAGCACAAAGAATGATGCACATTCTCCTAAGGAGACCAGCTGATACCAACAGTGTATCACTCCCAACCCTGCAGAAGGGAAACTTCCATCAGATAGGAGAGGGGGGGCTGTGATTTCTCATCATCCCTCCTCTTCACCATTCCAGTGTTTTGTTAAAGAAAATGTACAGTCAGCCAACATGTAATGCTGCTTTAGGATACTGGTGATAGAGAAGGTCGGTGGACAGTTTTAAAATAGCAATAATGACTTTGGGTAGCATTTGTTTTAAAACTCTTTCCCATCCAGATTCCTAAAGGAGCCCCGTTTGTACACAAAGGAACTTGGAAATCTACTGAAAAGTGCATTTCCCCTGCCTGTGTGTGAGTGGACATGTCTGGGGACCCCAATGACACTGAGTAGACTCAGCAGCTCAGTGGTGTCAGGATGAGGGTCTGGAAGAGAGGCTGCCCCTGCAGAGAAGGGCTCACCTGACTCTGAGTCTTCTGTTTCAAGACAGGAACCTGGGATAAAACGAAGCATTTTCTTTTCCATTGCAAATTAGCTTACAAAAGCAGAATGATGATTTTTAAATATGTGCAACATCAGAAACCGAAATATGCATGATTTAGAGAGAAACCTTTGCATAACAGCAGGAGACAGGAGCACCTAGACAATCTGACGACTTGCTACAGAACCACTGGACACGAGAGACTCTGGGGGGCATAATGCTCTGAGGCTTTGGAGGAGGAAGCAGGACATCTGTTCTCACGCAAGGGCTAACCAAATCTCCAAGGCTGTAAGGCAGCAAGTTTTCTAAGTGGATTAACTGTATCCTCCCAACAACCCTATCAGGAAGCGACTGTCATTATCCTACAGATGAAATAACTGCGGTTATAGAGGTTTATTATCTCACCCCCGGATCCACAGCTAGTAAGTGGGTGAGCTCAGATTTTGGGGCAACAGAGCCTAAGTCACCACTCCAAGCATGTGCAATAAACGCAGATGCATGATAAGGGACAGAGTGAATTATCATACAAGTTAGTATATTTCAGAGGGAAAGGGCACAGTATTAAGATATGTGCTAGGACAAGAAATGTAAACCATGAACACCATGGACAAACCAGGATGGATGGTAACCTTCGCTACCACCTGATTTAAGTGAGATGAAACAAAAAGTATCTTTAAACATTATCTAGTTATTTATTTACACAATGATTGTTTATTGAGTACCTACTACGTGCCAGGCACTGTTCTAGACAGTGGGTCAAACAGATAAATTCCCTTCCTTCGTGGAGCTTACGTCCTAAAGTGTGCATATGTGTGTATGTGCATGTGAGTGTGTGTGTGCGCAGTTCAGTAAGTGTGTATGCATGTGCAACAGTGAAACAGATTTAACATCTTTTCTCCTGTAAATCTGTTGAAATAGAACTTTGTCCTATTAAAATTTACATGGTAGCTCAAGTTATAACGGGTTGAACCTCTAACCTATGAATCCTTAATATGCTAAAAACATATTTCAAAAGCGTTAGAATTCTACCTTCCCTAAGTTAGGGAGGTGGAGAGGCCAGACCAAGATTCAGGCATTCTAGATGCACGTTCTAGCTCTGATACTACTTAGGTTACTCTGCCTTCTTGTAGCGTTTTCTGTCCTACGCGGTGCACAGTCACCGTGAGATCACACTCACCTTAACTCTGCAGTCACAGCTTGCTTTCACATGTTATTTCAGTTGGTCCACACAATGACCCTACGAAGCGGGCAGGACGTTATTTTTGTCCCACTTTACAATGAAAATCTGAGACGGTCCAAACGACATAATAAGGCTTCAGCAGGAAACTCGAGCGCAGGCCCCTGGGTCCAGGTTAAGGGCGAGCGAGACAAGGCACATCGAGGCGCTCTGGAGACCACGGACGGAGGTCTAGAACTTCATATTCGTCTCCACGGAAGGCGGGGTGACAGGGTGAGGCACAGCGGAGTGACCGAGTACACCTGCCGCGGACCCACCCCTTCCACTTAACAGCTGTGACACCTAGGCTCTCTGAACCTGTTTCCTCACCTAATTTTTAAAACTGGAGGTCCTAATGGTGCCTGCCTCCCAGAGTTGCTGTGAGGATTAAATAAGATAATGGGTGTAACGCACCTGACCCAAATACCTGGCGTGGAGTAAGGCTCCACCCTTGTCTGCTATTGTTATTCTACGAAAGAAGCCACCATAGAGGGATCACCCAGCCTCACCCGTCTCCACCCTCCATGCCACAGTAGAAGACTGCGCTGGGGCGCATTGCACCGCTCAGGTTTCCCAGCCCTTGCATCACAGGAAACAAGCTCAGGAATCGGGAGCAGCAGAAACGGCAGTGGCAGAGTCACAGAAATATGGCAACGGGGTGTTTCACGGCCCTGTGCCTCCGTAAGGGGCATCCAATGGTGAACAAAACCTTTAGGCTGCCTTAGAGGAGTTCCTCCAATGCAGGGTGGGCGTGTGTACTCTTTCATTTTCAGTTGAGATTGCTAAACGTAATGGTGAATTCGATTTTTCTGTCTTTCAACACGTGAGCCTTTGTATGCCAACACTGCGGAACGACATGAAATTCACCTTTAAAATACGACTTTGTCCTTGCTGGTTATCCATTTCATATATAGTGGTGTGTATCTGTTAACCCCAAACTCCTAATTTATCCCTCCCCCGATTTCCCCTTTGGTAACCATAAGTTTGTTTTCTATGTCTGTGAGTCTGCTTATGTTTTGTATATAAGTTCATTTGTATCATTTGTTTTTAGATTCCACATATAAGCAATATCATATGGTATTTGCCTTTGTCCAGTTTACTTCACTTAGTATGATCATCTCTAGGTCCATCCATGTTGCTCCAAATGGCATTATTTCATTCTTTTTCATGGCTGAGTAATATTCCATTGTGTGTGTGTGTGTGTGTGTGTGTGTGTGTACACACATATATATATATATACACATATATACGCATACATATACGTATACACGCATATATATGTATATATATGAAGGAAGAGGGGAGGGGGAGTGGTATATATATATATCACATATCCTTTATCCATCCCTCTGTTGATGGACATTTAGGTTGCTTCCATGTCTTGGTTATCATAAATAGTGCTGCAATGAACACTGGGGTACGTGTATATTTTTGAATTACAGTTTTCTCCAGATGTATGCCCAGGAGTGGGATTGCAGGATGATATGGTAGCTCTATATTTAGTTTTTTAAGGAACCTCCACAGTGGCTACACCAACTGTATAGCACAGAGAATTATACTCAATATTTTATAATAAGCTATAAGGGAAAAGAATCTGACGAAGGATATATATATATATATATATACATATATATATATATACACACACACACATATATATGTATGTGAATAACTGAGTCACTTTGCTGTACACCTGGAACTAACGCAACACTGGAAATCAACTCGACTCCAATCGAAAAATTAAATTAAAAGAAATTAAAACATATGATTTTGTCACAACCACAAAGAAGGCCTTCAGAGAGATTCCTGTGCCCTCCCCTGGAACTACTGAAGAGGGAGAGGAATACACACATCTTCAAACAGGAGTAAACTATAAAAGTCAAGATGAAGAAAGCCCTTGGACAGTATGAACAATGTGCAGGATTGTTGCAGGAAGTACGTCAGTTATGATTCATTACATTTAAGAGATGTAACTGCAAGAGAGTAACTATAACTGTGCGTGTCTCATTTAGCATGACAAGACACCATTGTTCACACAACACTTTAATGTAACGAACACATGTTTCTCTTGGTCTAAGTTTCTTTTGCTATAGAAGTAAAATCTTAGTTGTAAATGTTTTCCTTCCCTACAGAGTATCTCATATTATCCCCATGGAAATATTAAACAGATGACACAGATACAGATCCCTGCTTCTACTAATTAAATGCAAGAACCAAGCAGGGAAGACTTGCCAGGATCACAACACAAAGCTGATGGCAGAAGTGGAGCTGAACAGGGTCTTCCTACTTCTAATCTGGAGATATCTTTTCCAAAATGTAGGTCCAACACTTCTTCAACTGCTGAGCTATTGCTCTTCTACCCAAGTATGGAAATATAGCAGATAAAACAAAGGCAGAATAATCAAATCCTTCATACTGAAAAACTAGGAAAGTGCATACTATTTTCACCTTACATTAAAGAGAACCCATTATGATAGTCCATAAGCAGGACATATCCATGGACTTTAACTATTACATAGAAAGCACTTTTTTTAAAAGTACCATGTAAAATGTCACTGAGTAATCCAACAATGTGGACACAGAGCCTCCTCTCACTACAAACATATAATATTGATATCTAGCCACACTCAAAATAAAGGAAAATGGGTAGGAAGCCAGGAATAAGGACAGAAATCAAAACGAGAGATGTCAGTAGGATTTCAAGCCACAGTGAACCAGGGGGAACTCCAGACAAAACGCCTGCCCTGTGTGCTAGGCTCTGGCGTTTGAATACCCACATGAGGACAAGAAATGTGACTTCACACCAGTAAGGGAAGGACTCACGCATAAATTCCTGAGTTCCAAGAGCTACTTTGTCCTAAATAAAAAAATAAATAGTGAAAGTGGCCTATAGTCAGGAAAAATGGTAGGAAACATGTCAACTTTTTATGGCCTTGGGCAGAGGGAAAATTCAGCTGTGAGTTATAAAATTCAAGGTCTACCCCACCTTATAAGATATATATAAGATCTATTTACCTAGAGTCTTTCAGGAAAACCAAATTCTTGAGTCATATAGGAAAGCCAAACTGAGAACCAAGCTAAAATCAAGCTAACACTAAAAACCAATCATTGAAACCCTGGGTCCCAGCAAGAACACGCAAAACCAATTTGTAAGAACCTTTCACAACATGAGGAAAACAGACCACTACCAAGTAAACATCCCAGAAAACATCTCAGAATTTAAGTTATGCGCCAACAATCATACTCCTGCAAAATATGTAGGAAAACGTACCTGGGATGTGAGCCAAGGCAGTCTGGCCTGGCTCCTGCTAAAGCAGGTAATCATATTAAAACTGAAGTGTAACCACAAAAGGAATAGAAACAATGTATGATAATGTATAAAAAAATGAAGGAAAAATTTGACTAAGCCAAAACATGGCAAGAAAAGAAAACTGAAGACACCAAGGAAAAGCACAGTAAACAGAGAGCAAAGTCCAAATATATCGTTACGCACGATATATGTAATTATATGTCTCCTTAAACTACAGATATTTGAAAATTTAAATTAAAGATACAAAATCAGCTACAAGTGGTTTAATAAGCTACAGTTAAAGGAGAATGATCCAGTTGATTTGATAGTTATGGTAAGGGAAAAGATATGTCTGGAAAATATAGATGTGAGAAACATAGATACAGAAAAAAATACATTTGCAGAATGAAGTTTATTTTGAACAACAGTAGGAATATAACAAAAAATAGACTCTGCGCCACAAGAAAATTATTTAAAATAGAGAAGTTAATACGTAACTTAAAAAGTAAAGGAAGAATCCACTCAGAAGATATAACAATATTGAACGAGTATTTACCTAATAACATAGCGTCAAAATACTGCTATAGAAAGCAAAAAATGAGAAAATTACAACAGCAACTGACATCACAGTCTTAGAGGTTGATTTTAATGTACCCCAGAACCTAAGATATAAAGTAGCCCCAAAATTAGTAACGCTATTAAAAAGTTGAGCACCGTAATTTGAAATTTCATCTAGTCCTCTGTGGGTATGTATATATGTGTGTCTGTATATGTACACACGTGCCTGTATCGTCCCTGCAGACGATAAACAGAGAATACACAATCTTTCAAGCAAGCCTTGACATGTACTTTTAAATGGCCACCTATTAAGTCACAGAGGATATCTCCATCAGTATCAAAAATCAATCAGGTCTATATAACCAAAATGGACTAACATATGAGTAAAATGAAAAATAACCACACATCTCTATGTGTTTATTAATGAACTACTACAATTCTAAATAATTACTGGGCTACAATAAAAAAAATCTCAAGAAAATTTAAAAATACTGAAAACTGAACACTGAAAACTCTTTATATCAAATCTATGCAATGCAACTAAAATAGGATCAGAAGGATATACTTCTAGCCTTAAATACATATATTGCCATTCCTCTAAGTTACACCCATTTGGGTCATGAGAATTCATATTTAAGAAGAGTTTCATTTCATCTCATAAAGCAGTTATTTGACTTCATAGAGACCAAATTGGATTTTATAGACTTTAAATTGGTGGCTGATACATCACGCAGTCATCTTTTCAGTTTTATCACTAATATGTTGTGTTAAGTTCTCCTCAGAATACAGATGGTTGCATCATCTCCCTGAATTCTTTAGTCTTTGCCATGTTGTTTATTGTTATTATTATAATTTGCAATAAAGATAAATTTACATAACTTAGAGTATCACGAATACGTTTTGTTTGTAACATAGTCAAGTGTCAGTTTTTCATTGCTTTGAATTTAATGAGAACAAGTAGTCATATTTTGAAAAAATGTATTAAGGGAAAATGGCTTATTAGAAGTTATAACAACTAAAGTAAACTACTGAAATAACTTTGTCCATTTTAATAAGACTAATGTCATTTAGCCATGCCAACTGTGGAGCTTATGAGTTCATAAAAATATTTATCATTGAAAATACTGAAAGCAATGTTAAATATGTTTTCAACTGTAAGTGTTTTTTCAGGGATTAATTACCTTTGTAAGGTGGGGGTCAACATATTGGAAAGCAAGTAAATTCAATAATTAATGAGCTAAGCTTGCAATTCAACAATTTTTTAAAAAAAATAACAAAATACAGGCTTCCCTGGTGGCGCAGTGGTTGAGAGTCCGCCTGCCGATGCAGGGGACACGGGTTCGTGCCCCGGTCCAGGAAGATCCCACATGCCGCGGAGCGGCTGCGCCCGTGAGCCATGGCCGTTGAGCCTGCGCGTCCGGAGCCTGTGCCCACAACGGGAGAGGCCACAACAGTGAAAGGCCCACGTACCGCAAAAAATAAAAAAATAAAAAAAAATTTTAAATACACCCAAATAAAGTAGGAGTAACTGAATAATAAAGTTCAGAAATTGATAAATTAGAAGCCAACCAGAATCTAATTCTTTGAAAAAGAAGCCAACCAGAAAAATTCATAAACTGCTATGAATTTTGATCAAAGTAAAGAAAGATAAAAATAACAATATTAGGAATAATAAAGTAGAACTTAAATACAAAGTGGAGATTTTTTTAATCATAAAAAATAAATTTCTTCCCATAAATTTAAAAACACAAATGAAATAATGTCTTTCTAGAAAAATAAAAATACAGATTCCGAAACTGACCTAAGAGGACATAGATAAGCCAAACAGAACTATAAACTTTAAAGCAATTAAATCATTGGTGAAAATCTACCCATATACAAACCATCCAATTCACTTGGTTTTATAGTGAGTTTTTAAAACCCTACAAGGAACAAATAAGTTTACACAAAAGGTTCTTTGTACACCTCTTTAGGGCTTCAAGCTATATGAAAGAATTCTGTAAAAAATAAACCATCTTATCAATGATAAATATTATTCTCATTCTTAAAGTTGATACAAAGACTAATATTTTGGGTAGAAAATCACCTGCTATTATTTTAAAAGGTACCAAAATATGTCTTTGGTAGAGTGCAGTGATAATTCTAGAAGGCGCCTGAAACAGTCTTTAGAAAGAGACCCACTGAAGTCATCCTTTGGACAGAAAACAGGAAATGTATGGTTGGCCCAATAGGAAGAGTTGGAGGTTTTGAGGCGGTAAGAAATTAGAAGTCTTCTTTGAGCTCTATTAGGAACAAACACAGGCCATCAGGAGGACCTGGCTTTAGACGTATGTTCAAAGCGAGATGTGGTTCAAATAATACGTGAAGACCATGAGCTTCATCCACTGACCAACCAGCCAGTAAATATGCTTCAGGAAAACAAAATATGACGAAAAGAAACAGATCAAAGGCAAGGATAGGTTTTTCCAGAGATCAGGATCTCAGTAACCAGGTGGATATTAACCAAAGAAAGTCTGGTTTCTATTTTAAATTCAGCAGAGTCTGGAGCCCAGAGGACCAAATTGCTTTGTCTTTCCCTTAAAATAATAACACAAGTTATTTATTCAAGACAACAGGACGAAGAGAAGTGGAAAATGCTGCATCCTAAGCCCAAGTTCAAGGGTAAAGGAAGTGAAAAGGGCAGGTGAGAGCTGACACCTGGAAGAGGCAAACAGGCCAGCTTCCCAAGACTGCAAGATAAATGAGGGAGTGTCTGGGGGAACCACTGAGGACACAGAAGGGGGCTTTGTTACTTTCAACAGCAGGGGGACCCACTGCTTTGTCCCAGCACCCTGAACAGAGGTAGAATGCATGCCCAAGTTTACCCAGTTTAGGACAAATCCCACTGACCCACGTCATGGGCAAGGAAATCAGAGGACACAATCTTAGAACACTCTAGGAAAATTTTCTCTTCTTCATTCTTTGGCTACCTATTATTCCAAGCTGTAGAACTCCATCCCTGTATACAGGATTTACCAAGCAAAGTGAGCATTTATAACTTAAAAAAATCAACAGTTCAGGGCTTCCCTGGTGGCGCAGTGGTTGAGAGTCCGCCTGCCGATGCAGGGGACACGGGTTCGTGCCCCGGTCTGGGAAGATCCCACGTGCCGCGGAGCGGCTAGGCCCGTGAGCCATGGCCGCTGAGCCTGCGCGTCAGGAGCCTGTGCTCCGCAACGGGAGAGGCCACAACAGTGAGAGGCCCGCGTACCGCAAAAAAAAAAAAAAAAAAAAAAAAAATTCAACAGTTCGTTCGAAATATAAACATTCAAAATGAAAGAACAATAAGAGTTCACATGCATGAGGATCTAAGTGAAAAACAAATTGGGAGACGTTTCTTGCCAAAATTTTTTTTAAAAAACTTTTCAAAGGAGGGCTGAATTTGCTATGTTCTTCTATTTATTTAACCTACTTCACACACACATACACAACATCACCATCGTCATCATTTTAGGAAACTTTCTTCTCTACAGAACTTTCTTTTTGACCAAACAAATTAGAAAGTCGATTACCCCTGATAATCAAGTAAAACAATGAAAAGCTGAATCATTCAATACACTGCCAAAATTGCATATTCTCACTTCTGACTGTAGTTATTTCTAAGTTTATATTGTGCAGCAATCTCGAAAACGATTCCGAATTCACCCTCGGGCATGATTTCAACCTCCTACAAATGCTATCAGGAGCCTCCGTTGCGGGCAATCTGTGATCCCCGTTCAGCTTAATCACTAGCAACGTTTCTCCATGTTCTCTGGGGCAGGTAAGCTCAGGTCCATTAGGTACACAGCATCAAAGTACCCCAAATAGAAACCATGGCATTTTGCGTGTGTTAACACTCCTGTTACCCCATAGCCTCACATCCCCCTGCACTGCTCGATTCATCACCCTACCCAAACGTGAGCCAATTAAGTCATATGAGTCCTGCCAAAGCAACAGTTTTTCCAGTGCAAGAGTTGAAATGGAATTTAATGGCCAGACCACAGTTTAATGGGCTGTAAAAGTGCCCTTGGTACCAGCACAGTCTTCTCCAAAGCCAAAGAGAAAGTTGAGGGCCTAGGGGAGGTAGAGGGGGGATTCCTGGGCATTTCCCAGCTCCTCTAGGAACAGCGCAGCAGCAGGAGGACAGGGCTGGATTATATCAAGGCAGCACCTAGAAAAGACCCTCAAGCACTAGCTTTTGGTACTGGAAGCCTACACTTATTTCTCTGAGAACCGTAGCCTTCACCCCACCACGGCGGTCTCCACTCCACTCAGACCGTTCTGGCTGGGAGATACGAACGTCTGTCTGTTTCCATCTTGGCACCACCTCAGGTGCAGGGAGGAAAGAGGAAACAGTAGTCAGAGAAGCTCCACTTTTGGTACAGGCAAAGAGACAGGCAGGACAGCAAATGCCAGGGAACAGAAACACATCTGGATGAGAAAACTGCCCACAGGCAGATGAATACACCTAGGAGCTCACACAAGCAAGAACGCCTTCTAATAAAATACCATACAATTAACACGATAGCGTCACGTAAGACGAATAGATTGTGATGGAAAAAAGCAAGTGTAAAAAGGCAATGCTCAGAATAAGAACGCTTGGAAAAGGCAGAGCCTAAAACAGAAGCAGGAAAATGCAAGAGGCAGCCCAGTCCAGGGGAAAAGGAACCGCAGTGCCAGAAAACTGGTGGAGTAAGCCCTGCTACTCTTCCACCACTCCTGATGGTGACAATATTCAGCACTCACTGCAGGCCCAGCACTGTCCTAAGAAGGGTATACAGATCTCTTCTCATTTAACCCTGACACCAAACAAGCCTCCAGGGTAGACAGGAAGATGAGACATCGGGCAGAGCTGGCTGGAATTCTGGCTCACCATCAGGCAGCAAGGTAACTTCCCTAGCTCTCAGTTTCCTCCTATCTGAAACGCGGTCATCATACCTGTCCCGGGTGGTTGTGAAAATTAGAGATAATGAACTTAAGTGACTACTAGCGGCTGTTATTAGTGTGATTGATCAGATTAAAATAGTCACGAGTGAGGAACAGAAGAAAGAGCTATAATTGAATAGAAATGGCAACAGAGAAGTAGTCATGGAAACAGGGCATGAAATCACCCCTTTGGTGACAGAGGCTCAGAGAGAGAAAGAGTAGACAGCGCCTGCGCTTGGCTCCGCGCTTTGTGCGTCCGTGGGCAACTCGGGCAAACTCTCTGAGTTTCAGTTTCCACCTCTACCGAGTGGGTATTAATATCTGCCCTTCCTACTTGGCAGGGCTGCTGTGAGGACCGCATGAGATGGCACCTGCGTTTACTATGACAGGCAATGAGTTTATGCAAATGTGCATAATAGACAGGGACATCCTTTCCCCCTTATCCCATTTCCCAGGCGAAATTAAAACACTCAACTAGTAGAGCCACGTCAAAACCAGGCAATTACCGGCTGCAAAGCCTTTAAATAGCACATGCCTCCTTTGGTCACCATGAACAGAAGCTAGTTAATTTAATCTGACATCGAAGGTTTGTTTCGGGCTTACCTCCTGCACCCTGCACTTTCTATAAACCATCCCTGCTTTGCGCTTCCCTCTCAATTTAGGCCTTTGCTTATTCCTCTCTGGAATGTTGTTCCATTTCATCTCCAATTGACCATCTTCTGCTCATCCGTGAAAACCTAGTTTAAACGCATCCTCGGCATGAGGAAGTGCTTCCCTTCTCCCTACACTATGTATCACCTTTTCTGAATGTCTTATCCCACCCAGCACTTTCCTGGATTACGAGTGCTGTGGTGTATGCCATCTTTCCCACCAATCTCTAGGCTTGGAGGTGCAGCAATGTTTCTTTTCATCCTTTATGGAGACCTTAGAGCATGGGACCTCTCAAGGAGCAGATGTATAAAACAGACGCAATAATGCATAAATTCTGTCGATCTGATAACTTTTTGAAATCATTACAACAACAGTAGTTGCCGTATTTTAAATTCAAAAGTATTTAAAATATAAAGTACAAGCTCCACGATCCTAACACAAGTTTATGCGGGGTGAAAATAAATGAAGATGAGAAGATCCATTCGGAGGCTCCTGCTTTCCAAAGGAGACTAAAATGTAGTTTGGAAACGTGGGTTAATTACTTTCAAACATGCATCTGGCTTCACTGGCCTCAGTCACCACGAAAATGCTTCCTGGAGAGTGACAGCCTCAGCCCAGAGGAAGGGAGGAGACAGGGCGTCCCCGTCGTGCTGCAGGCACTCAGGTGTCCCTGGTCCCCTTCCAGGCACCTCACTAGTCAGGTGCACGGCAGCGTCTGCGTCCCTGCCAAGGCACGTCTCTCTCCCAAGCATCCAGGGCTTCCACCGTTCTAGCCTGGGTGCTGCTGGCGCCCCTCTCCCAGTAGGTGAGACCCATGAACTTCAGCCCACTGCCCTCCTTCCTCAGTAAAGAGGTCTCAGCCTCAGCAGAGGGCTCTCACACTCGGCGTTCCAGGCAGAGCAAGCCGCAAATCGCTAAATTTGTACGGGTTAAAACTCCGGGGCTATTTCCAGGCCAAGGTCCACTCAAGAGCCAAAGCATGAAACTGCCCCTCCCAGGGTCCCTTTCATTGAAGCTGCTCTGTCGTCCCTGCCCTGGTCCACGGGGAGGCGGCCACGACCCAGAGGTCAACTCGCCGATCCGGGCACCCTCCCGGCCTTGGTCCCCGCCGCACCCCGCGGGTCCAGCTCGCTCACCGATCTTGGCCAGGGAGGCCAGCAGGATCCACAGGGTGATCTCGAAGGGGATCTGCACGTGGGGGTAATCCAGGGTGAACACGGGCAGTCGGCTCTCCTCGAACGGCGTCGTGCCCGGAGCCACCACGCTCGCGGGGCTGGGCGGGCTGGAGCTGGTGCCCATGACCCGCGGCGCGTCCAGCAGGGTCTCGGCCAGGGCGCCCGCCGGCCCCGCCACCTGCAGGAGCAACAGCAGCAGCAGCAGCAGCAGCGGCTGAGGCGGCGGCGGCGGCGTCCGCCGGCTCCGCCGGGTACCCGCCGGCTCCATGAGCTCGGCTCCCCCCACTGCCGTCGTCCCCGAGCTCGGCCCTCGGCGCGCTCAGCGCATCGCCCCGGAGCGGGCAGGGCCGCCCGCCGGGCCCGGCACGGAGCGGGCAGCAAGAGCCGCCGCCGCGGGGCCGGAGGTCTGCAGCGCACCGACCGGGTCCCCGCCGCGAGCGGGCGCGGCGCCTGGTGGGGGCGCACGGGACGCGAGGCCACGGCGCGGAGCCTCGGCGCCCTCAGCCGCCCTCCGCCGCCAGCCGCCGGCCCATGTCCCGTCCGCCGCCCGCCGCGGCCCGCGGGCGGGGGCGGGGCGGGGCGGGCGCGGCGCCGGGGCCGCGGGGCGGGAGGACGGGCCCGGGGCGGGCGCACGACGCACCGGCCGAGCCCTTGGGCGACGCGGGGCCCGGAGCCGCGGGGGCGGCGGCCGCGCTCGCAGGGGCCTCACGACGCGCGCCGAAACCCGCCAGCCTCGGAGCCTGCGAGCTCTGGGCGGAGGGGCCGCGCGGTGGCCGGAGCTGTCCCCGCCCCGGAGGCCGCGGCGGGAGTCCATCCAGGGAAGGGGCCGTCGCGACCCAGGCGGCGCGCGCAGGGGACCCGGGGCGCGGGGCCGGGAGGAGACGCCGGCCCAGCCCGCGCCCCGCAGAGCTCCGTGCCCCGTAGGGAAGGTTCAGAAAAGCCTCCTGTCGTTCCCCTTCCTGGGCTTAATCAGGTCGCGCACAGGGTACGCTCTCGGGGCGCTGAAGCTCCCCGTGCAGAACTCCGGTTCCCACGCTCCCATCGAAGCCCTTTCTTTTCCACCGTGTACGGGTGTCACTCATCGGGCCCCTGTCGCTTCCACTTTTCTCCTCCCCGCCCCCGTCACGAAAAAGAAAAACATCCTCTCTGTTTTCAGGCTTCGAGGTGTCCATGTCCGCGAGCAGCAGAACCACCATTATTTCGTGGAAAGCCCGTGATTTGCCGAGCTCAGATTGACCGGCTCCGCTAATTACAGGACGGTCTGAGGGCAGGGCAGGGGAGGGGAGGAAACGTGGTTCTTCTGCACCCGAAAGAGCCTCATCCGCCAGCGCAGCCCGTCCTCCTGGTTCGCACAAGGCGTCTTAGACCTGCCTGCAATCTGCTGTCCCAGCATCTTTATCACCAGGAACTGAAGGGACCCTAAAAGCTGACCAGTTGTCACTCAATTAACTGAAACCATTTTCCCTTCGATATTTAGGAAATAAAATCCTTCTCTTTTCTCATTTTTTAAAATGTGTCCAAACATAGGTCCTGCTATTACACACCCTGCAGTTCAACATTCAAAGCAGATTTTCTTTTCAAAGTTCTAACACAGGGAATTTGTGAAATGTCAGCAGAAGGTACAAGGAAAAAAAAAAATAATTAATAATCCTCCACCTAAACAGAACCATATAAGGAACAGCCATCTTCGGACCTTGAAAGTAATGCAGAGACAAGTCCAGAATAAAAATGGGAGGATTCTAGGAGCTGGCACAGAACGCTTCACGTAATACTTTATAAAGCATAACTGTTTCAAAAGTGCAACAGAACAGAATGTAAGGATGTTCTATCCTCTTAAAAACAAAAAAACATGGAGCCATGCAAAAATCTGCCTCCTCTTCTCTATTGGAAACTTTCTGCTGGAAATTTGTATTAAAGGTGAGAGTCACATTCCTCATAAGGAAGGAGCAGCAAATGACAACTGCTTTAAAAAAAAATGTGCATCTCTACATGGGAAGCTCTATGCAAGGTGTTTTGCTTGTATTTTTCTTGTTGTTGTTAATCATAAAAGCCAAAGAGATAGACATTCTTGTACCCATTTTATAAGTGAAGAATTATAGATGCAGAAAGGTTTGAAAACCATCAGAAAAGCAAACAGACTTACCCAAGTTTACAGATCAAATAATGGTCCAAAAGGAATTCAAGCCCAGGCCTGTCCATGTAACACTCCTTCCATCCCACCCTCCACCCTGTGACTATTTACCCCAAAAGAGCAGGTCAGTTTCTCAGGTGCTTTCAAATAGAATAGTGGAGAAAATTTTAGGAATTATCCACAAAAGCCATAGCAGAATAAAGCCTTATTTCCAGTAAGTGACTCAGGCCAGTTCTACACATCGAGTGAAATAATGGTAGGACAAGGGCACATTCAGACAATAATTTCTAGAAGTTTGGGTCACATAATACTTTTAAGAATAATTGTGCCTCAGAACCAGGAAGATGAATGACAAATCGACGTTTCTGGGACCTCCCTGCCCATGGTAGCTGTAGTGACTACAGACTCCAGTATCACTTTAACTTTATGAATCTAGGCTAGTGCAGTTAAAGGTTATCAACCTTTTCTTACACTTGGAAAAATGCTCTTTTATTTATTCTTATCCGTGGAAGATGAACAACTTGGTTTAAAAAACACTTTTTTCATTTCTCCCCTAAAGCAAATAAGAAAGAGTTAAATTGCACCCGCTTGCTGACAAGGACTTGGCTGAGCCATTTCTTCAAAGGGCCCCATGACTGAAAGATCCCGTCTCTACTAAGTTAAAATCGTTAGTGGCTTCCTAAGTGGCAGTGGCCCCCCTGCACCACTGCGTGGCGCCAGCACCCTCTCCGCGGGTCAGCGGCCCCCAGAGCGTCCAGCCCTGTGTGTGAGCTTGATCGGGAAACCAGGAGACAGGGAAAGCCTCCATCGTCGGGTACTAGTATAATAGTCAGGAGAGTACCTAGTGATAGTGAGAACTGATATTCCACACTATTTATTCTTTACAGATTTTTATAATATTCACACCTTAACTCCCCCTTCTTTGAAATCTGCATTGCACAACCACGAACGCTTGGTTTCATAATAATATTTCAATTCAAAAATCTTTGCCTGTAAAAAGTTGACGCTTGTAGTACTGTTGATTTTTTGGGGTTATATTTGAGGTCTTAAAGTCTGAACTAGCTTCCTTTTTTTTTTTTTTTTTTTAAGACTTAGTCCTCAGCAAAAAGCTGGAGCCCTCTTCTTAGAGAGCAGCCCTATCGAGGAGCATGCAGTGGTATTTTATTGGTTTTTATTGGTGGTTTTTATTGCTGTTCGTGGAATTAAATGCTTTTCTCTCTTTCGTTTTAGCCAGAGGTATTTGTTTCATTTCAGCAGAGAAATGTTTTACTATCTGAAAAGCTACTTTCTGCAAATTCAAGGTTATAAATGAGTGGCACTTTTGACATCAAAATCTCCTAGTCTATTTAAGATGAGATTCTGTTTTCAGATATTCAACCAGGAAGTTTTTCAGAGGCTCAGTTTTCCTTCACAAAATGAGAGACTTGGAATAGGAAACTTTCTTTCCTTATAAAAGACTTTACAGATCTAAAATTTGAATCCAACACATCTGTGTGAAGAGGACACACACCTAAATCCTTCCTCACCCTCCTCAAGCACCTTGGTGTCACCTGTGGGAGGAGAGATGCCCTATCCTTTAAGCTTTGCCACGTTGTGTCTGAACTCTGATGTGCAACGCAGCCAGAAAGCAAAAAGACAACCCGTAGGACCGTCTGAGTAGTATCCCACTGTTCCACCTAAGGCACACTCATTCATCAATTCAACATATATTTGTAGAGTCCCTGCAGTTGCTGGGCACCTGCAACTAAAAGTCTCTTGGTACCTTTGGAAGCCCAGTAAGTAAGAGCGCTTCAGGGGATTATGGGGGAGGAAACGTAATTTTCCCTCTACCCTTCTGAGGGTTTAGCTGAGACCCCTAAAGGTTAGCAAGGGAAAAACAAACAGAAGTTTATTAACATGTGTATCTCATGTATACATGAGAGATATCCAGGGAGAAATGATCTCTCTCCAGGGTGAGATTCAGGATGAAACACCATCTTTGTAGGGAAAGGGAAGTGGGGATGCAGGCTTTTAGAGGAGAATAAATTATTTTCAGGAAAAATGAATGGGCCCTTAGAAGAAGAGATGGGAGATATGACAGTTGGTGACACAGTTTGTCTGATGTCAACTTCTAGTCTCCTCTCCTGTGACCAATATTTCCTGGTTGAGGAAATGTCCAGGGAGAAGATTTATGACAGTTGAGTTCCTTTCAGAGGATCTGTCCTTGGGCAGCAAAGGGAAGTTCAGAGAAAGCCTCCCCCTGCACTGGCTGTTTTTCAAGTGACTACAGCTCAAAATCATCAATATATCAAGGTGGCAGATTTGGGGGCGGCATATTCTGCTACCCTTCAGAATCATGGGAAAGATGTTTCTAGAAACAGGAGTTGGAGATGAGGAATATCTTTGCAAATGTATATTTTGATTAGTGTTCTAGAATTTAATCAATGTCTACCATATTGGAAACAGACAGAGATATGACCAAACCCAAACCTGGATAAAAAGGAGCAGAGTTTAAAACACTGATCTTCATCTAAGCATCTCTGTCCACTTCCCACTTCCTTGAATCATGAGTAATTCCTTAAAGCTTTCTGAGTTTCCATTTATCTGTCCAAAGGTCACTGTTAAAAAGCATTCGTGTGAGGGCTTCCCTGGTGGCACAGCGGTTGAGAGTCCGCCTGCCGATGCAAAGAACACGGGTTCGTGCCCCGGTCCGGGAAGATCCCACATGCCGCGGAGTGGCTGGGCCCGTGGTCCAGGGCCGTTGACGCTGCGCGTCCGGAGCCTGTGCTCCGCAACAGGAGAGGCCACAACGGTGAGAGGCTCGCATACCGCAAAAAAAAAAAGAGGAGGAGTAGAGAGTGGAATGTTTACAGTTTGAATTTATTTATTTCTGAATTTATTTTAATATATACTTTGGTTTATGAGAGAAGGGTTACAAAAGGTTAATGTAAATAAGTTTTGAAATTTGTTCATTCAATATTCATATTCATTCAACACATGATTATTCAACTGAATTTTTTAAGACTTTGCAATAGCTGCTTATAATTGCCCCTAACTCATTTTCTCATGGGTTGGTATAAGTCTTACATGGTAACTCAAGCTCAAAGAAACTTCTGGCTGTAAAAGCAAATATCAAGTAAGTTTTACTCCCTAAAACTACTTATAAATGCATGCTTTATGATATGCATTTAATATATTCAAGTTCTTCTAGATTAAAATACAGATTTAATTTTATGAAAAATACTACAGTAGCTTTGATAAGTATAATTTAGTTTGCTGTATTAGAAATAATGATGATAATATGATGATATGAATGATAATATTACCCTCTTATTGTATTTTAGAATTATATGTCCAATAAAATAAACAGGCTATAAATATCCAAAGAGGGTTCCTTTATAAGAGGCAATATGGCATCTTCAACGTAAATAACTCAAATATGCCCAACCACTGGCCCTAGGAATGAAATTTCCCATCATACAGTGAGGCTCTCTGAGAATTCTATTGAGGAAGTAAAGTGACCCTTCTGTAAATATTCCCTTTTCTGGAATAATTGAGCAAATATTAGACTTATTAGTGCATATTATTGTTACGGCCCCTTTGATGATTCAACTTAAATTTTATACTTATTATATTTTTGTCTTGAATTGTTCTTTATAAGTGTGAATATCTTTCTTATCCTAGAATTAGTTGAGAAAAAAATGATACACAGGTACAGATGAATGAATGGTAAGGAAGACATGGTAGTTATCATGAAGGTGCACGATACTTACGTGCATCCTTAGGTGGGCACATTTCTGCAGCTTCCCAGGTCTCAATTTCTGTATTTCTTCATTTATGAAATTGAAGTAATAATGTCTACTGTAGAGAGCTGCTGTCAGGATTGACTGTGAAAATGTATGTACAAGCACCTGGCCCAGATCTGCAAAGAGTACACACTAAATGAATATGGCTGTCTATCCTACATGGCCCCTGGAGGTCCCTGCCAGCCCCAAGATTCTCTGTGTCACATGATGCAATGCCTAGTGACCATCCATACTGGTCAATAACACTTGGGTCCTCTATGAATCCCAGAAAATCATAAGAATATATTTTCAGACTAGGTCTCATTCCACTTACTCAGGGGATGCCAGTCTGCACTGGTAGAAATATACCTCCTTCACAAGTGTGAATAGGAAATGCAATTCTTTGCCTTTATGAATCCAAGGGACTTAGATTGTCAATGGTTCAAAATTAACTTGTAATTTATTTCTATTTTTTTAAATTATGTAGGCACTATGGAAACAATCAGATGGAAATAAAAATAATGAAGGTGGAGGGTATAATAGGCCAAAGCGCCAGTCTTTATCATGGACTCAATCCACCATTTGCCTTTGAGTCTGTAGGTACACTGTCCATCAGGAATGGCTAAACCCTATTGGCTATACAAATAAAAAATTAACTTTAGTTCTACTAGACTTCATTTCAGGTCTATTTAGGTTTAAATTCAGGCTTTGAGTTCTAGATTAAATTCATGTTTATTTGGATTCATGTCCAACTACTTGAAAACTCTGACCTAGTTACTAATCTAAGGAGTTAATGGTTCAATTATCCGGGAACCCTGTGTAGTCCCTGACGTTAAAGGCTATCAGAAAGGACTTCCAACAACTATTTGTTAAGAATATATGAGCTATAGCCATCAGGGGGGCCGCCAGGGAAGAGTTACACTGGGCCTGGAACCCTGTTTTCCCAGATGTTCATGCTTTGTTGATTACATCACAGGCAGGGACCAGATAATCCAGGCTTATAAAATAGCACCCAATGAATCACTGAAGCCGAAAGGGCTCAGAATCCTTTTCATCAGCACGTACAGAGGGGTGTGACAGTCTCCACAATACGAAACAGTAGAAGAAACAAGGAAGCAAAATGTCTATAAACCAGTTCTAAGGAATAGCGTGTTCAACGCCTCTCCTCTCATAAATTAATCTCGAAGCAACTGAAAAAGAAGAAGCTGAAAAGAAAAGAGCTGGGTCTTCCTCTTACGGGGGAGCCCTTACACACGTGCACACACACAAACGAACAATCTTTTCCATTCCAACACTTGCATTTACAGGCAAAGAGAATGAATAAGGTCCTAAAAGATGCACTGACTTAATCCAAGATCAGCGCCACATCCCAGTAGGAAATTCTGACCTCCTGACTCGGTAGCTTGGTCTCTTGCCATTCAGTTTAATAATCCTTATAGTTGATGGTCCAAGAAGGTTAATGAACCTTAAACATTTCCAGGAATCTATCTGGAATTGGCTGGAGAATTTTCCACTTGAATATGAATAGAGCATAATCATGGAAGTTGTGCAAACAATGAGATTCCACAGTACTAGATTATCATTTTGAAATATTATATGTTTATCAAGGAAAATGAGATTTAGGAAGAAAGAATTAGCTAAGAGTTTATCAGAGTAAATGAGATTTAGGAGAAGAGAAACGCAAATGATTTTCTGATCCCCCAGTATGCAGAATAGCCTAGTCCATCCTCCTGACCTATAGAAAAGAAAGAATTGTAGAAAGTTCTTGTTAATTTTCCATGAAAGTACAGCTCACTCAGGAGTTGAAACCAAATCAAGCTAAACTCAAGAAACTTTATACGGCAACACACACACACACACACACACACACCCCTAGCTCGGTGGTGGCCTGGATTCTCAGCAGGAAAGTCAAGCAGGGCCTTTACTGACACCAGCACCTGCTGCCTTTCGTGCCCTATTTTCTAGACGCCCACAACTTTGCCTGCCTCTCTTAGGGAAACAGCTGCAGAGAGGAGCCTTTGGTGACTAAGCAGAACAGTTCCCCTGTGGTAAAGCTTGGGACAAAGGTCAGCTGTGATAAGAATCTCCATAGCTGTGGATGAGGAAGAAACAAAATTAGAAAAGAAATCTCAACCCAGTTTTCCCCGCACTCTGTACTTACCCACTTAATGATGTCCTTACTGTTTTTCAAACTTCCAGTCTATTGACAAGTGGAAAAAATTTTAATTATCTGGATGAATGAAGTAAAAGAAAAGAAATGGTTATGCCAATTAACACACTTCCCCCCCAAAAAAAATTACCTGTATAATTAGTTCTCTTTTCCATGTAGTTTTTCTGATGAAGAACTGATCTCCAGTATAACCCCAACAAAGGCAGTCACTCCCCATTCCTCTATGACTCTCTCATTCTGTGTATGGTCCATATTATGAATTGCATTTAAATGCATATCACACACTCTTAAATTTATTTATTTTTTAAATCACTTCTGTATGTTTATGTGTTTTGTCTTTCCCTTTGTATTTTCACAAAATAGGGTAGGGAAACTAAAATTATCCCTTAGGGTGGACAGGGACTGTGCCCTGTGCTTTTCACACTTTTTTTTTTTTGCGGTACGCGGGCCTCTCACTGCTGTGGCCTCTCCCGTTGCGGAGCACAGGCTCCGGACGCGCAGGCTCAGCGGCCATGGCTCACGGGCCCAGCCGCTCCGTGGCATGTGGGATCTTCCCGGACCGGGGCACGAACCCGTGTCCCCTGAATCAGCAGGCGGACTCTCAACCACTGCGCCACCAGGGAAGCCCTTTTCACACGTTTTACTCATGGTTTGTCTGTACATTGCTCCCCCATCCTCCCCCTTCTCCTTTTCCTCTTCCTTCTACCTCTCTTTCCTTTCACACATACACATGCTCTATATATACATACTTACATACTCTAGTTTGAAGCCATGTATAGAGAATTAAATGATTTCCTCTGATGATAATATGTTAATATCCAGCTTGCTCTATCTATTTATCTATCTATCTACCTATGTATCCATCCATCTATCATCTACCTATCTATCTATCCATCTATCTATGTAACTATGTACCTATCTATCTCCACCCCCATAACTTTTCCACATCGAAACAAGGAAGCATGCTTCCTTTTCTTCATAATCCAGTCTAAATCTAACCTTTTCCAGGGTTTTACTATATTTCAGCTGGTCAGAGAGTGATCTATGATTACTCTCAGCTTCTTCATTTCATTACTATCATTTGCTATGGTCTCAGAGAGAAGGTCTCTAGAATTCAGGCTTGTAAAATGACCAGGAAAACCTGGAAATTAAACTTCAAGAAAAAAAAGAAAAGAATATGTCCATTAACCTAAAAATAGTGGTTAGGCCGTATTCACAAGAACAAATTATTTGGCTTACGTTTGAGTTCTTTTTAACAAACGGTGTGGCTCGCGGCCTGAGTCATAGATTATGAACACAACCAAAATATATGGGATATTTGGCTCACCCACCTTGTGTATATTCAACTCAAGGTAAGAGTTAGTTTACTTTTGAAAAATATGCCTACAGTGCAATCCAGTTCTTAGCATTTAAGAACCAGTTATAAACCTGTTCTTAAGACCAGTTGTTTAATTCACAGACATCAAACAAAGCTGTAAAACCAGTTCCTCTATTAGGCTGTAACAAGAAGACAACAACCTATTTGTATCAATCTTTTTATTAGATTATGTATTTGTCTCTGTAAATAGACCTATATTCTCCTACTAGTACCTGCAGTCTACCTTTTGTAATTGTTGTATATATTGTTCCCATTTAAGCAGCCCATGACTTAATCACAAGACGCTTCACCACAATTTCTGAATGTAATGGCATCCTCATGTTTTCCACCAACATCTCAGTGTGTTTCTATCCTGAGATGTGTTTATACTCCTGGAAATGGGAAAATACTTCATCAGGCATGGTTGTACTTTGGTCTGAAAGCCTGTGGTTGAAATGATGCCTATTTAAAGGTATATTTTCTAGTTAGATGTATTAACATGTAAAATGTTGATCCATGTAAAGTTTTTCAAAAATTTTGAAAGTATCGTGGTAAATTAGCATATTACTATATAGGCTTCGTCCCGAGGTATTTGGACATAGAGAATAAGAAAAACTAACAAATTCATCGCGTCCACTGAAGTCACCTGAAAAGAAATATAAGAATATCAACAAGAGATTGAACAAGTACGCATGAATTATTGTGGGAAAACCCATTTTTATTTCTTTACCATTGACTAAACAGTTGATTATTTTTGAGAAGCATCAAAAGTAACTAAACTTCTGAATTTTTCAATCAATTCTAAGAAAATCTTTACAAAAATAAGAAGTTAGTTTTGAGCAAATCCAACATCCGCAAATCCTGTGCTGCACTGTCCTACCGGCAGGCACTGCACTTGGCAAATTCCTACCTTGATTAAGCCAGACGTCTGGCTTCTCTGTACATACACGCAAACACCAGTGGAAAACATCACAGGTATTAAGGTCTGGGACATGATCAGTTCACAATCTCCCCCCACTCCTGGACCCTTCATGCTGCCAGGACAACAGCTAGGTTTTCTTACCCAATTTGTAGTGTTTATTCTTTTCAAACCTGCTCTGCTTTTCTCAAGAATAGTAATTCACCTCCTCCCCTCACCACTCTGCCCTCCTTTAAAAAGAAGATAGAGAAAGCATAAGCAAGAACTCTGTCACCTACACCAGATGAACCATCTATTTGCTTTCATACCCGTATTCTTCTCTTTCCCTACTGATGGGGGCCTCAATGCCTACCTAAATTTTGTTCTTCAAATCTCATTCTCTTGGGTCTTGTCAGGAAGTTATTATCCTGGTGTTTCCCTGACATTTGGCTAGTTAGTCCCTCCCTCTGTACAAGCAGGGGTCCCCTCTTCCTCCACAGCTTTCCTTCTGTGGCTTTGGAGGCGCATTCCTAGCCCCCCACTGGCAAGATCCCCTCATCTACCTGCCCCTTATTTATTGAGCTGTTGATCAACATCCTTCATCCTTCCGTCCTCTTATTCTTGTATTTTCCACGAACATTTTCCCCTTCTCCCCTGGTGTTCAAATCTGCCAGTACTTGTAATATGTAAATCGACCACCAGCCCTAAATTCTCCACAGAACTCAAATTCACATTTACTGTGGGACAATGCCTCCAGGGTATCTCACAGTTGTTAAAGATAAGAAAACAGCCCCAAATGGAGTCACTTATCTAAGTCCCAAGTCAGCAAAACCAGACTTAACTTAATTACAGTTTCAGCTCTCCCAGAAATGGAATCTTAAACCAGTCAATCAGGAATCACCTCACCAGCACGAGGGAGGTCATCTGCCTGATAGACCCTTGCTATCCCTTAAAGGAAAGTAATCTTGCCATAAGCAATCCGTTTTTGTTTTTGTTTTTGTTTTGCCTTCAACAGTGTAACTTCCTTGTTCCTGCTCCCTTCTGCGGATAGAAGTCCTTCATTTTGTACAGCTCCTCAGACCTCCTTTCTCTCTGTTGGATGGGATGCTGCCTAATTCGAATCAATTTTTGCTCAAATGAACCCTTAAAATATTTAATATGCCTCAGTTTATCTTTTAACACAGGTAACAATATTTTTAGAATAAAATTTATTATCATTTCTTCCCAGCCGTCCAATGTGACCCTAATCTTTGTTTCATTAAACGCAAAACCATGTGTTGATGGCTCAAGAAATTTTGGCATTCTACTTGATTTCTCACTCCCCCTTAATCCTGCATAGAATCAAACTCCACCACTTCTCACTGTGACTCCAAGTATCACTGCAATCCTTTCATATCCCTGCATCCCTGTTGCATCCGCCTGCTTGTTCCACCATTACCTCTAGCCTACATATTGCAATAGCCTCCCGGCCTCCTGTTTTTCCACGTCTGAGATCTACTCTCCCTTCTGTGGCCATGGAGATCTTTCCACTCAACGACTATGCTACATCCAACTGATTTAACTTGTAAGTCATCCTGTCCTCCAACACCTTTGCACATGCTAACACATTCCCCTCTACCTTTGCCTTTTTAACTCACACTTATTGGTTAGGCTTTAGCTAAGATGTCATTTTCTTTGTAAAAAATTCCTTCACACTATGAGTCTGGGTAAACCGCCCTTCCAGTGGGCTCCTGTAGCATCCTACTGAATTGAAACTTCCTACTTAGTTGTCTGTATCCACTTCTGAATTTCAGAAACCTTGCCTGACTTGTTCACTGTTGTGGTTCTAGAACCTGGCATACAGCGCCTGGCATGGAGGGAATGTTCCAAATAATTCTTAAAGAAATTCATGAATTCATAGATAAGCAAATCGTTTTAGGACTAGCTGAAGACTAAATGGAAATAAGTTGGGGTGAGGGAAGAAAATCATTCACTCAGTAAAGTGATGCATGAGGACAAAATAGTCTATAAAGTATTTTTAATGTCTATGTTCTACCATAAATTCTTAAAATGCATTATAAACATATGACTTTTACTTGTTTATGATAGATTCCATTTATTCTCATTCTCCATTCCTCCCAGTATCGGTGTCATTGGTCACATAATTTTGCACAGGTCTCTAACTGTGGGCAGGGCACATTTCCCTACCTCTGGACTTTGGTTTCAACAATAACATGAGCTTTGGTCAATAGATTGATGTGAAGATGATGCTGTGTCCTTCTGCGTCTAAGACTCAAGAGACCTTGAGTGTTTCTGCTGGTCCTTTTGTGCCTCGGCCTCAGCCAGGAGAATACGGCTGTGCAGACCCACTGATTCCAGAAGAGAATAAGAGACCCATGGATCAGAGGTCCCCCAGCCAGGATGCTTCAGCTAACCCCAGCCTAGCTCAGCTGACCTCAGCTGACTTGGACCCATTGTTGCTCTATAAAGGCTTATGGATTTAAGCCACTGAGTTTTGGGGTAGTTTTTTTTAACAACCAATTCTTGCAGCAGTAACTTCCTGATATGTCTGTCACTTGAATGTTTGGGTACAGCTATTCCAGAGAATGGTTATGATATATACTTGCCGTTGTTCATTAAAAAATAATGAAGTTGTAGAAAAAATATTTACAATACAATGTCCGTTAAAGAGTTAAATCCAGAATATATCAAGAATTTCCTGGTTAGGACTCCACGCTTCCACTGCAGGGGGCACATGTTCGATTCCTGGTCGGGGAACTAAGATCCCAGAAGCCGTGAGGCATGGCCAAAATTAAAAAAAAAAAAGAGAGAGAGAGAGAAGAGAAAAAGAACTCATAGCAAGCAAAAATAAAAAGACAAACAATTTAAAATGGCAAAAACAAAACAAAACACACAAAAAACAAAACCCACCTCATGCTGGGAGGGACATTTCACAAAAGAAGGAATACAAATGGCCAATCAGCACATGAAAAGGTGCTCACGCTATTAGCCACCAGGGAAATGCAAATCAAAACCACAATGAGATACTACTTCACACACACTAGTGCAGCTATTACCCCAAAACCGGACAACCTGACAAAACAAATGTTGGGGAGTCTGTGAAAAACTGAAACACTCATTTATTGCTGGTAGGAGTACAGAAATGCCTGACCACACTGGAGAGCTCCTTTGCCACTTCTCATAAAGATAAACTTACCCCATGACCCAAAACTTTCACTCCTAGGTATTACTCAACAGAAGTAAAGACTATCTGTCCACAAAAAGACTTAGAGAAGAATGCTTATTGCAGCCTTATTCATAATTACCTTAATCTGGAAACAGCCCACACGTCCATTAACAGATGAATGGATAAGCAAATTGTATACTCCTAGTGCAATGCTTCTCAGTAAAAAGAAATGAACCCCTGACACACATAACAATTTGGATCAATTTCAAAAACACTATATGAAGCAAAAAAAAAAAAAAAAAACAAACCCATAAATAGTACGATTCAATTTATGTAAGTTCAATATAGGCAAAATGAATTTATGTGATAGAAATTAAAGTAGTGGTTTTTCTCTTGGTGGGGAGGGGCACAGAACTGACTAGAAAAGGGCTTGAGAGGGTTTTCTGGGGTTTTGGAAATGTTTTCTATCTTTGGTGGGTGGTGGTTAAATGGGTGTATACAATTGACAAAACTCTTTAGACTCGATATTTAAGTTCTATGATTTATTGTATTTAAATTATATACCTACATCAATAAAGCTTGTCCTGGCCAAAGAGGGTAGGGAAAATATACAGATAGATGGGAAAGAGAGAGAGACAGAGACAGAGAAACGCACACAGGCACACAGGGAGAAAGAAAGAAATCATCGAAATTCAAAACTACACTTCAAGGTGATAGTTACCATAAGTTGAACCGTAAGATAAGGGAAGGTGCTCTCCCTGCACAAAATTTAATAACGAAAAGAAATAGTACTTTTTACAGAGTACACGTGGTATTTGTGAAATGAGCGAATGCTTCAAATGGTCCTGAGGGAGCCACGGCGTGATCTTCCAAAGACCTATTGCCTCAAGAAGAAAAACAACACGTAGCACACAATTTTGTCTCAACAAGACGTAACTGTACAAGGTAGCACGAGGCAGGGAGAGGCTTGAGGTCGACAGACACTTCTCTGCCTGGCAGAGCACAGGTAGAACTCTCAGGACTTCAAGTTTCCTCGAATTGAATGGCTCCTCCAGGGCTCTGCACCTGACCAGACACCAGACCCTGAGCAGCTGCATCTTCTTACTGGGCATTTTTATCTGGTGCAACCTTGCCTCTGCTTGTTAGTGTAAGGAAGGAAAAAAAGACTTTTCCCCCTGCCCTTCTACGTTCTCCAGCTGGGGCCTGAAAATTAGACTGACAAAAGACAGATTAACCAGAGAACAACAGAGCTTATTAACACGCGCAGTACACATACCTGCGGAAGAAACTCAGTGATGAGTAACTCAGAGGTGGTTAGAACTTGGACCCATGCAGGATCTTAACAAAGAGAAATAAAGGTGTAGGGAAGGGATAAGACAAAAGAAAATGGTTTTCAGGTTTCTAGGGGCTGCAAACTGTAGGAAGGTAAATATGTAGGAGAAACTAATGGGCATCTGAGCGAGGTTGGCTGGTAAGGTCCATTCGGGTGCCTGCTTGCTATCTTCTTTACGGCCACAAAGCTTCCCCGGGAGAGGGACTGATGGCAGTGCTCATTCTCAGAAGTTGCTGCTTTTATTCAGATAACAGAAGCTCTGGGACAGCTTCTTTCTGTATCTGTTGATTCTCTTTTGCCGCCAGCTCAAAATAATCCATATGCCAAAGTGGCATATCTGGGGATGGTACCTTCTGATCCTCTCCGCCAGCCAATGAAGTGAAATGAAACTACTTCTATTAGGGCCAAGTCCTTATGTTTACTAATCTTTGAACCCAGAGATCCACAGACTTTAGTTCTCATCACTCTGTTCCATGTTCTAAATCCTGAACCCTTGTGTGTGTGTGTGTACGCACGCGTGTGTATGCGCGCGTGTGTGTGCACGCACATCTGCCCCAGTTTATACTACGGTGTGATAGTTTTGTTTAAAATGCCCCAATCCTTAATGAGAGTTGATATCACTGCCCTCCAGATGGGTTCGCCCTGATCATTCTTCCTTTATTATTTACACTTTCTTTGCTTCATACCATAGATGAATTTCTGAGGAAATTGTGTATGAATCATTCGTCAAATCATTTTCATGCACTGGAAAGGCTCTATTTAAAGGACTTGCTATTTAGAGAAATATTATACAGAACCTCTATAGAATTGTGGCAGTGTCCCTGGTTACAAAAGAAGGAATATGTTCAGTTTTTCAAAGAGGAAGTGAATGCATTGGGAAGGTATCTGGGGCTCAGAGCAGTAACAGCGTATGTTCCAAACCAGATAACGTCCACAGAGCACTGTGTGGCAAGAACGACAACCAAAGTCATGTGCAGGCACAGGACACGCACACAGACAGCAGCGGCCACTGGAGTGACTGTGGCTTCATCCAGCGCCCTCGCCCTTGGGTCATTCTCTCCGGCATCAGAGGCCCCCAGAAGGTCCGACTGTCCAAGGGACTGTCCCCTACCTGGGACCCCCTGCTTTGATGAATGGTGAGTAGGGATGATTTGGACCCCACACGTTCCGGAGATTTGGACTCCACCCCGTAAGCCAAAGGTACAGGAAATCACAGTCCTCCAGAGAGTGACACTTTAGTGACTGCGACGTGTGAAAAAGGACTGGCGAAGAGGGCGGGGTGCTGAGCGGGCCCAAAATGGACAAACGTCAACTACAACTTCATCCACAGCTGATGAACTTCAAGTCCACTCAATATGGAGGTGTAATTTCTTTTAGCTATTAAGACTAAAAGACACGTAAGATTAAAATATCCATAGTGGGCTTCCCTGGTGGCGCAGTGGTTGAGAGTCCGCCTGCCAATGCAGGGGACGCGGATTCGTGCCCCGGTCCGGAAAGATCCGGAGTGCCGCGGGGCGGCTGGGCCCGTGAGCCATGGCCGCTGAGCCTGTGCATCCGGAGCCTGTGCTCCGCAACGGGAGAGGCCACAACACCCATAGTGAGTTACTAAGAGCGCTGGAAAGTAGTCTCTTATTCTGTGAGTTGGCATGTAAATGGATTTAATCTATTTAGAGGATGCGTGGCAATGTCTAACACATTTAAAACTGTGTTATCTCTTTGAATCACAGTTGACTTTGTAAGGCTTCACCTACAGCTCTCCTAACACATACCTGCAAAATGGACTTACGAGGGTGATCTTGGCAACATTGTTGATACAGCAGAGGACAGAGGAAGCAATTTAAATTGTGTTCATCAAGAGAAACATTGTCAGGCAAAAGATGGGACCTCCAAACAATGAAACAATATACAGCTTTTAAAAACTTGGTAGATATGGAAAGATCTCCGAAGAACCTCTTGTGTTAAAAAAAGCAAGTTGTAAGACATCACGTATACTATGGACACGTGTTAGAGTAAATATGTTAAAGACAAAAGAGTGGATAAAAGAAAGGCATATACAACATCGATGCTTATATACATACGTGGCCATTTTCTTAAAGGATCCACGAGAAACTCTCAGTCGCTTTTGCTTCTGGATAGTGAACAATAGGTCTGGAGCAGGAAAGAAACCTTTCATTGTAAATGCTATTTAGTGTTTTTAAAACACATATTGTAATACTTTTTCAATTAACTTTAAAAAATAAAAGGGATTTTACATTGCATATGTTTGTAAGCTGAATATCCAACATTTATCTTTTACTGAAGGAAATACCTGCAGTAATTGGTAAAAGAAGAATAGTCAAATTCTTTAAGCAAAGCTAAATTGTTGCAAAATCCATAATAACCATAAGTACTTCATATTACATATATAAATTAAAATTTATAACCTATATAATGTTTATTGACAGGAAACTCCACGTTGGAGTTTCCTGTCCAAAACTGGGAATCAGAGAAGTTAAGTGATTGGAACATCAGAACCAGCGAAAGTGGGTCAAGAATTTTCATGGGCTTTGCAGATTCCTAATCAGACTGCTAATCCCCTTTTTGTCCCAAGACAGGACTGATCTGAGAGAGCAAATTTATTTTCTCCCAAAGATTCAATACAAACTTAACTAGGATAAATTGTGTTGTTTCCCTCAATATTGATGAACTGATGTTCACATAGCTTCGTAAAGAAACCTGCCAGTAATCCACCTGAAAGAACTGACCCCTTCATGGACCAGTGTCTCAACAGATTAATAAACGTCAAGAAATTTGATACTCAAAATTTTGTTTTGTGAATTCAATAAAATTCTGGATTGTCAAAATCAGTGATTCATTTTGAATTCTAAAGTACTGAGAGTACATTTTATTATTACATATACAAAGTTTTAGAAGGTAGATTTTGAAAACTATATTTAAGCATATTTAGTGAGTTGAACGTGAAGAAAGAGAAAATTCAATCCCCCATCTTGATTATGTGTTTAAGTAGTTACATTGAGAACAAGCAATGCTTGAATTTTTTCAGACTAAAATTAATAGAATAAGTTATTAAATGAATCAAGGAGCTACATTGATCCTTCTTGATAACAACAGCTAACCATGATAGGGGCCATCTATCTAGAAAAAAAAGGGGAGGAGCTCAAATGGCTTTGATGACAGCATATTCTTCCTAAGCATCTACATTTAGTTTTAAAATGTGGTACTAAATAGTTTAATAGTGTTTAGAAATATTTTTGAGCTTTATTTTACATGTAGCCAGTTCTAATGCATTCAAAGTTAAAAATACTTTAAAAACTTGTGCAATGTCATTTTTGTCAAATGCCTTTTTGTTAGCAATTCATGCTTTAAAATACATCTGGAACATCTTACTAGGGTCTCGCGCTCCATTATGTAAGTTCCCATGCTCCACTAGATTGATCGGAAGCTCTATTTTAAGAAATTAATCTACATTGGTGTCCAATCATTTTATATGGTACCAGAAACAGAAAAAATAAACAAGCGAAAACACTGGTATTCCACAAACTGTAGGCTAGCAGTAATGACCTGCCCATATAGTAGATTTATGTGCATTTTAAAATAAAACCTCTTCTAATTCTCAACTACCCCAAAAAGTGCTTTCCTATCAGGTGTTTTAATTTCTGAATTTGTGTGAATATTGTTTCCCTGGATACTCAAGATCACTAAGCTATAGCACTGACCTTCCTGCTGCCAGTTCCTGCAAGCTGTTTTATATTTTGATCAATACTGTAAACGTGCACAGACCTAGGGATTTGCATTTCTATATGAGGCCTTTATCCAGGGTTGCCAGATTTCACAAATAATATACTGGGTGCCAGCTAAATTTGTATCACAGTTAAACAATGAATAATTGTTTTGTGAGAGTATGTCTCGATTGTTTATCTGGAATTCAAGTTAAACTGGGCCCTGAGGAGTAATTTAAGGAAAAGTCCTATGAAACTTTGTATTAATATATTGCTGTGGACATCGTTTATTCTACTGTGTAGCTTCTTTTTCACAGAGACCAAACATAAGGTTTTTGTTTGTTTGTTTGTTTGTGTTTTTTTTTTCCTCCTGGTCTTAATGCCAGGAAGCCTTGGTTGTCTTCTGTGAAACTATTTGTTTTTATTTTAGAAGGTCTGCACAGGAGCCCTTGATCAGTCTACTGTTTTCACCCTGGCTTCTGAAAGTCTTAGAGCCACATTTGTGGCCCATACAAGTGTAAGAGAGCACGTGGGTACCATGTTTATGCATACTTTTAGCTTCTTTTCTGGCTCCATTTTCTGACCCCATCTTGAGTTTCCTTTCTTCTGTTGCTTCTACTTTGTTATTGTTATTTTCTCAGTTTTTGTATCATTTTTAGCACTCTTCAAAAGTCTTGGGGACAGGGTGTGTGAAGAAAAATAAACTCAACCTGCAGTCTTATTACAAAAATAGTTTGACAGTTTGACATGGAATGCTTTATTTTGAATTGCATCTAAAATGGTTTTGTGACTAAAGATTTACTGAATAGCTATGAGGAGGTTGACAACCTTGGTCCATTTTGAAGGTGGTCCCACAGCTGAAGCCCCAAAGTTGGCCATGGAGTAAAGATCCAGTGCGTTTCCATTCTCCATTCAGGAAATAAAATGTTTGAATTTTTCACCCGGTGTTTTGTAGACTCTTTCCTTCATTACCACCTCTAAAATCATCATTTTGTTCAAATAACATTTGTATTAATATCACGTTTCCAGCCAAATAAATACCTGACCTCCTGTTTCTTTCTTTAACCTCTAAGTTATCAGTATGCAGATAAGCCATTTTATACCTCCTTGTTGATGGGGAAACAGGATGGCTGTCCATATGGGATGCTTTGTGTGTAGTCCCATCTGAAAGTCGAGTTAATTGGGCAGAAAATTAAGGGATTCAGTCAGTGCAAAGGTTAAAATCGGAGCACTTAGTTTAGAGCCAGAGTCCAAGTTAACTCTTGGCTGACTGATCTCCCACAGCAAAGTGTTTATAATTTGCATTCCCGTTTTTACTTCTTTCACTGGCTTAAAGTAAAAGTCTTACATTTAATTTCTTTTAAAATATTTATATATATGGAATGTAAAAAAAAGGTGCTGATGAACCTAGTGGCGGGGCAGGAATAAAGACATAGACACAGAGAATGGACTTGAGGACAGGGCGGCAGAGGGAGGAGAAGCTGGGGCGAAGTGAGAGTAGCATCAACATATATACACTGCCGAATGTAAAATAGCTCGTGGGAAGCAGCTGCATAACACAGGGAGATCAGCTCGGTGCTTTGTGACCACCTAGAGGGGTGGGATAGGGAGGGTGGGAGGGAGATGCAAGAGGGAGGGGATATGGGGATATATGTATGCATATGGCTGATTCACTTTGTTTGTACAACAGAAACTAACACAGTATTGTGAAGCAACTATATACACCAATAAAAATGTATTAAAAATAAATAAATAGGGCTTCCCTGGTGGAGCAGTGGTTGAGAGTCCGCCTGCCGATTCAGGGGACACGGGTTCGTGCCCCAGTCCGGGAAGATCCCACATGCATCGGAGCGGCTGGGCCCGTGCGCCACGGCCGCTAAGCCTGCGCGTCCAGAGCCTGTGCTCCGCAACGGGAGAGGCCACGACAGTGACAGGCCCGTGTACCGCAAAAAATAAATAAATAAATAATATTTATTTATTTTATTGAAGTATAGTTGATTTATAATGTGCTAATTTCTGCCTTACAGCAAAGTGATTCAGTTATACATATATATACATTCTTTTTCATATTCTTTTCCACTATGGTTTATCACAGGATAGTGAATATAGATCCCTGTGCTATGCAGTAGGACCTTGTGGTTTATCCATTCTATATATAATAGTCTGTATCTGCTAATCCCAAACTCCCAATCCATTCCTGCCTCACCCCTCCCCGCCTTGGCAACCACAAGTCTGTTCTCTATGTCTGTGAGTCTGTTTCTGTTTCGTAGATAAGTTCATTTGTGTCGTATTTCAGATTCCACATATAAGTGATATCATGTTTGTCCTCTTTCTGACTTACTTCACTTAGTATGGTAATCTCTAGGTCCATCTATGTTGCTGCAAATGGCATTATTTCATTTCTTTTTATGGCTGAGTAATTTTCCAGTGTATATATGTACCACATCATCTTTATCCATTCATCTGTCAATGGACATTTAGGTTGTTTCCATGTCTTGGTTTGTATTGAATTTCTTAAATGGCTTATAAAAGCTATCACCTTGACCCTGTCATGGGAGACTGTCTCTTCCATTTCCATTTTCTCTTGGTTGACATCAAGTAATAGGAATATGTGGGAAGTTAGGGGGAGTCGGAGATGTGGAATTGGATACATGGCTCCACGCATCAGTACACAACGAGAACAAATAAAAATTAAAAGAAGAGTTTTCTAAAACTACTCTAAAGCACCGTGACTTTTAAAAAATGTGGCATGGAGTTTTTAATCTTCCTTAACTAGAATACCTTGGGTAGCTCATAAAAAACCAACACATGGTATGAAATATTTAATTCTTTAAATGATGAAAAACTAGCAAAATCATTTAAAAGAGTGAAGTTAAGCTCGTGCCTCTGGAACGTGGCCACGGAGAGACAGGATCAGACAAGCTGTTAAGAAAAATGCTGGGCTGGGCTGCAGAGCACAGTGCCAGTCTCCCCTTTTGCCTTAAGCTCGTTCAACTCTGATAGCATTTCCGTCTGAGATTGGAAATAGCTCACATTTCAACCTCAGTTTGACTCCTTTCTGGAGTTTCTCTCACTGCACTTTCTGGTTTCATCAAGAGAGGTCACTGTGGCACTACTACTAATAACAGTCTCTTCAGCTCCCAAAACAATAGAAAAGTGCAGTCACTCAGTCAGTCAACAACCAGGTATTGGATGGAATCAGGCACTATGGCCAGGCAGTAGGGGTAAAGAGGTGGGTAAAGGATGTGGTCTGGATCGCATGGGTATGTCGAGAAGGAGGAAAAGAGGATACAGTTAAACAGGCTAAACCTGTGAATTTGGACCAGATCACTGGCAAAAGCACAAATAACCTCTTTGCCTTTGGTAGGCACTGTGTTTAACAGCTTTATGTAACATCTCAAACAGGAAGGACTACTTTTTAAAAGACTTGATTAAGTCGCATCATTTTAATCCTGTCTATATTTCAAAATACCTTGGAGGCATTTCTTCAAAACAAGCAAGTAAACAGACCAAATAATCCTCATGAATCTCTTCCTTTGAGAAATAAACTCATATGTTATTACCCATCTTTTATGAATGGAGGTCCCTACATCGGGGAACAGTCAACCCATATCCGTTATCCATGCCCACGTCCCCCCCGCCCCAGAGTGCTGAGGGGTTCTCAACCTTGGTTGAGGGTCCTTTAGAAATCCCCAGGCCAGTTACATCAGAACCATGAGGGTGAGGTTGGGGGTATTAGTATCTTTTACAGCCCCCGGGAGAGTCCAGTGCACAGCCAGGGTGGACAGCTTCTGCCCAAGGATGGCTTCAGCTGCGGTCATCAAATTGTGTTGTCATCCAACACTGAAAATGAGATTTTATAAATGATTTAAGAAAAAGCCCACTTCACAAAAATGGAGGAAATGGTGGGGTTGTGAGCCAGTACCTTTTCGAAGGCTGCCAACCGCTCTCTGGGTTACGTGAAATGAGATTTACGTCAGTAGAGTAGAAGCTGTGTTTTCTGTGTGGTTAAGTACTTTCGCCTGGTTAAATAAGCAAACAAACGTGGGGTAGGGAAAAGAGGGAAGGGAGCGATTTTGACTGGCTTTGTGTCACTAGACAAGAGGGTTCCCTTTCCCTTCGTTTGGTCTCAAACGGAAACTGGGCCTCCTGCTTCTGCCCCTGCTCTGTCATTGATTACAGAGACCTTTCTACCCAGCATATTCACTGGTTCTCATCCCAACAGGGAAAGGTACACAACTTTATTTTTACTTCTTCCTTAAGTGAAATGACTACTCTTTTCATTAACGTGAGCTCTAAGCTATGTGAACGCAAAGTGCATGAAGAGAATTGGTTTTAGTTAAAAAAGTTGTGTGAAAATGTAGTTTATTGATATCTGTGGAGATTATTTTTAATGCATAAAAATTGCTAAAATATTTTCCACTACATTATGGACAAAGTATGGGAAAGTAAAGAAGAGTGTAAGTCGATTGAAAATTGTTCAACTTCGTTTATAGTAGAAGACCTCAAATGAAAGCAATAATGAAGTTACAGTATGAAATTATTTAAAAAATTATAGTGTGTAGTACTGGTAAAGATATAAATGGAACTGGTGTATCTGTCCATTGCTGGAGACCACATAAAGTGGTAGAAAACATTTGAAAAATAATTTGAAAATACTTTTTTAAGAGCTTTAAACATTCATATCCTAAGTAATAACAACCAAGTAATATTAATATAATACATGATATATGTAATATTATGTTTAAACACTATGAAAGAAAACTAAATGTTTAAAAATTACAGAACCAAATGTAAATGCAGAGGAAACCCACAAAAACAGTACCTTTTCTTAAAATTAAAATCAGAAAATAGAACAAGAGTATACATTTATTTAAATATTCACAAATAAAGATATTTGGAAAATAAATCAATATAAATATCTAACAATACATTATGTAAGGAATTATAAATCTGCATGCAAGGTATTATTGATATGCTGAATATGTTAAAGCCATTAGTTTCATAATTTAAAAATTACCTGTGAAGCAACATAAAAAAGGGTCATGCCATTCACATATACGATCATGAATGAGTCCACTCCAAGCTCAAGGTACAAAGATGCGTTGCTTAAGATCTGGATAAGGATGAGAAAAATCAAGCGGCATGTGCTCTTTGCTATAACAGAGGGGATCATTATTACAGGACTTGAGATGGAGAGACAATCATTTACATTGACAATCGAAAGCCTTACCAGTCATTTACAATTGACAATCTAAATCATTTACAATCGACAATCTAAATCAGTCACTTACATTGACAACCTAAAGCCTTAGTAGGGCTTTAGAATGAAGAAGGGAGCATCTGAAATAAAACTGAAAATGACAGTACCAGCAAGCAGATATTTGGGTAAAGTAGGTTACCCATCTGTAGAATGCCGATCAAGCAGAGGGAGAAATACACGAATGCAGAAGGCATGGTGGGGAAGGGAAAATAAATCATTTGCTGAGAAAAACATTCATACCTTCTTACCCAGTAATTCACTCATTCATTCAATCAGCCAACGTCTATTGAGAAGCTACTTAGACCAGACACTTCCTGGTGTACGTTATAGTGGTGAGGAAGACACCATCCCTGCATTCCGGGGGCACATATTCCAAAGCATAAGACAGAAAAGAAGTGTTAGATTAATAGAAGTGCAACACACTGGTATTGGGTGGCTATGCTTCCGAAGAGTTATTATTAGATTTACTGACAATAATAAACTTATGAATTGGAAATTCTGTGTCAGGCCTCTGTAGTTTGGCAAAAGGGTAACAATGTAGAAATCAACACTCAAACTAAAATTGCACTCTTGTAAGTAAATTTCCAACCAGAGGGTAAGGACCAGCAGGAAGAGGGGATTACAACATTTTTTATTTTTTTATTTTTTATTTTTTGCGGTACGCGGGCCTCTCACTGTTGTGGCCTCTTCCGTTGCGGAGCACAGGCTCCGGACACGCAGGCTCAGCGGCCATGGCTCGCGGGCCCAGCCGCTCCGCGGCATGTGGGATCTTCCCGGACCGGGGCACGAACCCGTGTCCCCTGCGTCGGCAGGCGCACTCTCCACCACTGCGCCACCAGGGAAGCCCTTACAACATTTTTGAATGTGCGTGTAAGCCAGTAGTCTTTCACTCGTGAGACTTTCTCCCCCTCCCATTTCTGTCCTTTAGGATTCTACCTGGGTTTTGAGATTTAGGATAAAATCCCACCTCTTCCTTATTTAAGAAAAGCCATTTCGTTTAGTGAAGAAATAGTTGCTTGGTACTTATTCTATGTTGGACATCCTCTTAGGCCCTGGGGACACAGTCAAGAAAGTCTTGCTCTCTGTCCACGAAGAGCATGGGGTCTCGTGGAGGAGACCAAGGATGGGGTGATCGGCGCAGATGGGAGTGCACTCCAAAATCAAATGGGGGAATCAGGGCCAGATTCCTGAGGGAGGTGTGATTTAAGCAGGGTTTTGAAGAGTTACTAAGAGTTAGTCAAGTTAAGAGAAGGTGTGGAATGGTAGCAAATATTAAATAAGGAAGGATACAGTGACAATAAAGGTCTTCTTATTTATTAAGCTCTTATACTGGATGTCATACATTTTATGTGCATTCATCAAATGTTAGAATAACCTTATGAAGTAGGTATGACTACTGTCAACATCATTTCTGTGTTATAGACGAAGATACTGAGGCACAAAGCTATGAAGAAGAGTGCCTCCAGATCCTGATTTTTATCGCTAGAGACTAAGTAGATGATTCTACCTCTCACAGTGCTGGGTCCTTCTCCCCAGCTACAACGCATGCTATTAGCTGTGCCATGCCTGGTTATTTTCCGTTCATGAATGTGTTTGATCTCCCATCTATGCTGGATGTTCCAGAGAGCTGCACACCACGCTTCCTGTTACAAGATTGACACTTACTTTACAGGAGCGCTGAGGCTTCATTCCACCTGTTCGTTGAAGAAGAAATGTCTGTTTTCAGCAAACCAGGGATTTTTTTTTTTAAGTACAGAAAAAAGAAATCCTCTTGGGAGAGATGATACAGGTCTCTCTCGAATGTTAGAGAAGAGTCTGAACATACTTAATTTTCCTTAAGTATTTCGTCATGTTTGCAACATGCATAAATGTCTCCAGAATGTTCTTAAAATCTTGTACGTGATTTATTTGCTGATAATAAGTTGTCTATATTTAATCCATCATTTGTCGGGTAATACATTTATCTTCCTAAAACTATCTTTCTCAAACTGTGATAGGACGTTTTCTTTAGGAGTCAAGACCAGGTGGTATTGCTTTTACCCATATGTTTTTTCAGTGATTCTGAAGGAACAGGCTAGCACTCCACCGTCCCCATGGTACCAACTGGTTCTGCCCTTCTGAGTCTGGGGTCTTACTGGGGAATTTTCGACTTTCCAGATGAACAGGTGCTAACCTATTTATTCTGCTTCATATGAAAACTTCTGTACCATTTTAGTCTTATAAGGTCCAGGCCCAGGGATTCGATACATGGTGCATGGAGCTTGGTCACCGAGGGCAATGGGCAGAGCAGGCAAGTGGAGAAGGAAGGGCTGTGGGACTCCCACACACAGCGAAGGCCAGGAAAAAGGGTGGGCTCTGTGGCCCTGCAGGTTAATGACACCCTCTGATTTGCCCAAGAGACGACACTGTGTGTATTTCTCAAAATGCAGATGCCTGGGTCCCAGCACAGAGCTAATGAGTCATTTCAGGGGAGATGGGAGGGAGAGTGTGCAGATACCTGTGCTTTGAACACATTCCCCAGGTGACTCTCATGCACAATAAAGTCTGAGAATCACTAAGATAAAATGTTGGTATGACAAGCGTTATTTTTACATGTAATTACCCTTGTTCTTAAGAAAATATTTCCTGTGTCCAAAGTCCAGAAAATAACCTTTAAACTTTCAACTTGTCCAATTGGCTCTATTGAAAGACCTCCCCACAAAAAAAGGCAGTTTAAATTGTGTGGCAAAACAATTTCATTTTCTTTTCTTTTCATATTCTTTTCAACTAAGCTTAAAGAGACTCATAAGTGCTTTCTAGTTTTTATTGCAATAAATTGGGTTTAAAGTGGTTACTTCAAGTCAGTTCAGTTCAAATGATCTGATTCAGATCACTGCTTTGGTTTGCATTTGTACACAGATCTAAGCATATCACATTTCTTTTTAAGAAGCTGTTTTTAGAGTGAGAAGGAAGTCCCTCTTTCCCTTGAAAACCCCTTTCAACCATTTTTTTTTTTTTTTTTTTTTTTAGCCACACCACGTGGCACACAGGATCTTAGTTCCCTGACCAGGGATCGGACCTGTGCCCCCTGAATTGGGAACGTAGAGTCTTAACCACTGGACTGCCAGGGATGTACCTGTTCTCAACCACTTTGATGCCTGAAATTCATTTTTCTCAAGCGAGGCTCAAATGCTAGGGCTCTGAGACATCTAACACACCAAAATGGAAGGTGCACATTCAGAGCCTTCCTGAGAAGGGAATATTTAGATAAAGTGAAGGGGGCAGGGTGAAGCCCAGAGGACGGAAGGACCTGCACAGAAACAATGGGCTGGACCGCTTTAGACAAAATCGCCCCCTTTATTTTCCCGGGGGCCAGCCCTGCTGGTTTCCCCTTCTTTCCCCCAAAGGGAAGGGACCAGCCATTTGAAGGTGATGTCTGGGACTACCAGAAGCACAGCTACCGGAGCTAAAGGAACCACTAACTCCAAGTCTGGCCCCTGGTCTGAAAGGAACAGAGGAAAGATTGTTTCCCTTTACCCAGATAATAGATCAAACTGGGGAGAACGGATTAATCCTTGAAAGCCTTTCAGCCAGACTATATTTGCCATACAGAAAAAGAAAGCCATTCTCTTTTAGCTCCTCTGGGCCTTCTCCCCAAGCTGAGCTAATTAAGGGTCACTTCAGGATCTTCTGAGTTTTCTTTGGTGGCTTCAGAGGGGAAAGATAGGAGGTGGCTTTGAACAAACAGGAACCTCACCCATAAAGCCAATCTCAAGTTTCAACCTCAGTTCTTTTGCCAGCGAAAGCATCCACGTAGAGAAGGGAGTGGGCCATTATGCAGGGAATTCACCCTCAGGGAAAGACGAAACCCCGACACGCACGGAATAACAAAAGGTAATCTCAGAAACACACTCGAAACCTTAATCCCTTATCATGGAAGATACCGAGACCAAACACTGGGTCCCTCTGGTGGAAGAGTACAGCACGTACTTAGGCATACGCGTTGGTGTTCTCCAAACTAAAACTCGGAGGTCATCTGGAGTCTCTTGAAAACTTTCCAGTGTTTCCTAAAGCCTCCTCTGGTTCTCTTCAGCTTAGAGCCTGACAGTGCTGAGCACAATTATAATTCAAGTTCTTTGTAACAAGTGAAATTTAAACAGATGAAAGGAAAAGAAAATATTTTACCCCTTGCCATCCTTTCCCACTCCCTGAAATGACCAGCATAATGGGTAGCTTTCTCATTTTATCCAGGTGTTCCTTACATCTGGAACATCATGTTTCTCACGGCAGAAAAACAGATTTCGCTCTCACACTTTTTATAGGCTACATAACAGTCCATAGAACAGAAGTACCAAGTATTTCAGACTTAGCTTTTTGAGGGACACTCAGGTTACTTTCTGTTTTATTTTGTTGTTCTGCTAATTTCTTTTAACCTCAGAAAAATATTTTTTAAAATACACACACAAAAAAATAATTATTGGTAAGGAGTAGGGTTTAGGGTAGGGGTTAGGGTAGGGGTTAGGGTTAGGGTTAGGGTAGGGGTTAGGGTTAGGGTTAGGGTAGGGGTTAGGGTTAGGGTTAGGGTACAGGTTAGGTGACCCCTGGTAAGTCTTCGCGGTCTTGGGATGTGTCACCGGGTTCTGTCCTCAGCTCCACACAGCCATCCTTAAGCCTGAAGGCATTTTCTAGGAGGATCTGCAGAGCAGCCGAATGGAAAGCCAAACAGGCAGAAAGCATTGCAAGAGATTAGTTCATATTAAATATGTGGGCTTTGGTGCCCTGCAGGGCAGTATTGTACATGCAAAAGCTATTTGGAGGTTTACTTTGCTTTTCAAAAGTTGATAATAAATTTACTAAAGTTACACATTTCAAATTCAAACAGTTATTTCTCTAAACATTTAAGGTTGCCCTTCATCTGACGAATCAAACTTATAATTATTGAGAAACTTCAATCCTCATTTTTTTTTAAACCCATTAGATTTTTTTTTTAAATTTTGTTTATTTTTGGCTGCGTTGGGTCTTCGTTGCTGCGCGCGGGCTTTCTCTAGTTGTGGCGAGCGGGGGCTACTCTTCATTGTGGTGCGCGGGCTTCTCACTGCAGTGTCTTCTCTTGTTGTAGAGCACCGGCTCTAGGCGCACGGGGTTCAGTAGTTGCGGCACGTGGGCTCAGTAGTTGTGGCTTGCGGACTCTAGAGCGCAGTCTCAGTAGTTGTGGTGCATGGGCTTAGTTGCTCCGCGGCATGTGGGATCTTTCCGGACCGGGGCTCGAACCCGTGTCCCCTAGCATTGGCAGGCGGATTCTTAACCACTGAGCCACCAGGGAAATCTGAGAAACTTCAATCCTTTTAAACTTTCCATTGCTATTTGTAGTCTTGCTAAGATGCCTATTTAAAAATCATGGGACTGTTTCAAGTGCTCAAGTATTCATTTTATATTGGAATTTAAGGCCAATCTGTTGTCTCTATCAATTCAAAATCTCAAACCATGCAAATATATAGTCGCAAACATGCACAGTTTCCTTAATTCAAGATATCAATATCACAGATTAGATCTCACAAATATTTTCTATATTTAGTGTTAAGCTTTCCCACCATTGAAAGGTGTTAATCCATTAAGGAAAAAATTATGGCATTTCACACAATTTGGGGGTCACTTTCTTATACAATTTTAGGGAGTGCCTTCTCAACTTGGCGAGTTTCTTAATGACCAGAGATTTCATTCAGGACATGACCAATCCTTGTCCCTGATGCTAATGGATTATACCTGACCCTACATGTGGTGGCTGGGTCCATGAATCCAATATTCAAAGGAAGCAATCAGATAGTCCCAGACTTACAATTAATTATATAAGGACTAACTATTTGGGAAAGAGCCTCAGAAGTTGCACCATAATGCAAAGTTTTAATTGGATCTGAAGATACATAATACTTTTTCATTTAACCCTGAAGCTCTTTAGACCTGATGGAATCTCCATTTTTTTTTCAAATACTTCCTCTCTCTTACTGATATCAAATAATACCTGCTTGAATTTTGACTCTCCTCTCATGACTCGTTTGAATACTTGATCACAGTTTTCACAGTTGTTCTGTTAACATTGAGATCAAGTTGAGAGCAGCGTTGAGAGCCTGGCTGGAGAGCTATTTCAGGCTCATTCACTGGAACATATGTGGACAACAGACTAGAGGGCTCCTTTGCTAAGAGATGAACAAATTTTCCATGCCATTTTTTTTGAAGTATAGTTGATTTACAATGTTGTGTTAGTTTCAGGTGTACAGCAAAGTGATTCAGTTCTACATAAACAGTAAGTCCCCCACATACGAAACTTCAAATCGTGAACTTTCAAAGATGTGAATGACCTACTACTCAGACATCATTGGATTGATTTTTCAAGAGGGTAGATAGACTTGAATCCAGCAAGGAACCAGAACCTGTGCCGTCAGCGTCGGGCGTGAGTGAAATGGCAGCTCACCCTCCATCTCCTCTTGCTGACAATCCTTCAGCTCTACCATCTCCCACCTCCTCTCCCTCCTTCCGTCAGTAGCTCTTCTTGCCTGTTCACTCGATGTCAGCCCCTGGATGCCAGCTGCTGTACTGTACTATTGTACTTTTTCAAGGCACTGTACTGTGAGATTAAAAATGTTTTCTTTATTTTTTGTGTTTGTTTTTTATGTATTATTTGTGTGAAAAGTATTATAAACCTATTATAGTACAGTACTATATAGCCAATTGTGTTAGTTGGGTACCTAGGCTAACTTTGCTGGACTTACGAATAAATTGGACTTACGGACGCGCTCTCGGAATGGAACATGTTCGTATGTAAGGGACTTACTGTATGTTTGTGTGTGTGTGTGTGTGTGTGCGTGTGTGTGTGCATTCTTTTTCAGATTCTTTTCCATTATAGGATCCAGGTACAGACCCACACATACATACATAGTGATTTTTGATTTATCTATTCAAGTTCAGGTAGGTCAATGTGGAATCTGTATGGCTGGACTTAAAAATTTAAAGCTGCAGACTTTCGGTAGCTGTGCCCAAACTGCAAGCACTGGAGATTTGTAGGTGTGAAAATGTTTTAGTGACAAGCAACTGTGTCTTTACATGTAATGGATGGAAGATAGGGAGGCAAGAAAAGCCAAGGTTTTCTGAGTTCGTTCAACAGAGGATGCCTTCCCTAGCTCAGGATACCACAACTTTCACTGGAAGAGGTTCTATAATTCTCCTGGAGAAAAGGGGTCAATTGCATTCTAGTTTAGATTAAAGTGTACTTTAAAAAATGACAGTGTGCTAGTTTATCAGTATTATTGACAGGCCAAAGGAAGTTTGAAAGAGGTTCATATTTTGTTTGAAAATAATCATAGCAATTAACATGGATTGAGCAGTTACTATTGATGAATATCTTGAATGCTTTCCAAGAAGTGTATTCATTTCCCAACTCACATGACCACTATCATCATTTTTGAGATGAGAAAAACAAAGATTACTTGCCCAACATCATAAAACCAATCAATATAAAAGCTTATATAAAAAACCAGGTATTCAAGCTCCAGAGCTACACTCTTAATTAACCACTGGTATCAACTCCCCCAAAATGAACATTTTGACGCCTCCTTTTCTTGGCATTTTCCCCCACATTTGATCTTTGCAATTCTTGTTTCATTCCCCACTCGGTATACTACTTTAAAATAAGCCTTAGCAGCCATGAAGTATATGTATTTGAGGAAGCTTTCATAAAATTCTACCAAATGTCCTCTCCATTTGTATTCTACAAAGGTTGTGTGTGATTGGATTATTGGCAAAATACCGAGGCACAAGTGCTCTAAATATCACGTTCATATCAAAAGCACCAGTCTCGTTTTTTTCCAACCTCCTTTGACAAATATTTCCCCACCCTGTGCTCAACCTGTTTTCCATGTTACCAGTATGTGCAGGGATGAATTGCTACATTTTCTGAGTATGATTCCTTACCTCTCTTTCTGAGTCATATTTACAATTTTTATTTCTTGGTTTCCATATTGTCCTTTGTATGAGATTTCAGGGTTTCAGGGAAACTCATGCTCATTTCCTTATCTCATACCAAACCAAACACTCTTTCAGAAAACTTACAAAAGTGTTATATTTAAACAACACTGCTGAAGTAAGAACTTGATATGTGTGACTCCTTTATCTGAGTTTGTGTAAGGTAGAGGTGAAAATCATTTTGCTAAATGTGTTAGGTACCATACTAGGCTTTGAAGAAATAAAGATAAAGAAAACCTGGTAATTGCCTTCAAGCAGCTAATGAATGATTCAGTGGCAGACTGGTTAGTAGACTCCTGTGTGGGGTGAGAGAAAGGCTAGAGAAGAAAACCCAGTCTGACTTCCAGACTGAGACCCTATGACTGCAGGAACCACATCTCCATATATGATCAAATGAATTGGCCATTTGTAAAAAAAAAAAAAAAAAAAAAAAAAAAAAGAAAGCAGTTGAATGCCTACCGCCTACCATGTGGCAGACATTGTTTTAGGATCTTTAAGTGGAATTTGAAAAACTCTCCACAATCTTAGAAAGTAGATATTAACTATTATTACCCCCATTTCATAGATAAGGAAAATGAGCCACAGAAAAGTAGAGTAACTTGCTCAGGGTCACCTGCTGGAGGAGATGAAAACATATTTTCAACTAAAAATATTCTGACTACAGAATCTGTATTTTTATCACCAATATCACATGTTTTCACTAACTGGGTAGTCTCAGATAAGTTATTTTCCTAAAAGTAAAATGATAGTATTTGTTCTACTTCAAAAGAATAATTACCATTAATTGAGTACCTGCTATATTTCAAACACTAATTTTAGACTCTAGAAAAAACAATAGTAAACCTTGAACTCATTGGTGTGCATCATAGCAGGCCATATATCAAGAAGCCCAGCTAGATGGTATTTATTCATTTATTTCTTAAATCATTTAATAGCTATTTCCTGAGTATTTATTATGGTTTAGACTCTGTCCTAGCCAGGGCTAGAAGATACATTCATGAACATGATACTCCTAGGACTCATGAAACTTACACTATAGACAGAAGAAACAAACAATAATTACATAAATAAGTAAATAAATTAAGCCTATTTATTTTGGTGTACCTACCCTGCTTTTTTATAACTATCACTGTCTTGTGACTTACTTGGATGACCTTTAGCTTTTTTACTGAGTGAAGTACCCATTTTCTTACATATATGTCTTAGCAAGACATTACTACTCCTTGCTATTTCCTGGTCACCAAACCTTATCAGAATGTCATCAATGTGGTGGACAAGCATGTCCTCTGGGATGGTAAAATAACCAAAGTCCTTACAGTCTAATTTATGGAATAGAACTGAAGTTGTTATAACCTAAAACAAAATGATGACAGTATACTACTACCCCTTCCAAGTAAAAGAAAGCTGCCACTGGTGTTCCCTATTTATTGGAATAGAGAAGAAAGGCATTTTTGAATTACATAACTGCATACTAAATATCAGGGCTTCTGTTAATTTCTTCCGGTAAATCTACCAGATCTGGAACAGCAGCTGCAATTTAAGCCACAACACGATTAAGCCTGTAATAATCCACTGTTACTTTCCCAGATCCATTTTCTTATGTCAGGTTCCTCAGGAAACAATCTCTGAGACGGAGCTTTGTGTGCAGAAAATTTTTTGGAGAGCGGTGTCTGGAGAAACAGGTGGAGGCCATTCGGGGCACAGAGAGAAGTTAAATTCAATGTAGTTGCAACAAAGTTTCAGCTGATGTCACAGGGTGTTCAGATGCTGAAAAATTCAGAAATGTCCTGAATTATGTAGGAGGGATGGCATTTTTATCTCCATACAGATGAGTCATTGGATGCAGTCAGCCCCTATGGAGGGGGAGAAAATTTTCACAAAGCAGCTCTCTTCACCTGAGGATAGTTTCTGGGGAATGACTCAGCCATCAATGAGCAACACCCCTGAAAGCTGGCAGTATGAGTACAAAATTTTGAAGGGGGATCTGGGCAGTTTAACACAGGATCCAGTATAGTTCACCCTTAACACCACTTGAATCCACTTGCCTTGTAAAATAAGTTGCCCCTATCTGGGGACAGCGAATTCAGGATTCCAAGGGAATCTTAAAAGAAGAAGGTTAGTAGGATGAACTGTGGCCCCCAACCCTCTAGCTGGTCTTGGGGCTGTAATTAATACCCTCACCTTCCTCCTGCCTTATTCATTCTGGATTCTCCTCACTGTCATCTATCATTTCTGCTCATCTAGGTGGCTTTTCTGGTGGGATGGCTCATACCACATCGCTGATGGCTTTGAGTTACTACTCACCATGCCCTTCTAAGGCTGTGGCTGCCTCACTTTTCTGTTTACCATAAACATTGGTAAAGTTATTGACATATTTTTATACAGGGGAAAGCTGGCTCTTTGTAGTGAGAATACAGAGACTGCTTCTGTTATTAATGGATGCAGAAGATGCTCTGCAGCTTCAAGTTCTCAGATTCATTTTTGCCTACCCAGAGTTTGCCATCTCAGGCCTCAGGTTTCTACACTTGTTCTGTTCTTAGCATAAGTGACCTTATAGGGTTGAGCATTTAACTGGATTTTCAACTCTGCAACACTACAATCAGGCTGGCCCAGGACTTCATCATAATATTTACCCTGGGAGGTGGAGGTAACATATGCTGCATTTTTAAGTGCTTCTCTGATATATTTACCTGGTGAGTCACAAAACTGCCAAATTTGAGTGAGGCACAGAGAAACAGAAGGCTCTTCAGATAATTAAGGTTATAAAACAAGCAGCTCTTCTTCTTGACTCTTATGCTATCACAGATTCAATGATGCTCAAAATATTATGAAAGATCAGAGCCCTTTAGAGCCTGTGGCAAGTCCTAGTAGAAAAATCATAGGAGAACCCCCTAAGAGTTTGGAGTTAAGCCATGCAAGTAACTTTTAAGCAAGTAACTGCATTTCTTTTGAGAGTGCCTGTTTATGGGACACCAGGTGGCCATGCTGTCTGAGTTGCCCATCATAAATGGGGTTTTACCTGAACCACCAAGCCAAACAGCACTCAGCCATCAAATAGAACTGGAACATAGAGTGTATCAGTTTTCAACTTCTGTGTAACAAATTACCACAATCATAGCAACTTAAAACAACACAAGTTTATTATCTCACAGTTTTTGAGGTCAGAAGTATGATAGTTAATTTTATGTATCATCTTGACTGGACCATAGGATGTCCAGATATCTGGCTAAACATTATTTCTGGGTGTGTTTGTGGTGTTGTTTCTGGAAGACATTCGCATTTGAATTGGTGGACTGAGTAAAACAGATGGCCCTCCCCACTGTGGATGGACATCATCCAATCCATTGATGGCTTGAACAGAACTGAAAGGCAGAGAAAAGTTGAATTCTCTCTCTTTGTCTGACAGCTTGAGCTGAGATATTGATTTTCTTTTGCCCTTGGACTGAGACTTACATCATCAGCATTCCTGGTTCTTAGGCCTTTGGACTCAGACTGGAACTGTACCATTGGCTTTCCTGGGTGTCCACTTTGCGGATGGAAAAAAAATATATATATATATATATATATATATATATATATATATATATATATATATATATATACACACATGCTAAGTTGAATTCTCATCTAGAGACTCTGGCGAAAAATTTGCATTCAAGCCCACTATTATCATTTTTTATTATTATTATTTTTCAGAATCCAGCTCCTTGCCATTGTAGGATAGAGGTTCATGTTCCCCTGCTAGCTGTCAGCCAGGGGCCACTCTCAGCTTCTGGACCTCAACGTTTTCTTCATCCCACGGCCCCTTCACCATCAAGGCAGCAATGGAGAATTTCACCCTAGTTGAATGCCTCTCTCTTGCATCCTTTCTGTGACCGGACTGAGAAAACTCTGCTTTCAAAGATGATTAGATAAGCCCCACCCAGATAATCTCCTAAAGTCAATTGTGTCATATAACATAATCAAATCCCAGAAGTAAAATCTAACCTATTCACAGTCCTATGGATTATTCAGGGTATTACACTAATAGGAAATCTTAGGGATTGAATTGCTTTACTGTTGCTGCTGTAACAAAGTATCTCACATGTAGTGACTTAAAACAACACGAATTTATTCTCTTATAGTATCAATATGTGAGGTGATAAATCTGAAATATGTCTTATGAGGTTAAAGTCAAGGGGTCAGCAGGGCTGGCTCCTTCCGGAGGCTCCAGGGGAGACTCTGTTCCTTGTCTTTTCTGCCTTCTAGAGGTCTCTGGCATTCCTTAGCTCAGGACCATATCACTCTAATCTCTACATCCTTCATCACAGCATCTTCTCCTCTGCCTTCCACCCTGCTGCCTCCTTTTATAATGACTCTTGCGATTACATTGGACCCACCCAGGTCACCCAGGATCACCTCTACATCTCCAAATCCTTAAGCTAATATACCTGCAAAATCCCATTTGTCCTATAAGGTAACACATTTACAGGTTCCTAGAATTAGCATATAAACATCTTTTAGGGGTCACAATCCAGCCAGCCTAGCACAGGAGCCACCTTAGAATGCTACCTACCACATTAATATTGGGCTTTACAAGACCTAAAGGTCTTATTTATAATGAAAAGTCTGCCATATTACCATATTTATGTATTAAATAATTAGGAATTGATTTTTATGTAGGATGAAAGATGGCAATTCAATTTTTTTTTCTGATGGAAGCCAGTTTTCTCATGAACATTAATTGATAATATGTTTACATAGATGGGTGAGTCCATTTCTAGAGTCTTCAGCATTGTTCTATTTGTCAATGTATTTACCCCTTCACCAAGACTGTGCTGTCTTAATTACTGTAGATTTATAAAAAGACTTGAGATCTAATTTAACTAGTCCTCCAAATCTTCTTCCTCTTCCCTTTCCCCTGTTTTCCCTCCTCCTTTCCCCCTCTTCTCCCTCCCCCCCCTCCTCCTTCTTCTTCTGCACCTTGCCTATTCTTGAGACTTTGCACTTTCATATAAATTTTAAAGTCTCCTTTTACTCTTAAAGTTTTTAAATATTGACAAATCCTGTATTAAACATGTTCATATTTCTATTTAGATTTCATTAAATATACAGACACATTCAGGGAGAATTAATATATTTAGTATGTTGAGTCTTCCAATCCATTCTCTCACTTGAACTGGGCCCTCATTAATATCACCTCAAAAAATTTTACAATTTTCTCCAAAATAGTCTGTACACTATTTTTTTAGAGGAAAAAAATGTTCAATAATACCAAAGAATGGTATAAATACGAAATAACAAGAACATTTAAAACACTTTTGGTGGTGGTGTAAATTGGTACACTATTTGGCAACATCTTTAAATTTTACCATTAACGTACTCTGTGATTTAACAATTGTATTTTTAGGAGCTTTTCCTAGAGAATGTTTGATAGGTTTTATATATAGTGGACGTACCATAGTATATTTTCACAATGGAAAATTATGCATCAGTAACAATGAATGTGGCTGGCTACAATAATTTAGAGGACTCAGAAATCTAATAGTTAACAAATGTCAGTTTCAAAAGAGTATAATATGCTATACCACAACTTTATAGTTTAAAAATGAACAATTACATTACTATTGCTGCTGCAACAAAGTATCTCACAAGTAGTGACTTCAAGCAACACAAATTTATTCTCTTATAACACTTGAGGTGATATGTCTGAAATACGTCTTATGAGGCTAAAACCAAGGTGTCAGCAGGGCAAACGTCTGGGGTAAAACCACAAACAGAAAAATAAATGTAAAATTTAGAACATTGGTCACCACAGGACAGAGTGGAGAGGCAGGGATTGGGATAAAGAAAGAACACATGCAATGACATCAGGATTGTTCTAGCTCTTCAAGTGAGTTGTTGGTTCATCTATATTTATTTTACTGTTTTGCTTAATAATTTACATTGAGCTACAGATATTTTTAATGTATCCATTATTATACAGTAAAAATAAGAATTATTATTTTAATCTTTAAAATTTTCTTAACTCTGATAAAATCCTAGTTAATCTTTGTAGAAAATGCTAACAGAGTTTTGTTTTCACAATACTGCCGTTACTATTTTTTAGCAATAAATATTGAAATATTTACAGATAAGTTGATGTGTGAGAATTTCCATCAAATGGATGTGGATGTGGTGTCAATGTATGGGTAGAGTGAAATAAGCTTGGCCATGAATTAGTATTTGTTGAAGTTGGTGATGGGCACATGGGGGATAATCAGAATCTTCTAGCTACTCCTATATACATTACAATTTATGATATTTGACTTTTTTCTTTTAATCCCAGCACCCACACAAGAAATTATAACCAATCATAAAGAAAAAAAATCATCTAATAAATGATGCAGAGCTGGGAGCTCGTGTGACCACAAGAAGAAAAGTATACACAGGCAAACATCACCAGGCCAATGGTTCCATTTAAGTGTTGTCATATGGTGCCTTATACCAAAATATTTTATTTTATTTTTTTATTTTTGAAAGTTAACAAAAACAAATTGAAAAATACTGATTCGGTTTTATCAGTGTTGTCAATAATTAAATAGCTCTCTCTCTTTAGGAAGTGTGGGGAAAATTGTCCATAAAGGGCAAATGGGCGTGCACAGAACTCTTGTCCAAGGAAGAGCTCAGAGTGCCCAAAACCAGTTACACAAAGAAAACATCGTTAGTACCTTAGTTTCTCTGTCTTCTTCTCTGTCTCTCTCCCTTTCTCTCTCAAACACACACACATATTCTTCCTGGATAGAGGATAAGTGTAACTTTTTTTTGTTTGTTTGTTTTCAATTAGGGCCTGATAGATACCTTACCTGGGGTTTTACACGCATGAATTCATTTATTTCTCACATTAGTGGTAATAGTATTGTTCTCATTTTATATATCAATAAACAAGGTTCAAAGTGTTATGGTAACTGGTCTAAGTTCCCACAGTTTGAAGGTTACACAGCTGTAATTTGATACCACGTCAATTACACCCCAAACCACTGCTGCACCCCATACATCAAATGAAATGAACAATCTGAATAATGGAATAAGAGAAAACTTTGTATTTTTAGGACAGCTTTGTGAAAGTCGGGAGTAGCTTAAAAACAAACGTAAACACAATTCATAGGATAAGGAAGAGTTTTAAACAGACAACTAAAATGAAGTGCATCCTAGGGTATTTGCTGACAAAGTCAGCAACAATCAAACGAAGGCACTGCTGATCTGAGGGTCAGCTGGATCAGTGCACTACATGGATTCTTTTTTTTTAATTTTATAAATTTATTTATTTATTTACTTATTTATTTTTGGCTGCGTTGGGTCTTCGTTGCTGCGTGCGAGCTTTCTCTAGTTGTGTCAAGTGGGGGCTACTCTTCTTTGCGGTGCGCGGGCTTTTCATTGCAGTGGCTTCTCTTGTTGCGGAGCACAGGCTCTAGGCGCACGGGCTTCAGTAGTTGTGGCGCGAGGGCTCAGTAGCTGTGGTGCACGGGCTTAGTTGCTCCGCAGCATGTGGGATCTTCCCTGACCAGGGATTGAATCCGTGTCCCCTGCATTGGCAGGTGGATTCTTAACCACTGCGTCAGCAGGGAAGTCCTACATCGATTCTTTAAGTATCAAATCTATTGAAATCACAGTGTCAAGTCTGCTGAAAAGACAAAGGAGTCAAATTAGAATTAGTTGCAAATTTGAAGAGTAGGCAATACCGGTTTCCCCTGGTATCTGAAAATAGAGCCTTCAGTACGAAGTTTTCCTAAGCCGAAATGGTGTAAAGCAAAGAAGCAATTACCTTAGGACACTTCTTGCTAACGGATGCTTAAAATAAAGCGAGATAAAGCACAGATGATCAGATACAGTTCAACGCCATGGGGGCTTGATGCTGAGATGCCGAGTGTGGTTCTTGGGGAAGGAACTTGGTGTTTCCAAGGTGTTCCGGGTGCACGCTGCCTCTGTAATGGGATCGCTGCAAAACCAACGCTGAAAGCTGTTTTCACTTAATGGTTTTTCTCATAAAAGCAAAAATCCTCTTCAGATTTCTTCCGGTTAGCGAAAACAGGTCCTAATAAAACAGGACTGTTTAAAACAGGACCTAATAAAACAGGTCTTTCATAAAAGCAAAATGGCTTAAACTTTCTAAAAGCAAGAGATAGTTGTAATCTGAATGATGTTTATCCCCTTTGCCAGAGAAACAGAAACTTTCTGGGTTATAGTATTTCCCATCGGTTTTTAGCAAATGGGAATTTAAATTCACAACATTAGAGTACAAAAAGGTCACTTTCTCTTATTTCTAGATTAACTTTAATCAGCTAATAAGCGCTGCTGTTTTAGTCTTTCGGCTAATTACAACGCTAAATTGTAGAAAACTAATAGCATTGCAAGTATTCTTTGTCCATAGACAGGCAAGTGGATTCCGTCAGGGGGAGAGACAATTGATTTCTCTTCCTCTGTGCTGAAAGCTTATTTTACATCTATCAGTCATTTCTTTTCAGCATTTCTGATTGCCTATAAATGAGGAGGGTTTTGAATTTTCTTTTGATACACCGTATTGGTTCCCTCATTAATTAACAAGTTAGATATAATCTTTAACAAATTCTTCTTTTTTTCTGAGAGTCATGATTTTACCTTAAAAAAAAAAAAAAACCTTACCCTTTCACAGGGTCTAGCAGTTTGACTCCATTTGCCCACCCCTAATTGCAAAAATATACTAACACCTTCACTGTGGTAATAGGCAAAGTCTACTGTGCACTGAGTAGATCACAATAGCTCTGCTAAAAGCTTGAAGACGTTAAAACAAGTTGCCCAAGTAAAGTTTTACGAAGCCACAAAAAAGGATTCAAATTCAGGTTTGCTTTACTCCTGGGCCCCAGCTGTTAACCGCTGTGTTATATTTATTCCTGAAGTACTTTCATAACCACAGAAATTTTCTGCTAGCTCAAGACTGATGCAGGCTCTATACTTCAGAGTTTGCTAATCTCTTGGCCTCATTCCAAAGTCACAAGCCCTTCGGAGCGCAGGGAGAGTAGATGTCATCACCCTCAATTTACTTACATGGAGTAACTCGTGAGGTTCAAGTACTCGGTCAACATCTCACAAACTCCAAGTGATGAAGCTACTTCTCCAGCCCGGACCTTCTGATTCCGAACTCTTCCATGCTGCTCCATTGGAAAAGAAGGCTGTGGGGTCACCCCCAGACAGGCCAGGGAGGAGGGGTTTACCGCCGGGTACCCACACTCAATGACATCCTGGAGAGAGTTCCGAAGCTCTGCAAGAACTGACCATGGAGTGCTATGCCAAGCTTGGACCACTTCTCTAAGACACTTAGCTCTTAGGACTATTTTTTTTCCTTTTTTTAAATTAAAGTATAATTTTAAAGTATAACTGATTTACAATGTTGTATTAGTTTCAAGTGTACAGCAAAGTGATTCAGATATGTATGTATACACACACATATGTATATATTCAGGTTCTTTTCCATTATAGGTTATTATAAGATATTGAGTAGAGTTCCCTGTGCTATACAGTAGGTCCTTGTTGGTTATCTATTTTATATAGAGTAGTGTGTATATGTTAATCCCAAACTCCTAATTTATCTCCCCCCTTATCTCCTTTGGTAACCAGAAGTTTGTTTTCAATGTCTGTGAGTCTATTCCTATTCTGTAAATAAGTTCATTTGTATCATATTTTAGATTCCACATATAAGTGATATCATATGGTATTTGTCTTTCTCTGTCTGACTTACTTCACTTAATATGATAATCTCTAGGTCCATCCATGTTGCTGCAAATTGCATTATTTCAGTCTTTTTTATGACAGAGTAATAGCCCGTTGTATGTATATACCACATCTTTATCCATTCCTCTGTTGATGGACATTTAGATTGCTTCCATGTCTTGGCCATGAAAAGATGCTCAATATCATTAATTATCAGAGAAATGCAAATCAAAACTACAATGAGGTACCACCTCACATGGATCAGAATGGCCATCATCAAAAAGTCTACAAAATAATAAATGCTGGAGAGGGTGTGGAGAAAAAGGGACCTTCGTACACTGTTGGTGGGAATGTAAATTGGTGCAGCCACTATGGAGAACAGTATGGAGATTCCCTAAAAAACTAAAACTAGAACTACCATATCATCCTACAATCCTACTCCTGGGCATATATATACCCTGAGAAAACCATAATTCAAAAAGAGTCATGTACCACAATGTTCATTGCAGCACTATTTACAATAGTCGGGACATGGAAGCAACCTAAGTGTCCATCAACAGAGGAATGGATAAAGATCTTAGGACTTATTAAGACATTAATGCAGGAACATTTCCCCAGGGCTTTCTTTATATCTGGCATTCAAAGAGTTTATAACCTAAAAGCAGACAGTGGGCAGCATCCCTGGCCTTGAAAATAATTTATCAAATGTAAAACTCTCTTTCTGGGTATGAAGTTTTCCTGAGTCTACCCTAAGCACTAGGAAGACTCTAATGAGATGTAATCCCAATGACACATTTTCTCCTCCAACAAATTCATCCTCCTTCCTCAAGTCATTATGAGATTCCTAACCCCTGTCTGTGAGGTCCTCTTCGAAGAGCTTATTTTCTCTCACTCTACCTGGAAGAATTACCTCAATTCACCATAGATGTATTTTACTTTGAAAATATTCATTTTCATTCTTGTAATGAATGAAATGTAATGAATATTCTTTCTAGACTTTATTTCCAGTGTTTTCAAGTTTGACATGTTGTTATTCACCAACCTAATCAGCCTTTTTTTAAAATTCTTTTCCCCTTAGATTGTTACATACTATTGAGCAGAGTTTCCTGTGCTATATGGTAGGTCCTTGTTGGTTATCCATTTTAAATATAGCAGTGTGTACATGTCAATCCCAAACTCCCTAATCTTTCCAGATATTTCTAACAGAGAGCTGCCTGAAGCCCCGTGTGTGTGGTGCAGTGAGACTGCAGGAATTCCAGCGGTATTGTCTACATTCAGAACTTGAAATTCAGCTGCGGGGGTGTGGGTGGAGAACAGCAAGCATTGTTTGCTAAACCCCATGCTCTTAAGACTGCTGGCTTGTACTGCCCTGCTCTGTGTGACTTTCCCGTGGGTGGGTCCCTGGCTGAGGACCTGTCCTTTTGTCCTCTTGTTTTAAGAATATCCCCTTTTTGGAGGACAGAATTTTCCCCTCCTTTCCTCTTTCTGATTCGTTGTGGGTTTTTTTAACTTCTGCATTTATAACTCTGGCGACGCCCCCCTCCCCATACACACAGCCCCTTTTGAAGATAGCATAGTAAGATAACAGGGCTGCTTCCTGAACCAGGTCCAGGACAAGCACAAACTCAGAACAAGGGCAGCCTTCACCCGTGAAACAGTATACCAGCGAAACCCAGAATCCGAGTTTCACTTGCTCTTAGTTACCCAGAAAAATTCCTGTGAGGAAACAAAATAAATGAAACCCTGTGAGGCCTTCCTTCCTTTTAAACTGGTCCAGGGCCATGGTGCTAGGTGACCCCTTTTTTTTTTTTTTTTTTTTTTGCGGTACGCGGGCCTCTCACTGCTGTGGCCTCTCCCGCTGCGGAGCACAGGCTCCGGACGCGCAGGCTCAGCGGCCATGGCTCACGGGCCCAGCCGCTCCGCGGCATGTGGGATCTTCCCGGACCGGGGCACAAACTCGAGTCCCCTGCATCGGCAGGCGGACTCTGAACCACTGCGCCACCAGGGAAGCCCCGACCCCTTATTTTTAAAGTTTCTAACTGGCTCTATTTCTAGTGTTTCCATTAGTTCAAAGATAATATGCCAATAGGAATAAAAATATTGAAATAAAAAATTGCTTAAAGGATAATTCACGTTTCCACTTCACTGTGCTGAATCCAAGATGCAGACTCCCGAATCAATCATTTGGCTATAGCCACTGTCAGTTTCAGTTAGCACCTCAGCGTCATGTAAGACAGAAAGGAACCTTGGGGAAGTGGCAGTAGTCCAGTCCATAAACAAGACCAAAACTATTACTTGATTTCGTGAAGTGATCTTAAGAATTCATATGGTGGTGGCAGAAGGCATATTCATCTTTTCAGGTTACTCAATGTATCCTTTGCAACAGCTAGGAGGCCGTTACTACAGCTTAGTGGATGGAGGGAGGGGCTCTGGAGGCAGACAGCTCTCAACGTAGATATACCGCCATTTGTGTGTCTTCCATGAAAACTTGGACCAGCTCCGTGTCTCGGTGAAAACTGAGACTGAGTGTCTTCTCTGCAAAGTGGGGATAACAATCATAATAACCCCTTCTAAAGATTGTTTTAAGAATTCAGTGTTTAACAATGTGTAGGTACTGTTCTTAGTGAAAAGCAGGGCACAAAGTACGCTTTCCATAAATGGTACAGTTACCAAGAATATGTTCCTCTTTAAATATTATACAGTCAAAGTCATTCTCCCTGCCGTCTTCCATCCTTTCAGTGGGTTGTCGGATTATATTTCCATCGTAAGTGAATAGCATACTGCAGTGGTTCAGAGCCGCCCAGGGCTGTGGAGATTGTCTGGTTGGGGACCTCATTTGGGAACCAAGAACAAAGGTCTTTGGAAACAACATACAATTGATATTCAAAAGAGACTCAATTTAAAATCACTCAAAAACATTTTATTTGTCTTCAGAAAATAATCTTAACGACACAAGTGATCAATCTTGCTTGTCATCTGATTTTTAGATCATCTATTAAATTTGTAAAAACAGATTTTCAAAATCACATCATCTTCCACTGTATTTATTTCCATTTTAAAGCAAAGTTCTTTTCTGGCAGGGTGGAGTTTCTGTTTCTTCCCATTGAATCCTTCCCAAGTGAGAAATATCATGATGTGTGGATTTGAGACACTTATCAATTCTTCTCAGGGAAAAAGTTTACGTCAATGACTATAAACCAGACAGACCTGGTTTCCAAGGTCTTCCTTGGAAGCAGGGAAACCTTGGACAAATTACTGCATCTCTCTAAACCTGTATCCTTTCACTTAAGATGGGCTGATGCTGGGAATTCCCTGGGGGTCCAGTGGTTAGGATTCCAAGCTTCCACTGCAGGGGGCACAGGTTCAGATCCCGCCAGCCACGCGGTGTGCCCAAAAAACAAACAAACAACAGCAACACAACAAAGATGGGGTGATGCTGCATTTATATATAAAAAGCATTTGGAATAGTGCCCGACGTGTAGTAAGCGCTCTGTAAATGCTGCCTGTTATGACTGTTCTAGTCAAGCCTGATTTCTTAGCACACGAAGTATGTACCTTGATTTTAGGACCAACTATTTTGATTCGCGATCTGTATTACTCTGCCTGGAAACAGAGTAGTGACCCCCTTGGTTCATTTTACAACATGGTTCCAGTTACCTTGTTGAGTAAGAAGCCTGGGGGGTGGAAATTGTGACCTCTCACCTGTCATACTTCTTGAGCATCCCTGGCTTGGAAGCTGGTTAGAGTCTCAGAAAGAAAAAGAATTTATTAAATCAAATACTGTGGCCAGATGAAACAACATATCCCTTGCTAATTAGAGGAGTAGCTAGTACTGAGGCAGGCATCTCTTTTATTCCCCTTGGCTTATGGCCCAATTAACAATTAACAGTGACTGATGTTCTAACAGGGGAGCTTTCTGTCTGCATGGCTGGGTTTTCTCAGGAAGAGTTAGAAATAAGATACTTGACAGAGTTTAGTCAGGAAAGAACAATTAAAAACTACAAGAAACCACCCGCATTATTCTTGGATAAAATATACTTGCAAAAACTTTAGACAACATCAATACGTTCACTGATTTTATTTATTAAAAACGAACTTTTCCTAATTTTAGAAAGTTATGACTAGAAGGTATTTTTTTCCCCGTGCTTAAAATTCTTTAACACCTATCTCTCTAGTTAATATTTATAAGTTAAGGGAATCACTTTTCTGGAGGACAGATCCCCGTATAGGAAAGATTCCAAGTTGAAGAATGAAAGCCCATTGATGTTTCCCCCAAAAAGAGGAGTTTTCCCTTTCTCACTGGGTGCCTATCGTAATATGCAGAGACAGGGCTTCTCAACTCACTGACTTCTGAGAATCAACGATGATTAGAATTGGACACCAGGGTAACTCCAAAGCAAGGAAATGCAGTCATTTTGAGGTAATGACACAAACATAAATGAGCTTTGCTTGAAAAACATGAATGCATACCCAGACCTTATTTCTGGTTGTGCTGTTGGTTGACGGATGGCTGGAGACTCGACCGGGTCGAGCTGTGATGATGGTTTTCAATGCTCTCTAATTCTGTCACATCTTCTTCCCAGTGCCCCGAAGTATCCTTTGTTATGTCCATCAAACTGCCTCTCAGAAAGGTCTCAGATGTCTGTCATCACTCTTCATGTGATTAAACCAATGTATGTCCTCTCTCATGAACACATATATTTTAGCCTAAATAATTATAGCCGTTATGATCAAACACTGAGCTAAGCATTTTACAGATATTATCTTATTTAATCCTCATGATCATTCTGGGAGGTAGATAAAATTATTACCTTATTTTATCAATTGGCAAATTTCAGCTTAGGGAAGATAATTAAGTTGCCCAGGGTCCCACAGCTAAAAGTGGTCTGGCTTCAGAGCCAGAGCTCTGAACTAACTATATTGATTTAAAAAGCCAAATCATTTGAGTGGTAGGCACCCGAGTAGGTGAAGAGTATCCTGCAAGCCTCCCTGCAGGCTGAAGACCTGAGCTTTGCCACACACCCGTCACAGCACTCACCCCCTAGGTAGGAAGGGTCATTCTAATCACTGAACTCAGGTGGTCGTTACAGCTCTAACGCCTGTGACCCTGTATTTTCTTCCAAGAAGAGAAGCACAGAAGTATATGGCTGATATGAGAGAGAGAAAAGCATGAAGGGAGAACAGTAAAGTACCTAGAATCTGATCTGCACTTTGTCATGGCGGACTCCCTTCTACAGCCTACGTTTCTCGTTTACCAGGTTGAATAAAGACAGAAGCGCTCCCATGGCATCACATCAGGTTTGGGGAGGATAAATAAGGATATTTACCACATCCCAAACACCAGAAAACATGTGGAATCCCTTTTAAGGTGGAAAGCCTCTGCATAGGATGAATACAAGGAAATGCCTCTTTACCCAACTTCAGAATTCACTGAAATCCAAGACCATTCAGGCAAGCAATAGAAATAGGTTTGTCCGATTTTTTTTTTTGAGCTGTAGGATTTTTTTTTAACATTTTCCTCTTTTTGAAATTTAATTTAATTTTACGTTAGAGTATATTTGATTTACAATGTTGTGTTAGTTTCAGGTGTACAGCTCAGTGATTCAGTTATTCATATACGTGTATCTATTCTTTTTCAGATTCTTTTCCATATAGGTTATTACAGAGTATTGAGTAGAGTTCCCTGTGCTATACTGTAGGTCCTTGCTGGTTATCTATTTTATATATAGTAGTGTGTATATGTTAATCCCAAACTCCTAATTTATCCCCTCCCACCACATTCCTCTTTGGCAACCATAAGTTTGTTATGTGTGTCCGATTTTTTTTTTTTTTCCGGTACGCGGGCCTCTCACTGTCGTGGCCTCTCCCGTTGCGGAGCACAGGCTCCGGACGCGCAGGCTCAGCGGCCATGGCTCACGGGCGCAGCCACTCCGCGGCATGTGGGATCTTCCCGGACCGGGGCACAAACCCGTGTCCCCTGCATCGGCAGGCAGACTCTCAACCACTGCGCCACCAGGGAAGCCCTCAAGGGGAATTATTGACCAATCATGTTTGTATCTCAATAAATTACATGAATGACACATTTAGTGAATAACCCCTGGGGTGACTGACGTCTGTCTCTCACAGGGAATTCGTCTACAAAGCACAGCTAAGCACAGCTAAGAATGTGGAAGAGACTGCGAGTCGGTTCCCAGTCCTCTGAAGAATCTCCTTGCCTCTTAGAGAGTCACAATAGCTTCCCAAAACCAGGAACAAACACAAAACTCAAGGGACTTCCCTGGCAGTCCAGTGGTTAAGACTTTGCCTTCCAATGTAGGGGGTGCGGGTTTGATCCCTGGTCAGGGAGCTAAGATCCCACATGTGGCCAAAAAACCAAACTATAAAAAACAAACAAAAAAAAAAAACAGAAGCAATATTGTAACAAATTCAATAAAGACTTTAAAAATGGTCCACATCAAAAAAATAAAAATAAACAAGAACAAAACTCAACTGCTCTCTTCAGAACTCTGAACATCCTTCTTTCACAGTAATCGGAACATGGACTCTGGAAAAACCCAACACAATCCTGTGGACTGTGACATTACTTGCTTTGGAGCAAAGGGCTATGGGATCCCTGGAGGTCCCTGCCGGGTCTGTGCTCAGCTGACCATCGGGACCCAACGGCTGAGGCCTCTTCCTCACTCTCCTCCCCAGATTCGAAGTCCTCATCTACTGCGTGAAAGAGCGGTTTGGGCCTCAAAACCACCCTTCTGCCCCCGCCCAGTTGTTCTTCTTGGGTCCTATTTCTTTGATAGCCCAAGTGGGCTGGCTTCCCTCCTCTGTGTAAGTTCTTCATCGGGATTATTTCTTGTGTCCGTTGTCCTTCCTGAAGTGACCCCGTTGGAGAGTGTGTGTTGAACATGATGGTGGGGACTTCTGCGTCACTGCCGTCATGATCTGGGAAAGGATAATCGAAGGAGGAAAGAAGAGGACTTTAGATCAGAGAGTGGAGACTTCATATCCAGGCGAGAGAACTCAGAGGGAAGAAGAGTCCTCCTGCTGTTCCAGCTCCTACACTCACTCACCTTTCTCATCAGCATGGTTTTCCCTTTCCGAGGTTGCTACCCCAAGGTGGGGTGGAGTAGAAGCTATAGACGCGGTGTGAGAAATAAACAGAAATGCATGGAAACCTGCGCGTCCGGCTGGTCTCTCCCAGGGAAATGAGGGAGTGTTTCTCACAAAATCAGATCCATTAGCCATAAAGCACAAAAAGATGCTTTGTGTTGTCAAAGACCAATGGTAAACTGAAGGTTCCAAGGTACTATGATATGAAAAGGGTGGATTTTATCTAGGTTTGTTTGTGTTTTTTTGGTTTGTTTTGATTTTTTTTTTCATTTTTTAACTCTAGGTTTGATTTTTAATCGGTGGCTACCAGAAATCATTAAATCTGAGTTTCATCCTTTTGACCTTGAAATAGCTAATCTTAGAGAAACAGGGATGGGACAGGACCACAGCAGAGTCACGAGTAGCGAAACAGCCGTGATGCCTTCCTTTCAGAGGATGTGAGGTGTGCACAGCGTGCGTCTGGCCCACGACGGCAACAAGAAGGATGGGAACGTCCACTTACTGAGAACTTACTCTGTGCTGTCACGGTGCTGATCTCTTTGCATCTTATGCCATTTAATCCTCACAACAGCACTCTGAGAGGAGGAAAATTGTGAGCCTCATCTCTTAGGTTTTTAAGAGGTTAAGTGACTTTCAGTATCACACAGTGAGGATGGGGCTGCAGTTTGAGCAGAGCCTGTCTGAGAAGCTGGCATCTGCTCCTCCCCAGGCTGTCCCTGTCTCCTTTATAAAAGCTGTGTGTGGGTCAGGACAGCTCCGTCAAGAGTGCAGGGCAGCCATTGGGTACCTATGTCATGTCCCCTCCAGATATCTAAACCACGTCCGGGACGTTGTCTTTCCCTCCTTCACTGTGCACATGCCTTCCAGGGAGGATTTTTCAGAAATCTCATTTCTTCTCATTTCTTCAAGTTCTCACCTTATACATGTATTTTCCCTTTAAATATTCTCCTGAAAACTTAGGTACTTTAAGAGATCTATATTTAAATCTGAAATAGGGTTCTTTCTCCCACTCTCTACTTCCTTCTAAAAAACAAAACAAAAACTTCACAGCTAGAACTAATATGTACACAGGTTTATACTTGACGAAATGTGTTTGGAATGTGGGACATCAGAAAAACTTCAAATATCCTGTTCAATACTATTTTTCCAAAAATGTGACCAAATTGTCCTGAGAAGGTTGTCTGGAAGTTCAGGAGGGGGTGGGAGGTGGGAGGAGGGGAATCAGCTGCTTTGAATTTTAGAAAAAGTGAGTTAAAATATTTGGCCATTTTTTCAGGACTTCCCTTTAATTTGTGCTTACGATCTGGTCTGGAACCAGAGTTCCTCTTGATGCTTTGGTGCCTGAAACGCTAACTAAGAAAACAACAGCTGGTCCTTCTGCCCCCAAGAGCCGTTCCTTCCTCTGTCTCCCCTCAGCCCCCCTCCTGGTTTCCAACCATCCTTCTGAGCTAAGGTCCCCCTCAGAGGACAGATTCCAGCTGCATCTCCTGCCCACCTTCTGGTTACTGAAAAGTGGGGTCCTAGAACTTGGGAGAGGCTTGGGCAGGTGACTTGCAAGCTTCCACTCAACTTAAGTCACTAGATCCATCCAAAACGGGAAGAAGGAGTTGCTTGGAAAGTGGAAGGCGGAAGGAGGAAGGGTGGGGACTCTCCTATCTGCACAGTCCTCCTCCAGGTTGGCGCCAGGCAGTGCAGTTCCAGGGAGAGATCAATGGAAACCTTTGCAGCAAAATCTGAGTGTCTGTTCCTCTACCTTCCACCTGGCTGAGAGCTCTAACCTCTGGACACGGGCACCGGGGGGTGGGTGAAGGAGAGACAGGGAAAGGGTTTCTGCTCAGGGCAGGGCGGAGCCTAACCCACTCCTGATACAACAAAGGCTGTTTAGAGACCCGGACCTTGCCCTCCCCATGGTCTTGTTTTGTTTCGTTTTAACTGTGGTAAAATACATCAAACATAACATTTACCATTTAATGCATTTGAAGTGTACAGTTCTGTGGCATTAAGTACATTGACATAGTAGGGCAACCATCGCCACACTCCACCCACAGAAGTCGCTCACCTTCCCCAGTGCTCCTGGGTTCTAGGAGGGTTGTCCAGGCAGGACCTCTCTACTTACAACACCAAGGGAGCCCCAAAGGCAAAGGAGCTTGGAGGAGTGTGTGGAGCCTGCAATCCAGCAGGGAGCACCCAGACATCTAGAGAAGGGGTGTCCTAACACGGGCGGACAAGGGGAGAGCGAAGAGGGACAGTGCTCTGCACGTCACAGCCTGGTTAGCTGCGGGGGACATCAGGGGGCTGCCTGACGGATGCTACACCTCCCTCTACGTCCTCCCCTAGAGCCCCTCCAGCCATTCCCTGACCTTGTCCTGGTGCGTAAAGGCTTCAGATTTGGAGAGAAGGTGGATGCAAATAATTGTGCCCAGATACCCACGGAGGACTATCTCAGTCTAATCCTGATTATTATTATAATTCTTTAAAACTTAAGAATAACTGATAAAACAAGTCTCACTTTTCCTTCACAGATTTCTAGGTTACCCACTGTTTCTCCTCACCGAATGAAATTTAGAACCAGTTGAGCACATTTGAAAGAAAAAAAAATTCATTGGGACTAAGATTTCATTCCACGTCTAGATTAACTCATGTAGAAATGACATTTCTTTCTTTCTTTTTTTTTTTTTTTCCGGTACGCGGGCCTCTCACTGTTGTGGCCTCTCCCACTGCGGAGCACAGGCTCCCGACGCGCAGGCTCAGCGGCCATGGCTCACGGGCCCAGCCGCTCCGCGGCATGTGGGATCCTCCCGGACCGGGGCACGAACCCGCGTCCCCTGCGTCGGCAGGCGGACTCTCAACCACTGCGCCACCAGGGAAGCCCAGAACTAACATTTCTAAAGTACCGTCTTCTTTTCAAGAACACCCCTATCTGCCCAAGTCAAGTCTTCTTCGATACCCCTCACTAGTAATAAAATCAATAATGGCTAATATTTCTTGCCCACTTACTTGGTTGCAGGAACTGTTCTAAGAGTCTTACCTGCACCAAATGGCTTCACTCAGGGCAACACTTGTATGTGGGAGGTACCAACATTCTCCTCTTTACAGAGAGGAAATGAAGCATGGAAAAGGAGAGTTTTATGTTGTCTTCATATAAGTCCTATATGTGTTTTCCTAGGATCTTATGATTTTTATTGAAAGCGTGAGTGAGATGTGTTTTAGGGCATCTATTGAAAGGATGCTTTGACCTATTAATCTGGCGAATAATGTAAATGCATTTTCCAAATGTTAAACAACCCCACCTCTGGGATAAGTCCTACTTTGTAAGGTGTAGTATTCTTTTACTATCCCGCTGTATGTTATTTATAACGTGTTTGTACATTAGTGCTCAGCTGAGGCTGCTGTGTGGTTACTTTTTGCTACCGTAGCTTGTGATATTGACATTCATCTCAAGAAGCGACTGTGAGGCTTTCGTGTTCTCTATCACTCAAGCAACATAAATAGCACCAGCTGCTTGTACCAGGAAGAGTTTTAAAAATTAATCTATTATACACCCTATGCTTGCTGTTCTTTTGTTTTGTTTGCTTTTGTCTGTATTATAGTTCTTTTTAACATAAAATAATACTACTTAGAAGAGAGTGACGTAGGAATAGATGACTAGATCGATGAAACAGAATTAAGTGTCCAAACTCTCTAGTTTAGGGGTAAATGACTAGTACAACAAAATTGGAAAAGAAGGTGCTGGCGCAGGAGCATGGCCATTTGAAAACAATTTGAAATGTGTCTCTGTCTTAACCTACACAAAGATAAATATCTTTATTATCAAAATAACTATTAGCCATTTGGCTTGAAATTGAAAAAATTAAACTATGAAAGTTCTAGATTTTAAATCACTTGGTGAATCATTTTTCTAATGTTTCTGTGGAAGATTGAGCCGATTTGATGAATCAGAATACAAAAATTTGAAGACAAGTATATCTAAAAACTAAATGATAAATGTGAAACTTTAGGAAAAATTATTGGCAGCAAATATGAAACAATGAGTGATATTCGTGTTATACGGTGTTCTTCAAATTCGTTTTAAGAAAAAAAAAGCAGAAAAAAATGGGCAACAGCAGAAACAAAAACTTCCTCGAAAGAAATATGGTTGCCTCTAAAAATATGAAAAGATGTTCAACCTCACTGAAAATCAAAAAGACTCAGATGAGAATTAACTGTGGTATATAGATTTTATCCTGTCATATAGTAGACTACTCAAACGTTAACTCAGAATAGCCCAGTGATGCTGAAAACGTTCAGAGATCACCTTTCTCACAACTGTTGATCTGAAGGTAAATTTAAATATACGTAATTTTTTACCTAAAAATTTTGCTTCCAGGAATATATACTAAGGGAGTAATTGGTTATTTGAGCAAAAATCAATCACAAGTAATCCAAAGAAATTATTAGATATCTTTGCTTATATTCATTAAATATTGGAAGCATTAAATATTTGTTAATAAGGATTTTGCTAAATAAGCTAGGGGGCTTTCATATAATTGACTATTATTAAGTCATGAAATGATTACTAGGTTCATATCTGTTGATACTAAAATATGTCCACAACGTATGGTTGAGTGAACTAGACAATTTATAAATATTGAAGAACAATGACTGTATTATGAGTTTATGTATAATACCTTGCTGTGTGTTTGTGATTTTTTGTTTGTTTGTTTGTATCAGGTCCAGGTAGGGTAGAGATCAGGATGATATAGATAGAATTATAGAAGGATGCTTACCAAAATGTTCTAGAGTGAGTATCTTGGGTGTTGGAGTTTCGAGTGCTTTTAAATTTTTTTTTATGCTTTTCTCCACTGGCTGACTTTGATTTTATATCAAGCATGTTTTTATATCAGAAAAAAATAAAGTTTCATTGTAAGGAATAATTATATTCACTCTTCAAAGATTTAACTCTCAAATCCTATATGTTTAGTTTATTCAAATTTCCAATGTGATTCCAAGTCTTAAAAATTTAGGAATATTAAACTAGAGAACATGGCATATCATATATATTATATGCCACTTTATGCTAATAGAAAATCATTTTATATACACGTTTAAAAAATAATAGCTTTGGGGCTTCCCTGGTGGCGCAGTGGTTGAGAGTCCGCCTGCCGATGCAGGGGACGCGGGTTCGTGCCCCGGTCCGGGAAGATCCCACATGTTGCGGAGCGGCTGGGCCCGTGAGCCATAACCGCTGAGCCTGCGCGTCCGGAGCCTGTGCTCCGCAACGGGAGAGGCCACAACAGTGAGAGGCCTGCGTACCGCCAAAAATAAAATAAAATAAAAATAGCTTTTATGAGCACAATAGCCAGTTTCAATAACTCTAAGAATTCTATTTAAGTAATAGGTATTAAATGGGAAACATCCCATCAGTAAATTTGGTGAAGTTATTTTAGTAAAATTTAGCCAACTTTGGAGAATTCTGCTAATTTATAAAACACAGGAGAATCCCACCACTTCAAAGAAGGGCCCATTTTATGTTTCCCTAAGACAGGGGTCAGCAGTTGATGACCCCCAGGTGTATCTCTCTGATGCATCTTTTGGTATGGCCCCTGAGCTAAGAATGGTTGTTACACTTTTAAATGGCTGGCAAAAAAATTTTTAAAGAATATTTCCTGTTAAGTAAAAATTATATGAATTTCAAATTTCAGTGTTCATCACTATAGTTCTGAATTCAACTAATAAAATACTTGTGTTCTCTTTTTCTTGTCATATATGTACTTTCATAATATTCTTGATTTTGCCTTTTGGCCCACAAGCCTGAAACAGTTTACCATCTGAACCTTTCCAGAAAAGAGAAGCAGCCAGGGATGCAGGTTACCTGTGAATTCAGCCACCCTCACATCTCTGCCTGCTGGCTGAGGATGGCTATAAGGAAAGGAGAGGTAGCGGATGTTTCGGGTACCAGCCTGTGGGTAACAAGGAGAAATAAAAAGCAGAGTTAGCCACGCAACTGACAGCTTCACACGACAAAGTGAGAGATACAGACCCACTCTGGAGCACCGTGTTCGGATCACTGCCTTTCAGTTACTTCAGTTTAAGGGAAACAAAATGCCTCCGCCTTCAGTATATGTCCTTTCCCTCTCATGATAAAATAGACCATGATAAACCTCTCAACGTTTCTCCTGCAGCCCTACTGACATTAGGGTAGAGATTAGGGTCTACTCCAGACCCAACCTCCATTCAGAGTCCCAGTAAGATAGCTTGGATATGGCCTCAGATGGAGTAGCTCAGATGCACAGTGGTTGCCATGAAGATAGGGTCCCAGAGACGTGGGGAGAACAAATTCCTCCCTGTATCTCCCTGGGGGAGGAGTAAGCTTCCTAGAGCCAGGGTCCCTGTCCACGGATGGTCCCCTGGAATGTCCAGTCCCTGGCCACCGTGGGAGCTAGTCTAGCCTCACAGCCCAGGGAGTGTGTTCCAGTCACTGACCCATCCTGGAGGGCAGTTTGCTGCCACATACCCCGTGGACCGATGCTTTGGGCTCCAAAGGGCCCAGGCCCAGAGAAGGGGGTGTCTGGTGTCCTGTACCCTCTTAGTTTTGTCTTTTTCTGTCAACGAGGTAGTGGTTTTGTTTGTTTGTTTAAATACTGAGGTAGTCACCTGACAAGGCCCTGCTCCGGCCCGGCCCAGCTCAGGTGAGTCAGTGTCTCCACCTTACCGGCTTTCCCCAGGGCAGGCTGTGACCTTTCCTCGCGCTCTCCCTGAAGGTGTTCTGGCGGCGGATCAGGATTTCTTTCGCCTGCTTCTCGCTCGTTTGGGGTTTGAGGTTGTATTTGTTGTAGGACAGGGTCTGTAGAAAGAAGGGGATGTCAAACATGTACAGACATCTCAGCACAACTTCCAGCCTCAGGAGACCATGGAAAAACCAAGAACAAAGACTAGTAGAGCGAGCAGGTGGTGCTCAGGTCCTCTGAGCGTTTGCCTCAATTACACAGGCACAAGCTGTGGCCCCGGAGGAAAGGTCTGTGCTCGGGGCCAGCCCCTCAGGACCAAGCTGCGGTGGGAGCCTTGCGTCTGGCTCACAGGCTAGTGCCCCCCATCTGCGCTGTCCCCCTGTGACCTCCCACAGTGATCACCCCCGAGGTACCCACAGACTTCGGTGCCCCCCCAGCCAGCACACACTCTCTTTCCCAGGTCACGTTTGTCATGCTAGGCCAGCGGTTGCTGAGTGTTTAGGGATCAGGGGAATTTAAAAATGACTTCGGCAATGTCTAGACGGTTGCTATTTTAAAATGTTGCCAATCAAAGATATGCACAAAAAAATCAGCCCATTAGTATCACCACCATCAGTTCAAAAAGGAAAAAGTCTTTTAACCAAAGTAGTAGGACGGGCATGGTCTTCGATACAGAACAGTTTTTCAAATTGAATCAGTTTAGTTTTATGAAAAATGTCTTCCTTATCTTCACAGAGGCCAGTGAAAATTTGTCTTGAACCACAGACCAGCATGGTCCTCAGATGTTTACGAAGTGCTTAACGGGAATCTCTTTCACTCAAACTAGAGGACTACAGATGTCACCTTTTGTGACAAGCCTCAAAACTGTAGACTTCCCACGAGCAACAAAGCAGACAGACAGTTGTCCTGGATTTCACCTTTGGTTTTTCCTTCAAGAGAGCAAGAGGACCATGGCAGAGGAGAGGAGCCATATGAACTACGTAAAGACAGGATGATAGGGCTTCCCTGGTGGCGCAGTGGTTGAGAGTCCGCCTGCCGATGCAGGGGACGCGGGTTCGTGCCCCGGTCCAGGAAGATCTCACATGCCGAGGAGCGGCTGGGCCCATGAGCCATGGCCGCTGAGCCTGTGCATCCGGAGCCTGTGCTCCGCAACGGGAGAGGCCACAACAGTGAGAGGCCTGCGTAACGCAAAAAAAAAAAAAAAAAAAAAAGACAGGATGATAACCAACCAGGACCTGCTGTGTAGCACAGGGAACTCTGCTCAATACTCTGTAGTAACCTCAGTGGGAAGAGAATTTGAGAAAGAATAGATATATTGTATATGTATAACTGAATCACTTTGCTGTACACCTTTGTCAATCAACAACACTGTTAATCAACTATACTCCAATATAAAATAAAAATTTTTTAAAAATAAGAAAAATAAAGGAGGCTTTAAGGAAAAAAAACGTGGCTAATCCGAATCGTAATGTGCTGTAAGAATAAGCTATACACTGATTTTGAAGACATTAATTTAAAAGAAAAGAGTATAAAGTATCGCATTGGTAGTTTTTAAAATTTATGATGTGTTGAAATAATATTTTTGATATAGTGGTTTAAATAAAATATATTATAAAAAAATTTTTTTAAAGGTTAGGATGAGAAAGGAAAGACAGAAAGGGTAGGACTGGTGAGTCATTCTCCCAAGTAATAAAAGAGGAAGCAAAAGCCATCTCGGGGGTGGAGTCCCCCTCTGTTTACTATGTATGTTCTCCCCGTGGGAGTTTCCATCACCTACTGGCTCTATGTGGTCAACAAGGAAGGGAGATCCTGCACAGCTTAGAAGGGAGAAACCTGGAGGTCAGTCTGAGCAGGCACTGATAAAAGAAGAAGAAAGCTGATTACTTAGGAACCTGATAAAAAAGAGAGAATGCACGGTTAGCCTCATTTTTGGGGCGGCTTGGAGTTCCAGAATCTCTCTCTCTATTTCTGGACTTTCCCTAAACTCAACCTCCACCCCCATGGGGCAAGTCTGAGTACCAGGCACCCTCTGGACTCCAGCCCTCACTGAGCCGGCCAGCATTCTTCAAATCAGGAAGCTCTTAACGACTTATCTAAGGTGGAATGTGATAGTCTTGCTGAAACAGTTTCACCTGGAATGATTTGAAAGCGGCTGAATGTACTCGAAGTGTGCTGTGAGTGTCGCTGACCTGGGTTCCTCCCGCAGGTGCAGGGCCTTTTTGCTGACACATTCCCCTTCATCACTGACCTTCTCGGCACAGCAGCCAGAAGACATTCCCTTGCCCTGGACCATGCAATTCTGAAGTCATGGAAAGAGCTGTGGGTGGATAGTTGGCAGACCTGGGCTCTCAATGCAGACTCGTTCTGAGATCTTAAACAAGTGAAAAAACAACTCCTCTGACCTCAGCATCTTCTACTTGAGAAGATGAGTTTTGACCAGATGAGTTTTTGGAGTCCCATGACCTGGTCACCAAAACCGAGGCCCTCACAGTTAACTCACTTCTAACCCTAGTCAACAATTGGGATGTTCCATTGAGTCCTCAAACGTAAAGAACTCCTAATTAGAGGACACAAATGAAAATACCATTTGATTAAATCAAAGTTTCAGGAGGATTCACTTACCGTCCCTGAAATGTTCTTGCTGTGAACTTTGGGCCAGGTCCCAAGTACTATAGCCTCCATGCCCTTTTCCAAAATTGAAAAATACGATGCCTGACGTGTCTCCTTTTTGTGGATATGTGTGTGTGTGTGTGTGTGTGTGTGTGTGTGTGTGTGTATATTTTTTTTTTTGTTTTTTGGCCTAGCGGCATGTGGGACCTTAGTTCCGGACCAGGGATCGAACCCATGACCCCTGCAGTGGAAGCTTGGAATCTTAACCACTGGACCGCCAGGGAAGTCCCTGAAATGTCTCCTTTTTTATCTTAGGCTTTCAGCAATGTGGTTTCGATATTCTAATCTAAACCATCTCAGTTTTCTAAGCTCTATTACAGTCAACCACGCTGAAACAACTCCACCATCACAGGCATCCTGGGGCCATCTTTCTTCCATGGTGGGTGCGTGTCACTGCTTTTCTGTCTCTGGAGGGGGAGGGAGCCCTGCTGGTTCTGGAAAACTCTGGGGCTGCAGGGCTAGGGCAGCCTGACCCCTAGGGCCTGCAACTGGATTTGCATTTCTCTTTATACCATGGGTGCCGATTTTGCTGCAGAAACATAACAATTAACTTTCTGTTCTCCAAACTAAGCAGAGAGAAATTGTTCATCAAGAAGACTGCTTTGGAGAGAATAACATGAACAAGAGCTGATTCCTGGAGGACTGGATCCCAGGACAGGCAACAGGGACACGTCTTATACACACCCTTTGTCGAACTTGGTACATGTTGTGTGTCAGAATGTCCCTCATGGACTCCACATCTTCAGGGGAGAGTCTTTTGGTTTCTTGTATCCTCTGGGCCCTGGAAACATCATTGGAGGGAAGCCAAGCATTATTCTTCCATCTTGGCAAGGGGACCACAAAAGGATGAATTTACTTTCAGGAGTTCTAATTGATAAACGTAAAGGTTATGTTTTTAACATAACTCTTCCTGTTGTTTTAGTAAATTCATATGAAACGTCAGCATGTGTGTCTTGACTTACATTTTGAGCATGTGGCTTCTTTGCCTATAGCTTGTATATGGGAATTTCTCTAACCCATTTTTAAAAAGGAGTTTAAAGTCATGGCAAACCAGTTACTTTTTTCCTCCGTATCTATTAGGAACAGACACGCTTGTAAAAAACAATAAAAATCAATGATTAGGAAATACATTTCTGGAAAGGATACCACAAAGGGCAAACCAAATGTTTCACTGTTAGATTCAACAGAAATAAGATTATTCCTTCAAGGCTCACGGACAACACCATGTAGTAACCACATTTTGAATAGCACTAATCTATGCGGTACTAAATTTTTACGAGTACCTTTATAAGTACATTTATCTTGGAATTGTCCCTTTAGGGACTTTATCTCTGGTTAAAGAATAATGGGAAGAAACTAAAATCATATTTTACGAGGAGAATTAGACCATTGCCACCATGAAAATCAGGCCAGCTCAGAGACACTGGACCCTCTGAGATTCTAGAAGCGGTTGACTTCTTTCAGCTTTCTTCACCATAAGCACCCCTCCCTCCCCCCCTCCCAAAAAAAGGGCTTAAAAGCCAAGTCATGGCCAGGTTAGCAGTCAATGAACAATTGTCCTCCGAGGATTTCAGTCATGACATCGCTATGTGCAGAATTCTCATGTGACACACATATTTGATTTCAATCACTTCGGTCTAGTGGCGGTAATTTCTAAAAACTTATTGTATGAATAATATACGCTCACTGTAGAACATAGGAACAACAAAAATAGGAGAACTAAAGAAAATTAAACCCATCTTTCAGTACAATTACCTCCCTTGACATATTGGTGTAAACCCTTACGGAGCTGTGATGTTTTTTCTTTTCTGGCTGCAGCTTTTTGAAAAGTACACGTGTGCTGATGTGCTGTTACCTGCTTGCACAGGTCTTAGGATAATTGACCATAGAGACAAGAAGTTATTGGTTTCAAGACAGGCCACTTTTTAAGTCCCTTTCCCCAAACATTGGTAGCGATATCGTCATACATAGCAAGGATATTTTTGTAAGTAATGCACAATGGGTAAAAGATTTTTAAGGGCTTGGATACTGGATATCACAGGACGCCAGCATTTACTTAGCAATGCGATCTGTCGACTGACTAATGCCCTTCCTACAAAATCACTGAAACCAGTTTCCATATCGCGGAGCTGCAAACGTCAACACTATTGATACTCAGTTACCACCCTCGGCGATTTAAACATTACTATCAGGGCATTTCAACCTAACTGTTTAAATGTCCTTCAAATAAAATTTATTCTGATTTAGATACACCCACGCATTCCCACAATCTGAACACATTCCTTTATTATGGTGGAAGGAATCTATTGCTAAACAGAAACAACAGCTAATCAAATAGTTCCACTTTGTGTGTTCATAATAAAATGACCAAATAGGAAAAAACTATGGGTAAAGTTAAACCTGAGATAGGAAATCTAACTTGGCATTCTCCCCAGTTTATAATTAACCACTCTGGGAAGGACCAGACTCAGTTCAAGCCCATTTAGGCTGCTGGCTGGGTGTGCAGTACAGGGTTCCCGGCAGCATTGCCTCGTATTTATTCACACTGAGAAGCTACAGCTATAGAATCAGAAGGATGAATGATTGATTCGGGCAATCACTGATGCACGGACTTTCCTACCTGCTACTTCGTTAGCAAAATCACTCCTGAAATGATATCATGAGCACAGGAAAGATACAATCCTCAGAAAAACTGAATGTTAGTAATCTCTAGGGCAAAAAAAGTAAAATTATAAAGTGAAAGTCTCATCGCTGGAACAAGATATAAAAGAAACCTCTATTACCTTAAATAAAAGACCACTGGTAATTTCATGGCCATTGAAATCAAACTGGGGAAATCTGAATCTAAATGTATTTGAATAAAAAGCTCATCTTTCCCTTAACTTTTTAAAAAAAATCAGATGCTATAATGCTGTAAAAAGAGGTTTCAGTTCTAAACACAGCAATAGAGATATGAAATCTAGTAGATGTTATCTTCATGCCATAAGACGAAGTCCCAAAAGGTCAAATATTTCCTGATTTATTTGGAGGAATCCATCCTCTTTTAGTAGCTTTATACATGAAATCCAGGGAAATGTACGTTGACTGAAGGATGTGCCCACTAAGTAAACAATGGTACTAACAGCTCTTCTGTGTATGTGGTTGCCTTGTGTCTTCTTAGAAAGGTCACCAAGGTGACCAACACTGAGAACGAGTGAAGAATGCAGAGCTGGGGGCCCGGCTCCCTACAAGGCAACGTTCCATCATGGAAGTGAACATGGCATCAGAATCTTCATACTAGTGTCTTTGGTGTCAGAATGCGTGACTGTGAACTTATACCTGTCATTATGTGATCAATTTAAAAATTCTTCAACTGCAATAAATTAATCTGTGCTTTTTAATACATGACATTGTAACTATTGGGGAGTTTCTAAAGACAGTATCTTGAAGTCGCACAGCTTAGTGTGTTATGCCTATACATTTACTATAAATACTTTTTATCTTTCACTTTCTTCTCTTTTAACATCTTTATTATAAATATTTTCATATCTCTTCTCTTTAATAGTAACCAAATAGTTTTTAATCGGCTTGAGCCTCTACCCACTGATGTTTCTAAGAACTTCCTACTCATGGGTAAAGCAAGGTGCCTCAGAGTTAGAATAATAATCCAAGTCCATAGTCTATTTATTCCATAGGGTTGTTCTGAGAGTCAAATAAAATAATGTACGTAAAAGTCAAGGAATTCCCTAGAATCAGCAGTGTCTGCCGTGTGCCACAGACAGCTTCTAGGGGTAGTGTTCTCCTGAAGGTCACAGAGTTTGGAAATCTAAACCTCTTGTAGAACAATTGCTTAAACTTCTAAAGAAAAAAAATATATGTGCGTTTTGTTGTTATCCTTTCATACGGAGTCACAAAAAGTGAGCTGAGTACACACTTCTTTTTCCTATTATTGTATGAAGGTTTGTTTTTTAAGAAATTACTGCTTTGATCTTAGGAGAGGAATTCCTTTTTGCTTGACGTCCTACAGATTTCTGATGAGATCAAATGAATGCAACTTAAATACTAAACTTGTAGTAAATATCGGTTTAAAAAATCTCCTCTCCCACCTCAGTTAACTAACCGGTTTGGGCTATAGGGGGAAAAAATGTCTCCAACCTAGAAGGCTCTCTTACTAATCTTGAGTCAATGTCTGAAAAATAATTGACTCAACACAAGGGCATCCTCTAAATGAAACTGGCTTAAAAATTGCCTTGAGGTTAGGAACAGGGAAACCTGCTTATGACCAGTGCAACGTAATGTACAGAGATTCAAAATATATTTTAGCACATGAGAGACTGATTCTCATTTGAGATAAGTGCCCCTACATTCCTAGACCAAGTGCTTACATCACTAGTGAGCAGAAGGTTGAGGAAGTTCCTCATGGTCTAAACTGCCTGCATCCGTCCAGGTCCAGCCCTCCTGCTGAGCATTGAGTTAATTCTCATCCATCCTTCAGTGAGCAGGTCAAATGCCTGGGGACCAGATGAGGTTCCCTCTCACCCTCTCACAGCTCCCTGGACTTTATGATCGTATGTTTGTGTGCCCTATTTTATTACTATCAAGACCCTGCTCCAGGGGTGCACTCCCTGAGGGCAGGGACCGTCTGCTTCCACAGGCCGTGGCACATAACAGGTGCCCTAGTACTCCCCTTCGCTAAGGGGATGCCCCAAAGTTCAGGAATCAAGTGAAGTAGGATTTGAAGGCAATATTGTAGAAAATAAAAGAATGCAAAATTATCCATGATGAGTGATATATCAACATTTTAAATAAAGACGAGATCAGTATCCCCGATCATTTTTTCTGCCTCAGGCTCTCATATGGCTCAGCACGGTGTTTCCAATAAATATTTGTTAGCACATTCCCGTTTTAGGACCAGAAATTTCCTTAAAGCCGTGTAGTGGGCAGCACGCAAACCAACCAACGAACCGCGAAAACAGTCTCGCTGAGAAATAGGGCAGAAAGTTTTCTGTTTATACAAAGGTGCCCTCAGGGCTGCTCCTGGAAATGTTCCCCATGTAAAAAAGGTGATGGTGTTTCTGATTCATTAGCAAGCAAGGGATGAGAAGTAACACTCAGGTGTTAATGACAATTTCATTGCTATCTATTCTTAGCTCTTCTCTCAACTTGCTTTTCAGAGGTGAGGATGTGGGGAGATAATTGAAACTCATTATCTTCTGAGGACGTCAGGATGGAGGAGCTGGTGTTCCTTATGCTAAATATACGTTCTGACTAATTTCCCCAATTCGTAAACCATTTCTTGGGAGAAAACTGGGCATCTTTAGGGAGGGGGTGAATTCATTCTTATGACATTCAAGGAGTTCTCGGTAAATGTCAGAGACTTAAAGCAGCTTTAAAAAATGTCTAACCAGCTCTTGGGACAATTGGTTTCCAGATACTCCAACTGAAGCACCAGGCTTCGAAGGGCATCATCTTGTAATGATGGGGTATGTATCAGTCTTACCCCACCCTCTGTCCCACTGGTAGCCAGTTCCCTCCTTGCTCCTGTTCACAGCTGGTCTCACACAAACGCGGCATTCTCCCAATTGCACACAGATCTTTGCCTGAGACACAATTACAAACACGGCCTTCTCTTTAAATATCCCACCAATCACCACACCTCTTGCTCCTATACCACTCATGCCCAAATCCAAGTTAGCATCCTAGGATGCTGACCTGGTCTCTCCTCATAGAAGACAGGAAGAGAGATGACTTATGGGACAAAGACAACAGCAAGATTAGCAGAAGCAAATGAGCACGGGTGAAAGGGTAGACATGTCTAAACAGGAAGACTTGTAACGTATGCTAAAGATCTTCTATAAATTCATTTGCCCCTCCCTCCCAAAGAAAGATGTCAAAAAACTCTCATCTTTTTGCTAGAAAGTAATTTTCAGAAACTAGGTGAAACAGATCGAGCATGGACCAAGCTATAAGATGCCAAGACTTAGATCTTATTTCTTCCATTTTTCCTTTGTCATATCTCTGCCTCTTCACTCCTAATAGTGCCTTTAAATGGAACAATGAGTTAGTGCCCCTTGTAATTCTGACATTGAAAGTCTAGATCGAGGGCAGATGTCACTTACTGGTGGGGCATGGAAAAGGCTGTAGAACTCAGTATCCCGGTCTCTGCCATCTCAATAGCTTGTTTCATTTCCAGCTTCTTGTACAAAGAAACGATGCTCGACTTTGGCAGGTTCTCTCGGATTAGGATTTTCCGTAAATACTTATGATCAAACTTCTTAAACCTAAAAATGGAAACCAACAGTTTGGAAATCCTCAGTCTCTGTATGTGTTATGTAAGTATATCCTTTTTCTAGAAACAAACTACACTTAACTTTATTCTGAAAAACACCACGACAGTGCCTGGAACACATGTGACTTTGAACACATTTAAAAAAATAATAATCATAGCATTTATACATTTTTTAAAATAAAGAAAGAATGGCCTAGGGACCTGAATACATTGAAAATCAACCAAACAAAAGGAAGGGACAAGCTGTAATCAGGGTTGCTCATCTTTAAAATGAGACTAGAGGCTTCCTTGGTGGTCCAGTGGTAAAGAATCTGCCTTCCAATGCAGGAGATATGGGTCTGATCCCTGGTCAGGGAACTAACTTCCCACGTGCCGCGGGTCAACTAAGCCCGCGGGCCACAACCACTGAGCCTGCGTGCCGCAAACGACAGAGCCAAGGCGCTCTGGAACCCACACGCCACAACTAGAGAGAGAAAATCCACATGCTACAACTAGAGATAAGCCCGCACGCCACAACTAGAGAGAGAAAACCTGCACACCACAACTAGAGAGAAGCCCGTGCTGCAGCGAAAGATCCCGCGTGCTGCAACTAAGACCCGATGCAGCCAAAAGTAAATAAATAAGTTTAAAATAAATAAATAAAATAAAATGAGACGAATAGTGATAACACAGGAGAGTTAAGGAGATCATGTGAAAGATAATTCCTCTCTTTCTAATCCAGCTTCCTTATGGCTGTTGTAGTTTGCCTTCCAAAAGTCAAGTATGGCCATGCCACTCTCCTATTTAATAGCCTTTTTTTTTTTTTTCGCGGCACGCGGGCCTCTCACTGTTGTGGCCTCTCCCGTTGCGGAGCACAGGCTCCAGACGCGCTGGCTTAGCGGCCATGGCTCACGGGCCCAGCCGCTCCGCGGCATGTGGGATCTTCCCGGACCGGGGCATGAACCCGTGTCCCCTGCATCGGCAGGCGGACTCAACCACTGCGCCACCAGGGAAGCCCTTAATAGCCTTTTGATATGAGTTTTAAAGGTCAAATAGAACTTTATAGTGTTAATGGCTGTAGAGAGCTCCTTAGCTCTGTACCATAAAAGCGTGTCCCTGTCTTTCCAGTCATGTCCTCCTTTTTTCTCACCTTTTTCTCACCTTGTCACTCTCCCATATCCAAACCATGACATGTTCTCCCTTGCCTTTGCAGATGGAAATACACTGCTGCTACTGTGGTTGCTTGGCAGGCTTTCCATTCTTCTTGGCCTAGAGAACTCATTTATTTTCCAAACCCACTCCCATTTCTGTATTGCTATAGTTCTACTCATTTGCCTCTGTTATAACATGCGCCATATTGACCATAATCATTTGTTCAGGCTCCTTCTCTTCTCCCCCACCCCACCCCCAGGACCACATGTACTACATTGTGAAGACCTAGAACACAGTGAGGGTGTCTTACTGCTCTTGACACAGTTTAGAAAGTTAGGTATAGATTCGGCTAAATGGAAGAATATTTAATAATGCTTCATTGGAATAACTACGGCATTTGAACTTAAAAAAAAAATCCATGGCCTAAATTCTAGATCGGTGGATAGTCACAGAATTTAAACTCTATTTTAACACTGTAAGGACTGCTAAAACGATGCTTCTTTCTACCTCATAAAAAAAAATCCCACTCAGGAGACTTTCCTGGCAGTCCAGTGGTTAAGATTTCGCCTTCCAATGCACGGGGTGCAGATTTGATTCCTGATCGGGGAGCTAAGATCCCACATGATCTTAGCCAAAAACCAAAACATAAAACAGAAGCAATATTGTAACAAATTCAATGAAGACTTTAAAAAATGGTCCACATCAAAAAATCTTAAAAAAAAAATCCCACTCAAAAGCTCTCAGTTTCTGGGCCACCACCCTGCAAGAGCCAGAATTTTAAAGATCTAGTCTCTCTTGGCATCACCAACATCAATATGTTGGAAATGTCTACCATTTGGTTAATTGAACTACGGCTAATGCCTACATCCTCCAAACAGCAGTGTAAAACTTCAAAAATCTCGTCTTCCTCATCCTCAATAAACTCTCCTCAGGGCCACGTCATTAAGAAATATGGCTGTAGACTAAATCCAGAAGAGGATGAGTTCTGAAATGTGAGATGTTGTGGAGAAGAGGGCCCCCGGAATCGTTATGCGGGAAGGACCTCCCCCACAATGGAGGAATCTCTTCCCCAGGATCCCTGATGACTCACCAACCCTCCTTTGCAGCCTCTTGAAGCCTGTTATTCCCTGGTTGTGCTTCTCGTATCACTGGGAAACTTGTTCTTGTTTTAAACTTAAATCTGGTGTCTCTAATTTCCACTTGTCAGTTGTACTAGTTTCCTCTAAAGCAACCAAGCCCAAGTTCACTGCTTCCTCCACCTGGTAGCTCTCCATTTCCCAGGACTTCTGCCTGCTTCTTGTATGGCATGGCTCCCAGGCCCTTTATCTTCCTGGCCACCTTCCTCAGGATTCCTTCTGCTTTTATCTTATCCCATCTACCTAGCTTCCAGTGGAACCTTCTGAGGTTCCGCAGGTCACATATATCCCTCCTTGGTGGTGAGACCTCTGCCTCCTTACTTGTCTCTCACTTGGTAGTGGCTCCACTGCCCACACACATCTTCAATTCCAGCCTTCAAGTGATCCATCAGCTGCAAAACCAAACACAGGAAAATGATTGCTGATGAAACGTTAACCCTACAAGACACACAAGGAGGGTTAATCCACCTTGGAAAACAAAGGGGGCTTTACTTTCCAGGAGCACACCCTCTTTTCCATCACTGTTCATGTAACGGACGCTTATAATGCCTTTCCCAGTAACACCACTTAGTTTCGTGATACAAAGCCTCTGTAGAGAATTTCTTTAATAAAGCACATAACTTGCAATGAAAACAAGGTACCTGCTTTGCTTTGAATACTATTTTTCTAGAATGATCTAGGAAATTTCTCATTCCTGAGATCAAATGGATATAAAGCCTAATAATTAACTTTTAATTCTTTTAATTTCATTGAGAAAGAAAAGAATATGCCAGTATCCAATTTATACGACTCCTGAAAATATAATTCTACAGGTATTCTATTATAATAGCAACATATAACAACAAAATTTATCTATATGCCTCAGTTTTTGTTTTGTTTTGTTTGTTTTTTCTTTTTATTTTGGACCGTGCCACATGGCTTGTGGGACCTTAGTTCCCCCATCAGGGACTGAACCTGCGCCCTCAGCAGCGAAAGCACAGAGTCCTAACCACTGGATCACCAGGGAATTCCCACGCCTCACTTTTTTTTTTTTTTTTTGCGGTATGTGGGCCTCTCACTGCTGTGGCCTCCCCCGCTGTAGAGCACAGGCTCCGGACGCGCAGGCTCAGCGGCCATGGCTCACGGACCCAGCCTCTCCGCGGCATGTGGGATCTTCCCGGACCGGGGCACGAACCCGTGTCCCCTGCATCGGCAGGTAGACTCCCAACCACTGCGCCACCAGGGAAGCCCCAACGCCTCAGTTTTTATCTGATCATTTTGTCTCAGTATTTACATCTCACCATCCAAGCCAATTATACTACATTTGCCTTATCCAAATTGTTTATAGGAATTTAGGAAAAAACACAGTCTCTTCATAATTTATTACTTTACAAATAATTTAAATTTGTAATCATTGAAGTTTAACATGGCTTCTAAATTTTTTTTGCAAAATAAATTAAAATACTAAATTACTTCTGAAATAATTATGTACTCTCTACCAATAATTATACCTTTTTTTGAGAAAAAGAAAAATAAGAAAGGGGTGAAATATTCAAGTTCTATTGTCTTAGGTATATATCTAATTTCTTAAAATAATGAACAGAGGGGATGAAGATAGAGACAAAAATCTTCAATCGGGTTAAAGCACTACTGATTATAAAATGCTCACTCCCTATCCCCATCTGTTGAATAGTTTCAAATGGCCTTGAAAATTTTTCATTTGCGTTTCCTGGAATTAAAATTACTTTATTTCCTTAGGTGACTTTGGCCATGAAATTCAGGTCTGATTTTGAAAGACTTCATCAGTTTCTCCAGCATTAAAGTTATGGACTTTCAGGCATGAAAGAAACCTCCAAATTATGTGGGTCAATCATCCCCTCCAAGCCTGAATCTCTTGTACAGCAACTATGCCGAGTGTTTCCGGTTATTGCTTGCACACATCCACTTCACCTTTGGGTGAGCCATACAAGCAACTGTCCAGACACTCTTCATTAACAGAGCTGAAGCCTCTCACCCTATGTTTTCCATACATTAGTTCTCATTTCTATTTCCTGTAGCCACATGAAACGTCATCCCTTCAATACTGCGTCGGACTTAAAACTTAAAACAAACAGAGACCATGATTGACTTCATTTTCACTTTTATCAGAGTTGTCACCAAAACTGCCACTAGGCCATGTCTGCTGAACTGGAAGCTGTTACCCTTCTTTATTATAAGTTCAGGAAGAGCAGAAAATCCCATGTTCCATTAGAATAATGATTTTCTTCCTTCCTTCCTTCCTTCCTTCCTTCCTTCCTTCCTTCCTTCCTTCCTTCCTTCCTTCTTTCCTTCCTTTCTTTCTTTCTTTCTTTCTTTCTTTCTTTCTTTCTTTCTTTCTTTCTTTCTTTCTTTCTTTCTTTCTTTCTTTCTTTCTTTCTCTTTTAGAACAATAATTTTGGAAGCAAGTCAGGCAACCCTGAACATTATTCATCATGATAGTTTTCTGAGGTGTCAACTTGGCTAGGCTACTCCCCTGTTATTATTAATACCCACTGAGATGTTGCTGTGGAAGTATTTGGTAGATAGGATTAAAGGTCACTGATCAGTTGCCTTTAAGTAAGGGATATTATCCTAGATAATCTGGGTGGGTCTGATGTGATCATTCGAAAGGCCTGAAGAATAAAGCAGAAGAAAATTCCCCTTGCTTTTGCCTGGGAGTTCCAGTCCACCCTTCCTGATGGCCTGTCCTACAGATTTTGGATCTGTCTACCCAGCACCCGTAGCAGGTGAGCCAATTCCTTACAGCAAAGCTCTTAATATATATCTGCTACTAGTTCTGCTCCCCTTGTTGAAGCCTGACAGAAGCAATGCTAGCTTGGACCCAAAAGGGAGAGAGAGAAGATGAAATGAAAGAAAGCTACTGGGCCCCACATTTTACAGGCAAGAAGCAGGCTGAACAAACTCATAAGCCGCTAGAGTTACAGATGTAGAAAACATACTTATGGTTACCAGGGGGCAAGTGGGGCAGGGATATATTGGGAGAATGAGACTGACATATGCACACTACTATACATAAAATAAATAGCTAGTAAGGACCTACTGTATAGCACAGGGAACTCTACTCGGTACTCTGTAATGGCCTATATGGGAAAAGAATCTAAAACAGAGTGGATATATGTATACATAGAACTGATTCACTTTGCTGTACACCTGGACCTAACACAACATTGTAAATCAACTATACTCCAATAAAAATTACAAAACAAAACAAAACAAAATTAATAAGTCACAAACACCTGCTACTGTTCATGAAAAAAGAACTATGACTCAGTGGGTGGAGGGGAGAACACAGAAGGTGGAGCAAAGAATCATAGAAGATTGTTCCCAGGACTGGAAACCAGGACTGGAAACCCAGGCAGACTTGGAAATTTGCTTGGGGTAGATGACTCCTTTTTTCCCTCCATATTTCCCCCTTTTGGAAAAGGAGTATCTATAGCCGTTATCTGATGACTGTCCTGCCAGTGCGTTTTGGGAGAAGATGACTTGTTTCTTGAGTTTCACAGGTTCAGAGTGAAGAGGAACTGTGTCTCAGGACGGATTATACCTAGAGCCTCACCCATCCTTGATTTAGATGGTTGAGATGCTGAGAGTTGGGTCTTTTGAACTCACAAGATGTAGGTGAGAGTTTTGGTCTCTGAGTTCATTCTATAGTGGATTGAGGCTTTTGAGATGTTGGGATCGGTTAATGTATTTTGCATGTGGAACAGACATGAGTCTTTGAAGAGCAAAGGACAGATGCGATAGGCAGAATGTATGTTCCCCAAAGACGTCCAGGGTCCTAATCCCCAGGGCCTGCAAGCATGTTAGTTTTTATTCAAAGAGGAATTAGGATAGCAGATGAATTTAGGTTTGCTATTCAGCTGACCTGATGATAGAGAGAATACCCTAAATTACCCCCATCGGTCCAGTATAACCATAAAGATTTTTAATGTGGAAGAGGAAGGCAGAAGAGTCAGTATCAGAGTGATGCAGCATGAGAAAGCCCTGACTGGTCATTGTTGGCTTTGAAGACAGGACGGGTCCACAAGCCGAGGAATGCCAAGAACCTCTAGAAGCTGGAAGAGGCAAGAAAACAGACCCTTTCCTAGAACCCCTAGAAAGAAATGCAGCCCTGCTACATCTTGATTTTATCCCGGTGAAACCCATTGTGAACTTCTGACTTCCAGAACTGTAAGATAATAACTGTAAGATGTAAGCTACTAAGTCTATGATAATTTCCTACAGCAGCACCAGGAAACTAGTACAGTCACTGTTGGTGGAGCTGGAGAGGAAAGAGGCCATGTCTAGTGACATATACACACCTCATCAAAGTTCTAAATCACTCCCATAGGTGACGAAGAGGGAACGTCTTATCAACTTATTAATTATGACCAAGAGATAACTTACACGGGTATGAAGCTCTTCGTTGATGGATTCTTTTTTATTGGTCTTTCTCACATCCAGGTACCTGACCAGAGGGCCAATTGTGATTCCCTAGATCATAAACCACAAAATAAAGCATTTTGTTGTAGTGAAGACTGTCAGGATAGAGAGCAAATCTATTGCAAATTTAGAACTTCCAATTTTAATGTCTTTGTTTTGTACTAGTTTCTCCTGGATAAATGCTCCAGTGTTTACTTTAGTTCTTACTTAATACCTTTACACGCTGCAATAAAAATAGGCCTGATGTCTATAATTTAAAGCAGGGATTTAGTTTCATTCCTTAAAATAACCTCCCATTAGTTTGCTGAGAGCTAATACCAGCTATAATAAAAACTATTTAATACCAATTGTTACCTCATTTTCAGCAATAGACATCAGGCGAGCTATCATTCACCTGTACAAAGGGATATTTTGATTGATATCTTTTATCAATTAAAAGGTCCCAAAATGTCAAGGTTACAGGAGGACCAAAAACACGATCTAGAAATATTTGGGAATTTAGTTTGGGCACTTGTCTGAAAATCAGATAAAGTGTCCCTTTCTTGGTATTTTACTAATTTAATACACAATCCTGAGAAGAATCAACTTATTTCAAATATGAAAGAAATTCTACCAACCTGAATAAATACAGTAAAATATATAACTACTAGAGTAGCAGTGACAAACATTTTCTTCCTAGGAAAAAGAGATAGAGGAAGCAAAAACGCAAGTGAAAAACTTCCAGCTCCTCGGACACCACTGTAGAAAATTATGCACTGGTCCTTGATGGAGAAGGGGAAAGTCCGAAACTGGTTACTGATATAGAAGAGAGCAAACACGCCTAGAAGGGGGGAAATACGTATTAGAGCAGAGGGTCACGAACGAGGAGACAAAGCAGCATTAGTGAACCCAAGTCGTGTGCATGTGCCCACAAAACAAGGCAACCTAATTCCATCACACCCATGGCAGTCTGTCCCAAACAGAACAGCGTACAAAACTTTTTACTTCTTGGGTAGCTGTGAGACGGCAGTGCTTCAAGTCAGAAGTGTTCTCTGGTAGTTTCCCAGCATGACTGCCTCTGTGCGTGTGCACGTGTGTGTGTGTGTGTGTGTATTTAAAGTAATAAATCTTGATACTTTTGATATAAGAAATGGTATATATTTTCTAATCTATTTTATAAATTTTGCTCAGCCTTTCAAAACTAAGAAAAGCAAGGGTATCACTTGGAGGGTAGAAGCATTTTTAGCAGCTCATACTCTCCCTGGGTCAGCAGAGGAGGTGTGTGATTTTGAAGGTGAGATTAGCCCTCGCAGTGCCTGGGGTCTGTGCAGGTGAGCAGATCTTTTGTGGTTGGTTTGGTTCTTCTTGAGGATCAATGCAAAAAAGAAAGGAAGTTGGCAAGGGGTCCAAGGAGGGGTTTCTTACTGTCAGTAAGTGGAAGGTGGAGGGCAGGAGAGCTTGCTGAAAACACAGAGGTGTTTTCTACCACATTGGTTTTTCATCCCCATGTGGCTGAGCTGCCACCCATGCAGTGGTTCCTAGTGAGAAAGGTCCCTTCACTGATGCTCTGACTCATCAAAGCAGAGGTTTCCCTGGAGAACAGTAAACCTCTCGGTATCCTCATGTGGTTTCTAATCGCACAGACATCACAGCAAGCATCACTGACGTTAACTCTACTGCCCTGTAGATCCCCACAGTACTAGAACTGAAAGGGACCTAACAAATTTGTCCACACCCACTGTTTTGTGGTTGGGGAAGAAGCTTTTGAGCTTCTGTCCAAGGTTAAATAGCTAGTTAGAAACAGTGATAGGACTTGATGTGACATTATAAATTTATACCAGAGTACCCTTAATTCTTTTCTCTCCTGAAGACCAACAGGCACATATATTCAGAGTTATTTTAATGAATATTTTTAATATTTCTACATTCTTGTTATTCTTTCCTAGCATCCTCTGATAGTAGGGACACTGACAGTGCAGGACACAGTAAAATTTAATTTTTCTCATCTTGTTTTGTTTGTCCCGGCTCCTCCACGGGCTAGTCCTGTGACCTTGGGCAAAAGTCAATCTTTTCATGTACGCATCTTCTCATCTGCTTTCTGGAGGTACTGAGTACTCACACCAGAAGGTGGACGTAAGGTTTAATAATTTAATATCTATGAATAACATAAAGCACGACCTTCTATGTTGTAAGCCTTCATGAGTTGAACTATTCTTAGCTAGGATGAGTCAGGCAGGAGTGGGAGAGCTGGACTCCGACACCTGGCTCTGTCCCTCGCTGTGACGTGGCCAAGTCATTCTCCTGGGAACTGTTACATCATTTCTCTCAGATGGAAAATGAAGGAGCTGGGTGGCTGGTCACAAAGCATCGTGAGGTCTCCCCAGCATTAATCTCCCAGCTGGTTTCTATGCCTGTTGGCTGGGCAGAAGCTCTGAGGTGGTACTCTTGACATGAACCCTACTGTCCTGTAGATCCCTACAGTAGTAGAACTGAAAGGGACTTACGAAATTTGTCCAGACCCACCATTTTGTGGTTGGGGAAGAAGATTTTGAGTAGTTAACTATCTGTCCAAGGTCAAATAGCTAGTTAGTAATACTGGTAGGACTTATGAGATTATAAATTTATATCACAGAATCCTTAATTCTTTTCTCCCCTGGAGACCCAATAGGCACATATATTCAGAGCTATTTTTATGAATATTTTTAATATTTCTACATTCTTGTTATTCTTGCCTAAATCCTAAAAACCATTCTAAATTTAGAATGGATATGTTCAAGATGAATTCTGAGCCATTTCTCCTAATTTCTCTTTGAGCAATTGGCTTGAAAATACTGGTCAAATTCACGTAAAAAAATGCTTCAAATATTGGTTGAAGTCATTTAAAATTATAATGTCTTCTAATCAAAAGGTAAAGCATATCTTGTAGTTCAGTACTGAGTGTTCTTTCTAGCTCCAGAAACATAAATATACAAGTTAAATTAAAAGCCATTAGTCAAGACACCTCGTGTTTTTAAGTTAGGCATATTTTATAGGGGTGACACCAGTTACACTGTAGAGTTGCCTTTGCTAAGCACTTTTCAAAAATAGAGATTCACTTCCTTTGTTTTCTATATATCACACTCAACCCTTCACTAAAACCACTTGTAATATTTAGGAGACGGTTTTCTAACAGTACTTGCCTTACAGTTTGTGAGATCTCACTTTTCCTGTAACAAAAGTATAAAAGAAAGCCCGCAGTTTATAATCTGCGTCTGATTTATGGTGCAAGAACTCATAAGCTGGCAAAGAAGTGAAGAGCAAGGGATGAATGTACTGAGTTATATTTAAATGTGTAAATGTGAGAGTTTTCTCTCAATTAAAAACAAGTGCTCCTGCTTCAGCCTTGCTTCAGTGCAGAACCTTATCGGCCAGTGATTATTCTGAACTGATTGAGGAAGCAAATGGGGAACATTCCTGGTCACTACAAGGTACCCAAACCCCCCTAACCAGTAAAACCAGTTGGCATCACCCCATTGCTTTGGCTTTAACCTTGCAGGAAGGAATAAGAAAAATAAAAAAAGAAGCAGGTGGGACTCTCTGGGCCCTGCTGTGTCTTACTGATGGCTCTCCAGATCTGGCAGAAGGCCAGGGTGAAGCAGACGAAGGCCCAGTTCCACTCGTGGTTCTTCCCCACGGTGGACACGCCCATGAACATGAAGATCAGGGTCTCGCTGACGCTGCTCAACATCTTCATGAAATACTTGATGGTCGTGTAGGATGTCTGGGACACGTTTTCTTCGACGTACTTTTTCATGGTCACTGCACAGGCTGTGATTCTGCAAAAGGAAAAGAGTCTCAGGGAGAAGCCACAAGACCTTGCCCCTCATTGGAAAGTCCTCCCTATTGGTGATGGCACAGAGACACAAATCCTGTTTCTATCCAGAGAGAACGTCTTCTCCAGTCCTCTTTCTGGCTGCAGGTTTTTCCTGAGATTTTCTTTCTTCTTCCTCCCTAAGGGGTCTTGCACAAGTTGAGTGTGGTAGGGAAGGTGGGCTTGACATGGTTTTCCTGCAACAAAATGGCTCACAATTCATGCACGAGCCAGAAGCAGGACTGTTTTTATTTTGCTCCCTCCACCCCCATCATGAGCTCTGTCAGCCCCACCTCGTACGCTCTACTTCACCTGCCTTAAACCAAAATAACCCAGTGCAGTTACCTAGAAAGAATACTTCAGCGAGAGACCCCCTCACATTGTAATGTTTCCTACAAAATTTTAATGAGAAATTTTTCCTTTAAAATGTTTTGTTCTAGAGTCACTTAGCAAGTCTGGATGGGAAAGAAAGGACTTTGCCTTGTCTAAGTAGTTTGCTCACTTCTAAGGTGGGAAAATGATGAGTGCCTAGACTTTACTGTATTTAATTAAGATAAATATTTCTATACAATAACATTGTGCCCAAGTGGCTGGGTATGAGGATGATGTCATAAAGAAGGCAACATGATCAGATACGATAAGCCAAGTTGAGAAGCTTCATTCCAAGATCTACACAAGGATAAACATTTCAAAGATCTTTTCATTAGGAAAAAAAATCTGAATGTCTAGTCTTATCCCATCTACCCAGTTTCACTCCACACTGACCAGTCCTGGAGCTGTGATGTGATTTGAGGGAAGTAGCAGAAGGCAGAGCCCAGGAATGATAGTAGCTCACGGCACGCTTCCCTTTAACTTTAAAATAATGCATTTTTCAAGGAAAAAAAATAACGACTGAAGTGAGACTTTAACCTTGAACCTCCCCCAGCTCTTCTCTGCACCAGCTTTTCTGAGAGTTATAAATTGACCTTATAATTGCTATGCAGGAAAATCACCAGAACAGAGCAAAAGCAAATGCTGGAGAGAACATTTGTTTGGCAAAGGACCTGAATTGGATTTTACAAAAGTTCAAAAAACCTGGATCCTGAAACGCTTTTGAAGATTGGCATTAGGAGTCAGGCCTTTCTCAAAGCCTGGTCCACCAGATGTGGTCCTAAACTCTCTTTTATTGGATGAGAGGTGGTCCTTGGTTTGTACTCACGCCAGGATGCCAGAGAGATAGAGCGTCTCAGCCACTAAGTAGGACAAGTAGCTGAACATGAAGACGATGAGGGGTTCAATTGCTGAGATGTTCTGAGTGAAACGTGTGATAAACGCAGAAATGAATCCAAAAATGACGCCGAAAAACACTCCCCCGCACCCCACGATAATGAATCGGGCACATCCGGCCAAGATGTCCACAGGTTCTATGTCTTCAAATTTATGCATCTTTGTGAAGGCGATTAAGATGTTATATAAGACCTAGACAAAAAGAAAATGAGAAAACAGAAAAGTAAACATGAATTAGAAATGAGAAACAGCTTACACACAGATTCTTAACTTTGTGTCCCACAAAAATTACAGAACAAGAAGTATTAACACGGCTGCCTAACATTCAAATGCCTTCCAGATAATTTAAGTTTATTGTTTCTCCGAGTAAGAAGTATGACACTCACAGCTTTCAATCACTGAGCACCTACTACGTGCCAGTCTCTTCACTAAGCTCTGTGTCATTATCAATCGATTTCCTCTGGCTCCAGATGCACCCTCCAACATAGGCTTGGTAATATGCAATGACATTCCATTATTTCTCCTTTAAAATGAGCACCATGTTAAGCTTGCTCAACTGAGGGGCATTGCAGGAGGTAGGGGCTTCCTGCAACTTCCGTGGGAGGGATGAGAGTCAGCCATGTGTGCGTGAGAGCTTCCAGGGGGTCCTGTCAGGGCCACAGGGCCTGCAAGTGGTCCCTCTGCCACCTTGCATCCTCCAGCTGACTGATGAACTCTCCACACACCACTTGACACAGGACAAAAAAGCCCCAGCATGACGCTGGTGCAGCATGCCTGTGGCCAGGGGTCCACCTCCGCAGGCTTCCCTCTGTGAACCCAGCCATGCAGTCTGCTCCTCTGAAGGCCCCCTGGCCCCTCTTGAACCCAGGCTCCCACTGCCCAGTGCCACTGACTGCAGAAGACTGCTCCCTGTCTGCCCTCCTTGCTCGCCCGTCAAGTCCAGACCAGCTCTAGCTTGGCTAAATCAGCCAGCTTCTCTGCTGTCCAGTGGCCCATCCACACCTTCTCCAGGGAGATCAGAACCCCTTCCAAGTTTGTCCTCCTTTGGGGGTCATCCCTCAGCCCTAGGGTACCCTAAAAAGTTTTCTTACATCTCGTTTATTATAGTTTTTTTTTTTTTTTTTTTTTTTGCGCTACGCGGGCCTCTCACTGTTGTGGCCCCTCCCGTTGCGGAGCACAGGCTCCAGATGCACAGGCTCAGCGGCCATGGCTCACAGGCCCAGCCGCTCTGCGGCATGTGGGATCTTCCTGGACCGGGGCACGAACCCGCATCCCCTGCATCGGCAGGCGGATTCTCAACCACTGCGCCACCAGGGAAGCCCATATAGTTGATAATTTTGATGTTAAAATTTCTCTGTTTAACCTACGGTGTGCTTTCTCTTTCTTGGTTGGACCCCACCTGCTTTCCATATACAGTATCTCATTAGAGTCCCCCAAACGACTCCAGTCCGCGTGATACACACTCCCCAATTTTCCTACGATTTCTCTGCTTATTTCCACATTCATATGAAGCTGCAGGGATCGGTTTATCGCTATTTCATGCCACTTGGCAACCCAGAACTTGGACTGAACTTCTGAAAAGTGGCCGCCTGCCACACAGTGAGACACATAAACAAGTAAAGTAAGATCAGTGCAGGACATGAAGACCTCTGAGGCCCCCAGACCCTGAAGGGTCCTGCTAAACCACAGCACACACCTGTCAACTTTGCTTACACCGAGACAAAATCAGAGCAGAGGGAGAAGTTAAACTCCAGGAAACCATGTCCGTGATGGTATTCTGTGCGCTGAAGAACTGCAGCAGTGCTGCGGGCCCTCCAGCACGCGCAGGTCTATGTCCCATTCATTCGCTCTCCTCCCTCACACTCTGCTCTCCCCTCCCCTCTGGGCGTCATCCCACACTCTGCCTCCTGCTTACTCCCTCTCCATCCCCAATTCATCTTTCCTGACAAAGACACTAGCGGCCCCTCTGTTCTTCAGGGTGCCCTCACAGCCTCTGCCTTCTGCTTTGGCTTCACCCCCAGGGCTTACCAAACTGCTAGCTGCCCTGTGCTCATGCTGACCCCTCAGCCACGGTCTGCTACCTGCACACAGCTGCAGCCATTTCTTCCCAGGTCCCCTTCCCGGTCCTGGTCCCCTTGGTGCATGGCCTCTGCTGATTTCCCATGACATCACCTTTGTGACTGAAGATCGATGTTTTCCCACGGAGAGGCTGGCAATGAACCATCACCTGCAAATTGTCCCTAGGCTGCTACCTTGTTCATGGTCATGATCATAAACTGTCAGGGTGCATTTAAAACAAAGCCCCCCCGCTTCATCTCATTTGCACTCTCTAGTCAACAGAGAGAAGCAGAAGAACCAGCTAGTCTGTGGGGATGAGCATCTCTGCTCTTGGGTGACCCGGAGCCATGAAGGAAACTCTTTACACACTGTTTGCTATCTGTTTGCACATGAAGATGAAGAATCGTATCCAGCCCAGCATTCGGCTTTGGAATGTGAGTAGGCGGAGAGGACCAGTCCTCAATGTAGCTCAGGTATTACCAATCCCCATCTAAGATGCTTCATCTAGTGAACTTTGTTGATGGAGGGGCGGGAACGTGAGGAAGGCATGCAATGACCCCTCTGCTCATGAGTTCTCGGTCCTCGTGCCCCTCTCCAGAGCAGCTTTGTCACATTGCCTTCTATGTTAGTTCCCTAGGGCTGCTGTGACAAAGTACCACAAACTGGGTGGCTTAATTCAGCAAACATTTATTTTCTCACTGTTCTGGAGGATAGAAGTCTAGAATCAAGGGGTGGACGGGATCATGCCTCCTCTGAAGGTGCTGGGGGGATGCAATCTGGAAAGCATGCCTTGGCTTGTGGACACATCAATCCCGTCTCTGCTCCTGTCTTCCTATAGTCTTCCTTGGATATGTCACCCCTGCGTCTTCACATTGCCTTCTTATAAGGACAACAGTCATTGGATTTAGAGCCCACCTTAATCCAAAATGAGCTCATCTTAACTAGTTATATCTGCAAAGAACTGTTTCCAAATAAGATCATATCCTGAGGTTCTGGGTGGACATGAATTTTGGAAGGGACTCTATTGAACCCAATACAGCTTTTGTAGCCAAAATGACCTTACAATGCAATTAACTTGTAAAATAGCCTAGAAGATCTTAGTTATATATCCTTTCAGGGCACAACTTCATTTCGAATTTCATAAGACCCATATCTGGGGCTTGTCCTCCAAATGGATTCATTATGCTTCTTTGGAGAGCCCAGGACACATGTTTTTCTGTGTCTGGATTAGTTCCCAATTTTTAGTGTACAATAATTATCAGCCAGTAACCTACAAACTCACTTAGGTAAGGGAAAGTGGACAGAAGGTTATAAACAGGTTTGTTTCTTATCCCAAAGAGATGTTTCCAGTAAATTTTCTGGAAGAAGGAGAATCTGGGGAAGGTGAAAAAGAAGAATCAGGAAGCTTGGTGCAAATTGGCCCAAGCAAGGACACACACACACACACACACACACACACGCGCGCACACGCGCCATGAGCATTGCCAATTTCTGAAATTAGGAAAGGGATTACTTTAAAAAAAAGAGAGAGAGAGACTTGTCGAAATCTCAAACCAGATTTAAGAATACACATACCGAAGTGCAGAAATTTTGGAAGATATAAAAGTACAAAGGAACCTCCCCCCATACAAAAATGTTACTTACTATTTCCCGAGAAAACCACTATAAACATTGTGTGTGTGTGTGTATATATATACACACATATATGTATATGTTCATATATATACAATATTATATATAATATAATATCTCAGCCAAAGACCTAGTGTGGCAGGGTTACTAAGGCAGGTCCATTTCCGGAAGGGGCGGGACTCCTCTGATGGGTGTCCTTGGCCTGAAGACTCCGGATGGGCTTGATAAACTCTTGTAGAAATGCATCCAGTTTCCCTCCATCCCTCTCTTTCCCCTGGGGTCACTCTGCTCTCCCTTCTCCCTGAACTCTATCTCCATTTTCTCTGGCAAGAGTGTCCCCTATAAACCTCTTGCACATCTAACACCCTCTGTGTGTCTGACGCATGGACGGCCTGAACGATATCTAGCTGTCTCCTTGTGTATCAACCATATTTTACAAAACTGCTGTAATATGGGTCTATTTTATTTAAGAAAAGTGAAGCCACGTTCTAAGAAAAATCCTGGCTGAGTGTTTGGAAGAAAATTGTGATTTATGGTTTCAAAACAAATCCAGAAGAACTTTAGTGGTTGTATCCCAACTCAGTGAGTTTGTTTAGTTCAATTTCACCTTTTGCCTGACCTCCGAGCAACCCACATATGGGTCTTAGAAGCCCTGGGCGTTGCACCTTTGGAGCTGTGCTCACGTTCCAAGGAGCCAGATGCTTGCCCAAGACTCAAAAAAGACGAGTTTGGGGCTTCCCTGGTGGCGCAGTGGTTGAGAGTCCGCCTGCCGATGCAGGGGACACGGGTTCGTGCCCCGGTCCGGGAAGATCCCACATGCCGTGGAGCGGCTGGGCCCGTGAGCCATGGCCGCTGAGCCTGCGCGTCCGGAGCCTGTGCTCCGCAACGGGAGAGGCCGCAACAGTGAGAGGCCCGCGTACGGCAAAAAAAAAAAAAAAAAAAAAAAAGACGAGTTTGAATGAGTTAAATTGGGACCTGGGAGTTTATCTGACTCTCAGACCCAGAGGAAACTCAGGGAGTATGATTGAGACTCAAAGATTTGCATGTTAAGGCCACAAACGAAAACTCTGTTGCATAGCTCTCCAGATTATAAGTAGCTACCCCCTCTGTTCCTAGGGCCTGGGAAAGTCAACGGGGCCAGCCCTGTCCCCGGACACCAGGGCACCCTGCCAGGAAGAGGCCGTGGCAGTTTCAGAAGCTAAAGTGGTACATATAATTAAGAAGACTACACTTACAGACACAATCTATATGACTGCACGAAAAACAATTCTTATCTTTCAAATTATACGGCTCTGGATGTCATTACGGTTGTGAAAGATTTGCTTTGGACTTCTTTCAGATCGCAATCATGTGTGTGTATTTTTTACATATTGAAAGGAAAAACTCAGCCGATGCTAAAGCCCAAACACGTCCTTGACACTAAGGGAAAACAAGATTAGATTCACCCTCTCCACTCAGTGGGGAGGAGCAATATTGGGACATAGTAAGAAATATATATTTTGTCTTTGTCCCCAGTAGCCGGCACAGAGTTCCTAAAAATCTTGTAATTCCCTGAGTGGTACGGAGGAGAGGAGCATCTTTGTTATTTGTAATGAGCCCCTTCCAACCACTCCTGAGTTTATGCTAATGAGGTGACTCTTGCCTGGGTTTCACCCCACCCACACCCCGCCCCAAGGAGGGGCACTGGTTGCCATAGGGACCAGCCAAGTGAGTAAAGGGTTGTAACTTTCATCCCCACCCCCTAACCTCCAGGAAGGGGAGAAGGGCTGGAGCTTGATTTCAATAAACAGCGGCCATGGGGGACAATGGATACGTGCACAGGTACGGCTGAGTCCCTTTGCTGTGCACCTGAAACTATCACAACATTGTTAATCGGCTATATTCTAATATAAAATAAAAAGTTAAAAAAAGAATCAGTGGCTAATAAATTAATCAGTCATGTCTATGTAATAGAACCTCCATGAAAACCTAACCAATGGGGTTCAGAACGTTTCCAGGTTGGTGCTAGGAGGGTGGTGCCCCTGGCAAGGACACGGAAGCTCTGCACCCCTTCCCACCTACCTCACCCTACGCATCCCTTTCATTCGGCTCTTCCTGAGTTGCATCTTTCCTAAGAAACGGGCCATAGAAAGTAAACGGGTTTTCTGAGTTCTGTGAGCTGCTCTAGCAAACTGTCAAACCTGAGGAGGGGTTGTGAGAACCCCCAATTTTACAACCAGTCAGTCAGACATATGAGAGGTCCAGTCTCGGAACTGGTGTCTGAAGCTGGAGAGTCTTATGGGACTGAGCCCTCAAGCCTGTGGGGTTTTGGGGTTTGTGCTAATTCTGCGTGGTTAGTGTCAGAACTGAATTAAATTGTAAGACACCAAGGTGGTAACTGGAGAGTGGGTATGGGAAAAAACACGCACACATTTGGTGTCAGACGTGACGCTGTAAAAAAAAAAAAAAAACAGTTCAGAGAAGTCTCAGAAAATGGTCCTTTCCTGTTACTTTTAACAAGCTCACCAACCTCCCAAGATCATAGTACTGGTAACCCTTTATGGATACCACCGTAAAAGTTTGCAAAGCCCTTCCAACACACAGAATGATGACCAAGGACAGCAGCCCACCACCCAAGCCTTAGCAGAGGTGGAGAGTCGACTTCAAACGTGCTGATATATTTTTCTTGATCAATTTTATTGAGGAATGAGTTACATATGGTAAGCTGCATCTAAAACAAATGAACTCTGGCCACTGTGTACACCCGTAAGATAACCACAGTCAAGATCTAGAACAATTCCACAAACCCAGAAAGGTTCTTCATTCCTTTTTAAAAGTCCATCCATCTCTCCAACCCTGACACCAGGAAACCACCGTTCTACTGTTGTCACCATAGATTAATTTTTATTTATATAAATTGAATAATAAAGTAAAGACCCTTTTGTGTTTGGCTTCTTCAACTCAGCAGTTGTTGTTACAGGGATCAGTGGTTCATTCCTTTTTATTACTGAGTAGTATTCCACTATATGGCTAAAGCGCAATTTGTCCATCCATTCAGTTGTTGAAGGACATTGGTTTCCTGCCTCTGCCCACCACCCAGCTTTTGCTCTTGGAATATTGCTGCTATGAACATTCACGTACAACTCTTTTGCACAGAGTTATGTTTTCATTTCCCTTGGGTATACAGGAGTAGAATGGGTAGGCAGCGCTGTAGATACAAGTTAAAAATGTAAGAAACTGCTGTCTCCATCTATACAGGCGGCTAGAATACCATAGACTGGGTAGCTTATAAACAACAGAAATTTATTTCTCACAATTCCGGTGGCTGCCAAGGCCAAGATAAAAGCACCAGCAGATTCAGTGGTGAAAGCGATTCAGCGGTGAAAGCCTGGTTCTTAGATAGCTGTCTTCTCACTGTGTTCTCACATGGCAGAAGGGGCGAGGGAGCTCTCTGGTGTCTCTCTTATGAAGACACTAATCCCATTCATGAGGGCTCCGCTCTCATGACCTAACCGCCTCCCACAGGCCCCACCTCCAAATACCATCACATTGGGGATTAGATTTCAACATATGAATTTCCGGGGGACACAGACATTCAGTCTGTAGCAACTACCAAATTGTTTGCCAAAGACATTGGATCGTTTTCCATTCCTGCCAGGAATGTATGAGATTTCCAGTAGTTCCATATCCCATCAGCTCTAGCCACTCTGATAGGCGGACTCTCAACCACTGCGCCACCAGGGAAGCCCCGATCACTCCTATTTTTGAAAGCGTTTATGAAGAATAAGTTTTTCCTTAAGATACAGGCAAGATGTCTTATAGCTTTTAATTTATTATTTATTCTATTATTATCATTTATTATTATTTTTACTATTGCCTTTATTTTACTTACTTTAGATTTACCTTGCTCTCCTTTCTTTAGTTTGAAGAAATTACCTGAAGAAGTAGACCATATGTCATTGATTTTAGAACTTTAAAATCTTTACTATAAGCATTTAAAGCCATACATTTTCCTCTGGTACATCATTACCATTTGTTAAATGTATTTTTTAATTTCCCTTGTAATTTCTTGTTTGAATCATGGATTACTTAGAAGTGTATTGTTTAATTTCTAAATATTGGGATATTGCTTAATGTAATTTATTTTTAATTTACTTCTGCTGGGGACAGAGTGCACACTGATTGCACGGCTTGTAAATCTATTGAGGCTTTTTTTTACAGTCAAATATGTGGTCTTTTTTGATGAACATGGTATTTGAACTTGAAAAAAATGTATGGGGCTTCCCTGGTGGCGCAGTGGTTGGGAGGCCGCCTGCCGATGCAGGGGACGCGGGTTCGTGCCCCGGTCCGGGAAGATCCCACATGCCGCGGAGCGGCTGGGCCCGTGAGCCGTGGCCGCTGAGCCTGCGCGTCCGGAGCCTGTGCTCCGCAACGGGAGAGGCCACAGCAGTGAGAGGCCCGCGTACCGCAAAAAAAAAAAAAAAAGTATGTGTTGTAGTTGCTGGGGACAGCGCTCTATGAATATCAGTTAGAAGAAGGTGGTTGAAAGCGCTCGGCTCCTCAGTGTGTTGCTGCCATTTTGCCTATCTGTTCTATCATTTTCTAAACGAAAAGTAGTAAAACTCTTGCTGTGATTGTGGACTTGTCATTTCCTTCCTTTAAATTTGTCCACTTTTACTTCATGCCCTACTACGGGGTGCATACCCGTGCATCACTGTTAGGTGTTCTGGATGAATTGACATCTTTTTGTCATTATGAAACATCCCTCTTTATCTTTGTAAAATGTTCTACCTTTGCGTCTATTTTAATTGACATTAATATAACCACACCAGCATTCTAATGCCTGGTCTACCATACGTCTGGTGTAGTTTTGCATCCATTTATTTTCAGCTTGTCTGCATCTTTATAGTTGTGTTTCCTGCAAATAGGATGTACTGGGGTCTTGCTTTATAATCAATTCTGATAATCTTTGACCTTTAATTGGAGTGTTTAGTCTACTAAGATTTAGTATAATTATTGTCATGCTTGGATTTAGATCTACCATTTTATTACCTGTTTTCTCTTTTCCTCCTCTGGTTTTGTTCTTTTCCTGCATTCATTTTGATTATTTGAATACTTTTTAGAATTCTTTTATAATTTTATTATTAGCCATACCTCTTTGCATTATGTTCACTGGCACTCTACAATATAACATTCTTAACTTTTTACAGGACACTCTGGGTTAACACTATACCACTTCACATAAATTAAGAAAACTTATAACCATGTAGGTTCATTAAACGTACTGACTTTTAACTATCCTTAAGAACTGGAGTGAAAAAGCTCTTCATAATATTAAATCTCCTGGATTTCTTTGACCCTGAGAGCTGATAGCTTAATGATAACTGATTGCATACTTTTGACTACCAATCCCCCTAGACTTGATAACCACAGTCGCCACCGTGTTCATGGCTCCTTGTAAGAGTAACATCTATGACAAAGCATCTGAGGGGGAGGGGACTTGTGTGGCTACAGTACTTTCAACCAGAGACCTCTCATTCAAGAACAGGAGTTGACAGACCCTTGAGAAATGCGTTCATAGACTAGGGACCACGAAGTAGCTTGAGGTGAACCCTCTGTTCAGTTATGAGCTGTAGCAACCATGTCTTCTGAGAAGTATGGAGATAATGGACCAGGTGTGGATGAACAGAGAAGTCTAATGAGGCAGATGAAGAGATTATGAGAGGCCATAAGGAGGGATGGGTTATGAGCACAAAAAACTGTGAATAATAAAAGCTAAGGAGTAGAGGACAGATGATGGAGGAGATTATGTGGAAGCTACTTGGAGAGGGAAGAGAAATGCAAAGATCTACAAAAATGCAGCAGAGTCTGAGCAAGTGGCCAAGTTGCATCTATGGAGGGGCTCTGGAGTAAGAATATGATAGTTATTAGCACTGTTCACACAGTATTTCTTTTCCTTCAAGGCATCTGATAGGACTGCATGTCCAGCTTCTACCATGTGACTCTGCCTGGCCAAATTTTGTGTTTAAATGAGTTTTGAGCAGAAGCGATATGTCCTTTACGGGACTGGGCATTTGTTTCAGAGGTGAGGCTTTCCATGAATCTCCTCTCCTTCCCTCTGGCACAGAGACCGGCAGTGCTCAATACAATGGCTGCTCTATAAGCCCAGATCCTGAAGAATAGAATGGAATGGAATGGAATAGAATGGAATAGAATAGAATAGAATAGAATAGACAGAGGGCTCTGTTGGCCAATAGAAGACAAGAAGTGTAAGTAAGAAATATACCTTTGCTGCTGTAGGCCACTGAGGTTTGGAGGGAGGTTTATTACCAGAACATAACCTGGTCCATCCTGACTGTAAGATAAGATCTGAAATCACTAAAACCAGCTAGGTTCTAGTTACAGCCTTTGTGAGACCCCTCATGAAGCACTTCCTATTCCTGGGTTACTGCGGGATCTTCTATGGGATGAATTATGTCCCTCAAAATTCATATGTTGATGTCTTGGGCTTCCCTGGTGGCTCAGTGGTTAAGAATCCACCTGCCAATGCAGGGGACATGGGTTCGAGCCCTGGTCATGCAGCGGAGCAACTAAGTCCATGTGCCACAACTACTGAGCCTGCACTCTAGAGCCCGTGAGCCACAACTACTGAGCCCACGCACCACAACTATGGAAACCCGTGCCCCTAGAGCTTGTGCTTCACAACAAGAGAAGCCACTGCAGTGAGAAGCCAGTGCACCACAATGAAGAGTAGCCCCTGATCGCCGCAACTAGAGAAAGCCCACGCGCAGCAACGAAGACCCAATGCAGCCAAAAATAAATACATAAATAAATAAATTTTAAAAAATTATAAAAGAAAATTCATAAAGTCTTAATTGCAGGATGTTACTGGATTTGGAAATAGGGTCTGTAAAGAGGTGGTTAAGTTAAAATGAGTTCTTAAGGGTGGGGCCATTAATCCAATAGGACTGGTGTCTTTATAAGGAAAAGGAAGAGACACCAGGAGTGCACACAGAGCAAAGGCCACTGCGAGGACAAAGCAAGTGATTGGCCACAAGCCAGGAAGAAAGGCTCCAGCCTCCAGAACTGTGAGAAAATGCATTTCTGCTGTTGAAGACACCCAGCTTGTGGTATTTTGTTATGGCAGCCTTAGTGGACTAATAGAAGATCTATGTCTTCCTGATTGTCTTGTGTATCTTTTAAATTAATCCTTATTGCTTGAGCTTGCCATAAACCCAGTTCCTTAAAAAAAAAGCCTAACTAAGTACTGACTCTACACCTGTAAAAAAGCATTGGTGTGTGCACATCGCTGATTCGCTTTGTTCTGCCACAGAAACTAACACAGTATTGTGAAGCAATTACACTCCAATAACGATCTATTAAAAAAAAAAAACGTTGTAAGTTCAGAGTCACAGCACAGTACAGCAGAAATGATCTTCACTGTACATCAGATGCTGGAAAGGTACGGAGAATAACACACACACACACAAACTGTATTCATCAACCTGACACAGGAAATTAAATAATGAATCCCGTTAATTTTCCATTTTGTATGAAAGGGCACTGGCACGTTCAGTTGTCACAGAGCAGTTCCTTGGCAACCACTTTCTTTGACTATTAAAAGAAATTAACTAAGAAATAAGAAACCCAGCAGTTACGTAGCAGTCTCCAGAATGATGGAACCAGAAAAAGACAAATAGCATATGGTATCGCTTATATTTGGAATCTAAAAAAAAATGATACAAATGAACTTATTTACCAAACAGAAACAGACCCACAGACATAGAAAACAAAGTTATGGTTACCAAAGGGGAAGTTTGGGATTAACATATACACACTACTGTGTATAAAATAGATAACCGACAGGGACTTACTTTATAGCAGGAAGCTATACTCAACATTTTGTATATGGGAAAAGAATCTGGAAAAATATATATATAACTGAATCACTGCTGTACACCTGAAACTAACACAACGTTGTTAATCAACTATACTTCAATTAAAAAACAAAGCTAAAAAAAGGGACGAAGGGAAGAAGCTTTTATACTTCACTCCTTAAAGGAAGGGAAAAAAGATCTGAAACTCAGGACAGGAGATTAAACATGGGATCTCCCGACTCTCTTAGGACTGACATCCTTGATCATTAGCTGCTTATAATCTCAGAAAGACCAGGAAGATGACGTAAGCGGAGGTCAGAAAATTTAACAAAGAGAAGTAAGTGGTAGGATTTTATTGATTTAGGGCGCAGCAAAGATGTTTCTTTATGGAAATTCTTTTCAATTGAAAAAGTCTGAACATTCTCCTCAGTCTGAAGAACAGCAGGGGAGAGGACTGGCCGTATTTCATAGCTGCTATTCCCACCTACCTGCCAATGGCTCCTACATACGTATCTCCCTCCAATCTTTCCCCCAGGCTCCAGACTTCTATCTCTAAAACTATGTAAAATTTCTTTTCAGTGGCCTGTAGGTAAATGAAACTTAGCAGTTCAGAGCTAATAGCAATCACACACCCACACCCACCCCTGTTCCTCAGCCATGATCTCTTCAAGGAACCACCCAGCCTGGCCCCTCTGAGTCTGAGCAATCTTCCCCTCCCATCACCTCCATGCCAACTTGAAGCAAACGCCCAGAGGACTGACTTTCACCATCTGGTGCTAGTACACCTGCAGGACAGGAAAAGTCATTGTAAGGCTGTTTAACCTCCAAACTTTTTAAACTATAAAAGCAAACATCAGTTGTGACCAGTAGATGTCAATTCACTGAAGACTAGCTCAGTGACTTGCTTCTTCTGAGAGGGTCAGTCTGGCACAGTGGAAATGTTACCGAGTCCAAATTTGCTCTGCTGGGCGCACAACAGGCTAATAAACTGGACACAAGGTGCTGGGCAGACTGAGAAGATGGCAGACTAGTGTCTCAAAATAACCATCTTTTCGGGGTTTGGATGCCAGTTTCTTTTATAGCACAGAGAGGGGGAGGAGATGAGGAAGTAAAGTAAAAAGGCCATAAGATTTGCAAACACCCCCTGGAATGGCCAGCCTTGGGGAGGGAATGTGTTCATTTCTTCTTTCTTGCAGCCATTCGCAGGTGGACATGGTCCGGATGCTTCCCTGAACAAAGGCACTTTGGTTTAACCTTCAGGCAGAGGGGCAGGGTTCCCCCAGGCAGGCCATTGTGTATAGACAGTGTCCTTTTAGTGAAAAAAGCAGCGAAAGCAAAGATTAAAGTTAAAAAAACAGAGCCAACATGGAGTCAGATTTGGCCCTTCTCTGTTACAGAAGGAGCAGTTTCTGAGAAAAAGTACTGCTCAGTCATTTTTTTTATGAATGAATGAATGACGAATGAATAAATGAAAGATTCAGACTCAAGGGAACTCTGTCTCGATCAAACAGGACTGAACTTTGAAATAAAGTAGTTGGATTTCACGAGCTCTCCGTTTTCTCCCGTGCTGCTGGTATAATGCTCGCTTACGTGATCCCAGGTGAGTAGGAGGGAACTGGGGCAAACCACAGCCTGGGGACAGAACCAGCGGCTCCGTCTCTGACCCGTCACCTGGATGTGATGTGACAGAGCCCGCCGCAGGACAGGTTCTGCCAGAGACCGTTCGTTTTACGTAATCATTGAGGAAGCCACGGGGGAACAGACTAGCTGCTCACCACGTCCTCCAAACGGCCAGCTCGTGGCACTGCTCACATGACCCTGAGCAGATTTCTTCCACACCAAAGCCCGACACACCTGACACACCCTTGAGGACGCATGCAGGCGTGCTCTTTGGGGCGGGAGAGTCTCTTGAAAACCACTGAACTAGGAAACTCTTGGCTGTCTGGAGTCCCCAGCTTAGAGTTTGCTTTTCTACCGAGAGGTGTTTCTTTTCCAAATCCATTTCCATAGCTGCTCAACCCTACCTCCTGACAAAGGAAGGACACCTTGGTAACCAGCGAGGATCAGTTCTTCTTGTTGCCCTTGCGAACTGGAGTTAGTTCTAACCACCCACCAGGGGCTCACAGCTCAGGCTGCTGGAAAACCCACTTGTACCCCTCAGACTTCAATTAATCTGTTTCTTCAACCAGAAGACAACGAACCAAACCAGTGTTTCTGAAACAGATTTGAGGAATTCCACGGTTGAAGTGTCCCTCTGCGACCCTGCACTGCCTGAGCGCATCTCTGAACTATTTGTACGGGCCCAAGGAGCAGATCTTTCAGGCTTCTGGTTAACAAGAGCCTACAGCTGAAACCCCAGGCACGGTGAGGTAAAGGTGTCTCCCAGCTGGGAAAGCTTAGCAGTCAAATTTGGCTTCTCTGTTGGTGAACATCTGACCCCCCGAACATCCTTGTTTGCTGGGGCCAACCCTGGGCTGCCCTCTGCCCTTCATTTCTCCCAGCCCCTCCCACTGCCCAACCTGGTCCAAGCGCCAACCCAAGCTATTGTGTGTGTTGCATCATACAGACCCCCGCGGGCTCCACGGCCAGTACCGTAACTGATGACCAATGGCAGCTGTGATCTGAGGGGAAGCTCACCAGGCAGACCTCCAGCGGCTTTGATGAGAGTCAGGCCAGAAGGAAGATGCCTGGGCCCTGGGCCGGGTGGGCGCTTCCTTGTTGGTGCTAGGAGGGTGGTGCGCCTAGTGTCCATCTGGGGTTTAGGCCTGATCCCCATCTCCAGGCCGACAGACACCAACCAGATGGTCCATCTTGCGTGGAACCTCCCCTCGAACCCGGGAAGGGCAACGGGACTCTGATTCCTCACCCACCAGGTGCCGGCGTCTGTGTGTCTGATTTCACAGCCTCCACAGAAACACCCTCTGGGGTCAGACTAAACGTTCCCATTTTACACATGAGGAAGCGGAGGCACAAAAGGATGGAGTCATTTGCTCAAGACCACACTTGTTGGGTTCCGCCTCCCGTGTATACACCCACATTCTTGGCCAGAGGAAACTGTCTACTTGTAAAGGTATCTGCAGCCTCTCTCCTCCTTTCCTAGGAACCTGCAAAAATTGAAGGTAAATAAGGAGATAAAAAGAGGCCAAGAAAAACATTGCCCAACACTCCCCCAGAGAGAGTCTGTTCAGGTCTGTGTGCAGCGCTTCTCGCGGAAAAGCTGAGACCGCCAAGTCCAGACAGATGGGGCATCGCTTAGGCTGTAAGGAAGGCTCTGTGGCTCTCAGGCACTCATGGAGGTAGACTTCTATAAATAACACACCGACCCTGACACAGGTTCCAACGTGTGTGCTTCCTTCTCACACCATCAAGCAATTAACTCAATTTGACACCATCTACTTGGAGACAGGGTCGGATCCCACAGGTTGAGGGCTCAGCCCCACAGGACAACCTCTCCCCCGGCTTCAGATGCCCATCGCAGGTCCAGGTTGTCACCTGGGCTTCTAACCCACCGGCCATAGTTGAGAAGTTCCAACAACCCCACCTTGGGTTCGATTAATTTGCTAGAATGGCTCACAGAACTCAGAGAAACATTTTACTCACTAGATGACCGGTTTACTACAAAAGGGTCAAATGATATCGCTTATGTGTGGAATCTAGAAAAAAGGGTACCAATGAACTTATCTACAAAACAGAAGTAGAGTTACAGAGATGTAGAAAACAAACTTACGGTTACCAGGAGTTAAGGGGCGGAAGGATAAATTGGGAGGTTGGGATTGACATGCACACTCCTGTATATAAAATAGACAACTAATAAGGACCTCCTGTATAGCACAGGGAACTCTACTCAGTACTCTGTAATGACCTATCTGTACATGTATAACTGATTCACTTTGCTGTACACCTGAAACTAACACAACATTGTAAATCAACTATACTCCAATAAAACATTTTTTTTTTTAATTAAGAAAAAAAAAAGGAACTGCCAGGTGGGAGAGATGCTTAGGACAAGTTCTGGGGCAGGGGTGAGGCGCTTCCATGCCCTCTCCAGGAGCTCCACCCTCCCCGAATCTCCACCAACCTGGAAATTCTCCAAACCCAATCCTCTAGAGTTTTTATGGAGGCCTCATTACTTGCGGTTGGTTGATTAAATCACTGGCCATGGGTCACTGAATTCAATCTCCAGCTCCTTTCCTGGAGGTGGGGATTGTGGGTGGTTTAGAGAGGGAGACTGAAAGCTCCAACCCCCTACTCACAAAGTCCATTCCACTGGCAACCAGCCCCCTTCCTTAGGTTACTTAGGGGCTTTCCAAAATTCGCCTCATTAGCATAACAAAAGGCAGCTCTCTTCACTTAGGAAATTTCAAGGGTTTTAATGAGCTCTGTGCTCTGAATGGGGACAAAGCCCAAATATATATTTCTTCTTATAAATCATAATATTAGAAACACTTTGTACTGAACCCTGTGCCAGGCACTGTTTTAAATGCTTACCTGTATCAACTCACTTTAACCCTCAAACAACCTGATCTCCGGTTTACAGAAAGGAAACTAAGGCCCAGAGAGGTTAAGTCACTCATCTGAAGTCACACAGCTTACTAGTACAGGAGCCAGGACTAGAACCAAGGCATTTGGCCTCACTGTCCATGTTCTTGGGCACAATTTACTGCCTCTTGAATGGGATGTTCCTGGAGCTAGGACTTCTTTGAGGTAGGAAAATATAAACCAGGGAGAATCCTGGAGGAATCCTGGAGAATCCTGGAGGAAAATTCACCCTCAAATGAATGTTTTTAAAAATCTTTCCTGGATTAGACGCAGCTTCCTCTGGCAAGCTGTTCCCTGCCATCTAGCTTGGTTTGAGCTCGCCATGGCATCCTCACACCAGCAGGGTCCATGACCGTCCCCCACCACTGAGTGATGGGCAGAGGCGCACAGCTCATCTTTGCGCACACAGTGCCCAGGACAGCGTCCACAGACTCCACGAAGGTGCGGCAAGGAAGGACACTGAGACTCTTCTCTCCCTGCGTGCCTACCCGTGGTTGCATCCCACCTCTAGTCTTTAGTCTCAGGGAGCAATTCCAAAGTTCCATGATGGGAGCTGGTCAGAGGGGGTTTGCTGGCAGCTTTCCTGACAAATCCCAATTCAAGCGGAGTGTCACTCTTGGGAATCAGAGGAGGAGGGCTGTGGCCACAGCACAGCCTGGGCACAGCCTTTCCTAGGCAGGCTCAGCATCCGTGATGCTCAGAGCTCTCTGCTGGGTCCTACGATGATGGCGGGAGGACTTAGGAGACAAATTATGAGGGTCGACAAGGAACTAGTCAGCAAAGCTGGGCTGATAAAGGGATGCAAAGAGGAGATGAGAAGAGGTCAAAGGAATTCTAGAATAAGGGGTCAGGAAATTCAGGCTCTAATGCCAGCAATAAGAATGCATAATAAATAGAGGGGCAAATTGAATGAAAGGTATAAGGTCAATGCTAAGAAACTGTTGTTACTGATGGGGGGCTGGGAAAAGCAGTGGGACTATATCTTTTGGATATTGAGCCGCATAGAATAAATTATATTCAATAAATGACTTCCCTGACAGTCTGTGTGTTTATAATAAAAATAACAATGAAGAAACGTAAGCACCTGCAGATTGGTAATTCACCTGAGAGGCTCAAAGGACCAAGAAGGGCCAGTACAGACACGCGGGCACAGACGTGCCAACTGAAAATTGTTGCTCGCCGGCGGGTTCTACGAGGATGAAACCAATGGCCTCTGCAGTCGCTGACCTCAAACACCCCCTGAAAGGAGTTCAGGGCAGAGACCAGGAATGAGGCTCTCTGTGCCCCAGGTAGATAGTTTCAGGAGAAGATTTTATGAGCCCAATTTCTTGCATCTTCTCATATCTAGAAAAGCACTAAAATCATTAACGGTGACATCTGCTCTTCGTGAGTAGCGGCAACCTTCTGCCAAAGTGTGTGCTTTGACTCCACGAACCCCCTTCACCAATATCACATATATATGACCTCCCCTCTGACCTCTTTGGAGCAGTGCGTCCAAGCTCTCTGAGAGGCTATCTCCCAGGCTATGGTCCACATTTTGCCCCAGACAACTTAACTCACGACTTTCACATTGTGCAATTTTTTTCAGTTGATAGACATCTGGGGACAGGGGGGTCCTCTGCTCTTAAGCACCGTATACTGCTCCTTCACAAAATGGGGGCAGCAATCCTGCCACAGTAGGTTGTTATAAAGCTCTAAGAAGAAAATGCAGATAAAATGCCTGCCAGTGTGACTAGCCCAAGGGTCCTGCTCAGAAACTTTATTGCATTGCAGCTCCCTCTACCACTCTCTCGTCCACCTTATGCCTAGAGAGTGGACTACAGTGGCAGCAAGATGCGAAATGAAGACATCACCAGAGGAAGGAGGGAAAGAAAGTGGTGGGGAGAGAGGGAGGGGTGAAGAACCAGCATGAAGTAGGAGTTAGGAGCAGAGATGCTCTGGAGCCAGGCTGCCTGGGTTCCAACCTCAGGGGGGGATGCCGACACCTCCCAGGTGAGGTGGAGGAGGGGACATGGGGCAAAAAGATGATAGAAACCGTGGTGGCATCACCTTGCTGCTTACGCAGCAAATTGATGCAGGAAAACCCGGGAGGAATACAAATATAAGAACGATCTGCCTACAATACACGAAGCAGTGCCGTGTTTAAAACCAAATGCTTGGGCTTCCCTGGTGGTGCAGGGGTGGAGAGTCCGCCTGCCGATGCAGGGGACGCAGGTTCGTGCCCCGGTCCGGGAAGATCCCACATGCCGCGGAGCGGCTGGGCCCGTGAGCCATGGCCGCTGAGCCTGCGCATCCGGAGCCTGTGCTCCGCAACGGGAGAGGCCACAACAGTGAGAGGCCCGCGTACTGCAAAAAAACCCCAAAACCAAAAACCAAATGCTTGCTAAGAGGGAGCCAACCACCGTGCATGTCCCTGAGTTGGTGTGATAAAAAATAATAGCCAACATGCCTGGAGTTCTCACTGCATGCTGAACACTCACTATACTGACAGCTTAATGGGAATTTTCCAGTGGCCCTACGAGCTAAGTAATACCATCACCCCAATTTTACAGAAATTAGGCACAGAGATGACCAGAATCTTGCCCGGAGCCACATACTGGACTTGGCCAAGTTCTGTTTTGGAGAAAGCACTGGATTCCCTACCAACTGGACATGAGCCCAGTCTCCTCAGGGGTAACAGATTGGTTCTCTCCTGTTCCTCTCAGCTCCATGAGTTGAAAATTCAAAAGGTAAGAATAAAAGAAAAGAGATTGGCAAGAGACAGACCTGGGCACCCATGTCCGCTCTGTCATGGCCAGGCAGGATGCCCTTGTGCAATCTATTGTACTCCCTTTGCCTTATTTTCTTCATCTGTGAAATGTGACTATTAATTCAGCCTCACAGGAAAATCTAAGGATTTAATAAAATAATAAATGTACACGTGACCCCATACAGGGCCTGGGTACAGTGGCTGCATCTCTCTTATTGCTAAGATGCTGGCCATGAGATTTCAACTGGGGATACTAGTTATTATTTGAAAGCTACTGGGGTTTTGTCTCTTCTCCCTTTGCCCACCATTAAGGAAGTTCTCATGATTGGAGTCATAACCTAAAATATTCAGCGAGAGGGAGAAATAAGTGGACAAGACACCTGGAGGGTCAGGTTCATTGCTCTTTCGATGGTTGCATCTCCTCTGGAGCACCTCCTCTTTAGTGAGAGGCAGCTCTTTTCGTGGGATAAGGATCTGCAAAGTTGTCACATGTAACCCACTAATCACAGGTCTCTCTCTGGATGACTCAGACTTTCTGCTGAAAGAGCCCGCTTGTGACGGCTGCCCTCGGGAAGGCTCCCTCCTCAATGAAAGGGTGAGTCCAAGGCCCTTGGCTCAAAAGACAACTGCACTGCATTAAATACCAGTTGCTCTCAAACTGCTTTCTAAATCCGGCCCCGAGCTTCTCCAGTTTCACGCAGGGATGCAGAAGTGCCCCAGCACACACTTAATATCACTGTGCTGTGGGTGACCCCAGGATGACCCCAGGGTGACCCCGAGTGACGTGTGGGCACCTCCATCCCCACCCCGGAGCCAGCACCGCAGCAGCTTCACCACGTGGAGGTCACAGCAGTGCCCTCAAGCAGATACTCTGGTCAGCTGAGGATTACAATTTTATTGGGAAATGATCATTTCAAAAAGAAAGTCCAAGTGGAAACAATTAAACTTTGGGAAAGTCAAACAAATGCAGTTAGCAAAGAAACCCCAGGCCGTGATTGGCTCTAGATGTAAAGTCTAGAGAAAACTCAGGCTGAAGTGAGTCTCCAGTTCAGAGGCAGCATCACAGAGGGAACAGAGCCACATGTTTTCATGGGTTGTTAACAAAGACTATGTCTCAGCAACAAGGTTTGTAGGTTGTATCAAGAAAGAGCTTTTTGGTCTGTGAAAATTAAGTGAGGTGATATCGTCATCGCTAAATTTCTCTAACCATTTAGGAAGGGAAAGTTGGATAATTATCTCAGAATGGGCTGCCAGGAGGTGGCCTTGATGTTGACACAGATGAGCACCTTCAAGGGCATTGCTTTCGTGGGGTTACAGTCAGCAAGGGACCCCAAAGAACTTGGATATGAGTAAAATGAGATGCTCTCTGGATAAACTGTGAAACGGAGGCATCGTGGCTCAGAGGGGTGCCTTAGGAGGTGGAATTGGTTCCCAGCCAAGGGGACTTATTCCACTGTAACAAAACCCAAAGGACGAAAGCACCTGAAGAAAGAATGGGTGGAGACAAATCTAGCCCAGACCTTTCCCAGACGTAGCATCGTTGTAGATCAAGATATATCAGCTCTCACCACCTAAAGGCCATGAACAAGTAGTTCCCAAACACCAGCCATCCTCTGAGGTGCTGGTTAAAAATACAGATTCCCAGGCTCTGTTCCCAGAGAGTCATTGCTCTTTGGCCATCTGAGTGCTCACCAAGCCCACCTGGGGGGTTCTGAGGCAGGTGGCTCGAGGGCCACACACTGAGAAATGAGATACGTAAATGGGATGGCAGGCTGGAGTCCAGGCTCCCCTGGCAACCGGCAGACAACTTGGCTTTCTGAGATGCTCACCCAGCAGGGAAGAACAGGCAGGTCTGATGAGTCTAGTGTCTCGCTCAATAGTTAGAGATTCTCATTATGAATAAATAACCTGGCTCTGACTTCAAGTTTGGGTCTCCTCCACTTGGTGAATCCACCCCGCATATCTTGGATTATTTTCAAATGCTTTTTCCCCCAGTACTGTCCATTTTGGCATAAAGTCCTCATGATAAAATATTGTGTGCTGGGCTTCCCTGATGGCACAGTGGTTGAGAGTCCACCTGCCAATGCAGGGGACATGGGTTCGTGCCCTGGTCCGGGAAGATCCCACATGCCGCGGAGCGGCTGGGCCCATGAGCCTCTCACAACAGTGAGAGGCCCGTGCACCGCAAAAAAAAAAAAAAAAATTGTGTGCCACGATGAACAACAAGGTCCTACTACTGATATATAGCACAGGGAATGATATTCAATATCCTGGGATAAACCATAATGGAAAAGAATTTTAAAAACAATGTATATATGTGTATTACTAGGTCACTTTGCTGTATAGCAGAAATTAACACAACGTAAATCAACTATACTTCAATAAAATAAATAAATTAAAATTTAAAAAGAAAAACTAAAGAAAATTATGAACAACAACACTAAAAAAATTGTGTGCCAGGTGAATTAAATAATTAATTGTAAAAGGGAGAAAAATTAAAAAACAAAACAAAACACATGTGCATGTTCTTTGGTTAGGCACAGTCTCGGAAAACAAAATGTGAAACCCGGGGCAATAAAAGAATACGTTAGTCGGTTTGACTACATACATATTTAAAACTTTTACAGATAGAAGATACATGACTTAAAAAAATTTAAGTGACAGAATGGGAGAAAATGTTTGCTTTTTATGTAACATTCAACTTTAGCTAATTTAAAGTTTATCTAAAGCTTAAAGTTTAGATAATTTAATGAGTCTACAAATCAATTAAAAAAGAAAAAAACAGCAACTGGTCTCAAAGAAAAATTGACAAGAAGCGATATTTGCATACAATAATTGGGACATGCTGATAAAAAATTACTCATTGTTTATAGGAAATTCAAATTTAACTGGTAACCTGTATTTTTTTTTTAAGTCTGGCAACCCTGAAAGGACGTGAACTTCCAATTCATAGCGTAAGAAACACTAATGATCCACAATCTTTGAAAAGATGCTTCGTATCATCATGCAGATTATAGCAAACATGTGTCATCCTTTTTTGCTCATTAGATGGGAAAACATTAAGAAAGCAATGCCCCTTGTTGACAATGCTACAAGGACATATGCACTTAATACACCGTGTGTGGAAACGCAAGCCCATAAAGATTTCTGGAAAACCTTGGCAGCCGTATACATAAAAACTAAAATTAAGGGTTAATATACTTGGTAAAGTGAGAAGGGTTCTGAATGGCTCTACTGCAAGTTCCCCCTGCAATCTGACCCCATGGTAAGGTCCCGCAGCCCAATTACCCTCCTTATCAAGGGACCAGGCACAGTACTCGTATATCCATGTGTACTGGGGATAACTTCCCTGACAGCCTGTGGAATTACTCAAAAGACTTTGATGGGCTTCCCTGGTGGTGCAGTGGTTAAGAATCCGCCTGCCGATGCAGGGGACATGGGTTTGAGCCCTGGTCTGGGAAGATTCCACATGCCGCGGAGCAACTGAGCTCGTGTGCCACAACTACTGAGCCTGCACTCTAGAGCCCGCAGGCTACAACTACTGAGCCCGTGAGCCACAACTACTGAGCCCGTGCTCCGCAACAAGAGAAGCCACCGCAATGAGAAGCCCGTGCACTGCAACGAAGAGTAGCCCCCGCTCACCGCAACTAGAGAAAGCCCGCGCGCAGCGACAAAGACTCCATGCAGCAAAAAAAAAAAAAAGACTCTGAAAAAGAATAGATACATATATATACATAACTGAATCATTTTGCTGTACATCTGAAACTAATACAACATTGTTAATCAACTATGTTCCAGTATAAAATAAACATTTACAAAAAAAGAGAGCAGGGGACCTCGTCTCATTCATCATCATTGCCACCCAAGCAGTTAGCACTGTGCCCAGAACACAATAGGTACCAAATGAAAGTTTGTTAAATAAAAACTAATAAGTCAATCACATCATCCCCTAGGAACCAGGAGGTACCCCATCCTTCTACTAGTTCCTCCCGCAGTCCCTGATAGCTCACTCGGTTCCCCAGCACAGCACCCATGTGGGCCGGCATGGTGTGTGGTGGCCTCCTACCCCGGGCTGTGAGTATACGTGACGAACACACTTGTCATTAGTCTCATCTGTTTAGCATTGGTGTCACTCTATAACCTTCTGGTGGGAATCCCTCCTTCATCATTTGAATGAAGAGGACATGATTATAGCAGCATCTCTCAAATTTTTAAGTATACCTACTTTTAACCCAAAAATTTCACTTCCAAGAATATATCCTATAAAAAGACTCACAAGTACGAAAAGAGATGCCTGCAGACACAAGAATACTTATCGCAACACTGTTTTTTAAAGTGAAAACTTGACAACCACCTGAATATTCACCCATCAAGAACTGGTTAAATAAATCTTTATAAACGTAATCTATGAAATACTCTGCCACAGTGGAAAAGACCTAGAACGAAGTCCAAGATTTGTTACATCTAAGCAGTACATATGATTTAATGCCACCCACTTTATGTAGAATGATGTATCAATACATCTATATCTGCGTACGTATATGCATGTGTCCATGATAAAAATGGGGAGAGAAACGCAAACTGGATCCAAGGGGGAGGGAAGAGGGTCAGGCGGAGGCTTTTGTGTTTTATGCTGTATGATTCTGTACTACTTAAGTCTTTTACACTGAAAATGCATTCTAGTATTCCTTATGTGACGTGATATAAATGTAAGAAAAGTACATCAAAATTTATATAAAATCACATAGACTAACTCCTGGTGACGGTTTGCAGTAATGTAAGGAAACTGGGCAATGCGGCAGCCAATCAGGAATAGTTCAGCACCTCTAGCCAAAGTCATCTCTGGGCCTTAATGCTCTGCGCTGATCTGGCCTGTAAACGCTTCTCGGCCTCTCTCTGGAAGGACTCCTAAGCAAAGCTGCTCCGTCACATTCTCCGTGGGAGTCACGGAATTGAGACTGATACAGAAGCCAATGCATTTGTGCAAATCCTCCGTCATCTCTCTCCCTACCCCTACCTTTTATTTAACTTCATCATCTAAAACAGAGCTTAAAAAGAAAGCATATAAAGGGAAGGAGGGTGAGGTCCCGTGACTGAGAGAAAATAAGACACAAGTACTGCTTGTCCTAGTGCGAAAGCCCAGAAGGGCCTTAAACCCAGAAGAGCCTTAGACCCAGAAGAGCCTTTAGCCACAGTTTCTGCTTGCTCAGTGAAACACCGAATTCGCTAAAGAATCATACTTCCTCTCTCCTGCTTCTCCTTTAAAGAAGCCAGTGGATGGCAAGCAGTGTAGTGAGTAAGCGTGGCCACTGTGCAGATGCCAAGGGCGGTGGCCAGACCTGGGGCCACGCTGCCCCGGCCCATCTCTGTCCTGCTGAGGCCCAGGCCTGCCTGGCCTTCTCCACCCGCCAGGCCCCTTGCCTCCCTGGGGACGGCGGGGGGCCGCATCTCACCACGCTGATGCCGTCGTTGAGGAGCGCCTCCCCGAAGATCATCATGTACAGCTGCTGATTCACCCGCGCCTCTTCGAACACGGCCAGCACGGCCACGGGGTCCACGGCCGAGATCAGGCTCCCGAACAGCAGGTTATGAAGCAGGTTGACGTCGCTCAGGCCAAAGGCCTGGACCTGGCAGACGAGGTAGAGCGAGAGGCCAATGCCGAAGGCATTGATCAGGGCCCCCAGCCCTGCCCACCACAGGATGGATCCGATGTTCTCGAAGAAGGGCCGGGTGGGCATGAAGTACCCGCCCTCCAGGACGATGGGCGGGAGGAGGTACAGGAAGTAGATGCTCGAGTCCATGACCGGAGGTGACTTGTGGTCGGTGCCGAAGATGATGGCGCCCACCAGGGCCCCCACCAGGATGAGTAGGCAGCTCTCAGGCATGAGGCCCGGCAGCCGGTGGGAGAGGTGGAAGCCTGCGGAGAGCGGAGAACCACGTTTAGATGTCGGCAAATAACCCGGCTCTGGCCCCCGGGACGCCAGGGGAGGGGTGTGCGAGAGGCCTTTCGAAGCCACACAGGTGGCGGCCTCTCCGGGCCCAGCCTCAGCACCCATCTGCAGCAGGAGCTGCACGTGTGGCTGCGGCTTGGTGTGAGGAAGTGCTTTCCGTGCTCCGTGCAGGTGCCAGCATCTTCTCAGCCAGCCGTGCCCTCCTGTTTTCCCTATCCTGAGGGATCTGAGCGGTGGAACTCTTCTGCTCTCATGCAAAACCCACCTTTGAAGCTCCCGCAAGAGTCTATCACAGTGACGTAAACCCCAGCTTCTTCCAAACTTACCTCACCTCACTTCCTTCTCCACCACAAACAAATGAATACAAATGAAAAGTCTTTATTTTGTTTCCTTTATTTAACCAATGACATGGCCACCCAGTCAGCCACTTGAGAGGAAATCAAGTCGCATTCTTATGGGGACCCCGTCACCTTTGCCCCTTCGTGCAATTGGCAACCTATTTCATCAGTTATGTCTCCCACTAGCTGCCCCGGAAGTCCGTCTCCTTCTGTCCACTCCTGCAGCCACTGCCTTCACTGAGGACCACCCCACTTCTCATCCTACTTACTGCGGTGTCTTCCTGATCTCCTCCCTCTCCCTCCCCCTCCCGGTCTATTCCACATCCTGCTGCCAGATGACTATTCTACACCACGTTATCTGATTGTTCAATTCCCCACCTAAGACTCCACACAAAGCAACTCATGGAATTTAAACTGAGAATATTTGTTAAGCATCCCTGTGACAAGAACAACCCACTGTAAGTCCTGGGAGGGGGAGGGACCAAACATGTTTTCTACAATTCCAGCTACTGATGAAATTTTAGAAACGTTCTTAACAAATAAGAAGATAAAGCCAATATCATGTATAAGTATACAGAGAAGTGTATATTGAATATATCAACAAATATGACAAGAGATCCAGGCACAGCAGGCCACCTGGGGCTCTCCCCGAGTCCGTATCCCACACACCCTGCACTGTCTTCATGCATCCTACCTTATAGTCAAGCTCACGCCTTTTCATCCTGGAGGCCTCCTTTCTTGTCTTGACGTATGATTATCGTTGCCTGCATTGTCCTTCTCTCCACCTTATTTTGGTCCTCTGCTCAATCCTTGAGGCTAAGCTTTTCCCAATCTCTTCCCAAGGGAATAATATGTCCTCCTTTGAATTATTGTAACATTTTATCTGTACCTGTTCAACAACGATCCCTTTCTACCATTTTTGGTCCATGACTTCTCTCCCCTACTAATCTCTAAACTCCTCCAACTCAGGCAGGATGGTACACATCCTTATATCTCCCCAAAGCGCTTAGCAAGATGTCTTGTCCATAACAGCATGTCTAATTGCTCAAAGAATCTTTCTTAAGTGTATAAATGAATGAATGAACAGGTCAGCTGTTCACCAGAGAAGCTCTTGCATGGGAAGGAGAAGTTGAACAGGTTTTGGAGAATGAGTGGGACTTACATAGTTGGACAACAGAGGGAAGGCATTTTAGGAGGGGAGAACTCCAGGAGAAAGAGGGGAGAGACAGGGATGGCCCAGCCAGATAGTTTTGACGTTCACCGAGGAGATTCATCTGGCCAGAGCAAATTTTAATTGGGAAGAGTACTGATTTTTAAAAACAAATTTTATTGGAGTATAGTTGCTTTACAATGCTGTGTTAGTTTCTGCTGTACAGCAAAGTGAATCAGTTATACGTATACATATATCCCCTCATTTTTGGATTTCCTTCCCATGTAGGTCACCACAGAGCACTGAGTAGAGCTCCCTGCACTATACAGTAGGTTCTCATTAGTTATCTATTTTATACATAATAACAATAGTGTATATATATCAATCCCAATCTCCCAATTCCTCCCAACCCCCCTTCCCCCTTGGTATCCGTACATTTTTTCTCTATGTCTGTGTCTCTATTTCTGTTTTGTAAATAAGATCATCTATACCATTTTTTTCAGATTCCACATATATGCATTAATATATGATATTTGTTTTTCTCTTTCTGACTTACTTCACTCTGTATGACAGACTCTAGGTCCATCCATGTCTCTACAAATGACTCGATTTCATTCCTTTTCATGGCTGAGTAATATTCCATTGCATATATGTACCACATCTTCTTTATCCATTCCTCTGTTGATGGACATTTAGGTTGTTTCCATATCCTGGCTATTGGAAGTGTACTAATTTTGACCAAAAAATGGAGGGCCTGAAATTCAAGGCTAAGGACGTAGGCTCCCTCCCATAGGTGTTGGGGCCATGGAATGTCTCCTTAGGAAGTTTTAGGTTCAGCCATCCAAAAACACGTGGGTTTCCCTCACCACAGCTTTGAACTGCTCCATCCACCATCAGCAGGCAGGTTAATACAATGGAGTATCAAGAGACATTATTCCAAACCACAGAGCCCGCTGGCTTCAAGATCAGCTTAAGGCCTCCTTCTAAAGTCCTGCTCTGTCCATTTCCTAATAACAGCTTCCTTCTTCTCCTCTCTCCTCCTCCTTCTTCAGTTAGTGCTCATTTTAACCACACTTAACTTTTTAAATATGTAAAGTAGGCGGAAGAGCCCATAGTGTAATCTTCTCAGGCCCTGTGTCTCCCGAGTCTGGTCCTGCTTCCAGGGATCTAGTTTCCTGAAATGGATCCAATGTCACCTGCCTGAAGCCAGGTTGCATCTACACAGTGATAGCAGGAAGAGGGTTTAACCTGTAAGCAGGGCCCTTTAAGGGAAATGCTATGTGAATTTCACATTTCAAAATTCTTCTCCCCTTCCATAATGGACAATAGAGTCAGTCACTTTGAGGTTTTAGTTCCCTGGCCTGAAACTTAAAAGGCCGCGAATGACAAAGTCCAGCCTGAAAGTCAAAGATGGCCCTATCTGAGCACCTATTAGGCAGCGCTAGATTCACCCATCTTCCCCCTTGAGGCTGGGGACCACAATCATTCCTACCCCTTGCCTGGGTGCTCAATAAATGTGTCTTGATAGAATGACGGAATAAAAGAACACTAGCGATTATTCATTATATTTTGATTCAAGATTTATAATATAGAATCTAAAAAAGCGATACGGTTTCCTTAAGTGTTCAAGTTTTATGTCATTATTATTATTCTTTTTGCCCTAGGTGAACAAGCTACCATATAGAAAGCTACAAGACCAGCACTTGCATCACAGTATATATTCGGTAAATTTGACCTTCTTCTCATGTACAATATAAAAATGATCTGAATCCTTAAAGGCCAGTAAATATGAAACTGTGCTCGAATAAGCATGATCCAACTGATAACCTACTTCAGTTATTTTCTTTTTCTAAAGTATGCTGAGTTGCAACCACACGAACATCAAGAACGTTTACACAGCAATTCCATGAACAATAGGGTCCTTACAGGACTCTGAACTTGTAGATGTAGTCTGGGCACACCCAACACCTCTGAAGGACAACCCGTGTCTTATGCTAACATAAAACATATACTTAGCGCCTTGAGATGTTCACTGATATAGAATAGAAGCCTCTTTTCCATTAGAAAATTCTTATTTGTACCAAAAAGAGATCTCAGCAATAATTTCACAGATGAACGAACTGAGACGAAGAAAGACAGAGCTAGTCAGTGGAATCAGCTAGTTTCCTGATTCCAGACCAACTTCACCCATTACTGTGAAAAGGAAGGGAGTGGGTGGGGTCAGAATCTCTGGCCTTTTGACAAAGGAAAACTCAAGATCACATAAGACCAACTTGAACGTTCTCAGTGTCCACGTGGTTGCATGACAGGTGTTAGACCCCTAGCTCTGAACTGAGAATACCATCTCTTACTTGAGCCCTTCTCAGAAATAATGTGCAACCCTCTGTGTCATTTAGTCATTTGATAAACTGCACAAGAGTTCTTCAAACTAAGAATTTCATTCTATCTTCACATCTTATGAGCTCAAAATGGACAGCAGTTATGACGGGCACCTAGTGAATATGCCAGGACCCCCCAACATCCACGGGCAGGGAGTTAGATGAAAAGACAGAGCCCAGTATCCTGATGTCAAGGAGTTAACTGCCCGATTTCATGGCTCACCCCATATTTCACAGCTGTTCCAGAGGAAACATATGAACAAGCTCTACCATGATTCATAGGGTCTATTTCAATGAGGCAATCTTATCTACTCAAATAACAAAGTTCATAACTAAAGCGAAGGACACATTATTCTTGACAATTAAGATATTCGTATTCGTTTCCCACTCTGAAATAAGCTGTTTCTAAGGAGACAAGGGGGGTGAACTTGGAAATTAAATGGTCACAGAGTGGAAACCATCACTTTGGTTTGGGCACAAAGAACCCTGGTTCGAATTTCATCTATTAACTTGAATCCACTTTATGTCACAGAGGAAACCAGGGGTGCTTCACTGGTTCCATTCGACTCAGGTGTAAACAAAGATTTTGCTGACAGATACCATCTCTATCCCACCACATCCCATCCCTGAGTGATACGCGTCGCTTCTGGTTGCCTTGTTTCTTGCTTTCTGTCAATTTTCAAGGAGCACATGCCACTTTTAAAGAATAAACAATGCGCGTCGTTGATGAAGCCCATGGTTCCATGGCCAAGAATGAAAGAAGCACATTTTACAGAAGAATCATTCTATGGTTCCAGAAATTTCCAACGGGCGTCATTCCAAGCTCGACATATTTTACTCTGTATTTCTTAAAGCACAGAACTCGAGATTTTTCGATGCCCAATAATGTCACATGGTTGTTACCCTGAAAGGAGAGGAAATCAAAAGAACCGAGAGCGCAAATGTAGGTTCTTAAATTTCAAAACACAACCTGAGGTATTGAATGGCTCGACAAAAATCAGTTATGACTTTCCCTTGACTCAGGAATAGAATTTTTTATGTAACAGCAGCAAGAGTTAAAATCCACTTAATTCTCCATCACCAAGGCATTTTCACACACCTTATCTCACGTGGAAAACAACTCCCAAGACCAGGGAGATGTTTGGGGCCTTACCTATTTTTGCAAGGGATGCTAGGAGGATCCAGAGGGTGACCTCGTAAGGAATTTGCACATAGTCGTAATCCAGTGCGAAAACAGAGACCTTCTCAGCTGGCTCAGAGCCGGCAGCAACAAACCGAACATCAGGCTCATGCTGGGGAGAGGCATTTGTGGATTCATTCAAATCAGAAGATGCTCCACCACACTTGAGGGCCACCAGGAAGAACAACCAACTCCAAGGACCGAAAGGCACAAGCATCTGCAAACCCATGCTGTGGGCTTCTCTCACTGTGGGTGCCTTCGTGCGCTGCACTTCTGAAGTGAGGAGGGTTTCCAGAGAGCGGCAGCAGCTACCTGGGTCACAGGTGAAACACGCACAGTCCGTGGGTCATTCCGGGAAGAGTCCGAGCACGTCATTGAGTTCTGAGTATAGATATTTTCAAAATCGCCTTTAAAGTATCTGTGTTCAGGCAACTCAGCCTCTGGCCCAAATGCATCTAGTCATTCAATAGACTTGAGAAAGCCCAGGGAACTACCTGTGCGACCTTCATCCGATCGTGATTTGAAGAGCAATCTATGAAGCAAAAATACTTCTTCATTCAAAGCTGTTTCCTCACCTCATTGCACACTGGTTTCGCTTTGTGAGTGAAAATTAAAAAGGGCACCACGGTGCTCATTCCAGATGTCACTAGAGCCCTTCTAACCAGGAAGAGAATTCTTCCCTCTTTTCCAGATCGTAGAAAAGGAGCTACCTGTTCTGCACCCCGTCCTTATCTCCTCCCCCTGCTACCTCACTTGTTTTGAATGGCCGAGGCTGCAGGTAGCTCTTGAAAAACACTTAATTATTTGCTTAGATATGACTTTTGTAATGAAATGCTTTCCCTGAGTTCTCTGGCGGGGGTTACACTGCTGACACCTAGTGGGCGGCCACAATACTACACCTTGACCGGTTCAAGGATGAATGACGGCGTAATTCTCATCCAAACCAGGGCACTTCTGAAAGTACAGGAGACCTATTAATAATCATACCAGACCACAGCTGGAAACCAGAACAGTGCTGGAAAACTGTGGCATGTGGTCACTGTAAAAGAGGAAGGAGGGGCTTCTCTGGTGGCGCAGTGGTTGAGAGTCCGCCTGCCGATGCAGGGGACACGGGTTCGCGCCCAGGTCTGGGAAGATCCCACATGCCGCGGAGCGACTAGGCCCGTGAGCCATGGCCGCTGAGCCTGCGCGTCCGGAGCCTGTGCTCCGCAACGGGAGAGGCCACAGCGGTGAGAGGCCCGCGTACCGCAAAACAAAAAAAAAAAAAGAGGAAGGAGGAGGCGGCAGCGTAGAATATGTCTGGACAGTAATTCAAAACACGAAGTTCTAGCGCTCCATAAACTTTACACAGTATTAAGAAAAAGAACAAGCAGAGGAACAAGCTCCATGAAATACCTCTAAAAACCAGTTTTGAAAAATTCTGTGGCACATCCAAACTTTTCATTTTAAAGAATCGTGTTATTACGGCCTATTTGTTCAAAAGAAGCAGAATAACAGACTGTTTGTGGAAGAATTTTGAGATGCATGCCATGAATCTATTCCTACTTCCTCTACATCTGGCCGATGACTGTAGCCAAGTCACTTACCTTTCAAAGCGTCCTTGTCTAAAAAGAGGGAACGGAATAATATCTATCTCATCGAGTGGCTAGGATCATTCAATGAGATAAAGCAAGTAAAGTATCTGGCATGTAACTGATGCTTAATAAATGTTAGTTTCTGTTATTAATCACATCTGTTATTCTATCTGAGGATAAGAATTCTGTTGCAATGATGAACAATGCTCAACAGAGAATGAGAATTATTATTCATAATCCATAGACTATCTCAACACCTATTCCATATCAAACTGCAGGGTGATTTGCATCTTTTTTCTTCATTCATATTAGTGCATGTAGACGGTTCCCACTTCAGCCCCACACTCAGTGAAGATCACTGGAAAATTGAGGTGGAAAATGTTGAGGAAAGCTAGCTTCTAGACGTAACTTCTTAGTAAGGCAATAGAATTAAAAGCTCACATTTGGATTTTTTTTCTTCTCTTTCCTTCACAGTTTGCCTCTGAAATTGACCAGATCCAGTCACTAAAACGAGACTATCAGGTGAACCACAGATGATGACTACACTGGGTCAATTTTTTTTTTCAGAAAAAGTTACATGAATAGCCTTGTGATGGACAACTTCTTTGTAATAGATATTTTATCTTTTTATTTGAATTTTATTTTATGTTTCTTCTAAAAAGAAATGAGCGAGAGAGAGCGTTTCCCATGGTGCTCTGTGGAAAGACCAAAAGTAAGCACCACGAAGCCTCTGTCCTCAGGCATTAATTACCTGACTGACTTTGAGAAAGTCACTTTACCTGTTTAAGCCTCAATTTTGTCATCTCTACAATGAAGATGCTATACCAGGTATCCTTTTCCTGCTCTAAATTTCTGAATCTTTGTGAATACACGACAACATGTTTTCATCAATTGATAGCTGATGGTGTCAGATAAGTGATGCCACTATAGGGAGGGTAATAGAAGAAAAACTAGAATTCTGTGGCGTCCTGCTATCTTCTTCCAGGGTGAGGTTTTCTCGTCAACCTGGTCAACTCTTGGTATCACTTCCACCCATGCAGGAGTACTTTCACACAGCTGCCTGAATGTTCTTTCTAAAGTGCCTTCTTCATCCGGGTTCCCTACAAAACAGTGTACGACAAAGATTACATGAATTCTGTAAACCAAAGGCAGCAAGAGTAAGAGAAAAAGGGAAGCAAGGGAAAAGCACTTTCAGAATGACAGCATGAGAGCCCTGGATGCTCTCCCTCGTGGGAAAACCATCACTGGTGAGAACTGTTAAAAATTAAAAAAAAAAAAAAAAACAACCAAAAACAACCATTCAGTCTCTGGAAATGGTACTGAGAACATACAGCAATTGAAGACAATCTTCTAAATATTGGTAAAACCTGCAAGAGTCTGTGTCCTGGACTGTTTCCCTCTCCTACTTCCCAGTTCAGTGTGAGGAAAACTCTACTCTGGGTGGGCACAGCCGAGAGGATGGGGCTCCCTTGTAACCCCAGCCCCCTGTCCGGGGCTACAGTTTCTACCCAGAAAATCAGGCTGTCAGTATTTGTCATCAACGCCCCTTCCTCGCCCCAAGTACGGCTGAGAGATCGCCTCCTCTAGAAGCCCCTACTCACAGGCTTGCAATTCTACCCCAGGCATGGCAGGCCAGGAATAAAGGGCCCCAAACCCTCTCGCCCTGTCTGGCTCATAGGGCTGAGTTTCTGTGCAAAGGGAGACAAGCCGAGAAGAGTTGGAGCTACTGCCCCTGTTCAGCACCCGATTCATAAAGCAGGAGTGTCTCTCTAAGAGAAGCAGGTTGCTGTTCCTGTATCCCTTTTCAGAGCAGTGGAATGGAGGTTCTGTTAAAGTGGGAGGCAGCCCCTAGAACAGAGAACTCCGTAAGTACCACTAAGGGAACTTGCTTTATTTGGAACAGAGTGTAGGGAAGTTCAAGCCTAAGGGCACTGTCAAAAACAATGGACGTTTAGGTAGTGAGCAAGTAGGAAGAGCTGGTTGCTCCATGGTATCTATACACAAAAGGGTAGACCAGTGAAGAGCCATTGTGGGGTCAGAGAAGTGTCAAAGACTGGCCTCAAAGTTTACTCCTGTGAAAATTACCCTGCACTTTAACTGAATCAGACTGTGGAGCAATTTCTGACCCAAGGCATGTAGAGAACAGTAGATCATTCAGCTAGCAATTACTGGGTGTGGAGTGATATCAACAGACACAGCAGACCAGATAGAAGCTTCACTGGGAGATCAGTGAGAGTAAAAGAGAACCCCGGTTTCACTGTCATCCTGGGTGAGAGAGGAAGAGGTCAAGGGGATTATGAGAATGGCCAAGGCTCTACCGACTGAGGGCAGCATTAGTGTCTGCGTAGAGAAATAGACTTTACTGAAATAGTTCATCCAAGTTGCTAAACAAATAAATGAGCAGATAATCAAACAACAACAAAACCTGGAGGTAGGGGAGGGGGAGAATCAGTATCAAGAATTACTACAAAGTTATTTAAAATGTCCTGTTGTTAACAACAATAATAAAAATGATACTCTATGCTGTCTACAGAAGATAGAGTTTTAGATTCAAAGATACAAGTAGATTGACTGTAAAAGGGTTAAAAATGGTACACCATGCAAGCAGTTGGTAAGAGAGCCAGAGTGGCTATACAAATACCAGACAAAATAAACGTGAAAAAATGTTACTAGAGATAAAGAGGGACATTTTATAAAAATAAAAAGGTCAGTTCATCAAGAGGATATAGCAATTATAAACCTAACCTGTATCAAGTGGGATTAATCCCAGGAATGCAAGCTGTTTTAACATACAAATGTCATTTAATATAATACATCATCTCAATAAAGGACAAAGCCACATGGCCATCTCAATAGACTAGGCAAAGGCATTTGACAAAATCTAACACTGATTTTAAGAATACTCAACAAACTATGGATAAAAGGGAACTTCTTCAATATGATAAAGGGCATCTATAAAAAATCTGCAGCCAACATCATTCTTAATAATGAAGACTAAATGAATTCCTCATAAGATCAGAAACCAGATAAGAATGTCCAATCTTGTCACTTCTGTTCAACATTCTAGTAGAGGTTCTAGCCAGGGCAATGGACAAATGAAGGATGTCAAAGTGGGAAGGGGAAAAGTAAAACTATCTTTACTTACATATGACATGACCTCTTATATAGAAAATCCTAAATAATTGACTAAAATACTGTTAGATCTAATATAGAAGTTTAGCAAATTTGCAAGATATGACACATACCAAAGTAAATTGTATTTTACAGTAAAATGAACACAACGAAATAAAATTGAAAAGGCAATGCCATTTACAATAACATCAAAAACTAAAATTATTAAGAATACTCTCAATAAAAGAGATGTAAAACTTGTATTCGGAAAAACAAAGTGTTGGAAGCAGTCAAAGAAGATTTAAATGTAGAAGTCTTCTTATCTGTGGAAGATACATTCCAAGACCTGCGCTGGATCCTGAAACAACCGATGGTACCTAACCCTATAGATACTGCGTTTTTATCCTTACATACCTATTTATGATAAAGTTAAATTATAAATTAGGCACAGTAAGAGATTAACAACAATAACTAATAATAAAATAGAACAATTATAACAATATAATGTAATAAAAGTTATGTGAATGTGGTCTCTCTCAAAATATCTTATTGTACGATTTAATGCCTTTTTCCCTCTTAACTAAGCACTTTTGCAGTTTGAGGTGTGACAGCAAAAGTAGGACACATTTCTTTTTCCTTCTTCATAATTTCACAGATAGAAGATTCATTTTTACTGTAGGTCTTAGCCACTTCAGTATATGATTTTTTTTTCCCTTTCTTATTAAGTTGAGAACTTTCACCTTTTCACTTAAAGGAAGAACTTTATGGCTTCTCTTTAGCATATCTGAATTGCCAGCATCATTATTCTTGCGCTTTGGAGTCACTGTTAAGCAAAATAAGGGTCACCTGAGCACAATCACTGTATGCAATACCAGGACGATCAATCCGATAACCTAGACAAGGCTACTTAGTGACCAACAGCAGGATATATATGCTGGAAGAAAGGATGATTCACTTCCTGAGCTGGATGGAGCAGGACACAACTCAAGATTTCTTCACGCTGCTTACAACGGTGCTCCATTTAGAACGTATGAATTGTTTATTTCTGGAATTTTCCACTTAATAGTTTTGGACCAAGGTTGACCAAGGGTAACAAAAACCACAGAAAGGAAAACCACAGATAAGGAGGGAAAGACCGCCTTGTTCATGGGTCAAAAGACAATATTGTTAACATGGCAATACTCCCCCAAATGATCTACAGATTCAACACAATCTCTATCAAAATCCTAGGTGTCTTTTTTCTATTTTAGAAATTGACAAACTGGTCCTGAAATTCATATGGAATGTGCCTATAAGAGCCAAAAAAATATTGAAACAAGAAAACAAAGTTGGAAGATTCATACTTCCCAATTCAAAAACTTGCTACAAAGCTACAGTAATTAGAATAATGTGGCACTTTCATCAGAAAGTACATATAGATAAATAGAACAGAATTGAGAAAGCAGAAATAAACCCTCATATTTATGGTCAATTGATTTCTGACAAGTGTTCTAAGACAATTAATTTGATAGGTAAAAAAAAATGACTTTTTCAACAAATGGTGCTGGAAAACTTGAATATGCACATATAAAAGAATAAAGATGTACTCCTTTTTAATACCATACACAAAAATTAATTTAAAATGGATCATGGACTAAATGTAAGAGCTATACCCTAAAATTCATAGGAAAAAACCAGGAGTAAATTTTGATGATCTTGGATTAGACAAAACTTTCTTATATACACACCAAAACCCATAAGCAACAAAAGAAAAAAGTAGATAAATTGGACTTCATCAAAATTTAAAAACAAAAAACAAAAAACACTATACTACCAAGGGAGTGAAAAGAGACAACTCACAGAATGGGAAAAAAACACTTTCAAATCACATATTTGATAAGAGACTTGTATTCTGAATCTATTCATAGCTCTTACAATGCAATAATAAAAAGATAAATAATCCAATTTAAAAATGGACAAAGGATCTGAAAAGACATCTCTCAAAAAAAGATACACAAATGAGCAGTAAGCACATGAAAAAAAGCTCAACGGCATTAGTCCTAAGGGAGATACATACGGAAATACATACAAATCAAAACCGCAATGAGATAGCGTTCACGTTCACTAGAACACTGGGCAAAAAAAGCCAACCAAACACACAAACAAACAGAAAACAAGTAATAACCAAGGTTGTCAGTGCTGGCAAGGATCAAGGATGTGGTGGAAATAAGTGCTATTGGAAATCTAAAATGGTGCCGATGCCGCGGAGAGGCTGGGCCCGTGAGCCATGGCCGCTGAGCCTGCGCATCCGGAGCCTGTGCTCCGCAACGGGAGAGGCCACAGCAGTGAGAGGCCCGCGTACCGCAAAAGAAAAAAAAAAAAAACGAACACATTTTACGTGGTGCAGGATTCCCTGATTAGAACCAAGAGGGTGCAGACATTTGGGGGAGTGGTCAGGGCAATTGATAAGAAGGTGTCTTTTAAATTCAATCCTCATAGTTTAATTGAAACAAGCACTTCCTGATGTGTCTACATGGTAATAAGATCCCAATGATAATTATTGGTTAACTTAATTCCTTGGGAAAGATCAATTCATGAGGCATCAGAGCACCACAGAACTGCTGACACTTCCCTGACTATAATTGCACATAGAAAAAGAGATTTGAAATATGAAGGAGGAAAAAGCTCAGCTTATACTTGCAAAGCAGAGCATTAAAGGAATTATTCTGGAATTTCAGGTCAACAGCAAGCTACTGAATTATCTGAAGCTTTTGGTCTAATTATCCAGATAACTGTATTAGCAGTAGAAACCTTGCTTGCTCAGACCATCTGTGGTGCCAGGTCCCAAGAACCCTTGTGATCCTTGTCATCTGCTCTTCTAAACCGGTCTACTCAGAGTCCAGTGGTGGGGAGAGAATGACATCCTCTCCCCAGTGGATCCCTTATAAGTTAAGCGACCAAATCCGGTCTACCCTCATGAGACTAATTAAGGGGTGATGCACCCAGCAGGGAATCACCTATTACCCAGGGCTTCAGCTGTGCACAGCTGGAAGCAGAGTTTTGGGGGGTTGGTTTTCTTTCCTTTTTACCCTCAGTTTCCCAAAGCAACTTCTGTCTTAGAAAAGTTCCAAAACAAACAAGAGCAAAACTGACTGTTCTGTGCCTTCCCATGGTGAAGTGGAAAATCATCTCCCTCCAAGAATAGTTTTAAACAAAATGATCAGCACATCTTTTCTTCCTTCCCATAGTATGCGGTATAATTGACCTTACTGGAAGGTATCTGCACAGCACTTCTGGAACTGAAGTATTTGTTGCTTGCCTCTGAGCTCTTGTTACTTTTGGGGGGCTCGGGTTTTATTCTTTTTTTAGGAAGAAAGAAGAAGAAGAAAGCAATGATAGAGAATTGGTCAGCGCCGTCCAGAAACATGACTTGCTTTCCAAGCCCACAGCTAGCAATTAAGCTGGATGACCTCAGATCAAGGCCTGGCACATCATATCCCTAAACTGAAAGCCAGCATCCTGAGCTGGAGTGAAGTCAAGAGCTTTGACCCTGTTTTCAGGACAGAAAAGCCAAGCTCTGTCTCCGCTTCCCAGAGTCAAACAACTACTACTACTCAGAGGGTGCTGCAGAAGGGTGTAATCAACTCTGGGAGATTCCGCATTGTGAGGGGGAGAGGAGAGGCACCATGGTGGTGCAGGTGGATGGGACTGGGCATGAATGTGGGCTTTGAAATGGAACAGGTCTTCACTCCAGAGTATGGCTAGTGTCATGGTCTTACAATTCTAATGTGATTGCTTCCCTAAGGGAATAGGGATTGTGTAGAGGAGAGAAGCTTGAAGTTGTGCGATCCTGGTTGTGTCCTAAACACCTCCAAGCTTCAGCTGCCTTATTGATGATAATATTGATGGTGATGGTGATGATAGTGATGATGGTGATGGTGGTGGTGGTGGTGGTGATGGTGATGGTGGTGGTGGTGGTGGTGATGGTGATGGTGGTGGTGGTGATGGTGGTGATGGTGATGATGGTGGTGGTGGTGGTGATGGTGGTGGTGGTAATGGTGTGATGGTGGTGGTGGTGGTGATGGTGGTGGTGGTGATGGTGGTGGTAGTGATGGTGATATTGGTGGTGGTGGTGGTGATCGTGATGATGGTGGTGGTGGTGATGGTGATGGTGGTGGTGGTGATGGTGATGGTGGTGGTGGTGATGGTGGTGATGGTGATGATGGTGGTGGTGGTGGTGATGGTGGTGGTGGTAATGGTGTGATGGTGGTGGTGGTGGTGATGGTGGTGGTGGTGATGATGGTGGTGGTAGTGATGGTGATATTGGTGGTGGTGGTGGTGATCGTGATGATGGTGGTGGTGGTGATGGTGATGATGATGACTATCTTAAAGATGGTGTGACGATCAAGTGACATAACATATGACAGAGAGGGAAATGCTTAGTACATATTAGATACCAGATGAATTTTAGATTCATTTTATTTCAAAGAGATTATGAACTCTATATAGGCAGAAGCCTTCTATCCCTTTGTATTCACCATAGTTCCTAAGCAATTTCTTTTCCACAACATCCCCTAAATGAATGAAACGGATGACGGAAATAAGACAGCAGGTGATTAAAAATGAAATGCTTCATCTTACTCTACCTACACACATTATCGCCAGTCACAGCTGCTCAGAAGACGAGTCATAACGTTAGTTGAACCCAGACTAACGTGGTGAGCTAGCATCTGTACTTTCCCCCCTCTTTCTTCTCTGTTTCAGGAGTGTCACCTCCCTCCCCAATCCACTGCCACCATCACTGGTACTAAGAATGTCTAGTAGGTCGGTTCTCCCTCTCTTCTCTCTGAAATTACACCTGCTTTTCTTTCTTTCCTCAATTCCCTTAGGGTGGCTTTGACTTTGGATGTCAAGGAGCACTGATTCTCACATTGGATGTCAAGGAGCACTGATTCTCTCGATGGTGGGTGGCACCAAGGAGAGGCTGCCTTTGTTAGCCCAGGAGAATTGCTGGTGGGTATTCAGGCATTTTGGTTCGGTGGAAGTGACAGATACAGGCTAGTGAGATGTGGCGATATCATGGGCCAGAGGAGGTTTCCAACCTTCTCCTCTAATTGGGCTTCAAGGACACAGATGGATGTGGAAAAAGCATAGCTGTGACCTTTTTTCACAATTCATCTTCAAGGAACCCACTTGCATGCTAGTAAACCACTGACGAATCCCATTTTCCGTGACTCAATGCAAGTGTGAGAACTCCAAGGGAAGAACTCATAGAGATGGGGCTTGTCTGCTGGCTGGGAAGACTGAAGGTTCCCAGAGCTGAAGATGTGTCATCTCAACAGCATCTGTGGGACTGGGATGTAGAGGAGTAAAAAAAGATTCTTTTTTTTAAATTAATTTTTATTGGAGTTTAGGGGCTTTCCTGGTGGTGCAGTGGTTAAGAATCCGCCTGCCAATGCAGGGGACACCGGTTCGAGCCCTGGTCTGGGAAGATCCCACATGCTGTGGAGCAATTAAGCCCTCGAGCCACAACTACGGAGCCCGCGAACCACAGCTACTGAAGCCCACACACCTAGAGCCCGTGCTCCTCAACAAGAGAAGCCACCGCAATGAGAAGCCCGCACACCTCAATGAAGAGTAGCCCCCGCTCGCCGCAACTAGAGAAAGCCCACGCGCAGCAACAAAGACCCAATGCAGCCAAAAATTTTAAAAATTAAATTTAATTTAAAAAATTAAAAAAACATTTTTTATTGGAGTACAGTTGCTTTACAGTGTTGTGTTAGTTTCTGCTGTACAGCAAAGTGAATCAGCTCTATGTATACATATAACCCCTCTTTTTGGGATTTCCTTCCGTTTAGGTCACCACAGAGCATTGAGTAGAGCTCCTTGTGCTCTACAGCAGGTTCTCATTAGTTATCTATTTTATACATAGTAGTGTACGTATATCAATCCTAATCTCCCAATTCATCCCACCTCCCCCCCAAAATTCTTGAGAATTCATTTTTCCTTTGGAATTCAAAGTTCAGACTGGTGCCTGACCCTCAGCAGGATATCATTGAAAGTAGGAGACCGGCTGGAGCAGAGGAGAAACAGTAGGTGCGCGGCGGGAAAGTGGGCATCTGATTCCCCGTGAGGTGGGTGAATCACAGTGGAAAAACTGGCCATGAGGGGCTTCACTGCGTGGGGCAGGAGATGAGGGCTATCCAGAGAAGGCATGACCTGAGTCAGGTGCATCAGGAGCAGTGGAGGTCCTGGTGGGATCTGGGGGTTGGGGGAGGGTGTGCAAAGAACCCACAAGAATGCCTCAAACAGAGGGAGCCAGACGTTTGGCATCACGTAGAAGAAAGGGCATTCCACCAGTAAGAGAGAATTTCAAAGAGCATCATCTGAGTTAAAGAAACTCTTTCCTCCTTCTCCTTTCTCCTCCCTCTAAACACAGCGAAGGAAAAGGCCGAAGCAGACAGGACGAAGTAGAACAGGAGGGGGAAATAGACCACACTCTCTGTCCCATTGCCGGTCGGACCTAAGCTGGGGTAAAAGGAGAAGTCTGAACTGGACTGGAGATTATTTTGATATTAGATTAAAGTAGTCTTTTAAATTTTTTATTTTAAAATTAACATAGAACAAAATCGGCCTTTGGGGTGCACGACTGTATGAATTTTAACACATATAGATTCACACCATCACCAAGGAAGGCAGGTTACTTTCTTGCACTCTCCTTTTGTGTGTCCCCTTTTCACACCTTCCTCCACCCCTAACCCCTGGAAACCACAGATCTCTTCTCTGCCGCGGTTTTGGCTCCCTGCAAATGTCATATAAATGGAAAAATGTAACCTTTTGAACTTAGATGTTTTACACTCAGCCTTATGCTTTGAGATTCAGCCTAGCTGCTGTGTGTCTCAGTAGTACGTTCTTTTTTATTTCTACGAAGTGTTTAATTTTTGCAGGTACAACTATTGACTGATAGATGCACCCTATGCCAGGTATCACTTGATTACCTCTGAGCCCCAAATTCACCATTCAGTATCTGCTCCACGGAATAGACTGGATTTTTGAAGCATTTATCCCTTCCGGTGAGGACAACGTTGAGCTCCATCAGTGGAGGGAGTCGGAGGGGCCTTGCAGGAGGGCCTTCCTGGTTCCAGCTGCTGTGTTTTGTGTTATTCTTCCTGTTGCTGCACTATCAGTCAGCAGCATGGGTGTGTGACATCTGTTGGTGCCCTGCCCAAGCTGTGCACACAGAGGAAATTACCTCTTAGGCACCTTGCAGTCCTGGCCTCTCATGGACACCGTGCAGTCCAAGTCTCCAGCCCACGTGGCCCTCCGCATTCCCCCCTGCACCCCTGCCGCGGCTTTGGCTCACCTGCACACCAACACTTTGGTCCCTGAAGCTCCCACAATGCGGACCCGGGTGCTCCAGACCTCATGCCCACAGCCGTGCCCCCATTCATGCCATGAGTCCGTCCACCAGCCATGGCTTGCTCTGTCCTGGGAGTCTGCTGGCTGCTTTCCAGCAACTGTGGACTAGCTCTGGCCCAGGCAACTAAGAGAACTTTGCCATTCAGTGGGCAATATCTCACCTTCTCTAACAACGTCTGAACCCCAGACTTGGGGAGGAGACTCCTTCCAAGTTTGTCTCCCTGCTCTCCTTCAGCCCCAAGATACTCTGGAGTTCTACTGACATCTCTATACTCATTCTCTTATAGCCAAATAATTGTTTATATTAAAGATTCCCTTTAAAAATTACTGTGCGGTTTCTGTCTCCCGATGGGAGCCAAACTGATACACACTAGTTTAAGGTCGTTGAGTTCTTTCCAGATAGTGATGATTTTGACCAGAGCTGCTATAAACATTCATGTACAGAATACGTGTATGTATGTGAACATAATTTTCATTTCTCTGGGACTGATATCTAGGAATGGGATTTCTGGAATATATAGTAAGTGGATGTTTCACTTTGTAAGGAGGTGTTAAGCTGTTTTGTAGAATGGCTGGACCATTTGCTTTCCATGAGAAGTATATGAGAGCTCCAGGTATCCATGTCATCATCTGCGTCTGGTATTGTCAATTTTTTTTTCTTCTTTGGGGGGCTATTTTAATTTACGTTTTCCTAATAGATATTGATGTTGCACATCTTTTTATGCGCTTATTTGCCATCTATGTATCCTTTTTAGTAAATTGTCTATTCAAATTTTTTGCTCCTTTTTTTAAATTGGGTAGTTTGCTCTTTATTATTGAATTTAGAGAGATCTTTACATATTCTAGTTACAAATCCTTCATTGGATATGTGATCTTCAAATATTTTCTACATGCTTAAGGCTTGTTTTTTCATTATTTTGACAGTATTTTTCTCATAACAAATGTTTTTAATTTTTTGAAATCCAATTTACTAATCTTTTTTCTTATAGGTCATGCTTTTGGTGACATATCTAAGAACTCTGCCTAATCTCAGGTCATATTTTCTTCTAAAATCTTTACAGGTTTAGTTTTACATCTAGATCTATGGTCCATTTTGAGTTAATGTTTGTGTAAGGTTTCAAGTTCATCTTATTGCATATGATGGCCAATTATTTAACACCCTTTGTTTAAAACTCTGTCCTTTCTTCATTGAATTACCTTTCACACTTTATCAAGACTCAACAGGCCATATCTGTATGGGTGTATTTTTGCACTCTTGATTTTGTTTTATTGATCTATTACTTAGCCAATATAGCATTGACTTGATTGCTGTAAATTTATATTGATTTATAAAGTTGAGTAGTGTAATTCCTCCAACTTTATTTTCTTTTGCAAATTGCTCTGATTTTTTAAAAATTTATTTATTTGTTTTTATTTTTGGCTGCATTGGGTCTTTGTTGCTGCCTGCGGGCTTTCTCTAGTTGCGGCGAGTGGGCGCTACTCTTTGTTGCAGTGCACGGACTTCTCACTGCGGTGGCTTCTCTTGTTGCGGAGCACGGGCTCTAGGCGCGTGGGCTTCAGTAGTTGTGGCATGAGGGCTTCAGTTTTTGTGACACACGAGCTCAGTATTTGTGGCTCGCAGGGGCTCTAGAATGCAGGCTCAGTAGTTGTGGTGCACAGGCTTCCTTGCTCCGCGGCATGTGGGATCTTCCTGGACCAGGGCTCGAACCCGTATCTCCTGCACTGGCAGGCAGATTCTTAACCACTGAGCCACTAGGGAAGTCCCTGCTTTGATTATTTTAGGTTATTTACTTTTCCATTAAAATTTTAGAATCAGTTTGCCTGGATCTACAAAAAATTCTTCTTGGATACTGAAGGAAATTATGTTAAACTTCTAAATCAATTTGGGGAGAATTTATTTGAGAATCTGTTGTAGATTTGTCTATTTCTTCATTTAGTTCTGTCAGTTTTTGTTGCATGTATTTTGAAACTCTGATGTTAGGTGCATACACATTGAAGACTGTTATGTCTTCTTGGCAAATTCATTTTTTATCATCTTTATCCCTGGTAATTTCCTTTTCTCTGAAGTCTCCTTAAGCTGATGTTAATATAAGCACTCTAACATTCCTTTAATTATTGTTTATAATACGTTTATATCTAACCTTTTACTTTCAACCTGCTTATATCATTATATTTGAAATGTGTTTATTGCAGAGGGATATAGTTTAAATACAGTCATTTAAAAAAGTGTGTTCTAATAATCTTGGTCTTCTACTTACTATGTTTATACATTTGACATTTGATATAATTATTAGTATATTTGGGTTTATGTCTACCATTTTATTGTTTGATTTCTGTTTATTTCCTCAGTTATTTGTTCCTCTATTTTCCTTTTCCTTTCTTCTTTTGGGTTATTTAAACACTTTTATTAGTCCATTTAAATTCATCTATTATGTTTTAACAATACTTGTTTTTCATTTGTTTGTTTGTTTTAGTGGTTGCTCAAGGGATTAAAGTATGTTTTCACTTTCTTCTTAGAATCAATATTTTACCGTTTCAAGTAGGATGTAGTTACCTAACCACCACACAAGTTCCCCTACTCTGTCCCTTTTATGCTGTACTTGACTTATATATCACACCTACCTACATCGAAAATTCCATCAGAAGAGGTTATCACATTTTGCTTTCAATGGATTGTATCCCGAATATTTAAAATATTATGTCATGCAACTCTGGACCTTGTTGAAATCCTATGTACAATGCTATTTTTGTTTAAGCAGGCAACTGACCTAGTTGGATTCAAGCCCAAAATTCTAACCAGCCTTGTGGTTTCAATGTCAGTTCTATTTCACTGTCCTTCAGTTCTATTTAGACTTGTCCCTGGAACTCAGGAAGCAGTCTATCCTATAGTTTAATTCTCAGAGTTTATGGGATTCTATTTGGGGTCAGACTCATGCATGTGCAGCTTGGGGATGAGCCTTGGAGTTTGTAAGCAGCTTTACAGGTTTGCTTTCCCGAGCTCCTCGCTGTCAGCACTCTGCACAGTACTTTCAGGTTCTATAGGTCTCTTGTCTTCCTCTCTGTAGTTCTCTGGCAAGAGTGCTGGTGTGTTAAGTACTCCATCCTGCAGTGCACTTCCCCCCACTGCTTCCACCTCCCCAGCCAAGTGGTAAGAGAGACAAAAAAAAAAAAAATCAATAGAGATTTGCCTCACCTTGAGACCACAGCTCCTTGTATCAAAATGGACAATTCTCCCTCCTAGAGAGATATAGGCTCTTGAGGACCCCTCTTTTCTCTGCTTTTGTTGGTGTCACTGATGCCAACACAGGATTGCACAGGGGCTAGGAAGGAAGAGAATATAGAAAGGAAACTGTACGGGAGTGTTAGGAAACACCTTTCCCAGTCTTCAAGGCAGAACTAGAGGGCTTCTTCTGGAACTAGTGTTAACACTAAGGTCCACTCCTGGGTTTTGGACTGTGCTGAGTCTAAACTAAGAGATATTGGAGGAAAATAAAATCGTGGAACTTTGAATCCTTGTCTTCTCCAATCTTCCTGCTTTGATGTACTTTTCAAAATCCTCAAACTGATTTTTATATGCACTTTATTCAGGTTTCATAGCTACAATGAGTGGGAAAGGTAGGGGGCTGTATGCTTACTCCATCTTACCTGGAGCTTCAATCTGGAAATGATATAGATAGTAAATGTGGGTACTAAACCCCAAAAGAGACCAGGAAAGCTCTTGGTGAGATCGCCTGAGACATCATCCAGGGTCAGTAAGGACTATTCTACAATGTGCACTAGAGGTAAGATGACCACCGTCCAAAGTAGGATACATTTTCAGAGTAAGAAATTATACTTGGTCTATGAAAATTATACCTGGACAACAAGTGTAAAGCCGGAACCAGAATATACGGACACCTTGTTTAGAAGGTGTGGTGGGAATCCATTATCCCTTCTCATTGTATTCTACTGAGATCCACTGTTTAAGTACCATCAGTCTTCTGTATATAGAAAACTTGTTTTGGTTGTCCACTTTGTTTTGACTGATTTACACGTAAGAACTGGAAATAAAACCTTGTCCTAAATGTTAATTTGTCATCCTTAGCATACCCACTCACCTGGAAGAGTGTATTCTGTAAAAGATAGACCCAGATATTTCTTTTTTGTGTGTATGCACAAATCTGGGGATCATTTTGAGTTTGGTTAAGCTAAGAACAACACTCTGGACCTCTGGATATATCAGTTACAGCCATCCTTATTTTAGAATAAAATAAATCTGGACACACTGGCCAAAAGGGGTTTCTGAGTCTTAGATCTCTGAGAGTGGCTGGCAGGAAAACCAGGGCTTCTAGTCATCACCAGAACACAAGGACACGATGACAGTGTGGGTCCTTCCCTTCTGAGACCCTACAATGAGCTTTTCCCGCAAGAAAATTCCTCCAGGAATAATTTATACCCTTTAACTCATCTTTAACTTTATCACTGAAGTTCCCAACAAAGATGTTGCTTGGCGCCAAAACCACAGTGGTTTTTGTGATGTGGGTGTCTCTGTGCAAAAAGACCGCAAAAGCCTTTCACACAGGCACCCAGCAGTGGCCAGATGGCAATGACTCTGAGCCCCTCCAAACCTAGATCACGTTCGGACAAGCGGATGGGACACGTTAAATGTGAACGCGCCCAGAAATCGCCTTTCTTTATTGCTCAAATAAATCGCGCCCTTCTATCGGGGAAGACGAAGCATGAGTGTTGTACCTTCATGTGAGACTAGAACGCCCTGTGAACAGCACATTGAACTCTCATCAGGAAAACACTGGTGAGAACGAAAGGAGCCTCGTCTACGCGGTACAGCTTCTTGGTCCTCTGGCCTAAGGCCCATCACTTAGGAGGAACTCAAGGAGACCAGATAGTCAGGAAGCACATGGGGGCCACCAGCCTCGAGAGGCAAAGGCTCAGACTTAAGCGCTGTTCAAGCCCCAGTCTTGCTGTCCTTTAACCAGTGTAGACATCTATTTTCCAGACTCTTGTCCTGGCTTCTGCCTTTCTACTTTGCACATAACTGCTGGTCTGTTCCTTGTCTCCTCCAAATCATTTTGGCCTAATTGGTTCCTACTTCCTATGGCCCAGAGTAAGGTTGTGTACTTCATGCCCTGCGCAAAGGCCAAGGCAACAAGGATGAGCTGAACTTGGCCCCACTCCTCTCCCCAAGCCCTGTGTCCTGGCTCAGGGCTACACGGGTCCCGAGGAAGTCGCTCTTCCTTCTAGCTCTCACAAGGACACAGTAGAGAGGAACCATGGCCCTGTCTGCCCCTTGGCCCCTGGTCTCTGCCTCTCCGACTTGCTTTCTGTGCTCCAGTGAATGGGTGAACACGGAATGAGAATTGTCTTCTTCACAGAGACGGTTTAGGCAAAGTTTAAATCACTTGTTTCTAATAAAATAATATTTATTTGACTGCAAAGATCTATAAAGTGATGTGAACAATACACAGAAGACATGACAAGTCCACAGCCACAAAGCCAGTGGCTGTATCTGCTGATTCCGCTGAGACCGCTAGGAAAATCTTAGGGGCCGTGTGGGCTGAATTCGCTCTCCCTCTGTCTAGCCCAGGAAATCTGAGGCTCCCACAATAGTTTTCGTGTCATTCCAGTGCCCGCCACGCTCGCTCAGGGCTGGCAGAACGCTTCCCATTCTATATCAGCCTGATCCACGCTGTGTGCTCTGTCCATCAGGGTCTCTCTCTACTCACCAGGGACAGGACGGGAGGGGTGTAGGAGGAGGCAGCTTCAGGGCCCATTTCACCGTCCTTTAGGCTGGGAGCGCCTCCCAGCGGTTTCTGTTTTACTGAGTCTTTTCTAGAGAAAAAAATCCTTGGGCTAATTCTGAGATGATTCCACGTGAATCCTTTAGAGCTTTTCACAGGCATGTGGTAGCGTATTTGGGTCCAGAATCTGGAATTGGGAGGAACTGATTTGAAGCCTCTCCAGGTGACAGTGGGCAAAACCCTGAGAGCTTTTTTCACTAGATGAGGTAGAGACTCCGGCTCTTGGAAGGAAGAGAACTTAATTAAAATCAGTTTCAGTGTTTGATCCTCCAAGGCAATGTTCACTGCTGCTTGTAGTTCAAAGACACTGGGTCCGCTGACGTAGCTGGGACTCAAGATAAATATTCCTCTTCTACTTTTCTTAATAATGCTCACAATGTCTTCTGCATACGCTGGAAATAAAAGATTTAATTATTCGACGTTGTTATTGTTTTTTTTTTAATGACCACGGTTAAAGATTTGATAAAAGTTCATAATAATGCAATTGACAAGGAAATTTAGTTATTTCTGAGTTATACATTTTAAAGTAATAACTAGAATTATGACCTATTACATTATACCAGAACATATAAGATTTTTAGAAATTTCATGTAATGTCTGAAACATTTATATTAGCATATTTCCATACAAATAACCCAAAGAAAGTTTACTATTAGTTGTTTTTTTGTTTGTTTTTTTATACAGCAGGTTCTTATTAGTCATCAATTTTATACACATCAGTGTATACATGACATTGTTATTGTTAAACCCTGAGTCACAATAACCCTGAATCTCCCAGATCCACCCAGCGGGTTCCTTGCAATGGGCACTCTGAGGCAAAGAGGAAAGGAAGTCTGGTTTTCTTTATCACTTCTCCTAAATCAACTCTGTGGACAGTTGAAGATATGTTCCAGTGTCTAGTGACTGTCAGTTTCACATTCCTCCCTGTGTTCTGTCTCCTCAAATTGCCAATTCCTCTAGGAGCAAAGCTCGTTGGAACAAGGTTGGCTGGGATAAGAGAGGGGCATGGAATGTCCCAGGCTCCTGGGTTGCGCATCTCAGGCAGAGGAGGTCAGCGGGACAGGATGAGGTCTGCACATCTGATCGTGCCCAGGACTGGGCCCGGGCCTGGGGAGTCTGCTGGACCCAGTCCTGAGTTTGTGTCAGGCAGAGTCCCAGAAAGCAGGGGGACCACCCGTTTGGGAGGACAAGAGATAACTTCCTGTTGAGGAGCCAGAAAAGAGATCTTCATTCTGGAAGGCTCCCTGCGCTCCAAAAATGTTTTTTTCCTGAAGATGGATTATTTTCCTCCTGTGGCAATTTTGTTTATTTTTAAATTTTAATTTTATATTGGGGTATAGTTGATTTACAGTGTTGTGTTAGTTTCAGGTGCATAGCAAAGTGGTTCAGTTAGACATATACGTATATCCATTGAAGATGGATTTTTTTGATGATGGAGCGTGTCTCTGCAACACACATTTTTCTTTGTTGTTGCCCCAGAAGTTCTAAGCTCATGAAACCTTCCAGAAGATAAATAGCCCAGCAGAAAGATGACAAGACAACGTAGAGAGTGCTTGCACGTGACTCTCCTTCTTGTGCTACGTTTTCTGTTGGCGTGCAGGACTTACCTCCTCCTGGGGCCACGTCTCTTTCAAGCAAACACAAGGTGTATCCATATTTGTTTTCCAAAACTTCAGGGAATAGACTCAGAGCCAAGGTTTCCTCACTCAGAGACGAAGTGGCCTCACTCTCAAGAGGGCTCCATTTCCCATAGGATATGAAAGCATCGAACTCCTTTTTATCTGAGGAAGAAGCACAATAAAGAATGCAAGCCACACGGGGCTTCCCTGGGGGCGCAGTGGTGGAGAGTCTGCCTGCCGATGCAGGGGACGCGGGTTCGTGCCCCGGTCCGGGAAGATCCCACATGCCGCGGAGCGGCTGGGCCCGTGAGCCATGGCCGCTGAGCCTGCGCGTCCGGAGCCTGTGCTTCACAACGAGAGAGGCCACAGCCGTGAGAGGCCCGCGTACCACAAAAAAAAAAAAGAATGCAAGCCATTGACCTATTTTTTACTCTCGTGGCATACCTACATACACTCGAACCATATGGTACATGGATAAGAATTAAGATTTGGGATCCTTACTGCATGGATTTATTAAATGAAAAGCAACATCTGTGTTCATTTCAGAATCCCACTGCTGAGGGGTATTGATTATCCACCCAGAATCAGATTCTAATCGATGAGGCCCTCCTGCACCTTCACTGACGTCAGATCAAACAGCTGGGGCCTCCTCTGATTAAATCGCATGTTCTCAGGAGTTCCTCGGAGCTGTTTTTGCATCTGCAGCGTTGCTGTCTCATTAGTCACACATCAAAGTGGAGTCTGCTCCACCAAAGCGTGATAATACCCAGTGAGCAAAGCCCTGCAGAGACCCAGTGCATTAGCGAGCTGACAGCACACGTGTCTGTTTGAATCCCCATATGTAAAATGAGACAGTCATAACTCCCCGTCTTGCTTCTGTCAGGGCTGCCTGGGATAATGTATATGAAGGATTCGGTGACTGACTTATGGCAGGCACAAGAGAATATGCATTCCTTTCCCTTTTAGATGGAAAACTATATTTTGGAACTTGTTTTAGAGTATTTTTAAGGTCTCATATGCCTCTGTTGACTCAACTATTATAAATGCACATAGACTCTGGGATGTGCTAGAGAACCGACTGGAAGCCATAGAAAATCTCAAAAGTTAACCCACGAGCTCTGGAGTTGCACACAGCTGGCTCATCTTCCAGCACTTTGCATAGTACCCGACCAATAGTATTATTACAAAGGAGCAAACAGCAGCGCTGTTACTGATGCAGTTTCGCAGTTTGCTCGACATGGACCTACGAGGCGTTAGCCAACAGAAGTGTCAGAAACAGAAAAGCAAGAGGGAAACAGAGGTGGTCCGGCGTCAAGAGAGGAGGATGCCAAAGAGCGAGGTCCTGGAGGTGCATCTAAGATACTTCTCATTGCCCAGGTGGGGAGGCGGCGGCTCAGGGGGCGCGGCCAGCAGGTACACGCTGTGCAGTTCCTGTGTGACACACTGTAGTCACCCTGATTTTTTCCACATCCCTGTGACACTCCAGCAAACTGGGATTTTTCTATAACCGGAAAACGTTAAATTTCTTTTGTAATAATATTAGCGAGTGGGAGAATTAGACGATCCCCACAATTCTGCCATCCTATGTCTCTCTAAATTTTGGGATAGTCCCAGGAAACAGTCTTTTTGCTGAAAAACATTAGATTGACCACAGAGTGTAAGGAATCTCTGTGCTTGAAAACTGGGTTCTGCCTCCCTGTCAGATCACTAAAACGGTGCCTGTGCAAACAAGAGAGGACACATTTAAAGTACTTCACAGTTTGGGATTAACATATACACACGGCTATATATAAAACAGACAACCAACAAGGGCCTGCTGTGTAGCACAGGGACCTCTACTCAATATTCTGTAATAACTTATAACGGAAAAGAATCCAGTTTCATATGTAAAACTGAATCACTTTGCTGTACACCTGAAACCAACACAACATTGTAAATCAACTATACTTCAATTAAAAAATAAATTAGCGTAAAAAACATCCCTCCAAAAATTAAGATGTTTCACAGTAGATTGAGTCTTCTGTACAAGGTCTAGAATCTTAGGAAAAATAGCATTTGAGTCAAAGAAGTATGAAGTTGTCTAGGAGAACAATGAAGACAGTGATTAGATAATTTGCTCAATTCTAAAAAGCTATTTAAAATATAACCTCAAAATCCTCTTGGCTTGAGGACTTCTAGTGTGTATTCTCAATCATTTGTCTAAAGAAAAGTGTGATCGATGCATTTCTGTGCTGCCCCTTTTCCCAGTGATCTGACAGCTCTTCACTGAGTTCCTAGTGTGGGGAAACCACCGGTGTGTGTGTAAAGGGGCATCCCCATTAGGTAAGTATTTAATTGTCCCTGGAATCCAGCAGAAGGGATTCTGCCCTTTCCAAGCAATAGAATCATTCACTAAAACTGCCAACGTTCTAACCTTTGAGCCTTCCGGGACTAGAAAAACACACCAGCAGCTCTTCTAGTCGAAAGAAGCAAATGTTAATAAACACTATTAACCTGTCTCATGGGAAAACTGACAGATACTTCATGGAGAGTGCCACTGCTAGTATTTTCCAGAACTTCACTCTTTTAGGGACGTTTCCACATCCCCAAGCCCCTCACTTTACAGAAGAAGTCAACTGAGGCAATAGCTAATGGGGGCTCTAAACCTAACTGCCTGGAGTCCATCCCAACCTCTAACATCCCCTAGCAGTTCCACTGGGGGCACAGACTTCACGCCTCTGCCTCGCGTGTAGGATTTCGGTGACGATTCCAGCAGCTGATACATAAGCCTGGCGTGCACTCAGTCCTCAAGAGGTGATGAGAGCTGGAGCCGGCATCACTGAGTGCTTACCATGTGCTACATGCTGTTCTAAATGCTCAATATGTCTTAACTCAAAGAGCCCACATTGCATTCATTGTGATTGTGATTACAACCCTACTTTACAGAAGAGAAAAGTGAGGCATGGAGATGGTAATCATCTGCCATCTTGCTTCAGGTTGGTGAGTGGAGAGTTATTTTCAAGTCCAATGTGCCCTACAATAACATCGTTGGCAAGATTCCTAGTAACTGGGATGAAGAGAATTTGTTTCTCCCCTGGGCTCCCAGCCCTTCCCAGGTGTGAAGCCGCCAGACCTGCAGGAGGGTCTCAGAGCCCGAGGGTCATGACCTTCTCCATCGTGGAACATCCATTTCTCAAGCCCCTCCCTCTAAGTCAGTTCCGAGGCGAGTTGGGTCATCTTACCCCCGAGGGTCTCATCCTTGTTTTGGTAGGTTCGGTACAGCAGCACTATTTCAATCCAGTACATGTAGAAGAGCGCACCTGTGGTCAGCACACCTGCCAGGGCCATGACGGTGCCAAGGAGGATGTAGAGGAACACCACTGCGGAGACGCGGCGGCCGTGAGCAGGTACAGGGGCCGCGTCCCCTCCAACACCCGCCTCCCCTATAAGGCCACATTCAGGCCAGCCCAGCACCTTTTCCAGCCCTATTATTTTTTATCAAAATCTACTGGAAACATTTCTCTTGAATCTGGACACATCTTAAATCACATCTTGAGGGAATTACCATAAAATGAACTCAAGAAAACCCAGGGTAATGGGTCGTTTCTGATTGGGGTGGCTGGGAAACTGATAAAAACTCGTTTTTTAAATCGTTTTCTCCTATAAGCTTCCACACAACCCATTTCTGTCCCTCTTATTGCATACTGTAAACTATTGTCACGTGTTATCGACCCTACTACAGTCTAAACTCCCTGAAGCCCAGAGCCACATCTGACTGGCTTTCTCACCTCCACCGTACCTAACACGTGGCACCTCTGACCCACCTCTACGGAGCACCCACCAAATGTGTCTTATTTAAGCCTCACAAGCATTCAGAACCTGCTTGTTCTCTCATCTCTACTAACTGAATGAATGATATCACCTCCATCTCTGAGCATCTTCTTAAAGAAATTTAAGAGTTATTCCTTACCAGGAATTTCCTCTCTAGCTTTAAGAGGCTATGATCTGTGATGTACACATATCACTCCTAAACTGAGCAAGAATACTCTTTCTCCCCTCTTTTTCTCCTTTACTCTCCGACACCAGACCATCACATTCTCTGGATTTGGAAGCCAGGGGAGGAAAATAGGAAAGGGAGCTAGGTCCTAGTACGATACCTGCCACACAGGGCATGCTCTGTAGGTCTTTGTAGGATGAATGAATGAGTAAGTGAATGAACTAAGGAGTGAATGAATGAATGAACAAACACAGCTCCCGTATGCAGAACATTCGTAAGAGGACCAGCTCTGGATCACCAATGTGAAACTTACTAGTTGTGTGGCCTCGGTCAAGGTACTGAATGAATCAGCACAAGCACATTGCTGGCTTAGAATGCTGTCTGGCATCTAGAGCATGTTAGTGGCTACCATCACTGTGGCTACTTCCTTGGGAAAGTTCCTCTCCTCCCGGGTGAAAGCAGGGGCATGCATCCTGCAGCCACCTTCAGGCTCACCTCCCTTCTTTTCTTTCAGTTGGATGGACTGGGTAGTGTTCCCAATGGAGTTCTGGGCAAAGCAAATGAACTTCCTGCGAAGATCGCTCTGAGTAACTTCCTTCAGGAAGACAACACGCTCGATGACTTCATTCTTTAAGGTGGATTTAACGCTAGGAAAGGAGGGAAAATACCACATCCCTTTAGTAACACAGATTGACACCCATTTGCAGTTTTTGGAACATGTGTAAGTAGATAACCGTTTGGCTTTCAGAAGAGCTGTGGGATCAGACAGTACAAGGAGATGCCAGAAAGACAGAGGATGCTAGGAGGTGGCTCGTTTTTTATTAAGTGATTGAATCAGCTAAGCATCATTCTAAGCATTTACGCTAGACTATAATTACTTGCGAGGCTCATCTGATCTTCCTTACTCTGAGAATTCCCCTTCAGAATAGACATAACAATTTAAGAATAATGTTAGAGATGACTAGCTTCTACTGAGGGCTGTGTGTATCAGACGGTCCTCTGGTCCCCCGAGCGTAAACGTGGAGGAGAGGATCAAATCTCCTCCATCCCCCCAGGAGCCCCACCGGGTAATGGTGTGATCATCCTGACTTAAGCAGCTCAGAACAGGCAAGAAGGTGGGTGACAATCTAAGGTCACACCGCTGGGAAGTGGCAGCGTGATTCCTGGGCCTGTGTCATTCCGCCCTGTCCAGGAAGTGTGAATCTCGGCACTGATTCACAGTCTGGATTCTCTAAAGTTGCCCGTCTGCAGTCTGTCTTCACATTAAAGAATATGGTCTCTGTGGATGATGTTTTAGGCTGTTTGGTGTGGAGCCTACAATACCCACTCTTATTCACTGGACGCTTCCTGCCTGCCAGAGGCTGTGTTAAGCACATCACCTCTACCGTATTTGCTCCTTACAGGGGTGAAGTTTGGTATCCATAGATGATAGATGGCATGGTGGAGGCTCGCAGAGGTTAAGGTTCACATTGCTAAATAGGTGGAAAACAGAGATTCAAACCCGAGAGCATATAGTCAGTGCATTCTCCCTTTACCATGCTTGACTACCTTCAAGTCTGATGCAGTATCACCTTAATATGGGACCCAACGAGTTCCCTTGTCTTAGAAGTTCTTTCTCAATTTGATTACTGTCACCAAAACCCATCCTTTATTTTTTAAATGATGTATACTCTTCAAAGCGATATTACATTAGTCTGTTGAAATGTTTTAAAACCCAGGAGGAAGTGCTTAATACAGAGGCTATTACTTTGGAACAGATGTTGGGAAAATGAGGGACTCTAGCTGCAAATGTCTAGAGTTTTACTTTCCATTGAGCCAAACTGTCTTCCCAGTAAATTCTTCCCACTAATCTGGGTTGCAAACTAAGTCTAGTTTCTCATACAACTTAATAGCTTCCAAGTACTTCAAGACAGAGATCCCACATTACAACAGTCATCAGATCTACGGGAAAGAACGAGGGTGACTGTAGTTGGCAAATGTCTGGGCAAATGTAAGACTATCTCTTCTTTCTTTAATTTCTTTAAAAGTTATAGTTTAACATATGCAGACAACAATAAAATGACACCTCAGTTATCAGTTATGCCTCAGCCATTTTGGTATTATTTAAGCCTTCACTAATTCCCTACACCTACTCCATTGTCATTATATGGTTCTTTTTGGTAATATTTACCTACCTTGAAGTGCACAGTCTAGGTGTATACTTTTTTTTTTCCCTCATGCATGGCATGAGGGATCTTAGTTCCCCGACCAGGGATAGAGCCTGTGCCCCTGCAGTGGAAGGCGGAGTCTTAACCACTGGGCCACCAGGGAAGTCCCTAGCTGTATACTTTTGACAAATGGTTATTAGGGTATAGAACATTTCCAACTTCCCAGAAAGTTCTCTTGTATCCCTTTCCAGCCAATGCCTAGCCTACCAGAAGGAATAACAGTGCTGATTTTTTTCACCTTAGATTAGTTTTTCCTTCTCTAGTCAGTTTGTTCTTTTTATTGTTGAATAATAATCCACTGTATGAATGAATGTAACCGTGTTTTAATTTTTGACTATTGTAAATGAAGTTGCTGTAGATATGCCTAAAAAAACCCAAAAAAAGACAGCGATCTCACCTCTGGGTCTCCTTTTCCAGGTTGGATTGCATCAACTATTCCTCATTTCTCATATTTTCGGTCAGATCGCTTATTATTGTGCCATTTTCTCTGCATACGCTCCAGACCGTTAAGGACCCCAACACTGGGGCCCTGACTCGGCCCACTCTGGATGGACGGCACAGGGGGGAATGGAGAATGGCTGGCTAGGGTGCAGAATCCTTTCCCGTTTGTTCCATATGCCAAGTCTATTCAAGCAGCATGGGTTGTTATGTCTGCTGGTTAGTTTGGTGGGCAAAGTAGCCACATCAAATTGTTACTACAAATTGAACTTTAAAACAACTGATAAAAAATGTAAAAAATAAAATAAAAAGATTATTTTAGAAAAAGGTGGGGGGAATTTCCCGGTGGTCCAGTGGTTAAGACTCAGCACTTTCACTACCTAAGACCTGGGCTCAATCCCTGTTCGGGGAAGTAAGATCCCACAAGCTGTGCGGCCAAAAATAAAAAATAAAATAAAAAATAACAATAAAAAAAAACACAACGGAAATATTTCATTCTATGGCCCTCTGTGAAACTGCATTTGGCCCCCAAGTTTAAAATTAACTCACGCTTTGCATTTCTATACTTTTATTTGCACGACTAGTTGGCGCTAGTGGCCACACCAACTCCATCTGTTTGTTCAGCTCTGTGTGTACATTTCAGGGGGTTCTAAAGGTGAAAGCTTTTAGTGTGAGTCGCAAAGAATAAGTTCGCTCATTTCCTTCTTACCTTCTCCCCTCAGGTGTTGGGACTTCCCACTCCTGGTCAGAATCTTTGACGTACCATCGTATCACAGGCTTAAAGTTTATTTCGAAGCCAAATCGGGCCGTGCAGTTAAGAGTTAAAGGCTTTCCTGAAAAAAGGGCCACAGAACACAGGAAGGAAGCCCGTGAGAACACTTTGTCCCGTGCAGGAGGAAGACACCATCTGGAAACTCTTCCCTGAGGCAGTCAGGTTCGCAGGTAAAACAGGTGTACCAGACAAAGCCAAATGTCCACCTGTCTCTCATTCGGAAACAGGTAAAACCAGGGATGTTTGTCTCTACTGGGCAGCTCTTAGATCTCAAACCTGTGACTACATTTCTGCAAACGAGGATGGGCATGGTCACAGCACTACGGGTTCTGATGTGGTTTAAGGCTAAACGCCAGGAAAATGAGCAGTTTCAGGGACCAGCTCTGTCTTCCGACGCTGCTGTTGAAGTAGTACAAGGGTGCCAGTAAAGAGATACTAACTAGTATTTGCATATTAAATGAAAATCCTGAGGTTTGGGCGGCATGTAGTTTAAAGCAGAGAGTATTTAGATATTCAGCTGAGTATTTTGAACGTTACACTGTGGACTGACATGCATGTAACTACGCTACCCTCTTTCTGCCCATTTTCTCTGTAAGGGGTATCCAGATATGCTCTGCCTCAAACTCAATATTTTAACCGTGAAATGTTTAGGGACTCCATTTGAAAACTCACCTTTGCACCTGAATAATGCTTTCCCCACAGTAATACTTTAAAATTCATTGGTACCTTGTGTAACTTGGGTATTTTTGAATTAATTAATGTTTTCCCTGCTTCTTTCCTCCTTCCTTTCATTCTTGTGATTTTGCCCGTACTGTTATTTCTATTTCATAATCAGGGTACACCGCTACCGCCACCTAGTGGTGATTTAATAATATCTATTTTTACATTTCTTTCTATAATGATAAACATCTTATTAGCATTTAAAGGAAACCGCCACCCAGTGGCCTTTTACCATAATATCTACTTTTACCTTTCTTTCTACAACGATAAATATCTTATTAGCACTTAAAAGAACACTTACTTTATTGAAACAACCAGCACTTGGTTTTGAAGAGAACAGTTCCTATTTGGCTATGTGGGAACATGTAGATGTTACTGAAGCTGACAAAATCAAAGGGGACCACAGGAAGTCACTTTCCCCCTCTACCCCAAAGAAGACACTAATTTGGAATACAGCTTATTTGAGCAAGGGTTGTAGTATTCTCCTACAATTTATCTTAAAGGCTAGACCAAACGCTGTATTCGTAAGGGTTAAGGCTACCTAAGTTGGTTAACTGATTAAATTTATAGATTTAATCAATGAACCTAACCAATCTGTGTAACCCACTGTTCCTGGGTGGAGTAAGGAAGAATCTTAAAAAAAAAAAAAAAATCTATTGATCATGCCTCACATACAAGTCACCTAATATATCAATACATCATCCCATATTTCTCAGTGCCACCTTGTGAGGTCAGTTCTATTTTGTCTAGTTACAGATTTATAACCTGAGGCTTCAGAAGATTAAATAGCTGTATAAGATCACAGACCGAGTCAGTGGCCGAGGCTAGATTCACCCCCAATTCTGTTTAATTTGAAATCCCGACGCTCTTCACTGTAACACACTTAGACCTGCTCCCAGAAGCAAAGTGTCATTCAAGGGGGATGACACCACCCACCTTACCAAGTTCTACTTCCAGGGTGTCCTTGATGGGATCCAGAATATCTGGTTTGAGATTCGTGTTCTTCACTAAAAGATGAAAATAAAAATTATCATTTGCACCGGGAAATCCGAAGGCCTGCTTCCTGAAGATTTGAACGCGCGGTCACACTCTGATCTAAATGTTTTGGAACTTCCTTTGCAAATTTCATCCATAATGTACAAGGCTAGAGACTCAAGTCTCCATGTGAAAATCACGCCTCCAGAAATGACTGTGACATCAGGTTGCAGGTGCTAGCGAAACCTGAGTCCTTGATAAATGCATACCCGCCCAGGGGGAACCTCCTTCCAGGCCAGCCCCGCGGGCCCATTGCAGATGTGAAACCCCACCCCATCTTCTCCTCCAAGATTGTTTTCTGGTGCATCCGGCTGAGTAATCCCACAGGAAGGAGGACGAACCTGAGAGAATGCACAGGTTAGCCAGATTGGAGCCCACCCCTCCCTCCATCCTCAAGTTCATGGTTTGTTTGAAAATAAAGGTGAGCTCAGCCCTTCATGAATCATTTTATCCCTCAGCTTCCTGCCACAAACTTTCACATATGCCTCCACTGTCAAACTCCCTCCTGAAGATGTCCCATCTCCTAAGAAAGGAAACTTCGTCACCTCTCTTCTGGAATTGTTCTCTCTTAATTCTCAGGGACCTCCTTCCCTCAATTACATTAGCTTCCTCCTGTATCTTTGACTCTCTCTCTCTCTCCTTCCCATCAGCATTTATCCACTCTCAGTCTCTCCATCTTAAAAAAAAGAGGAAAAAACCCTTCACCTTATACCCCTGCCCCACTCATTCTCCTCCCTTCTCAGCCAAGTTGTTGAAAGAGCGCTGTGTGCTCGTTTCCTCCCTCCCTTCCCCTCCCGTGAAGTCTGATTTCTGCCCCCATCACTCCACTGAAACCGCTTTGGCCAAAGTCACCAGTCACCTCCTTGCACCTAAATCCACTGGGCACGGCTGAGTTTTTTTTTTTTTTTTTTTTTCGGTACGCGGGCCTCTCACCGCTGTGGCCCCTCCCGTTGCGGAGCCCAGGCTCCGGACGCGCAGGCTCAGCGGCCAGGGCTCACGGGCCCAGCCGCTCCGTGGCATGTGGGATCCTCCCGGACCGGGGCACGAATCCGCGTCCCCTGCATCGGCAGGCGGACCCTCAACCACTGCGCCACCAGGGACGCCCACGGCTGAGTTTTTAGTCTGCTTTCCCTCTCAGTAGCATTGGGTGCTGCTGGGCATGCTCTCCTCTCCTCTTCGGGGTGCACGTTTCTGTGCTCTGAGGCTCGCCTCCCCCCTCTCCACTCACTCCCCTGAGCGCTATGGGCTTCTCCTCCTCCGCGCTTCTTGTGAGTATCACGTCTCCCCGGTCTCTCCTTGTGGTCTTCATTCCACCTACTCTCCTTGTGGGGCAGCTCACGCTCCAGGCCTCTCTTCCCTATGAAAGTTCTTGGCCCTCAAAATGCTCTCTCGCCTACATCATCAATTTCACTTCCTTTACTGCTCCCTCCCCACCTTGCCACTGATACCCACTTGCTGATGTAAATAATGACCTCCCTCTTCCCAAATCCAAGGAGCAGTTTCCAGGCTTCACCATATGAGGCCATGCGTCACTCCCTCTTTCTTGGGACACTTTATCGCTGAGCCCTGGGATAGCTACTCTCTGTTCTTACACCGCTTCTCCATCTCCTGTGGGGATGCTTCTCCGCCCCCGTGCCTCCCAGTGCTGGATGTTCTAGGCTCTCCCCTCTCTATACTCCATCCCCACGTGACCCCATTCTCCCTCGGCTTTAGATATCCTGCCGGCGGCCACCCTCACATTCACATCTCCCAATGTAGTAGCCTGTATCCCAGACTGGTTTATCCAAATACCCACTTGTCATGGTGACTTGATGAATCAAAGTCCTTTCAAGCTTAACACTGAATTTCTTCCTCAGACCTGCTTCTCTTTCAGTATTTTTTCTGTCTCATTACATGGTGCCACCGTTTACCAACTCATCATGCCAGAAAAGTAATCCGGCATTGATTTCCCTCTTTCATCTTGCACATAAACTCCATCAACATGTTCTGTTGACACACATGCAAAGCCATTCCTAATCACCTCTGCTAAGTCTACTCAAAGAGTGACCAGAGACATCTTTTTAGAACATGATTCAAATCTGCGGCCCCCCCACCCATGCCTTACACCAGCCCTTATGTATCCCGTCCTACCCCTTCCACTTCCATCCCATCCCATCCTATTCCACCACTTCCCATCCAATCCCATCCCGCCCTTATGTATCCCGTCCTACCCCTTCCACTTCCATCCCATCCCATCCTACCCCTTCCACTTCCATCCCATCCCATCCTATTCCACCACTTCCCATCCAATCCCTTCCCACCCTTATGTATCCCATCCCACCCCTACCCATCCCATCCCATCCAACCCCATCCCATCCAATCCCATCCCATCCCATCTTCTCTCAATATGTTATAGAAAGTCCACCTCGTTGCCCAGCGTAAAACCTGGCTCTCATACTGGACCCCTCCTTTTCCCTCTTTTCACTCCCAATTCCCAAAGCGTTTCATGTGTAACTTCCTAAGTATTTCTGGAGTTTTCTCTCTTCTCTCCATTCCTACTGCCACTCCTAGTTCAGGCCACCATCAGCAGTTGCCTGCTTGACCCACAGCAGCCTCCTAATTCTTCTCTCCGTCTCCCTTGTCGCCCCACCCCCAAACCCATGTTCTACATAACAAGAGTGATCTATCTCAAATCCAGATCTATTCATGACACTCTCCCACGTAGAACCCTCAATGGCTCCCCATTTTTCCTTGGATAAAGTCCAAACTTACTAGAACAGTGTGATGTCTGTTCTGCTTCCAGATACCCTCAACTGACCTTCTCTTTCTCCCTGGAAAGCACCATGCTGTCTCTCAGCTCCTGGATGTTAACTACGCTGCTCCCTCTGCCTGGAACGGCATCTTTTCCACCTTCACTGGGCTAGTTTGTCTTCACCCCTCAGTTCTCACCCAGCCTCGGGGTACCCAGGTCTGGGTTTGTGTGTCCCCCACATGCCCCGCTGCTTCCCTTTCTCTCCACTCATCACACCGAACTGTAGTAGCCTGTTTCCTCTTTGTCTGCCCCACGAGACGGTAAGTTCTGGGAGGCCAGAGAAAGTGTCCAGGTGCTCATTCTTACAACCTTAGCACCAAGCCCAGTACCTGACACATATCACATGTTCCACAAATACTGGTGTAAGAATGAATAAATGAAAGAACGAGTGAGTAAATGAGGAAGACAGGAATGACGACAGAGAAGACTTAAAAAGATGTGACAGAGGTTGCAAAGCATCCTCTGGGAGAGAGAAAAGCAGATTCTGCCCCTGAAAGTTTGACGGGCGAGTTATCATGCCCGAGGGAGAGAGCAACCAGGCCTGGAGGGGCAAGTGGTCCAAGGTGGGTATTTGCCTTCTAACCCCTCGTCCAAGCAACAATCTCATATAAATGTAAATTGATGAGGTCTAACGTATTGCAGAGTGCCAGGGCCCGGAAGTAAGCAGGGGAGTTTGACTTGGTCTCAGATGCCCCATGTGGTTTGTATCTTGCAATGAAAGAAGAGGAAGTAAAACTGATTACTATATTTACTAAGAGCAGAGTCAACCATTCTGTACGGTTATGTTTTGATAGAGGCCATGCTTAGATTGATTACATCATACAGTTTAGCCATGCTTTACACTTGTAAATCTAATAAGAATGACCCAAGGGAAAGCCTGGGCCAAAAACAGACAAGTCACAGAAGAATAAGCTCAACGGGCCAGTAAGCAAATGGCAAGACATTCAACTTCATTCGTAGTCAGGGAAACGTAAATTGGTCTGAAAAAAAGAGGGTCCACTTGACACCAAAGTCTGAAACCACCAAATATGACTTGGGAATAATGGGAATCTGTTCATTGCTGATGCGGGTATAAATTAGCAAAACAATGTCTATGAACAATACCATGTGTTTATAACACAAAACACATTTTATAACATAAAACAATATTCTGTTTTATTAATGGATACATTACATATGTAGAAAAAGCATAAAACATAAATGGAAAGGATTATAAGCTAAGAGTGGGCTACATCTGCAAAGAGAGGAAGTGGGAAGGCCTCAAGTTGTGTCTGTATTGTTTTGTTTCGACAAAGAAACCGTGAGATGGAAAAACCATTATTAAAGCTCGTGATAGGTACACGAGTGTTACTTATTTCTGGGTGTGAAATATTTAACATTGTTTTTTAATTTATTATCTCTTATAGGTAAAATCTTTAATCTTGTTTATTTCTTTACATGAGCCTTTGATATTGTTTTTTAATTTATCACAAAACAAACCAGAATCAATGCGTAGAAAACCCAACCTGTGGCAACTTGAATATGACCCAGAACTAGGCCTTCCTTGGAGGACGGAATCTAGGTGAATGGAAAACTGATGTTCACCAACATTCCAGGCTTTACGTGACTGTAGGCTATGAGTGTCTCCTTCTTCACCACAGAAAAAGGAAAAATATCACTAAGCCAAAGGAGATAACTTTAACTGGGTAATTGGGGTTGAAATCTCAAATACTGAAACCACAAACCTCACTTACCGATGGTTTTCACTCGAACGACAGCTCTGACTGTCCATGAACTTGAATTATCTGATTGAGTGTGATCACACACGTATGTGCCCTGGTGATGGTGGTAAACGTCATCCACTTTAATTGGGTTGCTCCTTTTCTCAGAGAGTAGTTTTCCATTCTAATCCAAGAGACAAGAAAATTAAATAATGTAACCAGAGAATTACTATTAATATTAAGCTCACCTATAGCGAAACTTCACAAATTGGAACCAAGGAAGGGGGAAGGTCAGTCTGATATAAGGACATTGCAGAACATAACACCCCCAAGCTATAAAAGATTCTGCTCAAAACTATATCTGTAAGATTCTTACTTGAAACGAGAAGCATTTTCAAAGACAATGACATGTGGAGATGAAGACAGCCCAGCAAGAGCTGTTTCACCTGGTAAAGCCCAAAGCGAGATTCAGGCCCCTAGACTCTAGAAAAGTCATAGTGGTCTAAGTGGTCGATACCTAAATGAATTTTTTAAAAACACGTGTATTTATATTTCTGGAAATTGATATAGATTTTCTGTGTATTGGGCTTACATAAAGTTTCTTCTTTAAATAAATTTCACTCGAATAAAAGAAAAAATGTTAAATTGAAAACATTAAGTAAGTAACTAAACAGATGTATCTAACTTTGACAAAGAAGGACTGGGATTCAGGAACAATTATTTAACTCCTAGTGGACTCAAAGTTGAGCGAGAACTAAAATTCAATTGTGAACATTTCTCTCTCCTACTTAGAATCTCTCATTGACACTCCTTTGCCTTGAGGGTAAAGGTTAAAATTCTTCACAGCCTGATCTTGGCATTCCTTCCCCGACTCATTTCCTGCTTCTGCCCCTCTACCCACCTGTCATTCCCTACATAACCACATTCTTTCTTAATCAGCATGTCTCCCACCACCTTTCCCCACTGGGAAGGCTGTTCCTCATTTTTCAAATCCAACTGAAGGGGTGGCTCTCACGGAGAGAAGTTATCAAGTCTCCCCGAGCAGGCTCAGTGACCTCTGCTCCATCATCACGGTAGCCTTTTTTTTTTTTTTTTGAGGTACGCGGGCCTCTCATTGTTGTGGCCTCTCCCGTTGCGGAGCACAGGCTCCTGACGCGCAGGCTCAGCGGCCATGGCTCATGGACCCAGCCGCTTACGGCACGTGGGATCCTCCCGGACCGGGGCACGAACCCATGTCCCCTATATCGGCAGGCGGACTCTCAACCACTGCGCCACCAGGGAAGCCCAGGATAGCCCTTTTATAGTAATGATGCATTTGGGTGTCTCCTCCTGTGAGTTGTCGAGGGCAGCCTTTGTGCCAAGACATTTAGCTGGTCCTGGACACACTGGGAGGAATAAACACAGATCCCTCCTCTGAGCGAGCTCTCAGCCTAAGGATGCGCGTCTGAGCAGTAAGCCAGAGTATAGCACACTCAGGTGGCTCTGCCTCATAGGAAAAGTAGGCACTCTCCCCCCAGTGTAATCCGAGACTTGAAGGGTATGCAGGAATCAGTCAATGCCAACAAGGACCTACTGCATAGCACAGCGACCTCTGCTGAATATTATGTGGCAACTACATGGGAAAAGAATTTGAAAAAGAAAAAAGAAAGAACGTAATTGACATTTTAGGAACACCTGAAGCAAAGCCTGCATGTAGGAAACAAGGCCAAGGTGAAAGGGCTGATGCAAGTAGATGTGTTTGATCTTTGTGTCTCCAGGATACAGCAAGCAGGCCAGCAAGAGTAAGGTCTTTGTAAATAAGGGGTGAATAAATGCAAGTCAGTTGGAAAAAAGGTTTGGAAGTATAAGAGTCAGATGATCGGACATTTTTAGAAAAATGACTGGCAGCTCTTTTTTGACTGTGGAAACTCTTGTAAATTTAAGCAAAGACTATCATAATCACCCTTGTATCTTTAAGGGCTAGGAAGTGGTAGGGGCACAGTAGTATTTATTGAATGATGGGGTATCAGTGTATCATTAATCTTATAATCATTAATCCTCTAACCTCTGTACAGCACCTGGCTTTCCAATTTCCTACTAAGAGTACTAGCAATATATCTTTCACCACTGCAGTCAAAAGAAAAGAGATAAACAACAAAAATAACAAAATATCAATAGTAAGAACTCATTACCTATGTAGACTACAAAGTTATTTCTCATGTGTATCTCGTATGAACATTCAAAGGATTCTCTGCGGGGCTTCCCTGGTGGCGCAGTGGTTGAGAATCTGCCTGCTAATGCAGGGGACGCGGGTTCAAGTCCTGGTCTGGGAGGATCCCCCATGCCGCTGAGCAGCTGGGCCTGTGAGCCACAACTACTGAGCCTGCGCGTCTGGAGCCTGTGCTCCGCAACAAGAGAGGCCGGGACAGTGAGAGGCCCGTGCACCGCGATGAAGAGTGGCCCCCGCTCGCCGCAACTGGAAAAAGCCCTCGCAGAGAAACGAAGACCCAGCACAGCAAAAATAAAAATAAATAAATAGATAAATGAGGCAGAAGGAAATAACTGCCCTTTAAAACAAATTAAAAAAAAAAAGAAGGATTCTCTGACTTGCACAGATTCTATGTCTTCCATTTTATAGATGAGAACACCGAGGTTCTGAAGTTTGTGTTTTGTTCTATACCATATAGCTCGTGAGAGGCCTGAGAATGTATCTACGTTCTTCTGATTCTGAGTTTCATGTTCTGATTGAGGAATTTCCCTTCCCCTTTGCTTGATGACTCGTAGAAGCAGAAATTCCCCTCCCCCAAGTCTCTGGTGTGGTTCCTGTGGCCCAAGAAAGAATTTCCAGTAGGTTGTCAAGGAGCTGAGAAGAGGGTCAGAACTGGTCAGAGCCGGGCCGCTGCAGGTAGGAAGTAAAACAAGGCCAAGAGGTGGGACTGACAAGGTTAGACATCTATCAAGAACATTTTAAAAGGAAGCTTCAGGGCACGGGGTAAAATTCAGAGATGAAATTTCTAGAGAACATGGTAATAACATACAGAGAACAGAAACTGGCGTGGAGGTGTGTCGTAAATCACATGAGAAATGAATGCAGAGGAGGGGATGCAGAGTTGGAACCAGGCTGCAGCTGGGCCATAGGGAGGATGAGTGATTACAAAGTGGGCCTGACTTTTTTTAATAAAAAGATAAGTACGGCTTAGTGTGTATCATCAAGACTTTATGGGATGGAACTCAAACAAAACATCGAAGAGATAAGGGGCAAGAAATTTGTGTCAAGAATGATGGGAAGCTGATCTAATAACATAATCACAAATGATCCTAGTAGGAGAGAGAAGTGCTAATGAGGCCACACAGGAAATTCTTTGTTTTGCTCAGATGGGAAACGGTCAAGAGCAAACTACAGAAGCAGGAGCATCAGTCAGTGTGATCCTGTATAAAGAGCATCAGTGAGTCCCAGAGAGGACTGAGACATGTGACAGCCTGCGGACTGTAGCATTGTACACACCGTAGGAAGTTGCCCAGGATTCTGAAATTTCACAGTGAGGACAATCGAATGGGCCAATGTATGGACCTTGGAAACAGCTTCCAAACATCGAATCTAAATGACTTTTACCTCTTCCCTACCAGGAATTGCATCAACCTTTGGTCTGGCAAGTCTCACCATACTTACCAGCTCTCCATGTCCCTGGGCTCGCGGGATGCCACCAGGTGCCAGGGACAAGGAGAACGAGGCCAAAGGAAATGAGAGGTGGCAGGTCTACGTGCGAAAATTCCATAGAACTCAGGGTTCAGAGATGACCCAGCAGCCATGTCAGCACAGTGGCATGTGAATGAGGTTGACTTAAACCACCAATGGAAAAGTCACTCAGGCACAGTCTTACCGCCAGGACGTCACAGCCATGTCACAGGCACCCATGTCTCGGTGCCCCAGACCCTTGCAGAAGAGCCTCTCCCACTGCCCTGTGTTAGAATTCTGCCTGGTGTCAAAGATTCATTTAGCTAAAGAACCGAAAACGCCCTCCCATTAATGTCATATCATCTAAGACGAAGTCTGCTTACGCTAAAGCTATTTTTCATTATATTTTTATTGTAATTAATTAATTAATTAACTTATTTTTGGCTGCGCTGCGAGATCTTAGTTCCCCGACCAGGGATCGAACCCGGGCCCCCTGCAGTGGAAGCGCAGAGTCCTAACCACCGGACCACCAGGGAATTCCCATTATATTTTTATGAATTAGGAAAATAGTATTAGAATGAAAAACAGATAATTCCCTTTATGCTGACTTCTTCATCGTTCAATATTTCAGTTACGAATCTCCAAGTCTAAATTTTTTGAGGCGTCTATTAAAAATATTTTGGAACCCCCCCAGAGACTACAGCACATGGATTTATTTCGCGTGGTTGTTCTATACAACCGGCAGGTTCATCCCTGGTCGGCAGTTTCATGTGAATTCAGTGCCGCCGTGTTTTCATCCTCTCAGCCAGTGTTAGTGTTGTCGGTTTTGAGATACTCTTAAGTGTGAGCCACCCTTCACCTGAGTATCTGTGGTTTAGCATGAAGAAAAGGAACATTGGGTATTATTTCCTGCCTAATGGCATCACTTGTAGTGATACTCCCATGAGGTCTGTGACTTTCCAGGATACTGTCTGTGTGTGTGTGCATGTGTGTGTGTAAGCACATGTCCACACACGTGCAACTCATGAATTTCATGCAATCCATGAAACATAACCTAAATAATGACCTGTCCAAATCTCCGTCAGAAGATACAATTTTAACAACAGCTATGCTTTGCCTACTTTTAAGACAGATGCCTAGTCACCGTTAAACACATCCTGACATTTGCAGTCGAGGCCCCAGAGAAGAGAAATAAAGCTTCGTTTTGTGAATGTCATAGAACATGGGGGTTTAGTTCCTAAGAGCAGCATATGCAGAAAGCTGGCAACTACCGTGTAGCTTGTGCTTTACCAGAAAGTGAAAATAGCTTTCATTTCAGGGATACAATCATTGAAAATTCAAATGCATTTTCATTTTAAATAACGGGGCAAGCCTGGTTTGGGAACAGCCTACCTTGACGTAGTAAGGCATCTGTCATCCCAGATTACAAATACTTTTGAACCATGGGAAGTTTTGTTCTTAAGAGTGAACTGAAAATAATGAACAGAACCATCGGCTATTCTTACCAACCTCATTTTAGAGGTTATGAAATTAACGTGTTTCTTTTCTTTTAATTGAAGTATGTTGACTTACTATGTTGTGTTCGTTTCTACTCTACAGCACAATGATTCACGTTACATATATATATGTCCTTTTTCATATTCTTTTCCATCACAGTTTATTACAGGATATTGAATAGAGTTCCCTATGCTATACAGTAGGACCTTGCCGTTCATCTATTTTATATATAGTAGTGTGTATCTGCTAATCCCAAACTCCTAATTTATCCCTCCCCTCTTTTCCCCTTTGGTAGTCATAAGTTTGTTTTCTATGTCTGCGAGTCTGTTTCTTTTTTGTAAATAAGTTCATTTTTGTCATATTTTAGCTTCCACATATAAGTGATATCATATGGTATTTAGCTTTCTGTTTCTGACTTCACTTAGTATGACAATCTCTAGGTCCATCCATGTTGCTGCAAATGGCATGATTTCATTCTTTTTATGGCTCAGTAATATTCCATTGTGTGTATATGTACCACACCTTCTTTATCCATTCATCTGCTGATGGGCATTTAGGTTGCTCCCGTATCTTGGCTATTGTAAATAGTGCTGCAATGAACGTTGGGGTGCATGTGTCTTTTCAAATTAGAGGTTTTTCCAACTTTCCCAAGAGTGGGATTGCTGGGTCACATGGCAGCTCTATTTTTAGTTTTTTAAGGAACCTCCATACTGCTCTCCATAGTGGCTGCACCAATTTACATTCCCATCCACAGGGTGGAGGGTTCCCTTTTCTCCACACCTCTCCAGCATTTGCTATTTGTAGACGTTTTGATGACGGCCATTCTGACCAGTGTGAGGTGGGACCTCATGGTAGTTTCGATTGCACTTCTCTAATAATTAGTAAGGTGCTTCTTAAATTAGGATTTTATTGAGGGCAGTACATTTTCTGTGTCATTTTAAAATATAAAATTGAGACCTTAAGCACACACTCACCCTCCCTGTACAGTTCTTTCTACGAGGGACATAATAACACCAGTTGTCACTGAATCTCAAGAGAATCAAGTGAGGAAATATTGTCTCACCCAATGGTAATTTTACCTCCAGGAGACTCTGCTTGCTAAGTTTGGGGGTACAAAAAGCCGACAGATAAACATGGGCCACTTTCTGGACTTTGATCAGGGACAATTTAAAATGATATTTTTATATTAACAAACAGATATCTTTGGAAGTCAAATTTAAAGTTTTGCATGATTTCTTAAAGCAAAGTATTGAACTTCAAACAATTATCATAGGACTTCCCTGGTGGCGCAGTGGTTAAGACTCCATGCTCCTAATACAGTGGGCCTGGGTTCAATCCCTGGTCCAGGAACTAGATCCCACATGCATGTCGCAACTAAGAGTTCACATGCCACAACTAAGGAGGGGGTGAGCCACAACTGAGGAGCCCGTGAGCCTGCCTAAGGAGCCCACCTGCCGCAACAAAGACCCGACACTACCAAATAAATAAATAAATATTTAAAAAGCCAATCATTACAAATGTAGGAGGTGATTTAAATTCTGTTCCCAGATTCCACCACCCTGGGTCAACTGACATTCCCAGACTTTGGAAGAGATGCTTACGCAGCATTTATATATCTGTTAGGACTTAGAAAAACTATAAAATACAATGGAAATGTTTTTGTTATGAAGTTTACTCACATGTGGTTCATAACTCAGAATCATTCTGAAACTTGTCTTTTCCTGATTCCTGTTCCCTTTTTCTCTTAGCACTGCCCTCCCTCCCCACTGACTCACCTGTGTAATACACGTGTCACCCAGGCCACCAGGTGCTTGCCTTAACTGTCTTCCCAGAGGTGTCCTCTTTGGAAAGTATTCCAGTCTCCTACTTCTTTCAGAAACCCTTCAGGACATGCTTGTTGGGTGTTCCTTTCACCCTAGCAATGCCCTTTGCTTTCCAAAGGCAGTAAAATTGAACAAATCTGGTCTTCTGAATGAGTGGGTGTTCATAAGTTTATATCTTAACCTCACATGTAATGGACTTGAATTTTAGAAAATTTACTGACACTGATCAAAAGGATGGTTCTAATAATTGGAACATTGGACTCTGTGGCTACCTAGGGGAAAACTGCTTTAGAAAGTCAGGTCTTCTCTGTAGGCGTGAGGCCAGTCTTTGGGAAGCTCTAGAGCTCAGGTTCAGACTCACATTTCTATAAATTACATAAGGAGATGCTACCATTAACAACTAAGCTCTGGCATCAGTTTCAGTGAAGTCATTCTTACCTGGTACCAGGTCACCTCTGGACTTTGTGTATCACTTTGGTGGCTGAGACCGGGGCAATAAATGGAGTCCATGCTACCAAGAAGAAGGAGTTGTTCATGCGGTATGGAGCTCCCACAGGACATATTTGTCTTGGGTTTAACTTCTAAGATCATCTTGACACAACAGGCCTCATCCTTGGGGCTCCTAGGAAAGTTAACAAGGTCCTGTGAACACAGATGTTATATCCAGATAGTAAAGGATTTGGCAATGTTTTCAGATAGAAATGTACTTGGGACTTACCTAATCCTAGGTCTACAGATATATGACCCAGCATGATTCATCTCTGTGGTCAAGAAATGAAGGGTGCTCTTGTCCTGGATCACGTGAGGATAGTTTTGTGTAATTTCTACTAGTGGATCTCTGTTTGGAGGTTGTAGGTACCATTGGACATCAGATAGGTTCTTACTACCACTGCAGGGCAGGTGTTCAGAGCTTTGCGTTGGTGAGAGTTGACTTCTGTGGTAGAAATGGGATTTCTGTGGCTCTGGAAAATCACAAAATAAGACAAACTCCTCCCCACACCTTGCAGAGTATGTCCTAAGAAGCTTTCCAGTGGAGCAATCTGAAAACCACAATAAACAAAGGAGCACAGAAACACATTAGAGGAATTCTAACATATTTACAAAGAGTACTTGGTTTCACAAGGGATTAAGCTCCCTTGGGTGTCTTTCTCCTTCACGGTTCCCATTCTGTGGGGAAAAGAAGTTCCTGTTCTAATTCCCTCCCACTGGTCTTCAGTATCACCAGTAGCAACGGAGGTTTCCTGTTAGAGCTGCCAACCCACCTTTAATTCCTCTTCAGCTGCTTCCACTGAACACCCAGATATAGTAACTGGGTTCCACATGGATGTGCTTGGTATCAACTGAAAGCTGTTCACCCCAATAATTTCTCCTCCTACCCCCATCTTAAAAGTAGAAAGGAAATGTTCTATATTATTATGCCATGCTGCCGATGTATCCCAGAATACCTGTCACTTTAAACTTGGACCATAAAACTCATAAGGTTAGCATGAAAAGTGAAAAACCCCTACCTGAAGTGTTAAATCCTTTAATTTTCCCTCCTGCGATAAGCCAAAGAAATACCCAGCTCAAGTAAAGCATTGTTCTCTCTGGGTCTTGTCATTGCTTCAGGACATCTGTTCTGTTGCCAGAGTGGAGGACATTGTAATTCAGGGCTCCACCCTGAGAATCATCTTCATTTCTGTAAATCAAGAAATGGGAAATGAAGAAATCGGTAACCAGTGATCAAAACGCAAGTCACACAGGAAGTTTTGAAAGGGCAGGTCCTACCCAGCAAGCCTTCACATTCCCACACTAGAGTGGTATTTTCAACAGCGTGTGGCAGGTCCTGCATATGTCACTTCTTACACAACTAAAGGAGGAAGGACATCTCAGACTCACGGTACTGCTTGTACCTACACTCGGTACGGTGTGGTCTTTTGATGCCATTTCTTTATGGAATCCTTTTTCTTTTCCTAAGTTTCTGACCTAGTACGTATATTTTGATGGGTAATTTGGAAAGAGTTAAGTGAAAGTTTTCCTGAAAAGGTCATCCAAGTTGAAGGAAAATGTCAGGTTCTCCCCAATTAGGGAAACCAGTGCGGTAGCTGGTGTGTAAACTTGAGAATGTCTGCACGTTGCTAACTTGTAGTAACTGTTAGAGAATAGAGGATGCTTTACTCTTTGTGCCCCAAATAAGACAGGAAAAGTTGTCACTGGATGGCGTTTCTACCAATTCTCTGAAGTATAAAAGGGAGGGAAGGTCACCCTGGACTGTGTTCATGGTGGTTCAAGGAAAAAAGAGAAAGAGAGGGAGGGAGGGAGGGAGAAGGAAAGAAAGGAAGGGGAAGAAAGAGAAAGAAAGAAAAAAAAAAGAAAGAAAGAAAGAAAGAAAGAAAAAGAAATTTTACTATCATATGGTCCCTCTAAACGTTCTCCTTAAAAGTCTTCTTCCCAGAACATCTCTGTTTCTTGGGCAGCTGACAAAAATCAATCTCTCTCTCTCTATCTCTCCCTCTCTCTCTCTCAACCTCTGCTTCTGTCTCTGTCTCTGTCTGCCTGTCTCTCTCTCTCTCAACGCCCACACACACAATCTAACCATCATGCACATCCCTCTCTTCACTGCCCCCTGTGCTCACTGGCCATTCCTGCAACCACTCCTTCCACCCAGACTTTCCCAGGACCATTCTCTTCAGGAACCTCCATCTTTTACCATAAATAAATACTGTCCTCAACTTATAAAATTCTTCATTTCCAAACATTTACACACACACACACACACACACACAGCACTCCATGTCTCCAACATCTTCAGATGCAGAAAGGAGTAATTTTAATATTTATAAATGATCAACAAGTATGTTTCTCTAACAGAAACATTGAGCTTGATGTGCCTTTGGGGATCCACAGGGGAGAGTTCCAGCGAGAGAAGTCAGGAGGCTGCAAGGAGGCAGCAGATAGACTTCCCGGAGGAACACCAGCCCGCAAGGGTGAGTCAGGGCCAAGGGAAAATTCAAAAGGATAAACCCAAAGGGAAGAGAAGAAACAGAAAAGAGAGACCAGCCTGACACTAAGCAGAGAAGTCGGGCACAAGAAGGACTTAGTTTCCATCAGGTCTGGCCACTGATAGATCAGACCAGCACGTGCAGAGGGTTTAAGGTGATGGAGACGAGCAATTCGGGAAGGAAGGTGGGGAGTGGGGAAGAGCCACACCCTCCCCAGGCTACACTGCACATGGAAGACAAGACGGGGAGGTGTTTCCTCCTGTGCTGCCTTGATTCCATAAGCGAATCAAGGGGAATGAGCTGGCAGGGTAGCAGGCCAAATGCAAGTGAGAGTGAGAAGAGGGTGTGTGGCCCAACTTCTCTGAGGAGGCGGGAAAAGACAAACCCCCAAAACCACAGAGTCATTGTCTTGGACGGAGGCGGACAGAGTCGTACACTCTGCGAGGTCTCTCCAGACCGGGGTACCCAGGTGGGGCCAGAAGTACAGGACGTTTCCACTTGGCTGCTGACCTGCTGAGAGGAGGGTGTGCTCAGCCACGAAAGGGCTTCATGAGATGATGGAGGACCTAGAGTGCCACGGACGGGGACCAGAGTCACTGCATCACTTATCCCCATTGGTGACAATGGGTAGCTCTTCTTTCCAAGACTGTGGTCTAGGAACAAGGACCTAGGATAAGCAACTGCCTTTCAGATGTGGTCTACCTCCCCCCACCCCCTGCTTACCCTTTCTTTGCCCACAAAGCCCCTGAAGGGACAATCTCCCCATCTCCGGCCACTGGAAGCATCTTCCTAAAAATCAAGCCTGAGGATGTCCTTTCTGTGCTGATAACCTCACCAGCCCCACTGCCCACTAAATAAAAAGTCCATTCCAAAGCATCAGATGCAAAACCCCGTATGACTCGATATGGCTCTCTCATGATTTATCTTGTGTTTCATCCCCAGAGAGACCACCACTGACCATGCGCATAATGACATTCCTCCTCTCTATTCACCACTGCACCAGCCAGCAACTATCTCTCTTATTACTCATGTTATATTACTCTGTCTTAGCACACACTACTGTCTGGAAAATATCTTGTTTTATAAACTTCTCCCCTAACTAGAACCAAAGCTCCCTGCCGGCAGAACTGAACCTGTCTTGCAGCCTGCACACTCTCTCAAGGAATAGGGCGTGACTCACACAGGAGTTCGGTAAGTCCTTGTTCAGAATTTATCCACACCATAGTGAAATTGTTATTTCATATACCATGCCCTCTTACTAGGTTGGGAGCTCCTTAAGAGCAGGGATCCTGTTTCAGAAATCTTATCTCCAAATCCTAGGAAAAGACTTCATGCATAAATTGTAATCAATTCTGTTGTCCAAATAAATGCAAAAGAATTCAGGAGAAGTCAAAATAAATGCATAGCAACCTAAGTTTAACCATTAACTTGCTGTGTGACTCTAGTTAGCCTCTCTCTGCACTTCAGTTTTTTCATTTGCAAAATAAATTATCTGGACTGTATCAGTTGTTCCTCCGCCTTAGGGCTAGGGGGTCCTAACTTCTGGGGATTAAACTGGAAAATCTGTATTTTATTTTAAAGCTCCTTGACTTGAGAATCATGGGACTTTAATATTTCTAAGATCATCTCAGCTCTAATATTCTGTGATTCCATGTTTGAATTACCAAGCCTATAGAAAATTTTTTACCATGACACCCAGAAGTCTCCAGCCCTCAGGAATTCCTGTCCCAACCTTGAGTGGTCAGATGTTCTGTCCATGATACCCTCACCTACTGGCGTAGGACCTCAGGCTGCCTGGGGCTGTTTCTAGGCTACAGCTTTGTCTCTGGGATTGTGTTTCTCAAATTATCTCCATAACAAGAATCACCCAGAATGCTTTTTATAAATTCAGATATCTGGGCTCTCCAAATCATATTAAATCAGATTCTCAAGGAGAAGAACATTGGACTCTATATTATATTATAAACAAGTGTCAGGGAAATCACTGTGATTTAGGGATCATCTCTGGGAAGCCCTGCTCAGGGACAAGCATAGACCTTGGGGAGCTGGGTCTGTGCTAAGTTACAGCAGTTATTACCAACACTGTTGGCAACTGAGCAACACAAGAGCAAGCCCACTCTGGAAACCCCATCCATGTGGGATAACACAACTGATATTGTTTGTCAACATCTACCTTTTTAAGATCTTTTGATGTCTGTGTGATGCCTTTCATTCCACCATCACCAAAACACTTCCAAGAATCATAAGGAATCACACAAGGTGCACTTATCGAGCATTTTTCAAGCATTGGGAAACAACCAAACCAGGCAGCAGGTCTGTTCTTGGCAGTAAATCAAGGGGCAGGTGGCACTGAACATAATGGTGTCCTGCTCTCTTACATACTTTCTGTTGCACTCGGGAAGATGGTTGTTGTCCTTGTTTCACTGATGGACCACCAAGGCTCACATTGCTTGGAGAGTGGTCCCCACTATTAATGATAATTGCACATTTTATAAGTATTAGAAGAGGAATTCATGTCCATGTGAAGAGGGTCTCAGAGACTCTGATTTTCCTATCAGCATATGCCGTCACCTCACAAAAAGAGATAAGAGCTCAAAAGGGTGACTTCAAGTATCTGAAGGGTCTCTTATCCAAAACAGCATCCATACCTGCTTTTTGAGAGCCATATTTTTTTTGTTAGTGGTTGAAGATTCCCCCAATCAGTTGGTCAAGACTACACCTTCAACTATCTTTGGTTGATGATGAACTAAAATTTTTTCTGACCAAAGCTTTTGGTGGGAGGAGAAAAAGAGGAAAGGCAGGTGGAGAAGGCAGGTGTCAACAGGGAATCTGAGGCTCAGGTAGGAGAATCCCACAGTTAAAGACAATTTCCCATGGGATCAGCAATGACTACCCAGGGAACACATGTACATGTAGACATTTGGTCTGGTGTAACAGTAAATATTTAATTCAAATAATATTATTATTGTTCTCACATGATCCATGGTAGCTATATATCCCACTGCCTAGGAATTACAGAAAATCAAGAGTGTAGCTCCTGCTCTCAAAGATTTTACAGTCAAGTCAAGACAAGCATTTAAATTCGGCAAAAACCCTTTTTTTTTGGTGAAGTAAATTGTCCAAAGTCATACATTTAAAAAATGATGATGCTGGAATACAGATACGAATAGCTTAACAAAACCCAATCTAAACTAAACTGCCAATCTTGGTCACACACATTTGTACAGCAACTATTTGCTGAATTCTTGTTATGTGGCAAAATTTATGCTAGATATTATAGGGACTATCTATGCCCTTTTTTGTTTGCTTTTTTGTTGTTTTAATTTTTATTGGAGTATAGTTTCTTTACAATATTGTGTTAGTATCTACTGTACAGCAAAATGAATCAGCTATATGTATACATATACCCCCTCTGTTTTGGATTTCCTTCCCATTTAGGTCTCCAGAGCACTGAGTAGAGTTCCCTGTGCTATACAGCAAGTTGTCATTAGTTATTTATTTTATACGTAGTATCAATAGTGTATATCTGTCAATCCCAATCCCCCAATTCACCCCACCACCCCACCTTTTTCCCTTGGTATCCGTATGTTTGTTCTCTATGTCTGTGTCTCTATTTCTGCTTTGTAAATAAGGTCGCCTATACCAATTTTTTTCATATTCCACATATATGCATTAATATATGATATTTGTTTTTGTCTTTTTGACTTACTTCACTCTGTATTACAGCCTCTATGTCCATCCATGTCTCTACAAATGACCCAATTTTGTTTCTTTTTATGGCTGAGTCGGCAAACATTTTGAACCCCTCTGCTCTCCACCTTTCCCACAAAATGCTCAAAGCACTGTAGATAGGTTTATTTCATAACCACCAGTTTTTGTTTTTTTTATAAAGTCTCCATATATGTGGAGATGGAAAATTTGCTAATTAGGTAGCAAATTTATTAGTACAAAATAGTTTATGAAAAAGAATTGTGTTAGCAATCCATTTTGAAAATGATTTAAGTTCTTTTCTCAACTTATATTTGCTGGCTAGGAAATCTAGTGGAAAAAAATATATACCATTGTCTTACCTGTATTTCCTGTCCTTAAGACGTTGAAAAAGAGAAAGGAACTTCAAGTCTTTCTTTCAGTGACTGCCGGCTTTTCTCTCTGAAGATGAGCATGTGAAAATATCCATTTTCAGAGGTCTACAATATCTCTTCCTAGTCAGAGAGATAAAGGGAGAAAGTACATGTAACTCACACAAGTTTGTAAATAATGAGCTAAACCTGGAGAAAAAAAAAAAGGAAAACCTTTAGTATTTTGTAAATGACCACTGACATTGTCAAATTCATGGTCATATGGAGGAAAATCAAATTAATGACCTCTATAAGTAGAAGGAAATGACCTGAAGATGAAGCATCTAAAACTCTCCCCAGACCAACCTCCTTGACTAGATAAGGTTTGTGGTTAGGTTTAGTTGAAAGAGTGAGTAATCCAACTTCCTTTACAGGAATTTCCTGTAAAGATTATTAGCACTCAACAGTTTCTCAACTGTGGGTTTTGGGTTTTTGGTGTTTTTTTTTCGTTTTGTAAAACTAACTCCCCAAAATGTAACCTTTATGATATAACCTAAAACTGTTGTTATGATTAACTTCTTTTGAATTCTGAAAAAGAAAAAAAACATCTCTCTAACACCATTTGTTTGAAACAATAATTTATTGATACAGACAGGGAAATAAATTTAAACTCTGAAATCACCAAGATTTTCTGGTACCTCTTCATTGAAACAAAGATTCAAAATATAACATATAATTGAGAACCCCACTGTTCCTTTGATAGAAGAAATAAAATCACTTAATAAGAACCCTAGGCCACTCTGAGACCACTCTGGTCAGAAAGAGCTTTATCTAGAAAGCAACTTGGTTAAGCTTAGATATCACCCATCCTCAAGAGGCTGACATTCTAACAAAGAGAAGGCTGATTCTTCTGAGCATATGAATGCTCCAGGGCTGCTTCTACACATAACTAGAGGATAACATAAAATACAAAAGAAGACTACATTTGCTTTGGGATGAAGGCAAAATGAGTGTTTCCCTGAGGTGGAAGAGAGAAGAGGGAATTAGCATTTATAACTAGGAATGAACCAAAAAAATATATCTGCCCTGGGTCACGAATCTGCCTAGGATTCCAAGAGGATATGAGGCTTTTTACAGCCCTGCTTCAACACAGGTCATAGGGAGCAGCTGAACGATATTCCGGGCACATGAAGCTCCAGGCTTACAGAGTCATGTGAGAGCAACACAGTGATAAGAATAAAGGCAGGATCAAGTCATACTAAGTTCACAGACACCCCAAAACACACCACTGGCTGCGTCCTGCCCACCAGAAGGACAAGATCCAGCCCCAGCCCCCAGAACACAGGCACCAGTCCCCTCCACCAGGAAGCCTACAAAAGCTACTGAACCAACCTCACCCACTGGGTGTCTGTGACAGGGGCAGACACTTAAAATAACAGGAACTCTAAACCTGCAGCCTGGGAAAAGGAGACCCCAAACACAGTAAATTAAACAAAATGACAAGACAGAGAAACATGCAGCAGATGAAGGAGCAAGGTAAAAACCCACCAGACCAAACACATGAAGAGGAAATAGGCAGTCTCCTTGGAAAAGAATTCAGAGTAATGCAAATAAAGATGATCCAAAATCTCAGAAATAGAATGGAGAAAATACAAGAAACATTTAACAAGGACCTAGAAGAACTAAAGAGCAAACAATGGTGAAGAACACAATAAATGAAATTAAAACTTCTCTAGAAGGAATCAATAGCAGAATAATTGAAGCAGAAGAACAGATGAGTGACCTGGAAAATAAAATAGTGGAAATAACTGCCGCAGACCAGAATAAAGAAAAAAGAATGAAAAGAATTGAGGACAGTCTCAGAGACCTCTGGAACAACATTAAACACACCAACATTCGAATTATAGGGGTCCCAGAACAAGAAGAGAAAAAGAAAGGGACTGAGAAAATATTTGAAAAGATTATAGTCAAAAATTTCCCTAACATGGGAAAGGAAATAGTCAATCAAGTCCAGGAAGTGCAGAGAGTCCCATACGGGATAAATCCAAGGAGAAACACAACAAGACACATATTAATCAAACTATCAAAAATTAAATACAAAGAAAAAAATACTAAAAGCAGCAAGGGAAAAACAACAAATAACATACAAGGGAATCCTCATAAAGTTAACAGCTGATCTTTCAGCAGAAACTCTGCAAGCCAGAAGGGACTGGCAGGACATATTTAAAGTGATGAAAGGGAAAAACCTACAACAAAGATTACTCTACCCAGCAAGGATCTCATTCAGATTCAACAGAGAAATTAAAAGCTTTAAAGACAAACAAAAGTTAAGAGAATTCAGCACCACCAAACCAGCTTTACAACAAATGCTAAAGGAACTTCTCTAGGCAGGAAACACCAAGAGAAAGAAAAGACCTAGAAAAACAAACCCAAGACAATTAAGAAAATGGTAAGAGGAACATACATACCGATACATACCTTAAATGTAAATGGTTAAATGCTCCAACCAAAAGACACAGACTGGTTGAATGGATACAAAAACAAGACCTGTATATATGCTGTCTACAAGAGACCCACTTCAGACCTAGGGGCACATCCAGACTGAAAGTGAGGGAATGGAAAAAGATATTCCATGCACATGGAAATCAAAAGAAAGATGAAGTAGCAATACTCATATCAGACAAAACAGACTTCAAAATAAAGACTATTACAAGAGACAAAGAAGGCCACTACATAACGATAAAAGGATCAATCCAAGAAGAAGATATAACAATTGTAAATATTTATGCACCGAACATAGGAGCACCTCAATACATAAGGCAAATGCTAACAGCCATAAAAGGGGAAATCAACAGTAACACAATAATAGTCAGGGACTTTAACACCCCACTTTCACCAGTGGACAAATCATCCAAGATGAAAACAAATAAGGAAACACAGCTTTAAATGACACATTAGACCAGATGGACTTAATTGGTATTTATAGGATATTTCATCCAAAAACAATAGAATACAGTTTCTTCTCAAGTGCTCATGGAACATTCTCCAGGATAGATCATATCCTGGGTCACAAATCAAGCTGTGGTAAATTTAAGAAAATTGAAATCGTACCAAGTATCTTTTCTGACCACAATTCTATGAGACTAGGTATCAATTACAGGAAAAAAATGTAAAAAATACAAACACATGGAGGCTAAACAATATGCTACTAAATAACCAAGAGATCACTGAAGAAATCAAGGAGGAAATCAAAAAATACCTAGAAACAAATGACAATGAAAACACGACGACCCAAAACCTATGGGATGCAGCAAAAGCAGTTCTAAGAGGGAAGTTTAGAGCAATACAATCCTACCTCAAGAAACAAGAAAAATCTCAAATGAACAATCTAACCTTACACCTAAAGCAACTAGAGAAAGAAGAACAAAAAATACCCAAGGTTAGCAGAAGGAAAGAAATCATAAAGACCAGGTCAGAAATAAATGAACAAGAAATGAAGGAAACAATAGCAAAAATCAGTAAAACTAAAAGGTGGTTCTTTGAGAAGATAAACAAAGTTGAGAAATCATTAGCCAGACTCATCAAGAAAAAAAGGGAGAAGACTGAAATCAACAGAATTAGAAATGAAAAAGAAGTAACAACTGACACTGCAGAAATACAAAGGATCATGAGCGATTACTACAAGCAACTATATGCCAATAAAATGGACAACCTGGAAGAAATGGACAAGTTCTTAGAAAAGCACAACCTACCGAGACTGAACCAGGAAGAAATAGAAAATATAAACAGACCAATCACAAGCACTGAAATTGAAACTGTGATTAAAAGTCTTCCAACAAACAAAACCCCAAGACCAGATGGCTTCACAGGTGAATTCTATCAAATATTTAGAGAATAGCTAACACCTAAACTTCTCAAACTCTTCCAAAATATAGCAGAGGGAGGAACACTCCCAAACTCATTCTACGAGGCCACCATCACAATGATACCAAAACCAGACAAAGATGTCACAAAGAAAGAAAACTACAGGCCAATATCACTGATGAACATAGATGCAAAAATCCCCAACAAAATACTAGCAAACAGAATCCAACAGCACATTAAAAGGATCATACATCATGATCAAGTGGGGTTTATCTCAGTAATGCAAGGATTCTTCAATATATGTAAATCAATCAATGTGATACACCATGTTAACAGACTGAAGGATAAAAACCATATGATAATCTCAATAGATGCAGAAAAAGCTTTCAACACAATTCAACATCTATTTATGATAAAAACTTTCCATTAAGTGGGCATAGAGGGAACCTATCTCAAGATATTAAAGGCCATATATGAGAAACCCATAGCCAACATCGTTCTCAATGGTGAAAAACTGAAAACATTTCCTGTATGATCAGGAACAAGACAAGGGTGCCCACTCTCACCACTATTATTCAACATAGTTTTGGCCATGGCAATCAGAGAAGAAAAAGAAATAAAAGGAATCCAAATCAGAAAAAAAGAAGTAAAACTGTCACTGTTTGCAGATGACATGATACTATACATAGAGAATCCTAAAGATGCTACCAGAAAACTAGTAGAGCTAATCAATGAATTTGGTAAAGTAGCAGGATACAAAATTAATGCACAGAAATCTCTAGCATTCCTATACACAAAGAATGAAAAATCTGAAAGAGAAATTAAGGAAACACTCCCATTTACCACTGCAACAAAAAGAATAAAATACCTAGGAATAAACCTACCTAAGGAGGCAAAAGATCTATATGAAGAAAACTGTAAGACACTGACGAAAGAAAAGACGATACAAACAGATGGAGAGATATACAATGTTTTTGATTGGAAGAATCAACATTGTGAAAATGACTCTACTACCCAAAGCAATCTACAGATTCAATGCAATCCCTATCAAAATACCAATGGCATTTTTCACAGAACTAGAACAAAAAATTTCACAATTTGTATGGAAACACAAAAGACCCCGAATAGCCAAAGCAATCTTGGGAAAGAAAAACGGAGCTGGAGAAATCAGACTCCCTGACTTCAGACTATACTACAAAACTACAGTAATCAAGACAGTACAGTACTGGTGCAAAAACAGAAACATAGATCAATGGAACAGGTTAGAAAGCCCAGAGATAAACCCATGCACATATGGTCACCTTATCTTTGATAAAGGGGGCAAGAATATACAATGGAGAAAAGATAGCCTCTTCAATAAGTGGCGCTGGGAAAACTGCACAGCTACATGTAAAAGAATGAAATTAGAACACTCCCTAACACCATACACAAAAATAAACTCAAAATGGATTAAAGACTGAAATGTAAGACCAGACACTATCAAACTCTTAGAGAAAAACATAGGCAGAACACTCCATGACATAAATCACAGCAAGGTCCTTTTTGACCCACCTCCTAGAGAAATGGAAATAAAAACAAAAGTAAACAAATGGGACCTAATGAAACTTAAAAGCTTTTGCACAGCAAAGGAAAACATAAACAAAACAAAAAGAAAACCCTCAGAATGGGAGAAAATATTTGCAAATGAAGCAACTGACAAAGGATTAATCTCCAAAATTTACAAGCAGCACATGCAGCTCAACATTCAAAAAACAAACACCCAATCCAAAACTGGGAAGAAGACCTAAAAAGACATTTCTCCAAGGAAGATATACAAATTGCCAACAAACACATGAAAGGATGCTCAACATCACTAATCATTAGAGAAATGAAAATCAAACCTACAATGAGATATCACCTCAAACCGGTCAGAATGGCCATCATCAAAAAATCTACAAATCATAAATGCTGGAGAGGGTGTGGAGAAAAGGGAACCCTCTTGCACTGTTGGTGGGAATGTAAATTGATACAGCTACTATGGAGAACAGTATGGAGATTCCTTAAAAAACTAAAAATAGAACTACCATATGACCCAGCAGTCCCACTACTGGGCATATACCCTGAGAAAACCATAATTTAAAAAGAGTCATGTACCACAATGTTCACTGAAGCTCTATTTACAATAGCCAGGACATGGAAGCAACCTAAGTGTCCATCAACAGATGAATGAGTGGCACATATATACAATGGAATATTACTCAGCCATAAAATGAAATGAAATGAAATTGTATGCTAAAGTGTACATATGGAATCTAAAAAGAAAATGGTCCTGATGAACCTAGGGGCAGGACAGGAATAAAGACGTAGACGTAGAGAATGCACTTGAGGACACAGGGAGGGGGAAGGGTAAGCTGGGACGAAGTGAGAGAATAGCACTGACATATATACACTATCAAATGTAAAATAGATAGCTAGTGGGAAGCAGCTGCATAGCATAGGGAAATCAGTTCAGTGCCTTTGTGAGCACCTAGAGGGGTGGGATATGGAGGGTGGGAGGGAGATGCAAGTGCGGGGCATATGGGGATATACATATGCATATAGCTGATTCATTTTGTTATATAGCAGAAACTAACACAACATTGTAAAGCAACTATACTCCATAAAGATGTTTTAAAAAAATAAATAAAATCCATGGAAGATGAATGATAAAAAAGAAAGAATAAAGGCAAGAGACCTGGGAAGAGATGTGGCTAAGATGGAAGGAAAAGGCTAAACGTAAGGAGTTGTCTATGACCGGTATTCAATACCTATTAATTTGAACTTGATTCAAGTGGGTTGGGGTGTGGGAGCTATCCTTCTGAAGCTTCAGAGATCCTGATCTTGAAGACCTTGCAGAGCTTGAAGTTGAGTCTAAAGTTGTTTAGAGAGGTGATTCCTAAAGCCAGTTTGATCACTTTAATCGAGTTTGCAGGAGACAGACTTCCACACCTACCTCAGGCATTTATTCCTTGACTTCCACACCTACCTCAGGCATTTATTCCTACACCTGCCATTACTAGTATTTGACATGCCTCAATAATCTCCTTTTCAAGCATCCTATCATCTTACTCCCTGAAACACTGTGATAACAATTCATTTGTGACAATCATGTGGTCACAGAAGAAACTTATATTGCTCTAACCAAATCTTCAACGACACCCTCTATACACGCATTTTCCAACTTAAGTTTTATTGTCGTGCATTATTATCAGTCGCTTACCTATACCTTTAGTTCACTTGACACTCTCTTATTTTATCGCATTAGCTTAAAAATTACTAACTCTCTTCCTTAGTTGAACATACACAACTGAACATGGCTGGAGGAAACACGCAGGCATGCTGACTGGTCTCCATAACCTGAGGGAGACTCTAATACTTGTTAGCAGCCATGCTATATTTCTCTACTTCACTCAGTATCTTATTTTCCTAGAAAACAACTTCATATTTCTTCCTTTCTTCTAAAGTTTCCCCCCTCATCCTCATTCTCAGCTGATGACTGAGAAACTTGCAGTAAACAGAACAGCAAACAGAAAAGAACTTCTTTAAGCTCCGTCAAAAGCATCTACTCACCTGTTTTTGCAGGCGTTAGTAAGGGACATATGTAAAGCAGCTGCTAAGGAGCTATTATAGAGAACACAGGTCCAGGGTAGAACTTCCTGACTGTATATGAAACATGGGAGAAAGAGAATTAATATAGGTGACCCTCAGTTTCCTGCTTGGAAGAAAATGGTTCTACCATTTTCATCAGGTAGAAAATGGGTTCGTAAAACCAAAACAGAGGTATAGGCTTTGGGAAACTAGAATCAATTCAGTATAAATAGTTGAGTTTTAGATGTTATGTATGTTTCTAGATAAAGTTACCCAAAGTAGAGCTGAATGTGTGATTCTAGAGCTCAGAAAATAGACCATAGATGGGAAGAGGGATTTTTTCCTCTTTAGGTTTGCTAAAGCAATGGGCAAGGATAATATGCGGCATGAGAAGGAAAGAAGATTCCAGAAAGGGACCCTGGAAAATTTTAAGGGAGGGGTGGCATGGAACAGAGAAAGAGAAACCACCAAACAGTATGAAAAGGGAATATGAAAATGGGGCTATGAAAACCAGGAGGGAATCTTTTCACAAATCCAAGGAGGTTTCAGAAGAAAACTGGGGTGACTAGTGTTGACTACAACATAGAAGTCAAGTGAGGTTGAAGAGTTTCCATTAGAGCTGGGGATCCAGAGCCTGCAGACGTCCTGGACTGCAGAGTATAGGAGATATTGCAGCAAATGGACCAGGGATTAATGAGAAAGCAAAGCATAGCCTGCCTTTCTAAGAACCTTGACTTTGAACAAAGTTTTAGATATAATCTGTTGACTTCCTAACAATGAAAGGTGTGATTTACTCCCCAACACCACCACTACCACAAACACATTTTCCCTCCTATCCTGCCTCCAAATATAGTTATACCATAATTTTAGTTAAATAAATGTTGAATATTTACACCATTGTTACAGGTAAATACTATTTATGGCTGAGCCATATAATGCCATTTGACTACATCTCTTTTCGTATACCAACTTTTGTTTCACTAGAAGCTAATAATTATTTTTCTTCATTTGATTAAATTTCTCTATATTTATCATTAACTCATTCCTCAACTTTCCACTAGAAATGTAAATGACCTCTCAATGCGTTAACCACACTGGGAAATCTGTCTGCTTCCTGAAAACGGTCTATCTGGAACTTGCTCTCAATTGCCATCCTGGGATTTCCATTTACCGTCAGCCTGGAGAAACTTTTTACCACTCTCCTAAGTTGGATCCCTTATTTCTGAGCCTTCTTAGAGGATGTTCTCTTTTTTGGAGAAGCACCTCTTCCAGTAGACCTCAGACACAAGGTACATGGGAAGTAAATATCTTGAGGGCTTACATGTCTGAAAATCTCTATTTTGGCCTCATATTGGAGAATAATTGTTTGAGTATAAGGCTGCAGGGAGCACATCACTTTTCCTTCCAAGTTTGGAAGTGATTCTCTGTTTTGCTGGGAAATTGGTAGCCCTTTCAATCTAGAAACTCATGTCCTTCAATTTTGAGATATTTCAATTGCCTTAGTGTATATATGTAAAAACAAATTAGAAGATCACCAAAGAGAAGACACCATTTTGATAGCAAAATAGTCCAAACTTAACATGAAATATCCCAAATCTCCATGAGTAAAACTATAAAACAATCCTGAATGAACCAAATGCATATTTGAACAAGTGGAGAGACATCCTATGTTCTTGGCTAGGAAGACGCAATCTCAAAAATAAGTTGATCCTCCCTATATTAATTTAAAATCTTAATGTGAACTCAATAAAATGTCATCAGTTTTTTTTTTCCAGGAGTTAAGCATACTAATTATAAAGTTCATTTGGAAGAAAAAAACATGCACAGAAAGTCAGGAAATCACTGAAAAATAGGAGCTTTGGGGTGAGGTTAGGGACATAGCCCCTACAAGATATTAAAATATGTTTTAAAGTCTCTGCAACTGAAACAGTGTGGTATTACCACATGAATAGCAAGTTGACCAATAGAATAGACTAGATAGTCCAGAAATAGATCTAATAGGAAATGGAAATTGAGTATAAGTTAGAAGGGGCATCTCAAATCAGTGGGTAAAAGTAAAAACGTAGTATTGTGGTAAATGGACTGTCATCTGAAAAATGATTCAATGGATTCATTCCTTGCACTGCACACCAGTACAAATTCCAAATGGATTGAAGATTTAAATTTTAAAAATTAATCTCTATGAGTATTGGAAATATGGGTGAATTCCTCTATAATCAGGGAATGGGTAAATATCAAAAGCAAAGTTAAAAACACAAGGGACAAAGTGGGAAAGAAAAATATTTGCAACTTACATCACAATGTCTTAGTTCTAATATGTAAAGACCTTTCAACAACAGGGATGAAAAAGATCAACATCGCTACAGTAAAATTGACAAAAGCTAAGGGGCTAGCTCTCCTTACATTGCTGATGGGAATGGAAAATGATATTACTTTACCCCTACGAAAAGGAATACGGCAATATCCAGCAAAATTACATGTACATTGCCCTCTGACCCATGTATTCTACATTTGGAATCTATCCCCAAAATAATCTTGAAAAATGTGAAAAGATGCACGCATAAGGGGACTTCCCTGGCACTCCAGTGGTTAAGACTCTACACTTCCATTGCAGGGAGCACAGGTTTGATCACTGGTCAGGGAAATAAGATCCCACATGCCCGCAGCGTGGCCAAAAAGAAAGAAAGATAAAAAAGATGCATGCATAAGACAACATAATTCTTTACAACATAATCTGTAATAGCAAAAGACTGGAAACATCTGAGATTGGCTGTATAAACCATAGTATAACCAAGCCACACAATGGTGTACCACGTAACTCTAAGAATGAGAAACAGCTCCATACACAGTTAGGGAGTGATCTCTGGAATATATTGAGTGGGAAAAGCAAGGTGGAAAAATTGTAGTTAATACACTACGATTTATCTGTAAGACGTGGGGAGATTAAATATGTATGCCTATTTAATTATATTACAAAACAGAAGGGTAAATCAACATCACTTTTAGAAAGGTTTACCTGTGGGGAAGGGGAGAACAAGAAGGGTAGAAGATGGACTTCTCTGCATATACCTTATTTTGCAGATTTGCTCTTAGAAGGATGTAAATATTTTGCATTATTATAAAACAAAATACAATTTAAGCAGCAATTCCTAAAAAAGCACAATAAAAGAAATAAATCTAACTGTATACTGAGTCAGCAAAACTACATCAAGAGGAATCATTTCACATGACTTTAGGACACACCGACTTGGCTTTACATTCTAATGGGAGGTTCTCAAAGCATAAAACAGTCCCCCCAAAATCTTGAACTGTTTTTAGTCGACAAAATATTGATGGCGTTGTTCGTATCATCATCCTTCTGAGGCTATTGTGTATATTGTGGGATAAAGCAAAGGAATAACTAAGTTGCTGCTGGTGGACTCAGTTGGGTGAATAGAAGCAGTTGGTTTTTTTTAGCTCTCAGCAGCTCCACAGCTAGCCTGCAGGATGGTCTGAGCTGACATCTGCAGCAGAATCTTCATGATTCCAGAGATTTCTTCCTGTCTGTGGCAGGACCAGCAGCTCTTGGCAGCCCAGTGTTTTTCTGGGTGACTTTGGACTATATCCTTGGAAGAATAGACTAGAGTCTATTTCTTCCCCTTTCTGAACAATTCTATAACCATTTCTGTTTAAACTAGCCAGGGAGGATTATGTTCATTACGTCTAAACCATGGCCTATTCAGAGGTGTTTGATTTTGCCAAATAAAATTGTTATGTGGAATCTCAACATAAAAATGGGTAAGAGCAGCGCTACTCCTGTTGAAGTACTGATATTTGGAAGGAATGGGAGGTGGGGAGAGGGCTGGGACCAGGCACACATGCGCCCACTGCCCGGGATGGTCGCTAAGGCACGTCTGAAGAGACCTGGGACTCCTGAAACCCAATTTGAAAGTCGATTTTAACACGGCCACCATGAATGATTAAACTTGCACATCGAGTTGTAGCAATTGTTTAAATGGGGTATCACGTTCCCCGGATGGTATGTGCAACCACAAGGTAGGCTGCAAAGAGATGAAAGCTGGTTTTCACAAGCCTCTCACAGAAAAGTAGGCATTGGTCTCAGCACTCCCAGGCTGGACTCTGCGATCGCTATCAGTGCGGCGCGCAGGTGGGGCTGAAGCACTCAGTGTCCTGCCCACAGCGCACACAGCCCGTTTCCTGTTAGAGTCGTGGCCTGGCCACAACTTCTTGGCCCTGACCCCGTTTCTCAGAGTAGCTTCTGCTCAGAAAGATGGCTTCCCCCAAACCCCAGCTCTCCTCCCTCAAGAGGTGCACTCGTGCCAGGTTGATGAACTATTTCCTCTGAGTATTTAAAGCTTTGATTCAACTCGGTTTTGCCCGTGTCCCCGGTTCAGACAAGCATGTTGATGGCTGCAAGGAGGTGCACCCACTCTGAGCCTTGCTGACACTCCTCCGCAGCCAGCTGGTCAACCACTCAGCATCAACTCAGGATGAGCTCCCAGTACCTCTCAGGGATCTTAACTCCCCCTACCTCAGCAGATGCCACAGTCACGTGTACACTTCCATCCTGTGGAGGATTTGAGTGCTATTCTCCCTCCATCCTTACCCTAGTAGCCTAGAAGAGCCCTCGTACTCTTTTAACCTCCTGAGAGCCAGTCCTAAGCAGCCCTGCTTCCTCTCTGCAAGACTGTTCTAGACCCTCCTAGTACAAGGTGCCTCCCCAGGAAAGTGCCTACCGCCTCCCACAACTTACCTGGTCTCCCTGCAACAGGCATTTCCAGAGAGGAGACGGTATCCCTCTCTGCCCCAGCCTGGCCACACTAGCTAATTGCATACCCAGGTCAAGTCCCTGGACAGACCATGTCTCAGGTTCCTGGGTTTAGAATATGTGGGTAATAAGGTCTCTCTCTGCTTTACGAGAGTATAACTCGAATTTAATAAATGTTTCCAGCATATAATAGACATACATGGGTTGTTTCTTTATACATCTTAGACAGCTGGTTGTTCACTGATTCTCTGAAATGGACTCCACAGTGTAAGGACATTTGAAGTCATAGAAGAGAATGACATTATTCTATCAATAAAAGTTAGGACACTGATGAAAGAAATTAAAGATGATATAAATAGATGGAGAGATATACCATGTTCTTGGATTGGAAGAATCAACATTGTGAAAATGACTCTACTACCCAAAGCAATCTATAGATTCAATGCAATCCCTATCAAACTACCACTGGCATTTTTCACAGAACTAGAACAAAAAATTTCACAATTTGTATGGAAACACAAAAGACCCCGAATAGCCAAAGCAATCTTGAGAACGAAAGAAGGAACTGGAGGAATCAGGCTCCCTGACTTCAGACTATACTACAAAGCTACAGTCATCAAGACGGTATGGTACTGGCACAAAAACAGAAAGATAGATCAATGGAACAGGATAGAAAGCCCAGAGATAAACCCATGCACATATGGACACCTTATCTTTGATAAAGGTGGCAGTAATGTACAATGGAGAAAGGACAGCCTCTTCAATAAGTGGTTCTGGGAAAACTGGACAGGTACATGTAAAAGTATGAGATTAGATCACTCCCTAACACCATACACAAAAATAAGCTCAAAATGGATTAAAGACCTAAATGTAAGGCCAGAAACTATCAAACTCTTAGAGGAAAACATAGGCAGAACACTCTATGACATAAATCAAAGCAAGATCCTTTCTGACCCACCTCCTAGAGTAATGGAAATAAAAACAAAAATAAACAAATGGGACCTAATGAAACTTCAAAGCTTTTGCACAGCAAAGGAAACCATAAACAAGACCAAAAGACAACCCTCAGAATGGGAGAAAATATTTGCAAATGAAGCAACCGACAAAGGATTAATCTCCAAAATTTACAAGCAGCTCATGCAGCTCAATAACAAGAAAACAAACAACCCAATCCAAAAATGGGCAGAAGACCTAAATAGACATTTCTCCAAAGAAGATATACAGACTGCCAACAAACCCATGAAAGAATGCTCAACATCATTAATCATTAGAGAAATGCAAATCAAAACTACAATGAGATATCATCTCACACCAGTCAGAATGGCCATCATCAAAAAATCTAGAAACAATAAATGCTGGAGAGGGTGTGGAGAAAAGGGAACACTCTTGCACTGCTGGTGGGAATGTGAATTGGTTCAGCCACTATGGAGAACAGTATGGAGGTTCCTTAAAAAACTACAAATAGAACTACCATATGACCCAGCAATCCCACTACTGGGCATATACCCTGAGAAAACCAAAATTCAAAAAGAGTCATGTACCAAAATGTTCATTGCAGCTCTATTTACAATAGCCCGGAGATGGAAACAACCTAAGTGCCCGTCATCGGATGAATGGATAAAGAAGATGTGGCACATATATACAATGGAATATTACTCAGCCATAAAAAGAAACGAAATTGAGCTATTTGTAATGAGGTGGATAGACCTAGAGTCTGTCATACAGAGTGAAGTAAGTCAGAAAGAAAAAGACAAATACCGTATGCTAACACATATATATGGAATTTAAGAAAAAAATGTCATGAAGAACTTAGGGGTAAAGCAGGAATAAAGACGCAGACCTCTTAGAGAACGGACTTGAGGTTATGGGGAGGGGGAAGGGTGAGCTGTGACAGGGCGAGAGAGAGTCATGGGCATATACACAGTAACAAACGCAGTAAGGTAGATAGCTAGTGGGAAGCAGCCGCATGGCACAGGGATATTGGCTCGGTGCTTTGTGACAGCCTGGAGGGGTGGGATGGGGAGGGTGGGAGGGAGGGAGACACAACAGGGAAGACATATGGGAACATATGTTTATGTATGACTGATTCACTTTGTTATAAAGCAGAAACTAACACACCATTGTAAAGCAATTATACCCCAATAAAGATGTTAAAAAAAATAAATAAATTAATTAAAAAAAAAAAAAAGTTAGGTACTGGTCCTGATTGGAAATGCTTGGCATTTAAATTTTAAAATATGCACATGAGTTAACCGGCACGTGAAGACCTAATATTTGTGCTGGATATTGGGTGGCCTTGTGAGAGGGAATGGAATTCTTCTTTTGCTCCTGGATGGATTTTAAAGAAGGTAGGTACGAAGTAATTTGACATAAGAAAAGATAGATCCAAGCATTCATTTTGAATGACCCATATCTCATTTTAAAAGGTGGGAATCTATGTTGAGACTGAGGGATTGAAATTTTTTTTTTTTTTTTTTTTTTTTTGCGGTACGCAGGCCTCTCACCGCTGTGGCCTCTCGCTTTGCGGAGCACAGGCTCCAGACGCGCAGGCCCAGTGGCCATGGCTCATGGGCCCAGCCACTCCGCGGCATGTGGGATCTTCCCGGACCGGGGCACGAATCCGTGTCCCCTGCATCGGCAGGCGGACTCCCAACCACTGTGCCACCAGGGAAGCCCCTGAAATTTTAAACTAAGTGAAAAAGATGTCGAGATTTTTCAAAAATAAAGGCACGAGACCAATGGTTCATTAATGTATTTTAAAGCATATATTTACTGTATACATTTAACATATTTAATACAAAATACATTTAATGTATTTAAATCATACATAATAAAAAAGAAAAGCAGATCATTCTATTAGAGACTATGATGATAGCAATAAAATTTCTCACGACCATATATTTTCACATATAAATCTTCTTAGTAATTAAATTCCTTTACTTTTTTTAGCCATCCAACTAGCACGCAAAATTTTAAGTGCTACAAAAATTAGACCACTTTCTTATACTGAAAATCTGATGAAAATCTCATTTTTCTTTGATTTTCAGTAGTATCTACCACAGCTGTTTTATTAAGTTGCCTGATTTTATTTTTTTTTTATTTTATATTGGAGTATAGTTGATTTACAATGTTCTGTTAGTTTCAGGTGTACAGCAAAGTGATTCACCTGATCCGTTCTTTTTTAGACCCTTTTCCCATATAGGTTATTACAGAACATTCAGTAGAGTTCCCTGTGCTATACGGTAGGTCCTTGTTGATTATCTACTTTATATAGAGTAGTACCACAGCTGTTTTAAACAGTCTCTGCTTTAAATTTTTCTGGAACATTCATGCCACACCCATATCTTCTAACCAGCCTTCCAAACTTACCCAGCTCTTTCCTTTCTCTGTAAGGCTGCACGCTATTTATCACTCACTCAGTGACTTTCATGAACAGACCTCTGAGGCCGTCAAGAAGGCCCAGTACTAAGGAGACAGATATATGTCTTCCAATGTGAAAAGTTGCAGATGTCCAGTGCAGATATGCTGATGTGCTGCTCCTCTATGCCTCTCTGTAAGAATGAATCGCCTCAAGTCAAAACTGCCTTCCTTTCCAGATCTTGTTCTCTTTCCACAGCTAAATAACTGACCTAGGTGATAACTAATAACAATAACAAACGTAGCAATACCAACACTTATTGAGAGTTAAGTTTGTGTCAAGAACTGTTGTAAGAGCTTCATTTGTATTTATTCACTTAGTCCCCCTGTACAGTTGTTATAAATTCTAATGTTACAGATGAGGAAACTGCATCACAGATGAGTTAGAAGAGTTTCCGGAGATCACAGAGGAAGTGGTAAACCCGGGATTTGAGCTCAAGTGTCTTGGCTGCCATGCTGCCTCCACCCAAAGGGCATTTAAAATCTGTCGCCTTTTAAAAATCAAGCAAGTAACCATCCTTTTTTGGCTGTTGAATAACTCAGCTGATCTGGCACCCATCCTGTGTCTAAACCTTTATGCAGAATCAACAAATGTTTTAGACCATTTTTTGGAAAGACCCAGAAAATTATTTGCATTAAAACTTGTGTCTGGCATGAAAGATTAAAAAGTTGTTTTGAGTTCTTTTTAAGAAGTTCCCACAAATAGGTCCAATTAAGCAAGCCCTCTGCAGCATCTTAGTGGGGTTTCAAGAACTGTAGGTCTGCAGCTGTAGCCAGGATACATTAATGCACGTGCTCTGAGGCTGAGGCCCTGTTACAGCAGCTCACACCTCGCTCCCTGCTCTGCTCGCAGCCCTGTCGGTTCTCCCAGAGCCCCACCCTGCACCCCGCATCCCAGGCACTGTCAGAGGTGTTTAGAGGTAGGGAGCTATTGTGGGTTCGTGAAGGCACCATTCCAGTTCCTGTGTCACCTACTGGCTCATAGAGAAATGCGACTTTGTGAACTTAAAATCCTTCAGTTCAATTGTTAGCATTAAAAATCTCTTAAAGACGTGCCCTTATTTTAAGGCCTAAGTTATTCTGCACCGTGTGCAGTCTCACAGTTGCTGAATGGGATTGAGCAGAGTGCCTGCATCCGGTTATGGAAGAGGGAGAAACAGGAGACCCATTTCTGTTGAATTCCAGGGTCTTCTGAGAGCCCACGACTATAGCTCAATGTTTAGTCTTATCCCCGGCAACCTAATGACAAGTTTCATCTTCAGACTGTGACTAGGACATTCACAGAGTAGAGTTAAATATTTGAATAATGCCCTTCATTATCAACAGGCTCATACACTCAGTCCCCAGAGTGTCAAGAGTTCTTTCTTCTGCTCAGCTTTTCTGAAGATCAGGGCTGCGAAAAAACAGGCAAGACTTCTGCTTCTTCTCTATATGGTTTGACTGCTTTTGCGGGCATCAGATAAAGAAGATTCTTCCAGAACCTTGAGTTATAAGACAGAGACTTATCAGCCTGCCACTTCAGAACTCTGTGGGATTTCAAAAGCTTCAGTGATTGAGGCAAGAAGGTGAAGTCACCGACTGGTGTAAATTCAATTAAGATGATTTTAATTTTCCTTTCCACTAGTGCTTCATGGAGTCCACTTTCAAGTTCATACCTGACTTCATTAGACATATAACTTTTACTCAGGACAATTATCAGTCTTCGGCTTTTCTCTATCAATGAATGGATTTCATCAACAACAGCTGAAAATACGAGAAGTGGCAGATTAAGAAAACTGAAAGGGTGGGCATGAGATTAAAATCATTTTGCACAGGGCTTCCCTGGTGGCGCAGTGGTTGAGAGTCCGCCTGCCGATGCAGGGGATGTGGGTTCGTGCCCCGGTCCAGGAAGATCCCACGTGCCGCAGAGCGGCTGGGCCCGTGAGCCATGGCCACTGAGCCTGCGCGTCCGGAGCCTGTGCTCCGCAACGGGAGAGGCCACAGCAGTGAGAGGCCCGTGTACCGCAAAAAAAAAAAAAAAAAAAATCATTTTGCACAGTCCTATTTTGTATTAACTCAAATTCACTAGTAAGTTTTTCTCTGAGATAAACCATTAATTCTCAACTTTATATGCCTATTAAAAAAGCAATCATCTACACAATGATATAATGAATACCTACTTGGCACTTTTTCTGTGCCATACCTTCTTCTAAATATTTTATGTATATTAACTCATTTAATCATCATAATGACCCTATGAAGAAAGTATTGTGATCACCCCCATTTTACAGACGAAGAAGCCAAAGCAGAGTGGTTAAGTAACTTGCCCAGAGTCACGTGGCTAGTAAATGGCAGAACCAGAATCTGAACCCAAGTGGTCTGGTTCTGGAGTGTATGTTCCTAAACATTCCACTATCTTGCCTCTTTACATGGATGGTGGAACATGGTAAAATTTGAATTAAAAATTTTTTTACAAAATCCTGCCATTATTCTAGACCGCAGGTTGCTAAATTTTTTCCTGTAAAGGGGCCAGGTGGTAAATATTTTAGCCTTTGTGGGTCATACAGTCTTTGTCACAGCTACTCAACTCTGCTGTTGTAACTCAAAAGCAGCCACAGACCACACATGAACATATGTGTAGAGATGTTTCAATAAGAGTGGCAGGCAGGACCTGACCTGTGGATGGAACACTGCCAAGACCTCTAGCAGGTTCTAGACCTCTAGCCCTCCTCAGATAGAGTTCTTAGCCAAAACTAATCATATCAAATATACAAACATTCTTTATTTTTATTTAAAAACTAAGAAGAAATCTGTTTTTAAAATGACTCCTAGAAAAATAATGGAAATATTGGGTTGGCCCAAAAGTTCTTTTGGCTTTTTCTGTAACATCTTCCGGAGAAACCCAAATGAACTTTTGGGCCAACCCCAATATAATAAAATTGATGTAATCGATGTAAAGTCAAGCAGAAATACTTTGTACGTGACAGAATGTCTTCTTAGATACAAAGAGTGATGCACAAAAATATCACAGTATTGAATGCATCTGACAATTTGGCATATTATTCCTTTTGAGAAGTTATCTATTACTAAAAAGTATTCTCTATTTCTGATTTGTAATATTTTCCCTTCTTAATTTGTAACCCAGGAGGAAAAAAAAAAAACACAACTGTTTCTTATTTCCTACTCTGTCCTAAATGCCCAGCTTAGAATTTGGCACAAGGATGGTGCTCAGTAAATGTTGGATGAATGAATGAGTGATGGTAACTAGGAAGACATCTGTATTGCATCATCTGTGATGCGTCAGCATCCAACATAATTTGACACCAGATTCCAAATCTCTGGAAGACTTCAAAGCTCTGCAGGACTTTCAGAGAAAACATGGAAATGTTACTAAATTTCTTTGATTTTGACTGTAATATACTTCAATATATGTGTTATAGACATTTGTATTCACATATTAATTAAAAAATAAAATTTCACAACTAAATTATTCTAGGAACCACCAATCTCCTTTTATTCATCCTTTGCCATCAGTCCTAATTTCTACTTCAATTTTCTCACCAATGTTAACGCGATAAAGAAGAAACATTTTCTGGTAAGAATTAACCTGTTTTATAGTCCAAAGGATCACATATTAAATTAAGAACTGGTTCTGCTGTACAAAATATCATTAAAAGAGGTATTCTTACTGTGGGGTATTTCTAGATAAATGCCTCATGAGAATGATTCTGGACCTGCTTCTGAGAATGGAATGCCCACTTCCTTTCTCCAAGACTCAGAGAACTGTGAAGCCAGGTGAAGAGACCAGGTCCCCAAGAGGCCATTTTTGGAAACAGTGCAATCTTCTCATCTTCTCACTACTGCTTGTATTGATGTAGCTGGTTATTTCTGGTTTAGAGGACTACTTCATTTGTTTGTTTTTAAGCAAGCAGAATAGCCTTCTGTACGGCTAAGCTCTTCATCTTCTAAAAGTAAAGATGAAGTTAAAGATGAAAACTCCACTAGTTTTCTATCTGATATTTCCTTTCTTACCTCTTCCAGGCACCACATCCCGTTCAAATATGCATAACTTATACCCAAAATGCTTCTCCAACACCCTGGGCAAAATCTCCACAGCAAAGGTGTGCTCCTCTCCGTTCTCGGGCCGACATTCTTTTAGGTAAGACACAAAAGCATCGTACGTTTTCCCATCTAGGAGATAAAGTTGACTCTTTTAATTAGTGTGAAAATAAGGGTTTATTTAAGTACAAATTTGAGCGAAAGTTCTGAAAAATGGGAACAGAATCATTGAAAAAGAAGAGTTAAATATTGCATCCTCACCTCTAAATGCATCGAACAGTGTGCATTAAATATGTGTAGTTCGTTGTATATTGATCATACCTCAATGAAGCTCTTAAATAAAAGAATAAAATATTTTTCATAGAAAACAAATAATTCTATAACTTAATGACAAATTTAGCTCAAAGTGAATTAACTTCGTTATTTTTATATTAGTAAATTAGAACTTGTAAATGTGAATAATAAATCTATATAAACTCAAAGGAAAAATATGAAAATTACTTTATGACTTTGAGGGGTTCAAGACTTCATGGGAGAGGTAACTGTAGCTATGATGGAAACAGCAAGAGAACTAGAATTAGAAGTGGAGCCTGAAGATGTGACTTAATTGCATGATGAAACTTTCAACGGATGAGCAAAGAAAATGTTTTCCTGAGATGGAATCTACTCCTGGTGAAGATACTGTGAAGATTGTTGACCTGACAACAAAGGACTCAGAATATTACATAAAGTTAGTTGATAAAGCAGCAGCAGGGTTTGAGAGGACTGACTCCAGTTTTGGAAGAAGGTCTACCATGGGAAAAATGCTATCAAACAGCATCCCATGCTACAGAGAAATCATTTGTGAAAGGAAGAGTCAATCGATGCAGCAAATTTCACTGTTGTCTTACTTTTAAAAATCCCCACAGCCACTCCAACCTTCAGAGGCCACCACCCTGATCAGTCAGTAGCCATCAACATCGAGGCCAGACCCTCGAACAAAGACCCTACAAAAAGATTATGACTTCCTGAAGGTTCAAATAACTTCTAGCAATTTTTAGCAACAAAGTATTTTTAAGTTATGGTATATACATTGTTTTTTAGGCATAATTCTATTTTACACTTGATACACTACCCTATGGTGTAAACATATTTTTTATATGCACTGGGAAACCAAAAAATTCGTGTTACTAACTTTATTGCGATATTAGCTTTATGCAGTGGTCTGAAACTGAACCCGCAGTATCTTCAAGGTATGCCTGCACATTAAAAAGTCTTCCATGTAGCACACCACTATCAAGAAAGTCAAAAGCACACCACGATCAACAACCTGGGAATAATATTTGCATTTTAGATTATAGACAATAGGCTAACCTCCCTAAAATGTAAATAGCTGCTAAAAATAAGCTAGCAAAAAAAAAAAAAAAGTCAACAACCCAGTAGAAGCATGGGCAAAGAATATGAATGGGTACTTTGAGAAAGGAAATACAAATGGGTCTTAAACACATGAGAAGCGGCTCATACTTTTGCACAGTAAGCAAAATGCAAGTGAAAACTACACTTCGATACCCCTCAGATTTTATCTATCAGATTGGCAAATATCCAAAAGGTTGTGGGTAAGGCTATGAGAAAAAAATGTACTCCCGTCCTTTGAAGGTGGTAGGCAGTAGAGAAATATGGAGCGCAAATTGGTAATATCAATCAAAATAACAACTATATCCACCTCTGCACTTCTAGTAATTCCACGTTAGGGAATTTTTCCTTCAGTTACACTGCACACATGTGAAACAATAACTGTACAAAAGTTATCCGCCACGTCATTTCTGCAGTAACAAAAGGTCTTAAGCAACCCAAACGTCCATCACACGGTGACTAAATAAACAATAATACATCCACAGAAATAAAACACTGTGCAACCCTAAAAAATGAGAGATTTTATAAACTAATATGGAAGGGTATCCAAGGTATAGTACAGCAAAGTTCAGAATAGGGCACATAGCATGCCAAGATTTGTCTTTTAAACAGGAGTGAAATAAGATTCTCTGTTCATATTGGTTTGGATGTACATCAATGTGGGATGGGGTGGGAAACAGGCACGGGACAAGTATACATGTATAATTTCTGAGACTTTTGGTGTTTGAACTACGTATGTCCTACACACACACACACACACACACACACACACACACACACACACACGGAAACAAAAGCAAGTGCAATGGATTAGATTTATTTTTTAAAATTTGGTAGCTATTTCGAATCTTGAGGACTTCTAGTCACCTGCAAAAATAGAGAAACTGAGACAGTCGCCAGATAGAAGCTGGAGTAGATGAAAAGTGGCAGATCTAGGGGACTGGAACTCAGGTCATTTGGTGTGCACTTCAAGGTTCTTACAAGTACATCATGCAGCCTCCTTTGCCAGGTTAAAATAATGAACCATAATACAATTCTTTATTTTTTTGGCCTTGCCACGTGGCACATGGGATCTTTGTTCCCTGACCAGGGATTGAACCCGTGCCCCTGCACTGGAAGCACAAGAGTCTTAAGCACTGGACAGCCAGGGCATTCCCAATTCAATTCAATTTAAATGACCTTTATTGAGTGTGAACTTTGTAAAGGCACCAGATGGCGTGTGAGCAATGACATTCAGACACACAGTCCCTGGGCCTAACCATCTCACAGGGCATTTAGAAGGACACGACACACATGCATGAAACAATTAGAGAACAATTTTTGGCAACAGATAAGTAAGCACAAGAAAAAGTGGCCCAGACAACATTCATAACGGACGCTTTGTTCAGATCAATTTTTCTTATGGAAAACTTCTACTGCCAATATGTCTACAATATAATCAAAATGAGGTGAAGATTAATGTTTATTTATATAGCTTCTTAATAAAACTGTAAAATAAGAAATCCCAGCATGACGACATTCGTTACCTGTTAAGGTTTCATCTCTTCCCAAGAAATGTCTATAAAATAGAACCAAGTCAACTCTATAAATGGCACACACGGTCACCAGGCACACAATGACCACTGAGATCAAAACAGCTACGATCATTCCTCTAGTGAAGATGTGGCCGGGGATGTCAACTGGGTCTTCTAGAAAGAAAAAGAAAATGAGAAAAACTAGAGAAATTTCACCAGCATCTTTCGCCATCACTCTGTGGTGGTCAGCTTTCACCTTTAACACAAATCTACTTGTCTACCCAACACATTCCACTGAGTTACTCTGCAGCCCTGCCTTTAGTCTCCAGTGGTGACCGCTCTGCTCCATAAAAATGTGTACAAGGGTATTCAGAGACGTGAACTGAAAGCATTACGATGTAGTCTGTCCACACTTTTGGAAGTTGGATCTCTAGGATGATAAGACACTAGGATGAGATTCAGAGGGGCCCACACCGAAACCTCAGCTAGCGGCTTGGGAACATAGATGGAGGTGCAGAACCTTGAGAGAGCAAGCACTGAGCTGAGTCTGTGTGGGCTCCAGCCTGGCTCCATCAACTACTTTGTATCCTAGAGAAAGTCACTGACGCCCTAACTCTTAGTATTTCATCTGTACACATAATACAGCTATCAAGCTAGTGATATTTTCTCCTTCACTTACAGGGTTGCTGTTTTGGAGGAGGGTTAAATATTACACATAAGTAGTTGACACAGTGCCTGGCGCTCAGCTCTGAGAATTTTTGTATATTTTTATATGAAAGTGTCCTTTGAGAAAAAAATTACGTTTCCTAGATTGATTCAGTTTATGCTCATTGTGGACAACATGAGATACCACAGAGGAGTATAAAGGATAGAATAATTATTTAATAACCATCCCACAGTGTGGCAACGGCCACCGCCAACAGGCTAGTACATTTCCTTCCAGGTTTTGTTTTTTCCCTGAAAACATTTACTTAGTTGGAACCATCTGGTGGTCACTCTTTATTTCTTAACATTATATTAGAAGCATTTCTCTAGGTCTTTAAAATTATAATTCCTATTATCTCAGTATTTAGATCGACTGCAATTTTTCATAAATATACAGAATGCTGCAATGAACACAGGCATAAATCCTTGTCTATGTTTCTGATTATTTCCCTAGAGTAGATTCTAATGGAGGTGGGGTTTCTAGGTCAAAAAGAGCAAACATACATAAAACTCTTGCCATCGTGACACAATTTGAGGGATTATCTTTCCGGTAAAATTAATTATTAGGATGTAAGTAAGCAACCATCGTTGCTTGGTAAGTGAACTCTGAATAAAGCCAGCCCCTGGGGTTCCTGCATCTCTGAAAGGCTTGCATATCTATGACTGTGCCACACAAATACCACTCTCACGTTGGCCCACACACTCCTCCAGGGATAATGGTGGAGTCAAAGACCCTATGCCCCACACAGCATTTGTGAGCCCAGCAGAAGGAAAAAATGATCAGGGTAGAAACGTCTATGGTAGAGAGAGCACAGCCACGCGTTGATCTAGGACAGTTTACAGCACGACTTCTGAGCAGCTCCTGAGTCTGTGGCCCTCGGTTGGACTGTTTCGGTGGAGGATGCCCTCCATCAGGTGGGCACTGAAAAACTCTGAGTCCAGTGATCAGAGCCATCAACTAACTGTCCACTTGCCAAGTCCAGGGACTATCCCAAGAGAGGGAAGCCTAAGTGAGTCTTTGTTGAACGAAAGACCACACCCAAGGGCCCCTGTGCCCAGGGCCCAGCTAAGGTAGGGTGGAGGCAGCAATTACTCCTGGACCACTGGTCTCATCCTACACGGAGCAGCAAACTTTCCTCCTGTTGTTCAGAGTGGGCCAGAGCTGCCCGGACCACCTCCCCTGTGACTCACCAACCCTGAGCTCTACCTACCTCCCCGCTCTGGGCCCCTGGTTGCTACAGAGGATTGGAATATGTTTGAGAGCAGAAGAATATGCTTGAGGTTTTCATTCTCTGCTTGGAATCAGGGCACAGGGGATTGCAGCAAGGGCTGAGCACCAGCTCTGCCACTGAACGCCTGTGACACAAGGCAAACCCTTCACCTCTCAGGAGCTTGGTTCCTGGTGTGTAAGATGAGGAAGTGATGAGCGACGACAGGTCTCTCAGCTGCTACATTCTAGGTTTCCACAAACTGCCAAAGATAAAATTTCTCACACCTTTTTTCAATAAGATGAAGCTTTTGGTGTCTATGCCTCCCTCGCTGGCTGCAGTGCAATTATATGAAAAGTTCAGATTGTTTTCATTAACAGTCTCAATTCTCAGTATTTTTGAAGCAAGCCATTTGCCTTCTGAAGTCCTGTAAGAGAGGAAAATGGTTTAGCAATAGGCTTTGTGTCATTGCCAACACGTTACCCATGAAAGAGGAATTTGTATGTGCAAATACATCTGCACAAAGACACGGCTCTGTGGACTCCAGGGAATCGTCCCCTTCTGGTGGGCTCTCTTCAAGTGGGAGCCTCCTGGTCCCCGGGGGTCTCAGCCCTCCTGAGACCATCTGGGGACGGCGCTGCAAACTGCCTAAAATCAAAATGCCTGGGAGGTAACGATGCTCAGTTGAAAACACAAGAAAATATTCTCTCTCTCAATTACAGGCACACTTCACTTTACTGAGTTTTGCTTTATTATGCTTCGCAGATACCGCACTTTTTACAAATTGAATGTTTGTGGCAACAGGGTCTCAAGCAAGTCTTTTGGTGCCATTTTCCCAACAGCATTTGCTCACTTTATGTTTCTGTGTCACATTCACATTTTTTCATTATCATTGTATTTGTTAAGGGGATCTGTGATCAGTGGTCTTGGATGTTACTATCATAATGGTTTGGGCATTTATTTTAGCAATAAAGTATTTTTTTTTAGCAATAAAGTATTTTTAATTAAGGTATGTACATCATTTTTTAAGATGCAACGCTATTGCACACTTAACAGACTGCAGTGTAGTATAAACATAACTTTTATATGCATGGGGAAATCAAAACATTCACATGACTTGCTTTATTGTGATATTTGCTTTACTGTGGTGGTCTGGAACTGAACCCTCAGTATCTCCCAGGTGTGTCTGCGTTTTCCCCCATTCCTCCTGTCCTGACGACTCAGCATTCCTCCCACTGTGAAGTCTCCACCAGCTGTGACAAGGCCGCGTATCGTTAATACAGACGCAGATTCATATCAAGTGTGTCCTAGCAGTTCTAACGACCACTCTTCTTTTGTTCAGCATTTAAAATAAATTAAAACCACTATTCTCAGACACCCCCAAGCACATGAGAAACACCAATTAAGCTGCTCCGTGAGTGTCAGAAAATGACCGGAGGCCACCAGGAGCGGCCAGCTCTCTTTCTCTACTAAAAGGACTCAAGCCACCCTGTCCCTGATGCAGGGCACACGCTCTTGGCGCCTGCCTCCTGCTAGGGGCAGGCTCTGAAGGTGCGCCGTCAGCCAGCACTCCCAGGTGTACTCGCTCACCCGGCAGGCCCCCGCAGCTGGATGTGGTATCCACTGTAGCCTCTAACTGTCTCACATGCATTTTAGAAGAGAAGTCATAAATCTGTACAGAAGTCACCCACCCAGAAATATCAACCCTCTAACATCAATGTAAAATCCACAAAGAAAGTTAAAAAAAACCCCACCGAGAAGCCAAAATAGATGACATAAGTTCATGCGCCCAGTATAAAGAAAGGTTTAGCCTCGCTTAAGCCCTTAGTTTAGCTGAAGCTCCGCTTCTAGTAAGTTTGGTGAATTGGTCTTCTGTGCCTCCAGAGATTAACAATGGATCATGAGAAGGAGGAAATGCAGGAACCCGGTGGGGGACAGACACTGAGGACAAGATAAAGTGGCAGGATAGCCACGCAATCCAGCTGAGCCAACACTCCATGAGCACTAATCACGCACCCGGCTCTGGGCGAGGGGATAAAAAAAACCTCACAAGTGCAGCTAAGGTGACAGACACCTTCGGACCACTACTCCCTAGAACCTGAGTGTATAGTTACCTTAATAACGACAGTAATGACCCAAAGCCATTCAGAAACATTGTAATGGACACAGGCTTAGCATGTTTTGTTTTAATAAGTATAACCACTCCTTAATATAGGCTATTTAAACTAGACGGCATTTGGAAATTTTTGCACCAACTCTGCCTCCTAGATATTTATATCTAACCATTGCCCTGTTTGCGTTTTCTAGCTGTTCTTCGTGCGTTTCTAGTTTCCATGAATGGACTCTGACAGGAGAGTGCCGTCATAATTACGATCAGTGGCAATGGACCAACAACGATGTCACAGGGCAGGAGACTGGTCATTTAAATTAGTATTTTCTCGGGTCATCACTGGCATCTGACAATCTTTGGGGACCCTTCTGGACTCGAGAAAATTCCTCACTTCTCACCTTTAAGAAAGATAATCCCTGTAAGGAATGTTCTAAAAACAAGCTCTGAACTATCTCTAAAGAGCAGTGTCTGTGTCAGCATATCTCACGCCCAGCAAAGAAATCCACCCACCCCACTCCCCCTGCCACACACACAAAGCTGTCTTCAGAGGGCTGTTTCTCTCTTTGTGATTTCTGGTAATTCTCAAGTATCTTATAATGAATTCTTTTCAACAATCAGAACAAAGAAAGCTGTCTGTGCAAGCCAAGTACAGGGCATAGATCTGGACAGGTAGCCATAGACGGATGGCCTACCTGTGTCCAGGGCTGCCCCCAGGGTCCTCAGGGAAAGGAACTGATGACGTGCTTTGTCACCTATGGATACCCAGCGGGCCCCACGGTGACACGTGGGCAACACAGCTAGGCACGTCTACTGCACACAAGGGGCCCGCAATAACTTGTATGTGTCCCAGGCTCCTGACCTGGTCTTTTCTCTGGTACACTAGTAAAAACAAAGCATTTAACACAATTTTCAAAATTCAAATGACAGTGGCCTAGGTAATCGCTCTTTTATAAGATGCTTAGGTAAAGTCCCCACCCCATCAGATCCTGACTGACCAAAAGCTACTTCTGTAAGGCGATGCTAAAAAGCCTCATTGACCTTCTTTTTCTTTTTCTTTTTTTTTGCAGTACGCGGGCCTCTCACTGTTGTGGCCTCCCCCGTTGCGGAGCACAGGCTCCGGACACGCAGGCTCAGCGGCCATGGCTCACGGGCCCAGCTGCTCCGTGGCATGTGGGATCTTCCCGGACCGGGGCACGAACCCACGTCCCCTGCATCGGCAGGCGGACTCTCAACCACTGCGTCACCCGGGAGGCCCTGACCTTCTTTTTCTAATTTAGGTCTCAGCAATAAATTTCTGCATAATGCGTCAGCCTTGAGTATGCGAATTATAAAATATGTAAGTTATGAGTTAAACTCATCTCAAGCATCCTGTCAGCCATTCAGGAGTCTGGTGTTTTTATCTCATATATATATGATACTATATGATTTTTGTATATCATGATATGTATTACATATATCACATATTCATACCTGATTCTTGTCCCTTCCTCTTCGTGTACATTAGGATCTTTTCCATTTTTTTTCCAGATGTTCCAGTAAATCACGTCCTTTTCATTCAGCAAGGCAGAGCAGTTGAGCTGTACATCTTTTCCTAGGTAGAAGTTGACAACCGATGTTCAGATTTTAGAAACTCAGGTTTCTCAAAGGTTGAAATTAATACAGCCAATGTATATTAACCTAATGTACAACGACAGTATAGAGCTGCATCTAAGGAAAAAAATGCCTTGTTTTCCAATTAAAAAAAAATTATAAATCAGAGAAATTAGGTTGCAATTACAAGTCATCACCAAACTATGAACTGGCTACTCTTCAAATGTTTATGTCTAAATCAATTATTAAAACTTAGGATGGCCAGTGGACTTTCTTTTCAACCTATAGTCTAATAGGTAGTGTCAGGCCTACATACCCACTGCAACTTCTGGAAAAACAAAATGGATACAAAACAACAACAAAAAATTAAATTCGCTAAAAATTAAAGACATCGAAGTGCAGGGAAAACAAAGAGAAACAGATGAACTGAAACTACAGTCAGGAATAAAGTCCTTCCAGGGTGAGCGGAGATAGCCACCATTTTACTCCTTGAAGGAATTTGCTTTGGTTTGTACAAAATAGAGGGAACCTCATGGAGAAAAGAGAGTCCAGTGGAGATGCTGACAGCCACATGGGCTCACAGGATTATTGCTAAGGGCTTGCGCAGCATAGGAGGCTGGAAAGGCCTAATGATTTCTCCTGCAGTCTCATGGTACTTAGCAGAGTAAGTCCCACTGGAGGACAACACACACGTGACTGGAGTCTCCCCCCAGCCATAAGAGATGAAAAGCCGGTTAAATCCAACAAACCTGCATCCTAGCTACTGCTCAGCTCAATTCCTGACTGGATTGAGATGATCAAACCCTCACATTATCTGCCTAACAAAGAAAAGGCAAACACTCTTAGGGAAAAGTAATACAAACTTCATTCACCTTGGTTGTTTTAGATACAGAAAGATCAACAACAACAAACAACAACAACAAAGAGAGACATACAAAGGTCAAGAAAAGGGGACAGTAATCAATAGAAAAAATAGGTAATAGAAGTTGACCCAAAGATGATCCAAATGCCTGACTTGGCAGATAAAGAGTATGAAATAACTAATATAAATAGGTTAAAGAAAACAGAGGAAAAGATGGACAAGTAGATGAAAAGATGGATGTTTTCAACAAAGAAGAGTAACCTATTTTAAAAGAATCAAATGAGCAATTGATAACGGAAAAAAACGTGAATTTAAGAACTCAATGGTTTTAACAGAGTCTGAGCATAAAAGAAGTCAGGATTGCTAAGGCTGATTACAGGCCAAGATCAAAACTAAAGTACAGAAGGGAAAAAAATAAAAATAACAAAACAAGAGCATAATACATGTAATTGGAGGCCCAGGAGAGGAGAGAAGAAAGGGGCAGAAGAAATATTCAGACATAATGGCAGAGGATTTCTCCCAAATTAATTAAATACATCCTTTGCAGACTCAAGAAGCTCAGAGGGACCCAAATCAGGATAAATGCAAAGAACACCACACCCGGATGCATCAAAATCAAAGAGAAAGAGAAAATTCTGAAAGCAGCCAGAAGAAGACGACACATCAAAGTACCAACAGTAAGACTAAAGGCCAGTCTTTCAGCAGAAACTATGGAAACCAGTGAACAACAGAAGGGCATCTTTAAAGTGCAGGAAAAAACTGCCAACCTAGAATTATTGAAATTATTGAAAAAAATCTTCAAAATTGGAGGTAGAGAGATTTTCAAGTAAATAATAGCCAAAAGGATTTATTGCCAGCATAACCACGCTATAAGAAATACCAAAGGAAATTTTTCACTCTCAAAGAAAAATTATCCCAGATGAAAGCAAGGACATACATTAAGCAATGAACAGTGCAATAAAGGACAGACATTTGGGTAAATACAAAATAATTTTTGTGTTTCAAGCAATAATAATGCCAAATTATTGTGAGTTTTATAACATACGCAGGAGAGAAATACATAAAATAGTAGCTTAAAGTGAGATAAGAGGATGAATGAAATTAACTGTTGTGAGGTTCTCATGTGTCTGTGAAATTGTCAACGTACTAATATGTGCATTTGCCTTATTGTAGTAAGAGGATATATATTGTAATCTCTAGGAGAACTACTAATGAAGAATACAAAATGGCATAACTAAGAGGAAAACAAAACAGATTAAATAAAAAATATTAATCTGAAAGGAAAGGAGAATAAAAGGAAGAAATAAGACATAGGACAACTGGTAAACAGCAACACGAGAGGTCTCAAACCGACTGTATTAGTAAGTCATTAAACGTAAATGTACTAAACACCATACAGACTGGATTTCAACAAAGATCCAAATATATGCAGTTTATGTGAGACATATTTTGTGTATAAAGACAATGAAATGTTAAAAGTGAAAGGATGTGAAAAAAGATAAAACATGCCAGTCCCAAACAAAAGAAAACTGGTGTGTCTATCTAACATGAGAGAGAGTAGGGACTGGGAAAAGATAGTATGATAGATAAAGAGAGAAATTTCATAATGTTAAAGTGTCAATTCAAGAGGCATCAATTTGTATGTGCCCATAAGGTAACCTCAACATACATAAAGCAAAAATAGACAGAACTAAAGGATACGTAGACAACTTGACCACCATAGCTGGAGATATTAACATCTCTCTTGGCAATTAGTAAGGATATTGATGATTTGAAGAGTACCATTAACCAACTTCACCTAATTGATATTTATAGAAGGACTAAACTAAAATCTGCAGAATACACATTTGTTTCAAATGCACTTAGAACATTCTGGTCCAAGTAAGTTACTGCAAATTTTAAGATTTAAATGATACAATGTATACTCTTGGACCATAATGGAACTCAACTGGACATCAATAACAGAAAAATAACTGGAAAATCCTCCACATATTTGGAAATTAAGAAACATTAAGTAATCCATAGATGAAAGAAATATCACAAGGAAAAATTTTTTAAATAGTTAAAACTTTGAACTGGATAGTTATGAAAATATGGCATATCAACATTGTTGGAAACAGCTAAACAGCGATTAGAGGGACATTTAGAACTTAAAATACACACACTACAGGAGAGGAGAATTTAAATTAATTCTCTAACTCTCCAGGTGTACAAAGGAAAAATGAGGTGCAAATTAAGCCTAAAATGAGAAGAAAAAATAATAAAGTTCAGAAATCCATAAAACTAGAAAGCAGGCAAGCCACAAACACAAATGGCAAAGTATCTGAGCTCCACTGGGCATATGTGGTCATATACATGACTGTGGCCATCTGTAGTCAAAGGGTGTGTGCTTTGGAAACAATCAACAGGATCAAATGACAATCAACAACAAACAAACAATGTAAGAAACTTGAATCCCAGCTCTGCCCCTTTCCTGGGGTTTAACTTCAGACAAATTACTTAACCTTTCTGAGCTTTGGTCATTTAATCCAAAGCTTAAATGGGAACAATACCCCTCAGAGTTGCTTTCAGGATTTAAGACAATAACATATTTCAGTTACCTAATCCAATACTCAGTTTAGCATACGTGAATTTATTCTTTTCCTTCTGTCCTTTCTCCTCTGAAAGAAATTACTCAATTGGACATATCGATTCATCAAGACCCGTCTAAACAAACCCTAAATGCAGAGTCGAGTCCATTGATTCAAAGTGAACCCATTAATCAAATATTCAAACCACACAATAAGTTTGAATCATTTCTCCAGAGTATTCTCATTGAGTTTTCATATTTAAAAATGATCATAGATACTATTAGAGGAAAGCCACATACAAAGTGACTAAAACCACAGGTCTGCAAACCACAGGCACTTCTATAATCTTTTGAACAGACTGTTAACTGTAATTATTACTAAAAAGGGCAACATTCAAACAACGACAAGGTTTTCCTGCTTTTTCAATATTCTTCAGTAAACATGGTATGTGTTATGAATACCATGTTGATCAATAAGGAAGCAGATTTAGCCTTGGAAGACTATTATGACCCCCATTCACAAATCCAAAATATACGTATGTCAAAATATACCTAATTCCACTTTAACATGCGTAAGCTTTGGTCCAAGAAGAGCTGGAATTATATTACTGTTGTCTGAAAGTGAAAAAAGAAAAGAAAAATGCATTAGTGTTACAAGGAGTTTTGCTAAGACAGACATTTGTTGTAATACACTTATTATTCCAGGTAACCAAGATTCTAACTAAAGTCATCACTTTACATTTATTATTTAATGTATTTTCATTAAATAAGGGTTGCAGGGAATACTGATCATTGTTTCACTTTCCATCAACTCAAAGCTCACCTCACTGGAGAAAGCACACTGAATTAGGTCTCCCCTCAATTCCAGCCTCTGCCTTCTGCCGCTTCAGATAAAAGCCAGAAGAAGATGCTCATCCAGGGAGACAATGAAACTTTTAGGACTTAGAAGACGCAAAGTCACTGGGATATGTCTTTCTGCTCTGCCTTTCTTCCTTCCATCTGCTCTCAACTCCTCAAGATAGATTTATTGGGTGCAAGGTCAAGACTCAGGTAGGGTAGGCAAGGCACTTACTCTCAGAAGCCTCCTGAGACCCTCCCCTGGCAGGACAGTGAGAGGAGTGCCCCTGGATGCCTCACTTGCCTCACCTTAGCCCCAGTCCTGCTGGGGTGTCCACCCCTGTAAACTCAGTTCTACTTCTGTTCCTTAGTGACCTCTGACCCAGACTGGAGGTACACAGATATGCTCTACCTCAGCCCCACTGAGTAACACTGAGGAAGGAAGCAATCCCCCAGCAACCTCCCACTGAGGACCACCCCACAACCTAGGATGCTAATAACTGCAGAACACGGACAGCCCTGTGGTCCCGCATTCACAAGGTATGTAGTCCAGTCCCTGCTGCTCCCATCATCAGCATCGGCAACTTTCTTCATGACCTGGACTCCCCCTTCTAAGTGCTTCCGGTGCTTCTGGGGCATTTACAAGTAATGTCCAGTGCCTCCCTCATGGGGGCTCCCAGGCGCCCAGCAGATGTGCTTGCTCACGAGGACTAAAGGGGACTCAGGTGCTCTCCTGCAGCACCCACGCCCTCCTAGGCTCTCCCAGGAAGCACGCGCTACAGAGTGAAGAGCAAAGAAGGGAAAGGAGGAGTAATGTGGGCAAGGATACAGAAAGAAACTAGTGTAGCAAAACCTCAGGGTAAAGGACTTCCCTGGAGGTCCAGTGGATAATAAGACTCCGTGCTTCCACTGCAGGGGGCACGGGTTCAATCCCTGGTCGGGGAAGTAAGATCCCGCAAGCTGTGCAGTGCAGCCAAAAATAAATAGATAAATAAAAATTTTAAATAAAATAGTTAACATACGGTGATCTTCAACTATCTTTGTAATGAGCTGAGAGGTAGATCATAGATAATTAAAAACAAAAAACAAAAATCCCAGGGTAAGAATCTCTTCTGGGATTCAGACTCCAGGCAAGACTAGAATTCACGTCGGCAGGAAGAGCTGGAGGAACCGCTGCCAGACGAGGAGCTGACCCTCAGGTCTGAGCACAGAGGAACAGAGGTTGCTTCAAGCACACAGGGGCAGGAGGTGGTTCTGAGTATTGGAGAAAATTGCTACTGATTATTTTTCTCTTCATCGATCTCCTTTTCTCAGGAATTTGGTGGGAGTCCTGGGAAGAGGAGGTGTAAAGGACATCTTTATGAAAGGACATCTTTGACAAAGGATGCCATCTACTAGAACTCAAAGCAGATCATGGAGAACCCAGAGCAGTACTGGGTTTGTAAAACTGGTGTAAAGTGAAGGGTACGATCCTACTGAAGGTAACAGAAGGAAGAGAACACTTCAGTGTGTGCCCCTGGCATGGCTCGTCTACCTCTGAAGTTACTATCCCTGGATCAAAATGGCACAGAGACGGTCAGCTGCAGGAGGAGAGACATCAGCAGGTCAGCCAGAGAGTGAGAGGAAGACAAAAGGCAGAGGCCAGGTGGGTTGAGAGGCCTGTGATCCACAGCAGTGATGCTCCCCACGTGACAGTGCAGAGATCTACGTCCGTGACCACAGGTGAGCACAGACAAGGTAGGCGCTCAGTCCCGCTGCCCTCAGCAGAGGCCACGATACCTCCTGATCATCAGCGTCAACTCTAAGCTCCGCATTTTAAAAGAATGGTGGCAAAACTTCACCAAATCCAAAGGAAAAGGGCCAGGATGGTGAAGAGTCCTGACTTCCTGTGGAATGAGGCACGACTGAAGAAACTGTTCCTATCTCAGTACAGAGCGACCTTGGAGGTATTGCGGGTTCTGTCCAGACCACCACAATAAAATGAATGTGACAATAAAGCGAGTCACACAACTCTTTTGGTTTCCCAGCACATATAAAAGTTATGTTTACACTGTACTACAGTCTATTAAGTGTGCAATAGCATTATGTCTAAAAAACAATGTACGTATTTTAATTTAAAAATAATGCTGTTGGAAAAATGGCGCTGATACACTGGCTCAATGCTGGGTTTCCACAAACCTTCAATTTGCAAAAAATGCAGTATCTGCAAAACGCAATAAAATGAGGTATGCCTGTAATTCACTCAACAGACATGTAATGAGCACATGTACAAAGGTCCAGTCGTAAGTACAGGAGAGACCAACATGAGGAATAGAACACAGGTTAATCCCTTCTTTCCAGGAGCTCTCATTCTAGTGATAGAAACAGACATGTCATCTGATTCTGAGAGCAACCAGAAATAAGAACAAGAGGCTGTGGGAGCACGGAGGAGGACGGACACTTAGCTGAGTCCTGAAAGACACAGGTGGCGTTCTCCAAGAAGACGAGGAAAACAAGATGGGTGGTTAAGACAGAAGGATAGCACGTGGGGCAGTGTGGGGATATGGGAGTGAGGAGACGGGAGACGGTAATACTAAGATGGTAATAACAGAGCTTTCCATGTCCCTGGCACCACTATCAAGGCTCTACAACCTCACTCACTCGGTCCTCAAGGCAACCCTCTGAGGGATGACTCAACTCATTACTGTCCCATGTCACTAGTGAGGAATGAGAGGCAGAGAAAAACTCAGTCATTTAACTCAGCCACGGTCACAAGCTCACAGGGTTCAATGATCTAGCACAATTCCTGGTCTTGTGCACATGCTCTTTGGATAATGGATATTCTTCTTCTTCTTTTTTTTTTTTTTTTGCGGTACGCGGGCCTCTCACTGTTGTGGCCTCTCCCATTGCAGAGCACAGGCTCCGGACGCGCAGGCTCAGCGGCCATGGCTCACGGGCCCAGCCGCTCCGCGGCATGTGGGACCCTCCTGGACCGGGGCACGAACCCGTGTCCCCTGCATCGGCAGGCGGACTCTCAACCACTGCACCAACAGGGAAGCCCAATAATGGATGCTCTTACTGCTCCTTCCAAGAAGGAAGGAAAGAGGAGCTGATGGGCAGAAAGCAGAGATGGATGAAGGGAGGGAGTTGGCAGTGGAAGTGTCAAGGGACCAGAGATGTAGGATTTATACGATATTAAAGAAAGTCAAACTGAAGAATTTAAGGTAGATAAACAGAACTTATTGAGTTTAAGAATTTAGTTACGGGATACGCAGGTTATGGGGCGTGACAAGCAGGATAATGTCCCCCCACCAAAGGTGTTCACATCCTAACCCCCAGATGCTGAATATTATACCTTACACGGCAAAAGGGACTTTGCAATATGATTTAATTTAGGATTTCCGGATACAGAGGGTGTTCTGGATTAGCCAGGTGGGCCTAGTGTGATCACAAGCATCTTCATAAGCAGGACGCAGATGGTCAGAGTCAGAAAAGGAGATGACGAGATGAAGGAAGAAGTGAAAGAGATCTGAAGATGCTGCGCTGTGGGCTCTGAGGACGGAGGACGTGGCGTGCACCAAGGATGCAAGGCGCCTCTAGAAGCTGCAGAAGGCAAGGAATCGATTCTCCTCCAGAACCTCCAGCAGGAATGCAATCCTACCAAAACCTTGATTTCAGCCCAGTGAACCCGGTTCAGATTTCTGACCTCCAGCACTGTGAGCTAACACATCTGTGCAGCTTGAAGACAGGAAGTTTGTGGTGCTTTGTCCATTCACAGTGTGTGGAGTACAGCTATGTAAGTGGATGGCTGGAGAGAAGAGGGAAAACGCTGCTAAAGTCGACGAGCTCCGGTAACCGTGAACCCACAACGTTGTTGAATGAGTCATCCCAGGAGTTTACAGCTTCCTGGATGATGGGAAAGAACGTGAAGGGTGGGTCAGCCACCTGTCTTCAGACACTCGAAGGAGCTGTCATTTTCAGAAGGGACCAGACAATCTGTGGGGTTACTCAAGGCAAACACAAACAGTGAGTGGAAGCTACAAGAAGGAGTAATTGGACTCAATAAGAAAAAAAGACTTCTCTACAATCAATCCTTAAAATCTGGACCCAGGGCTTCCCTGGTGGCGCAGTGGTTAAGAATCCGCCTGCCAATGCAGGGGACACGGGTTCAAGCCCCGGTCCGGGAAGATCCCGCATGCTGCGGAGCAATTAAGCCCGTGCACCACACCTACTGAGCCTGTGCTCTAGAGCCCGCGAGCCACAACTACTGAGCCTGCGTGCTGCAACTACTGAAGCCCGCGTGCCTAGAGCCCGTGCTCTGCAACAAGAGAAGCCACCACAATGAGAAGCCCGTGCACCGTGATGAAGAGTAGCCCCTGCTCGCCGCAACTAGAGAAAGCCCGTGCACAGCAACGATGACCCAACGCGGCCAAAAGTGAATTAATTAATTAATTAAAAAAAATCTGGACCCGTCTGCTGTGTGATTTGGTAATTTCTACGGTAGTTCCTGAATGATCTATTATTGGTTGAGTCATATGAAGGATATCTTCACTGGATAGGGTTTAATTAAATTACTTCCAGGGTCTCTGTCACCCTAAAATTCCAGGCTTCAGTTTTTCCATTATATATGGTCTGGGTTCATGATAAACCAAACGAGTAGCCATCATCCCAAAATATACAGCCCTTTTCCACAGCCACGTCTGTGCTCCTTATACGTTCTTATTCCAGCCCGACCCCAGCACGTCCTTCTGCCCGTCCATCACACGCAGCCTCTGAGAACCAGCTCAAACAGAGCCTCTGACATCTATTCTTCCTCTGGACTCTCTCTGCACCCTGAACACCTCACAGATGACTCCAATTTCATATTCTACGGTGCTTCTATGGGGCAGGACCCTGCGGGGCTCCTGGGCACAAAAGCCTTTCTATGTCCCCCATTTCTGGATTACAGGAAATAGGCTTCATTCAGCCTCCAGGACCTTCCCCAAGTTCCACTGACAGGTTCAAACAGATGCTAATCAGGGAAGGGAGGGGATGCAGAGACAAGGGAGGAGCAGTCAGGACACAACAGTGCAGCCTTGGGGCAGGGTCCCGGTTCCCTTCAAGGGATATACACAACGATATATTTCAGCTGTTTTGCAGATACCGAAACCCCCTCCAGGCGGGAGAAGTTAATGGTGATAAATGGAATATTTCCTGCCATATCAGTAAACAAAGGATGTCACAGTCATCAGCGATTGCAGCCCTCCAAGGGAGCTGGTGAGCCCTGAGGAAACCCAGGAAGGAAAGAATACCTACCATCCAGCAGCCATCAGACTGCAGCCACTCCTTAGGGTGCCCTGAAGAAACTCAGGGTGAGAAAACACAGGATACTGGTCCCAGATAGCTGAGGTGCACATCAGAGGAATGATGCCAGACAGCCCAGACTCTTGCATCTTCCCATACATAGAAAAGCGATAAATTCCTTAACTTGGGATATCTGGCTTTCTTTAATTAACAATAATCTTTTGACGTTCAGACTACCTGCCCTTTGTTGCAAAACTTCTATATAACCTGGGTCCCCCCCTCGCTTCCTCGGAGCAGTTCTCGCAGGGTTACTTGAGATGCTGCCTCCCAGGTTTGAAATCCTAAAAATTCCCACCGAATAAAACATAACTCTCAGCTTTTAGGTTGTGCATATTTTTTAGGTCGACTACAGTAAGCACCTAGATCCCAGACCGGTTGGAACCAGAAGGTTGATGATGCCGACTCCCGATGACCTCACCACCAGCCAATCAGAGGAGTGTCCACGAGCTGACCACGCCCTGCTCCTTGAACGCTATAAGACTCCCCAGGACCCGCTCGAGGGCCCGACACAGTCTAGAGGGCATGAACCCGCTGTGGTCCCCTTTGCCTGGCAAAGCAATGAAGCTGTTTCTTTCTACTTCACCCACAACTCTGTCTCAGAGATTTAATTTGGTGTCGGGGTACAGAGGCCGGGTTTGGCTTCAACCTTTCCTGACTATAATCAAATTCCTGAGAATCGTACATTATTCACTCCATTTTGTATTTCCATGCTTCCCTTAACTCCCAATACTCAGTACAGTTTACTGAGTATAGACACCCATCGATAAGTATTTACTGAGTGCAAGCAGATGCTTAATAACAAAAGATTCCACAATTTAGTCAAATACCAAATAAGAGAACTGACGCATCAGAGGTTCACCTATATAAACCTTCATTATTATCCCCCCCCAAAATTTTTCAGCATGGCAGGTGATGCCAAAATGATTTTCACCCTTAAATTTGAACTAGTGATGTGGTCACGACTCCAACTAAGTTTGCCTCAGGCTTTCCGTACGGCTTTCGAAAAAAAGAAAATATTCCATTTTACTACGATACATTTGTTTTTTCCCGATTCTAAGATTTCTCTTACCTCCAACTATTGTTATATTGAAGGTTTTGGTGACGTTAAATAGTTTGCCATTACGAAGAAGGAAAAACATGCAGGTGTAATATCCCTGATCTTTAAACTCTGCATTCTTCTTTAAAAATGGGTTTTGATGGTTCTGTATCTTTTCACAGTTCTGTTATTAAAAAAAGCAAGTTAAAATATTTTAAGTGAGAGTGGTATCATAGGACAAGAATTCAACATGTTAAAGTTAAAGATCTTTAGAGAAAGAGGGAAACAGAATAAAAACTAGCAGTTTCTGAGCAAACGTCTCAGTGATCTGGCACTGCCTCTGCTGGAACAATGAAAGAGTCCCATTCCTGGTATTATCATTATTATTAATTCATACTGGGAAATAGAGTATAGGAGGCGCTGTAGTTGCTTTCCTCATTTTCCTTTAATCTCTCTCTTTACACACAAAGAGAGGGAAGAAGAGGAGAAAGGAAAAAAACCCACTACAACAAAAAAAAATCCCCGCTTGGATCAAAACTTTCCAAGCAATTCTATTTCTTAATGCTTTTAGCTGAATTCCATGTATTCAGGACTACCCATCCTGGGGATGGGTAGTGGAGGTGGGAACAGAATTACTCAGAGAACCAGGTACCTAGCAGACTACCCATACCCACTGATGTCCTCCACCAGAAGACAGTGGACTGATGAGAAATGCATGAAAAATATTCCAATGTATAGGCACACACAAACATGTCTCTGTATCACAAATTTCTGTATGCTGTAGGAATGAATAATAACAAAAAGGCCACCTTTTTCAATCCAGCCATCAGGTACCAATAAATAGGTTCTGAAGCAATCTAAGAATGAGATGGGGAAAAGGGAAACTAAATTGCTAACCTTCACTAGGTGACACTGTTCTTGTAAATACCAACCAAGGAGCAGCTACTGCCCACAGACTCCTCTCAAAGCTGCCAAAGCTGGTAGCAAGTGGAGATAGACCCAGAGGATGCTTAGAATGGGCTTGTGAAGCACCCACATGTGTATCTCACATCAGTGAACTGTTTCTGCATACACCAAATTTTTATAAACCCCAACTTATTTTTCTAAGGCATATTAAAATATCAATTCCAAGGCATATAAAAATATCTCTATTTTTTTTCCAATCGTTTACTGATTTAGCTTCCTTGTTCCCCTCCCCTCAATTTTCTAGCTAAAAACATTCTCAATACGTCTATTTTCTAAATTCAAATACCTGCATAGAGGGATTTCTTAAAACCCAGTACACTGATCCCCACACATTTATATATACTGTAAAAACATTTGTACACGTGACAGGAAATAGAGTCAAGTCAACTCAGGGCTGATACAGATATTTGGAAAACATTTTGGATAAGAGCTTCCCTTGAAAAATCACAAGTAAACAGTGTTCAGGCAAAAGCTACAAACAAACATTTCTAAGGAATCATCATCAGTAGCTTGAACTTTCTCAAGGTCATCTCTTCAGACCACCCTCTCTCACAGCTCTTCAAAGTTTCCATGACAGAGTTACACCTTTCAGATTTGTTCCTCTATAGAAATAATATCATTTGTGCTGTGTGTGTGCATGTATGTGTATGCATATTATGTGACTGCATATATACTTGTGTATATACAATTTCCATAGGATTGTCTAAAGGAGCTCTTACAACTCAACAAGTAAAAGGTACATCAACCGAAGAGAATAGTTCACAAGAGAAGTAATATTAAGATGTAGTAAATACATAAAAATGTTTAACTTGTTATTAAGGAAAGAACTGGGGGAAGGATACTGAGTTACAGAAGGTTTGCACGTCAGATTTTTAAATGTTCTTAAAAAGTATTCATTCCCATGTGGTAGTGATATGAGAAAAAGAGGGTTTTAAACTGGTGTAGCTGCCTGGAGAGCAGCTTGATAATTTAAATCAAAAGCCATAAACATGCTCATAGCCTTTCATCCAGTTATTCTACTTTTAGGGATTTAGTTAAAGAATAAAATCATAATACACCTCCTGAGTTATGGGAATGATATTTATTTTAGCCTTATAAATAATAGTGAAAAGTAGGAAATTAACAAATGTCCAATAACAGCGGCTTAGATACAAGTGTATACACATGGAATCCATGTTTGGGAAAATGTTTAAAGATGTGGAGAAATCATCACAATATAATTTTTAGTGGACAAAGGAAAATACCACTTTTTAAAAGTAGATGTTTACATGGAGAAAAACCCCATTCTCTGGCTGGTGGGATTATGAATGATCTCTGCTATCTTCATCATTCATTTCTTCCATCTTCCAATTTTGTAAATGCATATATTCAGAACAAACATATACAACAGAATTTAAATTTTTAAGTATATGCAGCAGAATAAAATGAACTAGCATTCCTAAAAATTAAATTTTTTGAAAGAAAAGGAAAATTAAGGAAGGGAGAGGAAGCTGTTATCATTTATTGAATGCCCAACACGGGGCAGGAACCTTGACACCTGCGTTACATGTAGGAGCTCAGACAGGCCACCTGAGCTGTGTGGACTCACAGTTTGTATGTTACAAGACCAAAATGCTTCACAGCCATCAGACCCTCACTTTGGAATTTTGTCTTTTCTGTCAAGTTTTAAGTTAAAATATTTTAAAAGCGTTACCTTATACAATAACGTTCTGTTGACCAGTTTTTGATAGTAACTATGTTCACAGGCTATCTGCAAAGATTTTTTAACTTCCACAGATTTACTCATTACTTGTTTCTCAGTAAAACAGCTGTGTTTAGGTCTTCTGATGACATTTAATTTCCAGTCATGAGTATCATTTCTAGGAAATAAAGGGTTAGACATATTTTATCATTAGTACAGAGACTTTGCAAATACCACCTTTTAGTAACCAATCCAGTGAAAAATTTCCCTTCTTTTTGTATAAAGAGATTCATTCATTGATGCCCCAGTCCTGCTCTGTCTCTTTTTGGTTCAGTGCAGCAAGAAATTTAATAACTGCCATGGGAGCGGGGGTAGGGGGCAGTAAATGAGAAAAACCCGAGATGTCCTAAACACACACACACACACACACACACACACACACACACACTCACACACACAAACCTACATCAGACCATATGTATTATGGATGTCAGGACAGAAATGTTTAAAACGTCAATGGTCTTTAGAGATGGACAGGTTCAAAGATTCTTAACCCAGGATGGGAGAGTGGAGGTGGTTCATGAGGACTATAATGCTTTCTGAAGGTCTGTATATATACACTGCATTTTATATTTCTCAGGACACTTTGTTCCTATCCTCTTCTCTTACTGTTGAGTAAACCATGTCTGGAGTGGCTGCTCTCCATGTAGTCATATTAGCACTTTAAGTACCTTACTAAGCAAAAATTAGTTTGAATAGATGCCATTGTTGTTCCTTCTGGTTAGAAGTTAGGAATATAGAGGAGGAAAAAATTTTAACAGCATTTTTGGAAACGATCTTTTTGTTAACTTTTTATTTTATGCTGGAGTATAGTTGCTTAACAATGTTGTGTTAGTTTCAGGTGTACAGCAAAGTGATTCAGTTATATATATACATGTATCTATTTTTTTCAAATTCTTTTTGAATTTTTGGGGGGTTAGGTTGTTACATAATATTGAGCAGAGTGCCCTGTGCTATACAGTCGGTCATTGTCGGTTATCCATTTTAAGTATAGTAGTGGAAATGATCTTTTAAAAAAGAAAATGTTTGCAATCTCATGTTTGCTTGAACTGCACGTTACATAGAGATCCATCTACTAAACACGACACGAGGTTACGTTGTCCCGTGTGCCTGACACATCTGTGCTCGCCCCCCAGAGGCTCTTCCAGCTCTCCTTTTGAGTCTACAATCAGATGGACAGAAGACTGGCACTCGCAGAGTTCCAGGTATGGTACCACGTGTGTGCACTGAGATGACTCTTTTCCTTACGTTAGATGAGACACCTAACCTTCAGGCAAGGTTAAATAACTCGCCCAAGGTAACACACCTGGTACACAGTCGGGCCAAGATGCAAACGCACATCAGTTTGGCCCTCAAGGCCAGGAGTGCTTGGTACAATACTTTACGCTCACAAAACTTTGATCAGACAATGCGATTTTCACTGTAGGATTAAAGTATCAGTCTCCAGAGACATTTGATTATTAGTAGAGGACTCCTGAAAAATTAAAGGAGGATTCCAGGAGTAGGGTCTGGTCACTGATGACTCCCACACAAAACTACAAAGACTCACTCACCCAAATGATGTACACACACACAGGCACACATACACAATGCATACACACACACACTCACACCTCTGTGCAAAAACAGAATACTGTTCACCAGTTGCACTATATTTGAAAAAGTTTCTATCTTCAACGCTCTCAGGTGTTCAAAACCACCTTCTCCTGTGTAGGGTCCCATTTATTTTCAAAACCACAGTCAAGGCTGCTGCGCCCACCATCGCTTTAGTCTCGTGTTATTCATCAGCCTCCAACCGCTTCAAAGCTTATCACACAGCACTCTGAGCCCGCCACCCTCCCTGTCCTATTCCTGGCCCCTCCATGCCTCTCTGACATCCTGCCTCCACCTGACGAGTCCACTTTCTCTTCCTACCCCAGGCTGTGTTCTCCACCTTTCACATCAGAAAGACAGTTAATGCCCCTGTCCCTCCCTGTCTCCAAGTGACATTTGTAGATGACTGACTCTCCCCATCAATTTGTCCTTTCTGCCTTCTCCAGAATAGTTTGTGCACTTGAATCACGTCTTTCTTCAATCAGGATTAGGGAGATCTTCTTCTTCCTCTACCCCTACTGTGAGTACACATTCTGCCTTAGTTTGAAAAGACCCAGTTGTGACCTACTTCTGGAATCGTCCCTCTTAAAAGGTCACATAAAATTCATTGGTTAACAAGAGTTTCTGAACTTCTTTCTAACTCCTGGGAGTTCCCATATATAAAAACAAACCAAAATGACCCCTTTTTGTGCAAAACTACAGGAGTGCTATCAAGATTTCACTGTGGGGCTTCCCTGGTGGTGCAGTGGTTGAGAGTCCGCCTGCCGAGGCAGGGGACACGGGTTCATGCCCCGGTCCGGGAAGATCCCACATGCCGCGGAGTGGCTGGGCCCGTGAGCCATGGCCGCTGAGCCTGCGCGTCCGGAGCCTGTGCTCCGCAACGGGAGAGGCCACAACAGTGAGAGGCCCACGTACCGCAAAAAAAAAAAAACAAAAAAAAAACACACATACATAAGTACAGACACAACATCACAAATGTACTGGATAAACACTATGCCATCAATGTTCTCACTAACGGTTCATCACATAGAAGTTTTCTTGTCCCAGTTACTCCTTCCCCATCTCACAAAATAAAGTATAAAGAGAACCAAGTTCAGTAATAATCATGGACACATTCAGTGGGTTGCCGTCATTTCACAGAATTTAGGATTCTTGACTACGAATACCCTGGAAGACTCTAGGGTTAGCCTGAGAAGGCTGTGCAAAGCCCTTTCGGTGTTCCCCTCTGTCACTGTCCCTGGCTATAAATTTGTCATTGGCTGACACACACGTCTTTCACCAGTACCGCCACCTGGCTCTCAACAAACCCCTGAAAACTGGACTAGGATGTGTCTACACCAATACCAACCCATCTCCCCAGCTTGACGTTACCACCCAGGAAGCTGACACTGCCCTCCTTCACTACCTGCTCATAACACTACGAAGCGCTCGCCATTTATTTCCTTTGACCGGCAGCTCTAGGCAATGGAAGCAGCTGAATTTAAAAATGAATTTCATTCAATCCTCACTTATCTTTGGCAAGGATCACCTAAAAGTAAATCATACTAAGGTCATCTCCTTTCATTACGATTACTAAGAAAATAAACACAGGGCAGTATTTAATTTAATTTTTCAAGAATGAAGTATTTATTTCATGCTGTAGGAAGAGTAGGGAGAAGGAAATGGATGGAGTATCTGACCTTCCCAATGACTGTATATTTGATTTGCCGAACAAAGTCCAAGAGTGCTATGAAATACGCCAACACAAAGAGAAGGTATACTCACCCCATTCGGATAGAGTAAGATCCACTGTCATTCAAATGAACTGGCCAAAACTCCAAAACATAATCGAGCAAAATAATTCTGGGTGAACTACTCGAGCTCAGCTCAAGGGGTCCATGCGATTCATTTTTGTACCATTTTATGGTGGTTGTTTTATTCTCATGCTCAGATGAAGATGAACAATACTTCAGATAGAAAGGTTCCCCTTCAACTGCAGTAATGTGAAGACGCGAGGTACAAGTTTCTTCTAAAGATTAGCAAAGTAAAAGAAAAATATAAAAACAGAATAACAAAGGTAAATTTTTTTCCCTAATGCATTAGGTGAAGAAGCTGGGTCAGTGGCATCCTGAAAAGTCTCAATGTCTCATTTCTGTGGATTCTTTTATTTTAGGGTCAATCTTTCCAACACTAAAAAACAGGAGGTCAGTCTTTCTAACACTAAGGCACTTTCAGAATATAAATGAAGACAGAAAAACCTTCCAACAGCTTCTCCCAAACAGGAAGATACCGGAACTTAACCTACCAAAGCTAGAAGACACATAAATTCACTGTAATCTTTTAAAAGAAATGTTACACATTACAGCTTCCTCTTAAGGAAAGCCACCAAAGTCACAGTGTTGCCACACCTACCTCAAAACATCCCTAGCTGAGGAATCTCCAAGGATAATAAAAAGAGAAACCTACAGACCGCAGAGTTTTCCACTTGTATCGTCAGAAGTCTCACGGGTCTTGTTCTCAACCACTCTACCTAACCATTCCCCGGGCAGACGTGGGGATGGTTAAAGGTGCGCCTACATGTGTATAAATCCATTACCTCTCTAGGTTACCATGTGGATACTCAATACATGATGCAAACAGTTCATACTGATAATTAATTCATATTGACTCACTGCAAATCTGGGTATCTGTCACTTCCTCTTTCTGAGATCTCTCTCTCTCCCTCTCCCTCTCCCTCTCCCTCCTCTCTCTCTCTCTCTCTCTCTCTCTCTGTCTCTCTCTCTGTCTCTCTCTCTTCTTCCTTCTTTCTCAACTAACCCAGATACTCTGGCTTTAGAAATTTATCTGATCCTTTGTGCTGTACAGGGTCATCATTTCCCTCCTTCTTCACTTCCAGCAGTTCAAAGTCAGTGTGAATGGACCTTCCCTGTATCCTGTCTTTCAGCAGCAACCTTTGGCTGTATTTTGAGAATGAGAACTCTTAAACTGAACAGAGCAATTCTCTGAGGCCACAGAGAACATGCTTTCTCTATAGTCAGGGTTTATTTCTCAAAGCAATTGTCTGATTTTAACCACAAGGTTGTTAACCACAAGGTAGAGAGGAGGTGGCTCTAATGGCAAAAACACTCTTTGAAAACATGGCTGTCAAACCTACCCAGAAGCACAACATTTAGTGAACATCAACCTTGCATCTGGTGGTTGTTATTAAATCTTCATCTCACAATTCAGGACTTCAGCTTAGAAGGTGTGATGCATGTGTAAATGTGGGTGTTAGTTTTAACTGACACCTGAAAGGATGGTAGGTCATTAACAGCTTGATTTATTTTCTAGTTTTAGGAAATAATCTACATATAACAAAGTGCAGAAGTCATACATCATGTGCTCTATTGTGTCTGGACTTTTTGGACATCATTACGTCTATGATGGGCAATCATGTTGCTGCATGTAGTGGTGATCTGTTCTCTTTTTCATAGTTATGTAGTATCTAATTGTGGTAGTATTTGACAATTTATTTATCCATTCTATTGGTGTTGAACATTTGGGTGATTTCGAGGTTTTGGTCAATCATGAAAAAGCTTCTATGAGAGCTACCATATGATCCAGCAATCCCACTCCTGGGCATATATCTGGAGAAAACCATAAGTCGAAAAGGTACATGCACCCCAATGTTCACTGCAGCACTATTCACAATAGCCAGGACACGGAAGCAACCTAAATGTCCATCGATGGAGGAATGGATAAAGAAGACCTGGTACATATATACAGTGGAATATTACTCAGCCATAAGAAAGAACAAAATAATGCCATTTGCAGCGACATGGATGGGCCTAGAAATTGTCATACTGAGTGAAGTAAGTCAGAAACAGAAAGAAAAATAGCGGATGATATAGCTTATATATGGAATCTAAAAATGTGGTACAAATGAACCTATTTTAAAAACTGGAGTCACAGGTGTAGAAAACAAACATGATTACCAAAGGGGAAAGGTCGGGGGGGGAGGGATAAATTGGGAGACTGGGTTTGACATACAAACACTCTTATATATAAAATAGATAACTAATAAGAACCTACTGTATAGCACAGTGAACTCTACTCAGTACTCTAATGACCTATATGGGAACAGAATCTAAAAATGAGTGGATATATGTATATGTATAACTGATTCACTTTGCTGTACAGCAGAAACTAACACAACACTGTAAATCAACTATACTCCAATAAAAATCAATGAAAAAAAAAAAGCTTCTATGAACCCCTGTGCCGGTGTTTGTACAGACATAGGCACTTATTCCTCTTTGGGGACAGTTATCACTTAAAGAAACCTAGCCTGGACCTCATACTCTCCAGGGTGCATGGTTGGCAGTTGAAAGTTCATATTCCCCACACAGCTAATGGCTTCAGAGATCTAATCTTACATTTAACATTGCAGGTTTTGTTGATTTGAAATGGCTTTTGATTGGAGAAATGAGTGGAGCTCAAAGTGTATGGATGGCCCAGAACACCCTCCCCATCTTACAAGAATGGAGCACCACGATCCAGTAGGGTCAAGAGACTACAGCCTCTGCAATGATGTCTGGGTTTGGAATTGTCTTGAGTTTCGGCAATAATAGGAGGTCATCCAACTTCAGCTAAATGAATCTGACACGTAAAATATTGTCAAGTCTGCCTACAGAGACCCTTTCACAAAAGGTGCTCTTCAAACACCTCAAAGGACATAGAGCTGGGACCCTAGCACCCTTACAGCAAAGGCTGCGTGGCTGTTGGGAGCCTGCAGCATGTTTTCATAATAACCTGGGAGCAAGGTTATCAGCCTATGTCCATAGGGGCCTTTAGAGCAGGGGGCCTTTTCATGTGGTGCACACTTTCCTACATCTTGGTCTCTCTCACCTGTTCTGACAGGTCCTTCCGTATCAACAAGAAGAGGTCTGTCTCTTAACACCTGGGTAATGTTGCACTGTACGGATCTCAACGATACATAGATCCTCTTAAGTAAATATACCCAGATATTGGACCTGAATTGTTTGAAAGTATCAATAACCCAACTGTAATCTCTTCATTAGTAATTCTCAAAGTAGGGGACATGCGCTCATGTCTTCCCTCCTCCAGATACTGGATCAAGGCAAATCAACAATCGTGCCCCTTCCTTCTTCTCCAAAGCCTTTGGAGAACCTTGTTAATCAATCACGGAACTCTTCTTCAGAGAACCTGCTGAGGTCTCAGAACCTTCTCAGTGAGAGTCTCCAAGCAGTGACTTCTAATAAATTAAAATCGGTACCTGACACCGGACGCAAAGCCTACCTGTCTTCCTGGTCCGAGCAGACTCTTTCTAATGTATTCCTTCTAACTCTCATATTTTCTTTAAGATCTGTAAGGTATTCCCACTCACCTTCCTCACTACCTAGATAATGAGATGAATTTTTGCCTTCCTTTCGGGGAGGAAACAATGTGTTAAAACTTTGTAAAAATCAGGAACAAGGACGGCTGTGATCGCTTCAGTTTCAAATAACGTGAAACTAAGCAAATTTTTATCTCAGACAAATGTATTTCAGGATAAAAGTTTTCACTTCCTGCTCTCTCTACATAAACTCATAGGGCTGAATCCTTTCTTTTTTTTTTTTTTTTTTTTTGCGGTACGCGGGCCTCTCACTGTTGTGGCCTCTCCCGTTGTGGAGCACAAGCTCCGGACGCGCAGGCTCAGCGGCCATGGCTCACGGGCCCAGCCGCTCCGCGGCATGTGGGATCTTCCCGGACCGGGGCACGAACCCGTGTTCCCTGCCTCGGCAGGCAGACTCCCAACCACTGCGCCACCAGGGAAGCCCGCTATGAATCTTTTATTCTCTATTCCAGGCATACCAAATGGTTGGCAACTTTCTTAAGTAAAATTTTAAACCACAAATTTTAATAAATCCAACATCTTCAGTAACCACCCCCACATAAATAAGCCAAACTTTGATATTCCCTCTAGACGACCAATGAAGTATGTTTGTGATTGATTATAACTACTTACCTGAGGTTCTTATAAACATAAGCACCAAAAGTGTCAGGGGTATTTCTCTACGATGCATGTTTATGATTCTGCTTCAGATGGTTTCTCTGGAAAACAGAATAAGACAGGTTCGGCCAAGACTTTCAAACAAAAGCATACCTGTCTCACGCAGGAGGTTTTAAAAAGTCGTCTGGCATACAGACTTTAAAAAAATCAGCCCAGCAAATTTTTATATCCCTTCATAGAGTCACCAGTTTTCCTCAGAACTTCCAGCCATGTAGAATTAATAAAATTTCAAGGCATAAATTTGGGCACCCAGGGGAAATCCCTAATAATGCAGATTTCTAAGAGAAGAGAGCCTGCCGTATTTTAGGTCTGGTCTACTAAATCTTACCTCCAAAGTCAAAGTTGAGGACGACAGTATTTCCAGAAAATCTACCATCCTATGAATGGACAGTCTGCCCATGTAGGGGTGTGTGTGTTCCAGCCGCTTTTTTTCCCTCTCACCACACCAAAATGTTCATCACAATCTTCACTTATGGGCTGAATTTTTAAATATTGTTCTTTCTTCAGAACTAAGTTAGGAACTAAGTCTGTTTTGTTCATCACTGTATCACTAAAATCAACGCCTCCCACAAAGTAAGCACTGATTAACCCTTGTTAAGAGGAAAAGGTGTGTGCACGTGTGTGCACGTGTCTACACTCACATGCCCCTAGTATTTATTTTAGGAAATGAAGACACAAATCTGGGAGTTTCCTGCCATCCGGATGCCTGATCCACACCCACTCAATGAATGCAAACCTGTGTTGAATTTTGATCCTACTGCAACCTATCTTTGGTTCTACTAATTACAAGTTGAGAGAGTAGAGGAAGGGTGCATGGGGGCTCATACACCAAGTCTATTTCATAAACAAACACATGCTCCCTGTATACCACACACCTAGCCCCACTGGGCATAGGAAGCACAGCACGATGGAAGGAGCTTGGATTTTGGGCCCACACCACTGGACTGGCGTTCCTGCTTGAGTCTCGACAAGCTGTGCAACGTCGGGCAAGTTACTTAGAAGTCACAGAGCCTGTTTGCTCATGACCAAAATGGGTTGATAAGAAGGTCTATCTGCCAAAAGTACTGAAGTAAGTATTTATGAAGCCTTCCTGGGTGCATGGTAACCATTCAACCCCAAATAATTCTTTCACCAACTGTCACTCACTGCCCCTGCCGCACTAAAAAAGAGTACTGTTAACGCCCAAATCCTTGGTGAAGTTTAATGGCTAAACTGCCAAACCTTTCACATCAAGCCTTATGAATAACATCGCTGAGCCTTTGATGAAATTTCCGAGAGGTGATAATCAATAATGTAAAGACAGAGGGAGAGTATGTGTGGAAAGTGCCAACTATTCATAACCAACTTAGAAGATGGCTACGGTTTGAAATCAGTCCTCCAGCCCACACACACCACTCTATTATGAACTCTCTCCATCCTCTTATCTCAGGTAGAATGAAAAGTGTTGTTTCCTCTGGTTTAGGTCGACACAGCCTTGCAAAGGGCACTGCTGGGGATTTTTGTTTGATTTTTTTTAATTATCAAGGTTTACTAAGAGATAAAGTTATTATGAGATTACTCAGCATTCTGATGAGTTAACTCTGAGTTTCAATATGAAACATGTTAAGATCCCAGCATGCAAATTAGCTGACATTTGCCCTGCTCTATGTGTCTATATAAAATTTTTAATGTACTTACCATGGATTTAAAAGATTAAGATATTAAATAATGGAACTCATTTCCAAAAGGCAAATCTGTCATAGATACCCTAGTAAGTATTAACGAAATATATGTAGGAGGATATAAATATTACATTTCTTGCGTATGGGAATTTTGGGGGTTCTTTTAGTGTTATATTTGATGATGGTCCCATTTTTTGGCCTTTTCATAATCTTTAAATTTCTTCTTCTCTTTCTTTTGTTCTTCTTTCTCTTAAAAAAATTTCTGATTTCTAAAGTAACATATTCCCATTATAGGACACTTATAACATGAAAATAGAAAAGGAGAAAATAATCTCAACATGCATAATACTTTAGCATTCTCTTATACTTTTTCTATATATCTTCAAATAATTAAGGTTTTAAATAATCTCATATCCTGCTGTTCCTACTTAATAAAACAGCATTTTCCTGTGTCAGAAAATACTCTGTTATCATTTTAATTGCCACACAATATTCCTTCTTGAGGATATATTATAATTTACAAGATGTATTTTACTATAAAATAACCCCATGACCATCTTCTCATGTAAGGCAGTACAGATCAGTTTTTGGAGCCTGACCTCTGGCACCAGACTGGCTGGTTGAATCCTCATTCTACTCTTTACCAGCTGAATAACATTGGGCTGGTCACTTACCATCTCTGTTCCTCAATCACTTCATCCGTAAAAGGGAATAACAATACTATCTCCCAGAGCTGATGTGAAGGTTCCATGAGTTACTACGGCAAATAGTAACTGGTGAATAATAAATATCACTAAGCTATTATTACTCATCTACATTTCTTATTATTTTCTTGGTGCTACTTCATGGCAGTATAGTCTATGAGTCAAAGAGTACATTTTAAACAGGATGAATGCATACCGCCAAGCCGCACCCAGAAATGTAATCATTCATACCCCTCAGCAGTGAAAGACAATATCCCTCCCCTATACCCACAGAAGCATTTGAGCACGCTCATTCTTTAAATCTAAGTAGGTATTTAAATTGGTAAAATGGTATCTCATGGCTTATTAATCTGCATTTCTATTGGTATAAATGAGGCAAAATATTAATCATGTATTTTTTAGCTATTTTATTTCCATTTTTTATGCTTTTTTGTCCAGTTCTTAAATTTTTAGTGTTTTTTTTCAACTTGTTGCACAGTTTTCCTTTCCAATTCCTCTTCTGATGTCTTAACATATGGACAATTTTCTATTTATGCAGTCAAACCTATCATTCTTTTGTGACTTTTCCGTAACTGTTACATTTAGAACATTCCTTTGCCCTCAGTAGTCAGATAGATACCTACCTGTATTTTCTTCATTTTTATGGCTTAATAGGGTTTTTTTGCATTTAATTTTTTACCCTTTAACAATTAACTTTGTTGTTTGGTATGAAGATAGGGTCTAACTTATTTTTCCCAAATGGCTCCTAATTACTACTCTATCATGAGTTAAAAATCCTGTCTTTCCTTTAGAGTTGGTTGATACTGTAGTTATATTGTACAGGGCCTCCCTGAGCAATCTACGGAAAATCGAACATAGAAAAATCTAACATCTGCTTGAGAGCGAATACACACAAGCGTGTGACCGAGTGCACACACACAAGCACGTGCGTGCGCACATACACACACCTCTCTCTGTCTTTGCTCTCCCACTTTGTTTGTTCTTTTATTCCTAGCACTTATCACCAACTGACGTACTATCATCTTATGTTTGTTTGCTTGTTTGTTATTTGCTGAATTAATGAATGCATCAAATTCATAAAATATGTACAGTTTGGAGTCTTACGTGATTATCTGATCCATTGTTAAAAGATTAAGATAATCTTCTACCTGTGACATGCTTCTTAAATCATAACATCCTGCAAAGTATGTTCTAACGACTGATGTTAAGTCTAGGGCAATCATCCTGGCAGACACAGATCCAGGGGACTTACTTCTATACTTAAAAGTAAATTTAAAATATCCTAAACATATAATTAATAAGAACACCTAATAATTAAGATATAAATATACGTGCATGTATACGTACGAATACGTGTATGTGTGCACAGGTAGGTACGTATGTGCACGCACACACACACACACACCCCAAGAAAACTCACAAACGTTCCGTAAATCACCCGACGGCATGAAGTTTTCTCTAAATGAAAAAGGCTCTCTTCCAAAGATTGTGTGACCCTGGGTGAGGGTCAGATCCAAGCTGACCACTCCCTCTGCCCCGAAGGCTACACAGTCAGAGGTGCCTCCAGAGCATCTGAAGGGTCATCTCCTGAGCTCCTCGTTCTGCCCAACTGCCCTGTGTATAGACCCCATTCTGAGCAAAGTGACGGTTCTCTAGAAAAAATAATGCACAGAAACTCAGAGTTGCTAGGCCACTTCAGAGCTCCTTCTCTCAAGGAACCTGAGACTAGACCAGGTGAAATGATCAAACAGTGTTTGTTCATTCATCTTTTGAGATGACAAAACAATCAAATGCCAAGCGGAGAAAATGATCTTGGACATCACGCACACGTACAAGCGTGTATATGCGTGCACACACTTCCACTCTAAGAAGAATTTATAGGTTTCAAAATAGGTTTCTCTTGGGGAGGCCAGGAGAATCATTCCCATCCCACAGTCCTGGTCACACAACGTCTGCTGTTGCTACCCTTACGCTTCCCCAGCCTCCACCCCTGGTCCTGCCGTTGGGGTCACCCTCCACACTTCCAGCTGCACACTCCCTGAGGTCCTAGCAGTTTGGCCCAGTGGCTGCCTGCGCATGGAAGCTCTCTAGCTAGCCCAGAACCTGCACAAACCCAGTTTCCTCCAAATTTACCTCCTCCTGGCCCATCCAAGGCCCTCAGATTTGGAAAGTGGGCCCCAGAGTCCAGCACTGCACAGCACCAAATGGGTGTTATGTAATACAGCGAGCTCAGGTGCCTGTACCTGAAGGGGCTGCCCAGTCATCTGTTGGTCTGCTAACCGCAGTACAGCTGCCGGGCTTCTAACTCCTGGAGGCACCTGGGATGCAGACGAAGGTTTTGAAATCAGGAAAATCTGGGTGTGAATCTGGGATCTGTTACTTAGTAGCTGGATGCCCTTGGGTAAACTACTGAACCTCTCTGGGCTCGGTTCCCCTCCTCTTAAGAAGCATACTGCATTTGGCCTGTAGGAGGCTTAAGCGAAAATGATGCATCTAAAAGTGTCAGACACAAGTAACTGCTTAATAAATGAAAACTATCACTTCTTTTAGCTGTTCTCACCTTTCTAGAAAAAAACTGGGACTGGTTTAACCACTATAACTACACTATTAGGGAAAGTTGATGACGCTGAATCACCAGTTATTCGTGTGGATACACACATATGTATGCATATGTGCTAATTATTTAAAATAATATATTATATATAATAGCTATATGTATATGCATGCATTTTTAACTGATCTTTCAGAACCCCTGCCCCTGAGGCTGGGTCGCCCCTTGTCCCCAGCCGGCAGCAGAGGGCAGTGGGAGGGGCCGCAGGTGGCAGAGGCAGGTCTGTCCTTACCTTCAGAAGGCGTCCGGAGGCTGGGGAGGGGGCGGCTGTTCCCCTGGACACCCGATGGCGAGGCAGTTGAGAAAGAGCAAAAGCTGCCTTCCTACCACCGTGAAACCAGAAAGGAGAGGAGCCGCAAGCGTAACGCAAGAGATAACGCAACCAGAGAAAGCTGAAAAAGAACAGAAAGTCTGAAGAAAGAAAAAGCGTCTGGCAAAACTCGGCTGGCCGAGGCCGCGGGTGCGGCGCTGCTTCTGGCCCCGCGGCCTGGGCTGTGTCCTGGGTCTGGGACGCTCCCTGACTGGGTTTGCTCTCGGTCCGGGTCCTCCCACTCCCGCTCCTCCGCGAGGACGCTCTGGGACCGCAGTGCTTCCGGTCTGGGGGTGCCGCGGCCCCGCGCCGCTCCCAGTCTAAGGATGCTCCTGCGCGGGGGCGTTCCTGGTCTTGGGTGTGTCGGGTTCCGGGCGCTTCGGGGCGGGCTCCCGCGGGTCCGGGGATGCTCCTCAGTGGGGGCGCTCCGGGTCGGCGTGCGCGCTCCTCGCGGCGCTCGGGGTACTGGCTTCTCTGGCTGGGCGCGCCGCCCGTGGGTTCCGGGAGCGGCTCGCTCGCGGGGTTAAAGGCGCGCAGCTGGAAAATCCGGCACCTTGCCGGGGGCCGAGGAGGCTGCGGCCGGGGGCGGCGCGCCTGGGTCCCGGGAGCTGGCGGGCCGTGGGCGGTGGCCGGGCGAGCCGCGGGGCCAGGAGGGGGCGGGCCTGGGCGGCTCCTACGCACCCTCCGGGCGGCGGGGCACCCGGCACCAGAGCCAGGTGAGGAGGTTGTCAGCCCCGGCCTGGCGGAGGGGCAGCACCTGCGCTTAGGGGAAGGGGCTGGGGCCGGCTGGGGACACGACGGAGGCCGAGGAGTCGTCCCAACGCCACCGGGCGGCTCCCCGAGGCCAACCAAAGGTGCGGAGGACTTGTGGTTCCAGCCCTGGGGTCCTGGCTCCGTCCTAATGCCTTCTGCTTAACCTGAGGGGTGGGTGGTTCGCCATTGGGAAGTAGAAGAGGGGCGCAGAGGTGTTAAATTGAGATTTTAAATTGGTTAGAAGAAAAGGAGGCCAGTGGAGAAAGCGTGTTAATAAGTTTTTATGGTGTGGTGGAACTCAGGATACATTTTTAGACTGGTCTGTGATTGGACCTTTCAAACAAAAATGAAAAATGAAACCCACAGCAGGCAGCGAAAAGGTTTAATGAGAGTGAATTTCATTCTTTTTATCCAATCAAAGTCATTCACCACATAATAAAAGAGAAAAATCGTATAAGTATCTCAGTAAATGCAATTAAAAAGCATTTTGCACTCGTCAACACCCTTTCTTGATTAATAACACCTGAGAAACTGAGAATAGAAAGGACCATTCTTTTTTTTAACATCTTTATTAGAGTATAATTGCTTTACAATTGTGTGTTAGTTTCGGCTGTATAACAAACTGAATCAGCTATACATATACATATATCCCCATATCTCCTCCCTCTCACGTCTCCCTCCCACCCTCCCTATCCCACCCCTCTAGGTGGTCACAAAGCATCCAGCTGATCTCCCTGTGCTATGCGGCTGCTTCCCACTAGCTATCTACCTTACGTTTGGTAGTGTATATATGTCCATGCCACTCTCTCACCTTGTCACAGCTTACCCTTCCCCCTCCCCATATGCTCAAGTCCATTCTCTAGTAGGTCTGTGTCTTTATTCCCGTCTTACCCCTAGGTTCTTCATGACTTTTTTTTTTCTTAGATTCCATATATATGTGTTAGCATACGGTATTTGTCTTTCTCTTTCTGACTTACTTTACTCTGTATGACAGACTCTAGGTCCATCCACCTCACTACAAATAACTCAATTTCGTTTCTTTTTATGGCTGAGTAATATTCCATTGTATATATGTGTCACATCTTCTTTATCCATTCATCTGGCAAAGGACACTTCCATGTCCTGGCTATTGTAAATAGTGCTGCAATGAACATTTTGGTACATGACTCTTTTTGAATTATGGTTTTCTCAGGGTATATGCCCAGTAGTGGGACTGCTGGGTCATATGGTAGTTCTATTTTTAGTTTTTTAAGGAACCTCCATGCTGTTCTCCATAGTGGCTGTATCAATTTACATTCCCACCAACAGTGCAAAAGGGTTCCCTTTTCTCCACACCCTCTCCAGCATTTATTGTTTGTAGATTTTTTGATGATGGCTATCTGACTGGTGTGAGGTGATACCTCACTGTAGTTTTGATTTGCATTTCTCTAATGATTAGTGATGTTGAGCATCCTTTCATGTGTTTGTTGGCAATCTGTATATCTTCTCTGGAGAAATGTCTATTTAGGTCTTCTGCCCATTTTGGATTGGGTTGTTTGTTTTTTTGATATTGAGCTGCATGAGCTGCCTGTAAATTTTGGAGATTAATCCTTTGTCAGTTGCTTCATTTGCAAATATTTTCTCGTATTCTGAGGGTTGTCTTTTTGTCTTATGGTTTCCTTTGCTGTGCAAAAGCTTTTAAGTTTCAATAGGTCCCATTTGTTTATTTTTGTTTTTATTTCCATTTCTCTAGGAGGTGGGTCAAAAAGGATCTTGCTGTGATTTATGTCATAGAGTGTTCTGCCTATGTTTTCTTCTAAGAATTTGATAGTGTCTGGCCTTACATTTAGGTCTCTAATCCATTTTGAGCTTATTTTTGTGTATGGTGTTGGAGAGTGTTCTAATTTCATTCTTTTACATGTAGCTGTGCAGTTTTCCCAGCACCACTTATTGAAGAGGCTGTCTTTTCTCCATTGTATATTCTTGCCTCCTTTATCAAAGATAAGGTGACCATATGTGTGTGGGTTTATCTCTGGGCTTTCTATCCTGTTCCATTGATCTATATTTCTGTTTTTGTGCCAGTACCATACTGTCTTGATTACTGTAGCTTTATAGTATAGTCTGAAGCCAGGGAGCCTGATTCCTCCAGCTCCGCTTTTCTTTCTCAAGATTGCTTTGGCTGTTCGGGGTCTTTTGTGTTTAGAAGGGACCATTCTTAATCTGATGAAGAGCACCTATAAGAAAGCTACAAGTAACTTCTTAATAAATAGTGAAACACTTGGCGTTTTCCTAGGATGGGGAACAAGATGAGGATGTTTGTAACTGAAATCGTCTCGAAATAAAAATACAAGGCATAAATATTGGAAAGGAAGAAATAAAACTACTGGTTTTGACAGAGGGCATCATTTTATGTAGATCACCCTTTGAAATCTACAAATAAAGCCCGTTGGAATCAATAACTGAGTTTAGCAAGACCACGGAATACAAGGTAAATATACAAAAATCAGTTGTAATTCCATATACTAGTAATAGAAATATGAAAAAATCAACTTTGTTTAAAAAAAACAAACCACTTACAATAGCATAAAAAATCAAATACCAAAGGAGAAATTGTTTGAAAGATGTACAAGGTATCTACTATAAAATCTACAAGATATTACTGGGAGAGATGAAAGACCTCAGTGAATGGAGGGCTATACCTTGTTCATGAATTGGGAAACTCATTGTTAAGATATCTGTTCTCCACAAACTGGAGAGTTTATAGAGTCTATACAGTTTTAGACTCTGTAGGTTATAAAGTCTATCCAAATCACAGGAGGAATTTTCAAAGAAATTGAGAAACAGTTTCCAAAATTTATATGAAATTGCAAACGATCTACAATAGTCAGAGCAATCTTGAAAAACAAAGAACAAAGTTAGAGGAATTACACTGACTTGGTTTATAATAAGGCAATAGTAATCTTGGCAGTGTGATATTTGCACGAGCATATAAGTAGAAAATAAAAGAGAGGAGAAGAATAGACCCATATATATATAGTCTATAAATATTTGACCAAGGCACCATGTCAGTTCAATAGGGAATGAAAAGCCTTTCACAAATGTCGCTGAAATAACTGGTATCTCTATGGGGAAAGGAGAAAAGAGCCTTGACCTTTACCTCATTCTATATACAAATATTAATTCACAATGGACCATAGACTTAAACATAAAAGCTGGAACCATCATCAGTTTATATAAAGACATAGGCGAATATCTCCATGACCTTGGAACAAGCAAAAAAAAATTTCAGGACACAGAAAGCACTGACCTTGTAAGAAAATTTGATAAATTGGATGTCATCAAAATTGTAAATGTCTGCCAATCAGTAATACCATTGAAAAATGAATAAGTAAAAGCCTAGGAAATTCTCACCTTACATCTCTCTGAAAAGGAACTTGTATCCAGAATATAGAAATAATTTCCACACATCAACAATGAAGGGAAACAACACCAATTTAAAAATGTACAAAAGGTTTTACCTTCCCTGAATGATACATGAATGCTATGTTGTGTGGAAGTAATGCTGGCTGACTGTATTGATATGAATTCCAAGATCAGACAAAACCAATCCACGGAGATAGAAATCAGAACATCGTTTGCCTTTGAGGAAGGAGAGGGATTGACTGAGAAATGGCAGGAGGAATCTTTCTGGGATGAAGGAAATATTTGTCTTGTTTGGGGTGATAACTACACAGGTAGGCATGACTGTCACAACTCATCAAACTTAGGAGCTGCATTTTATCGTACTCAGGTTTGACTGAATTAAAAATAATTCCTTGTGATTTTTATAATTCACGGGAATTTTCACCATGATCATATGGTAGACACTCAACAAGTTTGACTGAATTCATTTTATTCACAGGATCTTGTGTGGAAGGTGAAGCATCTATTACTCTCACTGTACAGATGAAGCACAGACTTAGAAAACAAACTTATTTGTTTGCAGGGGATAAATTGGGAGTTTGGGATTGACATATACATAGCACTATATTTAAAATAGACAACCAACAGGGACCTACAGTATAGCACAGGGAACTCTGCTAAATATTCTGTAATAACCTAAATGGGAAAAGAATTTGAAAAAGAATAGATACATGTATATATATATAACTAAATCGCTTTGCTGTACACCTGAAACTAACACAACGTTGTTAATCAACTGTTCTCCAATATAAAATAAAAATTTTAAAAAGATTTAAAAATAAAATAGGTCAACAATTGTTTAAAAAGAAAGAAGAAGAAGAAACTAAGAGAGGTTAGTGGCACTGCTGGTATGAGAAGCCAGGTCTTCTGGCAGTTCCCCAACCTCTCTGTGAGTGTAGGGCTTGGAACCCTGGGCTATCGGAGCTGAGAAAGCCCTCACAGCTCTTCTTCTCCATCCTCCCACTTTTCAGTTGCAGAAACTGAGGCCCAGGAGCAGCTCAGTGGAGGATAGGACCTCCATCCACTTGCAAAATCTGAGCTCTGACAGGACTCCCAGTCTGAGGGTCCCTCAGCCTTAGCTCGGGTGGGCTCTGATGGTGTGCGAACTCCAAGGAACTGATGGGAGTGGCCCTGACTGTGCAAATTGACTTCCGTTTTACTAAAACACTTCTGCCAAAATGCCCTACTTATTTCATGGAAATGTTACAACAAATTTAATTTGTTTCTCAAATTAAAAAAAATTAAATTTAAAAAAGTTTCTCAAATTTAAAAAAAGTTGTTTTAATTGGAAGATATAAAGTATAATGATATGGCCACTGCAGAATTACTTATAACGATGACTATTTAAATTGGACACAACTTAAATATCCAACAATAAGTAATTAGGCATGCCACCTGTAGCACAACCAGGAGCTGGAACACTATGAATATTTTAAAACGTTAAAATTTGAATGACTTGTCAAATGCTTTTATTATGATTTTAAGTAGATAAAAATGTAGAAACTACATGCTGTATAATCTCAGCTATATAAATGGTATATTTAAGTATAAATTAAAATTTCTTAAAATGCAAATTTACCAAAATGTTTAAAAGTCATAATCTTAGGATGATGGATTTATGAACAATTTCTGTTATTTTTTCTTTCATACTTTCTGTTCTTTTATAACTTGTACAGGAAGAAAAGATATTTCTAAAGAGAATAAAAATATATGAAAGAAATTTTAGAATTAAAAAAACTTAAATATAATGATAATTGGGTAAGGTACTCCAACCAAATGGACAGTATTGATATGATACAACTTAAGCGTCTGATCAAATAAAATCGAACACATTCTGGCATTGGGAACAAGATTCAGTACCAGCGTTCTGCTTGAGGGGATCTGAGTGTCCAAGATCACATTAAAATTTAACTCTAAAACTTTCAGTTTGATGTTCAAAATGTAGAATATCAACAAAGAATAAGGAGAGAGAGAAAGAGAGAGAGAGGGGAAGAGTAGTGAGAAGATGCTGGGCCACGATGGAGAAGGACCAACCACGGGAGACGAGGGAGGGGATGTGAGGTGGAGACAGCGAGCCTGAGGATGAAAATCTCGGGGTATTTTGCATCCAGCCAGAACCAGGGAAATGGAAGTAAAGTCAGTGCATGAAACCTGAAGTCTGAATACCCTCGATACTCCCATTTCTGGAGCCTCCTCCCCCAGTGTCTGGTACAGCGGCGTGACCCAGCTGGGAGCGATCTGGATCCCCCAAACGCAGTGCATTAGCCGTCAAAGCAAGCACTGCTGCCCCTGGGCGCTCGAGGATGCCGAGCGGGGAGTCTTTCTTGGAAGTTGGCTTGGCACCGGCATGTGGTACCTTATGTGCTTCCAGAACTTGGAATTCAGAGACTGTTTGTCGGCCACGAGGTCCTCCCTCCACTTGATGGTCCCCTGCACTTTGACGAGATGCTTGAGGGAGTCCTGAAGCTCCCCAAACTGCAGTCCGCTGGGCGGGCACAGAGCCTCCATTTCAATCAGGATGGCCTTGGAGTCGTTCCGGATGAGGGTGTTGTGCAAGGCGATCTCCCACTCGTAGGCACACTCCTTGCTGTGCGTGACCTCAGGGGTCAGGATGAAGATGTGCCGCCTGCTCTTCTGAATGCTGGTTTCCACTGTGGTAGCTACATCTAGTGATAAAAGACACAGTGGGAGGGGTGAGGACACACAGCCCTTTCACGATGAGAATATCCACCCCAAGCCTTCTTCTCTCCCAGACAGAGCAGTCCAGAGTCCTTCAGTTCAGTGGGAACGTAGAGATATGTAGCAGGAGGCTTCGAATTCAGGTTCACTAGCTATCGATACATCTTATCTTAGAATATTAGCTTACATGTTGTAAAGGGACTTAGAATTTTCACTCTCTTCTTACAGAACGTTCCATGCAAATGCAGCAGAACACACGTTCTTCTCAACACACATGGTACATTCTCAAGGTTAGATTATGTGTTGGGACACCAGACAAGTCTCAATAAGTTTAAGATTGAAATCCTATCAAGCATCTTTTCCAATCACAATAGTATGAAATTAGAAATCAGCTACCGGAAGAAGGTGGGAAAAATCACAAGTATATGGTGAAGAGCATATGCTGTGAACACCCACCGGGTCAATGAGCAGATCAGTGGTTACCAGAGGGGGAGGCGCAGGGAGGGCAAAATGAGTAAAGGGGGCCAAGCGTATGGTGATGGATGGAAACTAAATTTTTGGTGGTGAGCACGCTGTAGGTTGTACGGAAGTAGAAATACGTTGTACATATGAAACTCACATTCAACGAATGTTACCGCAAGAAAAATAAATCTTAAATAAATAAAATAAAAAGGGACGGTGGGGGAAAAAAAAATAGAGTGCAAACTCAGGAACCCTTGCTTCTCTGAACTGACTAAAGTCTCTAGGGAGTCCTGGATCCACTTCATCCCCTAATAGTCTCTGTTTTAGAAGCTGATTTGATCCAGACTAGGGAAATCTTAAGGAAGATCAGATCCCCTTATCAAATCAGTGTTTATGGATCGTCAACTCCATGGTGATTTCACTTAACTTCTGGGTGGACTTAGAACATGTAAAACACCCAGCTCTCACGGCAAGGAGGGGACGGCATGATTAAGGAAGCACAACCATGAACAAAACAACTCAAGACATCCTTAGGCAGTGGAGGCTGAAGACTGCCGGTCCACATGGTCTGAAACAGGAAATGAATGTCGAATAGTGCCCGACAGAGACCTTGTGTCAGTCAGGATCCTAACAAAAAGCTCGGCACCCTCAAAAGTACTGACTAAAGAGAATCTAATGGAAGGACAGTTTATAAAAGATGTGGGCAGAGCCAAAGGAAATCAACAAGAGATGGTGCAGAGCCCCACAGCAGGTGATGTCAGGGAGCCGCAACTGCCCTCCAGGTGTGACGGAAGGGGAGCGGTGATGGAGCCCAAAGCAGGTACGTGTCTGAGGATGGCCAGCTGACAGGAGCCAGTGCTTCAGCAGAGAGGGGCACAGCTACCCAGGGGACCCCACCCAGAGGGAACAGGGATGCACCCTGCCCTCCGAGCACCTGCCAGTGCCTCCCATTGGCCAAGCCCAGCGTGGAGCAGAGAGCAAGGGGGTGACGCCTTCTGTAAGGATCAGCTACCAGACCACTGGATGGAGGAGGGGGCAGAATGAATTTGAAGGAGCAAATGGAGAGTAATTGTCATGGGAAGAAATACACTGCATGGGCCTGTCATGCACTTTTTCTACGGGAAGAGTGAAGTTTGGTGTTGTTTTGTTGGATTTTGTTTTACTTTGGTTGAGGTGAGGTCAGAGGACATACTTGAGAGAGGTGGAGGTGGGAAACTTTTCCAAATGAAAAACAGCACGATAAAGGCCACACAAGCTTGAGCACCAGTGAGCTGGCACTCACGTTTGGCTGGGGAGAGGTGTAACTAGAAATGAGGTCGGCGGACCTAAGAAAGAAGAGATGGAGAGCATGTCGCACCTGGTGTGACATCACAAACAACTGGAGTCCCTGCAGCCTCATAAGCAGATGCGTAACAGGCAATGAGCATCTGAATAACATGACATTGCTCTCGACTTGCAGGGGTAGCCAGTGGGGAGAGCTGAAGCAAGAAGAGAGCCTCGGGAGAGATGTGGGTTACGTTTTCCTGAATTGCGCTCTATACGTGTCTCCCAAGCTGGTCCTAGGCCATTAACATTATCCAAATATTGCAGGATAAACCAGATTCACCTGTCGTGTATACATTTAATTCCATAGACACTTGAAGCCCTCTTTGCGGTAGGAATGCCAGTTTAAACTCACAGTCTATTAAACATTGACTTTAGAGGACTTACACTCATGATGTCCCTGCCTTATTCATATTCCACACGCTTCCTGGTCCCTGAGGAATGTGAGAAGGGCTAGAAAGAGGGTTCCTAGATACTTGACATAAATATGGAGGGAAAGGAGAACGACTACTGAAATGCCAGAATTGTGACCCTACTGTCAAAATCACATGAAATCAACTAGGAATATTAAGGAACAGAAGACACAATTCTATCTGTTCTTGTGAGGATATAAATTTGCAAATGTGTCACCAATATAAGGAAAATCATAAAGCCTTTCTGAGTCCTTTCAAATATTTTAGCCAGTGCCTCTGGATAGTAGAACAAAATTCCTTGGATTTCAAGTCCTCCTTCAGATCTTCTAGAGGGACTTCAGAGATGTCAGTTATCCTAGTGGTGGACATGGGGAATGAAGTAGGGGCTGGACCCTGCTAAATCCACAAGCAAGGATGCCTTAGCCTGTCTTCGCATCACTGACACGACTGTGACGACCTCAGGATCAGGGTGGTGATGGGGGCAGGAGAAGCAAAGAGTAAGTACCTCCTTCTCCTGGAGAAGTATTGAAAAGCTCTAGTCTCATGACCTGGAATAATAATTGCAGCTCCTGACGATGGCAGGGATAAGACCACCTATTCCTTATCCTTCTGATGAATGTGAATTTCTGTCCCTGATGGTTGTTGACAGTTTTACCTTCTCCAGGGAGCATATCTCTCCCATAAATGTATAAGTCGTAGCCACATTTATTTTCAAGAACGTCAGGCAGAATCTGGTGAACAAAGTACTCCACAGAGCTGGCCCCCTCTGGACTGTTTTTACAGTTCCGTGGATAGATCACGTAAGCATCGTAGATCTTCCCATCTGAAGATGAGAACAAAGAACACAATGTTATTACTTGGTCCTCAAGAATTCTCATTGGACTCTTAGGAGACATTCTTCAGGGAGTTTTATGGCTGTTGGCGAATGTATCTCATCGCCCCAAACAATCTAGAATCCAGAGACCATGACAACAATCTACTGCCACAAAATGTCATCAGGAAACCAGTCTTAGTCCCAAAGTTCTCCTTTTTACGGTCTCAGACTGAATGATAAAAAACAGGCAAGAGCCTGACTAGTTTAGTTCAAACCATATTGTCAAGTTTGATTAATAATCTGTTAATAAGTATTTATACTCATGGCTAAGGGGCTTTCTGCTATGCTGAGCAGATCTCAAGTTTAGCTTTCGTTTTCCCTATGGGGACGTGAAAATGCTAAAGGGTAATTAACGGTGGCAAAAGAGTAGAAGTTTTTAAGGGATCTGAATTTCCCACAAATCAAATAATTAGCTCTAGTTGAGTGACCCATATGGAAAATCTAAATTTTATCTGCCTCCAAATGAAAGAACGGTGTTCATATTTAAATAAGCAGGCAGCACTGTCTTCTTTCATGGGTATACATCTGTAGGTAGGTAAGACTCTTTATGGAAGAGCGTTTCTGGTAAAATACATTGCATTCTGATGGACCTTTCTAACCTGTTCACATCTGGAAAACAGGAACAATTTTGTTAATGTTTTGACTTCCATAAAGTTTTCCCATTTTCCAAAATGCCCTTTCTGGGCTTGGAGCAGATTCTGATACAGGGCTTTTAGTAAGAACAGCAATTCTACGGGGGAGAAAATTGGAGCTGTTGGGGTGAACCTCAGAACCACGAGGAGTGACAAGGCAGGATGGAGAGTGTCCTCTGAGTGGACTCAAAAAGGTTTATTGATAATATGCTAGCAAGCAAAAGGGAATCTGTGTTAAGTAGCATAACTATTAAGAGATTATTCGACAAACAACCAACAGCCCTTATAGAACCTTTTCTTTTGAAGAAAACTTGAAACTTGCCACTTACCGTTCCTAGTTTTGTGAGGTCTAGCTATGTCTCTCCAGAGCAGAATAATCTCAATCCAGAATGCTTTTAGAATTACCACCGAGACATTGATTAGCAAGAATAATATGCTAAATCCTGCAAGCACGTAGTAGGTGCTTTGTTGATCCACTATTCAAAAGATAGGGGGAGGAGAAAAATGATCATTATTATTCCTAAAACAGGAGAAAATAAACAAATACGTGGATGCTGGCTTCCACTGGGATGAGAGATTTATACAAGGGATGCCTACATGGCATTTTCATGGCTGTTTTAAGAATCAGTAAATTAATGTTTAGTGAGCCCCTACTCTGTGCAAGGCACCAGGCTAGGCATTGTAGGGGATTTTCAAAGCATAAGAGAAAGACAGACACATGTAAACTTAGCTAAGATTGGAAGTGAAAGCATTCGTTTTAGCTAGCAGAGGTTTTAGGAGGGTGTGCTCACTCCATGCTGGATTGGGCAGTGAAGGCTTCTTGCAGAATAAGGTCTCTGGAGGATGAGTAAGATTTAGATAGCTGCAAAAAAAAAAAAAAAAAATGTATTCCTGGCAAGAGAGGATGCTGTGAGCCCAAGGGCAGAGACGGGGTGTGTCTTCTGAGGAAGGGGGATGATGCAGTTTGGGGAATTACTGGAACATATGATTGGAATGGTGGGTCTAGGGCTAGGTTCTGATCAGATTTGAGGCTCCAGCTACAGCATTTTGTCTCTATTCTGGTCATGAGAGCCACTGAAGAGTGCTGAGTGGTTCGCTAACAGTGAAAGTGGTTTACAAGCGAGATTAATCTGATGGTAGTGGAAGTTTTGTTTCTATAACTCACAGGTCCTCGGAGTCGAATGGGATGAGAAGTTTCTGCATTAGGGGCCAGATTCATGCAATAATGAGAAAGGAATGGACAGACCTGGCGTTGGCGGCGTTAAGGACAAAGAATCAACAGGTCTTGGGGACTTACTGCATCTGGGCTTGGTGGCATAGGAAAGCAGGGAAGAAACAAGAGCTCTCGAAGTCTCTAATGTGTATTTGATGAAGTCAAATGACTGGGTTTTAGGTCCTGAGTATGCCCTATATTTCCCTTCTGATGAACATTATTAGCCATCACTGAACTTTTATCCTTACTCATTGCTTCACAACGTATATATGCAAGATGGTCCCCGTATTTATTGAATCAGATATATACAAACTGAATGTAAGAATGGTGCTCGTCAATAGTATTTTTGGCTGTTTTAAGTTTACTTCCCTCCTTAGAATCGTTAACTATCCCATCTTACAAATAGTCCCACTTAAAGATAAATGTGAAAAGACTCTCAAATGAGATTTGGCTAGATAGCTCCCTTTTCGTTTTCATCTGATCTCAAAACACAGGCTCCCAGTTTTGCCATAAAAATCCCTGGTCTGTATTTGCAAATCCCTTCATTAGTTCACCAGCTCCCTGCGTATCCACACTATGAAATCAAGAATGACCAAGGTGGGGACTTTCCTGGCAGTCCAGAGGTTAGGACTCCGAGCTTCCACTGCAGGGGGGTGCGGGTTCCATTTCTGGTCGGGGAACTAAGATCCCACGTGCTGCATGGCATGGTCAAAAAATTTTTTTTAATTAAAAAAAGAATGACCAAGGTGAACCGATCCAAAACTGAAAATTGTGAGTGAGCCTAGTGTCTGCACTGTCATCAGTTTAAATGATAAATACTCCCTAAGTGAATTATTTCAACAGGATTCCTTTCCAGGTCACTCTTTCTAAAAACCCTATCTGGATGCATGCTGGGAATCCCTATTTCTTGTGAAGTAGTTATGCATGTGACTAGCTAACTAGAAGAAAGAAGTTAATCCAAGACCTTAAGGCAAGTTGAAGTTCAGTATCTTCCTAAATGTTAGTTATTTTATAAATGTATAAGTGATCCTTGTACGTGTTGACTAAACACTGAATACTTTCTGTAAGAGCTTATAAACAGGAAACACTGCTTGCCTTTGAATCCTGGCTCTGTAACTGCAGCCTGGCCAATTATTCAACCTCTCTTTGCCTCAGTTTCCTCATCTGTAAAACTAGATGATGGTAATAGTCTCTTCATCGTGGATTTTTGATAAAATAAATGAAAAATTATATGGGAAATCATGACAGGTCCTGGTACCTAGGGAACAATGAATAAATGTGTACTATTATTATTAATAGCAGTAGTATCAAATGTTTAACGATATTTAATAATATGGGGACACAGGTTTTTTAGTTTTTGTTTTTAAAATTCAGGACAATGTGTAATTTCTTTTATTGTATGATTAGAAATAAGGGAATTCATTGTGACCTTTGAGAGCAGTTGTAACAGTTTTTGTTTAATCGACATAGTTGTTGAGACGGAGTATAATTGTGTTGCTTTGAAGAAACACAGGTGAAAGGTAGCATATACGGATGAATTAGAAGGAACAACATCACCAAGTACATGTAACGTGAAAACAATTCCAATACACAGGCACGCGGAGAACGTTCATATAATGACAATGTGAGAAAAGCATGGGGATAAGGACAGCATGGCAGTGCTAGGGGTGGAGGTGGCTTCCTCTTTCTTGCGGGATCTTCCGTGCCCACCAGAACCACAAATGTCACCCTAAAATGACATCTCAACAGGGTCCACATGTCCTGGGGTGACACAGTTATAACTGGCAGAATCCTGATGACCCATGGAACATGACAGCGTTTAAAATCATCTACAGTAGTCATGATTCCGTTTGTTTTATAACAGCTTGCAAATCGGTGGTTAAAGTTGAATTCAAAAGACCCTATCTGACTGGTGGTCTGTTTTCTCATCTCTCCCAACCATGTTGTGCCTTTGTGGGTTTATCCAAATTAATCTGGACCATACCCCACTTAGGGGTATAAACTGGGAGTTTACCTCTCCCTATGACTATGTGACAAACACATTACATAATTTCCACATAGTGGTACATGGAGTGACAAGTTAAAGTATCAAAATGTTCTCCCCACCCTTCATTACACCGGATTAAATGCTACATCTAACCAGTGGGGTGTCTTTATCTGGACATGCAAACAAGTGAGGAAATTGACAGGTGGTCAGGAAGGAAATGTTTGTCAAACTACTTTTCTGCCATCATTGTGTGCGCAGTGATACACGGAGGGAGTGGAAGCAAGATGCCTTTGCACCCGAGAGGAGGGGCACGTCCTCACGGACTCGTTTAACACTGTCTGGACGTGCCGAGGATGGGAAGCACAGTGAATGTGGCGTGGCTTCGTTTTTGTCTTGAATTCTCTACACACAATATGTCCCCCTGTTGCCTACACCCAAGACAGATCTTTTCTCCCCTTGCCTCCAATCTATGAGATGGACCACTCTGACTTGATGGACTCCCCGGAGCCACACTCCAATACACTGTTCCCTAAGAATATGATTCAGCTTCCGGTTGTTAACAGCAAACTCAGGTGACCCAAGTCTCAGAGACATGCCTTACTTGGATTTTTCCTCCTTAGTCTTACGGTGTGCGTGATCAGGCCACGGAAATTCATGGCCAGACAGTCGTACTTCAGTGAGAAATCCTCTTCCTTTACATCCGCTATTCTTAACACGGCGTTTAGGCAAGTCAGCTTGCTGCGAGAACTAGTAAGACAACCTGTTACTTTCAGTGCTTATTTTGCAATTGCAAACTTTGTGGGAAGGGAAGGGGATGCTTTAACTGAGACTGCAAAATACCTTTGAGTTTGCTCTTGCAACACTTGCATTCTTGCTTCACCGAAGTTCTCAACGTTGCTTCCGTTAACCTGCCACAGGATGTCAGCCATGGTCTGAGAGCCTTTCCCAAAGCAAGCAGAGCACCTTAGGTTTGCTGGTTTTCCTAGATGAGAAGGAAAGCGAGTCACCAATAAAAGTCCGTTCTGCAGAGAGGACTTAATTTAATTGCATGTGAGAGAAAGTCATTGAACGTCTAGTGTGTGTCATGAATTGATTCCCATTTCCTTTCCTCATCTTCAGCACCTTCCTCCTTCTCTGCCCTCGCTTTGCCACCTTCTCCGTCTCCCATCGTTTTCATCACACTCACAGTTCAGGTTGAAGCTCAGGCCCCTCTCCCCTCTCCCCTGCAGTGGAAACTATAGAGGCTTCACCAATGCCACGTTACAATCTAAGATTTCCCCTTACTACGCATTGCCATTTCTTTTCCTTTTGTTTTTTTAATTAGAGTAGAGTTGCTTTACACTGTTGTGTTAGCTTCTGCTGTACAGCAAAGTGAATCAATCAGCCACCTGTATATATGTATATCCCCTCTTCCTTGGATGTCTTCCACTCCTTTCTTCTCCTATGGAATCCCCTTCATCTCTCTGTAAGCTACCTTTGTCGGTAAAACCGTTTCACCTGAATCAGCCACAATCCCACTGCTTAATCGTCCAACAAGAGCCTCTCCACTCCCACTCCTGTTAATTTGAGATTTCCTCCTTTCAGAACTAAAAGCTTAAGGGCTGATTCCTGCCTTGGGTTGGGTACTCAGCCATCCTTTACTGAGTTCTTCGTCCCTGTGTCAAGAATTAAGCATCTGAAGAGGGATGAGGAACTTAGAGTCTCCAGGGAGGTGACCACGGTATAAGCAAACGATCAGAACACACGGTATTCTAGTGTTTTAACAGAAAGGTAGACAAGTGGCATGGGAATACAGAGGGAGACGTCAGGGCAGGGAGCAGGGCTGGTGCTCGTGGCCCTGGATCAGAGCCGGATGCTGGCTCTGATCGTGCTCCCTGGCAGGTAAGGAGGCGGGCAGGGGGATTTCACGGAGGAGGGGGTACTCGAGCTTCGTGTCGACGGATGGGAAGGAGGACATTGGCGAAAGCAGGGAGGAACGTGGAAAACCCTGCAAAGCAGTAGAGCAGCTCTGAGGCAGTCAGCGTCGTTTTGCTTTACGTGCTAAGAACTCTGATTTTGACCCCATTCTCTCAGGGAACCAGGACAAGCAGAGACGGACAGAGGCATACAATCTGGGTTCTCCTCCATCACCATTTATTCACGCCGCATCCTTGGGTATGTCATTGAGCCTCTCTAAGCCTAGGCATCCACAAGCATAAAGTGGGGACGATATCTACCTCCTTGAACAGTTGGGTAGAAGTGAGAGGGAAATGAGGTAGCACACATGAAAGCACCAAAATAAGTAAATAAAATAGAGCCCAGTGCAGTACAAATGTAAGTGCCGTACGTTGCTGTGACCACATATTCCTACTATTAGCAAGGGCCCAAGGTGGGTGTTTCCAAATACGCGTCTCATTTAATCCTCACGATCCGCTGTGGTAACAGCCTGACCCCTGCTTGGGGAATTCAGAACAGGGGTCATATGGAAAGATGTTCCAGACGAAACATTGACAGTATTCTTAAAGTTTTCTTACCAATTTCCACTTCCTTTGTTTCATTCTGTGGAGGGGCTATAATTACTGGAAGCAAAGAAAAGCTTTGCTTATCTGAAATCAAAGAGAATATAAATATGTAAATCTATATAAATATTTAAACATTTAAATATAAATATGTAATTAATTAAATATAAATATGTAAAAATATAAATATGAGGCAAGCATTGGGTGGTCATCAATAGAAAGCTTGTATTTCCATATTTCTGTCCTTTTTCACATGATGTTTCTCAGATTTTTCTCGTTGTGATCCATGGCAACAAATACACATGCACACACACGCACACACACGCGAAACAAATACGTTCCAGCAATACGTCCTCTTACTACCTATGATGTTTTTTGATATTTTCTCTTCTCTTTTTAGCATCAAAACAAATGCCATCCGGAGCATTAAATTAATTGCATGACGCAGCAATGGTCAGAAAACGACGATTCTACAGGAAAAAGCATAACGAACGCTACAGGGACGAGTTCAAACGACTCCTGAAGTGATAGACACGTAAGTCCACACTTCCGCTCACAGCGTTCCACCCGTGTGGCCTACCCTATCAGGAAGTTCAAATGCCTGTGGCACTGACGCGTAGACACGGTGAATGCACGGCTGCGTTCCCGCACCCCTTGATTCTCATTTATTTCGGGATGGTGTGATTAAGGACCCCTGCGGGTTTTGATGTTGAACACTGAGAGGTACTAACACAAATGTGGTCCAGCGATGCTTATGTTACAGCGGTGGGGCCCTGGAAAACTACAAACCAAAACTCCTCTCCACGACTGCTCTGCCCTGAGGAATCTGCCAGACATACAGGTCCTGCTTCATCTCCACCCATAGGTCAAGCTCTGCTAAGGAGACCCCAACTCTTTGTAGATTTAACAGGCTTGACTGTGAAGTCTCACCCCTCATGGACTTTTATAGAATTTAAAGTAATTTTGAAAAAAAAAGGTAGAATTAAATGACCTCCTTAAGGTCCTGGATGATGATGAAAGCATTGCAAATCGAGATTGCAAATCAGCCAACAATATCTATGTATCTCTTTATAAAGCTTCTCACTCAACTTCTAACCGGCTAGTCATGACAGAGGTGAAATCGATTTTCCTCTATTTACAGAACCTCTGACAACAAACTGCGAGACAAAGAGTTAATCTTGCTCTCCAAATAGTGGTACTGCCATTCAAAAAAACGTTAGGTTAGCATTCAGATCACATTATCTTTGAAAAATGAAGCCACAGAGGACAGAACAGATGTGGCTTTGGATCAGCAGCGTAATTTCCCTCCAAAATGTCTTACATCTTGATAGTGCATTTAGAAAATCTCTTTGCGTCACATTAGAAGATACACATAAGATGAGTCAGGAGGAAGTTTGGGGAGGGGCATGGAGTACCGGCAAATCAACAAGGAGGACACAATTTCTGTCACGTTAGCTTTTTCCAAGTATTGCATTTTGTTGAATTCAGTAGCTTACCAATAACTGTGAATGACCTGGTTGCAGTCACAGTATAATTGACTCCATTTTCATTGTGCATAAATTTACATGTATAATCACCAGTGTCCTTGCTGTTTGCACGGTCAATCAGCAAAAATGACTTGTGTGCTCGGTACCTGGGTCCTTGAAGAACTTCACAATTCTGAAATGAAAAGTTCCAGTCCACTTTCAGTAATTCTTTACTTCCACCTGTTCTGATGGTGTGATTTTCATCTATTTCCTGCACGTTTCCTTTTACCTTAAACCACTCCACAGGTGCTGTCCAATTGTAGAGGTCAATTGTAGGACAATATATTTTGGAATTTCTTTCTGATCCAGATGTTGTTGAATATATCAGAAAGTCTGGAATATCACAACCTGGTTGTTTTTTATAAATGGTGACATTCACATATCCAGTCTTATTGGAGGTAGGACTATGAAAATAAATCAAACAATTTTTTAAAAAGTCACTTAGCGTTATGAAATAACTTAACCCAGCTCTAACTTTTACTTAATACTGCTTTTCTTCCTAAAACAATTGACAGATAGTGGTTCTTCTTCTAAAATAATCATTAAAATCTAGAGTTTTAAATGCTTTTTGTTACATTTTAGGTAAAACGCAACCCCTACAGTAGCCTTTAAAATGATTCCCTCACCATTTCTGTATACGCTGTACGTGCTGTAACACTGAGACCTGATATAATAAAGATAATTAGTATTTATTAAGAGTTTACTGTGTGTCTCATTTTATTCTCATAGCCACGCTTTGAAGTGGGTTCTACTATCACGTGTATTTTACAGATGAGGAAACAAGGATGGAGAAGTAACTTACCAGCAATGCGCAGCTAACTAGTGACACACCGTGACTTTGAAACTAATGCTGTCTGACCTCAGAACCTAGGCACCTAACTGTACCCATCTTGCCTTTTGACTTAGTTCATCTGACACCTTGCACGTACCAAACAGGCACAAAATCACAAGAGCTGGCAATTTACATGTAGAGTGAGGGACTTGTGGGCCCCCAGTCTCAGGTAAACTTCTTGGGTTTGCCCCTCACGTGGGAGGCACGGATGACCCCCCTTTTACACCCATCATAAGCCTCCTGACACCCCACATCTAGGCTGCTGGTTTGTTCTGATTTGGAGCCCAACGTGAGCAACTGCTCTCAGTTTTCCTGGTCACTAGAAAAGCTAGGTCTTTTTCTAATTGGGCTACAACTTAAACCCTGTCATTATACATCCAGAGAGTTCACCATCACCTAAAGCCCAACCTCATGGTGTTCCTCAGGTGCTCTTTTATTCCAATCACTTTATAAATTCAACTGCTGCAGAGAGGTCTAGAAAGAGAAGGGAAGTGAGGCAGCTCAGACTATCAACTCTGAAAGACAAAGGAACAGGACTGGATAATACCTTCTGATAATGCAAGTATAAAATCCGGAATCATTGACTTTGGCTGGGAGAAACTTAAGACGTTCCCCTGAGGCAACTACACGACTTCTTCTCTGGGTGGTAATATGTTTGTTGGTTTTTGAGTAATACCAGACCACAGGGTACCGAGATTTTTCTTGTCTGGGACATCTCACAATTAAAGCCTCATTTTCCAGGCCCCAAGATGATTTCCCTGCAAATAAAAAATATGTATAAATATCATCCTGAAGTGATCATATAAAAAGGATTACAATTTCTGTATTCTAAATATCCCCTTCTAGGATTAAATTTAGAAACTGGTCACACTTTGAGAAAGAGTAAGTAAATGATCTAAGATCTTTTAGGAAATATTCTAATGGATACACAGATTAGTGACTTAATTTGGAGCTAGATCCTTCACATTGCTCCAAAGGAAAGCATCCATGTCATCTACCAAAGTGTGTTGTCAGTCAACGAACGCTGTCAATACCTTCTACGTGCAGGCACCGTATTAAATTTTGACGTATTTGAATATGTAAAATTAAAATTATGCTATATTTGTTATGGGCATATATATATATATATATATATATCCTGATAGATTGGTGATGAAGAATGACTGCAGAGCATAAATGAATTTTCTAGGTTACCATTCAGCTAGGGCAATTGGAAGCAGGCAATTTAAAACTAGGCAAATGTTCTTGGAATTACTTAATTAAAAAAATTTTAAATGTCAGTTCAAAAGCAATACTTACTAAATGTAGCTGATGTGGAAGGTATGAGAATTGCTGGAATTACCAAGACCCAAAGTCTCATTCTCAGTTTCTCAATCTAGAGCAAGTGTTGGTAACCGATCCTCAAGACGATTCAAGGCAGATCTGTGACACACGATGGGGAGGCTCCCCTCTAGGTGGTTGATGGTATTCCCTAAGATTTATAGTTGGAAAGAGTTGTCAGTATCTCTGACAAAAAGACACCAAAAAATAAGTCAGACAAAATCACAAGCAAAATATTTACAGCCATGATTTTTACTTGCTCAATACCGCCCAGGAAAATTATTCATGAACAGATCTTTAATATGTATAAATATGTATAGGAGCAGACTTCAGACACGTATCATTGCATTTATTCCTACTGGACTTTTGGACCACGCAGGGCTTACGACAGCCATGCTATATCACCGTCTCGTGAGAATGTACCGAAGCTAAATTAAGAGGAAAAAGATGGGTTTCTATTTTTGAAAAAAAAGAAAATTATAAAATTCAACAGACCTTAGAAAATACAATATTATAAATGCAGATATGAAACCCAGACATCCACACAGGATGGCAGCTGTGTGTATACACACATGACTCCCGCCTGCCCTCAAGCACACAGGCAAACAAACGGTCATCCCAAAGCAACTAAGGAATAGAGGAAAGTTTAGATGGGTAAAACAGTCATCAAATAGTTGCCCTGGACACTATACCAAACCCTCAGAAATGTGTCCCTGCCCCTGCCTATCCCCAAGATTCGCCAAAAGCTTTCTAAGAAGAGTTGAAGGTCTGTGAAAAATAATGACATACTTTTTCTTTCAGCAAAAGGATAACTTAACCATATCATTTTTTTCTTAAAAAGTTAGGAGAGAGATGGAACCAATACAGAAACTGACAAATATAGAATGAATACAACAACCTTAATATATTTTCAGAAAGCACATTTCCTCTAAACATGAATTGTTGATACTTTCCTTATTACGTGTCTGGAAAAGTTTTCACTACAGATTTTAGATAAGTAATTGATGCTTACCCAAACTGAAGGGCAGGAGGAATGAATTTCAAGTGAATGACTGAGCTGTGAATAGTTTCCAGATCTTGTAGCTCCTTCCCTGCAGACTACTCACTTGCATGCTCTCTTTTATTTTAAAGGGGAGATACTCAAAGACATCCTTCAACTCACCACTCCACCCACCCTGAAATTTGATTTCTAGCCAAAATTCATGACTTGTTCAAAAGTGCTGGTGCACCATGTACCAAGAATTCTGACCTTGGTACATAAATATTTAGATGTAGGGACAACATTGAATAATCCTTTAGAAAAAGTAATCAAATCATTTCCCTGTTTTAGCATCAGTGACTCAAGCTAATGCTTGTTGTTGATCGCACTGATATTATTACACTGAGTTCCAAATGATCTGGAAACCTTGGGGCCCTCGAGACCGCTCTTCCAGATACTCCTCTGACACTTCATTTAGCAGACACTAGTGAGGAAGGCGCGGCCAGTTACGGCAGCTTTGGTGCAGAGAGTTTCAAAAGCAACATGGGGGCAAGCAATGAGAAGTAAACAGGACTGTACGGGATTCTGCAAATGTTCTGTTTAGGGTCCAGAATTGACACAGTCTCATCCAGAAACAGACTCCAGATACTCAGATTTAAGTCCCTACAGGGCTCTTGGATGGGAAAAAGAAGTTTTTCTAAGGAGTTCAGAGAAATAGAGGGAAGTTTTGAGTACGAAGGCTGCCTTAAGGGGAATGACAAGGAAAATCATAACCCTCAACTCCTGGGCTCCATGTAAAACAAATGCTAACCGCAAGATTTGCTTTTAGCTAGGAATAGCGGGTATGAGTCAATCATGGGTAAATTCGACTTACTTTTAAAACTCACCACATCCCAGAAGGATTCAGGGACTAATCCCAGACCCGTACAATAATATAACAATGAAAGCTAAGCCTTCTCTGGAACTCACTCTATGCCAGATACAGTTCTAAATGACTTACATGTATTAACTCCTTCATTCCCATAACCACCCAATGAAGCAGGCGCTACCATTATTATGGCCGTTTTACAGACAAGGACACTGAGACACGGAGAGGGTAAGCAAACCGTCCAAGTCATGTTACGCTAAGAAGAGGAACCAGAATTTGAACCCAAGCAGGTTGGCTCCAAAGGCTAGATTCCTGACCACTAAATCATCCTGCCACCAGGTGAAGAAGGTCAAGAGAGGAGGTACAGCCAAAGAATAATTCTAGTAGGTTTTTGGAACCAGTTGACCGTACCATCCCCCTCTCCCCACTCCCCTGTGGTTGGCAATGTTCTTGAACAGGCATCCCTACCTGCAGGGACACCAGTCGTGTGCTCTCAGAGGAAGAGATGCAAAGTCTGGTCACTGCTGGGAGATTCACCACCATGTTTGGCGTCACTTCAAGGAATTAGATCTGTTCATTGTTATTCTTGACTTACTTGTCAAGAACATGAGTTTTGGCACTGAGACCACAGAGTCAGGAGCAGGCAAGACTGGAACAGTGCCCAGGACACTGTAAGCTCTAGATAACATTTTTTTTTTTTTTTTCGGTACGCGGCCCCCTCACTGCTGTGGCCTCTCCCGTTGCGGAGCACAGGCTCTGGACGTGCAGGCTCAGCGGCCATGGCTCACGGGCCCAGCCGCTCCGCGGCATGTGGGATCCTCCCGGACCGGGGCACGAACCCGTGTCCCCTGCATCAGCAGGTGGACTCCCAACCACTGCGCCACTAGGGAAGCCCAAGATAACATTTTTTAATTAACTTTTTTGGAGTACAGTTGCTTTACAATGTTCTGTTAATTTCTACTATACAGCAAAGTGAACCAGCTACACGTATACATATATCCCCTCTGTTTTGGATTTCCTTTCCATTTAGGTCACCACAGAGCACTGAGTAGAGTTCCCTGTGCTATACAGCAAGTTCTCATTAGTTATCTATTTAATACATAGTATTAATAGTGTATATATGTCAATCCCCATCTCCCAATTCATCGCACCATGCCCTTTCCCCTTTGGTATCCATATGTTTGTTCTCTCTGTCTGTGTCTCTATTTCTGCTTTGCAAGTAAGGTCATCTGTACCATTTTTCTAGATTCCACATATATGCGTTAATATACGATATTTGTTTTTCTCTTTCTAAATAAAATGATACCCACTTGAACATTCTTACACTTGAATACGAACTTATATTTTGTACCCTAAAACATCTTAAAATTTTGAAATTAAATTTAGACATTTATTCATCTAGATGAGGCCACAGTTACCTTGATTTCTTAGTTTTAAATAAGGTTTCAGAGTTTTAATATCATAATCATGACATCTTGCAGAAGCATTTAATAAAGTCTAGCTATTATGATAAATAAAAGCTACTGTTTTAATTCAGTCCGTTATTCAGCAATGAAGTCCTTTCATTCAAAGTAAAATACTGCATGGTACTTAGCATTAGCATCTTTCAAAGTTTACAGATTAAAATAAAAAACCAAGGACGAGACTGGTGAAATCATTTGACCAAGCTCACCCAGTTGTGGCTGGGTTTGAAACCAGACTTGCTGAACCTCAGCGACAAGGCTTTTTTTTTTTCTAATATCAACTAAAAACAGAGAGAGAGATTAGAGTGGTAAAGCTTTCCTTCTTATGATTGTGACTGGGAGATTAAACAAAATAAGCAGCTCTAATTTCCTTTAAGCCTCTTTTCTGTAAAGAACCAGACAATTCTGGCTTCTAACCACTATGACACCATCCAGCGTAAAAGTGTAATAGTTTATAATAACTCAGCAAGACAAGGGCTTCTAATAAATAACTAAATCCAAGCTCTTGGGCAGGCATGAATTCTGCCAGGTTAAGCAGAAGTCTTCCAGTGCCTGCTGGTTTCATTGGCAGATATCGTCTTTTTAAGACTCCTCAGAATTACTCTTCATTTTCAAAATTAATCTAACCTAATTTGGCCATACGTTTTTTTCTGGTTTGGGGGTTACAGTTTTGAAATCTTGCATGTCCCCACATATAATCTAATTCTCTGACATTTCCACTAACAAACAAAAAACAAAACCTTTATTTGCCAGAGGAACATCTAGCTGCTTGCATTTGCAACGTGGCACCCAAGTATTTCATAACTTAGAAGATATCCTGTGAGGCTTATTCATTTGTTTTGGCCGGTGTCACAGCTAAATGGAGATACGATGTCAACACGCTGCAGAGCTTGGCCATCTGTAGCCTGGTCTTACTGTAAACATGTGAAAACGAGGAAATACTTGTCCTATTAAACTTTTGTGACTTTAAGTGAGTCAGGTTCTCACTCAATAATTCTGACGATAAGCAAATGGATTTTTTCCCCCTCATTTCATTAGAGAGCATTTTAGACCCCACTTTCCTTCTGTCTTTCCTGATGAAAAGGTGCATAAAGCCGGTGACAGATGGGGGCAGATCCTGTGTAGTGTTAGGTGGTCTGCCTGCATCTCCAGAAAAGGCTCTGGGCCCAGTCTACCCACTGTGTCTCCTTTGGTTACACTTTCATCTCTTTGCTCTTCTTTGCCACACGCCAAACTCTTGGGGCACTCAGCATTTATCTCCTCCCTCCATGCTTCTTTTGTCCTCAGCCAATTCTCCCCTTCAAAAACTAGAAGCAACTTGTATATATTCAAGGACAAACTGGAATTAACAGAGACTTTATATCTTCAGAACTAAACTGGAGATATAACCCTCCAACCTTCCTCCGCTCCCTCGCCCCTAAGAAAAACTTCTCCCACAATCTTCCTTGTCTCAGTGGTGACGACTCCATCTTCCCCCTTGAGAGTTGCTCAAGCCAAAACTCTCCATATATGAATGGCTCTCCTCTTCCTCATGTATCAGGACATCCTAATAGTTTCATCTTCAAAGTACATCCTACCTACAATGACATCCCCCATCTCCCCGGCCCCACCTCCACGGTCACGTCCCCATGCGAGCCACCATTATCTCTCACCTGGATTTTAAAAATAGTTTCTAACAGTTCTCTCTGCTTCCACATGTGCCCCTCTTCAGACTATTCCTGACACAGAGGCTCCAGAGATCCTGTTAAAACCTAAGTCAAATCATATGCGCCTCCACTTCCCCCAGAGGAAACGCCAACACCCTTACAGCAGCTATGGTGCCCACATTATATGAGGCCACCTGGGTCCTCCTTTCCAGTCCTGGCTCCTGGGTCCTCCTTGAATGTACAGCCAGTACTCTGCACTCACTCTTCCTTCTGTCTGGTCTCCTCCTTCCAATTACCTACAAGGCTAACTTTCTCACCTCCTCAAGTCGTTGCTCCTATAGCACCTTCTCAATAAGACTTAGCCTGACTATTCAATTTTCTTTTTTTTTTGCTGCTGAATAATTTTTTTTTATTGATGTTAAATTCACATAACAAAAATTAATCATTTTAAAGTGACAATTCAGTGACATTCGGTACATTGACAATGTTGTGCAACCAACACCTGTATCTAGTTCTAAAACGATACCATCACTCCAAATACCACGCGGAACAAAGGAAGACAGAAATACCTGCCCATGTGGAATTTTCAGCCTAGTGGAGAAGGAAGACGATATTTATATAAATAAGTAAAAAGTATTTATGAAAGGTTTTACATGGTGATACATTCAGGGAGAAAAAGAAAGCAGAGGAGGGAAGTAAGGAGGATTGGAGAGGTGTGCAGTTTTAGGTAGGGTGACCTGGAAGGCCAACTAGGAAGGTGGCATTTGGTAAACAGTCGAAGTACAGCCCAGGCAGAAGCACGCCTGCTGCGTCTGAGGAGCAGCAGGGAGCCCTGTGACTGGCAGGGAAGTAAGAGCAGCTCGGAGAGGTCCAGTGACCAAATCGTGCACGGCCTCATGACTCAGCTTAAGCACTCTGGTCCTTGCTCAGAGAGGTGGGAACCACAGGAGGGAACAAGCCAGGGAATGGCAGGACCTGACGTGGGTTTTAGCAAGAAGGCTCTGGGTGCTGAGAATAGCCTTCGGGAGGGCAAGGGATGAGGAAGAAAGCAAGTTAGGAGGCTTTGTGATGGCCCAGATGAGAGACATGGTGGCTTGGACCAGGCTGTGGAAGTGTAGGTTGTGAGACAAGGTTGGATTTGGGCTGTATTTTGAGGTTTGCTGACAGAATTTCTTGATGAACAAGGTATAGGGTAGGAGAGAAAGACAGTGGCCAAAGACGACTTCAAGACTTTTGCCCAAGCAGCTGGGCATAGGGGGTTGCTATTTACTGAGATGGGGGACTGGATGTGGAACAGGTTTGGGAATGAGAGTCAAGCAGTTTTGGACATACTCAGCCTGGCATATCTCTTAGACATACAACTGGAGATGTCAAGACACCAGCGGGCTGTTTGCTTCTGAAGTTCGGAGACACATTTGGGCTAGAGATATATCATCCAGATATATATAAATTTGGAACATGTCAGTGTATAGATAAAATTAAACCCACCAGACTAGATGAGATCTTCAAGAGCGGAAGTATATAGACAGATCATGAGGTTACAAAAGAGCAACTGCTTATTTTCACTGGAAAGCTTCCCTGGGGAGAGATATTCATCTTTCCCAAACAGATAAATTTGCATCTCTGCGTGTAAATCACTGCGGAAGTGCTGAGAATTTAGCGTAAGTTAGAATAAGTTTCTATTAGAATCCTTTCTTTCTTTGTTTCTGTTTCTCATTTTGTTTTGTTTGTTTGCTTGATTTGCAAATAACCTTATAGAATCCGAACCCACTTTGGAAACACTGCATTGCTTCTTTTTCTAAATTTCAATTCTGTTAATAACTAGCTAGGATTGCAATGGCATCCTGCCCTTGTCAATGCCGCCAATTACCTCCACGTAATTGCTAAAACCACTGTGCGTGCTTAGTCTTCATCTTGCCTTGAGCTCTGAGCAGCCTCTGTCCCAGTGGAACAGTTTCTCCCCGTCCTTCTTCAGGACACCGCTGGCTGCTCTTCACATCTCCTCTTTTCCCCACCACTGCATGGCTCAGTCCTTGAGTCTCTTTTCTTCTCTGTCTACACTCATTCCTCATGTGATGTCATCCACTTTCCTGGTTGTAGACTTCATCTGTATGCGGATTCTACTCTCAACGTGAAACCTGCCGTCCAGACTAACCCCCTGAACTTCAGACTCAGATATGCACCTGCTGACTTGACCCTCCACTTATCTGTATCCTATTAACCCTCCACTTATCTGTATCCTATTAATTTGGAGATGTCTCCAAATTAACCTGTCAAGACTTATTTCTGTTCTTCACACCAAAATCTGCCCTTCCAACAGCCCTTATCATCTTGGTTGATGGCAACTCCATCTTTACAACTGCTCAGATCAAAATCCATGGTGGTTTCCCGATGCCTCTGTCTCCAACACATCTCACCCAAGCCATCAGCAAGTCCCACTGCATCTACTTTCCAAGTATATTCAGAGCTCAACCACGTGACACTGCTCATGACACTCACTGGTGGTCCAGGCTACCACCATCTCTTGCCTGGATTATTGCAGTAGCCTCTGAATTAGTCTCTTTGGTCCTTCCCTTGCCCCCTTAGAATCTATTTTCAAAGCAGAAACCAGCATGATCCTTTTAACCACTCCTCTCCTCCAACCTCTCCTTTTATTAAGTGAAAACCAAAGTCTCTGTAATGGATTAAAAGGTCCTCCATGGTCTGCCACCCTTCACACTTCTCTGATTCAGGTCTTCCATGTGTCCCACCCTCATTCCACACTTTTCTCCTTCCTCTTCCCCCAACACCCCAAGCTTGCCCCACCTCAGAGCTGGTATTGGTATCCCTTGGATACCCCTTGGATATCAATGTTACCCAAATCTCTGGAGATCCTCTCCTCTGCGCTTTTCTATCCCTGCATTCACAGAAAACTGGGAAGTGTGGAGGGGCGAGCAGAGAACTATGGACCCTCATAATCATAGGACAAACATTTTGAAGGACACATATGAAGAGTTCTCCTGATGGAAAAGCAGGAATCTGAAAACCAAAGACGTCCCAGATCTGTTTGAGCTATTAGTCCACATCTTCAGACACAGAGGGAGAAACGTCCTCATCTATACAACCTGTTCAAGAGCAGAGACAACCCAATGTCCTGCTGGGGATTCTGTAATTCAAATCAGCAGACACGGCGTGCTGCCAGCAGGGCACAGAGATGAAGGTTCCCAGAGCAGGAAAGGTAAAAAATAATGACGATGGCTGACATTATTAAGCGTTTGCTGACAGCTAGGTGCGGTGCTGTTACTTTACATCCATTTAATCTTTGGAACCCACCCTCTTAGCTTGGTATTAGTACTAAGATGCTGGTTTTATAGGTAAAGAATACAAGAATTAAAGAGGTCAGATGAGTGGCCTAGAGTCATCGGTAAGTCATCGGCAGGGGTTAAGTGCAGTTCTGTGTAAGTCAGAGCTTTCTCTCACATACTGTACATAGAATAGCAGAAAGGGGATAAGAAGGTCCATATTGAGATTTGGGGGCAATGACACATGAGTATTTTTGGCCTCAAGAATGGCTGCAAAAAAAGAAAAAAGAAGGGGTCTTCCCTGGCGGTCCAGTGGTTAAGAAGCCATGCTTCCACTGCAGGGGTCGCAGGTTCGACCCCTGGTCGGGAAACTAAGATCCCTCATGCCACATGGGGTGGCCAAAAAAAAGAAAAAAAGAGAGAGAACTGTTGCAACCAGAGGGAGCACACCTCCCACTTCTCTGTCCCTGACGCTCAGGGGTACGGCTTTGGGGGTCAGCTCTGCGACATCTGACTCTACACGCTTTGTTGGGAGACTTCAGAGGAAAGAAATGGAGCTGTCAACTGGAGGTGCCAATGCCAAGCGTGAACTTAAATCAGGTATATTCCTCCCTACCCACCACTCCCCCAGAAAGATGGGCCCTCGGCAGCCCTGCTCCCCATACCTGGCACTCTCCTTTCTCATCCTGCATCTCCCTCTCCCTGAGGGGCTGACTTCTCTTCCCCATACCACATACCCTTTGCCCCGCAGCTCCTTGCTCGCTAAGCACTTTTCCCTTCTCCACGGTCTGAGCAGACTCCACTTCTGGACTTTAGTGGGTTCCAGCAAGGATAATTCTGGCATATGAGTACTTTGTATGTACTGTATACTGCAAGGCCCCCTCCCAAGCCCATCCTCCCCCATTTATTTTCCATTACACGAGGCAAAGTTCCACATCATACAAACAAGACTTCACAGGACTTCATGAGTCTGTAACTTGGGTTTCCCATGGGGTAACACTATCTTTTTCACAAACAGAAAATTGAGAGCAATGATTAAGTTTAACCCACAGTTTTGTTTTAAAATTCCATTCCCTTTGAGATAAATGCATTTTTGAAAAACACCCCAAGGAAAGACACTTACCATCAGTCCGATGCGCTCTTTCTTCCTCAACTTCCTACCAACAGAGTTTGTTAACTCTAAAAACGAATTTCTCTAATAGCTCTGTGCTAAATACGACAGCCACCTCTCTCTTAACACCTCCCATTTTCCTTATCAGTGAAGACACAGGAACCAGCTTACTGATAAGCTAACACTGATTCAGGGTACTGTTAACGAAGACCAACTTCAGTTGGCATCACATTCTCTACTCGAAAGGTCTCTGATGACGCTGCACTTCCAGCTGTAACGTTATCTCCACAGATGGTCACATTTCCTCTAGTTCTACCTTACCTCCCTTGTGGGTGACTTCCTCAGCAAAACCTCCACTCTCTCTTGGCGGCAGGTCCCTCAGTGCCCTTACAGTGCGAGTTGGCAGCTACAACCTCCCAAAAGCTGCAGCTCTAAGAACAACGGTGCACTTTTCTCTGGGAAGTTTTACTGTTGATGCTTCAACGTCAATGTTTTGAAAACATCTGATACGACTGGGTGAGTTAAGCGTACACCAGGCTCTGTGTGCAGACACTCTTGCACACGCTGACACTTCCATTCCTCAGAGGCTCACCGGAGGCTCAGAGAGGCAGATTAATTACCTTACTCAAGGCAAGAGCCAGTACAGGGCAAAGCCAGAACCCAAAGCCTCCATATGGACTCTTTCCATGTGTCTCCAGATGGCCTGTCTTGGATGGCTGTGACACAGATTTGTGGGCTCGTGTTGCGCCTGCTAGAATTCTGCATAAACCAACTTTCATCATCGACGTGATTTTCTTTTTCAGACTGTTGGTGACTTCCAAACGATCAGGATGTGCCAGCTGCAGAGAACTCTCTAATAGAGTAGAAGGAGCAGGACCTTTAGATACAGCTGTTTTTCCTCTCACTGACAGTGTAGCTTGGGTCCAGCTCTCCATCCTCTCTAAAGCTCTGGTGCAAAGGGTATGGTTATCAATATTAAATGGGGTGGCCAGAAAAAAGGAGAGAGAACTCTGCTGTGGAATCTGCCTTTCAAGGAGTTTGTCAGCACTGGCACTTACGTACTTGACTGTTACCAAGATGACTAACAGCATCTTCAATGCTTCCATTGACTGTTCAAGACATTTCGTGAAGTCCAGGGAGGCCAGCATCTATCAAGGCCTATGAGGTTTTGTAATAGAGAAGGGAACATTTGATGTAAGATAGAGGGGCCTCAGGAGCCATGGGTTGCTTCAAGAAGTTCCTCTTTATCCTGCTGTCTTCAAGGGCTCTGCAAAATGTAGAATCCAGAGATTCTTGCTGATGCAGCCAACTGGCAGGGAGAAGCTGGGTGAGCCTGGGAGGGGACACAGCCTGCTCCCTTGAGGATCTCTCTCCAGGCCCGAAGATCTGACACTGCACCCCACGTATAATTTGCTCTCAGGCCACACCCACTAAAAATGACTGTACCTCTTGGAGGTGACTCTCCTAAACAAAAGTGACCCAGAACCAATGGAAGGCAACGCTTCTCTATGGGGGCACAGAACATCTGTGACAACTCACCATTCAATGACACGAAAGGAAAGATCAAAATTGGCCAGACTTGTTTGTCTGAAATGAGAACAGATCGGTGCAGCTGGAAGAGCAGAAATGTGTTTGTTGTGTGTGTGCGTGCACACACGTGTACAAGAGCTTATTTGTGTTTGCATGTGGGTTTCATCCACGTGGAGAGGACATCTTAGCTCTGTACCCAAACCAAAAGCTTTTAAATGTCAAAAATCTCACTGACCTGCCAAAACGGAAAAGTTAGCGGGCCTTCCTTGCGCCTTGGAGAAGTAGGAATAATTAGTTCAGACACACTTCCAATTCCACAACCATGTAACCACCCAGAGCCTTCCCTACGAGGTCTCCTAATTCCGGGGGCTCCTGATCGCGAGGTGTCTCTGCCTCAGGCTTCTGTGCCCGGGAGTCCCGTCTCTGCTCCGCTCAGCATCAGCCCGGGACTCGCCCTTTCTCCAACTTGCACAAGAAATCCACGTACACCAACAGGTCTGAAATGTGGGGCACCAAGCTGACGACGTGTACATCACCTGCAGTAGCTCACAGCTTCCCCTCCTTCCTCCCCTCTTGCACCTGGTCATCACCACCCCTTCCCTCCCAGAGGTGCTCAGAAGCCTCTCACTTCTCCTCAGTGTCTGTCCCCAGATGTGCACACCCCAAATCCCCCATGGTGCTAGGCAGCTATGAAAGCTGCTGCCTTCTAGAAAGAAGCTGAGGCTATAGATAGCAAATTCATTTTTCTGTCACATCTGCCTTTGCTCTCCTCCCCTCCCCATGAGAGCCTTTCCCCTGCTAGCACCTTCTCTCCTCTTACCTGGTTACTACAACTCACCAAACATGTTCACCAGTAAGACTTGCTGCTTCACTCCCCCAAGAAGGAAAGAGTTTCTTGAAAATCAGAAAAAACGTATAAATACAGGTGTCCAAATAGCTTATAAAGGAATCTCAGCATCTATGAAAAAGAGAAGATTGTAGGATTAATGTTTTACCCCAGAAAACTAGAATCAAATCTAATACATAACCAGAAACTTTCCCTCCTTGTAAGACGAGCTCTGTATGTCTCTGCCTCACCCTTCAACGTGGGTCACTGTCCTCTTCATCATATTTAACAGGAAATAAAAACTCGACTTTATTTCATAGTCACACTATAGAAAGTTCTTTCAGATCGTTTATGATCACATAAAGAGGTAACAAGCTTTCTATTTTCAGAAGTTTCTATATTCTTGACTTTCTGAAGCAATTGTCTTCAATAATTGACTTCTACTCATCCTAATGAGTCTGTATAAGTCAAAGATTTTGGCTTGCAGTACTCTCTCTCTGTCTCTTTTTGAGAAATTAAAACTTAAAACCAAGCACAAAAGCTAGTATTTTGTCCCTTCCTTCTTACTCCTATCCCATAGTTCCAAAAAAAAAGTCTGTGTTTAAGTGAGAGTTCACAGAGGTGCTTGCTTTGGGAATTGAAGAATAAGAGTTATGCTGAAGCCGTATGTCAATTGGAAGAAAAAATAATTTTGATCTGAAAAATTAGATTTTTTTACATTCTTTCTTTCTCTTCTTCTCCCTTTCCTTCCCCCCCGTCTCTGTCTCTCTCTCCCACATACACACACACACACACACACACACACACACACACACACACACACACGTCTCCTCCTCCAAAACAACAACAACAAAGAATGGAAAATGTTTAGTCAATGGCTTTTATAAAATATGTTTAGCTCCCTCCGTGTTTCAACAAGGTTCAAGGTTCATGTGTTCCCTGCCAGTTTAAACGAAAGGATGAGCAACTGAGTCTCTAGAAATTGTGAGGTCCCAATAAAAAGCACCTTTAGCAAGTGTGGTAGCCATGCTCCAGGATGGCCCCCAATAATCCCTGCTTCCTGTTGTTCACACCTTTGCAGGGTCCTCTCCACTCTGTACCAGGGAGGTCGACGTGACCAGTAAATCACGGAGTAAGGAGTCACATGCCACCTCCAAGATGAGGTTATAAAAGGCATGTGGCTGCCGTCTAGGGCTCTCTCTCTAGAATCACTCTGTCTCCGACAAGCCATGTGTGGAGCAGCCCCATGACTGCTCCACATGGAGGTACCAGAGCTTTCTGACAACGACCCACATAAGCGAGCTTGGAGGGAGGTCTTCCAGTTGCATTCAAGTCTTCAGAGGTGACAACTTCTAGCCAACAGGTTGACCACAACTTTATGAAAGACCCTGAAGTAGAACCACCCAGGTAAGTCACTCTCAGATCCCTGACCATCAAAAAAATGTGTGAGATAAGGAGTGTTTATAGGTTAGGCTACCAAATTTTAGTCATTTGTTACACAGCAGTAGGTTACTAATAGCTGATAATAATGTGTCTATCACCATTTTCCTTGTGAATCTATTGACAGGAGGTAGAAGTCAGGGGTCCTTGTTAGCATGAAATGGCTTTCATTCAAAAATACAACTTGTAGTCCTCCTTAAGAGGCCTTTTGCTACCTGTGTTGTCAGGAAGCTGCTCCACTGTATCTCTTGGGTTTCCCTTATCAGAGGCAACTTTCTATGTTAGAGATTGTTCCACTGTTCTTAAAAACACTCCTTCCCTAGTCTAATCAGATAAAGTTTCTTCTCTGCTACATGCTCACTCTATATATTCAACAGATCATTGCCTGTGTATCAGAAGGAAGCAAACAGTGTTTTTATCACAGGAAGCAACATTTCATCATGCTGCCTTTGAAATGCTGGTCAGCAGGGGCATCTGAGAGGACTCATGAGAACAGGTCTCTGTGGGCAGTGAGATGACCCACTTGTGGGTATTAGGAGCACAGCAAACAGGCAGCAGATGTCACAGGAGGAAAGCCAAGGGTTCAGAAGAGCAGAGGTCAGGGGCTGTGGCTTGGGCAGGAAGTCCATGACTTCGGGCAGACTGTCTTTGCCTTGATCGGAAATGTTCTCATCTTGACGTGGTGTCTCCTCTAGCAGCCTTTGCTCCCTGGAATCTCACACAAATGCTTTAGCTTCTAACATAGTGAGAGTGTGAGAGGACATCTGATGTGTAGGTTATGGTCTCAATACTCCCCTGTGTGCTGGCCTTTCTTCTCTGGCGTCTCGGTTACAGCCCCTGCCTTCTAACTTTGTAAGAACCTAAGAGGAAAGGCCCAACTGTAGGTCCTGTTCTCATTCATTCCTCCTGTTTAAATAAATGTCAACATTTTCTTTCATGGCCCTATGTCTTCTAAAACCTAGAAATCTAGAAGTTTCCATCCGGGGTTGGTAAAAATTTAAATGTGTTTATCATTTGCTGAAATTCTCCAATCCTGTAAATACTTGTTCTCAGATTATCTTCTGAGATCAAGTCCAGATATTCTGAAGCATTCCAAGAAAATTTAGATTTAGGAAGGAAAGATGATTAGGATTAGGATTAGGATTACGGAGGAAAGAAAAGGTAATTTCACAGAAACCAGAGTCATGCACTTTCAGGAATTCACTTTCATCATCCGCTTAAAATTTTTGTTTTCTCAATGTCCTATGAAATTTGTCTCGTGAAATCAACTTCCCTAATTGATAACACATTGAAAAAAACAATTTGCCCATATACTTGTGCGTTACACAGCACATAATACGTAACAGGCACTACACTTTTGTCTGAAGCACAAAGCAATAGAATATTGGGGTGCCAGACTAATTTAAAAATCATGTATTTCTGACTATTATGAGTAATATTCAGTAAAGAAATTTTGAGTATTTCTGAATATTATCCATAATACTTAGGATAATCGTTTTAAACATGCTCACATGTTTCCTGTCAGCCCTATTTCTAAGAATGTGTATGTGAATACAATTGTGCGAGGTATATATAATCATGAATAAATATTTTATATATATATACACATACAACAAAAAGATGTAAAAGAGACACAAAAAAGTAAAAGTAAAATCCTATGATGTCTCTAGAGAAGACTCAATTAATAAAAATCATAATTATTTTGAACTTTGACAAAATAATTCTAAAATTAAAAAGAAATAAAAATAGCAAAACTACCTTTTTATGCAATGCTCATGCGTGCTAGGCACTGGTTCCATCCACTGTAATCATCGTCATCATAATAAACTAATAAGGTAAGGACTATTATTACCCACACTCTCAAGGTAAGGAAACTGTGCCACAGAGAAGTGAGTATATTTGCTGGGCCACCTGCTAGTCAGCTGGGGACGTGGGATTTGAACCTGAATGCTATGAAAGTGAAGCTTGCTCTCTACCTGATGGCTGCATGGCTTCTCGACTTCCCAGGAATGTTTGAGACCAGCCACTGAAATGTTAAAAACCAGTAAAAAGTTAAGGGGATGGCTGATTTATCCTTCCACATGTTTTCTCTTGGGCCTACTGTTGTCCAATTAAGTTTCAGTAATTAAAATAATATGGAACAAAAAAGAAAAACAAATTAAAAGCAAAACAAAATAATACGGAACAGCCACAGGAGGAGACAGTTTAATAGAACAGAATGGAAAATCTAGAAACAGATCTAAATATTCCTAAGAACTTATCATAAGATGATTAAAAAAAACAGTATATCAAATCTGGGGAGAAGAATAGATACTAAATAAATTGTGTTAAGACCATTTTAGATTTATTCAAGCATTGTAAATATTTTAATATAAGCATTATAAAATATATTACAAGCAATAGAAAAATCAAGTTCAACTGATGAAAAAACTAAATTCCAGATGGATTAGAGATTACACAGTAAAAAATTTAAAGCTGTAAACAAATAGAATATAATATTTATTTGATTATGAAGTGGGAGTAATATTGGTTTTCTAAGCACAATAATACATATAGAAACCGTCACAGCAGAGATCAAATCAATTTCATTACATCTGAATATATTATAAACAGACAGCAAGCAAAAGGCTGGGAAAATATTTGAAAGTTTGAAAATTTATATATAGCTTATATATCTAGCATATATACACACTCGAATATATATATTCTATACAAGTATATTTTATAAATCACTAACAGGAAAGAAAACAACTTAATTTTTAAGATAGGCAAATGTTATGAACAGGCAGTTCAAAAAAGAGGGTATAGGAGTTTTCAATAAGCTTCAATAGAATATAATGTATCAAAAAGTAATTGAGAAATTCAAATTTAAATCAATAAATACCATTTTCACTCATCAAATTTGTAAAAACATTACAAAATTATAATATCCAATACTGACAAAAAGTGTGGGGAGATTACGGATGCATAAACTGGTACAAGTTTTCCAGAGGATAATTTGGAAGTTTATATCAAAATACCTTAAGTTGGTAGTCTGTCTTCTATTAATATATTTGAAAAAATCATGGATGTTCAAAAATATTTAGCCTCTCATTGGCAGTGTCGTGGACAATGGGAAAAAAACTAAATATACAAATTGAACAATTGATTAAATAATCTATGGTACCGCTAAATAATAAAATACTTTGTCGTCATCAGAAATGATGTAGGCTGATCATATTTAAGAAACAGGAAATGTCTGTGACATAGTTTAAGTGTTTGAAGAACAGGTTTTCTGATTTTCACTTCCAGCCAAAGTGGTGTAACAGGGACTAGATTTATACTCCTTTCTAAAACAATTAAAAACTGCATAAGATATATGAACCAACAGCTCTCAAGATACTGACGTCAGGCAATAAATGATAATGAACTCTGAGAGATGGGAGAGAGCCTGAGATTGCCCCAGTTTACTGCCTGGAGTGTTTCTAGGCTACGGCACTAGGAGGGAGAGAGAGATGGAGCCCAGCAGTGGCTCTGAGTTGAGGGTCAGAACTGACAGTCTGGAAAGCCAAGGTAACTAGAGTTCAGAAAGCAGAGTACCAACAAGGAGAGCCCTGCATAGAGAGATCTGCAGAAGGTCCCTTCAGTTTCTCAACTGAGTGCCAATCAGCTCATGCTTATGTGGAAATTATCTGAAGCCAAGGAAAGAAACACACCAAAAGATTACAGGGAATAATCATCACAGTTCATATAGGGCCAGGAATAGTACTTATTCCCACTATTCAGAATAGAAAATGATATAATTCATGAGTTGTCATATAGGTTGTTTAGAAAGATTTTGTCTCAGTAGTAGTATAAATTAACCTTAGACTAAATGCTGCTCTGGTTACACCTAAAACAATTTAAAAGACCCCCAAAATCCAACTGTTTCAGTGCAACTTAACACTGATTCAGAGGACAGATAAAGAACAGTTATAGGGCTACAGAAAATATTCAGTATCTAGCAAGTCAGAATGAACATTGCCTGACATCCAAAGGTTATCAAGTATACAAAAGAGCTGAAAAATACTACTCTTAATGAAAAGACAAACAATTAAAACTGACCCAGAATTGGCATACAGGGTAGAATTAGTAAAAAACATTAAATCAGCTATTATATCTGAATCTCATATGTTTCAAAAGACTACATGAAAGACTGAAAGTATTAAGCAGAGACATGGTAGATTAAAAAAAGACCCAAAGAGAAGTCCTACAGTTAAAAACTAAAATATTTCAGATGAAAAAAATGCAAGGTATGTTAATAGAGGTTACACAACATGAAACACAGAAATAAAAAAAATCAGAAAAAAATAGAGCATCAGGGAGGTGTGGGAAATTTTCAAGGTATCTCATACAAATGTAATTTGAGTCTCTGAAGGAGAGGAGCTAGAAATGGGACAGAAAAACGTTATTTGAAAAAACAATGGCCCCACAATGTTGCAAATTTGATGAAAATTATAAAACCCCCAAGTCCAGGAGGCTCAGTGAAACTCGACAATGAAGAGCATGAAGAAAAGTACCCCAAAAGGCACACCATAATCAAGTGATAAAGAGAAACTTTAAAAAGTCATGGGAGGAAAATCATGTTCCTACAGAGCAACAAAGACAGAGATTGTATCAGATTTCTCATCAGAAACAAGCAGGAAGATAGTGGAACAAGATCTTTAAAGTACCAAAAAAACAAACAAACAAAAAAGTCACCTTAGAATTCCTTACCCAGTTAAAATATTGTTCAAAAATGAATATGAAATGAAGACTTTTTCAGACATATAACAATTGAGAAAATTCATCAACAACAGAAAAGTGCTATGAGAAATTTTAAAGGAAAGCCCTTCAAACAGAAAGAAAGATACCAGGCAGAAATGTGAAACTGCATGAAAGAATGCAGACACCAGAAAAGTGAACTATAAACTATCATTTATGATTTAAATGATAAGCAAAAATATAGAGATTTTTACTTATCATTTAAATCACTTAAAGATAATTGACTGTTTAAATCAAAAATGATTACAGAGCTTCCCTGGTGGCGCAGTGGTTGGGAGTCCGCCTGCCGATGCAGGGGACACGGGTTCGTGCCCCGGTCCGGGAAGATCCCACATGCCGCGGAGCGGCTGGGCCCGTGAGCCATGGCCGCTGAGCCTGCGTGTCTGGAGCCTGTGCTCCGCAACGGGAGAGGCCACGACAGTGAGAGGCCCGTGTACCGCAAAAAAATAATAATAATTAAAAAAAAAAAAAGAGAAAGGTTCAGTGTGCCCTTAAATCTTCATGCAAGGGTCATGGTCTCGCACCTGCTGTCAGATTCCTGGAGCAAGAATTGTAGAGAATGGCCCTCCATCTGCATCTAGAGTACGCAGACAGGCATCTGACCTAATTCAAGTCACCCTTCCTCACCAGCCTCAGAGAGACCCCTCTGGCTGAAAGCATCAGGCCAACCTCTGCAGAGTCCTGAACAGAAAGCAGTTAGGGAATAAACAGAAAGACAGTTCCATTTCTCATTTATTAACATATTGTCTCATTTTCAACAAGAGGTGTCAGGTCCAGAGATTTATTAGCAAGTCAATCTCTCAACTGATTCAAACTCAGCTGACAGCTGATAGAGAAGAAGGGTAAGAATGTGTATTTATTTCACGTCCCTTTTTCAATCACTGCACCCTGGGAAGTAGTCTTTCTAGAAACTGGGGAATTGGATGAATAACTTCCTCTTCCCTTTTCTAGGGTCAGAGAGCTTGTTATATAAGGACAGGTGTTCAGCTGATATACTGTGACATCAGTACATTGGCAACCATGACATGTACCTTCCAGGGGAAGCTGAGCAGATCCACAACCATTGGGGGCATTTCCTACAGAACCAAAGATGTCATCTCTTCAGCTGTACCTGGATCTTCAACATTCCCGGGGGCGGAGCTAGCATTCCCTCTGTGATCAGAGCAGCTGATGAAATCAATGCACTCAAGGTTCCCACATGCACTAGTTTAACACAAAGATAACTCCACAACTTCTTACCAAAAAAGTGGTGGGGAAAGAGGCTGTTATACCTGGCAGGGAGTACTGTGGTTCAAATCATAGTGTGTGGACAAAAAAAAAATGTTGCCCGCCACTGCAGTAAACAACGAATGCTGCCCTCCATCGGGCCATCAGCGACTGAGATGTCTGATGTTCGACTACTTGGATTTTTTTTCTTTTTCAGCAAAAACTCATATATATTCTGGCTCCTCCCTTACCTGTTTGGAACAGTTCCTCAGAGCTATCTGAGAGGTTGTCTCCCAGGCTATAGTCCTCAGTAAGGTCCCTGAATAAAAGAGAACTCTCAACTTTTAGGTTGTGTGATTTTTTTCCTGTCAGCAGTGGCTACCATTTATTGAGAAATTTGTATGTGCCAGGCCCTGAGCTAAGCTCTTTACATAGGTTACATATACACATTTATACCCCATTTGCATGCTAAAAACAACTCTGAGATTAAGGTATGAGCACCCTGGTGGTATAGGAAACTGAGGCACACAGACCTAGCAGTCACATAGTCAGGAAGCAGGAAAGCCATGATCAAGGTTCAATCAAGTGGACCCCAACACCTGCTCCTACCGTGATTCTGTCTACCAAGGCTTTGTTTTCGTTGACCACTTCTCTTCCATCTTTGAGGTGGGAGGCTTTGGCTAAGGGTAAGGACATAGGGTGTGGTCTAATCAGTAACATTAGCAGTAACAAATGCTATTGCAGCATCTTGTTTGCCTTGTGTTTGTTAACTGACGCCCAGTAGCCCTGAATAGATCATTGATCTAGACATGATAGGAGAAGAGACCACACATAAGCTTCCTGCCTTCTAGAACTTTCTGTGCCAAGAGGGATGTATTGACAGCATTTGCAGAGACAGATAAGTTATCTCAAAATAAATGCACATGCTCAGAGAAGTATAAATATCATGTGATCCCCCAGAACTGACTATTCAAGAAATGCTTTTGAAAGCAAAAAAGTCAACACATTTCTAGAAATAACAGAGGACCTCAGAGTTCTCTAGGTCAGCATTCTCTGAGTTTTCTTGAACAATAACACTTAAAAATAATAATGCATTGACCCAATACTGTAAGAGATTATGAGATATTTTATATACTTAGAATAAAGTACAAAGCAAAGATGACGTTACAGATGAATTAACTATTTAGGAAATGTTGAAAAATTTGTAGTTTCTCCTTTATGACAGTATTTTACAACTAGATGAATTGTCATATGTGTTGTTAAAAGAACAAAAGGCCACAACTACATGTTGAAAATACATGATTAGAAATGCCACAGAATCCACGGACCTTAGGAAAACTGTGTGTTGGGAAATAAACAGATGGACATCTGAGCATTCATGCATGATGGGATCCCCCATGTTAAAGCCTAGCATGTTCTGATATGGCTCATCCTTCTTTAAAGGGAGATTATTTAAAACGAAGAGCACTATAAATTGAAATGTAAACTTTCTTTTTCTTTTAATTTTATTTTAACTATATTTCAGAAAATGCATATCCATGGCATTGTTTGTTTATGGAAGAACTCAGAAGAATACCTGAGGAATAAAATAGTGATCCAAGGAATTAGGGTTGATGGGAGGGAGTTGTGTAGAGAGAAGAGATAGGGACGGAGAAAGGAGAAATAGGGAAGGGTCCTCATCATTCTATCCCACAGCTCTATGAAACCCAACCTTCGTTATCATTAAATACAAGAGTCAGTTTAGGTTCTAAATTCTTATGGTAACAGCTTAGAGGATCCCAGGTAACCAACCAGAAAGTGAGATACCAGTTGGGAGCCTTCTGCAAGAATCCCACCAAGAGGTGGTAAGGGCTTGAATTTAGAAAACAGCTGTTAGAATGAAGTAGGAAGGAAGAACAGATTGTATTCCTATGTTTAAGAGTAGAATCAATTAGATTTATTACGTTATTTTGCATTGGGAAGGAAAGATGGAAAGGAGTTTGGGGGATAGCTCTCAAACAAGGTGGGATGTTTGACAACCATTCACAGAGATACCAAATACTGGAGGAGGAGGAGTTAGTAGGAAAGCAATGGTGGGTTCAATTTTGGATAAGCTAACTTTGAGGGGCTGTCTTGACATTAAGCTATTAGAAATACGTCGGTAAAATTATGGGCCAGACCTATTAATTGGGGATTTGTCAGTGTGCAAATTGTACTCAAGTCACGGGGATAATCCAGGTGCCTTCAGGAGGAAAGAACAGAGGAAGAACTGCAAGGGACAAGGAAGGAGTTCTGGGACGCATGACTCCCGATGGGCAGGAGGGGGACTGGCACCCACACAGGAAAGTAAAAGAGGTTAAAGATGGAGAAGTTCCCATCAGCAACCAGTGCAGTCACTAATGACATCATTTAAAGTGACTTCGGAGCTGGTGAGGCTAGCCCAGGCAGGACACAGTGAGTCGGAAAGAAATGCTAGGAGAAGTGAGAACGCTAAGTGCAACATGTGGTTGTTTGGAAATGGCAACGAATGCAAATACCCCTGCCTTCTCCTCTCAGAGACACGAAGAGGGGCGATGAAGAAACCCCACGGGAGACTTGGTGTCCTCAGAGGAGAATCAGGTCTCGGGTAAGTCCAGGAGCTACAAAGAATGTTCTCTGAAGAATTTAGGGGTGAAGGATGTCTACTAACAATGGAATGGTAACTGTTGGAATTCCTTATATATTTTGGATATTAACTCCTTATCAGATATATGTTTTCAAATAGTTTCTCCCGTTCCATAGGTTGCCTTTTCACTCTGTTGATTGTTTCTTTTGCTGTGCAAAAGGTTTTAACTTGATGTAGTCCCACTTGTCTACCATATGATCCATCAATCACACTTTGGGGTGTGTAGTCAAAAGCATTGGAATCAGGATCCTAAAGAGACACCTGCACTCCCATGTTCATTGCAGCATATTATCCATAAGTCAAGAAATGGAACCACCCAAATAGCCACCAACACATAACTGAGGAAGAAAGTGTGGTTTATACATTCGACGGAATATGATTCCGCTGCAAAAAACAAGGAAATCCTGGCATATGTGACAACACAGGCAGACCTGGACGAAATTATGGTAAGTGAAATAAACCAGTCACAGAAGAAAAAACACTGCATGATTCCACTTTCTAAAACAGTCAAACTCATAGAAACAGAAAGTACAATGGTGGTGGCTAAGGTCTGGGGAGAGGGGGAAAAGGGGCTGGCTGTTCAATGGGTCTAAAGTTTCAATTATGCAAGATGAATAAGTTCTAGAGACCTGCTGTGAAGCACTGTGTCTATAGTTCACAATACCGTACTGTGTTCAGAAAAATATAGTAAGGTAGATCTCTTGTTAATAGTTCTTACCGAGAGAGAGAGAGAGAGAGAGAGAGAGAGAGAGAGAGAGAAATCTAGATGCAATCACCCAGATGGAAAGAAGGCAGAATGAGCCCTGGGTCCCTCCTGTGCTGAGAGGCTGGGTAGAATAAGAACTAGCAATGGAGAGAGAGAAAGAGAGACCAGTTAGATGGGAAGAAAACCAGGGGTGTTTGGAGTCTAAAAACTAGGTGAGAAATATTTCAAAGAGGAAGGAATGATTCATCACGCCAACGCTGCAGGAGGTTCCAATCAGCACCGGGAAACAAATCACTGGCTTAACAACACAGATGCCACGGCAACATTGAGAAGCTGGTGTTTGTAGAATAGTAGGTATGAAAACCTATTCAGAATATTTTAAGAAAGAGTGGGAGCAAAGGAATTACAGACAGTAAGTATATAGAACTACTCCAGGGCATTTTGCTGTAAAGGAGAAGAAAGAAATGGAGCACAAACTGGAAGGGAAACGGAGGCAAAGACAAATGTTACACGCCACGCAGGGGTGGTCAGGACCACATGTGTGGCCACGGGAGTGTGCTTTTGGGAATCAGTCCCCAAAGCAGTCGCATTGTTAGTTCCAGCCAGGATACCCAAAAGGATAATAAGGAAAATGTGAGTCAAGCTGTCAAACCAGCAACGTCGGGAAGCATAAGAAAGTTGACGGGTGAGAGAGGGCAGGGTGAGCGGGTGGGGAGGAGAAAACTGGAGGTTTTACCCTGGACCAACCCATGTGCAGCTAGCAGGCCGGGCACAGCACAGCCCTGGATGGAGACAGGAAGTTGGATGGGCAGCAGTACTTGGGGGGGGGGGGGGGGAGGGGGGAGGGGCCTCTACCAGGCTGAGCGAGATCTGAAGGGGATCTGGGGAGGCCTGACCACGGGTGAGGGACCAGTGCTCACCTGGACTTCTCGCAGTGCTGCCATCAAGAAGATGCCCCAGGGGCTTCCCTGGTGGCGCAGTGGTTGAGAGTCCGCCTGCCGATGCAGGGGACACGGGTTCGTGCCCCGGTTCCGGGAAGATCCCACGTGCCGCGGAGCGGCTGGGCCAGTGAGCCATGGCCGCTGCGCCTGCGCGTCCGGTGCCTGTGCTCCGCAACGGGAGAGGCCACAACAGTGAGAGGCCCGCGTACCGCAAACAAACAAACAAACAAAAAAACCCTCTAACTTTAAGGGCTTCCCTGGTGGCACAGTGGTCGAGAGTCCGCCTGCTGATGCAGGGGACGCGGGTTCGTGCCCCGGTCCGGGAGGATCCCACATGTCGCGGAGCGGCTGGGCCCGTGAGCCATGGCCGCTGCGCCTGCGCATCCGGAGCCTGTGCTCCGCAGCGGGAGGGGCCACAACAGTGAGAGGCCTGCGTACCGGGGAAAAAAAAAAAAAAAAACCCTCATAGCACTGTGGATCTCAGAGCAACGCGGCTCTGCAGTCCAGCCTCCCTCCCCTCCCCAGGAAGGTCTCCCTTGCGGGCAATAATACTCAAACTTCGGTGCAGGTCAGGATCCACCCCTCTGCTGTAGATGGGAAGGGTGAAGAAGACCCCACAGGTGCTTGATTCTGCTCGACACCCACATTAGAAATCACTCCTCTGCTCTGGGTTGTGCTCTTATGAAGGGCAATTAAATGTTTTTGTGTCCCGATAAAGGTTTTATTGAGTGTCTAGGCCCTGGACTAGCTTTTAGGGAACTGTGGAAGGGGTGACAGTAGCAGACATCAGCCGAGGCTAGGACAGTGAAGCAGCTCAGGGCTCAGGAAGTGGACCCCCTCGGGGTGGCAGGAGGGGAGCCAGGGCTGGGGAGCCTCACTGAGCCCAGTCTGGGGGCGGCAAGGTGTCTGGGAAAGACCATGAGTATCCAGGCATGAGGCCAAGGTCTAGTGCGTGGCTGTGGCCTCAGGACTGGCCGGGCAGCCAGAGGGGTCTGAGCTAGGATCCAGCTGGGCAGTGGCAGAGGCCAGAGCTGAGAGACAAGGCAGTAGCTGGCAGTTCCCTGCAGCTCTGGCACGTTGCCCCTGCATTTGCTTGGCTTTGCTGCATGTGTGATAAAGCAACAGGCTCTTTCAAATAGGACTCCCTTGACGCTTTCTGGGGGAGACTCCCAGGTCCAGAGGCTCCAATGCGATAAGGAGTCCCCTTAGTTCCCTGAGCCCAGGCAGGGTGCTCGGTTCTTGCTACTCCAGCCACAAACAAATCCCTCCAAAGGAAACACCACCGTCCACTGGAACATGACATTTTCTGTCCTTCCATCGCCATTACCATCCTCAGCTCTCCTGGGCTGAAGGCTCATTACAGCCCAAAGGCTTCGCTGAAAACCTTAGCTTCACTCTCCCCTTTGATCACCTAGTAAGAAAAGTCACCCCAACTTTGTAGGTCAAAACCCTGCATCTTAATGAAATAAAATGATGGTGTGGGTGGGGAAAGGGGGACACGGGCTGAAACTCAGGTCTCCAGCCTCAGCACCACTCTTTCTTATTATCGTGATCAAATACACATAACGTAAAACTGACCACTTTAACCCATCGCTTAGTGTAGGTTCCGTGGCTTTCAATACATTCACATTGTGGTACAGCCATCACCACCAACCACCTCCAGGACTATTTTCATCTTGCAAAGCTGAAACTCTGTCCCCCTTAACTAATAACTCCCCAGATCCCTCCCCCGGCACCCACACTTTACTCTCTGTCTCTATGGATCTGATTCCTCTAGGTTCCTCGTGTACGTGAAATCAAACAGTTTTGTCCCTTTGCGACGGGCTTATTTCACTGAGCATCATGTCCTCAAGGGGAGACAGAACCATAGGAGAGGGTGGTTTCCATCCCACAAGCTCGAGGTTAGGGGCCAGCATTTTCCACTGTGAAATTTTTTGCTGCTACGGAAGCCCACGCTCTTGATTTCACTAATGGTATTCCGGCTGAATTGTGTCCCTCCCCCCAAAAATTCCTAGGTTGGAGTCCTCACCCCCGACCCTGAGTATACCTTGGAATGTAGCTGTCTTGAGAGAGAAGGCCTTTATGGTTTCATAAGCTTCAATGAAATCACATGGTAGGGCCCTAACCCACTATGACTGGGGTCCCTGCTAGAAGAGAGATGCCAGGGATGGGTGCACAGAGGAAAGACCCTGGAGGACCCAGGGGACACAGGGAGAAGGTTGCCGTATGCATGCCACAGAGTGAGCCCTCAGGAGAAACCAAGCCCGCCAGCACCTTGATCTTGGACTTGCAGCCTCCAGGACTGTGAAAAGAAAAACTCCTGTTGTTTGAACGCCCTGATCTGTGCTATTTTGTTATGGAGCCTGAGCTGACTAATACAGATGTGGCTACGTGTTACCAGATTTGAAAGACCCCTGTCCCAGAGTGGCCGCAATCCACCCCCAGTCTGATTTTTGTGGGCATGGAGCATAGAGGTTACTTGACTCTGCATTTCTGTCTCATTCAGAGACGGATGTGGTTTGTAAGCCTGCCCAGGGGTCTGCCATGGATGACCTTTCAAAGCTCTGAGTTTCCACTAAGACAGCCCTGCAGTTGGCCCCTAAAGCATGGTTTCACTGGCCCAACCTGCCTTATTTTCACCAGGCAGCGCCCGTTCCCAGGGCCGGCAGCCCCGCAGAAACGTCACGGATTCACCGGCCGTGTGAATCATTCCTCCGCAGCCTTTCTGCTCTAGGAGAGGAAAACGCTCACAGAGAAAATAACATGGCCCAAGAAAAGAGCCCCTCCCTCCTGCAGGGAAAGTCACCAGCTGCCTAAACACAGGGACAAGAATCTTTGGTCTCAGATTCAGAGTGATTCTCTGCTATTTCTCAATACACTGGGTTTAAAATTGCCCCTTTCTGGTGTCATAATGTATGTGTAATTTTTGCTTTTCAGCCGAACAGGTAACAAAGAATTTTCCTTGTTTTTTTCTTTGCCTATTCTAAGGCATATAAATTCCAAAACACAGCCTCCAGATGGGCCAGGGAAGCTGATGGCCTTGAGAGGAGCTCAGAACGGTGAAATGGGGGTGGAAGTATGGGTTGAAAGAGCTGGAGAGAAAGCCAGACACCTTATCCAGAGATGAGGCAATTTCTAGAAAAGTCTCAGCGAGGGCCACTCAGGACACATGATCAGGAAGATTACACCCCCAAAGGGGCCTTGGAAATGTGTAACCCAACACAGGGAACGTAAGAGAGCGAGAACACCCATTACTAGAAATGAGATTCATAAATTTTCATGTAAGACTTGCTCAAGGGAACCTCAGCCACATCGCCGCTGAGGCCCCCGGTTCCCAGAGAGATGTTCCAGCCGGAAGCTGGAGAATCAACACACAGATTCCAGGCAGGGAAAAGGTCTTCAGCCTTCAAAGAGCGAAAGAGAAATGCGGTGGTGGAGGAGGGTCGTGATGAGGCCGATGCGAATGGATTGGTATGAAACTGGAGGACAGAAATTAAAGATGAACTAAAAGCCAAAGGGGAAAAATCTTGCTGCAGAGAGCAACTGAAGCCTCTGATGAAGAGCAGGCGCAGGATGGGGGCTGAGCCAGAGCAGGTCTGGGCCCCCAGCCATCCCAGGCCAAGGTCACCTGTACAGGGGAAGCCCCCCGATTGACAGGCATTGTCTGTGTACGTGATGGATTGCACTTCGCCGGGTGGACCGGATTCAGGAGAAAATGGGAAGTTTCTGTGACCTCAGGGCACCATATCTCCCTCTATTCATTTGAGAGTGACAAGGGGAAGGTCACTGGCGTCAACAACAAAGGGACTTGCATTTGGTGGTGGACCCAGGGTGCGGTTACCTTCTGGCCCTGCATCTTCCCTAATCTTGTTTTCTCCACTGGTTACTAGATAACGCTGGCAGTGCTAACCTCATTTTACTGCTCAGCACAATCACAGAAAGTATCCATTAAGCAGGTATTTATGGAGCCCCTGCTCTGGCCAGGCACTGTGTGATATCGTAGAAATGGACTGGTGAGATGAACATTAATTTCTCTTTATCAGCAGGATGAATAGAGTTTCTCTCCTCATAAAATTAACAAATCCACAGTTACCCTTCTGCAGTGGGAGGCCTGCCACAGTCCTGACCCACCCTTCTATTCACCCAAGGCTCCTTTCCCTTACGTTCCCATAGCATCTTTTAGACCTTCTGTTTGGCTTGAAAATTCATCATGGAAAACCTCGCTATGAGCCACTGGTCCCATCCCCTAGCCACTGAGAAAAGGGACACCATCTGACGTAATATCTCTTTCCCAACTCAAAATTTCCCGGACTCTTCACCCATATTCTCCATCCTCCTTGAGAAGGAGGCCTCTTTTCAATTTGATCTCTCAACCCCCAGCCCAGATGCAGTCTTACCTCTCAAAGGTTCTCCCTGTGTCATTCTTACATCTGTCTCTACCGGCTTCCTCCACCCAGTGTCTACGATGTTCTGGGCTCCCCGCCATAACTAAAACCTTCCCTTATATTATTCACATTCCTATGAAACTGCTGTCCCCTCTCTCCTTCCTTTCCCTGCCCACGTTCTTAGAGAAGAAGGCTCTGCTCCAGCCTTCACCACCCCCGCTGCACACCTACCCCTCGGACCCTCAGAGTCTGATTCTGCAGTACTGCCTGCACTGCTAGTTCAAAAGTACCCGAAAATCTCCTGGTTTACATTCTATTCTCCACCGGGACCACTTGACACTGTGACAACTTCCTCTTCGAAATGCCCCCATGGCCTCCGTGACACCTCCCTCCCCTCTGGGTCCCCCTCTTGTCACCCTGATGGTGCATTTTGAATGCTTCACTGATTCCTCTCGCCAGCCCCACAGTTTAATGCAGTCATCGTCTAAAGATCTGTCCTTACTGCTTTCTCCAGGGACACTCATGGATTCCCACTTCAAATGTTGCAGCAAAAATAGAAATGAGACTTTTTTCTTTTCTGATAAATAAGGAAACAATGAACAGGCTGGGGAAACAGCATAAACAGGCCTGAAAGGGTTAAGCAATCTTGGTTATTCTTTAGCTGTTACTACTAACAAACACTTGTAGCTAGATGTGTCCTTCACAGAGCTAATTACTCTCTGACTCCGTATGAATTACACCCTGCACCTGGCATTCTTCTCCCCCTACTCTCCCTTGTAGCACTCTTCATTGCAGAAAGAAGGTCACGGGCCGATAACTTCAGGGACACCAGACCCAGTTGCTAAACCTCCTGCCACCAGCTTTGGCCATGAATTTACAGAAGAAAAGAAAAAAATGTAAGACCTTCATTATTCTGAGGCTTATCACCTACCCCAGACTACGAGCTCCAGCTATAAAAACCTTTCCCTACTCCGCAGGGGAGGAGGGCACAGTCCTTGAGGCGCCTGCCTACGGTGTTCTCTCTTTGCCCGGCAAAGAATAAAGCTACTCTCTCTTTCCTCCAGACTCTGTCTCCATGCTCCTCTTTGACATCGGTGCACAGAGAGCCAATATTCTGGCATCACAGCTATGAGCAGATGCTGATGGTCGAGATCCATGTCGAGGTCTCGCACCTCCTCACGTCACCCTACCTGCAAATCTCTTCATGCCACCTACACAATACGCATCGTGTTCAGCCACCTCTTTCATCACTCACCACATGGCCCAGTTCAGACCTTCATCATCTCACCAGGACTATGGCAGTAGCTTCCTAACTATCCTCCACGTGTGCCCTAGTCTTAGGGAACTCAATTTAGTGCCTTCCTCAAAACCCAGCGATGGGTCACACAGTCCTTACAATAATGTCCAAATTCAGTGCTTAAGGGTCTTCTCTCCGGATGTGTGTCCCTGTTCCAGATGAGCTGTGGGTTTTGAAGAAAGTATTTACCTTCTTTGAGCTTCTGTAGCTTTACCTCATAGTGTTGCTGCAGGAAAAGTTGCTCAGGTTGTACACTGCACAAGTGTGCCCAGTGGATGGCGCATGTGGAAACTGAAATCCAGCCCATGCTCTAATCACCAAATGGGTTCCCTGGTCTGGGCTGAGTCTGAGTCTGGTTAGAAGAGGAAGCTCCTTTCCCTAATTTGCCCAAAGGTAGAGTAAGGATTGGGACTTCCCCCTTCAACACTTACCTATTCCTCTCCCTACTTGACAGTCAGACCCAAATCTTCTATTTTTTCCAAATTTGCCATGCACTCAAACAACCTAGAGTGTATGTTTCCATCATCTCTGCAGCAGGGTCCACCTGGCGAAAACCTCATTCTCCAATGCCCCTTGGCCTGAGAAGATTCTGTGCGTCCTCCCAGCTCAGAACTTCCTCTTTAGCTCCACTGTGTAAACGGTTGCACGTTTCTTGAGCACTTAGGTCACTCTTGTTTGCATTGCGATTTTGATTAGGAATCTATCTCCTCCATTGTTGGGTGATCTGACAGCACGACGCAGAGTGGAGCCCACTCCTGATGCTGGTTTGAGCTCAGTATTCCTGGCAAACCTGGATTTGTAGCACTATCAGTTTGCAATTTGGAAAGCAAAGGCATAGAGCAGACCTTAAGGAGGATACATGTAAATCTTGAAGAAGCCAGATTAAATAATTGTTTGAAACTAACATTTTAAATTATAGAAATAATATACAATGACCATATGTAAATTAGAAAAATATAGATAAGTAAAAAGAAGTCAAAATTACTTCTAATCCCTATACCTAGAGATAGCCATTGTCATCATTTTGTCCTGTAACCTTACAAACGTCATTATACATATATTTACATATATATATGATTTAACCCCAAAATGAGATTATTATATTACCTACTTTTTCACTTAGTTTCATGAGCATTTTCTGATGATATAAAATATTTTTCTATAGAATTATTTTTTTTACTGTCTGCATAGTATTTCACTGGGTGGCTGTACTGTAATTTATTTAAACACACCCTGATTAGGTTAATTTTTATTTTTCTCTATTTTATGTAAAACTGAAGTCAATATCTTTGTAACTAAATATTTGGTACAAAATGAATTTTCTCTTAAGAATAAAGGCCTAGAAGCAGAACTGCTGGGTCAAAGGTTAGCTATCTGTAACTAAACTAGCCCTGAGAATCACCATAGCAATGTACCCGTCCCATTTGAGATCAGTGACTTGCCAATTTCACCACCCTCACCAAAACGGATCTGATTCTGTCAGATCACAGAATTTTAAAGCTGGAAATCATCTAAGAGATCCGCCCAAATGTCTCACACCTGCTGCCACTGGAATCAGCTGGGGCTGGGGACAGGGCATTATGTAGTTTTCTAAGCTCTCCAGGTGATTCTTCCAGGCAGCCAGGTTTGAGAACCACTAATATTGTCCATATTCCACATTCTAGGTTTGGGGAAACTAAGGACGAGGAAAGGTACGTAACAAATTGACCCAGGAAAGGAAGACAAATGAAAATGTCTCCAAAATATGGAGACAGAAAATAATGCATTTAGGTGGAAAATTAAGAAGTAGTCATTTATAGGTAATTATTGTTAAGAGAACTGGTAAGTCCCTAGGTGTTTATATTTGAAATTTCATTCTAAGTCTGCGGACTATTTAAGAACACAGAATGAAAGGAATGCTGATCTTTCTTCTACTCCATGGAAGAACCACTCTTATCATATCAATTCATAACCATTTGTTCATCTTAAAACTTGCACTTTTTTTGAAAATTATAATTTCGATCTGAATGCTTCTCATTTTTATCCAGCATTTATACTTAACCTGATGTGATTTTACAAAAGATTTTAGATTTACCTAACTTCCAAATTTTATAGTTTAATTTTTGTAAGCAATAGAAGAAAAATTCTTCATCAATGATGACACAAGAAAGGTAGTACATGAAGGGACAATGGATAATTCTACCCAAATAAATTCTCAGGAGTTTGAGAAAAAAAACTTGCACTTTTTAAAGTGTATCCTTATAACAAGGGGGGGAAAGAGCATGGATGCCTATAGGTGAACTTGACATGAGTGGGGTATAAAAGACGCAAAAATACATTTTTAAACAAATATCAGTCCTGAAGATACAGCAAAATACTGTGTTTGTTCAGCACATAGGGAAAAATAATTGTGTGTGTGTGTGTGTGTGTGTGTGTGTGTGTGTGTGTGGCGGGGAGGAGTGAAGGAGATGGGGAGGGGGTGGAAAGGCTGAGGAATTGTGCCTAAGACACAACGTCTTCTAGAGACCAGCTGAATCAGCGATTACGACAAAGGGTTGCTTTCAGTTACCACTTTACAAGAAAGAGTGATTGTAACACCTTTTTTCTGAGAAAGGAAATGTTCTCAGAAAGGCAAGAAATTTTTTTTTTTTTTTGCTTTGTTATTTGCTACTTTCAGGAGATACACTGCTGTGGTTTTGAAAGTCTGAATTGCCTGTCACTAAATCCATCTTACCACTCCCACTGGTGAAATGAAGAGCTATTTCTTCAGTATTAGTCAACCAATGAGCAACTCTGTAAATAAGCACCCCCTGCATTGCCAAGAGTGGCCCCAGACTTGGCCTCAGATTCCCAAAGGGCTTAGAATACAGAAAAGAGAGGTAAATTCACTTTCATGGAGTATCTCACGCCCCAGTCAAGCTTCTGCTTTCACTGAACCTCCCCACAGGAGACAATCAAAGCCCAGTGACATTCTTAGAAGCCATTCTGCTGGTTGGTACCATCAGACCAAAGGAAAGAGCAGTCAATAGAGGCTGGAGAAACCAGGGCAGCTTCATTCAGGAGATGATCTCATCTTGTTATGGGTCAGTGATGCTAAACCTTCTGGCTTATTCTGCCCTACTTCCATATGGCATATCAGAATCTTTCAGTGACCACACCTGGAGGGAGCTCCCCAGGTGATTCTGAGGGTTTCTCAACCTCAGCACGATTGCCGTTTGGGCTGGTAATTCCTGGTAATCTTCATCGGGAGCACTGTCCCGTACATTGTAGGGTGTTCAGCAACAACCCTGACCTCTACTCACCTGATGCCACTTGCTGCCCAAATCCCCCCAGTTATAACAAAGAAAAATGTCTCTGGACATTGCCAGATGTCCTCTGGGGCACAATCCCCCCTCCCCTGGTGAGAACCGTGTTCTAGTGGAGAGCTCTGCTCTGGGGGAGAGCGTGCACAGAGAAGCATCAGAGATGGGGACGGAGCAAAGGCACAGACCGGAGAAAGGAGAGTCCTGTCTGCAGCATCGTGAGGAGGCCGGGCTGGCTGGTAACAATAACAATAGCAGCTACAGTTAGAGAGCCAACAATGTTACAGGTTCTCATTTTTATCCCTAAACATGTCCACATGTTATTACATCTTGCAGATCGGAAAGCAAAGGCTAAGAAGTATTCTTAAAGTCACCCAGATACTGTGACCCTGGGTTGGGATCTGAATTCAAGTCATCCATGCTCTTTCTGTTGCTATAACAACTAGAACTAATGATAAACTGTGACATTTTGAACAAAATAAGGTGCAATTGGGTCATATTAGAAAGAGCATGGGAGTTGGCTTTTCTAAATGCAAGTGACACTCTTCTCACTCATTTTGTCGCTTTTTCACAGGTAATGGATATTAGCTTTGAGCAAGAATTGTACATTTTAGGAAAAGAATGTTCAGGGATAATTAAGAAGGCAAAGACAAATATTAAAGAAGAATAGAGTAGGAACTGGGAGATTGGGATTGGCACATATACACTACTGATACTATGTATAAAATAGACAACTTATGGAAATATACTGTAGAACACAGGGAACTCTACTCAATGTTCTGTGGTGTCCTAAATGGGAAGGAAATCCAAAAGGGAGGGGATATATATGTATGGCTGATTCATTTTGCTGTGCAGTAGAAGCTAACACAACATTGTAAATCAACTGTACTTCACTAAAAAGTAATGTATAAAGAAAGAAGAAGAATAGAGTAATAGCAAAGCAACCAGTTATGGTCCAGTTAGAAGCTTAAAGGTATACATATGAAATTTTGTTAATGGTCTCTACATAAAAGAAAGAAAATAGAGATTCAGGGAATATTTCCTTTTTCTTATGTAATGAGTGGCTCTACCAGAGGGACACCCAGCCAGAAATTAAACTTGAATATATATGTAGGGACTGATCCTCTTAAACGAGAGAAGTTTCCACTATGTCATAATATAAGTAAGGATAAGAAATCTCTTGGGATCCCCTGCGAGGCCATCCTCATTTAGAAAGTCACATCACCTTTGAATCACTGGCAAGGTCTTCCCTTACAGGGGTAGATGCAGGGAAAAGAAGAAAAGAGCAGTGGCTTTCTTGGGGGGGAAAGAATGACCCCACATAGGAGAATGAATTATGGCCAAAGAGACCAGCACAGATGGGGGTTCTGGTCCACAGTGTAGAATGCCCTAGAAGGACACCTGCCTCAGCTCACTGTACTTGCCAGGACAGTGAACGCAGCCTCGCCTGTGATATTCCAGATGTGCCCTTCAAGAGCAGCACTTCAATAGATGGATCCCCACCCCCGTCATCCCGACCACCCTGTACTTACAACAGAGCTCAGAATGCAGGTTTCTGTAGCCCAGACCTCCACCATCGCATGCCCCTGAGGTAACAGCACCCTTATCAGTCCCTGAGCTGTGAGGGACAGGAAGTGACAGGTTAGAGGTGAAGCTACCTTTCACATGTGCCCTCTGGCAACAGATATGCTTACGGCCCTTTTTTTTTTAAAATTGGGGTATAGTTGCTTTATAATGTTGTGTTAGTTTCTGCTGTACAGTGAAGTGAATCAGCTGTATGTATACATATATCCCCTCCTTTTTGGATTTCCCTCCCATTTAGGCCACCACAGAGCATTGAGTAGAGTTCCCTGTGCTATACAGTAGGTTCTCATTAGTTATCTGTTTTATGCACTTTGAACCATGTCCAAGTTATGCTTGGCTGGACACAGTACTTAGCAAGTTGTGAGTAAAATGATTTGAGAATGTGCAAACTTGGAATCAAAGTAGTGACAGGAAGATTATCATCTTCCTTCTAGTGTCAATGGGATTACAACAATGTGTGCAAGACATTATTTAACACTCTACAGTAAGTCCCCTACATACAAACAAGTTCCATTCTGATAGTGCGTTCATAAGTTTAATTTGTTCATCAGGTCCAACAAAGTTAGCCTAGGTACCCAACCAACACAATTGGTTATATAGTACTGTGCTGTAATCGGTTTATAATACTTTTCACACTAATAATACATGAAAAACAAAGACAAAAGATAAGCATATTTAATCATACAGTACAAGTACTTTGAAAAGTATAGTAGAACACTTCTTAGCAGTACCAGCTACATCACCACTGCTTTTATGCTTGCCTCCGGACATCCTGGGCTTGAAATAAAGATACTGTACTACTGTACGCTATACGGTATGTACAGTAAAGTACACAAAAGCACAATTACTTGTAGAGGATGCACGCACATGACAATGTACGCCAGACACGTGAACTAATTTACATGATTGGACATGCTAACACATGTTCGCATCTTTGAACGTTTGCATCTTGAAGGTTCATATGTAGGGGACTTACTCTATTGTAAATGGTAAAGAATAAATTTCCTGGCCATGATGCAATAAGACTAGAAATAATTAACAATGTTACATGCAAACAAAGCACCACTAGAAAAAACGAAAGTCACTAAAATTGGTGAAAATGGAAATTGAGACTTAAAAAATCCAAACTTATTGTGGTAATCATTTCGTGATTTATGTAAGTCACATCATTATGTTGCACACCTTAAACTTACAGTGTTGTATGTCAATTATATCTCAATAAAACTGGAAAGAAAAAAACCTTAAAAATCAAAACTTAAATATTAGCCAGAAGAAGGTCACATATCAAACTTCTGGGATACAGCTAAAGCTGTACTGAGGGGACAATTCTTTACATCTTAAAAATAAAGTACTTGAATTAAGTTATTAAGTATTTATCTTGGGGAGTTACAAAAATCAACAATCACAAATAAAGTTTAAAAAAAGGGTAGAAAGACTTAAAGATAAAAATAAAAAGAAATTAATTGACTAGGAGAAAATGTTTGCATTGATAAATCCAAGTGGTGTGGAGGGTAGAAGGTGAAGTAAACATCTCTGCCTGGCCAAAAGGCAGGAGGGAAAAGTGAATGCAAAAGGAAACAAAGTTAGAGATGAAACAGAGAACAACAGTGTATACATTTAGGACATGAGTGCTTTTAGGAGGATTACTTATATCTCTTTATGGTAATTAATTTAAATTTTTTGACATCTCCACAATTTCTAGATAATTGTAAAGTAGCAAAATTGATTAAAGAAAACTTTTAAAACCAAATTAATCAATAAATGTGACAGAAATAACAAATACAATGTAAGGATTGCCACCAAAGTGATACTGTACTCAGATAGTTTCATGGGCAAAGTCTTCAAACCTATAGGGAAGAAAGAGTTACCAGTCTATGTTAACACTTCCAGAGCCAATAAAAGATGGAAATCTTCATATTCATTTTATAAAGCCAGCAAAATTTCTACAGGACCGAGTTTTAAAAAGTAAAGATCAATCTCATTTGTAAATATAAATGAAAATTCCAAATAAAATTTGATAACTGTAATGTATTAACAAATAAGAGAACAATGGGTATTCAGGAATGCAAAAATGGTTTAATACAAGGGTACGTATTAATATGTTTAATCACATCAAAAAGTCAAAGGAGAAAAAGCATATAATCATCTTAATATATGCCAAAGGCTCATGATAAAATCCAAGCACATTCCAATATAAACTTTTAGTAAATTAGTCCTGAAAGATTATTAAACTTAAAACAATTTGAATCTGAAATAATTTAAAAATCTTAACAACAACAGCCAACATCATAGCTAAAGTTAAAACATACAGACATATCTATTCTCATTTCTATTAATAAAATTCTAGACATTCTAACAACTAGACAAGAAAAAGAAACGAATACCATAAATAATGGAAAGAAAAAGACAAGTCTCTTACTATTTTTGGTTATGATCATCTATGTAGGAAAAATAATTGAATCTGCCCCCAAATATTAAAACTAGTGGCAATTGGCCAGTTATAAAATAAAAATACAAAAATCAGCAGTACCCCATTAGTCAAGAATTAACGGTTAGGGCTTCCCTGGTGGCGCAGTGGTTGAGAGTCCGCCTGCCGATGCAGGGGACACGGGTTCGTGCACCGGTCCGGGAGGATCCCACATGCCGCGGAGCGGCTGGACCCGTGAGCCATAGCCGCTGGGCCTGCGCGTCCGGAGCCTGTGCTCTGCAGCGGGAGAGGCCACAACAGTGAGAGGCCCGCGTACAGCAAAAAAAAAAAAAGAATTAACGGTTAGAAGAAAACCAGGGAAAAAAGATACTAGTAACAGTCCCAATAACAACAAAAACAAGATGATTCCTGAGAAGGAACTGTATAAGAAGCTTGGGCAAAGACCTATATGGAAAAATTATTAAATTATATGAAGGGACCTTAAAGAAATATTGAGTTGAGAGATATTACAAATTTTTAAAGAGGCATAATGTAAATTAATGCATAAATCCAAAGCAGTTCACATCAAAATCAAAATACCTTTAGAAATGTGTTGAAACTTGGGAAATGAATGAATAAACAAAGGAAGTGCTGAAAGAAAGTACAGTAATAAGTATAATAGTAAGGCATAGCTCTCATTTCTAGGTGTGAAAACAAAGTATAAAAATATGAACAGTGTTTATGTCTGTATGCTAAGATTGTGAATGTTCTTCCTTGTGCTTTTTTGCATTTTCCAAAATTTACTCGAGCATTTATAATCAGAAAAGTCTTTTAAAATGTAATCCACATACGAAATCCTAACCCTCTCTCAGTCTGTGCCCTGCTCCAGGCTCCCACTCACCCCCTTCCATCACCCGCTCTGCTCACCCACGTTTCAGCCCCACCCTCCTTCCAGCTTCATGCTCTGGCTCCAGCTGGATTGGGGATCACATTTTCCCGAAAGTTTTCTCTGACCTGCTGTGCCCCATCCTCACCGCTCTTCCTACATCACATTAAAATCATGTGCAGGTAAGAACATTGATGAAAGAAGAACAGACTTAGATTGAAGATGGTGTTTCACTGCAAGAGGGAGATATATTTTATCTTATGCTGAGAACACTTCAATTTATTTCTTAATCAGATTATTTTCAAGATCTGTGTCACATTCATGTTTTAATCTTGTAGGGGAAGAAAAATAATTTTCCCTCTACCCTTCTACATTCTGTAACTGAGGTCTCCTTGCAATAAAAGACAGATTCACAAGAGAAAAACAAACAAAAGTTTAACAACAGGTACACCTTCTGCTATATGCGCGAAACCCAGGAAAACTTAGTAAAACTCCCTGAAATGGCCCAAGCCACCACCTTAAATATCATCTCCAGTTAAAAACAAAAGAAAGATGTTGGGGGCGGGGACCAGTTATGGGAAATTATCAGAAAAAGTACAATAAACAAGGGTAAGGTCGTTATGCAGATTTCAGAAGGGTGCCTTTTCCCTGGATGAGTTTCCTGTGATTCAGTCATCCTCTTCCTGGTACTGAGGGGAGACTTACAAATGGAGACTTCCTTTATAAGTGTAAATATCTCTTAGAAAAGGGTAATTTCTACTCTGTTCCAAGCTTCTCCTGTATCTGCCATTTCTTAAAAATAATCAGCTCAAAATACTCCTTAAGCCAAACAGGCAGATTTTGAGGTGGCATAGTTTGCTCCTCTCCAACCCTCAGACTTAAAACCAGCTTATTGCTCTCAATCAAAATATCTTTGAAAACACAAATCGGTAGCATTACGAGGGATGTTTATAGTTCTGTTCTTCAGTCAGATTTCAGTAGTCTGTTTGAAAATAGGCATAGAGAAACTTAAAATACAGAGTTTTTTAAGTCTTTATAAGTAGCTCTCTGTTGAGATCTCTAAGGCAGAACAGGTTTCCATTGGGGCCTTCACTAACTTTTCATGTTTTATTGTTCAAAACACTCTCTGGCCACTGCCTGTTATGTTTGTCCTAACATCAATGATCCAAATCTCTTTCTGACCTTTCTGATCTTCAACGGTTTCCTTTGGAACTGCCCCCTCAACAGGTACCTTACGATTCTTCTTTCTCCTCTGCAATATTTGCTTGTTGGGTTTTGTTTGTTTGTTTGTTTTCCTTTTTTTAAGGAAGGCATCTTATTAGGGAGCCCAGCGAAGGGAGTAAAAAATAAATAGACTCTTTTGTTCAGGAACAAATAGGAGTAAACAAACTTGTCTTTTCATGTGTGAATTCACACATGGTAGTAGTGGTGAGGTGGTAAGTAAACCAGGGCTTCCTGGCCAGAAGAAACAACTGCATATTATCAGCAGAATTTGTTTTGTATTTCTGCAATTTATCCTGTACGTGTTAGGCAGCAACAACAGAGAGAGAGAGAGAGAGAGAGAGAGAGAAAAGAAGGAGAAGAAGAAGGAGAAGGAGAAGAAGGAGAAGAAGGAGAAGAAGAAGAAGAAGAAGAAGAAGAAGAAGAAGAAGAAGAAGAAGAAGAAGAAGAAGAAGAAGAAGAAGAAGAAGAAGAAGAAGAAGAAGAAGAAGAAGAAGAAGAAGAAGAAGAAGAAGAAGAAGAAGAAGAAGAAGAAGAAGAAGAAGAAGAAGAAGGAGAAGGAGAAGGAGAAGGAGAAGGAGAAGGAGAAGGAGAAGGAGAAGGAGAAGAAGAAGAAGATGATGAAGAAGAAGGAGGAGGAGGAGAAGGAGAAGAAGAAGGAGAAGGAGAAAAGGAGAAGGAGAAGGAGGAGAAGGAGAAGGAGGAGAAGGAGAAGGAGAACGAGAACGAGAACGAGAAGAAGAAGAAGGAGAAGGAGGAGGAGGAGGAGAAGGAGAAGGAGAAGGCGAAGGAGAAGGAGGAGGAGAAGAAGATGCCAGCTGCCCAGAAGAGACCCATTAATAACTAACCTGTCTGCTCCAAGCTGCATATTAGTAGCAGGGATCAGCCCCCATTCACTCATTTATTCCTAAGACTTGTGGTGGGCGGACATAGTGAAGAAGGGTAGGGAAACCTGCCATTGTTGGTTCAGCTTTCATTTCATTTGACTGGCTATCAAAAGCATTTATGTGGCTAGGTTATACCAAATATATACATTAAAAATTGCTTCTGAGCCATTGAGCCATTTTATAATTTAAACCAAAACACTCTCATCCAAGGAGCTCCAAACCTAATATGATTCTTTTATCTCCTTTGTTAAGGGGGGAAATAAGCAACATTATTCTGAAGAAAAAATTGCATTGTTTATGCATCAATATACAATTGGATTGTATATCAATAAGAAAGAAAATCTGAAGGAAAAGATTTAAGTGTTGATGAGGTTTATATTTGTCAGAATTCTTTCAATTGCAAGAAGCAGAAATCCAATTTAAGTAGAAATGAGGAAGATCGAATTCCTGAACTTGAGTATTCTAAGGGAATTCAGGCACGGCAGGATTCAGGGTCTCCAACAATGTCATGAGTCTGGCTTGCTCTTTCTAGCATGCTTTCTCCTTCTCTGATTCTGCTTATCTCTGTAGCTTTTCACTTTTGGCATGATTCTTTCTTAAGTCTAACAATTTCTATGTTTATGGAAAGAAAAATTGCTACTGGCAATCTACGTCCAAGAGAGAAAGAAAACAGAGACACAGAGAGAAGCAGACAATTTTCCCCACTTAGTCCAGCTGAAAAGAACCTTGGAGGATTCTCGCTCACCCATCCTGGGTCACAAGGCTATCTTCAAATTCTGTGCAGACAATGCTGTATTAGGATTGACAAAGCCTGGGTCATAGACCACAGGGTCCATATGCATAAAAGAAGGAGTTTCTCAATGGAATCAAAAGAAGGGTGAGAAAATGTATGGGTTAGACAAGAAGTGTGGTCCACCACACACCCAGGTCCTGTCTAGGAACAAGGAACAAACAGGAGGAAAACCATCATTTAGAGACATCATGGCATATTGAATTTTAAAGTCAGCTAACCCTGGGTTCAAATACTATTAGGTATTTGGGAAAGGTATTGAAATTCCAAAGCTTGACTTTTGCATCTGCAAAATGTACCTGGGTGTTGTGAGCCTCTGTTAGGTAAGTGCCCAGCGCATAGTAGATGCTCAACAAAACATTAACCCCTGTAGTCATCAGAAGTACCATTTGAAGTTACCAGGTGTAGTGTCCTGTGACATGTTTACATGTTTTTACAAACACCCGCATTCATTCGACTTTGTCCTTCCTCCTGGTTACAAAGAACATACACTGCACCCCAGTGTGGTGCCCATGTATACCCTCTCCCCACAGCAGTCCACACTGTCAGCTCTTCCTGTAACACTACAGTCCACACTACAGTCCTTTCCTGTAACAAAGCTTCTGTTTCATACCTCCACTCCTCAACTACCCATCAATCTGTGACACAATCAACAGAGTTTCCCCCTGCATGTGTGTGAATGGGGACATCTTCATTTTAAGAAACTACTCTTCCTGGTACTGCACACACTTAACTGTTTTTTTCATTTAATTCCAGAGACGAGGGTAGTAGTAGACTGATGGAGATTTTCTGGAGGAACATAGAGTTCTAGAGTCCCTAAAATTTGACCAGGTGGCCAACCAGCTATGTAGAAAGCCAAATCTAATTGAGACACAGGATTAAGTATTAGGTCTCAAGGACCATTCAAGTCAATAAAGAGCTTTTGTCTGTGACATAGAATCAAAGATACTCGGTGTTCAGTGACTGTTACTGAGAGTCACTGTTGTTCCCAAGAGCTTGAGCCCAGAATGCCATGTGACAATCAAAGGATCCTGCATTAGATTTAGAGGTGAATAAGATGATGATAATCTCACAACTAAGATGACTGTTTTGTTTCAAGGACATAGTATAGGCATGCAAGGGCCACACGGAGACAGATCCATTTCAGGTTTTAAGAATTATGGTACAATATACATGACGTAAATTTTACTATGTTTAAGAGTACAGCTCTGTGGCACCACGTCCATTCATACTGTTGTGCAACCGTCACCACCAGAACTGGTTCATCTTCCGCAGCTGAAACTCTGTACCCATCTGAGTCTGGTTTAATAATGGCATGCTTCGTGCATGTAAAAAAATACAGAGAATGATATAATTAACATATATGCATCTATCTCTCAGCTTCCCCAAATTACAGTTTGTAACATCTGTTTCAGTTCTCCTCCCCCTTCTCCTTTTCTTCTTTTTAAGGAAATGAAACACTTATTGATACAACCAGGCACCCCCATGTGGCCCACCCAGCCCATGTCACTGTCTCCTTCCACCAGGGTCACCACTGCATTCACAATTTCATAACATCTAGGCATATCCATAAGTAATATATAGTACTGTTTTGTATGTTACTGTATTTTTATATGTAACTAGTTTAAATATTGTGTGTATTCTTCTGAAACTTTCCATCAACATTGCTTTGAAATTGACCCATGTTCATATATGTGGCTCAAATTCATTCTCTTTAAACTGTGAATAATAGTCGATCTGGGAGATATACCACAGCTTAGATGTTTTCCTATCCATGGGTATATTTAATTTGCTTCCGAATTTTCTCTCTTACAAACAATGCATCAGTAAGTACTCTTACACATGTGTCCTTCTGCACATATGTGAATTTCTTCAGGCTACACCTTGGACAGCTACAAGCTCTCCTCCACTGCTGATGGCACTGCAAACTGGTTAAATCACTGTGGAGAGCGTTTGGCAATAGCCAGCAAAGTGTCCGCTTTGGATAGGACTTTGGGGACCAGTGCTCAGTTCTGATAAATGACTTGTCCAAGGTCACAAATCTGCTAAGTGACGACCCAGAAGACAGATCTGAGGTTCTGTGTTTCTGTAACTTGAAAGTCGGATTCTTGTCATTCACAAGCTTTTCACTTTTTTTTTTTTTGGGAAATTAAGAGACTATTTTTTCATGAGATATCACATTTTATTCTTTCAAATAAGAGTAAAAGGAAATTCACTTGTAATATATAGAATCATTAAAACCATAAACAATTTCATTGAAAACTTTTGCTACTGAGTTGAACAATTTTCAAACTTACAATTAACACTTGACAAATATGATATTTCATCATATGTTTATATTTTTGAATATACTGTTTAAGGGAATTCTATTAAAACATATCTTAATATATCTTTGAAACCAAGAGTTATTTAACCAATATCTGTACTTATTTTCTTTTGGATTTGGGCCAAGTTTATGTATGCTATTTTTAAAATTAGCATAGTTTTCTTACTCTAAATATTTTGGTGACCTATGACTTTTTTCTTTAATTGGGGTATAGTTGCTTTACAGCCACTATGGAAAACCATACGGAGGTTCCTTAAAAATCTAAAAATAGAATTACCATATGACCCAGCAATCGACTACTGGCTGTATACCCTGAGAAAACCATAGTTCAAAAAGACACATGCACCCCAGTGTTCATTGCAGCACTATTTACAATAGCCAGGACACGGAAGCAACCTAAATGCCCATTGACAGATGAATGGATAAAGAGGATGTGGTGCAAAGGAATATTACTCAGCCATAAAAAAGGAATGAAATTGGGTCTTTTGTGGAGAGGTGGATGGACCTAGAGACTGTCATACAGAGTGAAGTAAGTCAGAGAAAAACAAATATCATATATTAATGCATATATGTGGAATCTAGAAAAATGGTACAGATGAACTTATTTGCAAAGCAGAAATAGAGACACAGATGTAGAGAACAAACATATGGACATTAATGGGGGAAGTGGGGGTGGGATAAGTTGGGAGATTGGGATGGACATGTATACACTAATATGTATAAAACAGACTACTGATGAGAACCTACTGTGTAGCACAGGAAACTCTACTCAGTGCTCTGTGGTGACCTACATGGGAAGGAAATCCAAAAAAGAGGGGATATATGTATACATATAGCTGATTCACTGTTTCTCTTAAGAGCTCTCTCCCATTAAAGCCTGTTCCAGTCCATGTCAGGATGACCCCAAGTGCCTCTCACGGCCCTTTCCTCCAGACTTTCCATCTCCTTTCTTTCCCTGACACTGATTCACAGGTGTGTAGGGTCAGAGTTGGGTGAACAGAGGTGAGGGGATGCCTCTAGCATCGTGCCTCATGGGAAGAGCACTGAATTAAGGGACCTAACTCTGCTCATGGAGTGTCGACCCCGTCACCTAAAACCTTCCGTCTTCCTCATCTAAAAATCTGTGAAAAAGGAACCCAAGCAGTTTTTTTTTCTCTTGTCCCTGATTTTCAAGACTGAGGAGAGAATGTGCTTAATTCCCCATAATCTAAGAGCAGACAGCTCGGCCGCAGGCCCCCTGAGAGGGAGGGATGCTGCAGAGGAGCTGGCCCAAGTCCTGCTCAGCAGCGCACACACCCCACCCCGAGGAACAACCACCCCACGTCCGAAGAGAAGTCATGGGCCACCTCTGCTACGAGTATTTGGTTCACGCAAAGAGACTATTTCTCCTCTACTCTCCTGGTGGGGGAAGCCCAAGAGAATTGTTCCTAAACCTTAAGAGTGCTAGCAAGAAAGAGGGACGGGATCTCAATTCCTGCTGTGTGTCCGCTTCGCTGGTAGATTGACTGAAGGGTCCCTGTGCTTCTGAGCTAGACAAAAGTTGACTTGAGAAGAGCTGGCTTGGTGGGCACTGCCAGGTGGAGCAGGCCAGGGATGCCCACTCCCACCTGTGCCCACAGCACCAGGGGTTCTGGCTTCCAAGCAGTTGGAAAGATGGATCCCGCGCGTGCGGGACCATGGCAGGAAGCTGAGCCGGGAGCACAAACACCGAGGTATGTGGTGTGAGGGCCCATACTGCATGCCGGGCCTGGAAGGACAGCCAGGTGTGAGCTCCTTGTAGGTAAGACATGAAGTTCACCATCCATCCACCTCAGTCCTGTGGGCAACGAGCTAGGACAGCCACTGAGATGCCCCAGGGAGGGGGCTGCCACCTTGTACAGTCAAGGATACAGGCTTCTATCTTTTCCATCTCACTGCTCCAACAAAGGTAAGAGAGAGAGAGCAAGAGGAGGGGGGCATGACCTACATCCACCGTCAATCCGACCACTAGAGGCTCAGCTCCCATCTCCCCCTAGCGGCAGAGAGGAGCAGAAAGGCTCTGACTCAAATGATGACGTAATCTGGACTAGAGCTGCATCCTCTAGACCCCAAATGACACTTCAAAGCACCAAAAGTGACTACGAAACTATCAAATCCTGCCAAGTGCTCATTAAGGGAGCTGGTGGGGAAGGGGGCTCAGCATTGGCGGGTGCGGGGCGACCACATTAGTACCACAGTCATGTAGCTCAGTTACCTGGGGTCTTCCACCCGCTGCCAGTCTTAGGGAGTGGTTGGGATGATGGAGTGAGATTTCATGTTGCACTTTTCCATCCTTGATGGGCCATCTCTAGAAGAATCACCAGCGAAACACTTACCCATCCAACCGTACCAGAAGCTAAGGCTGTGAGTTGTGTCTCTAGCGGACGTTTCTTGTGTTTCTGAGGCAAGGAGGAGGAATGTAGAATCAGCTAGCCAGTCTGTTCTCCCCCCGTATTTTATTAGCATAGATTTTTATTGCTTTGTGTCAAATCAACGTTACAGTTCTTTACAGGAACCCTTAGAAATTGAAGAAAAAATGCCAGGTCGCCTCCTGCAGGACACTTGTAGCAATCGCGGGTGCCACGTGGGCCGCCTGCTTCAGCACCAGCTTTAAGGGTCTGGGACATTCCCGCAGCTGTCTGCAGCGGGTTTTACAGTCCGTTCTTGTCCTTGGGAGCACACAGATAGCCACCTCCCAGGGGAGTCGGTGGCGTTCCCAAGAGGGGCTGCGCCACAGCGACCCGCCAGCCGTGATTGGGGGCGGGGCTGGGGGGCTGGGGGTTGCCCTGGGGCAGAGGAGGGGACAGCAGCCCTGAGGACAAGCCATTCTTCTCCAGATTCTCTGTCATCAGCAAGGCTGAATCTTCCCCCCTCCCGCAGCTACCGCCACCCTCCCCAACCTCGGGACAATTTCCCCGAGTACTAAGGGAAAACCACTTTAAATGATTTATTCTCCATTCTCCGAAACGGACATGTCTGGTGGAGGGTTTAGTCTTAGGTTTAATTTAAACCAACCAGCTTGGCAGACGCCACAGCCCTGTTCAAGGATCCCAGTGGCTTCTGGCCGCAGCTCTTTCCCACGCGGACGCCTGATGGCCGTGGGGAGCCGGACCATGGGGGACGGGGGTCCTCAATGGAAAACAGCTGGGTCCCCGCAGCCTCTTCATTTAGCCAGGTAACATCCAGGCCAGCCATGTCCCCTTGTGACCTTTGTTGCATTTAAAATATTACAGATGATACAGATAGCTAGAGATACAGATAAGATATACGATCTCCAATCAGTTAACTTTCTCCCCCATGATTTTTTCTTCTCTCCCTCTGCTCTGCACCCCCTGCACCCTCTGCCCATCTCCCCTCCTTTTAAAAAAATATTTATTTATTTATTATTTATTTATTTATGGCATGCGGGATCTTTAGCTGTGACATACGGCCTTCTTAGTTGTGTTATGCATGCGGGAAGGGATCTAGTTCCCGGACCCCTGCATTGGGAGGGCGGAGTCTTACCCACTGGACCACCAGGGAAGTCCCTCCTCTCCCCTTCTTGTCGCTACCTCACCTGTCCACTAGCTTGCACAGGGCATCAGGGCACAGACCGGGCTGTTTTGTTCATCTTTGTATCTACGTGGGAGCCCATTGGCTGAATGAACATATGGTAGAAGATGACAATAAAGCCACAAAAGTCCTGTTTGGGACAAGTGTTGGAGTACAGTAGCTCTGACAAACGACCTCCCAGGGCTCTTTCCTGGTCTCTTGAGTGTCTACAGACTGGACTCTCGCCGTTGGTGTGGAAGGTGAAGGCTGGAGCAGGTGTGTGTGTGTGTGTGTGTGTGTGTGTGTGAAAGATGGGGCTTCTAGGAACACAGGCAAAGCACATCTTCCGGGCTCCCTGGCCACACCCTGAGAGGGGGGGCAAACACAGCCCTGGGAGGGGCTCCCGCCCAGTGTTGGGCTGCTTACCTGTTCCCGGCTTCCCCGGGAGCCACACTGGGCAAAATTTCCTAAGGGAGACCAGCACTGCAGCAGTGCAACGGAAATCTGGCACAGTCTCAGATTATAGGTACAAAGAACATCAGGCCAAAAGTAAATATCCCTGCGTCCCACGTTCCCGTTGTTGCTCATTCATCTGCCGATCTGCCGGCACCATGCTGTGCTGGAGGCCCTTGACTCCCCCGGAGGCAATGGCTGTGTCCCCGGGGGCACACATGGCCGCTGTCAGAGTCAAGGGATGTGGATGCTTTATCTTTACCCCGAATGAGACGGACAGAGCCTGTCTCTCATTCAGTTAGTCATTTGCGGGGATTTTCCAAGCTGACTGATGTTACTTGAAACCGAAAAGGGGGAACACTGAGAAGGGAATGGTTTTTCAAGCGCAAAGGCTAGGAGTACATATCCTGCGATTGTGCACCCACCCCTCCCCCAATAAAGGATTTGGTTTTGTTGATTTATTCCAACAAGCAGATATTAATACTTACACACAAGACCTGCAGCCTTCTCAAGGGCCCAAGCATCTCTTCTCAAGAATGTCTGTGCCCTATCAACTATGCTGTGGGAAATGAACTCAGAGAGGGTGACGTCGAAGCAGGGCAGGGACATCCTGAAAGCCCAAGCCTCCTGTTAGTTTTAGGGGCTCTGTCTCATAGGAGAGCAGCTCACCACTGCAGCCTATCTGACCGAACTCCGTCCTCTTCCCCATGGGGCCCCAAAACCAAAGACCGCAAAGACATTGGCCTCTCTCACCTGGGGTGGGGTGGGAAAGGAGAAAACACAGTCGGGTTGCGACTTGCTGTTGTGGCAGTAACTTACGCTACCAGAGTGGGTAGCGGTAGCGGCAGCCTAGGTGCCACTCCCCTTCGTTTGGAGCCCCGGGCCTCTCCTCAACCCAATACTATGGCTCCTCAAGGTTTAGGATGCAGCCAATTGGATGGGGCAGCAACAGAACCCAAACCTGCAGGAGTGGCCCCGCCTCCACGTCAAAGTCCTGCTTGAGACCACACCCTCCAGGGCCACCAGCAGCACAGCACGCTGGATCCCACAGGTGCCCGCTCCAGGGAGACGGGCCTGGGAATTGCACAGCTGCACCCCAGCACCGAGAAGTGTGTGATTGCATCCTTCAAGACCCCAAACATCCCACCCCATGCATCTTGTTGATCATCTCTTTTGAAACATGCAAAAACATATGAAACAAGAAATTTCCCATTGTTATGACCAAAATAGGAACTCAAACATGAGCCTGAAATTCTTCACTGGGACACCTTAGAATAAATACTTAACTCTCTGGCATCTTCAACCAACGCATGGTATGAGTCACAACCACAAACTTTCTGGAGGGGAATTTGGAAGGATGTTTCCGATATCTTAACCTAGAAATTCTATTTCTAGTCATCATTCAAGGCAAATCATCAGACGAATGCACCACATTTGCAAAAGTAACCAATTGGAAACAACCTAAACATCCTTAAATCAAGGATTAGTTTAAAAATGATAATACATCTATCCAGGGGAATGCTATGCAACCATTAAAAATGGTGTGTGGGGACCATAGTTAATAATCCTGTGTTGTACATTTGAAAGTCGCTAAGAAAGTAGATCTTAAAAGTTCTCATGACAAGAAAAAAAATGGTAACTATGTATGTCGAGGGATGTTAACCAGACTTATTGTGATGATCATTTCACAATATATACAAATATTATATCATTATGTCATACTCCTGAAACTAGCATAATGCTATATGTCAATTATATTTCAACAAAAAAGGATGTAGTTCTGTTACTGGCTTGTAATTATGTCCATGATATGTTATTATGCTGATATATTCGTATTTTATTGGGGAACAATTAGATATGTATTGCAAGATCAAACCCATGTAAATAGCCATATATACACCGAAATGCAAATAAATATTGTTTTTAAAATAATTTCATGTTTTTATGAATTTTTCCAATGAGCAAATAATCAGGAAAGGAAGAAGCTGATTATATTTTGAAAACAAAAGACAACCAAATGCCTTTTTCCCTAGCTAGAAAAGAAAAATGTGTTTCTTTTTTCATAGGCAAATTTGCTCAAGTGTCTGAGAGTTAGTTGTTTTTTTAAAAATCTTTTTAACTACTTTAACGTTCAAGCTTACTTTGGAGAAGATTTCATACGTATCCAAAAATAGAGAAAATAATACGATGGGCCCCCATGAGCCTCATTCATGGCCATCTTGTTTCCTCCATTTTCTAAAGGGCTCCTCCTCTCCCTACACTGAATTATTTTGAGGCAAATCTCAGACATCTTAGTATTTCATCCATAAATGCTTCACTATATCACATCTAAAACACAAGGACTCTTTTGGAAACTTAACAATGCTACTGTTATCACACCAAAAAATTTAATGGTAATGTTACAGTATCATGAAACACTTAGTGATACTTTTCCTAGGGCATTTCTTACAACTGCATTACCCCTGGGTGATCTCCTCCATCCTTAATTAATTCATTTTTAAAGTGGAGAAAATATAGGATCATTGAGAGTAATAAATGAGAGAGTATATTAAAGAGGTTAGCATAGAGTCTGGCACATTGTAACTGTCCTAAACTAGTAGCAACGGGTGATTTGCGATGTTTTCCACTTTCTCATTCACTAGGCATTTGCACGAATTAGCCCTTATTTTGTGAATTTCCTGTTCATATCCTTTGGCCTTTTTTCTAGGGGGCATTAAGAATGGCAACGTTTATCTTTCATATGCTTGCTCACATTCTTTTTCAGGTTATTCTACACTTTTCTACTTTACTTGTGATTATGTAGTAAAATGTGTCCTTCCTTTCCTTTGGATCCAATCTAACATACATCTATATTTTTTCAGTGTTTTGTGGTTTCGTGTCTTTTTAATTTGGTTCATATAAACTTTGAGAATCACTCATCAAATGAGCCCTGTAATCTATACTTTCACTAAAAAAGCAAAAATATAATCACTCTCTGAATTCATGAGCTTATATATTTTTTGGTAGAATCAGGTTTTTCTTAAGGTGGAACTACTCTAAATATGTACTCAGTGATATAAGGTAATCTTGGGTTTACCATATTCACAGGAATACCAACTAGCCGTTTTGTCTAGGGCTTGAAGTGCTTTCCACATATTGCATTTAATACGTACCATCCTCTTATCAAGGAAGTATTATTCTCATCTGGATTCTAGGGATGGAACACTGGGCTAACGGAACAGAGAGATTAGCTACCTTGAGCCCAGGTTATCTGCCTCCCAAGCCCCTCGAACACCAGACTATGCCTCCTTCCTCACCTGCAAAGTGAGGAAGGTCCTTAGGGGGCCACCTCAAAGAGCTGACGATGAGTCAATAAGTATAAAGCATGCAGAAGAGCGTCTGAAATGCTGTGAGCGCTCCATAAATGTTACCCTTCATCTTCGTCATCATTACTGTAGTAACAAAAATAATAAGTGCAAACGAATAGAGTATAAATACTATTAATTATTACAATATAATAATAATAAAAGCCAATGTTCACTGAGGTATTGCTAGGCACCAGGAAGCATTTTACTTGCTGGTTATCCTACAAGGTAGGTACTTTTATTATCCCCTTTTTACAGAGGAAGAAACTGAGGCACAGTGTTTGTGACTTGCCTGAGAAGCTAAGACATCACCAGTTTAGCAAATGCACTCAGTTAGTAGGTGGTGGAGCTGTGACTGGAATCCAGGCAGGCTGATGGCAGGGCTACCTTTCTGGGACCACCACCTTAGATCCCTGCCTTGTGGGCATATAATCAGGACCTCTTGTTCCCCGTCACAACTTGTGGACAGATGGCTACAGTCTCGGAAGCCCAAGGATTAGGAACACAGTGACAGATTTAGAAAATGGCACTCTCTCAACGTTTGCCACAGCCTAAGAAGAAGAAGGAGACTCTTGGCCTTAAGGTGGAGACGCCGACAGGCTGCACGCGAGCGCCAGCGAAGAAGAGGATGCGTTCTCGGCCCAGCGATGCAGCCCCTGGCCCAGGGGGTTCCGCGCCGAGGGATGGAGAGCAGCGTCTCGGCCACCAGCAGGGGGCGCAGTGGCGCCGTGGGGAGGACCCACGTGTCGTCTGATGTCTCCAAGTCGGGGGGGGGGTGAACCTCGCTTTCCCTGGGTCTCAAGAGAGGAAATGCTTTTCTCTTTCCCAAGGTTCTTCACCCACGGGGCGACTTTCTTTTCCTCTCGATGTCATCCTGTTACACAGGCAGGAAGTTCTGTTCACTTGGCTGTTGGGAAGACTTCTCCTGCCCTGCGGTCACAAAACAACAAATAAAACGAATTGACCCAGAAGTTAGGCAATCAAAGAAGAGCCGAAATCGCTACTCGGTAAAGCCTGTCGATTGAAGAAAGCGGACTATCATTCCTGCGTGGTGACCCGCAGGCTGGGAAGCTGGATCTGTGTTTGTCTAATTACTTTGGAAACACGTAAGTGGGTCATTAAACAATCGAGGGACTGGGCTCCACATTTCGAAAAAAATGAGCAAAACTAAACAGAATAGAATAGAACCAATAATAGAACAGAAAATTTTTTCATTCTTTTGTGTGCGTGCGTGTGTTTACTGGGTTGCAATGTAAAACATATCTAATTCTGTAGTTCGCAGTTTAAAAAATGTGAAAGCTGCTGGTAGATGATGCAAGTCCTTCAGCCAAATCCTGGGAATCCAGGCTCTGCAGCCCTGGTCTGTCTTGCACGTGGCTTGGTCTGGGTAGCTGGCCATGTTTGATAGATATTTTGAAAAATCATCCAGCCCCTGCCCAAGCCTCAGTCCTTATTAATGTTTTTATTTTCCAGAAAGACGCTAAGGGGAGTGACGGCAGAGATGGTGGTGTTTGGGGGGAGGGCGAGTAAATCCCGCTGATACAGCACTAAAAACAGAGGGAAATGGGGGGAAATGGGGGTCAGAGGGCCCGCGGGAACCACAGCACCATCACCATATGAATCTTCCATCCCCAGGGTTTTCCAGGTAAGTTCAGGGACAACATGAATAAATCAATAAAACAGTAGATCCCAGTGATGCAGATTAAGAAATAACACATCCACTGAGTAAGGGGGAACATTTTTTCTTTTGCACATTATCCTCACATTTTTCTATAACTGTAACCACACTTTGGGTTTTGCCAGTTTTTCAGTTGACACCAGCGCCAAGGTATAAATACTTAAATGGTGACCAGCTGGTTACTTAGATGTAATAGAAATAGGTTTTAATTTTCTCAATGGATAAAAAAGAACTTTGATCACTTTCATGAGTGCTCAACGAATACAACTATTATGTATATTTCAAAATTGAGAATGAAATTTTCTTCCTGGTCTGCTGACATTTGCAACAGTTATAGCTTATTATTTCACTGTGGACGCAGAGGGGAAGGGGCACAGGCACAGGCTTCCTGCCCACCGAGACCCCAGGCTCTCACCCCATCCAGCTCTCCTCTGTGGCTGAGCCCAGCTGGGTCTCCAGAATCCCACCCCCAGCCCCTCCTGCAGCAGGAAATTGGAAGCAGGCAGAGAAGATGAGACAGACCAAAACACAGCATGACCCATCCAGCGAAACACTTTAGTGCCGCCTGTTTCAGCTGGTGTGAGTGCACTCTTAACCCCCTTGGCCCCATTTTGGGCCTGAAATCCGAAAAGATGCACTTATGTGTCTTCTGAGGGGGGTGGGAGATGGGGGCTGGGCAGCCTCCTGATAAAGACAAGAAAACCTCCACCCTGTGGTCCAATCATCTGATGGTGTCTCCCGGTGGATTCCCTTTTCTCTTGCTCTCCCTTCTCCTTCGGTAAAAGTTTTTTGGTCCTTGCAGATAAGTGTCAGCTCTGCTCCTAAGAATGGTTAGGCCAGAGCATCAAGGGTGAGCGGTGGCCACTGTCATTAACAAGAGAGCCTCTGACAAAGACCGCTTAGAATGCAAACCCTTCCCCAGCAGTCAAGAGAGGCAGGAAAAACAAAACAGCTGCTTGTCATATTAAAGCAGCTTGCTTACACCCTGCCAAAGTAGAAAAGAGCTAATTTTTGTGTTTTGTCAGAGTTTGAGTCAATGGTTGACCCAAACCAACAGATTATCTAGGAAAAAATAGACACATTACTGAAACACCTACCTAAATGGATTGGTTTTGTGCCGGCAAACATGCAGATTATGGGTTCCACACTTCCCTTTACCACTCACAGGCAGGCATTGTGTTGGCTTTCTCGATTTTGTGGATTTGAGTTAAAAAATAGTAATACCAATAAAAGAGCCTTTGGGGAGAGGTGACTCAGGACAAGACCCAGGGCTACAAGGTCTGCTTTCCCCTTCCTCTCAGAGGAGGAAGAGGACGGGACAAGGGTTCAGTTTCACTACGACAACGTCAGCCTCCCTTAGAAGCTGCCTGGGTTCGGCAAGAGAGAAGGGATGGACGCGCTCAGAGTTTCCCTCCTTGAAGGACCCCAGAAGAATTCCTGTTGAGATCTGTGGCTTCCAGCAGTTCAGGCCCAATGTCCTGCCGCTCTGAGAGCCCGGGTCACCACCCGACCCAGCCCGTCACTTATTCCAGATGTTGTGGCTTTGTCGTCTATAGAATAGTCTCTAAAAAAGGAAACCAGGGAGGAATTATCCACTTTCTTAACTTTCCAGACACAGCCCTGGATAAATCAACCACACAAATGAGTGTTGGAGGAAAGTTTATAAACATGAAGCAGGATGGAGAGCTGAGGAAAGGTCAGCGGCCTGGGACACAGCAGGAAGCCTTGTGAGTCAGTGTGCGGGGGGGCATGGGGGATGGCAGGAGGCACGAAGGGACAGGGGCTCCGCTGCCCACTCCCCCCATTAGTCAGTGCCTCGTGGAACCACAGAGCGTGCCAAGCGCTTACACGTGCATATCTGCATCTCAGTCTTTTGGGAAAAGACCAGCCCTTCCTGGACCCTTTAAATGATGTGACTCAGCCTTCACCCTGCCCTTTCTCATGGGCAGACTCACGGCGTTTGAGGTGGGAGACCAAAGGAAGTGGGTTTTGTGGCCAGCTCAGTCATTACAGGAAGGTGAACCAAAAGGTAATGAGGGGCGCAGCACCTGTATTTCACCTTCACTCTGACCTATTCACCTCTCACTGTAACCGAGCAGGACCCCATGGGGCCTTCCCAGGACAGACCTCCCCCGCCATCATATCCTCCGCCGTAGCTCCTCTCTGAAGCACCCAGGTAACAGTATCTGAGGCACATTTCCTCAGTTGTTGTTACAGATGTAAAAAACCTCCCCCTCTCCAACAAATGGAAGATGTGAACCGATGACCGTGAGCACATAGCCCCAGGCCTCCTGGAGCCTAAGGACTGATAATGTTTTGTTCTGTTTTGTTTTTAAATATTTATTTATTTGGACGTTCAGGGTCTTAGTTGCGGCATGTGGATCTAGTTCCCTGATCAGGGATCGAACCTGGCCCCCCTGCATTGGGAGCACGGAGTCTTAACCACTGGACCAGCGGGGAAGTCCCAAGACTGATAGTGTTAACCCCTGTGACACCACCCTGCTACCTTACCATCAGCTAATCAGAGAATTGTGCACAAGCTGATCACAGCCCCTGCCACACCCCTCCCTCACCTGGCTTTTCAAAGTGCTTCGGGAGACTCAAGACGGAGGAGCTATATGTATACGTATAGCTGATTCACTTTGTTATACAGCAGAAACTAACACAACCTTGTAAAGCAATTATACTCCAATAAAGGTGTTAAAATAAAGAACACCAATCCCATCCATGAGGGCTCCTCGCCCAAGACCTAATCACCTCCCAAGGCCTCACCTCCTAAAGCATGACGTTGAGTGTTAGGATTCCAACATATGAATTTTGCGGACAGGAACGTTCTCACCACAGCAGCCACCTTTGAATGCTGTTGTTGTCAACCACAGAATAAGAGAGTTGGACTATATCTAAGCTCCAACAGTTTGGGTCTTTGAAAGTAATGATAAGAGTTTACAGCTCAATTTTAGTGTCAGAAATCTTTGTGACTTGCTAAATCATAAACTGACCTGTGATGAGAGTATGCTGGCTAACTGAAAGACGGCTTTTGTTTGCTTGGATTAGAAGTACATCCTCTTGGTGTGGTAACTGCATCTATCATGTGTGGCTCAGAATTCTGGCTGGCGTAGGCCAGCTGGGAAACTAAGTGAGTTATTACTTATTTTGGTCTGACAGGTAGAGTCTTTCAAAGCATGGGGCCCACCAGCAGGGTGATTCACGGGCAATCTCAGTGGCACCAGAGTTGGTCCCCACAGGGGACCCCAAAGTTGCTTCCAGTGCCAAGGTGCTCAGACTGCGGGGTCACAGGTATTTATTTGCATTTGAGGAGTGAGGGGCTCAGAGACACAGCAAATATTCCCTGAGGACAAGGGCCTTGCACAACTGGTCAGGCATGAAGAGTGAGGGCCATTACCTTTGCCAGCCCTACCCAAGCCCACACTGCCCTCCTGTATCCTGGCTACCCAGCCCCACCAGGGCCACACCACATGCCAAACCACCTGACATCTGAACTGTCGCTCTACAACCCTCCACGTCCCATCCCCAGGGGCTCAAACGCTAATGCTCCAGGCTCATCAGTGTTCAAGAGTGTTCAGCGCCAGTCAGTGAACGAGGGCTTCGGGAGAGGTAATGTCTTTCCCTAAAGAAGTAGCTCTGACCAAAATGAGCAAATAAACACAGTCCTTTCCACGAGTACCAACCGTAAGCCTCAAGCGAATGGCCCAAATGCAATGCATCCTAATTTAAGTGTGAGCCACCACATGACAACCAACTCTCCATCACGGGGTGATGAACCCCACGTTGGCCTCCCGCTTGCTGTCCATGAGGTCGAAGGGCGTGTGCTTTAGCAGCCGGACGGGAGGAGAAGGTGGCCACCTTTTGGGTGGCATGTGATACCTCACTTTTTTCCAGAACTTGGTCTTTGCACACTGTGACTGCTCTGTGAAGTCCCCACTCCACTGGATGGCCCCATGCTTCTGTTTGATGTACTGAATGGACTCTGGCAAGGTTGTATAGTCCTTGACCTTCTCCAGTTCAATCAGAATGACCTTTATCCCATCCTGGATGAGAACATTGTAGACTGCGATTTGTTCTTCTGACATGTTCCTTAATAGGTCAAGGCTCAGCGCTTCGGGAACTATGATGATGATCAGTCTTCTGCACAGCTTAATATTTTCATCAGTGACATCGACCACAGCTGGAAATAAAGAAAGAAGATGCAGGACATCTCATGATGAAAAGAGCCACAGACCATGCACTACTCAGAACAAGGATCTTATCATGTCTAACTTTGTATCTCCAAACTCAGCTAAAGGTTTGGTATATATTAGAGGATAAATACTTTTTAAAAAGCAACAGACTTTTAAAGGATAGGACACATGTAGTTAGCTCAAATGTTGTACTAATCTTTATTTGTGTTTTCCTCTTGTGCTTCATAGCTATTTAAATGACCAGGGCTTAAAAGACTAACTTGAAACCACATAACATATCCTAATGATTTCTTGGGAAGGGGAGGGGAAAGTTCTTGAAATATCCAACTACGGATAAAACTTGGTCTTTTTTCAAAACAAAGGCCAAGTTTTATATCCTCCTTATGCTTAGGATATAAGAATAGACTGTAACCACCCCAAGAGCACTTCCTTCTTCTCTTTGGTTTATTTTAATATTTCTAGTGCCTACAACATTACCTGGCACATAGCAGATGCTCAATAAATATTTGTTGAAGAAGTGAATGAATGAATAAATATTGATATGCTTATGAAATGAGAGCTCTTCTGCAGGTTTATAACAAGCACTGGATCACATTTTCATTTCCTCATGGAGGATGATTTCGTAACTTGAAAAGATGTGATAAGCTATGGATAGGAGCAGCCTACAAATCCAAAGTTCTTAGAAACCTTTTAAAATGACCCAGAACAGGCCACTAGGTAGTAATCTTGGTTTCCTGGTGATATTTCAAATATGAGCTGTTTACTGTATCGCTGTCTAAGAAAGAGAAGGTATAGGATAAGAGGGATGTTTTCATCTGTTGAGTATCTGATATGTGCTAAGCTCCATACTGGTCCCTACTCAGGTTTTACCTCATTTAATTCTCTCAACTGAGTCAGGGAAGCATTCTCAACCCCATTTGACAGATGGGACAACTGAGGTTCAGTGATGTTAACTGCATTTCCCAAAGCTACTCTCCTATTAAAAGGGGGAAATAAATAACTTCTATTTTATTTAGGTAGGGCAGGGCTGGAGAGAGTTGAAGTTTATAAAACCAGCCTTAAACATGAGCTCTTTTACAAATTCAACTTGACAGAAAATACTCAGCGGTTAGTCTCAAGGGTGCGACAGCAAATGACCAGTTGTCCCTTTTTCGTCTCTTGGCCAAGGCTGTGTATGTCATCATCCAGCGGTTCATACAAATGGGTCAACCACATCCTTACCCAAAGTGAAAGTCACATGATTTCAACCAGGAATCCCCGTTATCCTGTTGTAGGGATGAGCCTAATGAGAGAAGAGAGCCTGGTCTTACCTCCTCAGCTCTGGGGCTGTGGGCAGGGGAGTGAAAGGCTCCCTGTGGTTCTGTGGGAAAGGCAAGCATAGCTCCTTCTGTTTGTAAAGTCAAAAAGAGAGAGGTTCCTTTCCTTTTTTTTTTTTGGCTGCATTGCAGCATGCGGGATATTAGTTCCCCGACCAGGGATCAAACCTGTGCCCTCTGCCGTGGAAGCACGTAGTCCTAACCACTGGACCAGCAGGGAATTTCAGTTCCTTTCTATTTTATTCATTTCTTATTTTTATACCTCATTTAAAACATACCTTGTCCAGGAAAGTCATCCCTGCCAAATATAAATAACTTGTATCCACACTGCCTCTCCAGCACCTCGGGGAGAATCTTCAGCACCAGAGTGTCCACATCATGGCTGTGGCTTTCTCTTTGAGGCTTGGGGTACAAGACGTATGCATCATACAGCTTCCCATCTGAAAAGGAAATGGGACAAGCTCGTGAAATTATTCCTACCAAATTATGTGCACAAAGTGAACATCTGAGTTGCTCTCATGGTGTCTTTTTCCTTGGGTTCAATGACTTCCGGGTGCCTCGTTGGCTGACTCATTGCCAAGCACTGCATCTCATTCTTTCAACACTTTAAATTTTCACTCCAATCTCTTCTTTCAGGCATGGTTGTTTGAGGATAAGTTGAATGTAATTCATCTTTGTTTCTCTAGAGGTAAGGTGTCTTTTTCCCCTGGCTTCATTCAGAATTTTTTATTCTGTAGTTTGAAAATGATATGCCTAGGTGTAGTTTCGTTTGTTTGTCTTTGGTATTTATCCTAATTGGAGTGCTCTGAGCTTCCTGGATCTGTGGTTTGGTATCTGACATGAATTTGGAGAAATTCTCAGTAATTAGTGTTTGAAATATTTCTGTTCCTCTCTTTCTTCTCCTACTGGTATTCCCATTACATGTATGTTACACTCTTTGTAGTTGTCTCACAGTCATTGGATATTTTGTTCTGTTTTTTTATTTTTTCCCGTCTTTGCTTTTCAGTTTTGGAGGTTTCTACTGAGGTATCCTCAAGCCCAGAGATTCTTTTCTTAGCAGTGTCTGGTCTAGTAATAAGCCCATCAGAAGCATTCTTCATTTTTGTTTGTTTTCTGCTAGCATTTCTTTTTGGTTATTTCTTACTATTCCCATCTGTTTACATTGCCCATCTGTTCTTGCATGCTGTCTACTTTATCCTTTAGAGTCCTAAGCATAGTAATCATAGTTGTTTTAAATTCACAGTATGATAATTCCAACATCCCCACCATATCTAGTTCTAATGCTTGCTCTGTCTCTTCAAATTGTGGGGGGGTTTTTTGTCCTCTAATAGGCCTTATAGTTTTTCTTGATAGCTGGATGTGATCTACCAGGTAAAAGGAATTGCTCTAAGTAGGTCTTTAGCAACATGTGGTGAGGAATGGAAAGAGGGGAAGTATTCTCTAGTCCTATGATTAGATCTCAGTCTTTTAGTGAGCCTATGCCTCTGGACTATGAAATTCACAAATGTTTCTCAGTGTTTTCTCCGCCCTTAGGTTGGGCAGGATGGCTAGAGAGGGCTGGAGTTTGTTATTTCCCTTTGCTCAGGCCAGTCAGGCCCCTGATAAAACCCCAGCAGGTTAGGCTCTCATTAACTAGTGTATCCCGAGGGCAGTCCTTGTTAAGAACAGAATGCTCTGGTGTCTTTTCCCCTCTCCCTCTCCCCTTTCCCCTCTCCCTGCTGGAAGCACATAAAGGAATTTTTCTCTGATATTTACCATCAGAGCTTGGTCAGGCTCCTGGAAGTAAAACTCACAAAAGTGTGAGGGCCCCTTTATGATTGAGTCCCTGAAGAGGGTTCCCAGACCCAATTGCAATATGTGTGTGTGGAGGTTTCCCCACACCAACAAGCAATTCTTGGATGCCAGCAGGGTGTCTAAGAATTCAACTCCATTCTGACACTTTCTACCCAGAGATAGAATCAGATTGCACAGGGAAAGGGCTCAGTCCCACAAGATCACATTCCACTTCAGACGCCCAGTTGTTACCTGTGCGTCTGACCAAGGCGCTCCAAACTGGAGGTTCCAACGACTCCCCCCGACCCACCCCAATGTAAGCAGCTCCTTGAAGGAAGCAGCTCTTTGCAGGAGGCCCTTTTGTCCTGTCGCTCTAGCAAAGCTATATTTTAACTTAACCTTTACGCCAGGTGCCTCCATGCTTAACTAACCTCTGGCCAAAGCACACCTTTCGACTCTTTTGATCACACAAGGCCTCGCCTAACCTGTTGATTCTTTTCTTAGAAGTAGAAATGAAGAATAAATAATTAACAGATGACTACATCTCTTCCCCAGCTTCCCCTTCAGTAATCTCACAAGCAGACTGTGTGCACAAGATAGCGTCTAAAGAAAGATCATGAGGAGTCAACAAGCCTGCAAGCAGTGGGAGATGGTGAAGAATCTGACCCCCTTTCTCAGTGATTAACTGAGATTATTTCCCCTTTTCCCTTTAACACTTTCATGGCCACGCAGAATCTTTGGAGTTGGTTCTGGGACACCAGTTCTCCTTCTCCCCTGGTTGCCGGCCTCCTGAATAAAGCAACATTTCCTTTTCTACCCAACCCTTGTCTCTCGAGTATTGGCTTTCGAGCGAGTTTGGTAACACTAATTCAGGATACCAGGAGCGAGTCCAGGGTGTTACCTGTACTCCGGACCAATTGGCTATAAACCAGATTCCCACGACCCCCTCCTTGGGTTCGATTAATTTGCTAGAACAGACTCAGAGAAACATGTTACTTACTAGACCACTGACTTATTATATAAGGATTTTAAAGGGTATGAAATCAACAGCCAGATGAGGAGATGTACAGGGCAACGGATGGAGAAGGGGATAGAGCATCCACGCCCTCTCTGGGGGGCACCACTCTCCCCAAACTCTACCTGCTCACCAGCCCAGAAGTTCTCCAGAGCCTGTCCTTCCAGGTTTTATGGAGGCTTCATTACACAGGCTCGATTGGTTAAATGAGGAGAAGGAAGCTTCACAAAGCTCATCCCTGATTCATCCTGTGCAGCTGTGTCAGATGGTAGTTTCCAAAAATAGCCCCAGCAGTATTTCCAGTCCCATATGTTCTCTCTGCACTTTGCCACACCCCACAGAGAGGCAGAATCTGTTTCGCCTTCCTTAGAATTGGGTAAGACTCTGCGGCTGCCTTGACAAGTGAACAAGGTAGAATTGATACTAGAAATTCAGAGTCTGAGTCATCAAAAAAATAATGGCTTCTACCTAGCTCTGCTGTTCTTGAAACACTAGTCCTTGGAAGCCGTCGCATGCTGTGAGGAAGCCCAGTGTAGTAGCCCCCATTGAGCGATTACTTGGAGAGGAGCCCAGGCCACCAGTCAACAGCCCAAATCAGCTGCTTGTCTTCCAGCTGAAGCCCCAGGCATCACGGGGCTGAGAAAGGCCACCTCCGCTTTGCCCGTCCGCACCCCTGACCCACAGAATCTATAAGCAAAATAAGTGGTGGTTTTATGCCGTAAAGTTTTGAGGTAATTTGATTCCCAGCCACAGTAACTGGGCCGGGATTGGGGAAATAACAATGAATAGCAACAAATAACAATGAGGGGGACCACTCCCCGCAACTGTCTACATCATCAAGAAAATTACAGAGACACAGACCTACTAGTGAGTTTCCTAAGGAAAGTGGGCCCTGCTCTCTCTGTGGAATGGTGGGGAAACAGGGCACCCAGGTTCTGGTGAAGTCCCTTTCATTTTCTAAGGAGATTCATCCCTACTTTTGATGTTAAAGCATCTGTGTACACCCTCATTGGCTGTTGGCAAAAATACAGTCATTTGTTTGCACAACTTAATGTTTATGAAAGTTGCCTAAAGATGATTTGATTCCCTACTTCTCTCAATACGATGTTGTTAAATTTTAAACCTGATCAAACTGGTCCCGTGGAAAAATCAGACGGAATCAATTTGACCTTCAGGTAAGCGCGCTAACTGAATTGCACGAGTTTTTGGCATTTTGCCCTAGCATGAAGACACTGGAGAAAAGGCACATTAAACAAGCTTTTACATTTACCATAGGAATTTTGTTGCAAGCAAAGCTCATTACATCACATGCTTTAAAAACAAGATCTCACTACAAAACAATTTTCCTGAGGAATTGGCCCAGAAAAAGCCATGTGCTCTCCTGAGCGAATGAAAAGTTTGTGTAAACAGCGCTGTGAACCTTGTCATGGCTTTGCCTTCACTTTTAAAGCAAGAGCATCTTTAAAAACCATCCAAGGTGGGTCATTAACTGTCCCCTGCCCTGCTTATGTTATCATTCTACCCTTTGTTCACTGTACCTGTTTTGTTTTTGTTTTTAATTTATTTTATTTTTGGCTGCGTTGGGTCTTCGTTGCTGCGCGCAGGCTTTTCTCTAGTTGCGGCGAGCGGGGGGTTACTCTTTGCTGTGGTGCGCGGGCTTCTCACTGCGGTGGCTTCTCTTGTTGCCAAGCATGGGCTCTAGGTACATGGGCTTCAGTAGCTGTGGCTCACGGGCTCAGTTGCTATGCGGCATGTGGGATCTTCCTGGACCAGGGCTCGAACCCATGTCCCCTGCATTGGCAGGAGGATTCCCAACCACTGAGCCACCAGGGAAGCCCTTGTTTTTGTTTTTAATCATCTGTTCTACAGGTGCATTCCCCACAAACCCATTTGGAATAAGGTGAGGCATAGACACATCTCTCACGTAGATTTGTGAACGAATCCTTAGATTCGTGTACACACATGCACACGTGGGATAAGAATTTTTAAACTCCCTCCTGTGAGTTAACAGACAATACACAGAGCTCCTGGACTTAGCCAGGCCTGTCCATGACTCAATAAAACTGTGAGTTATACACACCTCACTATTAATCACAGCTGCGGCTTGACGAATCTGGTTGGAATAAACAACTTATCACGAGAAGGACACATGTTCTCTCTCTCCCTCACTTGTATTTGCTGTCCATTACTCCACATGTTCTCAACTAACCAGAAAATATCCTCAAGGGACACAAAACTGGAAACAGCATCTGGGACTCATCTCAAGGTCTCATCACTAACTCACTGTTGAAGTCACACTCAAAGAGGACTCACAGTGCAGTTCTCAGAGCCTGAGCTGGAGGAAATTTAATCACCAAGCGTGCGTGTACTTTTCTGACTTAAAAGGAAGAAGACCGCTGGCTGACTGTAGGTTCCCATCTCCAAATCCTCAGCCCGCCGGTACCAAATCTGGGCAGCAGCCCAGTCTGAGCAGAGGGTGGGGCTCCCTGAGTCAATCAACTGTCCAGCTTCCCCTGCTCAGGGGGAGGCACAATTCCTTTTTTCTCTTCCTGCTACACTTGACCTCACTCGTGGTGGTTTCACCACACACTCGGCATTCACGCTCCGGGGATCCCGGTAGGTCAGGGAGGGAGTTCCGGGGACAACACTGAACCCACGCAGTCCCCTGTCAGTCAACAAACGAAGCATCTCTGTGTCAGAAAAGACAAGCAGCCGTGCTGCCCTGAGGTGTCTTCTCACACAGATGCAGGAGGACCACAGGCAGAGGTGGGCTTACGCAGAGTAGGCGCTACAGGGGCCAGGGCCCAGCTCAGCGCCCGCAACGCTGAAAGAGCTTCAGGCTGCATTGGACATGCAACGCCGATTTCCACAAGTGAATTGTGCCGTCAAAGAAACAAAAACAAAACCAGAGTCTGGTTCCTTCCAGGTTGCTCAAGGGCCGCCAATTCTGAATTCTGAAATTTCACTTAAACTCCAAGTTAGGATACTTACGGTTTATCAAACATGTGGGCAGACACGTGGTTTTATATGCCAACCAGGCACTCAGTATGACTACCACCCTTCTGTGTAATAGGGATTCCTAAAACGCGCTGGGACCCGCCCCACCTCCTTGAGTTCCCAGCAACACTGCAAGTCTATGGACTTGAAAGGGACGCGTTTGTGCATCTCCGTGCAGGAAAGCCGCACGGACCTCTCTCAGCCATGTGTGACTTTTTTATCCAGTTAGGACACGTTAAAGCAGACGCATTACTTTTGTGTGAGGCCTTGACTGATCACATCTATTCTGAGATACAAAGAAAATAGCACAGAGTTAAAAGCACAGTGATGGGGGGCTTCCCTGGTGGCGCAGTGGTGGAGAGTCCGCCTGCCGATGCAGGGGACGCAGGTTCGTGCCCCGGTCCGGGAAGATCCCACATGCCGCGGAGCGGCTGGGCCAGTGAGCCATGGCCGCTGAGCCTGTGCGTCCGGAGCCTGTGCTCCGTAACGGGAGAGGCCATAGCAGTGAGAGGCCCGCGTACCGCAAAAAAAAAAAAAAAAAAAAAAAAAAAAGCAGCACAGTGATGGGAAATGCCGGATCCTCAGATTCGGGACCACACGGGCACTTCTCCGGTGACTAGTGCCGGCAGGACGCGGCTCCCCACGCCAAAGTGAACCCCCTGGCAGAGCAGCAGGGGCAGGTTGCCTGGACCTTCAGACGTGGGAGACCCCTGCACCCCAGGACCCTCAGTGCTTTCCTGAGCTTCAACTCTGCTATTCCTACAGGACTCTGTGAGGCAGGCTCTGATCATGGTTCCCTCCCCTCCTCTCCCCTCCCCTCCCCTTCCCTTCCCTCCCCTCCCCTTCCCTTCCCTCCCCTCCCCTTCCCTCCCCTCCCCTCCTCTTCCCTTCCTCCCTCCCTCCCTCCTTTCCACCTATACCTAAGAAAGAGAAGAGAATTAAATACCTAAATCACACAGGGAGTAAGTGGAGAACTCAAATTCAAACCCAGGTCTGTCTCTCTCCAAACCTGAAAGTTGGAGATAAATCTTTTTGGGCCCCCAGCCCAGGCCCAGGCCCAGAAGGAGCTGCAAACACAGGCAACTCCTTGCTCTCTGTGACATAAATTCTGCATGCACGTGTGCTGTGTTGAAAACGTACCGTGGACAGAGCCCACGCTGCTCCAAGAGAAATTTTTGTCTTTTGCCTACACCAGTGGACGTGAGAACCTTCCTAAAACAGTTGCACTGGGAGCCAGAAGACGATCTGCCAGGTCACTCCTAGCTTGCAAGCCTTACGCGATTGTACAGTGCTGGTGGCTACGGGCAAATCCTTTCTCTAAAGTACGAGAAGCCCCAGGGAGATGCTCTCCTCTAAAGTTGCCGACAACACGAAAGGCAAGCTAGTAAAGATGGTCAAGTATATTTACAACCGTTATGCGGACGAGCAGATTCCAGGACGATGCACGTTTCAATGGCTACTCACCTTCTATGGGCCCTGCAGAATGCAAGGCACTTCGATACCAAAGTACAACGTCGATCTTAAAAACGTTGTAGATACACACTGCAGACACCGCCACGCTGGTCAAAACAAGAAGCCCTCCTATCAAGTAAGCGCGAAAATCTGGAACTACAAATGACAGCAAAAAAAAAAAAAAAAAAAAAACCCCAATAAATAATAAAATAATAATACTACAAAGAGTCAATTATACACTTAACTTACACAAGTCCCATTACATACGCCAAATGGGTATTAGATGGCAGAGAGGGGAACACTTAATTATTCCTTTACAGTTAAGTAATAGGTATGGGGGGGTAGAATAATTTGACCTTGACCTTGAATTTGGGGAAGAAAATGTGCTCTTGGGAATCTGGAGAGGGAAATTCTGCAGACCCCCAGCTCCAGACGGTGGATGTGGCATGGCTCTGACCGCAGGAAGACTGCTCACCTATCAAAGCACACATGGCCAGGTCCTCCTTACTCAACACTAGACTCTCCGTAGGTGGAGCCTGAGAACCTTTACTGGGGAAGTTCCCCAGGTGGTTCTGTTGCATGTTCTTGATTATACTACTGTTATAACCGCCTTCCCAGTTACTCAAACTTGAGCAGCAGGACCCCTGTCATAAATAAAGAACCTTCAGTTGCCTCCCTTGGAAGCCATCTCCGTGGCTTCATAAGACTGGCCGAGAGCCAGACTCCCACCTCATCCCCTCTGGGCCAGCAGAGGCCAGGCTGGGCCCCTGTCTGCAAGACATGGTCTCAGGAAGGGCGTTTACACCCTGCTCTCTTTTGTGAGCACATTGCCAAGCAATTAAAGCAAAAGCAGTGGGCAAGAGATGACCAAGGAGAAGAACCAGTTTCTCTGCGACTCCAAGTCCCCTCAAAGCATGCTCCTACCTATCTGAAAAGAGGGACAGCACAGCTTTCTGCCTCACCACAGCCCAGAGCGCTGCTGTCAAAGAAGGAGGCTCTAGGAAGGAGAGAACTAGAAAAGAGGAAGTGGGAAAGCGGAAGAGAAATCCTCCCCATTCTTAGAATCCACCGCACATCCACCACTTCCTTCATTGGCCCCCTCCCTGGTCCTCCGGTCCCCACTGGAAAGTGCGTGTGTGTAGGAGGGTGGGCGGGAGGGGGGAGGGGAGCTTACTAAAGAGCTGATCACAACCTGCCCTAGGCCACACCACGTTGCAAACATTTTGCAAAGAAATCTCTATGCGTGCTTGTATGTCTTCAAATACATGGCATAATAAAGCACAATAACTGAAAGCACACTCTGTGTCCCCCAAATTAATCCATTGATTAAGTCGCAGCATAGCCAAGTGGATCTGCTCTGCACGCTGATGCCCATTTGGTCCTGACCGTGTGTTTGACCCTCTAGCTTCTATCTGTTGGACGGAATCACCTCCTCCCCACTGCCACCTCCCACTTCCATGCTTTTTACCAGCTCTTGGAGCAACGGTGCCACCTCTCCCCTCGGGAAGACCTGTGTCTGGGGACCTTTACTGTACACATCGGGGATCTTGGCATTACAAATGGTCATGATAAAAAGACCATGGCCACAATATTCATGAGATTCAAAAAGCCTCTGGTAAGTAAACAGGAGCGTTGGCCTGAAATTCTTGGGTTGATCATTCGCTGCATTCAGGAGTGTCGACACCCTCTGCTCTATAATTGAGCTAAAAGACAATGAAATTCCAACCAGGAAGTTAACGAATAAGTTCAAAGGAAGTATTGGCTTTGAAACGGAAATAAATGGAAAACTCTCTGTTGAGACATCAGGTGTCCTATTGAAGGCCCTATTTAAGGGGGTATTTACCTCTTGGGTCCACATGGCTACCACCAGCCTCAAACTGAGATGGCAGCTGAGAACAAGTGATTAAAGGAAATTCATAGACGAGCACACCCAACCCAGACAACTCTCTAGAGAGCCTGCTTCCGATAATCCAAATAGGATTCACATCTGAAGGTGTCTTCAACAAAAATCAGGAAGTCCAATGGAGAAGTTGTAACCTTACTTCAGGTCCCAAGGAAACCAACAAGAGGCTTGGATTTTTTTTTTTTTTTTTGCGGTACGCGGGCCTCTCACTGTTGTGGCCTCTCCCGTTGAGGAGCACAGGCTCCGGACGCGCAGGCTCAGCGGCCATGGCTCACGGGCCCAGCCGCTCTGAGGCATGTGGGATCTTCCCGGACTGGGGCACGAACCCGGGTCCCCTGCATCAGCAGGCGGACTCTCAACCACTGCGCCACCAGGGAAGCCCAAGAGGCTTGGATTTAAGAGGGTTTGTTCCTAAGAATTTAGGGAAAACAAAACAGAGTGCACATGTCCAAATATACATTGCATGTGAGATATGAAATAAGTGTTGATAGGAACAAAGATGAATTTAGTAAGCGTAGGTTTCCTAACTAACCTAAAACAAAGGAGATTAAGGACATGTCCCCTCTCCTGTACGATCAGCAGGTGTTAATTGATAACATCATTAGTTGCTCTGAGCCTGGACTTTGCCTCAGAATCCTTCTGAACACAGTGCTTCCACGTGGTTATTACCTATAAGGCAGTATTGACATAGAAATTGACACTGGTCTTCCTCAGTCTAGGTTGGGGCAGACTTCAGTTATAACCACTTCAGGTCTTGTGCAATTTTCAAGGCTTCCCACAATCAGGTTCCCCTCTTTTCTCTGGTGTGGACCCTGAGGCACTCGCTCCAGCAATTTTACTCCTAATGATGTATCACAAAGGAATGCTTCTTCATAAGCACCAGGACCAACACACAAGAATTTCCATAGCATCATGATTTGTTAACAGTCCCAAACTGGAAACAACTCAAATGACCACATAGTTACAGTAGAATGGATACACTGTAACCTAGTTATTCAACGGAACAGGATTCAGCACTGAAAATGAATGAACTTCTGCTACACGCTACATCACCGTTGCCTCAGTGAACCCTGTAAACCTAAGAAGAGAAGCAACACATCAAAGAAAACCTACTATGTAACTCTCTTTATAGAAAGTTCAAAATCTGTCCAGTAAGCAGTTGGAAATGCAGAGGTGCCACATGGGAAGGGAAAATGTCATTGGAGATGTGGAATTTGTTTCACACACACAGGGATGACCGTTGAAACCATGAGGAAAAGGGATAATATCAGAGAGGAGTGTATAGAAAGAGTGGCTCTGAGGATAGAATCACCCAGATGTACCATAGAGGGAGATGGGATGCACATGACTGATTGGGGGAAAGTGATCCCAAACGACTTTCTATGACCTTTCCCGATACATTTAAGAATTGAAAGTTTTTCTCGAGATTATGATTTCATCCTCCACTATTTACTCTCTGGTTCCATCACCTCCAATGGATAATCAACACACTCTGTACAGTGTTAAGTGCACAATCTGTGTACGCACATGGAATTGGAAGCCTTCCTGCTCCAATATCAGAATTCAGCCTCTACAGATAATTTTACAAAGTTACATGATAAAAATATACGTTAGCACTTTATTTTTACATCACATGGTTTATAATAAACAACCTAAAAGCTGAAAATCACAAGTACATGATTATAAAAGTTGAGCAAGTGGGTTTAATAAAGGAATACTTCTGTTTTTTAGAGGTCTGATGCCTAAAATCTCAATGCATATTAATAGGGAGCTTTCTAATGACACTGGAGTGAAGCCACAGCCTGACCCCAAGAACATGATCAGACAGGGTATCAGCTTTTATCTAGATTTCATATTGAGTTTCCCTATTTAATACCACTCTGCTGCCTCACACCAAACATTTAAAGTCACTCCTCTTTCATTTGTGTTTCCTTGCCATCCCCTGTAACACTGAGCAGACTGCATCCCACTAGAGTATTACCTGGGAGTTTTAGTACAACGTAAGCTGCAGACACTCCAGCATGGCATGTGAACGGGCGGCCATAATCTTCCATTTTCACTTCTAAGAAGGTTATGTTCACTGTGTAAAACATGTGTCCTTGAGAAACAGTGTAGTTTCTATGAAAGAAGAGCCAGTCATTAATATGTACATGAGTTGTATTTAACCAACATATTTTATAACCTTTTGTCTGGAGAATAAAGTTCGTTCCTGGAGAACACTTGGGGCCATCATTTCACCCTAAATACACCCTGCTGGCTCAATGAGGTGACGGATTGTGTAACACCAAATTTGCATTTTCTTCTGGACGGCGATGCAGAAGTGTAGTCCTTTTAATTAGAGACACCATCCTCAGCCCAAAGGGGCCTTCCCCTATCCCTCTCCACTCATCCTAACCTACCTCCACTGCAAAGCCCAACACAAGTTCTTCTGCCTTTTGGCTTCATCAGTCTCGTTTCATACCACTCCACTTAAACCACCATAAATTGGGTTTACGCCACTCCGTTAGCTAACGATCATGCATCGTCTCTCCCAAGAATCCCCATGTTGTGGCCATTTTGCTATTTAAGCCTTGAAGGCCCATGGCCTTCCTAAATAGGGATGAGACTCATTGAAAGGAGTAGCGGAGAGAAACCGATCTTGCTGCTTGAAGCCATACTTTGTTGTTTTGCCTCCTCTCTCTATGATCCAAGCAGGATTAATAACATGAGCATCTTCTCTGAACCAGAGGCTTGACCCCACCGTACTGAAAAGGGCTTTGAAAGCTACAACCAAAAGGAGTGAGGGGAGAGACAGTGAAATCCACCTCAAATAAAGCAGTACCCTCACCAAAATCATTTAGATGGAGAAATTCTTGCTAGGTTTTAGGGAAGCCAGAAAAGCAAAACACCTACTCGATTCCTTCTTGAATTCGTTTAGATTCCTTGTAGTAAACATCGACCAATGTATTATTGACCTTCCAGCAGCGCGGGTTTGTGTTACCCCATGCGTCTGTTATATTGCAGTCCACGATGAGGGTGGAGCCTGTGCAAGCAAATTCGTAAACACACAATGAAAACACTACCAAAGTGACCTGCTTAACAAAGGCACCTTGCTTCTGAGCCTTGAATATATTTCAATGACCAAAAATGTCCCCCTGAGGTCAATGTTCATCTACTGTACATTATTCTCTCCCTGGATGGAGAGAACAAGGACACATGATCTTCCAGGATGCCTATTGTACAGAGACAGGAATAAGCTGTCAAACGTCACCAGCTTGAGACCAATTTCCCCACAATATCGGGGCACACATACTGCTTCTACTCTCAGTAAACTTAGCAAAGTTTACAAAGTATTTCACACATGTATTCTCATTCAGTCTTCTTATCTTTCAGACACTCCTACAAGGCAGAAAAGGGGCAGAGCTATTATCCCCATCTTATAGATGAGAACACTGAGGTTCAGACAGATCAAGTGCTTTGCCCAAGGTCACACCTTAGAGGAAGGAACGAGATGTGACTCTGGTTTCCTAATTCCGAATCCAGTGATATTTCTACTTTAGCATTTGTGGCCCCTACCCTTTCCCTCTTCTCTTTATCCTGCCTCCACACGCATTCAAAAATCATATTAAATAAATTTACATTTCATCTTATTTTGACCCCAAAGCCTAATAAATTCGATCTATTTACTACATGTAAAAAAATTACTGTACTTCTAACAGTCTACTTTAAGTTTCTTTACTCTAGGTGGTATTTTTTTTTAATTTGTAAAATATAACACAGTTATGGTAAAAAGTATAGAGTATAAGTGTAAAGTTACTGAATTATTAAAAATCAAATATTCATATCACCTTCACCTCATCAAGAAAATACTATATTGCCAAAACGCCAGAAGCCGCCCACTTGCTGTCCTTATTTTATATTTTATCACTTCCTACTCATGCCTGAACCCTGGCATCCAATGATCGATGTTTAGTTGGTGATGCTCACCCATGCTGTTGCATGACACCGATACTGTCACCATAGTCCATACAGACAAAGGACCATACTAGTTCTTTTTTTTTTTTTTTTACATCTTTATTGGAGTATAATTGCTTTACACTGTTCTGTTAGTTTCTGCTGCATAACAAAGTGAATCAGCTATATGTATACATATAAACCCATATCCCCTCCCTCTTGCATCTCCCTCCCTTCCACCCTCCCTATCCCACCCCTCTAGGTGGTCACAAAGCACCGAGCTGATCTCCCTGTGCTATGCGGCTGCTTCCCAGTAGCTATCTAGTTTACATTTTGTAGTTTATATATGTCCATGCCACTCTCACTTCTTCCCAGCTAACCCTTCCCCCTCCCTGTGTCCTCAAGTCCATTCTCTATATCGGCATCTTTATTCCTGTCCTGCCCCTAGGTTCTTCAGAACCATTTTTGTTTTGGATTCCGTATATATGTGTTAGCACACCGTATTTGTTTTTCTTTATCTGACTTACTTCACTCTGTATGACAGACTCTAGGTCCATCTACCTCACTACAAATAACTTAATTTCATTTCTTTTTATGCCTGAGTAATATTTCATTGTGTATATGTGCCACATCTTCTTTATCCATTCATCTGTCGATGGACACTTAGGTGGCTTCCATGTCCTGGCTATTGTAAATGCAGCGAACATTTGGTGCATGTATCTTTTAGAATTATGGTTTTCTCAGGGTATATGCCCAGTAGTGGGATTGCTGGGTCATATGGTAGTTCCATTTTTAGTTTTCTAAGGAACCTCCATACTGTTCTTCATAGTGGCTATATCAATTTACATTCCCACCAACAGTGCAGGAGGTTTCCCTTTTCTCCACACCCTCTCCAGCATTTATTGTTTGTAGAATTTTTGTTGATGGCCATTCTGACCGGTGTGAGGTGATACCTCATTGTGGTTTTCATTTGCCTTTCTCTAATGATTAGTGATGTTGAGCATCCTTTCATGTGATTGTTGACAATCTGCATATCTTCTTTGGAGAAATGTCTGTTTAGGTCTTCTGTCCATTTTTGTATTGGGTTGTTTGATTTTTTGATATTGAGCTGCATGAGCTCCTTGTATATTTTGGAGATTAATCCTTTGTCAATTGCTTTGTTTGCAAATATTTTCTCCCATTTTGAGGGTTGTCATTTCATCTTGTTTATGGTTCCCTTTGCTGTGCAAACCTTTTAAATTTCATTAGGTCCCATTTATTATTATTATTTTTTTAATTTCCATTACTCTAGGGGGAAGGTGAAAAAGGATCTTGCTGTGATTTACATCATAGAATGTTCTGCCCATGTTTTCCTCTAAGAGTTTGATAGTGTCTGGCCTTACATTTAGGTCTTTAATCCATTTTGAGTTTATTTTTGTGTATGGTGTTAGGAAGTATTCTAATTTCATTCTTTTACATGTAGCCGTCCAGTTTTCCCAGCACCACTTATTGAAGAGGCTGTCTTTTCTCCATTGTATATTCTTGCCTCCTTTGACAAAGATAAGGTAACCATATGTGTGTGGGTTTATCTCTAGGCATTCTATCTTGTACCATTGATCTATATTTCTATTTTTGGGCCAGTACCATACTGTCTTGATTACTGTAGCTTTATAGTATAGTCTGAAGTCAGGGAGCCTGATTCCTCCCACTCCGTTTTTCTTTCTCAAGATCGCTTTGGCTATTTGGGTTCTCTTTGTTTTCATACAAACTGTGAAAAAATTTTTTTTCTAGTTCCGTGAAAAATGCCATTGGTAGTTTGAGAGGGATTACACTAAATCTGTAGATTGCTTAGGGTAATACAGTCATTTTCACAATATTAATTCTTCCAATCCAAGAACACGGTATATCTCTCCTTCTGTTTGTATTGTCTTTAATTTTTTTCATCAGTGTTGTAGTTTTCTGCATACAGATCTTTTGTCTCCTTAGCTAGGTTTATTCCTGGGTATTTTATGCTTTTTGTTGAAGTGGTGATTGGGAGTGTTTCCTTAATTTCTCTTTAAGATTTTTCATTTTTAGTGTATAGGAATGCAAGAGATTTCTGTGCATTAATTTTTTATCCTGCAACTTTACCAAATTCATTGATTAGCTCTAGTAGTTTTCTGGTAGCATCTTTAGGATTCTCTATGTATAGTATCATGTCATCTGCAAACAGTGACAGTTTTACTTCTTCTTTTCCAATCTGTATTCCTTTTATTTCTTTTTCTTCTCTGATTGCTGTGGCTAAAACTTCCAAAACTATGTTGAATAATAGTGGTGAGAGTGGACATCCTTGTCTTGTTCCTGATCTTAGAGAAAATGCTTTCAGTTTTTCACCATTGAGAACAATGTTGGCTGTGGGTTTGTCATATATGGCCTTTATTATGTTGAGGTAGGTTCCCTCTATGTCCACTTTCTGGAGAGTTTTTATCATAAATGGGTGTTGAATTTTGTCATAAGCTTTTTCTGCAACTGTTGAGATTATCACATGGTTTTTATCCTTCAATTTGTTAATATGGTGTATCACATTGATTGATTTGCATATATTGCAAATCCTTGCATTCCTGGGATAAACCACACTTGGCCATGGTGTATGATACTTTTAATGTGCTGTTGGATTCTGTTTGCTTGTATTTTATTGAGGATTTTTGCATCTATGTTCATCAGTAATATTGGCCTGTAGTTTTCTTTTTTGTGACATCTTTGTCTGATTTTGTTATCAGGGTGATGGTGGCCTCGTAGAATGAGTTTGGGAGTGTTTCTTCCTCTGCAATTTTTTGGAAGAGTTTGAGAAGAATGGGTGTTAGCTCTTCTCTAAATGTTTGATAGAATTCCCTGTGAAGCCATCTGGTCCTGGGTTTTGTTTGTTGGAAGATTTTTAATCACAGTTTCAATTTCAGTGCTTGTGATTGGTCTGTTCATTTTTTCTATTTCTTCCTGGTTCAGTCTTGGAATGTTGTACTTTTCTAAGAATTTGTCCATTTCTTCCAGGTTGTCCCTTTTATTAACATATAGTTGCTTGTAGTAGTCGCTCATGATCCTTTGTATTTCTTCAGTGTCAGATGTTACTATTTTTTCATTTCTAATGCTATTGATTTCAATCTTCTCCCTTTTTTCTTGATGAGTCTGGGTAATGGTTTATCAATTTTGTTTATATTCTCAAAGAACCAGCTTTTAGTTTTATTGATGTTTGTTATTGTTTTCTTCATTTCTTTTCATTTATTTCTGATCTGATCTTTATGATTTCTTTCATTCTGCTAACCTTGGGTATTTTTTGTTCTTCTTTCTCTAATTGCTTTAGATGTAAGGTTAGGTTGTTTATTTGAGATCTTTTCTTGTTTCTTGAGGTAGGATTGTAGTGCTATAAACTTCCCTCTTAGAACTGCTTTTGCTGCATCCCATAGGTTTTCTGTCGTCATGTTTTCACTGTCATTTTTTTCTAGGTATTTTTTGATGTCCTCTTTGATTTCTTCAGTGATCCCTTAGTTATTTAGTAGTGTCTAGTTTAGCCTCCATGTGTTTGTATTTTTTACAGTTTTTTCCCTGTAATTGATAACTAGTCTCATAGCATTGCCATCGGAAAAGATATTTAATAGTATTTCAATTTGCTTAAGTTTACGAAGGCTTGATTTGGGACCCAAGATATGATGTATCCTGAAGAATGTGCCATGAGCAACTGAGAAGAAAGTGTATTCTGTTGTTTTTGGATGGAAGGTCCTATAAATACCAATTAAGTCCATCTGGTCTAATGTGCATTAAAGTTGTGTTTCCTTATTTATTTTCATTTTGGATGATCTGTCCATTGGGGTGTTAAAGTCCCCTACTATTATTGTGTTACTGTCAATTTCCCCTTTTATGTCTGTTAGCATTTGTCTTCTGTATTGAGGTGCTCCTATGTTGGGTGCATAAATATTTACAATTGTTATATATTTTTCTTGGATTGATCCCTTGATCATTATGTAATGTCCTTCTTTGTCTCTTGTAATAGTCTTTATTTTAAAGCCTATTTTTTCTTATATGAGTATTGCTACTTCATCTTTCTCTTGATTTCCATTTGCATGGAATACCTTTTTCCATCCCCTCACTTTCAGTCTGTATGTGTCCTTAGGTCTGAAGTTGGTCTCTTGTAGACAACATATATACAGGTCTTGTTTTTGTATCCATGCAGATAGTCTGTGTCTTTTGGTTGGAGCATATAAGCCATTTACATTTAAGGTAAGTATTTATATGTATTTTCCTATGACGATTTTCTTAATTGTTTTGGGTTTGTTTTTGTAGGTCTTTTCCTTCTCTGTGTTTCCCTCCTAGAGAAGTTCCTTTACCATTTGTTGTAAAGCTGGTTTGGTGGTGCTGAATTCTCTTAACTTTTGCTTGTCTGTAAAGGTTTTTATTTCTCCACTGAATCTGAATGAGATCCTTGCTGGGTAATCTTGGTTGTAGATTTTCCCCTTTTATCACTTTAAATGTGTCCTGCCACCCCCTTCTGGCTTGCAGAGTCCTGCTGAAAGATCAGCTATTAACCTTATGGGGATTCCCTTGTATGTTATTTGTTGCTTTTCCCTTGCTGCTTTTAATATTTTTTCTTTGTATATAATATTTGATAGTTTGATTAATATGTGTCTTGGCATGTTTCTCCTTGGGTTTATCCTGTATGGGATTCTCTGTGCTTCCTGGACTTGATTGACTATTTCTTTCCCATATTAGGGAAGTTTTCAATAATCTCTTCAAATATTTTCTCAGACCCTTTCTTTTTCTCTTCTTCTGGGACCCTTATAATTCGAATGTTGGTGTATTTAATGTTGGCCCAGAGGTCTCTGAGACTGTCCTCAATTCTTTTTTCTTTATTCAGCTCTGCAGAAGTTATTTCCACTATTCTGTCTTCCAGGTCACTTATCCGTTCTTCTGCCTTAGTTATTCTTCTATTGATTCCTTCTATTTTTAATTTCATTTGTTGTGTTGTTCATCATTACTTGTTTGCTCTTTAGTTCTTCTAATTCCTTATTAAACATTTCTTGTATGTTCTCCATTCTATTTCTGAGATTTTGGATCATCTTTACTATCATTACTCTGAATTCTTTTTCTGGTAGACTGCTTATTTCCTCTTCATATATTGGTCTGGTGGGTTTTTACCTTGCTCCTTCATCTGTTGCATATTTCTCTGTCTTCTCATTTTGCTTAACTTACTGTGTTTGGGGTCTCCTTTTCACAGCCTGCAGGTTCGTGGCTCCTCTTGTTTCTGGTGGGTTAGATTGGTTCAGTGGCTTGTGTAGGCTTCCTTGTGGGGGGGTTTGGTGTCTGTGTTCTAGTGGGTGGGCTGAATCTTCTCTTTCTGGTGGGCAGAGCCGTGTCCAGTGGTGTGTTTTGGGTGGTCTGTGAATTTAGTATGACTTTCGGCAGCCTGTCTGCTAATGGGTGGGGTTATGTTCCTGTCTTGCTAGTTGTTTGGCATGGGATGTCCAGCACCGGGGCTTGCTGGCCATTGGATGGAGCTTGTTTTTAGTGTTGAGACAGATCTCTGGGAGAGCTCTCACCAATTAATATTACATGGGGCCAGGTGGTCTCTGGTTGTCCAACATCCTGGACACGGCTCTCCCACCTCGGAGGTCCAGGGCCGACACCCAGCCGGAGCACCAAACCCTGCTAGCCACACAGCACAGAATAAAAGGAAGGTTAAAAAAAAAAAGAACAGACAGAACCCCAAAACAAATGATAAAAGCAAAACTAAACAGGCAAAATCACAGAAACATACATACACACACACACACTCACAAAAAGAAAAAAAAAACCCCAAACAGACAGAACCCCAAGACAAACAGTAAGAGCAAAACTAAACAGACAAAATCACACAAGGAAACATACACACAGACACTCAGAAAAAGAGAAAAAAAAAAAAGGAAGAGAGCAACCAAACCAATAAACAAACCCACAGATGAAAACAAACACTAAAAACTAAACTAAGATAAACATAAAACCAAAAACAAATCAAATGCAGAAAGCAAACCTGAGTCCACAGTTGCCCCCAATGTCCTCCGCCTCAATTTTGGGAACACTCGTTGTCTATTCAGGTATTCCACACATGCAGGGTTTACCAAGCTGATTGTGGGGATTTAGTCCACTGCTTCTGAGGCTGCACGGTGAGATTTCCTTTCTCTTCTTTGTTCACACAGCTCCTGGGGTTCAGCTTTGGTTTTGGCCCCGCCTCTGCATGTAAGTCACCTTCAGGCATCTGTTCCCCACCCAGACAGGACAGGATTAAAGCAGTGGCTGATTAGGGCTCTCTTGCTCACTCAGGCCGGGGAGAGGGTGGGGTATGGTAGTCACAAATGGGATGCTGGGAGTGCCTGCAGTGGCAGAGGGCAGTGTGATGTTGCAACAGCCTGAGGTGCACCGTGTGTTCTCCTGGGGAAGTTGACCCTGGATCACAGGAGCCTGGCAGTGGTGTGCTGCATAGGTTCCTTTGAGGGTGTGGGTAGTGACCTGTGCTTGCACACGGGACTCTTGATGGCAGTGGTGGCAGAGGTAGCAGTCTGTGCCCACCTCTGACATCCAAGATGATAGCTGTGGCTCGTGCTCATCTCTGGAGCTCCCTTAGGCAGTGCTTTGCAGTGTCTGCAGTCTCACGGAGTAGGAAGCCCTTCTCCTCATGCACTCCGAAACAATGGTCTCTTGCCTCTCCGGTAGGTCCAGACTTTTTCCCGGGCTCCCTCCCGGCTAGCCGTGGTGCACTAACCCCCTGCAGGCTGTGTTCACGCCGCCAACCCCAGTCCTCTCCCTGTGCTCCAACCGAAGCCTGAGCCTCAGGTCCCAGCCCCGCCCACCCCGGCTGGTGAGCAGACAAGCCTCTTAGGCTGGTGAGTGCTGGTCGGCACCGATCCTCTGTACGGGAATCTCTCCACTTTGCCCTCCACACCCCTGTTGCTGTGCTCTCCTCTGTGGCTCCAAAGCTCCCCACCCCATCCCTGCCAGTGAGGGGGCTTCCTAGTGTGTGGAAACTTTTCCTCCCTCACAGCTCCCTCCCAGATGTGCAGGTCCCATCCCTATTCTTTTGTCTCTTCTTTTTCTTTTTTCTTTTGCCCTACCCATGTATGTGGGGATTTTCTTGCCTTTTTGGAAGTCTGAGGTCTTCTGCCAGCGTTCAGTAGGTGTTCTGTAGGAGTTGTTCCACACATAGATGTATTTTTGATGTGTTTGTGGGGAGGAAGGTGATCTCCACATCTCACGCTGCCACCATCTTGAAGGTCTCCAACATACTAGTTCTTATTCATTTCTCTTACTGTTGCTACAAACGCACTGGCATGGTTTCTATTATTTACCTCCTATGCCTATGGCCTATTTGAACTCTCTTCTCTTCTGCATGTCTCCCAGGTCACATGTGTATATACACCCGTGTACATGATGAGTATACACCCGTGTATATGATGAGAATACAGAATTATCTACCAGTAAAATTGGGAGATCATAGATTATGCCTAGCTCCAACTTGAAATGACATGCCAAGCTGTTTTCTAATAGTTGTACCACCTGACACTTCCACCAGCAGTGTGAGAGTTCCTGTTACTGCACAGACACCATGATGCCTGGGCTTGTCAGTCTATTTACTTTAGTCATCTTTATGTATGTGTCCTGATATCACCTCGCGAACTTAAGTTACATCTCCCTAGATTGCACCTGATCGAGCACCTTTTTAACCTTTTTATTGGCTGTGTTGATATCCTCTCCTTGAGCTGTCGGTCCAAGCGGTTTGTCTGTCCTCCTACCGGGTGGCCTTCTTCTCATTATTTTGGAGGAGCTTGGGCTAGACCCTGCATACAAGACCTTTGCTCACTTATTTCAAGTATCTTCTTCTACTCTGTGGCTTGTCTTTCCACTCTCTGAATAAATAGAAGTTCTTATTTCTAATGTAGCCTCATTACCAATTTTTTCCTTCAATACTAGTAATTTGTATGGTCTTCGTTTTTTTAATCTTTCCTTACCCCAAATCATAAAGGTATTTTTCTAGAAATGTGTGGTTTTGACTTTCATATTTAGGTCTACAATTCATCTGAAATTATTTTTATAAAAGGCACGAGAAAGGGGGAAAGTTTTGCCTTATTCTATATTACATCTAATTGTCTAGGACCATTTATTGACAAGACTGCACTTTCCCTATTCCTCTGTAGTGTCAGCTTTGTCAAAACCAAGTGCTTTGCATGAATGGATCTATTTCTGGGCCTTCAATTCTGTTCTATTGTCGATCCTCATACCAGGACTAGAGTGTCTAAATTACCATAGCTTTTTAGCAAATCTTGAAATCTGGTGTCACTCATCCTCCCATTCAGTTCTTCTTCATTGAAAGAGTCTTAACTATTATTCAATCTTTGAGTTTTCATACCAATGTTATAATCAATATATCAAATTCTGCAAAAACCAAAATCTGTTAAGATTTTGACTGTCTTCTTCCTCAAAACAAAGAAAGAGCATTCAATAATTCAGTCTTGACTGTGTTGTTTCTATAGGTTTTTAAAAATAGATTTTTAAAAATCAGATTAAGGACATTCCCTTCTATTCTTAATAAAAGAGTTGTTTTTTTAAAATAATGAATTCCTAGTTCAAGTTTTCTAAATGACTTTTTTGTATCTATAAGGTAAGTGTATTATTTTTCTCCTTTAGTTTGTTTATGCAAAATAAAAGAGTGAATTATCTAATATGAAACAACCTTGTATTGCTCTGTATAACCCCAATTTAGTCTTTTATGCATGTTGTTAAAATTAATTTGCTTACATTTTTCATCTGTGTTTATGAATGAGAGTTGGCCTGAAATTTTCCTTTGTAATAATGTCCTGGACTTCCCAGGTAGTGCAGTAGTTGAGAATCCACCTGCCAATGCAGGGGACACAGGTTCGATCCCTGGTCCAGGAAGATCCCACATGCCACAGAGAAACTAAGCCCATGCACCACAACTACTGAGCCTGTGTTCTACAGCCCGTGAGCCACAACTACAGAGCCTGTGCACTACAACTACTGAACTCTGCACACCTAGAGCTCGTGCTCCACAACTAGAGAAGCCACCGCAGTAAGAAGCCCATGCACCACTGTGAAGAGTAGCCCCAGCTCGCCGCAACTAGAGAAAGCCTGTGCACAGCAATGAAGACCCAATGCAACCAAATATAAATTTTAAAAAAATTAATAATGCCCTTGTTGGGTTTGGGTGTCAAGGTTTTCCTGACCTTATAAAATGAGATAAGGACTATTTCCTCTTTTACTTCTCCCTGAAACAATTTGTTGAAAATTGATGTTATCTCTTTATTAAATGTTTTGTAGAATTCACCAGTAAAACCAACTGAATCTGGAATTTTGTTTGTGGGAAGATTTTAAATTTATTTAATAGTTATATGATTATCTTCCTCTCTCATGGCTTATATTTTCTTTCTAATTAAACACAATGGCTAGAATTTTCAAAGACAGGAGAGGGCAACAACGTTAATTAAGAGAGTTAATAACAGGTATGTTTATCCTTTCTAGGTGTTTATGAAATCCACTAGGGTATTCACATGGTGAGTGATATGTAGACAACTATCTTTTATTATGGGCAGCATTATTTCTTTGAAAATTCAGAAGAACTAAAGAACTCTCCTTGAAACTTGTGGGTCCAGAGCCTTTTAAGTACTGAGTAGATTTCATCTCCTTTCCATGTGTTGCTTTGTAAGCTTTCTCATTTCTGTCTTTAATGTTTGAGTTTCTCTGCATTGGGGGGATTAGATTTGCTGGAGGTTCCTCTATCTTCTTTTTCTATTCCACCCCACCCCCGCCCCAACCCTTCTATCCCAGAACCAACTTTGGAATTTATCAATTCTATTTGTTGGTTGTTTTCCTTATGATAACTTTATAATTTTTTACGCCTATCTTTTTTATTTCCTTCCATGGAGTTGTTTAGTTGCTCTTTTTTATAGAGTTAAATGGTTAGATGATGGATTTTAATGTTTTCTACACTTATTATTAATCATAATGATATTTAAAGATACACGCTTGTTTAGAACTCACCATTGGTCACATTCCATTTGATATGTTCTCTCTGCCATTATTTTCTAAATATTCTGTACCAATGGCTTTGGCTTAATCTAACCAAGAAAGTAAATACTTAGAAGCTAAATTTATTGTTGCTTATTTTTTTTAATTAGTGGATTTATTTTTTGTTGGGTTTATCATTGTTTTGACTTTAGCTGTAAATTTCTAGATTACCTACATGGGGATTATACCACGTGGTCTGTATAATTTCCTTTTTTGGGTCTCTGAGTTTCTCATAGATGTTTATGAGTGCTATCCATTAAATACATTATTCTTAATGTATTACTAGAGTATTTTAGATCCTTATTTGACTAGCAAATTTGTCAAAGTCAGAGCATGTTAAAATCTCCCACTATAACTGAAACTATTGTACTGTCTTGTTGTATTGTCCTTGTATCTCTGAGAGTTTAGCTTTATATATTTTATTTTGATGCATGGCTATTTGACACATAAACATTTTTATTTGGGGAAGGATAATTTTTATTAGTATAAAATGATTCAATTTGTCATTTAATTTTTTGCATTGAAAGATATATTATCAGATTGAAAGATTAATGTTGCGAATCTGATTTCTTTGTATTGCTATTGTATGCAAATCTTATGCATATCTTGCTTATGCACTGATTTTTAACCTTCTAGGACATGTATTTTTAGATCTGTGTATTTTGAGGAGAGCATATAATTGGATTTTAATATTTGACTCAACCTGAACATCTGCCTTTTTTTTTTTAAATTTTTTTATTTTTTGGTTGCATTGGCTCTTTGTTGCTGCACGCGGGCTTTCTCTAGTTGCAGCGAGTGGGGGCTACTTTTCGTTGTGGTGCACGGGCTTCTCATTGCAGTGACTTCTCTTGTGGAGCATGGGCTCTAGGTGGGTGGGCTTCAGTAGTTGTACACAGTGGGCTCAGCAGTTGTGGCTCACAGGCTCTAGAGCTCAGGCTCAGTAGATGTGGCACATGGGCTTAGTTGCCCCATGGCATGTGGGATCTTCCCAGACCATGGATTGAACCTGTGTCCCCTGCATTGGCAGGAGGATTCTTAACCACTGCACCACCAGGGAAGTCCCGAGCATCTGTCTTTTAATAAAAACTTTGTTTAATTTATTTTTTCTTTAGAAGGTACTCAACACATTTTTACCTTACTAGTGATTACCTTTAAATTTTAAAAAATTATTTGAGTCCCTTTTTCTCCACTTAGATCACAAACTGAGGCAGTGTTTATTGATCCCTGCCTATGTAAAATAAGGAAAATAACATGATAACTTCCCCTACTCCTTTCATATCTTTCCTAGTGTGAGATAATATAACCCAGGACTCTTGATCAACATTACTTAATAGTAGTTTGATATTACATATCATGTCTTTCAGGAAGGATTTGTCTTTGCGTGAACAGATTTACAGTAATCTTTCAGACGCATAGTGATTGCAGCCAGACCTTTCATAGCACAACCTCCCCAGGCTTCTGCTCTGTGATTTTTTATTTTGATACCTCTCCTGATGAACTCAGGTATATCCAAAGCTGGAAACTGGATACACCTGTGTGGGATTTGTCTTCCTTCCTGAAATTCAAAAACATTCACAAGGATGTGTGGACTTACTGATTCCTGCCCTTAGGATTTCAGTGGCTTCAATAAGTTTACTCACCAAGTTTTACTTCAATTGAATTATTTTTTGGATAAATGATCTTAGGGATTCTTCTTCCATTTCCCACTTTTTCTGCTAAGAAATCATACCCACATGAAATTGTATTAGAAACATTCCCAACTACTTGAATGCAGTAATAACATAAAGAAAACCTGGTACTGAGCAGACCTTCAATAAACATTGGTCAAGAAAAAACAATACCCATGATGTGACAAAGTATCTCTCCATAAGTGCATAGTTTTCAACCAGAAATAATTGAATTGCTAAGGGGAAAATCTAAAAGCTGGGCTACCAAGAGAGTTCACATCATCATTATATATTTGACATAAATATAAACTGATGAGATTGTGTAATAACTTCTCATTGCCTAGTCATTCAGTACACGTCTTAAGCACTGGTGATAAGCAAAGCTCTGGCCTGGGTCCTAGACAGAAAGAAACAGTGACCCTAATGGTCTGCCCTCAGTTCCACTCCTCCATCCTCCAGCCCTGCTATTCCATATTCTTCGCAGACCTTCCTTATTCTTCAGCTTTTTCATCCCTCCCCCCCACTTTATAACTGCCTTCCTTGTATTGACTCCCCACCCCTTTGTCTTTCTCCACACCTTCCCTCCCCCATTTGTCTACCAATATTTAGCAATCACCCTCTGGATCCCACATTTCTCCTCTCCATTTGGGGTGCGAGGTGAAAAAGTTATAAGAGGGAAGCTATAAAAATGCAAAACCATATGTCCTTTGTGGTGGCAATAAGAGTTGCACATTCTACAAACTATTCAAATTCAGTACAGTAAGTCCTCTGCATACAAACCTTCAAGCTGTGAACTTTCAAAGATGCTAACTTGCGTTTGCGTGTCCACATAAGTTAGTTCATGTGTCTGGCATACACTGTCACATGTGTGCAACCTCTACAAGTGGTTGTGCTTTTGTGTACTTTACTGTACAGTACTGTGTAAAGTAGAGTATCTTTATTTCAAGCCCGGGATGTCCAGAAGCAAGTGTAAAAGCAGCGGTGATGTAGCTGGTACTTTCCTGTTCACTCGATGCCAGCCCCTGTATGCCAGCTCTCGTACTGTACAACTGTACTTTTCAAGGTACTGTACTGTAAGATTAAAAGTGTTTTCTTTATTTTGTGTGTTTGTTTTTTACGTATTATTTTTGTGAAAATTATTATAAACCTATTACAGTACAGTACTATATAGCCGCTTGTGTTAGTTGGGTACCTAAGCTAACTTTGTTGGACCTACAAACATGCTCTTGGGATGGAACTTGTTCTTATGTGGGGGACTTACTGTATGTCCCAAACAGAAGTCATCACCAGCCAGTTAATATACCATCTCCCACTCAATCACACACATAGAAAATCTAGATGTCATTCTAAGTAACAGCTTTCCTCCCACCCTCTTCATATGATCATCACCCAGCCAAACTAATTTTACCTCTTAGCATTTCTCAGTCTGTGCCTCTTTCTTTACACCTAAACCCTAGTTTCTACTCTCTACTCTTTCCCTAGGCACTCTCATTCACATCCACCTCTTCAATTATCGTCTAAAGTTCAATGACTTTGCAAGGTGTAACTCTAAGCTCCAGACCCATATAGGCCATGACCTACTTGACGTCTCAAGTCACCAAGTACTCAGCTCACCCATGACCAAACTCATGATCTCACTCTTAAATCCAGTTTTCCTCCAGAGTTATCTTTTTTCCTTGAATCGTATCACCATCCAAAAGGCCTAGCTTCCTGGATCTTGCCATATCTCTCACCCCACATTCAATCTGACACCAAGACCTGTGGATTTTACCTCCTAGAATGCCTGGAGTCCATCCACCTGTGCCTAGCTGATGTCTCACCTGCATTTCTGCACCTGTCTCCTAACTGCCATTCTTACCTATAGGGATCGTTCTGTGCACAGTGGCCACAGTGAGCTCTCAGAAACATGTTACACCATGCTACTCTCCTGCTCTCAACTGCTCTGGCTGCTTCCCATTGTTCTTAGGAGAAAATCCATGCTTCCCACACTGGACTGAATGTTCCTACCTAACGTTGGCCCCTGACTGCTTCTCCAACCTCTTTGCCTACTGTGATCTCCCTTATTCAGCATCATCCCACCAACCTACCTACTTCCCATCCTTCAGACAACCATGGTCTGACTTGTTGTAGGGCCTTCACTTTGGCTGCCCCCTCAGTCTAGAAAAAACCTCACTCGTTTCAGCAGTTAATGCTTCCTGACCATCAGCATCACTATTATTGGGAAGCTTTCCCTGACCCACTTCCTTCTCAACAGATCCTTGTCTGTTTGATATCACATTTTCCTTTCTGCTCAGACTCCAAAGCTCCATCCAGGCAGCGGTCATGGCTGTTTGCCTCACCATCATGTTCTCCCTGCCCAGCACAGGACCTGACCTTGATGGGCACTCAGTAAAGGGTCACTAAATTACTGCCTGAAGAATCTCCTACCACTTCCAGCGAAGTTCAGATGGTTACATCCAGATGTTGCAGCAGCCTCCTAAGTGGTCTCCAGGCCTCAAGACCTCCTTCAACTCCTTTTCAAACCATCTTAGGACTGATCTCATCCATCACAAATGCAGCCTCATGGCTCTGCATTTACACTCATCCAAGGGCTCTTCAGGGCTTCATGGTAAAACCTGCGTATAATCAGACCCCTTGACCTTTCCCCTGTTTAACTCCATGACTACAGTTCCCACCACTCCTCAGCTCACAGCTTTTTATGCTCTAACAAAATTACTTTTAGATCCAACATAAACTATCATGGTAGACACTTCTATGCTTTGTCTTAGACACTTCTCTCTGCCCCTCCTCCCTCTTCTTTACTTCTGTAAACCCTGCTCGTCCTTCAAAATTCAGCTGAGAAGACATTTCCTCTTGGAAAGCTTCCAAGACCATTTATTTACTTGCCACCTATGCAGCTACTTCTGCTTTTTTTTTCCTGCTCCCCTGGACACTGTCTATAACACTCTCCTTACCACATAATGTTAAGATGACCCATTTACATTTCTAGCACCACTACAACCAGGCTGAGAGCTTCTCAAATACAAGAAAGAATTTTTTTAATTTTTTAATTATAGGTTTTAACAATTTTTGGCATATAGCAGATTATAAATAAACATTTATTGCAATGACATAAAATACAGATTATTGGACTCAATGATCTCTTAAGGTATTCTTCATTTTGCCTTTGAAATTCCATCTTATAAAGAATTCCCTCAGCCACCAACGTAAGACTAGAGCATAAGATCATTGAGGTATTCATGTCTGCCCTTTACTGAATACCTATACTTCGCCAGGCACCCTGGGTGCTACTCCATAGACATGATCTCATTTAATTTTCATGAATAAACCAATAATTTTAGTATTCCTTTTTTTCAGATGAGAAAACTAAACAGCCCATGCCCTTTTGCCCCACTCTTCCTACCCTCTGATTCTAATAATGACGTGTTTGAGGGACTGCTAACCCTCAGGAAAATCAAGATCGGGAATCCCTTCTGCCCAAAGCCAACCTCTCACGCAAAGCCAAGAGGCAGTCAAGGGGATGGGTAAGAGTGTACTTACTGATGTTCACAGAAATGCTATTTAAAACAGTGTGCTGCTGCTTTGCGTATGTGAGCATGGCTTGACACGCGTAGTTCCCTCCATCCTCTGTCGAGACATTCTTCACTAAAAGCTTCTTTCTCCGAGAAATAAATCGTTCTCCTTCAATCTCTTTACAGTCCTAAATTTTAAAAATATATTTTTCATTTCAAAGAGTATTTTGGGGTATCAGTTACATTCCTAGTTAGCACCATTCTATCAACCATGGGGAGACAAGAAACCTATGTGATCTCTAGACCTTAGGTAATTTACAATCTAATTGAAGACATATGTATATTTATATAAGATATGTACATATCTCCCCAGAAAACTGATAAAGAATATTCTACAGGTTACAGTGAGGGCTATAAATATGAGGTATACGGGGAGTTGAGAGGAGAGAGGCCTATGAAGGCTGGAAGGAGGACCTTATGGAGAAGGATTGGACCTGGTCCATAAAGGAGTCTGGTAGGAGGATGTGAACAAGCAGGAAGGTCCTCCACGTCTCTCAATGGACCACCGTCTAATGGCACCAAGCCCCTTTGCAAGACTGCAAGCCCAGGTGAATAAGGACTGCGTCCTCTGTGTTACAGGTCCAATCACACCTTCTCCACCTATCAGGGGTTGGACTTTGCCGAGGTCCAAAATAACTTCACCAACCTTCTATCTGGAGGCCTGAGCAATAGTCAAAGTACGTGGCAAGGTTAAGGGGAGCAGATATCACGTCACTTCTTAAGTCACCCAGGCTTCCACTGCATCAACAAAGAAACGGCCTCACACAAAACCACCTTGAAGGCTGGTTAGTCTCAGGAAGGCCTTTCTCATTGTTCTCCTCAGTTTCCACCCAGAGGGCAAGCCTCACCATTCATCTGTCCTGTCATAAGCTCACATTCTCATGTGAATCGTTTTTTCCATCTCAGAGGCCCACTCCTGAACTCTTTCTCAAACCTTTTCCCGTTTCTTCAGGAAGTGCCAATCTACAAAATAACATCTGGGATAATTGAGTCCATTTATTCACTCAAATATTTTTCTTGCTCTTTGCTAGCATTGTGAGAGGCCCTGGTCATGCAGGAATAAGATGCAGTCCCTCAGAGCTCACAATCCTTATAATAGAGAAGACAAACATACAACCCCTAATTATATAAAGACGTAATCGCTCAAGTTTTGAGCTCTATCCTCACTGAGTCAACCATGGTCAGAATTCACTCTCCACCACTGGAACAGTGTGAATGCTTCCATCGTGGAAGGTGAAACTCAATAATGCCAAAATGAACATTTGTTTATTTATTTATCATGTGAACAATAACTTTCTAGAAGTCTTATATTATTTTTTCTGTAAACACTCTATAGGGGAAACCAAATTATAATCAGATAATTGCTTACTGAGTAGAATGGGAATTACTAGTAAGAGTCAGATGCTGATAATATGAGTGATTGCCTTCTTTAGAATAGGGACAAACAAAAAGTGTGAGCGTTTGGATTATGGAAACCTCGTTCCTGGGTGGGGCTTGTGTGGGCGCAATCTCTGGGACTCTGTTTCTATGCTCTGATCTTGATCAGTCCCCTTTCTGATTGACTCATTCAAGACATACAAATATTTAATCATATTAAAGTTTACCCTGGACAGCTGAAGAGCCATTCTGTCCTTTTTCAGTAACTAGAACTGTCTCTATTGTAATCCGCTGCATTATTTTAGAGTTTTAATTCTCAGAACACTTTGATTTTTAGTTAAAAGTGAGCGGTGATATCTCACTAATAAGATTTTAATTAGTAATATTAGCAGCCAACATTTGAAAATTTTTGTCTTTCTAGCACCAAGAAGAACAATTCTGACCCAGCATGTACAATGGTTCACAGGTACAAAATAGACAAGAGCATCCTGGCTAAGCTGTAGTGGTCATAGGAGAGTGATGAAGATGAAACTGGTGAGGGAGTCAGGAGCCCAATCATAGAAAACCATGAAAAGGGGAGGAGCATCTGAAGCTGTCTGTGCAAGGGACCAAGGTGTGCATATTTGCCTTGGAGCACAATCTGTCTGGTTGCTGTGTGGGAAAGGATTAAAATGGGGGCAATCCTAACGACTAGGGAACAATTTAGGAAGTTATTTCCACACACTAAGGCTGAATAGAACATGAACTAAGGCAGTACACTGGGGATAACCAGAAGGGAACAAAAAACAGTGATTTTAAGCAGTTCTAATTCACAGCCTTAGTGACAAATTTGGACTATGGAGAGGGAACAGGACCGGTATGGTCCCAGCTTAGGGATGCAAAAGTGTCCTTAGATAGGAGATGGAATGCAAAGAAAATACAGAAGAATGATCAGATTTGAGGTTAAGATTAAAAAGTGGCTCTAGACATGGTGAATCTGGTGAGTTGTGTGATGGGAATGTCTACATGGAATGTATGTTAGGTTGTTGGATGAAGTATCTGGAGATGGGAGAAAGGAGAGTTTGGAGCCATCTGTGTGCGATGGTCCTATGAGCCTTCCACCTGAATGCAATCAAAGCAAGAACTGAAGATGACCATGGCTGAAACTGGGAACCCCTAAAATCTAAGACCCAAACCCAGAGAATGAGAACACAGTAATGATTACTAAGGAAAAGCCAGGGGGTGGGGAGATAAAGAATGAGTAAGTTTCAGAAGGGAGAGAAGATGAAGCTCTCAGCTCATGGGCACGTCCAGCAGCGATGGACACCACAAGAGATCAAAATCAGGATCAGGATTGGAAATGAATGTTAAATTTAGCAGCTGGGAAGCCAGTAGTAACTCAGCAACTATAGATCCAGTATGGTGATAGGGCAGAAACCATTGTATTGAGGAGTAATTTGGAATTGAAAAAAAAAAGGAGACATTCCTGTTTTTCCAAATGTGGATACTTCAGAGTCTATGAGCATGGATGTTCTAACACCTGAACTTTCTCCTCTGGAACACCTCCAATCTCAAGGACCACCTCTACTCCTATGAGTCTTCAATTCTCCCTGCCACAAGCCAGATTTTGTCATTATCCAGAACTACTCTGTCCCTAAATTCTTAAAAATAAAAATATACCATTCTGGGGGGAACCTTCCAGATGGTGGAGGAGTAAGACATGGAAATCACCTTCCTCCCCACAAATACATCAAAAATACACCCACATGTGGAACAACTCCTACAGAACAACTACTGAACGCTGGCAGAAGACCTCAGACTTCCAAAAAGGCAAGAAAATCCCCACATGCTTGGGTAGGGCAAAAGAGAAAAGAAAAAAAAGAGACAAAAGAATAGGGACGGGACCTGCCCCTTGGAGAGGGAGCTGTGAAGGAGGAAAAGTTTCCACACACTAGGAAGCCCCTTCACTGGTGGAGACGGGGGGTGGCGGGGGGGAAGCTTTGGAGCCACGGAGGAGAGTGCAGCAATAGGGGTGCAGAGGGCAAAGCAGAGAGATTCCTACACAGAGGACTGGTGCCAACCAGCACTCACCAGCCTGAGAGCCTTGTCTGTTCAGCCGCTGGGGTGGGTGGGGGCTGGGAGCTGAGGCTCTAGCTTCGGAGGTCAGATCCCAGGGAGAGGACTGGGGTTGGCTGCGTGGACACAGCCTAAAGGCGGCTAGTGCACCACAGCTAGCTGGGAGGGAGGCCAGGAAAAATTCTGGAACTGCCTAAGAGGTGAGAGACCATTGTTTTGGGGTGTTTGAGGAAAGGGGATTCCTTCCCCGCTGCCCACAGAAGGCAGAGCACTGCCTAAATGAGCTCCAGAGACGGGCGCAAGCCACGGCTATCAGCATGGACACCAGAGACGGACATGAGATGCTGAGGCTGCTCCTGCAGCCACCAAAAATCCTGTGTGCAAGCACAGGTCACTATCCACACCACCACCACCACCCTCCGCCCCGGGAGCCTGTGTAGCCTGCCACTGCCAGGGTTCCGTGATCCAGGGACAAGTACCCCAGGAGAACACATGGTGCGACTCAGGCTGTTGCAACGTTATGCTGGCCTCTGCCGCTGCAGGCTCGCCCCGCATTCCAATTATAACTACCTTACCCCTCCCTCCCCCCTGGTCTGAGTGAGCAAGAGCTCCCTAATCAGCTGCTGCTTTAACTCAGTCCTCTCTGGGCGGGAACAGATGCCTGAAGGTGACCTACACGCAGAGATGGGGCCAAGACCAAAGCTGTACCCTAGGAGCTGTGCGAACAAAGAAGAGAAAAGGAAATTTCCCTGTCCAGCCACAGGAGCAGCGGATTAAATCTCCACAATCAACTTGATGTACGCTGCATCTGTGGAACACCTGAATAGACAACGAATCATCCCAAAATCGAGGGAGTGGACTTTGGGAGCAACTGTAAACTTGAGTTTTACTATCTGTGACTGATTTGTTTCTGATTTTTATGTTTATCTTAGTTTAGTTTTTAGCCCTTGTTATCACTGGTGGACTTGTTTTATTGGTTTGGTGGCTCTCTCCTTTATTATTATTATTTTTTTTTAATATTTTTATTTAAATAATTTTTTCATTTATTTATTTTTTTCTTCCTTTTTGTCTCACTTTTCTTCTGAGCTGTGTGGCTGACAGGGTCCTGCTGCTCCAGCCTGGTGTCAGGCCTGAGCCGCTGTGGTGGGAATCCCCATAAGGTTAATAGCTGATCTTTCAGCAGAAACTCTACAAGCCAGAAGGGGGAGGCAGACATATTTAAAGTGATGAAACGGAAAAACTTACAACCGAGATTACTCTAACCAGCAAGAATCTCAATCAGATTTGATGGAGAAAACAAAACCTTTACAGACAAGCAAAAGTGAAGAGAATTCAACACCACCAAACCAGCTTTACAACAAATGCTAAAGGAACTTCTCTAGGCGGGAAACACAAGAGAAGGGAAAGACCTACAAAAACAAACCAAGAACAATTAAGAAAATGGTAATAAGAACACACACACTAATAATTACCTTAGGTGTAAATGGATTAAGTGCTCCAACCAAAAGACATACAGTCTGAATAGATACAAAAACAAGACCCATATATATCCTCTCTAAAAGAGACCCACTTCAGACCTAGGGACACATACAGACTGAAAGTGAGGGGATGGAAAAAGATATTCCATGCAAATGAAAATCAAAAGAAAGCTGGAGTAGGCAATTCTCGTATCAGACAAAATAGACTTTAAAATAAAGACTATTACAAGAGACAAATAAGGACACTACATAATGATCAAGGGATCAATACAAGAAGAAGATACAACAATTGTAAATATTTATGCACCCAACACAGAAACACCTCAATACATAAGACAAATGCTAACAGCCATAAAAGGGGAAGTCGACAGTAACACAAAAATAGTAGGGGACTTTAACACCTCACTTACACCAATGGACACATCATCCAAAATGAAAATAAATAAGGAAACACAGCTTTAAATGACACATTAAACAAGATGGACTTAATTGATATTTATAGGACCTTCCATCCAAAAACAACAGAATACACTTTCTTCTCCAGTGCTCATGGAACATTCTCCAGGATAGATCATATCTTGGGTCACAAATCAAGCTGTGGTAAATTTAAGAAAATTGAAATCGTATCAAGCATCTTTTCCGACCACAATGCTATGAGACTAGATATAAATTACAGGAAAAAAACTGTAAAAAATACAAACACATGGAGGCTAAACTAGACACTACTAAATAACTAAGAGATCACTGAAGAAATCAAAGAGGGAATCAAAAAATACCTAGAAACAAATGACAATGAAAACACGATGACCGAAAACCTATGGGATGTAGCAAAAGCAGTTCCAAAAGGGAAGTTTATAGCACTACAATCCTACCTCAAGAAACAAGAAAAATCTCAAATAAACAACCTAACCTTACACCTAAAGCAATCAGAGAAAGAAGAACAAAAAATACCCAAGGTTAGCAGAAGGAAAGAAATCATAAAGATCAGATCAGAAATAAATGAAAAAGAAATGAAGGAAACAGTTGCAAAGATCAATAAAACTAAAATCTGGTTCTTTGAGAAGATGAACAAAATTGATAAACTATTAGCCAGACTCATCAAGAAAAAAAGGGAGAAGACTCAAGTCAATAGAATTAGAAATGAAAAAGGACAGGTAACAACTGATACTACAGAAATACAAAGGATCATGAAAGATTACTACAAGCAACTATATGCTAGTAAAATGGACAACCTGGAAGAAATGGACAAATTCTTAGAAAAGCACAGCTTTCCGAGACTGAACTGGGAAGAAATAGAAAATATGAACAGACCAATCACAAGCACTAAAATTGAAACTGTGATTAAAAATCTTCCAACAAACAAAAGCTCTGGACCAGATGGCTTCACAGGAGAATTCTATCAAACATTTAGAGAAGAGCTAACACCTATCCTTCTCAAACTCTTCCAAAATACAGCAGAGGAAGGAACATACCCAAACTCATTCTATGAGACCACCATCACCCTGATACCAAAACCAGACAAAGATGTCACACACACACAAAAGAAAACCACAGGCCACTATCACTGATGAACATAGATGCAAAAATCCTCAACAAAATACTAGCACATTAAAAGGGTCATACACCATGATCAAGTGGGTTCTATCCCAGGAATACAAAGATTCTTCTATATATGCAAATCAATCAATGTGATACACCATATTAACAAACTGAAGGATAAAAATCATATGATCATCTCAGTAGATGCAGGAAAAATTTTTGACAAAATTCAACACCCATTTATAATAAAAACTCTCCAGAAAGTAGGCATAGAGGGAACCTATCTCAGTATAATAAAGGCCATATATGACAAACCCACAGCCAACATCGTTCTCAATGGTGAAAAACTGAAACCATTTCCTCTAAGGTCAGGAACAAGACAAGGTTGCCGACTCTCACCACTATTATTCAACAGAGTTTTGGAAGTTTTAGTCACAGCAATCAGAGAAGAAAAAGAAATAAAAGGAATCCAAATCAAAAAAGAAGTACAACTGTCACTGTTTGCAGATGACATGATACTATACATAGAGAATCCTAAAGATGCTACCAGAAAACTACTAGAGCTAATCAATGAATTTGGTAAAGTTGCAGGATACAAAATTAATGCACAGAAATCTCTTGCATTCCTATACACTAATGATGAAAAATCTTAAAGAGAAATGTAGGAAACACTCCCACTTACCACTGCAACAAAAAGAATAGAATACCTAGGAATAAACCTACCTAAGGAGACAAAAGACCTGTTTGCAGAAACTATAAGACACTGATGAAAGAAATTAAAGATGATACAGACAGATGGAGAAATATACCATGTTCTTGGATTGGAAGAATGACCATTGTGAAAATGACTATACTACCCAAAGCAACCTACAGATTCAGTGCAATCCCTACCAAACTACCAATGGCATTTTTCACAGAACTGGAACAAAAAATTTCACAATTTGTATGGAAACACAAAAGACCCCGAATAGCCAAAGCAATCTTGAGAAAGAAAAATGGAGCTGGAGGAATCAGGCTTCCTGGCTTCAGACTATACTACAAAGCTACAGTAATCAAGACAGTATGGTACTGGCACAAAAACAGAAATATAGATCAATGGAACAGGATAGAAAACCCAGATATAAACCCATGCACATATGGTTACCTTATCTTTGTCAAAGGAGGCAAGAATATACAATGGAGTAAAGACAGCCTCTTCAATAAGTGATGCTGGGAAAACTCGACAGCTACATGTAAAAGAAAGATATTAGAACACTTCCTAATGCTGTATACAAAAATAAATCATATGCCATCACGGCGAGGAGGAGATTATCAACAGAACCAAAAAGTATATAAGAATACACCTGTGAAATGCACCCTGTCTATGTGATAGATTTGTATTAATCTGCAGGTTCATCAGTATCTCTGGGACAGTGACAGATGAAAAGGAGACATCAGTCAGGGCCAAGTGCCTGAGGAAGAAGTACATGGGGTTGTGGAAGCAAGAGTCCAGCCTGATGAGCAGAGGATGAGCATGTTCTCCAGCACCGTGGTCAGGTACATGCCCAGGAACAGGGCAAAGAACACGCCCTGCTGCTCTGGAAGGGTGGGGAGCCCCAGGAGGAGGAACTCGGACACACTGCTGTGGTTCTCCCTCCTCATGCCGTTCTTATCTCTGCTGGGAATGAATAGAAACTGGAAATGTCAGGAACTCAGACATACTGAGCATAGCAACTACCATATGGTCACATACTTTCTCCAAGTCGCTGTGTCACTGTATAGACAAATCTCACTGCATTGCACTCACACGTTGGTGCCTCATCCAGTCTGGTGAGAACAGTGAAATGTGATTTGTCTGAACACTGACACGGTCACTTGGAGACATCATTCAAACATCAATGGAAGAAACATCAATCAAACTCTTCAGCTGAAATCAGGAAGACCTCATTCTTTTTTTAATAGAGTGAAGACACTACGATAGACCTTAGGGGGAGAGTAATAAATAATACACAGTCCCTTCCGTGGCTTTATAGCCAGACAGCTCATGTGTATGTGTCTGTCTTGCACACACAAACACACACACACACCACTGAAAGCATTATTGGGAAAGTAATGTACCATGTACAGAATAAGTGCTGAACACATAAACTCACTTCTTATCATTAGAATGACAAGAAGGAAGGAAGGAAGGGAGGAAGAGAGGAGAAAAGGGAACATTATGGCAATCCCTCAGAAACTTAAACATAGAATTACCATATGATCCAGAAATTTCACTTCTGATAATATATCCAAAAGAACTGAAAGCAGGGGCCAAAGAGATATTTGTACATCCATGTTTAAAGCAGCATTATTCACAAGAGCCGAATGATGGTAACAATCTGTGTCCATTGAAAAATGAATGGATAAACAAAATGTGGTCTGTACATACAATGGAATATTATCCAGCCTTAAAAAGGAAAGAAATCCTGACACATGCTACAACACGGATGAACCTTGAAGCCATTATGCTAAGTAGAATCAGCCAGTCACAAAAGTGTAAATACTGTAAGATTCCACTTATATGAGATTCCTAGAATAGTCAAATTCCTAGAGACAAAAAATAGAATGGTGGTTGCCCGGGGCTTGGGGGTGGGGAGGAAAATGAGGCGTTATTGTTCAGTGGGTACAGAGTTTCCATCTGGGAAGATAAAAAAGTTCTGGTTGTACAGCAAGGTGAATGTACTTAATACCACAGAGCTGTACACTGAAAAATCATTGAAATGCTAAATTTTATGTTATACATATTTTAGCACAATAAAACATTGTTAATTTAGAAAAAATATACCATTCTGATGATAATTTCTTATTATTCCACCTGTTTCTTTCTTTTATTTTAACTAAGTAATAATATCTAGTATTTATTTATTAAGTAATTACTATGTACCCACACTGAACTAAGGGCTTAGTGGATAGATTATTTCAATTACTCTTCCAAACAATTCTATGAGGCCATGTCTCCCAGACTGGATTTGTTTCGAAAAAAAAAAAATTCTAGCTCTTTTAAGCAGAAAAGGATTTAAAACAGAACCTTAGGCGCTGAAGCACAATGCAGAACGAGTTCGCATGATAGCTGCTTCCTCCACCACCATCCTGATGGTGGGAATCGAGACTTTGAGATATACCACCTGCAAGTCAGGGACCGGGACTTGCCACTTACACAACTGCAGCAAGTGAAGTCCCAGCACGTTTGCTGGAGCCACAACAACAATAAGTCAGAAGACATGCCTACTGCTTCTCAGCTCCCACGAAGCTGGAGACTGGGCCCCGGAACACTGTGGCAGAAAGCCCACATCCAGTAGAAAAGCAGATCACCATACTCACTTCAGCTTTTCAGTGAAGCCAGCTGGAGAAACTGTACCACATCCAGAACCTTAGCTATAGGTTAGGAAAACGTAGGGTGTGGTTCTGGGTGCTTTGTTCTTATTTTTTTATCAATAGCCTTGCAACCTCTATAATATGAAGAGCCTCCCCGTGGATGGGGAGCCTGTACCCACCACATCCATCATGTGATATGGTGAACTTTCTAGCTATCCAGCCCATTTTTCCATCTTAACCTGGATCAGTCCTTGGACCCCTCTAACTTCTCCTAATCACCAGTATCCTTCAGGCATCATTTCCTTTCCTGTCCCACCTAGACTCACGTGGCCATCACTTGAATGATCTCCTTTTAAGTCCTCAAGTCAAGGATTAAGGAAACCCTTCATCCTTCCAGTGTATTTATCCAGAGAAACCCCATGCTGAGTTCATCCTGCCATCCCTCTCCTACACCCCTACAACCGGATGAGCACGACAGGAGCTAAACACACAAACATAAACAAATCCATGGTCCTCACCGTAGAAAGTCTTTGCATCTCCTTCAACTCTCTCTCCCACCTGCTCGCCTGTCTGCTCTTTCACACTCTCCACATCACATCTCCTTCCACTTGACAGGGACAATCAGGGGCAGCAGGAATGAGCTCCCTCCCCCTGCTCACCCTCCCCTTCCCCCCCATTCTATCCCCGTTCTACTTCACATGCTCTCTTGATGATCCCCGCTTCCTAACTCAATTTCTGAAATAGCCTAACGATCAACGTGGCACCATACTCAAGCCCTTCCAGCTGATTCACCACATGAGGATTTCACTGAAAGCATGCCCATCGACAGGTGAATGAATAAAGAAGACGTGGTACATATATACAATGGAATGCTACTCAGCCATTAAAAAATGTCATTTGTAGCAAATGGATGGACCTAGAGATTATCATGCCGAGTGAAGTAAATCAGACAGAGAAAGACAAATATTGTATGCTATCATTTATATGTGGAATCTAAAACATGATACAACCAAACTTATTTACAAAACAGAAAGAGACTCACAGACATAGAAAACAAACTTATGGTTACCAAAGGGGAAAGAGGGGTGGGGAGGTGGGGGGAGGGATGAATTAGGAGTTTGGGACTAGCGGATACAAACGATCATATATAAAAGAGATACACAATGTCCTACTGTAGAGCACAGGGAACCATATTCAATATTCTGTAATAAACCATAATGGGAAAGAAAAAAATTAGCATAAAATAAAATACACGATAAGGGCATTCATTGACACTTTCCTTGTGAGAGGGGAAAACAGAAACAAGCTAAATGAATGTGAAATACATAACAGAGAGGACTGACAAAGGCAAAAATTGGTGCTTTGAAAGGAGTAATAGAACTGACTGCAAATCTTTTATAAGACTAATCAAGTGAGAAGGAGAAAGAGAGTGTGTGTGTGAGAGAGAGAAAGAGAGACAGAGACAGAGAGAAACATATTGTAATGGGGATAAAAGATGAACCTTACTACACAAGCAGACATTAAAAGCAGAGAAATGATAAACCATTTCATGCCAGAGCCTTTGAAACGTTTAATGAAATGAACAATTTCCTAGAAAACCATCCTACAAAAACCCATTCAAGAATAAATAAGAAATTTGTATAATCCTATCACCGTTAAAGAAATTGAAACAGTACATAGAAACCTTCCCACAAAGAGTACTCAAGACCCAGATGGTTGTACTGGCAAATGCTAACAAGCAGAGCTGGGAGAGAACTAATTCAGATATTAAATACCTCGCCTGTGCACCTCTGTGCCAAGGATTATGCCTTTGCCATTATTGTCTGCCAGTGCAATCAAGCAAAGAGAAGGTTTGCAGGTGAAAACACAAGGTGCAGGAAGGTGAGTATAGGATGCCCTGTTTCCATAAAAAAAGAAAGGACTAGGAGGTATAGTTTTATTTGCTTGCATGGCATTACACAAGAATAATGCAAGGTCTGCAAGAAACCAATTACAGCAGCCACATGTCATGGAAGGTGAGATGGGCCTGGGCAAATATGAATCAGGAGTGGGAAGGGGACTTTCCGGGGCATGCCTTCTGATACTTCGTGATTCCTGAACCCTATGTGTGTACTACCCATTCAAAGAAACTACTTATCAATCTTAATTAAAAAGAATAATGAAGGATAGTCTGAAAAGTAAGAATAATTGGGGGAGGGGTGGATTCCAATAATAAGCTATGACCAAGCTCTAATAACTACAAATTAAAAAAATAAGTAATTAACAGCGTTAAATTATCCATAGCAATTAGCTAACAAATCTTACGTACACAAATCTCTCTCTTTACCAGTTCTGCTTCAAAAGGTACAGCTTAAACTAAAAAAACAAGTAGGTTTTAAAGAAGAGGAAGGAAAATATCAATAGGAAATTTTTTTTGTTTTACCTTATACCACTTTACTGAATCCAAATGAAAACTGTTTGGGAAGTTCAGAGGACATATAAGAATGTCATCTCTTCCAACGTATAAAATCTGTTTGTACTCATCTGGCACATGCGGTTGACTGTTTCCAGAAGTACCACACCAATGTTTTTTAAATACAGTGAGGTTGACTTGCATTCTGGGACAGGTGTTTGTATCACTGTAAGAAAACAACAGATTGAAACCTCATAAACTCAAACAGTCACAAAACCAAATAATTCTGTTTATCTCCAAATATTTCCAAATCCTCTTCCAAGCACTGTGGAAACCCTCTGCCTCAAACAAGACAGCATACATCTCACAAGTCATTCATTATGAAAGGAAAAACGATGTATTTGGATGGTGGAAACACGGGAGGACATCTTAACCAAATGGTCAAAATGAACATCACCAAGCAGGGACACGCGGATGCTAGGTATCTCTGAGTGTGCTGTCTGAAGAGAATGCAAACCACTTCCATAGCATTCCAGCCAAGAAGGCTCAGCCTGAACCGACTCATGAAGAAATATCTGGCAAACCCAAATTAAGAGATACAATATAAAATAATTGTCTGTACTTCTTAAAAATGTCAATGTCACACACACAAAACAGGCTGAAGATCTGTTCCAGATGAAAAGAGATTAAAAGTACATGACAACCAAATGCAATGCAGTGATCTTGGATTCAATCTTCCACAGGAAAAGGAAGAAAAACATTTATAAAAGTCATCATTGAGAAGATTGAGAAAATTAGAATACAAATTGGTTACTAGATAAAGTATTGTGTGATGGTTAAATTTCCTGAATGTGATAACTATTCTAATATAACTAAGAGAATATTCTTGCTGAGAGGAAAGACACATTGAAATATTAAGGGGTAAAGGGACGTGATGCATACAACTGAGATGATTTGGAATAAAATGGTTCAGAAAAAATACCGTGTGTAACATACACAGGGGATGATGGGGAAAATGTGGCAAAATGTTAAATAATAGAAATCTAGATAAAGGGTAGGCAGGAGCCCTTTATACAATTCTTGCAAATGTGATATGAATTTGAATTATTTCAAAGTAAAAATATACAGTTTACTAAACATGTATCATATCTATATATTAAAGATTTGTGAGAATTCATGTTTATTTTCTTCCATGACAGACAGTATTGATGTCTACGTTCTAGGAAAGATTATTTTGCCCCATTTCACAGCTCCCATATTTAAATATTTTAAATCCAGCCTGTGATCCAGCAATCCCACTCCTGGGTATATATCCGGAGAAAACCATAATTCAAAAAGATACATGCACCCCAGTGTTCATTGCAGCACTATTTACAAAAGCCAAGACATGAAAGCAACCTAAATGTCCATCAACAGAGAAACAGATAAAGAAGATGTGCTATACACACACACACACACACACACACACATACACACACACAATGGAATATTACTCAGCCATAAAAAAGAATGAAATAATGCCATTTGCAGCAACATGGATGGACCTAGAGATTGTCATACTGAGTGAAGTAAGTCAGACAGAAAAAGACAAATATCATATGATATTGCTTATGTGTGGAATATAAAAAAAATGGTACAAGTGAACTTATTTACAAAACAGAAATAGAGTTACAGATGTAGAAAACAATCTTATGGTTACCAGGGGAAAGGGGGGGAGAGGGATAAATTGGGAGATTGGGATTGACATATACACACTACTATATATAAAACAGATAACTAATAAAGACCTACTGTATAGTACAGGAAACTCTCTACTCGATACTATGTAATGACCTATATGGGAAAAGAGTCTAAAAAGGAGTGGACATACGTATGACTGATTTACTTTGCTGTACAGCAGAAAGTAACACAACATTGTAAATCAATTATACCCCAATAAAGATAAATAAAAATGAAGTCCCAGTTAGAATAAAAAATAAATAAATCCAGCCTGGACGTCCAGACAGATTTGTGCGGCATACGATCTCCAACTCTGGTTAATGAATAACCTGGAGGAAAGAGGAGAGCAGACCCCCTCAAGACGTCAGCAGCCGGTCTGCAGAGTGAGTGAAATTTTGGGGAAGGGGCTACTGGCACTTCCACCTGTGCCACTGAGTACTTCGAGTCAATCACACGGAAATGAGGAATCTGGCAGGAATCAGAGAAGGACATGGCCATCCTGAAACACAGAAAGAGGCTGGCAAATACCGAGGAACCGCAAGAGAGGGAGGATGCAGCTACGTTCCTGGAGTACCTACTTCACACATGAGCTGGGGTCATTTTAACTTCTACCCTATCTGGCTGACATTACTCCCACTTTACAGATAAGCAAGCCAAGGCTCGTGGAGGTCAAATGACTCATGAAGGTCATGCACATTAGCAAAGGGGGATAAGAAAATTGGGGCCCTCAGCCAAAATGTGGTCCACAGATGTGTTTTAATTAGGACACATGCACAAAGCTTATTGGAAAGTTAACCACACACACACCCATACAGACACATTCCAATTTCCAGGTTACCTTGAAATTTTGGAAGATGGACTTGAACTGCTGCATAGACTGCCACCTTTGGTGTGACATACGCTTTCTGGCTCACCACAGTGCCAACCAGGCTCAACTATCTCCCACCAGACCTTTGTCACTTACTTACATTACTAGCATAAGGCTTAGCATGGGGTCTAGAACATACTGGGTGCTTGGTCACTGTTAAATTCCTATAGCAGAACCCTTACAAAAAGTGCTTGAAGAAGGCTTATACCTATCTGGATGTACCACCTGTCGCAAAAACTTCTGGCATTCCAAGAAAGAAGGCAGCAATCATGTTGGAATTAAACAGGCTTCGTAAGCTGGCCTTGGACATCATCTCAATAGGAAAAGATGCATTTCACGGTCCAGCAACTGATTTACAAATCTCTTCTGCTTAAAAGTCTGTTCATTGAAACCACCTCGTAACAATTACAAAACTATATTCTTCTCATTGTTTTCTACATTGATTAAGAGTTTATCAAGAGTTTTTCTAAAAGAATTATATATTATATAAATATTATACATATTATATATATATACATATATATATAAATATAAATATAAATATATATATATATATAAAAATGAGAGAGACAGTTCTCATGAATGAGGAACTTACTTTGTATCACAGTAGTAGATCCCAGAGTCCTCCCCTTTCACAGGGAGAAACAAAATCCAGTTTTGGTCCTGGTGGATTCGAGACTGTATGTTTTTGGATACTGGGATTTTTCTAGGATATTTATACCATGTTGCATCTACCTTCCCAGATGTTGGCAGAGGGTATATGCAGTGAAAAGCCGTAGGTTGGCCCACTGACACAGTATCCTGCATACTCACGTCCTCGCAAGCATCTAGGGAAAGAAAGGAAAAAAATAATCACAACCGAGAGCGCTAGTGTCGGTTATGATTAGTTTCCACAAACACCTCGATTTTCTTGCTGATTTGAAATTTTATGTGAGAGTTTTCTCAGTATGGGAGTTGCTGATGTGAAAGCATGACCCGAAGTCCTTCACATCTGTCCATAAGAGGGAATTTACTCGGTCCTCCCCCTCAACAAGTGATCTCCCCATTTGGAATGAGTCCCCTCTTTCCCTTCTAAGACCCTCAATTCCTTCATCTTCCTCCTTCAGTGTAAACGTTCCTATTCTGAGCCCCACTTGACCTGTTTTCCTTCTGCTCTGCTACCCGGTTAATTCGTCCGTCCCCAATAAAAGGTGTAAGTATCTCCTCCCCCAAAGGATTGTTAAACAATTCCGCTCGCTTTAAAGTTCGTTTCTAACAAATTGCTTAGTGTTTCTTGGAAGTAATTTGTTCCGTGGCTGGTTTCTTTGCTATTACCTTGGGTCTAACATGTCCGTTTGTCATATAAAGTAGACGGTATTATAGATCTATTTGAGCATTTTAACTCGAGCCTTGACTTGCAAATTTGCCCATCTCCTACCCCTCTTCAAGTCACTTCAAAGCTCGAAGGGGATGCTTGGGGCTGAGCGTCTCCCGCGGGATTTTGCCTGGACCCCTGGGGCGAGTGTCACCGGCCAGGCTCCGGTCTCACGTGATCCCCCAGGAGGTCTGCACAGGGGCTCGCCCAGAGCGGCAGGGTGGCAGAGAGGGAGGGGGGCCACTGAGACCCGAACCAACCGAACGTACCTGCTCTGATAAATCGTGGAAGAGCGGTGCACACGACGCAGAGCAGCAACAATGGCATTCCCCTACAGGCTGCGAGGAAGAAAGACGGAGGCGTGGAAAGGGGCGCAGCGGGCGGAGCGCGCCCTCCCGCGGCACGAGGCCAGGGTTCTGCGACCTCTGAATCTCAGCTAGAGATCCCAGCTAGGCTTTTGACCTTTCCTGCTCCATGAGGAGACCTCCAACTTTGGCCCCAGATGTATCCGGACGCGCCCCCAAAGACGGCTCCCTCCCTTGCCCCACCCTTGCTCCGAGCGCCCACCTCCAGAATCCGGGAGGAGAGGCATCAGTGGGAGGGGTCGGGAGGGGCCGGAGGCGCAGTGTGGGCATCGGGGCGGGTACCCTCTTCCAGGCTGCCCGGTCGCCTCCTTTGGGGGCGCAGGGACATCCCCTTCTGCCACGCAGCTCGCCGCCCGGCCCGCCTCAGCCCGCGGCCCCTGTTCCCCGTGGTGGCGCCCGAGTGCCCACCGTGCGTCGCGCGTAGCCTTCCCTGCGCGTCCTTGGCCTCAGGTTCCTCCTGGGCCTGGCCGTCTAAACGGAAACCTGCTCACTCGGGAGAAGGCAGCTTAGGCCTATATGGCAAAGGCCGGCAGGAAAAGAGGGAGGAAGACGGGCCGGCAGTGGACGCGGGCTCCACACCTTCTTCCACAGACGGAGTCCGCTCCCCCAAGGTCGCCCAGCCGGTCAGGGGCCGCCCGGGAGTCCCGATCGCCGCCCCCCGCCCAGTCGCGCACATTTTTGCCACCTCCTCGTCCCGTCCGCGCCCTGCTCAGCTGCAGACTCCGCGAGCCGGGTGTGTACCTGCAGAACTGGATCGGAGCGCGCAGGAACTCGTAGAAAGTGGAGACTGACAGCCCGGGACTGAGTCCTGTCGTGGCATTTCCGTACCAGGCTAGTTCCTCACTACGATGGGCGGGGCAGCCCTACCTTCCCGGTGCTAGCTTAGGAAGGAGCGTGCCATCGCGCTAGGAAGTGGGTTCTAGTTCATCGCACTAGGAAGAAGGCTTTGTGCCGGATTTTCTGGCAGCTAAGAAGTCCTCCATCCCCATTAATTGTCTGCTGAAATCTATTCCAAATTGTGCCACCAAATGAACTATTCCTTCCTTTCCGAACTCCATTCGAGCAGTTATTACATGCCCTGCATTGGCCTGTATAGAATGCCCCCGGAGTAGACGCCGACCCAGATGGCTTTTAAGTGATATTATTTATCTGCCTGGGTCGTGCTGTTAACTTCTGTAAAGCAGGCATCCCACGGGGATCCTCAAATACCCGGAGCAGGAAAACTCTTCCTGTCTGAAACTTCCAACTCTGACAACATCAACAGGGACTTGTTGCCCTGGCCATCAGGAGACACCCAGAGACATCCCGGAGGACACTGAGACTTAGAAAAAAATAGAAAATGTAATCTCCATTCAACAGGTTTCTGGCCAAGCTATTTCTGGTGGTCCTTGTGGGATTCCCAACAGCGAGAAAAGCAGCCATTAGCAGCAAGGGGAGATGACAGCAAAGCTTTCTATGACCAGCTGGAAGCCAGTGGTTTGCAAATTTCTACACTCTTAAAAATTATTGAGGATTCCAAAGTGGTTTTGTTTATGTGGTTTATATCTGTCGATATTTACTATGTTAGAAATTAAACTGGAAAGCGTTTGAAACATTTATTTTCTTATTTACTTAAAATAACAATAAACTCTCTACACATTAATATAAATCTCATACATTTTATGAAAAATAACTCTACTTTTCAAAACAGACTTATTGAGACAAGTGGTATTGTTCTACACACCTCTACATACCCATACTTAGTGTCTGGAAATCTCTTATTTAATGTTTAATTTAACAGAAGACAGTTGGATTCTCATATCCAGTCTCTTATGATGTTACATGTCATGTAGCCTCTGAGAAAGTCCACTGTCCACTGGTGAGGGAATGAGAGTAAAAAAGACAGAGAAGGTCTTAATATTACGATGAAAATGGTTTTGGTTTCAGGGATCTTTTTAAAAGACCTCAGGGAGCCCTAGGGCTCTCTACTCTGAGGCCCCCTTGGTAAGCCAGAAGTGGAGATCTTTATTACTTTTCCCCTGGCATCAGCATTAAGTGAGGTTCCTCCGTACTTACACGTTTTGCAAGGTTTATGCCCCCAAACTAGCATTACTATAAAAGATACCAAGTGACTCGCATACAGAACTATTGTTACAAGCAGTGTTGAAAGTTATTCCTAAATCTTTTTTGTTGTCTTGTTCAGTTTCTACCTTATAAATAGAGGAATCTGTGTCCTATCCTGTTTTGTATAGTTTGAGGAAAAACTTGCATGCCAAGTCCAATCAGTATAGTTGCTCCAAAGCTTAGGAAGTTAAGACGGGCGTGCCAGCCCTCCTGCATGCCTCCCTCTGATGGGACACGGCTGACACTTCACTTTGTCGGTGAGGCTATGGTCGCGAAACTTGCACTTCCAGAGATGGTTTCTGTACCAAATGTCTTTCCCGGTACTGGCGGAATGAACTGCTTGGCTCTGAGGGCAGAACTGACTTGGGGATTGCAACCTTTGCGATTAAAAACAATAGAAAATCAAAACCTTTACTGCAGGTTCTCAACTACTCTGAAAAATCAGAGAAACTGGAGAACATTGTTTGCTAATGAGAAAGGGGAAGGAAGGAATCCAAACAGGTTTGCTTTGTTCTGGCGACGAGAAATGCTGCTTTATGCCAAAACTTCCTCAATTCATTCACTTTATTCTTCCTCTCTGATTTTCACTTTTTAAATTTTCTATTTAAATGGGCGTCAGCAATAGCTAACAGCTAAATAATTCAATAAGTCATAAGTCATATAAGCAAGACCCAGCCTCAGAAATCATAATTACCAAGTTTCCTGTGTACATCTCTCCCACCCTCCAGACTCACCAACCTAAACTTGTTTATCATTCTGACGTGTGTGTGTGTGTGTTGTGTGTGTGTGTCTTCCTTAAGCAATGTATTGTTGTGTAGGGTTTTTTAACGTTTATATAAAAAGTACTATATACTTATGCAACGTTTTATTTCATTCAATATTATATTTGTGACATTCAAATATTTTGAGAAGTGTAATTCTAGTTCACTCAAGGTAACTACTATATTGTATTCTATTGTATGAATATTCCACAATTTATGTATCTATCTCCTTTGGATATTTAAGTTGGCTATTTAAATATCAAATTTATGTTTTGCTTTAAAAATAGTGCTGCTGTGAAGATTCTTGTAATGTCCTCTTGTGTGGGTTTTTTTTTTTTTTTTTTTGCTGTACGCGGGCCTCTCACTGTTGTGGCCTCTCCCGTTGCGGAGCACAGGCTCCGGACGCGCAGGCTCAGCGGCCATGGCTCACGGGCCCAGCCGCTCCGCGGCATGTGGGATCTTCCCAGACCGGGGCACGAACCCGTGTCCCCTGCATCGGCATGCGGACTCTCAACCACTGCGCCACCAGGGAAGCCCTTTTGTGGGTTTTTGAGAGATTGTCCAGTGAGTGAAAATGCAGGATCACTGGGTAGATGCATCTCCAACTATACTAGGAAACCCTGATTTTCTCCACATTTGATATTTTTTGGAGGATAAGTATGTCATTGCTTCATGTTCCTGCCAATATTTGGTATGTCAGACTTTTATATTTTGCCAGCTTTTGCCAGTCCAATGATGGGAAAGCTATTGTGTGCATTTATTTTACAATTCTCTAACTACTAAGAAGGTGGAACATCTTTGCCTATGTTCATCCTGTGTCCTCTGTGTGGAATAACTTCTCATGTTCTTCCCATTTTACCCACCTGGTTGTTTGTCTTCCTCTCATCGATTTGTAGAGAACTCATTAACTTCTACCTCTGATGTTTCATGTGGTTACCTTCAAAGTGAAGCACAGGTGTACCTCACTGTTCTCCCCCTGACAGGGAGCTCAAACCCAGCAGCACCCTTTATCTATACAATAGCGATGATTAGACCCACTTTTCAGAGGTGACATTTGTAAATCCTCTTTTGCAGAGTGCCTGACAATGATAGAAACTTGATGAGCACAGAGTTTGTTACCATCATGTTATGACTAATTCTTCCTTGCCACAGTATTTAATATTGCAGATAGCTTTGCAGTGAGAATATCCTTAGATATTCATGCCATTAGTCACAAGCCATAGGTAATGGACTCTTTCAATTTTTTTTTTTTTCATGAGCTGAAACAATTCCTCTACCAATTCATTACCTCATCCTGAGAGCAGGTGTGAAGCGATGCTCTGAGTGCAACGGATGCATTGCTCAGCTCGAACTAGTTGAATTTTACCCTCAATTGATTTGATCTTCAGACGAGGATGTGATGTACATTCAGAAGAGTAGCAGGGCAATACATTTTATTAAAGATTTCATATACGAATGTATATATAATATAATGCATAGTAATATTATTTGTTCTAACTAACTAGCTGGTCATTTCCCATTGAACATAACCTGCAGTTAGTTTCCCAGTAAGAATGAGGTGATGTGGCAGGTGTAGGCCGATGTCAGTGGACATGCACGTATGGAGACCCATTTGGGATGCATTAGAGGGTCTCTCTGTTCCTTCTTCACATCAGTCTATCTTAAATCAAATTCGGAGAATCACGACATCACAGGGTTGGAATAGGACCTAAGGTCTGGCTATCACTTGAGCAGAGTAATGAGCACCCTCCTACACATGGGGCAATAATTAACACTTTTCAGGCCTCACAGCTTACGTGCGTGCGCACGCGCACACACACACACACACACACACACGCACACACGCACACACACACACAAAACGGCCATAATCGCAACCCCCAACCCAGCCAGCACCGGTCTACTTGGCTCTGGACAGCATCTCTCTAGAGACATCCCACCCACAAGTCACCCATCTTAATCTCACACCCAGTGTTCAGATATCTTCATATTCTTGCCAAGAGTTTATTCAGATCAGGCTTGACGGAACTCATTCCCTCCAAGGCAACCTATTCCAGATTGTAGGCCTGCCAGCCAATCCCTCCTTCCTAACAGGAAGAGGAAACCGCAGCCATGTAGGGATTCTTGTTCCATCCTTCGGATCCACAGAAAGGAGAACGCAGTCTTCCACATCGCCACACATGCCATGTCGCCAGAATTCCTGCAACCACTGATCTCTCCAGACCTAGTGCCTGAAATCAGGGCCTCCAGCAGCCTGCAAGTCAACTAAGCTGCTGACCCCTCAAACATGGAGGACGTGGGACCTTCATCCCTGACATTCTAAGTGTTAGGCCTGTGTTAGCAACACAAATTAGAAGGGATGGTGGTCTGGTTGGGCTTGTACCTGTTTGTTTTGCTTTGGTTTTGCTCATTCATTCATTCTGGGGTTACTGCACACCAACATCCTAAATGTTTTTTTTTTTCACTTTTGTAGCCACTAAGCATATTTTTTCCACCAGGGTTTAGGCATGTTCCTTATTGCAAGTGAAGGGTCTTACATTTATCCTTAGTCAATGTCAGCTGGTAAAAGATGGTTGGTTAAAGAGGTCATTTATCTGGGAGGCAAAACATCTGGGCTCCCTTCTCAGCCCTCTTGCTAACTAGCTGAGAATTGTAACAAATTTGGGGGCAAGGGCTGCCCCCCACAGGTACAGTGAATGTTGACTGAACCTTTCAACCATATTTATTACAGTGATACCCTTTGTGTCTATCAAGTTCACAAAGATTTTTAAATGACTATTTTCAGTGTCACACGCTTCCTATGGGAAAGCAAAGCAAATGTCTCTACAGAACACAATTAGTGAAGAACTTAAAGGTCCATTGCCCTCTGGCCCATTGATCCTAAGAATCTATGCTAAGCTAATCATCAGGGAAGTGGACAGAGATATTTGGGTAAAGATGACTACTTCATTTTGACCCCTGATAGCTACAAACTGGAAATAATCTAGATGTACAACCAAAGCAGGAAAGCTAAAGTATAGAGCATCCACTCGATAAAACGAATGCTCCTTCATAGATCATATTTTAAATAATAATAATGTGGGCAAATATTTTTACTAAGTTTAAAAAGTTAAGGTGTTAAACTGCATATATTATATGATCTCAATTATATCCATAAAACTACAATAAAATGTCAATAATTATCTCTAGTTGTTAGTTTTTTCTTCCTTATACGTTTCAGAAATTTCTGTGTTCTCTCAAACCTACATTGCTTCTATCATACAAAAAAGTATTTTCAATTTATTTAAGAAAAATGTTCCTAATACAATCAACTCACAGAGGGATTTCTGTCCCAACGTTCTAAGATCTCTCTGACACTTGACTCCCTTCTAATTTGCCTTCATAAAAATACCCACCCCTCCATCAAGACTTTATACCTTAGTGTTCTCCCATTTAAAAATCTCCAAGAGCACGCATATACCAACTCCAGATAATAAAGTCCAAATGTTTCAGTCAGGGATTTAAGACCATCTATTGTATGAGTTCGTTTCCTGAGCTGCTTTCTCTCCACACTACACTCTATGACTAGATTGTTTTGAACTTGGAAATTTTCTCAGTGCCTATTATGTTAGGCACATAGATAGCACTTTTAAAACAATCCAAAAGTCAACTCGGGAGCAAAAATATTCCCCTATTTTAGAATTTGAGGAAAGGCTGAGATCCACTTGGGGGAAACATAAGACTTCAGAAGCAATTAAGTGTAGTGTGGAAGGAAGGATTATGGAATATCATGTAACAATAAAGTACTTAAACGGCTACTGTCCACAACTAGAAGGCACATGGGAAGCAGGAATCTGTCTCAGACTAAGAGGGATAAGCGATGTGAGATGGCTGAGGAGGGAAAAGTTGGGTAGCCAGGCACGATTCACCACGCGAGCAAAGGCAGAAATGGGTTCACACCATGGACGTTAAACATGCAATACACTCTCACTGAAGACATCCGAGAAATCTCATTCCAGTATGTGTTTAATGAAAGGAAAATCAGCGAACACTGCAGACTGGTATCGGTGCAGCGCATGCCAGACCCAGAAACAGGAACACGTGGGATCACTTTCAGGTCAAAGGTTCTGAGAAAAACAAGCTTCCTTGATTTTCACTCTGCGTAAATTAGTCTCCCCACTGGCTGAGCCCTGAGCAAGTCAACAGGATCCTGTGAGTCTTGATGACTCAGGTGGTCCAGACTCAACTGGTCTGACAGCTGAAATTTTTAGTGATTGCTGCCTTTGTGTTTGGGCAGCAGATTTAAGGTGAACGTACAGGATGTACGAACTTTAAACAGCCAATCCTTCCCTAGAAGGCATCTGAGCCATGCATGTTAAGATGAGCATGTTTTCAGTTTAAAAGATTAATACTCACTTTAAATATTGTCATCTATTTCCTATAGCTCTCCTCCCTAAAACCAGCACACACACACACACACGCACACACACACACACACACACACACGCGCGTACTTTAGTTGCAAAATAAATGTTAGTACACCAAAAATAGTCCCTCCCAGCTATCTCCCCATGTACATTTTTTCAGGGGTGGTCTATTTTTTCCCTCTTTTTTGAATTCTTACTACGGTCATGATTCACTTGGGCGTTTTATTTTAGTAAGAAAGGACTTCCCCCTTCTACCCCCAGATCATTCTCTTCCCCACCTGCTACCCTCTCTGGCCTCCACATTAAGCCAAAGTCACCACACTCACAGATTCTTGCCTCAAAGGGGAAAAGGTTTTCTTCTGACAAACTCGCTTATGGGAATCTCTGATTTTCTAACTGTATGCTATTTATACTTAGCCCTTCAATGAATGTTTGGGAAACCAGCTGTATCGTAAACACCAAGCCAGATCCTGACTTGCTAAACTTGGATTAAATGGAAGCTATTATCATTTTTAGAAGCTGACACCAGGACGACCTGCCCTCCTCTCCCTCCACTCCCCAATCCCCAGAATTTGAAAAAGACTCATTTCTGGATTAAACGAATTTACTCTTACTTGTACTGATCAAGAGGTAAAATTAAGAAAATATATTTTGAAATTCTATCTCAGATATTGGACACAGACTTTCTGTCGTAGGGAGAAACCTTTGTATTCTATTACAGGTTAATTACTAAATAGGTGTTGCCTGTAAGCGTTAATTATACATCATGGCCCATCTCTGGGAACACTGCCTCCCAGGTAATGATCATTAAGCTAATGATCCCAGGTAATGATCATTAAGCTAAAAATATCTCTGTTCAGCTCTCAGGAGACATCCTGACCAGGACCACCTGTGAACGCCTGCAGGACAGGAGAGGTGAACACCTCCCCCCTGGAGCTCACCTGACCCAGGAAGTGTTTGACTTTACTCCCGCCCTTTGAGTATAAAAGAAGCGTGAATTCTAACTCAGGCGAGGTGGGTCTTTGCGAGGTGGGAGTCTGTCGTCTTCTCGGTGTGCTGGCTTTCCGAATAAAGTCCCTAGTTCTTTCCCCAACAGCTCGACTTTCGATTTATTGGCCTGTCACGTGGTGAGTAGTAAGGTTTGGACTTGGCAACAGATTTTTCCTTTTTTTTTTTCTGCGGTACGCGGGCCTCTCACTGCTGTGGCCTCTCCCGTTGCAGAGCCCAGGTTCCGGACGCGCAGGCTCAGCGGCCATGGCTCACGGGCCCAGCCGCTCCGCGCGGCATGTGGGGTCTTACCGGACCGGAGTACGAACCCGTGTCCCCTGCATCGGCAGGCGGACTCTCAACCACCGCGCCACCAGGGAAGCCCCGGCAACTGATTTTGATGAGCCTCGCTGCTCCTGGCTAGCTGATCCCAGCCTGGGAATTTCGGGGTAAGGTCTTGGCCGCTGCCGGGACCGCTTGTCCGAGGATCTTCCCTTCAACATTCTGGCCGCCCCAGCGCTTGGCAATTGGAGCAAGGAATCAATATTTGGGAGCCGAAGGACTGCACGCAGTAGGGTAAGTTGCTCTGGTGTGTACAGCCAGAAACCTCTCCGTGTGGGGCTTTTATTCCGCGGAATTAGCCAGTTGTTTTTGCATTTGAGTGGGGCAGCCTGTTGGAGAGAGGAAAGAGTTGCTGGGCTTTTACCCAATTTGTGAACCAGTTCATTTGCTTCTTTGGTTTTTTTTAAATGTGTTTTATTGAAGTATCGTGGATTTACAATGTTGTGTTAATTTCTACTGTACAGCAAAGTGTTTCAGTTATACATATATGTGTGTGTACATATATATATGTTCTTTTTCATAATCCATTCCGTTATGGCTTATTACAGGATATTGAATTTAGTCCCCTGTGCTCTACAGTAGGACCTTGTTGTTTATCCAACCCATATATAATAGTTTCCACCTGCTACTCCCAAACTCCCAATCCATCCCTCCCCCACCTCCCTATCCCTTGGCAACCACACGTCTGTTCCCTACAGCTGTGAGTTCTCCTGTTTCATAGATAGGCTCATTTGAGTCATATTTTGGATTCTACAAATAAGTGATATCACACGTTGTCTTTCTCTATCTGACTTACTTCCCTTAATATGATCTCTAGTTCTATCCATGTTGCCGCAAATGGCATTTCATTCATTTTTATGGCTGAGTAATATTCCAGTATATATATGTACCACGTCTTCTTTATCCATTCATTTGTTGATGGACATTTAGATTGTGTCCATATCTTGGCTATTGTGAATACTGCTGCCGTGAACATTGGGGTGCGTGTATCTGTCCGAATTAGAGTGTTGTCCGGGTAATATGCCCAGGAGTGGGATTGCTGGATCATACGGCAACTCTATTTTTAGTATTTTGAGGAACCTCCATACTGTTCTCCATATTGGCTACACCAATTTATGTTCCCACCAACAGTGTAGGAGGGTTCCATTTTCTCTACAACCTCTCCAGCATTTGTTATTTGTAGATGTTTTAATGACGGCCATTCTGAACAGATTGAGGTGGTACATCATTGCAGTTTTGGTTTGTGTCTCTCTGAAAGTAAGCGATGTTGAGTATCTTTTCATGTGCCTATTGGCCATCTGTATGTATGTATTCTTTAAAGAAAGGTCTTTTAGGTCGTCTGCCCATTTTATGATTGGGTTTTTCTTTTGATATTGAGTTGTATGAGCTGTTTGTGTATTTTGGAATTTAATCTCTTCTCGGTTACATCATTTGCAAATGTTTTTTCCCATTCCTTAAGTTCTTTCCATTATGTTTATGGTTTCCTTCGCTGTGCAAAAGTTTACAAGTTTAATTAGTTCCCATTTGTTTATTTTTGCTTTTATTTCTATTGCCTTGGGAGACTGACCTAAGAAAACACTGGTACAATTTATGTTCGACAGTGTTTACCTATGTTCTCTTGTAGGAGTGTTATGGTGTCATGTCTCATTTAGATAGTTAAGCCATTTTGAGTTGATTCTTGTGTATGGTGTGAGGGTGTGTTCTAACTTTTCATTTTGTCTGTATTGTTTCCACGTTTATTGCTGAATCGATTTTATGATATTTAAAACTTTTACAGATGTCAAATAGAGAAAAGGAATAGAAGTAAAAAAGACCTGGCTGTAGGACATTCCCAGGGAGAAGAGAAAGGTTCCACTTGGTTCCTAAAATCACCAAAAGCCCCAGTCCAGAAATCAGCCAGGTTGATTGATGCCCAGGCAAAAAGACATCCTTTTAATGGTCAGAGATGATCAATTGCTATTTATGGTTTTCTGGTGGCTATTCTGTGAAGAAGCGGGGAAGAATGATGAAATTCTTTACGTACAAGCATTTCTGCTATTACATCAGGGAAAATAAGAAAAGGAAGGTAATGAGAGTGGTATATTGCTTCAAACCTTAACTCCTCCAGCTGAGCTAGCTGTCCCTGCCACTCCAGCCATCATTCCACTCTACCCACCCCCTCCACTGCCTTCCATGTCTCTCCGGCTCCTGACACGGGGGCTCACAACTGTCCGTCCTTATAGGGAACAATTAGAAAATCCTGTGTTAGTTCCTGGAGCACAGGGATTTGGTCTGGTATCGTTTTCTAAGACTCAACAGGGCACCCAGTTTGAGCCAAGAGTCACTCCCGGGGCAGGATAGTGTACTTTATGCTGTCATCTCATAGGGGGCCTAAATGTGAATGACCAGCTGGCTGGGTTTCTCAGGCTTGTTTAATTGGGAAGATCGAAACCCTCCTTACAGGGAGGATCCTCTACACCTGAAGCCCACTTAGCAGTGCCCACAGGTAAACCGAGTTGGGACCCCAATAAAGGACGAATGCCCTTATTAGAGTACTCCCAGAAGTGCATGGTGGCAGGTTTTTGAAAAGGGAAACCAAGGCAAGAATTTGAACAAAAGTCAAGAAATTAAAAAAACAGACATTTTTGAATTTTTGGAAAATCTTTATCAGGCCTACAGACATTATACTAATGCAGATCTTGAGGCCCCTGAAAATATTAGAATGGCAAATTTGACCTTTTCTGTGGAAGGGGTGCAAAGTGCCTCAGATACTGGGAGAAAAGTTGCAAAATTTAGTGCATTTGGAATGAACCTAATGCACTTTCTCAATTGGTAAATGTTCCTTTTAAGTGTTCAACAGAGAAGAGACACAGAAGAAAAATAACAAAACAAAAACTTCCCTCTTTGGCAGTGACATTGGATTCCCGGAAGGCAAGTAACCCGAAGAGAGGTAAGCCACTGTTGGGGAAGAAACAATGCGCTCACGGTCGGGAGAAATAACATTGGAAATCAGGTTGCCCTAGGCTAAAACATAAGAGGAAACACAACAAAAGATGAGAGCTTCTCGCCTGGTAGAAAGAGACTAACCCTCTGCTGAATGAACAGGGAGTCCAGGGGCTCCCTTGGACATGAGGTGCCTAATTCCCCAAAGGAGCCCTGGGAAAAAATGACAGTGGGGAATGAGCTGATTAACTTTTCTCTTTCTGTAAGATTTTTTTTTTTTAACGTGGGCCGTTTTTAAAGACTTTATTGAATTTGTCACAATATTTCTTCTGTTTTATATTTTGGTTTTTTGGCCACGAGGCATGTGGGATCTTAGCTCCCCAACCAGGGATTGAACCTGCACCCCTTGCATTGGAAGGTGAGGTTTTAACCACTGGGCCGCCAGGGAAGTCCCTGATTAACTTTTTTTTTTTTTTTGCCGTACGCGGGCCTCTCACTATTGTGGCCTCTCCCGTTGTGGAGCGCGGGCTCAGCGGCCATGGCTCACGGGCCCAGCCGCTCCACGGTATGTGGGATCCTCCCGGACCAGGGCACGAACCAGTGTCCCCTGCAACGGAAGGCAGACTCTCAACCACTGAGCCACCAGGGAAGCCCCCTGATTAACTTTTTGATAGACCTCACCTTAAAGTTGTGTGTTTTTTTAAAACCCCACATTTGTTTATTTATTTATTTTTGGCTGTGTTGGGTCTTCGTTTCTGTACAAGGGCTTTCTCTAGTTGCGGCGAGCAGGGGCCACTCTTCATCGCGGTGCACGGGCCTCTCACTGTCCCGGCCTCTCTTGCTCGGAGCACAGGCTCCAGGCGCGCAGGCTCAGTAGCTGTGGCTCATGGGCCCAGTTGCTCCGCGGCCTGTGGGATCCTCCCGGACCGGGGCTCGAACCCGTGTCCCCTGCATTAGCAGGCAGATTCTCAACCACTGCGCCACCAGGGAAGCCCCCACCTTAAAGTTTTTCCACCAGAACAGCTTGACATTGGAGTCCCACCAGAACATGCTTTAAGCCCACAGATGGTGCTCATGAAAACCTTTGCAAAGGAGTCATAGCTCTATCCCCCTGAGGTCTACGAAAAGCACAGACTGTGTGTAGGGTTGCGTACAGTCTTGTCGACATCTGGTGATTTTTCTTTAGATACTTTCTTTTTCACAGTTTGTTCCTGAGATTACTGAAGGGAGAGCTAGGGAAGAGATCTGGTCATCTGTTAATTACTTTTCTACGTTGATTTACAGAAAGAACCAATAGATGAGGCAAGATATTGTGTGATCAAATATTTGAAAGATGTGCTAGGGCTGGAGACTAGTAGAGCGTGGGGGCACTTGGTTTAAGGATAGTAACAAGGCAGTAGGGTGCCTCCTGCAGAGAGAGCTTTCCTGCCGAAAGCTGCTTGCAAATCCCCTTTGTCAGAACCTCATTCCATCTCTATGAGATTATGGATGAAGGTCCATCTTTAACTTCTTCCTGCTGACGTAGGGCGCCGTATACTTAGACTGGAAGATGTCGATGTGGGTTTGTAGCATCTCTTTGCTGACAGTTGTAGTTGCCCACTTACATGTATGGGCAGAACAAGCTGCAATTACTCAGACGCCCACAAATATATATATTATGAGCAATAGCGTTAATCCCATTGTCTGAAGGCCGGTTCCTGGAATTGTGCTCAATAGACTCAGTGTTGCTCAAGGTGGAGCAGCTTGTGTCACGGCTGCAGTCTGGTCATCATGCAGTTGGCTTCTCCCTCTGGTGGCAGTTACAGTATCTATAAAACAACTCGGGAACATGTATCAGACACTGAGTCTGTGACCCCGTTTTCCTAATCATTAGTGGTTTCAGCCTGCTCTTTTGAGACTCAGCTTTTCTATAAACAAGAAGCAGGCGACATGGAGGGGCCTTTGTACTGCGGGGAGAGGGTGGCCTGCAGGGTTCCGATTGGTTCCATCCCCCCTTTTCTTGATACTCCTTAATCCTGAGTAGGGACAGATGCAGAACAACAACAACAAAAAGGAGTAATGTTTTGGATAGAGAGGTTAATCATAAACTTGACTGAGGAACCCACAGGGTCCTGTTCAGTTTCACCAGCAGATACTGCTTTCAGAATGGCTGGTGGTATCTGAGTCCGACACAACTCAGGGAATTCAAGTTCTTGGCAATACAGAATTGTATATGAAATGACATCCACAGTGGCCACCCGGTTTTACCTTGGATGTCTGAACCATTTTGACTGTACAATACATTTCTCTCCTTAATGGACAAAGCAGGTGTCACCATTAATGATTTTAGTGCTTTTCTAGATATGAGGAGATGCAAGAATTTGGGCTCATGAAAGCTTCTCCTGAGAATATCTCACTGTCTGAAGGCCTGTCCTGCCAGTTCTTCTCAGAACACGGAGTGCCTCATTGCTGATCTCCACCCTGAACTCCCTTTGGGGTGTGTTGAAGGGCAGCAAATGCAGTGGCTTGTGACTCAATCCTTGCAGAGGCAGATACCTAGTGCCAAGTTTTGGTCGCAGGGCCCCCTCATGGTCATAAGTTCGACCATGGTTTGGAAGGCATTTCATGACCATTTCGTCCCATGGTGCTAGGAATGTTCATTCCTAGGTCAGGCGAGGATTTTGTTAATAGGCCGCTCAATGTGCTATTACTGGACTAGGCCTTATTAACAGTAGCCAAAAGTCTCTGGACCACCTGTCCTTCTAGTCTGTTACGGCCCAGGAAAGAATTCCCTCTTGTTGCTTCTTCTCATATCTAGAGTTACACTATTACAATCACTGACCTTACATAGAACTATATATCTGATCAACTGTTTCAAGTTGCCTAGTCATCATTATTTTTATCAGTCTGTCATACATTTGGTAATACAAGAAGCAAGAATTTTGTAAAATAGGAAATATAGAAAACAATATAGCTAGCAGTATTAGTAAGGTCATAAGTAAGAATTTAAGTTAAGAACTTCCATTAGGTGCAGCCCAATATATCCCCAGGTCATCTGACTTAGTCTATTCTGTACCAAACCTTATCTTTAAGGGAAATTATATCTTGGCATTGTCCATAGGGCACCCAGCCCAATTTCCTAATGTTACTAGGCTGGATATCCTTAGTGTGGTTTAATTGTTCCCAACATAAGGGAGCCTTTAAACTTTAATGACCATAGCCTGATGTTAGTTAGCCACATAAATCCATCCCGTAATTGTGGGAGGTTATATATATATTTTTTTCACTTAACATTGAAAGCCATGTGCTAGGCACCAGGGACACAAAGCTAAGACGTGCTCATCTTCAAGCTTACTCTATTAGAAGAACAAACATGTGAAATTACTAGGTAAGGAATAATGTACAACGATAACAGCAATGGATTGAAGCATATTAAAAAATGTTTAAATATAGGCATTCATAATGATACCAAAAACAAAGCAAAACAAAAAACCCTAACCGGTCACCACTGACGAATGCTAGTGAACCAGTTCACTATTCTGAAAATGGATGACTCAGAAGAAAGAATCAAGCATTCATCCTGACTTTCTTATATGAACTATGCCACTGGGTAATCATATAGTAGATAAGGGAGAGTTTCTCTTTATAGGAGAATTCCATCTAATAAATAAAGAATAACAGATTAGAACATCACTATTTTGCAGCTCTTTATGATTTAATGGATCTAAGCAAAGATCATTAATAGCTACTGACATCACAAAAAGAGAGTCAGTACCTCCTGATAGAAGTACTTACCACTCTTGAAGTGTGAGCAAACTTCTAAACTTAAGTACCAATTTAAAGGAAATGCAGAAGGGAAAGGAACATGCTAAAAGGCACCACAGAGATGTGATCAGCAAAGTTCAGACTCAAGGGAACTCGACAAGACAAATGACTCAGTTTTTACAAGAAATTGCGAAAGAAAAAAAGAGAAAGAGATGGACAGTCTTAAAAGATAAAGCAACCAACTGTACTGTACAAATTTATTTGCATCCCAATTCAAACACACTAGAAAATAATATATGTATGTATGACACAATTGGGGAAATGCAAACACTCACTGGGTTTTGATGCTATTAAAGCATTATTGTTAAATTTTTAAGTGTAAGAATGGAATTATGGTTATTCAAAGCCCTTATCTTTTAGAGATGTATATGGATGTGTTTGTAGATATAAAATGTCTAGAATTTGCATCCAATAATCTAGGGAGGAGGCTGGAGTAGGGGTAGTACTAGGTGGGTGATGGGGTACATGTTTGACATTGTCTACTATAAAAAACATTCAAAAGAAACAGTAAAGATCAAAGTAACACGAGAAAGAGAGGCTGACTGTACGTAAAGCACTTAGGCTGTACATCACAAGTACTACTAATAATTACAAAGCGTAAGGATTGGATCAGATGACCTCTCAGGTACTTTTTAATTCTGAAAAGTCTAAAATGTTACGACTAGATTATTTTTAAAGGTCATTTTTATCTCTCAAATTCTTTGGTTCTTCCCCAGGGATACGGCTCAACTTTCTTCTCCCACTGCTTGACAATGGCACACAAAAACACTGAACAACAACTACTTTGAAAAAGCACATGAACTGGAACTGACTCCCAGTTCAGTGCTTGGAGGTTTTGGCCATCCCACCCACCTCAGTTCTGGAGTCTGACTGTTAACACTGCTTAAATACTAGGTTAAACAGCCAGTACTGGTTAAACACATGGAAAGTTTTGCTTTATCCAATGGTGATAACTCCTTTGCTTCTTTTATCCTACACGTAAACAGTTTGGGAAGAGTGGTCCAGAACCCCATGGAGATAGGCACCTTCAGGAGGTGCCTGAGATCAAAAGTATTGTTGTGGTAATACTAAGACGATATTTTCCTTTTTTTACTCTCACCTCGTAAGTGTACAGCAGGGTTTTCCAGAGGATACATGATGTGTGGAAATACACCAGATCAAATGCAAAAGCAGATGTAAAATTCAAGCTGATTTTTGTTTGTTTTTTTATACAGCAGGTTCTTATTAGTCATCAATTTTATATACATCAGTGTACACATGTCAATCCCAATCGCCCAATTCAGCACACCACCATCCCCACCTCCCCGCAGTTTTCCCCCCCTTGGTGTCCATACGTTTGTTCTCTACATCTGTGTCTCAACTTCTGCCCTGCAAACTGGTTCATATGTACCATTTTTCTAGGTTCCACATACATGCGTTAATATACGATATTTGTTTTTCTCTTTCTGACTTACTTCACTCTGTATGACAGTCTCTAGATATGTCCATGGCTCCACAAATCACTCAATTTCGTTCCTTTTAATGGCTGAGTAATATTCCATGGTATATATGTACCACAACTTCTTTATCCATTCATCTGTTGATGGGCATTTAGGTTGCTTCCATGACCTGGCTATTGTAAATAGTGCTGCAGTGAACATTGGGGTGCATGTGTCTTTTGGAATTATGGTTTTCTCAGGGTATATGCCCAGTAGTGGGATTGCTGGATCATATGGTAGTTCTATTTTTAGTTTTTTAAGGAACCTCCATACTGTTCTCCATAGTGGCTGTATCAATTTACATTCCCACCAACAGTGCAAGAGGGTTCCCTTTTCTCTGCACCCTCTCCAGCATTTGTTGTTTGTAGATTATCTGATGATGTCCATTCTGACTGGTGTGAAGTGATACCTCACTGCAGTTTTGATTTGCATTTCTCTAATAATTAGTGATGTTGAGCAGCTTTTCATGTGCTTCTTGGCCATCTGTATGTCTTCTTTGGGGAACTGTCTATTTAGGTCTTCTGCCCATTTTCTGATTGGGTTGTTTCTTTTTTTTTTTTTTTTTTTTGCGGTATGCGGGCCTCTCACTGTTGTGGCCTCTCCCGTTGTGGAGCACAGGCTCCGGACGTGCAGGCACGTCCACAATATTGTGTGCATATTGAAAAATCCTTAAACTCCTGGGATAAATCCCACTTGATCGTGGTGTATGATTCTCTTAATATATTGTTGAATTTGGTTTGCTAGGATTTTGTGAAGAATTTTTTGCATCTATGTTCATCAGGGATATTGGACTGTAGTTTCTTGTGGTATTTTTGTCTGGTTTTGGTATCATGGTGATGGTGGCCTCGTAGGACGAGTTTGGAAGTGTTCTTCCTCTGCAACTTTTTGGAATAGTTTCAGAAGGATAGGTGTTATCTTTTCACTAAAAGTTTGGTTGAATTCACCTGTAAAGGCCTCTGATCCTGGACTTTTATTTGTTGAGATTGTTTTCAGCAGATTCAATCTCAGTACTCGTTATTGGCCTGTTTGTATTTTCTCTTTCATCCTGGTTCAGTATTGAGAGATTGTACCTTTCTGAGAATTTGTCCATTTCTTCTAGGTTTTCCATTTTATTGACATAATGGCTTGTAGTCTACTATGGTCCTTTGTCTTTCTGTGGTGTCCATTGTAGCTTCTCCTTTTTCATTTCTGATTTTATTGATTTGAGTCTCTCCCTTTCTTGATGAGTCTGGTTAAAGGTTTATCAATTTTGCTTATCTTTTTAAAGAACCAGCTTTTAGTTTCATTGATCTTTTGTATTGTTTTCTTCATCTCTGTTTCATTTAAAATTTCTGCTCTGAGCTTTCTGATTTCTTCTGCTAAGTTCAGGTTTTGTTTTTCCTTCTTTCTCTACTTGTTTTAGGTGTAAAGACAGGTTGTTGGAGATTTTTCTTGTTTCCTGAGGTAAGCTTGTATTGCTCTAAACTTACCTCTTAGAACTGCTTTTCCTGCATCCCATAGATTTAGGTCATTCTGTTTTCATTTTCATTTGTCTCTGGGTATTTTTTTGATTTCCTCTTTGACTTCTTCAGTGATCCATTGGTTGTTTAGTAGCATATTGTTTAGCCTCCACGTGTTTGTGTTTTTTGCAGTTTTTTCTTGTGGTTGATATCTAATCTCATAGTGGTGTGGTCAGAAAAGATGCTTGATACCTTTAAATTTTCTTGAATTTACCAAGGCTTGCTTGTGGCCCATCATGTGATCTATCCTGGAGAATGTTCCATGTGCACTTGAAAAGAATGTGTATTCCGCTGCCTTTGAAGGAATGCTATATAAATATCAATGATTCCTTCTGGACTAATGTGTCATTTAAGGCTTGTGTTTCCTTATTGATTTTCTGTCTGGATGATCTCTCCACTCGTGTAAGTAAGATGTTAAAGTCCCCAACTATTATTGTCTTACTGTCAATTTATCTTTTATGGCTGTTAACATTTACCTTATATATTGAGGTGTTCATATGTTGGGTGCGTCTCTGTTTACAACTATTATATCTTCTTCTTGGATTGATCCCTTAATCATTATGAAGTGTCCTTCTTTGTCTCTTGTAACAGTCTTTATTTTAAAGTCTATTTTGTCTGATGTGAGTATTGCTACTCCAGGTTTCTTTTGATTTCCATTTGCTTAGGATTGCTTTATCCATCATCTCACTTTCAGTCTGTATGTGTCTCTAGATCTGAGGTGGATCTCCTGTAGACAGCATATATACGGGTCTCATTTTTGTATCCATTAACACAGTCTGTGTCTTTTGGTTGGAGTCTTTAATCTGTTTACATTCAAGGTAATTATCAATATGTATGCTCTTAATGCCATTTTGTTAACTGTTTTCAACCTGTTTTTGCAGGTCTTATTTCTTCCTTTCCTCTTTTGTTCTCTTGTGATTTGACTTTCTTTAGTTTTGTGTTTGGATACCTTTTCCTTTTGTGTGTGTATCTATTATAGATTTTCTGTTTGCAGTTATCATGAGGTTTTGATATAGCAGTCTCTCTCTATATATATACATTACTGTATTAAGTTGCTGATCTCTTAATTTCAAACGCATTTCATATCCTGCATTTTCACTCTCCTATCATGAGCACTGGTTTATATGTCATATTTATTTGTAGATAATTTCTTACTTTTACTTTATGTGTGACTTTACTGATGAGCATTCCCATTTTTAAATTTTCTTGTCTCTAGTTTTGGCCTTTTCTGCCTAGTGAAGTTCCTTTAGCATTTGTTGCACAGCTGGTTTGGTGGTGCTGAGTTCTTTTAGCTTTTGTTTCTCTGTAAAGCTTTTTATTTCTCCATCAAATCTGAATCCTGAATCTTGCTGGTTAGAGTATTCTTGGATGTAGGTTTTTCCCTTTCATCACTTTAAATATATTGTACCACTCCCTTCTGGCCTGCACTTTTTGCCGAAAATATCAGCTCATAGTCTTATGTGGATTCTCTTCTTTGTTATTTGTTGCTTTTCCCTTGTTGCTTTTAGTCTTTTCTCTTAACTTTAATTTTTGTCAATTTGATTACTATGTGTCTTGGTGTATTCCTCCTTGGGTTTGTCCTGCTTGGGACTCTCTGTACTTCCTGGATTTGGGTGACTCTTTCCTTTCCCACATTAGGAAATTTTCAGCTATTATCTGTTGAAATATTTTATCTGAGCCTTTCCCTCTCTCTTTTCCTTCTGGGACCCCTATAATGCAAATGTTGGTGTGTTTGTTGTCCCAGAGATCTCTTAATCTGTCCTCATTTCCTTGTATTCTTTCTCCTTTATTTTGTTCCACATAAGTGATTTCCACCACTCTTGTCTTTCAGTTCACTTATCTGATCTTCTGCCTAATTTTTCTGCTGTTGATTCCTGCTAGTGTATTTTTCGTTTCAGTAACTGTAGTCTTCAACTCTCTTTGTTTGTATTTTATATTTTCTAAGTCTTTGTTAAAAACTTCTTATAACTTCTCTTGCTATACCTCCATTCTTTTCCAGAGTTCTTGGATCATCTTTACAATCATTACTCTGAACGCTTTCTCAGGTATATTGCTTTCTCCATTTCGCTTAGTTGTTCTTCTGAGGTTTTATTTTGTTCCACTTTCTGAAACATATTCCTTTGCTGTCTCATTTTGTCTAAATTTCTATTTGTATTTTTATGTATATGGAAGGTTAGTTATGTTTCTTGTCCTTGGAGAAGTGGCCCTCTTGTAGGGGATGTCCTATGTGTCCCAGCAGTTCACTCCCCTCTCGTCATCCAAGGGCCAGGTTCCAGCTGGTCCCAGGTAGGTTCTCACCTGTGTTTGCAGACTCATTTCTGCAGGCTGTGGGATCATAATTTTCTTGCTTCTGGTGTCTGCCCCCCTGGTGTGTGAGGCTGGTCTAGAGGCTTGTTCAGGCGTCCTGGTGTGAGGGTGCTGGTGCCTGCCCAGTGGTGGCTGGAGCTAGGTCTTGACCCTCTTGTGGACCGGGTCCTGTTAAGTGGTGCTTCTAGAGGTGGCTGTGGGCTCGTAAGTCTTCAGGCAGCCTGTCTGCTGATGGGTGGGACTGTTCTCTCCCTGTTGATTGTTTGGCCTGAAGCATCTCAGCACTGGAGCCTTCAGGCTGTTGGGTGGGGTCAGGTCCTTGTGCAAAATGTAGGCCTCCGGGACAGCTCATGCTGATAAATATTCCCTGATAACTCTGTAAGCAGTGTCCTTTCCCCATTGTGAGCCACAGCTACCCCCTGCCGCCTCAGGAGACCCTGCAAGACCAGCAGGTAGGTCTGGCCTATGTCCCTATGAAGTCACTGCTTTTTCCCTGGGGACTGGTACATGCTAGAACTTGTGTGTACCCTGCAAGAGTGGAGTGTCTGTTTCCCCCAGTCCCGTGGAGCACCTGCAACCAAGTCTTGCTGGCCTTCAAAGCCAGATGCTCTGAAGGCTTCTCCTCCCAATGCCAGAACCCCAAGTTGGGGATCCTGACGTGGGACTCAGAACTCAGTCCTGTGGGAGAACTTCTATGATATAATTATCCTCCAGTTTTGGGTCACTGACCCATGTGTTACGAGATTTGATTATATTGTCATTGTACCCCTCCTACCGTCTCATTGTGGTTTCTTCATCATCTTTGGGTATAGAGTATCTTGTTTGTTAGGTTCCAGTCTTTTTTAACGATGGTTGTAGAGCAGTTGTGGTTTTGTTATGCTCATGAGGGGAGGTGAGCTCAAGGTTCTTCTACTCTGTCATCTTCTCTAGAATTCTAGTGTGGGTTTTTGAGAGCTTGTCTGATGAGTGAAAATGCAGGAACACTGGGTAGATGGACCTTTGACTGTATTAGGGGATCCCTAGCTTTCTCTACATTAGTATCCTTTAGAGGATAAGCGTTTCATTTTTTCATGTTCTTGCCAATATTTGGTAATGTCAGACTTTCACACTGTGCCAGCTTTTGCCAGTCCAATGATGGGAAAGCTATTGTGTGCGTTTATTTTACAATTCCCTGATTACTAGGAAGATGGAACACCTTTGCCTATGTTCACCTTTGTCCTCTGAAATTCCTTATGTTTTTCCCTTTCACCCACCTAGTTGTTTGTCTTCCTCTCATCAATTTGTAGAGAACTTGTTATATTCGACCTCTGATAGTTTATGTGGTTACCTTCAAAGGGAGGCACAGTTGTAGCTCACTGTTCTCTCCCTGAAAGGGAGTTCAAACCCAGCAGTACCACTTATCTATAACATAGCAATGATAGACCCACTTTTCAGGGGTGGTAATTGTAAAAACTCCTTAGAAGAGTGCTTGACAATAATAGATACTTGATGAGTACTGAGTTCTTTACCATCATCCTACAACCAACACTTCCATGCCACAGTATTTAATATTGCAGATATTTTTGCAATGAGAATATTCTTAGAACTTCATACCATTAGTCACAAGCCATAGATAATGGACTCTTTGAGTTTTTTTAATCACCTGAAACAATTCCTCTACTAATTCATTACCTCATCCTGAGAGCAGGTGTGAAGCAATGGTTTGTATGTGATGGAGGCATCGATGACTTTGGATTGGTTGAATTTTACATTCAATTCATTTGATATTCAGACAAGGATGTGATGCATATTCAGAAGAGTAGCAAGGCAACATATTTCAAAGCTTTCATATACAAATGTATATTTAATATAATGTATATTAACTTTTTTTCTAACTAAATTACTGATTTCCCATTAAACATAATGTTCAACTAGTTTCCCAGTGAGAATGAAGCAGAAATGTGTCCACAGGGCATAGCCAAATGTTCCAAAACTCAGTGTGGGGGAGTGGGGTCCTACCAAGATCTTTATACCTTCAAGCGTGTTACCTTTTTTTTTTTCCTTCTCTCTGGGAGGCTTGAGAATACACAGCAGCAATTCTGCAGTTGACTTTTGTTGCTGGAATAAAATGAACTTCTAGAGATGGAAGAAGCAACAGGGGTGACAGGAGGGAGATGCTAACACATCTAGTTTCCTGGGGTCCTCAGCTCCAGTCCTCAGTTCATTCACTCACTCATCAAATATTTATCCAGTCTCCTCCTTTGTGTCAGATGACACTCCAAGTGTTGGAAACAGCTGGACAGAAGACAGACAATCTCAGAGCTTACAGTATAGTGGCTAGTGTGTGTGGGGGGGGGTGGGGGGAGGTGAGAGATGTGGGGGAAAAAGCACTGAATAAGAGCACTTAGATGATTTCAGGTTGGTGAGAGCCATGAGGATATGAAATACGATGAAGAGGTAGAGAGGGTGATGGGGGAGGCTTCACTGCAGAAGTGATTGTGGCCTGAGGAATGACAAGGAGATCCCCAGGTAGACATCTGAGGGAGACTTCTCTTCATAGAAGGAGCACTGTGACAAGATATCTGAAGGAAGAAAGAGTGTGGAAATTTCTAAATAACAGAAATGAAGTCAGTGACCAGAATACAGTGAATATGTGCAAGCGTTGGGTAAATAAAGTCAGAGAGTAGCCAGGGCTGTACCGTACAGGGGCCTGTAGGCAATAGGAAGAAGGTTGGATTTTATTCTAGGCAAAATTGAAAGCTGTTAGAAGATTTAGATCAGAACAGAGAGATAATGTTATCTACAGTTTTAAAATGTCACTCTGACCGTTAAAAATCCACCAAAATGGCTATGATTACAGGCTGACAATACTAAGTGTTGATGGGGATATGGAAAAACTGCAGCTGTCATATGCTGCCAGTGGCGGTACAGATTGGCATGACCACTCAGGAACTCTGTTTGGTGATTTCTACTAAAGCTAAGTCAGCAAGTCCATTTTTGACAGATACACCAAATAGAAATGCATAGATACGTTCACCAAAAGAGACATTTGCTAGAATGTTCATAGGAATAGTACTCATAAGAGTCAAAAAGTAAAAATTACCCAAATGCCTATCAACAATACAATGGATAAAACAGGTGTGGTAGATTCTCACAGTGGAATACTATAGCACCATGAGAAACAACTACATACAAACACAAGCAACAGTATGGATGAATTTCATGGATGAATCTCAGATAAAATGTACAACAAAAGAAAACAGAAAAAAGATCATACTACTTGGTTGCATTTACATAAATTTCGAAAACAGGAAAAATTATGCTGTTGAAAGTCAGAACAGTGGTTTCCCTTGGGGCAGGGGTAATAAGTAACTTGTGGGAACATGACAGTGATGTTTCCGTGCTGATCATCTCCCTTTCTTGATTTCGATGCCGGTGGCATGGGAGTGTCTGTGAAGCTTCAAGGAGCTATTCACTTATGAGCTCTCTTCTAAAATGTAGGTTATAAAAATTCAAAGAAAGTTCACTCTGGATGCTGTATGAAGAACTGGTCCTGAGGGGTGAGATGGCAAGAGGAGAAACGTGGCCCCAGTTAGGAGGCTACTGAAGTAGACCAAGGAAGAGGTGATGTGGCAGGTGTAGCCTGATGACAGTGGACATGCACACATGGAGACACATTTGGGATACATTAGAGGGATTACATTTGGGATACATTTGGGATACATTAGAGTTCTTCATATCAATCTATCTTAAATCAAATTCACAACATCAGAGGTTCTGAATAGAACCGAAGGTTTGGCTATGACTTGTGTAGAGTAGTGAGCACCCTCCTACACACGGGGCAGTAACCAACATTTTTCAACCCTTACAACTTAACGACTTGTGTTTCACACAGCCATCACAGCAACCCCATCCACCTACCAGCACCAGTTGACTTGGCTCAGGACAGCTCCCCTCTAGAGACGTCCTGCCCACAAATCACCTAGTTTAATCTCACATCCAGTGTTCAGATCTCTTCAGAGTCCTGCAGGAGTTGACTCAGCTTAGGCTTGAGGGAACTCATTCCCTCCAAGGCAGCCCATTACAAGCTGAAGCAAGTCACTGCTTCCTAACAGGAAGGGGAGATCTCAGCCACGTAGGGATTCTTGTTCCACCCTTTGGGTCCATAGAAAGAAGAACCCAGTCTTCTACATTGCGACGCATCCAGTGTTGTCAAAGATCCTGCAACATTCCTTCTCTCCAGACCTAGTACCTGCAGCCAGAGGATTCAGCAGGCCTCACAGCCACTCCGTTGCTGGCCTCTCAGACATGGAGGACACGGGAACTTCATCCCTGACATTCTAAATGTTAGGCTTGTGTTAAAATCACCTGTGGTCTCATTGGGCTTGTAAGTGTTTTGATTTGCTTTTCCACATTCATTCATTCTGACATTACTGTGCACTAAGACACTAATCTTTTTTTTTCCACATTTCTAGCCTCTAAGCCGTATTTTCTGCACTTGTGCTTAGGCATGTTCCTTATTGTAAGTGAAGGGTCTTAGGTTTATCCTTAGTCAATGTCATCTCATAACAATGGTTGGTGAAAGAGGTCATTTATCTGGGAGGCAAAACATCTGGGCTCCCTTCTCAGCCCTCTTGCTAATTAGCTGAGAGTTATGGCAAATTTGGGGGCAAGGGCTGCCCCCCAGGAACTGTCAGTGTTGAGTGAAACTTTGAGCTGAATTATTTAATTTGAAAAAAGTATGTATCATAGCGATACCCTATCAAGTTGGCAAAGACTTCACAGTGACTATTTTCAGTGTCACGCTTCCTGTGGGAAGGCAAAGCAAATGTCTCCATGGACACAATTAGTGAAGAACTTAAAGGTCCATTGCCCTCTGGCCCATTGATCCTAAGAATCTATGCTAAGCTAATCATCAGGGAAGTGGACAGAGATATTTGGGTAAAGATGACTACTTCATTTTGACCCCTGATAGCTACAAACTGGAAATAATCTAGATGTACAACCAAAGCAGGAAAGCTAAAGTATAGAGCATCCACTCGATAAAGTGATCATTCATAGATCATATTTCAGATAATGTGGGCGAATATTGTTACTAAGTTAAAAAAAGTTAGGGATTAAAATGCATGTATTATATGGTCTCAATTATATCCATAGAAAGACAATGAAATGTTAATAATTATCTTTAACTTGTGAGGTTATGGGTGAATTTTTCTCCCTCACAATATTCAGGAATTTCTATGTTCTCTCAAGCCAGTATTGCTTCTACAATATAAAAAGGGTTTTTAAAATTTAAGAAAAATGTTTTTAATACAGTCAGCTCACAGAAGGATTACTATACCAGCTTCCTCAAGACCTCTCTTTCTGACCCTTTACTCCCTTCTAATTTGCCTGCATAATAATGCCTGCCCCTCTGTTAACACTTTCTTTATGCCTTAGTGTTTTTCCATTCAAAAATATCCAAGAGCTTCTATATACCAACTCCAAATAATAAAGTCTCAGTATTTCAGTCGGGGAGTTAAGACCCTCTATCATAATGAGTTGGTTTCTCTGTGACTAGAGAGATTAAGGGTTTTGCAACTTTGTAATTTTCTCAGTGTCTAATATGTTAGGCACATCGTTAGCACTTTTAAAACAATCAAACTTCAACTGGAAAGCAAATATATTCCCCTGTTTTGGAATTTGAGGGAGGAATTTGGGGTCCAGTTTTAGGCAACTAAGAATTCAGAAGCAATTAAGCGTAGTGTGGAAGGTAGGATTATGGGATAGCATGCACCAATAAAGTCTTTCAACAGATGGCCACTGTCGACAGCTACAGAGGCAAATGAGAAGGAGTGTGTCTCAGGCTAAGCGGGATAAGCGATGTGAGATGGCTGAGGAGGGAAAAATGTGGGTAGCCAGACAGGATTCACCACGCGAGCAAAGGCAGAAATGGGTTCACACGAGGGCCATTAAACATGTGATACACTCTCACTGAAGACGTCCGAGGAATCTCATTCCAGGATGTGTTAAATGAAAGGAAAGCCAGTGAACACCACAGACTGGTATCAGTGCAGCTCATCCCAGACCCAGAAGCAGGAACTAAGTGACACTTGAATGACTTCTGGTCAAGGCCTCCGAGAAAAATGAGTTTCCTTGACTTTCACTCTGAGTAAATTCATCTCCCCACTGGTTGAGCCCAGAGCAAGTCAACAGGATCCTGTGAGTCTCCATGATTCAGGTGCTCCAAGCTCAACTGGTCTGACAGTTGCAGTTTTTAGTGACTGCTGCCATGTGTTCGGGCTGCAGATTTAAGGTGAACATTACAGGATCTATGAACTTTAAACAGCCAGACCTTCCTTAGAAGAAATCTGAGCCGTGCATGTTAAGATGAGCATGTTTTCAGTTTAAAAGATTAATACTCACTTTAAATATTGTCATCTATTTCCTGTAGCTCTCCTCCCTAAAACCAGCACGCACGCACGCACACACACACACACACACACACACACACACACACTCTCTTTGGCTGTTAAAGTAAATGTTAGTACACCAAAAATAGTCCCTCCCAGCTATCTCCCCATGTACATTTTTTCAGGGGTGGTCTATTTTTTCCCTCTTTTTTGAATTCTTACTACGGTCATGATTCACTTGGGCGTTTTATTTTAGTAAGAAAGGACTTCCCCCTTCTACCCCCAGATCATTCTCTTCCCCACCTGCTACCCTCTCTGTGGCCTCCACATTAAGCCAAAGTCACCACACTCACAGATTCTTGCCTCAAAGGGGAAAAGGTTTTCTTCTGACAAACTCGCTTATGGGAATCTCTGATTTTCTAACTGTATGCTATTTATACTTAGCCCTTCAATGAATGTTTGGGAAACCAGCTGTATCGTAAACACCAAGCCAGATCCTGACTTGCTAAACTTGGATTAAATGGAAGCTATTATCATTTTTAGAAGCTGACACCAGGACGATCTGCCCTCCTCTCCCTCCACTCCCCAATCCCCAGAATTTGAAAAAGATTCATTTCTGGATTAAACGAATTTACTCTTACTTGTACTGATCAAGAGGTAAAATTAAGAAAATATCTTTCGAGATTCTATCTCAGATATTGGACACAGACTTTCTGTCATAGGGAAAATCCTTTGTATTCTAAGTTAATCACTAAATAGGTGTTGCCTGTAAGCGTTAATTATACATCATGGTCCATTTCTGGGAACCCTGCCTCCCAGGTAATGATCATTAAGCTAAAAATATCTCTGGTCAGCTCACAGGAGACATCCTGACCAGGCCCACCTGTGAATGCCTACAGGACAGGAGAAGTTAACACATCCCCTCTGGAGGCTGACCTGGAATTGTTTGACTTTACTCCCTCTCCTTTTTGTATAAAAGAAGCGTGAATTCTAACTCAGGCAAGGTGGTTCTTTGGGGTACCAGTCTGCACCATCTTCTCAGTCAGCTGGTTTCCAGATAAAGTCCCTGTTTCTTGCCCAAACAACACACAGCTTGATTTATTGGCCTGTCTACAGTACTACAAGTTTGGACTCGGTAAAAAAAAAAAAAAAAAAGTTTAAGGAACCTCCATTCCATTTTCCATAGTGGCTGTAATTTACGTTCTCACCAACAGTGTAAGAGGGTTCCTTTTTTCCACACCTTCTCCAGCATATATTATTTGTCTAAATTTTAATTATGGAAATTCTTAACGTTGTGAGGTGATACCTCATTGTAGTTTTGATTTGCATTTCTCATAATTATCAATGGTGAGCATCTTTTCATGTGCATTGTGGCCATGTGTATGTCTTCTTTGGAGAAATAACTATTAGATCTTCTCATTTTTTGATTCGGTTGTTTTTCCATTTCAGAAGAATGAGCTGGAGATTAGTGCCTCGTCTGTCGCATCGTTTGCAAATATTTTCTGCCATTCTGTGGATTCTCTTTTCATTTTAACTATGATTTCCTTTGCCATGCAAAAGTTCATGAGTTGACTAGGTCACATTTGTTTATTTTTGCTTTTATTTTTATTGCCTTGGGAGACTGACCTAAGAAAACAGTGCTAAGATTTCTGTCAGAATATTTTGTCTATGTTTTCCTCTGGGAGTTTTATGGTGTGATGTTTCCAATTTAAGTACTTAAACAATTGTGAGTTCCCTTTTTCGTATGGTGTGTGGAGGGGTGAGGAGGTTGTCCTAATTTCAGTGATTTACATGTAGCTGACCAACTTTCCCAACACCACTGGCTGAAGAGACCGGCTTTTCCCCATTGTATGCTCTTGCTTCCTTTGTTGGAAATTAATTGACCATAGGTGTGTGGGTTTATTGCTGGCCTCTCTGTTCTGTTCCATTGATCCATAGGTCTATTTTTTATGCCAGTGCAACGTTATTTTAATTACTGTAGCTTTGCAGTGTTGTCTGAAGTCTGGGCAGGTTATGCCTCCTGCTTTGTTCTTTGTCCTCAGGATTGCTTTGGCAATTCTAACTCATTTATGGTTCTGTATAAATTTTAGTCTTACTGGTTCTAGTTATGTGAAAAATGTCATGGATAATTTGATAGAGAGTACATTAAATCTGTAGATTTCCTGGCCATTTTAACAATATTAATGCTTCCAATAAAAGAGCAGGTGATATTCTTCCATTTCTTTGAATCTTTTTCAGATTCCTTTATTAATGTTTCATAGTTCTCAGCATATAAGTCTTTCACTTCCTTGGTCACGTTGAATTCTAAGTACTTTATTTTGATATGATTTTTTAAAATTTCATTTCAATTTTTTTCAAAATTTATTGTGGTACAATATGCATAACATAACATTTATCATCTTAATCATTTTTTAAGATTTTTATTTTATATTAGAATAGTGTTTATTTACAATATTGTGTTCCACATGTAGAGCCAAGTGATTTACATATATATATAAAAATATATATATATATTCTTTTTCAGATTTTTTTTCCATATAAGACACACAGAGTACTGAGAACAGTTCCCTGGTATACAGTAGCTCTTTGTTGATTATCTATTTTGTATATCGTAGTGTGTATATGTTATACCCAAACTCCTAATTCAACCCTACCCATCTCCTTTCCCTTTGGTAACCATAAGTCTCTTTACTCAGTCTGTGAGTCTGTTCCTGTTTTGTAAATAAGTTCATTTAATTTTTAAGGACCCTCCTTACTGTTCTCCTTGATGGGTATGCCAATTTACATTGCCACCAACCGTATAGGAGGGTTCCTTTTTCTCCACACCCTGTCCAACATTTCTTATTTGTAGATATTTTAATTATGGAAATTCTGATCATTGTGAGGTGATTCCTTATTGTAGGTTTGATTTGCATTTTTCTAATTATTGATTTTGAGAATCTTCTCATGTGCTTTTGGGCCATCTGTATGTCTTCTTTGGAAAAATGTCTATTAAGATCTTCTGCCCATTTTTTCATTGGGTAGTTAGTGTTTTTGCTATTGATGTGAATGAGGTATTTGTATATTTTGGGTTAGTGCCTTGTCAGTTGCATCATTAGCAAATATTTTCTGCCATTTGGTGGTTTGTCTTTCCATTTTGTTTGTGGTTTCCTTTGTTGTGCAAGGATGCAGAAGTTTGATTATGTCCTCTTTTTTTTTTTTTTGCTTTTCTATTTCCTCTGGAGAATGACCTAAGAAAACCACAGTATAATTTCTGTAAGGGAATGTTTTGCCTATGTTTTTCTCTAGGAGTTTTTTGGTGTGAGGTCTCCTATTTAAGACCTTATGCCAATTTGAGTTGCCTTTTGTGTATGGGGGAGAGGTGTGTCATAATTTCAATGATTTATATGCAGCTGTCAAACTTTCCCAACACCATTTGCTGAAGATACTTTTCCCCATTGTATATTCTTGCTTTCTTTGTCAAAGATTAATTGACCGTAGCTGTGTGGGTTTGTTACTGGACTGTCTATTCTGTTCCATTCATCCATAGTTGTATTTTTGTGCCAGTACCTCATTGGTTTGAATACTGTTGCTTTGTAGTACTGTCTGAAGTCTGGGAGAGTTATGCCTCCCACTTTGTTCTTTGTCCTCAGGATTGCTTGGGCGATTCTGGGTCATTCATGGTTGCATATAAATTTTAGGCTTATTGATTCTAGTTCTGTGAAAAATGTCATGGGTAATTCGATAGGGATTGCATTAAACCTGTAGATTGCTTTGGGTAGTATGACTATTTTGAAAATATGAATGCTTTTATTCCAGAAGCATGGGATATCTTTGCATCATCTTCAATTTCCTTTATTAATGTTTTATGGTTCTCAGCATATAAGTTTTTGACCTCCTTTGTGAGGTTGGTTCCTAAGTATTTTATTCATTTTGATGCAATATTTTTGTATTTTATTTTACTTTTTGCAGATTTCTTTATTGTGGTATTACAGTATGCATAATATAACATTTATGATCTTAATTTTTAAAATTTTTATTGGAGTAGTTGATTTACAGTATTGTGTTGGATTCGGTTGTACAGCAAAGTGACTTACTTACAATTATGTCTCTTCGTTTTCAGATTCTTTTCCCATATAGTTTATACAGAGTATTACGTTGAGTTCCCTATGCCATATATTAGGTACTTGTTGAATATGCCTTATGTATACAGTAGCGTGTATATGTTAATTGCAAACTCCTAACTTACCTATCCCCACCACCTTTCCTCTTTGGTAACCATAAATTTGTTTTCTCAGTCTCTGAGTCTGTTTCTGTTTTGTAAATAAGTTCATTTAATTTTTAAGGACCCTCCTTACTGTTCTCCATAGTGGCTGTACCACTGTGCATTCCCATTAACATCATAGGAGGGTTCCTTTTTCTCCACACCCTGTCCAGCATTTCTTATTTGTAGACATTTGAATTATGGAAATTCTGATCCTTGTGGTGGTACCTCATTAGTTTGCGTTTTGTTAATTATTGATGTTGAGCATCTTTTCATGTGCTTTTTGGCCATCTGTCTTATTTGGAGAAACGTGGATCTTCTGCCCATTTTTTAATTGGGTTGTTAGTGTTTTCGATATTGATGTGAATGAGCTGTTTGTATATTTTGGAGATTAGCGCCTTGTCAATCATATCGTTTGCAAATATTTTCTGCCATTCTGTGGGTTGTCTTTTCATTTTGTTAATGGTTTCCTTTGCTGTTCCAAAGGTCATAAGTTTGATTAGGTCCCATTTGTTTATTTTTGATTCTCTTTCTATTGCCTTGGGAGACTGAACTCAGAAAACAATGGTACCATTTCTGTCAGAATGTTTTGCCTACATTTTTCTCTAGGAGTTTTATTGTGTGATGTCTCCTATTTAAGTCCTTAAGCCATTTTGAGTTCCTTTTTCTGTATGGTGTGTGGGTGGTTTCTAATTTCAGTGATTTACATGCAGCTCTCCAACTTTCCCAACACCACTTGCTGAAGAGGCTATCTTTTCCCCGTTGTATGTTTGTGCTTTTTTGTTGGAAGATTAATTGACTATAGCTGTGTGCTTTTGTTACTGGGCTCTCTATTCTGCTCCGTTAATCCATAGGTCTGTTTTTGTGCCAGTACCTCACTGTTTTGAATACTGTTGCTTTATATAGTGTTATCTGAAGTCTGGGAGGGTTATGCCTCCTGCTTTGTTCTTTGTCCTCAGGATTGCTTGGGCGATTCTAGGTCATTCATGGTTGCATATAAATTTTAGGCTTAATGGTTCTAGTTCTGTGAAAAATGTCATGGGTAATTTGATATGGACTGCAATAAATCTTTAGATTGCTTTTAGTTGTATGGCCATTTTAACCGTATTAAAGCTTCCAGTCATAGAGCATGAAATATCTTTGCATTTCTTTGAATTATCTTCAATTTCCTTTATTAATGTTTCATAGTTCTCAGTATATAAGTCTTTCACCTATGTGTTCATGTTTATTTTGAAGTATTTATTTTTATGTGTTTTTATCAAATTTCTGGATTGTGGTAAAATATGCATAACATAACATTTTCCAATCATTTTTTAATTTTTATTTTATATTGGAGTAGAGTTGATTTACAATGTTTTGTTTTCAGTTGTACAGCAGAGTGATTTACTCATACATAAGCATATGTCTATTCTTTTTCTGGGTCTTTATCCATATAGGTTAGTACAGTATATTAAGTTGAATCCCTGTTGTATACAGTAGGTCCTTGTTGATTTTCCATCTTGTATATAGTAGTGTGTGTATGTTAATCCTAAACTCCTTATTTATCCCTACCCACCACCTTTCTCCATTTTTTAACCATAAGTTTGTTTTCTTAGTTTTTGAGTTTGTGATTCTATTTGGTTTTCATAAATAAAGTTCTTGTAATTTTTAAGGAACATCCATACTCTTCTCCACATTAGCTGTACCAAGTACATTCCCAGTGACAGTGTTGAAGGGTTCCTTTTTCCCCACACCCTCTCCAGCATTTATTTGCAGACATTTTAATTATGGAAATTCTGATCATTGTGAGGTGATTCCGCATTGTAGTTGTGATTTGCATTTCTCTAATAACTGTCAATGTTGAGCATCTTTTCATGTGCTCCTTGGCCATCATTATATCTTCTTTGGTATAATGTCTTTAGATCTTCTGCCCATTTTTTGATTGCATTGTTAGTGTTTTGATATTGAAGTGAATGATCTGTTCGTATATTTTTCAAATTAATCCCTTTTCAGGCTCATCATTTGCAAATATTTTCTCTCAATCTGTAGCTTGTCTTTTCATTTTGTTTATGGTTTCCTTTGCTGTACAAAATTTGATAAGTTCCATTAGGTCTTATTTATTTTCGCTTTTATTTCTATTGCCTGGGAGACTGAACTAAGAAAACAATGGTATGATTTATGTTAGAGAATATTCTGCCTATGTTTTCCTCTAGGAGTTTTATAGTATCTCGTCTTACATAGGTTTTCAATACATTTTGAGGTGTTTTTTTTTAAGAACATTAGAGAATGTTCTAATTTCATATTTCTGCATGTAGCTGTCCAAGGTTCCCAGCACTACTTATTGAAGGAAGAGACTGTGTTTTCTCCATTGTATATTTTTGCCTCATTTGCATAGAGTATTGACCATAGATGTGTGTGTTAATTTCTGGGCTTCCTATCCTGTTCCAGTGATCTATAATTTTGTTTTTGTGCCAGTACCATACTCTTTCGATTACTTTGACTTCATAGTATAGTCTGAAGTCATGGAGCCTGATTCCTCCAGCTCTGTTCTTCTTAAGATTCCTTTGGCTATTTGGGGTTTTTGGGGTCTCCATACAAATCTTAAAGTGTTTTGTCCTTGATCTGCAAAAAATGCCATGGAAATTTGGTAGGGACTGCACTGAGTCATTTGATTGTTTTGGCTAGTATAGACGTTTTGACAATATTTATTCTTCCAATCCAGAAACATTGTATACCTTTCCATCTATTTGTGTCATCTTTGATTTCTTTTATCTGCATCTTATGATATTTGGAGTACCTGTGTTTTGCCTCCTTAGGTACATTTATTCGTAGATATTTTATTCTTTTTGATGCGATGGTAAATGAGATTGGCTCCTTAATTTCTCTTTCTGATCTTTTGTTGTTAGTGTATAGAAATGCAACAGATTTCTGTGTATTAATTTTGTCTCCTGCAACTATAACAAATTCATTAATGAGCTCTAGTAGTTTTCTGATAGCATCGTTACAATTTTCTATGTATATATCATGTCATATGCAAACAGTGACGTTTTTATTCTTTTCCAATTTGGATTCCTTTTATTTCTTTTACTTTTCTGATTGCCATGGCTAGGGCTTCCAAATTATGTTGAATAAAAACGGCAAGAGTGGACATCCTTGTCTTTTTCCTGATCTTAGAGGAAATGCTCTCAGCTTTTCACCATTGAGTATGATGTTAGCTGTGGGTGTCATATATGGCCTTTATTATGTTGAGGTGAGTTCCCTCTATGCCCACTTTCTGGGGAGTTTTTATCATAAATGGGCATCAAATTTTGTCAAAAGCTTTTTCTACATCAATTGAGATGATCATATGGTTTTTATTCAATTTGTTAATGTGGTATATCAGACTGGTTGATTTGCAGATATTGAAAAATCCTTGCATCCCTGTGATAAATGCCACTTAATCATGATGTATGATCCTTTTAACGTATCGTTGGATTCATTTTGCTAGTATTTCATTGAGGATTTTTGCATCTGTGTTCATCAGTGATATTGGCCTGTAATTTTCTGTCTTTTCTTTCTTTCTCTCTTTCTCTCTCTCTCTCTTTCTCTCTCTTTCTCTTTCTCTTTCTCTCTCTTTCTCTTTCTCTCTTTCTCTCTTTCTCTCTCTCTCCCTCCCTCCCTCTCTCCCTCCCTCCCTCCCTCCCTCTCTCCCTCTCTCCCTCTCTCCCTCTCTCCCTCTCTCCCTCTCTCCCCCTCTCCCTCGCGCTCTCTCGCTCGCGCTCTCTCCCTCATTCTCTCTCGCTCGCTCTCTCTCTCTCTCGCTCTCTCTCGCGCTCTCGCTCTCTCGCTCTCTCTCCCTCTCTCTCCCTCTCTCTCCCTCTCCCCCTCCCTCCCTCTCCTCACTCCCTCCCTCCCTTCCTTCCTCACTCCCTCCCTCCCTTCCTTCCTCACTCCCTTCCTCCCTTCCTCCCTCCCTCCCTTTCTCCCTTCCTTGTATCTTTGTCTGGTTTTGGTATCAGGCTGATGGTGGCCACATAGAATGAGTTTGGAAGTATTCCTCTCTCTACAATTTTTGGAATAGTTTCAGAAGGACAGGTGTTAACTCTTCTCTAAATGTTTGGTAAAATTTACCTGTGAAGCCATCTGGTCCTGAACTTTTGTTTGTTGGGAGTATTAAATCACAGATTCAATTTCAGTACTTGTGATTGGTTGGTTCATATTTTCTATTTCTTCCCAGTTGAGTTTGGGAGATTGTACCTTTCTATGAATTTGTCCATTACTTCTAGTTTGTCCATTTTATTGGCATATAGTTGCTTGTAGTAGTCTTATGATCCTTCAAATTTCTGTGGTGTCAGTTGTAACTTCTCCTTTTTCATTTCTAATTTTACTGATTTGAGCCCTCTTGCTTTTGTTCTTAATGAGTCTGGCTAAAGGTTTATCAATTTTGTTTATATTTTCAAAGAACCAGCTTTTAGTTTCATTGATCTTTTCTGTTGTTTTCTTAGTCTCTATTTCATTTATTTCTGATCTGATCTTTATGATTTCTTTCCTTCTACTAATTTTGGGTTTTGTTTGTTTTCTTTGTCTAGTTGCTTTTGGTGTAAGGTTAGTTTTGAGAGTTTACTTGTTTCCAGAGGTAAGCTTGTATTGCTATGAACTTCCTTCTTAGAACTGCTTTTGCTGCGTCCCATAGATTTTGGATTGATGTGTTTTCATTTTCACTAGTCTCTAGGTATTTTTATTCCCTCTTTGATTTCTTCAGTGATCCATTGGTTGTTTAGTATCGTATTGTTTAGGCCCCGTGTGTTTGTGTTTTTTTGCAGTTTATTTCTTATATTTGATTTCTAACCTATAGTGTTGTGGTCAGAAATGATGCTTGATGATTTCAGTTTTTTAAAAATTTACATAGGCTTGCTTTGTGGCCCAGCATGTGATCTACTCTGGAGAATTGTCCACATGCATTTGAAAAGAATATGAATTCTGCTTTCAGATAGGATGCTCTATAAATAACAATTAAGTGCGTCTGGTCTAATGTGTCATTTAAGACCTGTTTCCTTATTGATCTGTCCTGTCTGGATGATCTGTCCTGTCTGGATGATCTGTCCTTTGATGTAAGTGGGGTGTTAAAGTCCCCCACTATTATTGTGTTACTGTCAATTTTTTCTTTTGTGTCTGTTAGCATTTGTTTTATATATTGAGGTATTCCTATGTTGGGTGCATATATATTTACAACGGTTAAATCTTCTTGGATTGATCCCTTGATCATTATATAGTGTCCTTCTTTGTCTCTTGTAACAGTCTTTATTTTAAAGTCTATTCTGTCTGATAGGAGTATTGTTTCTCTACCTTTCTTTGATTTCCATTTGCATGGAACAGATTTTCCCATCCACAAACTTTCATTCTGTATGTGTCCCTAGATCGGAAGTGGGACTCTTGTAGACAGCATACATATGGGTCTTGTTTTTGTATCTATTCAGCCAGTCTGTATCTTTTGGTTGGAGCATTTAATCCATTTATATTTAAGGTAATTACCAGTATATACGTTCTTATTGCTATTTTGTTAGTTGTTTTGGATTTTTCTGTAGGACTTTTTTCTTCCCTTCCTCTTTAGTTATCTTCTCTTGTGATTTGATGACTGTCTTTTGTGTTGTTTGGACTCCTTTTTCTTTTTGGTGTATGTATCTATTGTAGATTCTTGGTTTGTGGTTAACATGTGGTTTGGAAATAGCAGTTGATATATATACAAGATTTTTAAAGTTGCTGTCCTCTTAATTTCAAATTCATTTCCAATATCCTGCATTTGTACTCTCCTCTCCTCAGGGTTGCTAGTTTTGAGATCATATTTGCATGTGGATCATTTTCTACCTTTACTGTATATTTGTCTTTACCTGTGAGCTTTCCCCTTTCATAATTGATGTTTCTAGTTGTGCCTTTTCTGTTCCTCCTAGAGAAGTTCCTTTATCATTTGTTGTAAAGCTGGTTTGGTGGTTCTGAATTCTTTTAGTTTTTGCTTGTCTGTAAAGCTTTTGATTTCTCCATCAAATCAGAAGGAGAGCCTCACTGGGTTGGGTATTCTTGGTTGTAGGCTTTTCTCTTTTATCACTTCATATATGTCGTGCCACTCCCTTCTTGCCTGCAGAATTTCTGCTGAAACATCAGTTGATGACCTTATGTGGATTCCGTTGTGTGTTATTTGTTGCTTTACCATTGTTGCTCTTAATATTTTCTCTTTGTCTTTAATTTCTGTCAATTTGATTACTATGTGTCTCAGCGTGTTCCTCCTTAGGTTCATCCTATATGAACTCTTTGTGCTTCTTGGACTTGGGTGTCTGTTTCCTTTCTCATGTTAGGGAAGTTTTCAGCTATCCTCTCCATATATTTTCTCAAGGCTTTCTATCTCTGCTCCTTTTGGGACCTATGTAATGCAAATGCTGGTGCATTTAATGTTGTCCTAGAAGTTTCTTAAATGGTTGTCATTTATTTTCATTCTTTTTACTTTGTTCTGTTCTGTGGCAGTGATTTCCACCATTCTGTCTTCCCGCTGACTTACCTGTTCTTCTGCCTCATTTATTCTGCTATTGATTCCTTCTAGTGTATTTTTCCATTTCGGTTATTGTATTCTCCATCTGTTCTTTATATGCTATAGCTTTTCATTAAATATTTCTTGTATCTTCTTGGTCTGTGCCTTCATTCTTTTTCTGAGATCTTGGATTATCTTTACTATCATTACTCTGAATTCTTTTTCAGATAGATTGCCTATCTCCACTTTACTTAGTTGTTCTGGGGTTTTATCTTTTTTCTTCATCTGGAGTATATTCCTCTGCCATCTCATTTTGTCTAACTTCCTGTGTTTGTGGTCACACAGGCCGCAGGATTGTAGTTCCTCTTGCTTCTCATGTTGCACCCTGGTGGGTGAGGCTGGTCTAAGAGGCTTGTGCAGGCTTCCTGTTGGGAGGGACTGGTGCTGCCCACTGGTGGGTGGAGCTGGGTCTTGTCCTTCTGGTTGGCAAGACCATGTCAAGAGGTGTGTTTAGAGGTGGCTGGGGACTCAGGAAGACTTTAAACGTCCTGTTTGCTGATGGGTGGGGCTGTGTTCTTGCTCTGTTGGTTGTTTGGCCTCAGGTGTCCTGGCACTGGAGCCTATGGGCTCTTGGGTTGGGTCAAGTCTTGGCATCAAAATGGCAGCCTCCAGGACAGCTCACACCAATGAGTACTCCCCTGTACCTCTGCCACCACTGTCTTTGTGTACACAGTGAGCCCTATGCCTCCCCAGGAGACCCGCCAAGTCCAGAAGGTAGGTCTGGTCCAGTCTTCTATGAAGTCACTACTTTTTCCTCTGGGTTCTGATATGCACTGTACCTTGAGTGTGCCCCCCTGAAGTGGAGTCTCTGTTTCCCCAAGTCCTGTGGAGCTCCTGTGATCAAGCCCTGCGGGCCTTCAAAGACAGATGCTCTGTGTCTCCTCTTGATGCTAGACCCTTAGAATGGGGAGCTTGATGTGGGGCTCAGAATTCTCACTCCTATGGGAGAACCTCTGTGATATAATTATTTTCCAGTTTGTGGGTCACCAACCTGGCAGGTATGGGATTTGATTGTATTACAGATTCGGTCCTCCAACTGTCTCATTGTGGCTTCCTTTTCTTTGGAAGTAGAATAATTTTTTGGTAGGTTCCAGTCTTTTTGTCGATGGTTGTTCAGCAGTTAGTCGTGATTTTGGTGTTTTCAAGAGAGGTGAACTCAGGTCCTTCTACTCTGCCAATTTGTCCTTGGACATCCTTCTTAATGTGATTTTAAAAGGGATCCAATTTCGTCATGGTGTATGATCTTTTTTACATGCTGTTGGATTTGACTTGCTAATATTTTGCTGAAAATTTTTGCATCTATATTCATCAAAGATAGTGGCCTGTATTTTTCTTTTTTAGGTGTTTGTCTGGTTTTGGTATCAGGGTGATAGTGGTTTCATAGAATATCTTTGACAGCATTTGCTCTTCTTTGGGAAGAGTTTAAGAAGGATTGGTAAAAGTTCTTCTTTTTATGTTTGGTAGAATTGCCCAGTGAAGCCATCTGGTCATGGACTTTTGATTGCAGGGAGTTTTTTTTTTATTACACATTATGTTTCACTTCTAGTGATCAGTATGTTCAAATTGTCTATTTCTTCCTGATTCAGTTTTGGTGGGCTGTGTGTTTCTAAAAACTTGTCCATACATTTCTTCTAGACTGTCCAGTTTACTGGCATATAATTGATCATAGTATTATTTTTTTTTAAATTTTCTGTGGTTGGTATCATTTGTAATTTTGCCTCTTTCATTTCTTATTTTGCTTATTTGGGTCCTCTCTCTTTTCTTCTTGGTGAGCCTGGCCAGAGGTTTTTCAATTTTGTTTACCCTTTCAAAGAACCAGCTCTTGGTTTTATTGATTTTTTTTCTATTCTTTTAATCTCTATTTTATATCCTCTCTGATTTTATTATTGCCTTTCTTCTGCTGACTTAAGGTTTTGTTTGTTCTTTTTCTAATTCTTTTAGGTGGTAGGTTAGGTTGTCTTATTTGAGATTTCTCTTGTTTCCTGAGGAAGGCCTGTATCAAGATGAACTTCCCTCTAAGAACTCTTGCATCCCATTGACTTTATATGGTTGTGTTTCATTGTTATTTGTCTCAAGATATTTTTAAATTTCCTCTTTGATTTCATCATTGACCCATTGGTTTTTTAGTAACATGTTGTTTAGTCTCTATGTAATCATTTATTATTCTTGATTCTTTTTCTGTGGTTGATTTCTAGTTTCATGCTGTTGTGGTCAGAAAAGATGCTTGAAATAACTTCCATTCTCTTACATTTGTTGAGGCTTTTTTGTGCCCTCATATGTGGTCAGTCCTAGAGAATGTTCCATGTGCACTTGAAAAGAATATGTATTCTGGGTTTTTTAAAAATGTAATGTCCTAAAAATTTCAATTAAGTCTTATTGTTGTATCATTTAGGCTCTCTGTTGCCTTATTTATTTTCTGTCTAGAAGATCTGTCCATTGATGTGAGTGGGGTGTTAATATCTCCTACAATTTTTGCATTCCTGTCAATTTCTCCCTTTATTTCTGTTAGTATTTGTTTTATGTATTTAGGTGCTCTTACATTGGGTGCATATATGTTGATGGGTATAATATCCTCTTGTATTGATCCTTTTATCATTATACAGTGTCCTTCTTGTCTTTCTTTATAGCCTTTGTATGAAAGTCTGTTTTCTGATATGAGTACTGTGACCCCTGCTTTCTTGTCATTTCCGTTTGCATGAAATATCTTTTTCCATCCCTTCAGTTTCCATCTATGTGTGTCCTTTGCCCTAAAATGAGTCTCCTGCAGCATATGTTAGGTTCTTGGGTTTTTTTAATCCAATCTGCCACTCTGTCTTTTGACTGGAGAACTTAGTCCATTAACATTTAAGGTAATTATTGATAGATATGTACTTGTTGCCATTTTAAACCTTGTCTTCCCATTGATTTTGAGTTTCTTCTACCTTTCTTTTTCCTTTTGTGGTTTGATGATTTTCTTTTGTACTATGCTTGTGTTCTCTTTTTGGGTTTTGTAAATCTGTTGTATGGTTTTGATTTGTGGTTACCCTGTTTTTCAAGTTTGTTAACCCCTTCTTATGTCTACTATTTTTTTTTTAAAGAAGATGTTGGGGGTAGGAATTTATTAATTAATTAATTTTTGCTGTGTTGGGTCTTCGTTTCTGTGCGAGGGCTTTCTCTGGTTGTGGCAAGCAGGGGCCACTCTTCATTGTGGTGTGCGGGCCTCTCACTATCGCGGCCTCTCTTGCTGCGGAGCACAGGCTCCAGACGCACAGGCTCAGTAGTTGTGGCTCACAGGCCCAGTTGCTCCACAGCATGTGGGATCCTCCCAGACCAGGGCTCGAGCCCGTGTCCCCTGCATTAGCAGGCAGATGCTCAACCACTGTGCCACCAGGGAAGCCCTGTCTACTTGTTTTGACTGATAGTCATATAGGCTCAAACATATTCCGGAAAAAAAAAAATCTACATTTTCTTACTCTCTTCCCCCACATTTTTTAATTTTGATGTCCTCTTTTACATCTTCATGTTTATCCTTTTGCTGTTATTGTGGTTATCATCACTTTCACAGAACTTAAAAAACATTTTTTTAAATCTGTTTACTGGCTCATTTAAGTGATTTACTTTCCAATTGTGATTTTTCTCTTTCCTATAGATTCTTGCCTCTTTTCTATTTAAAGAAGACCTTTCAATATTTCTCTTAGGGTATGTTTAGTATTGCTGTATTCTTTTAGTTTTTGTTTGTCTGAAAAATTCTTTATCTCTCCTATTTTAAATGATCTTGCTGGTACAGTATCCTAGGGTGCAGATTTTTGCCTTTCAGGACTTTGAATATATCTTGCCACTCCTGTCGTACAACGTTTCTGTAGAGAAATCAGCAGATTTCTGTAGAGAAACCCCCTTATGTGGGTTCCCTTGTAATGAGCTCTGTTTTTCTCTTGCTGCCTTTAGAATCCTCTCTTTATTCTTAACTTTTGCAATTTTAATTATAATGTCTTGGTGTAGGTCTGTTTGGATTCATCTTGTTTGGGTCCATCTGTTCTTCCTGTACCTGAATATCTGTTTCCTTCTTTATGTTTGGGAAGTTTTCAGCCATAATTTCTTCAAATACATTTTGATCCCCTTTTTTCTTTCTTCTCCTTCTGAGATCCCTATTATGCATAGATTGGCATGCTTTATATTATCCCATAGGCCTCTTATATTGCTTTCATTTTTTTTTCATTTGGCTTTCTGTCTGTTGTTCTGATTCGGTGATTTCCATTATTCTATGTTCTAGATCACTTATTCTTCTGCATTATTCAATCTGCTATTTATTGCCTTTAGCAGCACAGCTTTTGTCTCAGCAAAAGAGTTTTCTAATTTCTCTTGGTTACTCTTTATAGTTTCTATGCTCTTTTTTACAGTAATTTGTATTTCTGTCAAAAGCTCTTCCTAAATCCTTCAGTATTTTCATTATCTCCTTTTTGAACTCGATATCTATTATACTGAAGAGGTCTGTTTCATTGTTATTTCAGGAGAATTCTCCTGATTTTTTCATTGGGAGTGTTTCATCTGCTTCATTTTACTTATTTCTCTTACTCCGAGTTTAGAAGAAACAATTATCTACTCTGGTCTTGGAGGGCTATTTTTATGTGAGAGCATCCCTGTATAGCCTTTGTGGGTTTACTGTTTTGTCACAAGGGTTGTTTTTAGTACGGACACCTGCTGCATCTTCCCTGTGTGCTAGCCATTACCTCCATTACATCAGGTTGTGTGACTGGTGTTGTAGTGACCAGAGCTCTCACTGGATATTGAGTGGGACCTCCTCTTGGCTCTGCAGTTATCACTGCCCTGTCAGTTTCAGGGTGTGCTCCCTAGATATTGGAGTAGGAGCCCCCAGATCTGTTTCTAAGCTGCAATGTGAGGTAGGCAGGATTGTAGCACTCCTACTGGGTGAGGAGCCACTGAGTATTCCTCCACAGGAGCTGTCCACAGGGGAGTGTGCTCTGTGGTGTCACCTGTAGCCTGTTATGTGGGCTCACAAAGTCCCTTGATGTTGGTACTGCCCTCAGCCCTGCCTCCACTGTGGGAATTCAGGAAATCAGCCCTGGTGTCCCTCAGGTGCTGTGTTCAGAAGCCACCAGCATAGATCTGTGGGCACCAATCAACTGAAGTCAGGTATCAGGACCGTAGTAGTCGCACATCTGGACCCACCTAGGGAGCTATGGAAGTAGCCCAGACTACAGCCTTGCCACCGTGAACATGCACCCAAAAAGCCTACGAATGCTAAGGCTGGACCCATCCCAGCCCCGGGAGCACACTTTGTCCACTCAGATGTCCCACAGGAGCGGAGTTTACAAAGCCTGTGGCAGTGGCATAAGTCCTCGGATCATACAGCTGAGAAATAGGACTCAGATTTCAGCCCTGCTTCCTAAGTCATGCAGCCCCTGGGGCTCAACTCTGATTTCAGGCCCACCTCTGTGCTTGGGCAAACCACTGGCACGTGTGCACTCCCAGAGCTCATAGAGGTGGCACCCAGACACAGGCTGCTAAAGCAAACCCCACGCCTCCCTTCATGCTCCCCTTAACAACGGCGCTTCACTTCTATGGCAGGCCCCGGCTTCTTCCACACACACACACCCAGTCAGGGCACACACCACACTCCAGCCCCTTCAGGCTAGCTCTGAGCAGGCAACCCTAGTCCTCTCCCCAGGTCTGTTCTCTGAAACCCAGGTTTTAGCACCTAGCCCTAGCACATACCGAAAGGTGCGCATCTAGGCCCGGAGACTGCAGTGAGCTAGCAAGTATCCCCTGGGCCAGTCTGTCTCTGTTCTGCCTGCCACACACTGGCTGCTGCACCCTCTTCCTAGTTCTGAAACTCCATTCCTGTCCCGGCTGATCTCCTTGCCAGTGAAAGGGCTTCCCAAGATATGGAAACCTTTCCTCTTTTGCAGCTCCCTCCCAGGGGCTCAGGTCCTATCCCACTTCCTCCTTTTTTGTTGTTGCTGTTTCTTTCATCCTTCCCAGTTACGGGGAGATCTTTCCTACACTTCTGGGTGCCTGAGATCTTCTTTCAGTGTTCAGTAGGTATCCTGTAAGAAGTGTTCCACGTGTAGATGTATTTTTGATGTATTTGTGGGAGGGGGTGAGCTCCATGTCCTTCTGTTCTGCCATCTTGATTGGAGCCTTTAGTTTGCTTCTTTGTATGCTAGCATTTGTGTTTCTCTTGAATTTCTGTCTTTAAAGGTAGGTGAAACATTCCCCATCTCTAAAGAAAGTACTCTGATGTGCATTTTGGATAAGTGATCTGATTATAACCATGAACCCATGAGTTAGAAGATGATATTTTATTGTAATAATGTGTGGCCACAGTTAGGATCTCCACAGGAGGCTTAGGGGGTTATCTTGGGACCCTGTGCACCATTTACTGCTACCCTTGCTGTGTTCATTACATTGTTATGGTCTCCTGTGTCATTGGTATCTGGAAAACCCCAAGACCAAACTTGAGGGTTTATTTAGTATTTTCTGTTTGTCTTTTTGTTTCTTCATTTCATTTTGTTTGGTACTGTTTCTCCATTTATAGCCAAATCAATTTTGTGATGTTTAAAACTTTTACTGATGTCAAATGGAGGAAAGGAATAGAAAAGGAAAAAAGACCTGGCTGTGGGACATTCCTGAGGAGAAGAGAAAGGTTCCACTTGGTTCCTAAAATCTCCAAAAGTCCCAGCCCAGAATTCAACCCAGTTGGTCGATGCCTAGGCAAAAAGGCATCCTTTTAATGGTTAGAAATTATCAATTGCTGTTTATGGTTTTATGGTTGCTATTCTGTAATGAAGTGGGAAAGAATGATGAAATTCCTTATGTACAAGCATTTCTGCTATCATATTACATCAGGGAAAATAAGAAAGGGAAGGTAGTGAGAGTGAGGGTATATTGCTTCAAACCTTAACTCCTCCAGCTGAGCTAGCTGTCCCTGCCACTCCAGATGTTATTCCAATATATCCAACCCTTCCACTACCTTCCATGTCTATCCAGCCCCAATTCCTGACCCTGGCAATCAGGACTATCCCTCCTTCTAGGGATCAGTTAGAAAATCCTGTGTTAGTTCCTGGAGCACAGGGATATGGTGTCTGGTATTACCATCTAAGATCCAACAGGGCGCCCAGTTTTGGCCAGGAGACACTCCTGGGGCAGAATAATGTCCCTTATGCCATCATCTCATAGGGACCTAAATGCAAATGACCAGCTGGCTGGGTTTCTCAGACTCGTTTAGTTGGAAAGATCGCAACCCTCCTTATAGGGAGGATCCTCTACACCTGAAGCCAACTTGACAGCTGAACCAAATTGAGACGCCAATGAAGGAAGAATGCCTTTGTTGGAGAACTACTTATTAGTGCAGGTCTTTGAAAAAGGGGAACCAAAGCAAAAGCCGTTGGAAAAATTCAAGAAACTCAGCCCAAAAAGGAGACCCCTCTGAATTTTTGGAAGAGCTTTATCAAGACTGCAGACATTATACTAACTCAGATCCCAAAGCCCCTGGAAATATTAGAATGGTACATTTGACCTTCTTTGCGGGGGGCGGAGGTAAAGTGCCTCAGATATCAGGAGAAAAGTTGCAAAAATTAGATGGTACATTTGGAGTGAACCCTTCTCAATTGGTAGACGTTGCTTTTAAAGTGTTCAATAGGGAATAACAACGGAAGAAAGAAGATGCAAAACAAAATGCACTTTCTGGGCAGCAACACCGGATTCCCAGAGGGTGAGTAACCCGAAGAGAGGTAGCCACTGTTGGGGAAGGAGCAGTGCACTTCCTGTTCCTTACTGCATGAACGCTGGAAATCAGATTACCCTAGGCGAAATCATAAGATGAAAAACAATAAAAGATGAGAGCCTCTCACAGGGTAGGAAGAGAGGAACACTCTGATGAATTCAGAGGTCCAGGGGCTCCCTTGGACTTGAGGCACCTGATTCCCTGTAGGAGTCCAGGGTAAAACTGCCCGTAGAGAACGAGGTGATTAGCTTTCTGATAGACCTCACCCTGAAGTTTTTCACCAGAGCAGCTTGACATCAGAGTCCCACCCAAACACGCTTTAAGCCTGCAGATGGTGCTCATGAAAACCCCAGGAAAAGAGAGAGAACACTTTCCTCCGAGGTCTGTGAAAAGGTAAGAACAGATGTGTGTGCTAACAACGCCCAAGGGAGGGCCAAAAACACACGGCCAGTACGAAACCCATTAAATAAATAGGGACACTGGGACACCTAATCAAAAACAATATGCTCTGAGGCAAGGGGATCACTTCTCCCACAGATTGACTTGTCAAAATACCAGCCAGTGGAGTCAGAAAAGGGCAAAGAGTGGGGTTTCCCTTGGCTCCCACCTCACCTGGCTGAAAATGTAGTGTACGATTGTTCTGATTCCTGAGGCACTCTTGGACACTGTGCTGTACCTATTTTGGGAGAGATGCCACCTTAATGGATTCAAAAATAGATAATGGGGCCTAACCTACAACAGACCAGCCAGCCAGTCACTCAGAATTGTATGATTTGTGCTAAAAAGAACCCAAAGAGTGCTCTTAAGCTTCCTCAGAGGAACCTGCACCACCAAGGACTGGACTCGAATGCCTTGAGCTGCAGGAAATTTCAGATTCCTGCTGGTGTTCGTGACCATTTCTTCAGGATAGGTAGAGGTATATCCCACCTGGACAGAAAAGGTCTGAATAGTGCTGTTACCGAATCTGATCTGACTGCTTGCCATTCGAAAATCAGTCAATGAGAGAGAGATTGATAGGAAAGTTGCTTTTCATCAGAACGCCAGCAATCTGGGTAGACGGTGAACTCAGTGTCCCCCCAAAACCACCTCTGAAAATTCTGCTCAGCCATGGAAGTTTTTAAAAGGAACAAGGGAAGTGATCGCAGTTAATCATGGAGATAGGGTGTCAGAGTTGTCGCCGTCTCCCATGGTGTGCAGGCTTGTTGACTTCTTGTGATTTTTCTCATATGCTATCTTGTTCACACAGTGTGTTCACACGATTACTAAAAGTGAAGCTAGGGAAGAGATCTGGTCATCTGTTAATTACTTATTCTTCATTTCTACTTTGATCTCTACAGAAAGAACCAACAGATTAGGTAAGATATTGTGTGATCAAAAGATTTGAAAGGTGTGCTAGGACTGGAGATGAGTAGAGCATGGGGGCGCCTGGTTTGAGGTTAGTGACAAGACGAAGGGACCTCCTGCAAAGAGAGCTTTCCTGCCAAAAGCTGCTCAAAAATCCCCCTTGTCAGAACATTATTCCATTTCTATGGGATTGTGGGTGAAAGTCCATCTTCTGTAACTTCTTCCTGCCGATTTAGGGCGCGGTATTCTTAGCATGGAAGATGTCAACGTGGGTCTGTGGCATCTCTTTGCTCACAGTTGTAATTGCCCGTTTACATATACTGGAAGAACAAGCTACGATTATTTTGATGCCCACAAAGGTATAGATTATTATGAGCAATAGTGTTAATCCCATTTTCTTAAGGCCGTTCTTGGAATTGTGCTAGCCCTAGACTCAGTACTGCTCAAGATAGAGCAGTTTATGTCATGGCTGCAGTCTGGTCATCATGCAGTTGGCTTTTTCCCTCTGTTGGCAGTTACAGTATCTGTAAAACAACTCAGGAATGTGCGTCAGACGCTGTGACTCAATCTTCCTAATCATTAGCTGCTTCAACCTGCTGTTTTGTGACTCAGTGAGGCCTGGGAGACTTCGGCTTTTCTATAAACAAGAGTCAGGAGACAAGGTGAGGTCTCCATACTGGATGGGGGGCCCGCAGGGTTCTACTCAGTTCTAATCCCCCCTTTTCTCTGATACTTCTCAATGCTGAGGAGGGACAGGCGCAGACCGAAAAAAAGGAGTAACGTTTTGGATAGAGAGGTTAATCATAAACTTGACCGAGGAACCCACAGGGTCCTGTTCAGTTTCACCAGCAGATACTGCTTTCAGAATGGCTGGTGGTATCTGAGTCTGACACAACTCAGGGAATTCAAGTTCTTGGCAATACAGAATTGTATATGAAATGACATCCACAATGGCCACCCAGTTTTACCTTGGATGTCTGAACCACAGCTACTCCATTTTGACTGTACAATACATTTCTCTCCTTAATGGACAAAGCAGGTGTCACCATTAATGATTTTAGTGCTTTTCTAGATATGAGGAGATGCAAGAATTTGGGCTCATGAAAGCTTCTCCTGAGAATATCTCACTGTCTGAAGGCCTGTCCTGCCAGTTCTTCTCAGAACACGGAGTGCCTCGTTGCTGATCTCCACCCTGAACTCCCTTCGGGGTGTGCTGAAGGGCAGCAAATGCAGTGGCTTGTGACTCAATCCTTGCAGAGGCAGATACCTAGTGCCAAGTTTTGGTCGCAGGGCCCCCTCATGGTCATAAGTTCGACCATGGTTTGGAAGGCATTTCATGACCATTTCGTCCCATGGTGCTAGGAATGTTCATTCCTAGGTCAGGCGAGGATTTTGTTAATAGGCCACTCAATGTGCTATTACTGGACTAGGCCTTATTAACAGTAGCCAAAAGTCTCTGGACCACCTGTCCTGCTAGTCTGTTACGGCCCAGGAAAGAATTCCCTCTTGTTGCTTCTTCTCATATCTAGAGTTACACTATTACAATCACTGACCTTACATAGAACTATATATCTGATCAACTGTTTCAAGTTGCCTAGTCATCATTATTTTTATCAGTCTGTCATACATTTGGTAATACGAGAAGCAAGAATTTTGTAAAATAGGAAATATAGAAAACAATATAGCTAGCAGTATTACTAAGGTCATAAGTAAGAATTTAAGTTAAGAACTTCCATTAGGTGCAGCCCAATATATCCCCAGGTCATCTGACTTAGTCTATTCTGTACCAAACCTTATCTTTAAGGGAAATTATATCTTGGCATTGTCCATAGGGCACCCAGCCCAATTTCCTAATGTTACTAGGCTGGATATCCTTAGTGTGGTTTAATTGTTCCCAGCATAAGGGAGCCTTTAAACTTCAATGACCATAGCCTGGGGTTAACCACATAAATCCATCCCATAATTGTGGGAGGTTCTATTCTTTGGCTGAAATTTTGCTTGTTGCTGTGATTGAGCTTGAGTAACTTTAGAAGAAAATTTACATTTATGACCAGGATCAAAGCAGGTATTATTTATTGGCCAATAATGTCAACAGTGGCCTGAACAGAACTATAATTTCTTTCTCCTAGAATAAATTCCCTAAGGGCTAGCCAGTAAGAGCCATGGAGTGGAAAAATCCACCAAGGTAACCAAGAAGTACTGGGTATAGTTAATTGACTATAAACCTCCCAATCGGGTCAAATTTAGCTCTGCATAAGATTGTGAAATACAGTTGGTTCATAAGCAAATGTGTGAGCAATTATCAAAGTAATTGATATATAAGCCTGGTCCAGCATCTTGGGTCAGCTCTCCACTTCAGAGGTCATCTTCTTCCTATCCTGGTCTGATAGTTTCTCCTCTCTCTGAGCATTGTTTTAAGGTGATATTAACGTCAACAATCCTCTCTATAGGCCAGTCCAGTGCAGAGGCCCTTTCTGAGTGGAAATATTAATCAAAGACTCAATTCCTTTCAGTTTTGCTGTGCATGAGCTAGTTAAGAGTATCTGATAAAAGTCCTTCCATCTAGGTTGGAGATAGTCCTTTAAATTATGCATAATCATCTGGTTGCAGGTCATGGGGCATCTCATCTCCATCCAAAGACAGATTACTGAGATAAGCTTCAGAAACAAACTTAGAGTGTCCTCTTACTAATTCCATTAAACTTTGCAACAATATAACCTAACAGCAAGGAACTATCTGGGATGTGAATCTTAGTAAATACAGACCACAATTAACAAAACTAGACTTTAATATCTACTGAAACATAATCTTCTCTCTAAAATTATCCTCATTTCTACCAAATACAGCCAAACTAAAATTATTTGTTTGCAAAATGAGTGATTAATTGATCACATAGGCTCTTTTTAAACTGATTGTGCTGAAACTTTCCATAAGGAGTCTTCAGATTGAACCTTCGAAAAGGCCTTTAGGAAAACCACACCAAGGGCTAGTCACAGGTTTTATCTTACAAATTTGGGTGAATTCCTTCCTTTTTGAGGTCCCCCAAATACCTTGAGATTTCTGAACCTGTTAGGAGGTGGCCTTCCTAATTTATCTGATAAAGCTGCTGGAACTAAGAGTTTCCAATTTCAGGAGGGATCAGGTAGAGAGAAAACTGCTTCAGTTTTCCTTACAAAGGTATAATTTACCAAATTCCCGTAAGTCATAATTACCTTAAGGAGAAAGTTTTCTTTTTACCTGGAAAAACACAGATTAAAAGCCAGTAATATTTTAGACAAAACCAAAAATATAACCACATTCATCACTTTACTCCTATGTAATCTCTTTTTTTTTTTGGTTTGTTTGTTCTTTGTTTTTCTGATAATAAAATTTTAATCATTACCCTTTCCTCAGACTGTTTTTTCTTTGTTTTCTGTGGTACGCGGGCCTCGCACTGTTGTGGCCTCTCCCGTTGCCGGAGCACAGGCTCCGGACGCGCAGGCTCAGCGGCCATGGCTCACGGGCCCAGCCACTCTGCGGCATGTGGGATCTTCCCGGACCGGGGCACGAACCCGTGTCCCCTGCATTGGCAGGCGGACTCTCAACCACTAGGGAAGCCACCAGGGAAGCCCCTCAGACTGTTTTATCTCTTTTTTTTTTTCACACACACACTGTATTTTATTTTTACAAAAAATAAATAAACTGACACCAAGCATTGTAAATGTATGATCACAACAAAAGCAACAATGATTGCAGTTACCAAACATGAAACACACTCATACTATGTCATAATATTGACATTCAGTCCAGTAATCCTCCACTGTAATAGCTCCTTTACTTTGCAATGAAAGTTGATTTGTATATTTTTTGCCTCTGAGTCCTTGTGGGATTTTTTTTTTTTCCAAACAGAAAGTCATAAAAATTATAATCATCCTCATCAGTTCACTCACTCCCATGTAATTTTTTTTCATCTTGATCTTTTGTTAGCACTTTTATGAATTCATCAGTTTTCCATTAGAGTTCGGAAAATACTTATTCAGTTCAGCAGTATAGTCAGTTACCAGAAACCTGTACTTGTCAGAGTCTTTTCCATGAATTCCTTGAAGATGAAACCCTTTTATAGGAACATACTTGCAACAGCATCAGAGTACACCCAGAACTCTCTGTAAATGACAAAAGACTTAAAAATGACCACGGTTAAAGAGTTGATGAAAGGTCATAATAATGCAATTGACAAGGAAATTTAGTTATTTTTGAGATATACATTTTAAAGTAATAACTAGAATTATGACATAACATTATACCAGAACATATAAGATTTTTAGAAATTTCATGTAATGTCTGAAACATTTATATTAACATATTTCCATACAAATAACCCACAGAAAGTTTAGTATCAGTTGTTTTCTTTGTTTTTTATACTGCAGGTTCTTATTAGTCATCAATTTTATACACATCAGTGTATACGTGTCAATCCCACTTGCCCAATTCAGCACACCACCATCCCGACCCCACCGCGGTTTCCCCACTTTGCTGTCCTTACGTTTGTTCTCTACATCTGTGTCAACTTCTGCCCTGCAAACTGGTTCATCTGTACCATTATTCTAGGTTCCACATACATGCGTTAATATATGAGATTTCTTTTAACATCTATATTGGAGTATAATTGCTTTACAATGGTGTGTTAGTTTCTGCTTTACAACAAATTGAATCAGTTATACATATACATATGTTCCCATATCTCTTCCCTCCTGCGTCTCCCTCCCTCCCCCACTCCCTATCCCACCCCTCTAGGTGGTCACAAACCACCTACCTAATCTCCCTGTGCCATGCGGCTGCTTCCCAGTAGCTATCCACCCTACGTTTGATAGTGTATATATGTCCATCCCACTCTCTCACTTTGTCACAGCTTATCCTTCACCCTCCCCATATCCTCAAGTCCATGCTTTAGTAGGTCTGTGTCTTTATTCCCATCCTACCCCTAGGCTCTTCATGACATTTACTTTTTCCTTAGATTCCATATGTATGTGTTAGCATACGGTATTTATATTTCTACTTCTGACTTACTTCACTCTGTATGACACACTCCAGGTCCATCCACCTCACTGCAAATAACTCCATTTCTTTTTATGGCTGAGTAATATTCCATTGTATATATGTGCTGCATTTTCTTTATCCATTTATCTGCTGATGGACACGTAGGTTGCTTCCATGTCCTGGCTATTGTAAATAGAGCTGCAGTGAACATTGTAGTACATGACTATTTTTGAATTATGATTTTCTCAGGGTATATGCCCAGTAGTGGGATTGCTGGGTCATATGGTAGTTCTATTTGTAGTTTTTTAAGGAACCTCCATACTCTTCTCCATACTGGCTGTACCAATTCACATCCCACCAGCACTGCAAGAGTGTTCCCTTTTCTCCACACCCTCTCCAGCATTTATTGTTTCTAGATTTTTTGATGATAACCATTCTGACTGGTGTGAGATGATATCTCATTGTAGTTTTGATTTGCATTTCTCTAATGATTAATGATGTTGAGCATCCTTTCATGTGTTTGTTGGCAATCTGTATATCTTCTTTGGACAAATGTCTATTTAGGTCATCTGCCTATTTTTGGATAGGGTTGTTAGTTTTTTTCTTATTGAGCTGCATGAGCTGCTTGTAAATTTTGGAGATTAATCCTTTGTCAATTGCTTCATTTGCAAATATTTTCTCCCATTCTGAGGGTTGTCTTTTGGTCTTGTTTATGGTTTCCTTTGCTGTGCAAAAGCTTTGGAGTTTCATTAGGTCCCATTTGTTTATTTTTGTTTTTATTTCCATTTCTCTAGGAGGTGGGTCAAAAAGGATCTTGCTGTGATTTATGTCATAGAGCGTTCTGCCTAAGTTTTCCTCTAAGAGTTTGATAGTGTCTGGCCTTACATTTAGGTCTTTAATCCATTTTGAGTTTATTTTTGTGTATGGTGTTAGGGAGTGTTCTAATTTCATAGTTTTACCTGTACCTGTCCAGTTTTCCCAGCACAACTTATTGAAGAGGCTGTCTTTTCTCCTCTGTATATTCTTGCCTCCTTTATCAAAGGTAAGGTGACCATATGTGCATAGGTTTATCTCTGGGCTTTCTATCCTGTTCCATTGATCTATATTTCTGTTTTTGTGCCAGTACCATACTGTCTTGATTACTGTAGTTTTGTAGTATAGTCTGAAGTCAGTGAGCCTGATTCCTCCAGCTCCGTTTTTCTTTCTCAAGATTGCTTTGGCTATTCTGGGTCTTTTGTGTTTCCATACAAATTGTGAAAATTTTTGTTCTAGTTCTGTGAAAAATGCCAATGGTAGTTTGATAGGGATTGCATTGAATCTGTAGATTGCTTTGGGTAGTAGAGTCGTTTTCACAATGTTGATGCTTCCAATCCAAGAACATGGTATATCTCTCCATCTATTTGTATTATCTTTAATTTCTTTCATCAGTGTCTTATAATTTTCTGCATACAGGTCTTTTGTCTTCTCAGGTAGGTTTATTCCTAGATATTTTATTCTTTTTGTTGCAGTGGTAAATGGGTGTGTTTTCTTGATTTCACTTTCAGATTTTTTATCATTAGTGTATAAGAATGCTAGAGATTTCTGTGCATTAATTTTGTATCCTGCTACTTTACCAAATTCGTTGATTAGCTCTAGTAGTTTTCTGGTAGCATCTTTAGGGTTCTCTATGTATAGTATCATGTCATCTGCAAACAGTGACAGCTTTACTTCTTCTTTTCCGATTTGGATTCCTTTTATTTCCTTTTCTTCTCTGATTGCTGTGGCTAAAACTTCCAAAACTATGTTGAATAAGAGTGGTGAGAGTGGGCAACCTTGTCTTGTTCCTGATCTTACTGGAAATGGTTTCAGTTTTTCACCATTGAGGACGATGTTGGCTGTGGGTTTGTCATATATGGCCTTTATTATGTTGAGGAAAGTTACCTCTATGCCTACTTTCTGCAGGGTTTTTATCATAAATGGGTGTTGAATTTTGTCGAAAGCTTTCTCTGCATCTATTGAGACGATCATACGGTTTTTCTCCTTCAATTTGTTAATATGGTGTATCATGTTGATTGATTTGCATATATTGAAGAATCCTTGCATTCCTGGAATAAACCCCACTTGATCATGGTGTATGATCCTTTTAATGTGCTGTTGGATTCTGTTTGCTAGTATTTTGTTGAGGATTTTTGCATCTGTGTTCATCAGTGATATTGGCCTGTAGTTTTCTTTCTTTGTGACATCTTTGTCTGGTTTTGGTATCAGGGTGATGGTGGCCTCATAGAATGAACTTGGGAGTGTTCCTCCGTCTGCTATATTTTGGAAGAGTTTGAGAAGGATAGCTGTTAGCTCTTCTCTGAATGTTTGATAGAATTCCCCTGTGAAGCCATCTGGCCCTGGGCTTTTGTTTGTTGGAAGATTGTTAATCACAGTTTCAATTTCAGTGCTTGTGATCGGTCTGTTCATATTTTCTATTTCTTCCTGATTCAGTCTTGGCAGGTTGTGCCTTTCTAAGAATTTGTCTGTTTCTTCCAGATTGTCCATTTTATTGGCATAGAGTTGCTTGTAGTAATCTCTCATGATCTTTTGTATTTCTGCATTGTCAGTTGTTACTTCTCCTTTTTCATTTCTAATTCTATTGATTTGAGTCTTCTCCTTTTTTTCTTGATGAGTCTGGCTAATGGTTTATCAATTTTGTTTATTTTCTCAAAGAACCAGCTTTTAGTTTTATTGATCTTTGCTATCATTTCCTTCATTTCTTATTTATTTCTGCTCTGATCTTTATCATTTCTTTCCTTCTGCTAAATTTGCGGTTTTTCTGTTCTTCTCTAATTGCTTTAGGTGCAAGGTTAGGTTGTTTATTTGAAATGTTTCCTGTTTCTTGAGGTAGGATTGTAGTGCTATAAACTTCCCTTTTGGACTGCTTTTGCTGCATCCCATAGGTTTTCAGTCATCGTGTTTTCATTCTCATTTTTTTCTAGGTATTTTTTGATTTCCTCTTTGATTTCTTCAGTGATCTCTTAGTTATTTAGTAGTGTATTGTTTAGCCTCCATGTGTTTGTATTTTTTACAGATCTTTTCCTGTAATTGATATCTAGTCTCATAGCGTTGTGGTCAGAAAAGATACTTGATATGATTTCAGTTTTCTTAAATTTTAATTTTCTTAAATTTACCGAGGCTTGATTTCTGACCCAAGATATGATCTATCCTGGAGAATGTTCCATGAGCACTTGAGAAAAATGTGTATTCTGTTGTTTTTGGATGGAAGGTCCTATAAATATCAATTAAGTCCATCTTGTTTAATGTATCATTTAAAGCTTGTGTTTCCTTATTTATTTTCATTTTGGATCATCTGTCCATTGGTGAAAGTGGGGTGTTAATGTCCCGTACTATGATTGTGTCATTGTCGATTTCCCCTTTAATGGCTGTTAGTATTTGCTTTATGTATTGAGGTGCTCCTATGTTGGGTGCATAAATATTTACAATTTTTATATCTTCTTCTTGGATTGATCCCTTGATCATTATGTAGTGTCCTTCTTTGTCTCTTCTAATAGTCTTTATTTTAAAGTCTATTTTGTCTGATATGAGAATTGCTACTCCAGCTTTCTTTTGGTTTCCATTTGAATAAAATATCTTTTTCCATCCCCTCGCTTTCAGTCTGTATGTGTCTCTAGGTCTGAAGTGGGTCTCTTGTAGACAGCATATATATGGGTCTTGTTTTTGTATCCATTCAGCCATTCTGTGTCTTTTGGTGGGAGCATTTAGTCCATTTACATTTAAGGTAATTATCAATATGTATGTTCCTGTTCCCATTTTCTTAATTGTTTTGGATTTGTTATTGTAGGCCCTTTCCTTCTCTTGTGTTTCTTGCCTAGAGAAGTTCCTTTAGCATTTGTTGTAAAGCTGGTTTGGTGGTGCTGAACTCTCTCAGCTTTTGCTTGTCTGTAAAGGTTTTAATTTCTCCATCAAACCTGAATGAGATCCTTGCTGGGTAGAGTAATCTTGGTTGCAGGTGTTTCTCCTTCATCACTTTAAATATGTCCTGCCAGTCCCTTCTGGCTTGCAGAGTTTCTGCTGAAAGATCAGCTGTTAACCTTATGGGGATTCCCTTGTGTGTTATTTGTTGTTTTTCCCTTGCTGCTTTTAATATGTTTTCTTTGTATTTAATTTTTGACAGTTTGATTAATATGTGTCTTGGCGTATTTCTCCTTGGATTTATCCTGCATGGGACTCTCTGTGCTTCCTGGACTTGATTAACTATTTCCTTTCCTATATTAGGGAAGTTTTCAACTATAATCTCTTCAAATATTTTCTCAGTCCCTTAGTTTTTCTCTTCTTAGTCTGGGACCCCTGTAATTCGAATGGTGGTGCATTTAATGTTGTCCCAGAGGTCTCTGAGACTGTCCTCAGTTCTTTTCATTCTTTTTTCTTTATTCTGCTCTGCAGTAGTTATTTCCACTATTTTATCTTCCAGGTCACTTATGCGTTCTTCTGCCTCAGTTATTCTGCTATTGATCCCTTCTAGAGTATTTTTAATTTCATGTATTGTGTTGTTCATCATTGCTTGTTCCCTCTTTATTTCTTCTAGGTCCTTGTTAAATGTTTCTTGCATTTTCTCTATTCTGTTTCCAAGATTTTGGATCATCTTTACTATCATTATTCTGAATTATTTTTCAGGTAGACTGCCTATTTCCTCCTCATTTGTTAGCTCTGGTGGGTTTTTACCTTGCTCCTTCATCTGCTATGTGTTTTTCTGTCTTTTCATTTTGCATATCTTATTGTTTTGCTGTCTCCTTTTCGCAGGCTGCAGGTTTGTAGTTTCCTTTGTTTTTGGTGTCTGTCCCCAGTGGCTAAGGTTGGTTCAGTGGGTTGTGTAGGCTTCCTGGTGGAGGGGACTAGTGCCTGTGTTCTGGCAGATGAGGCTGGATCTTGTCTTTCTGGTGGGCATGTCCACGTCTGGTGGTGTGTTTTGGGGTGTCTGTGGACTTATTATGATTTTAGGCAGCCTCTCTGCTAATGGGTGGGGCTGTGTTCCTGTCTTGCTTGTTGTTTGGCATAGGGTGTCCAGCACTGTAGCTTGCTGGTCGTTGAGTGAAGCTGGGTGCTGGTGTTGAGATGGAGATCTCTGGGAGATTTTCACCGTTTGATATTACGTGGAGCTGGGAGGTCTCTTGTGGTCCAGTGTCCTGAAGTTGGCTCTTCCACCTCAGAGGCACAGCACTGACTCTTGGCTGGAGCACCAAAAGCCTTTCAACCACACACTCAGAATAAAAGGGAGAAAAAATAGAAAGAAAGAGGATAAAATAAAGTAGGATAAAATAAAATAGAGTTATTAAAATAATTATTAAGAAAAAAACATTTTTTAAGAAAAAAAACCGGACGGTCAGAACCTTAGGACAATTGGTGATAACGAAGCTATACAGACAAAATCTCACACAGAAGCATGCACATACACACTCACAAAAAGATGAAAAGGGGAAAAAATAATAAATCTTGCTCTCAAAGTCCACCTCCTCAATTTCGGATGATTCATTGTCTATTCAGGTATTCCACAGATGGAGGGTACATCAAGTTGATTGTGGAGCTTTAATCCGCTGCTCCTGAGGCTGCTGGGAGAAATTTCCCTTTTCTCTTCTTTGTTCGCACAGCTCCCGGGGTTCAGCTTTGGATATCCCCCTGCCTCTGCGTGTAGGTCACCTGAGGACGTCTATTCTTCACTCAGACAGGATGGGGTTAAAGGATCAGTTGCGCCGGGGTCTCTGGCTCACTCAGGCCAGGGGGAGGGAGAGGTACAGTTATGGGGCGAGCCTGCGACAGCAGAGGCCGGCATGACATTGCACCAGCCTGAGGCGCACCGTGCATTCTCCCAGGGAAGTTGACCCTGGATCACGGAACCGTGGCAGTGGCGGGCTGCACAGGCTCCCAGGAGGGGAGGTGGGGATAGTGACCTGTGCTCGCACACAGACTTCTTGTTGGCTGCAGCAGCAGCCTTAGCATCTCATACCCGTCTCTGGGGTCCACGCTGTTAGCCGCGGCTCGCGCCCGTCTCTGGAGCTCCTTTAAGTGGCACTCTTAATCCCCTCTCCTCGCGCACCAGGAAACAAAGAGGAAAGAAAGGGGTTCCCTGGTGGTGTAGTGGTTGAGAGTCTGCCTGCCGATGCAGGGGACACGGGTTCGTGCCCCGGTCCGGGAAGATCCCACGTGCCGCGGAGCGGCTGGGCCCGTGAGCCATGACTGCTGAACCTGCGAGTCCGGAGCCTGCGAGTCCGGGAGAGGCCACAACAGTGAGAGGCCCACGTACCGCAAAAAAAAAAAAAAAAAGTAGGGAAGAAAAAGTCTCTTGCCTCTTTGGCAGCTCCAGACTTTTTCCCGGACTCCCTTCTGGCTATCCGTGGTGCACTAGCCCCTTCAGTCTGTGTTCATGCCGCCAACCCCAGTCTTCTCCCTGCGATCCGACCTCCAAATCCCGAGCCTCAGCTCCCAGCCCCCACCCGCCCCAGTGGGTGAGCAGACAAGCCTCTCGGGCTGGTGAGTGCTGGTCGGCACCGATCCTCTGTGCGGGAATCTCTCCGCTTTGCCCTCCTCACCCCTGTTGTTGTGCTCTCCTCCATGGCTCCGAAGCTCCCCCTTCCACCGCCCCGCAGTCTCCGCCCGTGAAGGGGCTTCCTCGTGTGTGGAAACATTTCCTCCTTCACAGCTCCCTCCCACTGGTGCAGGTCCTGTCCCTATTCTTTTATCTGTGTTTTTTCATTTTTCTTTTGCCCTACCCAGGTACGTGGGGAGTTTCTTGCCTTTTGGGAGGTCTGAGGTCTTCTGCCAGCATTCAGTGGGTGTTCTATAGGAGCAGTTCCACGTGTAGATGTATTTCTGGTGTATCTGTGGGGAGGAAGGTGATCTCCGTGTCTTACTCTTCTGCCATCTTCTTCAGAATCCGATATTTGTTTTTCTCTTTCTGACTTACTTCACTCTGTATGACAGTCTCTAGATCCATCCATGGTTCTACAAGTGACTCAATTTCATTCCTTTTTATGGCTGAGTAATATTCCATTGTATATATGTACCAGATCTTCTTTACCCATTCATCTGTTGATGGGCACTTAGGTTGCTTCCATGACCTGGCTATTGTAAATAGTACTGCAATGAACATTGGGATGCATGTGTCTTTTTGAATTATGGTTTTCTCTGGGTATATACTCAGTAGTGGGATTGCTGGATCATATGGTAATTTTATTTTTAGTTTTTTAAGGAACCTCCATACTGTTCTCCATAGTGGCTGTATCAATTTACATTCCCACCAACAGTGCAAGAGGGTTCCCTTTTCTCCACACCCTCTCCAGCATTTGTAGTTTGTAGATTATCTGATGATGCCCATTCTAACTGGTGTGAGGTGATACCTCATTGTAGTTTTGATTTGCATTTCTCTAATAATTAGTGATGTTGAGCAGCTTTTCATGTGCTTCTTGGCCATCTGTATGTCTTCCTTGGAGAACTGTCTATTTAGGTCTTCTGCCCATTTTTGGATTGGAATTTTTGTTTCTTTAATATTGAGATGCATGAGCTGTTTATATATTTTGGAGATTAATCCTTTGTCTGTTGATTCGTTTGCAAATATTTTCTCCCATTCTGAATGTTGTCTTTCATCTTGTTTATGGTTTCCTTTTCTATGCAAAAGCTTTAAAGGTTTGAAGTTTCATTAGGTCCCATTTGTTTATTTTTGTTTTTATTTCCATTACTCTAGGAAGTGGATCAAAAAAGATCTTGCTGTGATTTATGTCAAAGAGTGTTCTTCCTATGTTTTCCTCTAAGAGGTTTATGCTGTCCGGTCTTACATTTAGGTCTCGAATCCATTTTGAGTTTATTTTTGTGTATGGTGCTGGGAATGTTCTAATTTCATTCTTCTACATGTAGCTGTCCAGTTTTCCCAGCACCACTTCCTGAAGGGACTGTCTTTTCTCCATTATATATCTTTGCCTCCTTTGTCATAGATTAGTTGACCATAGGTGCATGGATTTATATCTGGGCTTTCTATCTTGTTCCATTTATCTATGTTTCTGTTTCTGTGCCAGTACCATATTGTCTTGATTACTGTAGCTTTGTAGTATTGTCTGAAGTCGGGGAGTCTGATTCCTCCAGCTCCATTTTTTTCCCTCAAGACTGCTTTGGCTATTCAGGGTCTTTTGTGTCTCCATACAAATTTTTAGATATTTTGTTCTACTTCCGTAAAAAATGCCATTGGTAATTAGATAGGGATTGCATTGAATCTGTAGATTGCTTTGGGTTGTATACTCTTTTTTACAGTATTGATTCTTCCAATCCAAGAACATGGTATATCTCTCCATCTGTTGTTATCATCTCTAATTTCTTTCATCAGTGTCTTATAGTTTTCTGCATACAGGTCTTTTGTCTCCCTAGGTAGGTTTATTTCTAGGTATTTTATTCTTTTTGTTGCAATGGTAAATGGGAGTGTTTCCATGATTTCTCTTTCAGATTTTTCATCATTAGTGTATAGGAATGCAAGAGATTTCTGTGGATTAATTTTGTATCCTGCAACTTTACCAAATTCATTGATTAGCTCTAGTAGTTTTCTGGTGGCATTTTTAGGATTCTCTATGTATAGTATCATGTCATCTGCAAACAGTGACAGTTTTACTTCTTCTTTTCCGATTTGTATTCCTTTTATTTTTTTCTTGCCTGATTGCTGTGGCTAGGACTTCCAAAACTATGTTGAATAACAGTGGTGAGAGTGGACATCCTTGTCTCATTCCTGATCTTAGATGAAATACTTTCCATTTTTCACCATTGATAAAGATGTTTGCTGTGGGTTTGTCATATATGGCCTTTATTATGTTGAAGTAGGTTCCCTTTATGCCCACCTTCTGGAGAGTTTTTATCATAAATGGGTATTGAATTTTGTCAAAAGCTTTTTCTGCATCTATTGAGGTGATCATCTGGTTTTTATTCTTCAATTTTTTAATATGGTGTATCACATTGATTTTGCATATATTGAAGAATCCTTGCATCCCTGGGATAAATCCCACTTGATCATGGTGTATGATCCTTTTAATTTGTTCTTGCATTCTGTTTGCTAGTATTTTGTTGAGGATTTCTGCATCTATATTCATCAATGATATTGGTCTGTAATTTTCTTTTTTGTAGTATCTTTGTCTGGTTTTGGTATCAGGGTGATGGTGGCCTCATAGAATGAGTTTGGGAGTGTTGCTTCCTCTGAAATTTTTTGGAAGAGGTTGAGAAGAATGGGTGTTAGCTCTTCTCTAAATGTTTGATAGAATTCACCTGTGAAGCCATCTGGTCCTGGACTTTTGTTTGTTGGAAGATTTTTAATCACAGTTTCAATTTCATTACTTGTGATTGGTTTGTTCATAATTTCTGTTTCTTCCTGGTTCAGTCTTGGAAGGTTATACCTTCCTAAGAATTTGTCCATTTCTTCCAGGTTGTCCATTTATTGGCATACAGTTGCTTGTAGTAGTCTCTTAGGATGCTTTGTAGTTCTGCAGTGTCTGTTGTAACTTCTCCTTTTTCATTTCTAATTTTATTGATTTGAGTCCTCTCCCTCTTTTTCTTGATGAGTCTGGCTAATGGTTTATCAATTTTGTTTATCTTCTCAAAGAACCAGCTTTTAGTTTTATTGATCTTTGCTATTGTTTTCTTTGTTTCTATTTCATTTATTTGCTCTGATCTTTATGATTTCTTTCCTTATGCTAACTTTGGGTTTTGTTTGTTCTTTTTCTAGTTCTTTTAGGTGTAAGGTTAGAATGTTTTGAGATTTTTCTTGTTTCTTGAGGTAGGCTTGTATAACTATAATCTTCTCTCTTAGAACTGCTTCTGCTGCATCCCATAGGTTTTGTATCATCATGTTTTCATTGTCATTTGTCTCTAGGTATTTTTTGATTTCCTCTTTGATTTCTTCAGTGATGTCTTGGTTATTTAGTAACGTATTGTTTAGCCTCCATGTGTTTGTGTTTTGTACGTTTTTTTCCCTGTAATTCATTTCTAACCTCATAGTGCTGTGGTCAGAAAAGATGCTTGATATGATGTCAGTTTTCTTAAATTTACCAAGGCTTGATTTGTGACCCAAGGTGTGATCTATCCTGGAGAATGTTGCATGCGCACTTGAGAAGAACATGTAATCTGCTGTTTTTAGATGGAATGTCCTATAAATATCAATTAAATCTATCTGGCCTATCATGTCATTTAAAGCTTCTGTTTCCTTATTTATTTTCATTTTGGATGATCTGCCCATTGGTATAAGTGAGGTGTTAAAATCCCCCACTATTATTGTGTTACTGTCGATTTGCTATTTTATAGCTGTTAGCAGTTACCTTATGTATTGAGGTGCTCCTATGTTGGGTGCATAAATATTTATAATTGTTATATCTTCTTCTTGGGTTGATCCCTTGATCATTATGTAGTGTCCTTCTTTGTCTCTTGTAACAGTCTTTATTTTAAAGTCTCTTTTATCTGATATGAGTATAGCTACTCCAGGTTTCTTTTGATTTCCATTTGCATGGAATATCTTTTTCCATCCCCTCACTTTCAGTCTGTATGTGTCCCTAGGTCTGAAGTGAGTCTCTTGTAGAGACTTGTCTTGTTTTTGGGTCTTGTTTTTGTATCCATTCAGCAAGCCTATTTTTTTTGGTTGGAGCATTTAATCCATTCACGTTTATGGTAATTATCGATATGTATGTTCCAATGACCATTTTCTTAATTGTTTTGGGTTTGTTTTTGTAGGTCCTTTTCTTCTCTTGTGTTTCCCACTTAGAGAAGTTCCTTTAGCATTTGTTGTAGAGCTGGTTTGGTGGTGCTGAATTCTCCTAGCTTTTGCTTGTCTGTAAAGCTTTTGATTTCTCCATCGAATCTGAATGAGATCCTTGCCGGGTAGAGTAATCTTGGTTGTAGGTTCTCCCCTTTCATACCTTTAAATATATCATGCCACTCCCTTCTGACTTGTGAAGTTTCTGCTGAGAAATCAGCTGTTAACCTTATGGGCATTCCCTTGTATGTTATTTGTCATTTTTCCCTTGCTGCTTTCAATAATTTTTCTTTGTCTTTAATTTTTGCCAGTTTGATTACTATGTGTCTTGGTGTGTTTCTCCTTGAGTTTATCCTATATGGGACTTGCTGTGCTTCTGGACTTGGGTGGCTATTTCCTTTCCCATGTTAGGGACATTTTCAACTATAATCTCTTCAAATATTTTCTCTCATCCTTTCTCTCTCTCTTTTCCTTCTGGGACCCCTATAATGCGAATGTTGTGTCATTTAATGTTGTCCCAGAGGTCTCTTAAGCTGTCTTCATTTCTTTTCATTCTTTTTTCGTTAGTCTGTTCAGCAGCAGTGAATTCCACCATTCTGTCTTCCAGATCACTTATCCATTCTTCTGCCTCAGTTATTCTGCTATTGATTCCTTCTAGTGTAGTCTTCATTTCAGTTATTGTATTGTTCATCTGTTTGTTCTTTAGTTCTTCTACGTTTTGTTAAACATATCTTGCATCTTCTCGATCTTTGCCTCTATTCTTTTTCCGAGGTCCTGGATCATCTTCACTATCATTATTCTGAATTCTTTTTCTTGAAGTTTGCCTATCTCCACTTCATTTAGTTGTTTTTCTGGGGTTTTATCTTGTTCCTTCATCTGAGACATAGCTCTGTGCCTTTTCATCTTGTCTGTCTTTCTGTGAATGTGGTTTTTGTTCCACAGGCTGCAGGATTGTAGTTCTTCTTGCTTCTGCTGTCTACCCTCTGGTGGATGAGGCTATCTAAGAGGCTTGATGGGAGGGACTGGTGGTGGGTAGAGCTGACTGTTGCTCTTGTGGGAAGAGCTCAGTAAAACTTTAATCCACTTGACTGTTGATGGATGGGGCTGGGTTCCCTCCCTGTTGGTTGTTTGGTGTGAGGCAACCCAACACTGCAGCATACCTGGTGTCTTTGGTGGGGCTAATGACAGACTCTGGGAGGGCTCATGCCAAGCAGTACTTCCCAGAACTTCTGCTGCCAGTGTCCTTGTCCCCACGGTGAAACAGAGCCACCCCCCGCCTCTGCAGGAGACCCTCCAACACTAGCAGGTAGGTCTGGTTCAGTCTCCGCCAGGGTTACTGCTCCTTCCCCTGGGTCCCGATGCGCACATTACTTTGTGTGTGCCCTCCAAGAGTGGAGTCTCCCCCAGTCTTGTCAAAGTCCTGCAGTCAATTCCCACTAGGCTTCAAAGTCTGATTCTCTAGGAATTCCTCTTCCTGTTGCCAGACCCCCAGGTTGGGATGCCTGACATGGGGCTCAGAACCTTCACTCCAGTGGGTGGACTTCTGTGGTATAAATGTTCACCAGTATGTGAGTCACCCACCCACCAGTTACGGGATTTTATCTTACTGTGATTGCGCCCCTCCTACCATCTCATCGTGGCTTCTCCTTTGCCTTTGGATGTGGGGTATCTTTTTTGGTGAGTTCCAGTGTCTTCCTGTCGATGATTGTCCAGCAGCTAGTTGTGATTCTGGTGTTTTCGCAAGAGGAAATGAGAGCACATCCTTCTACTCCGCCATCATGGTTCCTCTCTATGTAATCTTTTTTGCTTAGTTTTGTGAAATCAGTTTCCCTTAGACTCTTTAAAATTTCTTACCCATTTTAGCTGTATGCTTTAAAGTTTTCAGTTACCTGTACTTGTCAAAGTCATTTTCCATGAATCTTCCTGAAGATGAAGAAGCTGATGCTTTGCAAAACATAACTGTCTATGAATGGCAACTGGCTTAAAAATGCAAGGTTAGAGATATAATTACAAAGTTTTTTACAAAGGAGCTTAACCAAGATGTTGTGACATGCAACATTTTAAGATAACACCTAGAATTATGACAACATATCAGGGCATAGCAGATTTTAGGAATTTCATATAAATTTTGGAATATCTATATTAATGACATTTACTTATATAACCTAAAGTTCATCTCCAATCAGTTGAGAATGTTTCTCAAGTAATTTTAACATACCAAATAAGCCTAATTAGTTTTACATTCCTCTCTGATATGTCTCAGGGTTCCTTTGAAGCAAGCACATCTCAGAGTTAGCTGGAGGTTAAAAGAAGTTTAGTTAGAATTTGATATTTGGGAAGTTTGTTAAATATATCAGAAAGGTTTTAAAACACATGAGGTCACTCTGAAATATTACTTATTCACTTAACTAAAGGCTTTAAGAAAGTTTTCAAAAAAATTACTTAAAGGCACAGAAACTCACACAATCTGTTATCAAGAGCAACACTCCAAGAAAACCTTCTTCCCTTAACAGAGAGAAAATTAAACTCCAGTCTTGTACCAGCTTACTTTTTTTTTTTTTTTTTGCGGTATGCAGGCCCCTCTCACTGTTGTGGCCTCTCCCGTTGCGGAGCACATGCTCCGTTCGCACAGGCTCAGCGGCCATGGCTCACAGGCCCAGCCGCTCCGCGGCATGTGGGATCCTCCCAGACCAGGGCACGAACCCGTGTCCCCTGCATTAGCAGGTGGACTCTCAACCACTGCGCCACCAGGGAAGCCCCCAGCTTACTTTTAACAACAAAATCTGCTTACTAAATTGAATTAAATCTAAATTTGGTCAATTCTATCCATGCACAAACCGTTTTTCTTAGGATTCCTTTTCCACAAAACTTCCATCACTTTCTGTATCCAAATAGTTTGTCCCTTATTTTTCCCATCTAGAGACAACCAGCTCTAAGACAAAATTACTTTTTCCTTAATGAAATGTAATTCCATCCTTTATACCTCCTTTTTTAAAACACACATCTTACTTTCCTACTGTATACTGAAATGTATTTCTTTATTATTTCCAGTAGCCTTAGCTACATGATTAAGATAGAATCCTCAACTCTTAAAATCTTAGTTTCCAGTGAAAACTAAGAAATAAGTAATTATGAACTGTGTTCTACATTAGCATTCAATAGATTGGCAAACATAAATACCAATAATAATTTCTAAATATAGGTGCTTTCTTATAGAGAATATCTAAGGGTGGGACCAAACATATTCATCGATAGTTCTGAACACTTTTAGTTTTTCCAAAAAGGGAAGCCAATGTCAGGTAATATTTCAATATTTCTTTTTTGGGAGGGAATGACCTAGTTATTAAACTTCCATCATTTAACTCAATTTGGCATAACTCTAAGATTTCAATTTACCAAATATGTGGAGTTATTATGTTTAAGTACACATGTCTAAAACATCATTTCTAAACAATTCACCCAAAAACTCTTGCCTCATTTGCATTCAATTTACTTATAAGAATTTTATCACAATAATTTAATTTTCTTGCTGACAAATTTGCAACAGATGTAACAAGGTCTTGTTTGTTATTTCTATTAAATCCAAGTATAATAAAAGTATTATACTTAATGTTCATGACTCTAAAGACATTTCTACATTAGATCAGCAAACTTAAACTAACCTTAATACCAGATATCAACTTAATATTGAATAATTCCCAGTTCACATGAACCTGAAAGCCATTTTGTCTAGCTACTTTTATATTTAATTTGTAAGTGCTTGCTTACTTTTAAGTCAGTTAAGTAGAGCTCTTTATAGATTCAATTTTGATAATATTTTCCAGAGGTAGATATATTTCATATGTATAATGTGTTCAGACATATAAACAGACAACACTAGAGCTCTCATGGTTCACTTGAAAAAACTCAGTTATGGGACTTCCCTTGTGGTGCACTGATTAAGAATCCACCTGCCTATGCAGGGGACATGGGTTCGAGCCCTGGTCCAGGAAGATCCCACATGCTTCAGGGCACCTAAGCCCATGCACCACAACTACTGAGCCTGTGCTCTAGAGCCCACGAGCCACAACTACTGAAGCCCGCACACCTAGAACCCGTGCTCTGCAACAAGAGAAGCCACCACAATGAGAAGCCCGCGCACCGCAATGAAGAGTAGTCCCCACTTGTTGCAACTAGAGAAAGCCAGCGTGCAGCAATGAAGACCCAACACAGCCAAAAATAAATACATTTAAAAATTAAAAATTTAAAAATAAATTTAAAAACTCAGTTATGAATCAGGTATTACAATATAAACTTACTAGTTTACAAAGGAATAAACGTTGCTTGCTCAGATGATAAAGGCTTTACTATTTGTTCTTGATAAACCCTTAGAAGGCTTATGAACTAAACTTTGGCTGATGAAGCCTTCAGTCCAAGGATCACACGTTGATTATATAAGCTCTTAAGAGCCCAGGTAGATCATCTACATCTCAAAGGCACAGGAAGGGTAAAAACAACTTCTCCCAGAAAGGCCCTTCTCTAAGGATCAGAATTTAAAGAGATATTTTTCCAAGCTAGATTTTTCTAATTGCATATATAAGGAAAGGAATCTGTTTTGGAGTTTCAAAAGAGTTTCATCTTGGGTTTCCCTGGTGACGCAGTGGTTGAGAGTCCGCCTGCTGATGCAGGGGACATGGGTTCGTGCCCTGGTCTGGGAAGATCCCACATGCCGCGGAGCGGCTGGGCCCGTGAGCCATGGCTGCTTAGCCTGTGTGTCCGGAGCCTGTGCTCTGCAACGGGAGAGGCCACAGCAGTGAGAGGCCCGCGTACCGCAAAAAAAAAAAAAAAAAAAAGAGTTTCATGTTAACCAGTTTTTCTCTAGAGTCTAAAGAGTATTGTGGCCACACAATGTTACAATAAAATACCATCTTTCTCTTAGTCATCGTTTCATAACAAAAATCTTTCCCATTTCAAAAGACAAAAGATAGACACGAAACACAAATTCACAAACCAGACTGGTCACAAACCCAAATCCTCCTCAAGCCCGTGGAGAGACCAATTTGGAATCTCACCTTTTTTGCTTCCTTAAAGAATTGACACTCTAGGGCAGGGAAGACTGACACTCATCAAGGTCAAAGGGCAGCGAGCTGCCACAGAACAGGTAAGAGAGATTGGCTGGTGCTAGCTCCAGCAGATTTACCCAGATCTAGAGCCCATCAGCTCTTAAAGTTGCAAGTTTCATTTCTATCAACCGGAAGTAAAAAGGCAGCTGGTGTCAGGCAGGAAAGAGACCAGGAGAGTCTAAAAAATTGGCTTAGTCAGCGGCCGAGACCTCCCCAGAAATTTCCCCACGAAGGCCAGCTAGCCACAAGCAGCTGACTCATCACTACTGTCCTGGTGCATGGCTGTGGCTGGTGGCCTTACTCCAGGAAGCCCAGAGGACCCAAATATCATGAGAGTTCAGCTCCACATTGGGTGCCAAAACATCTGTTACCGAATCAGATCCAGCTGCTCGCCACTCGAAAATCAATACACGAGAGAGAGATGTTGGTAGAAAGGAAAGCTGCTTTTCATCAGAATGCCAGCTATCTGGGTAGATGGTGGACTCAGTGTCCCCCAAAACCCACCTCCAAAGATTCTGCTTGACCATGAAAGTTTTTAAAGGGTAAAAGGGTGTAATCTCAGTTAATCACTGAGATAGGGGATCAGAATGGTCACCATGCCCCTCTGTATGCAGGCTCTTCTGCAGGCTTATAGACTTCTTGTGATTTTTCTTTAGATGCTATCTTGTTCACGCAGCTTTTTCACAAGATTACTGAAGGGAAAGCCAGGGAAGAGATTTCATCATCTGTTAATTACTTATTCTTCATTTCTACTTCTTTGCTCTATGGAAAGAGCTAACAGATTAGGAAGGTATTATGTGATCCAAAGATTTGAAAGGTGTGCTAGGGCTGGAGATGCGTAGAATCTGGAGGTGCTTTGTTTAAGGTTAGGGACAGGACAAGAGGTGTCTCCTGCAGAGAGCTCTTTCCTGCCTAAAGCTGCTTACGGTATGCCTGGGTCTTGGACAGACTGAAAGCTGAACATGAGCATGTTATCACCATTGACATCTCCCTGTGGGAATTCGAGAACAGCAAGTACTATGTGACCATCATTGATGCCCCAGGACACAGAGACTTTGTCAAAAACATGATTCCAGGCACATCCCAGGCCGACTGCGCTGTCCTGATTGTTGCTGAAGCAGGTATCTCCAAGAATATGCCCTTCTGGCTAACACTCTGGGCATGAAAGAACTAATTGCCGGAGTTAACAAAATGGATTCCACTGGTCACCTTACAGCCAGAAGAGATACAAGAAAATTATTAAGGAATTTAGCACCTACATTAAGAAAATTGGCTACAACTGTGACACAGTAGAATTTGTGCCAATTTCTGGCTGGAATGGTGGAACCATGCTGGAGCCAAGTGCTAGCGTGCCCATGGTTCAAGGGATGGAAAATCATCTGTAAAGTTGTCAATACCAGTGGAACCACACTGCTTGAAGCTCTGGATTGCATCTTGCCACCAACTTGTCCAACTGACAAGTCCTTGCATCTGCCCCTCCAGGATGTCTACAAAATTGGTGTTACTGGTACTGTCCCTTTGGGTCGAGTGGAGACTTGCGTTCTCAAACCTGGCATGGTGGTCACCTTTGCTCCAGTCATTGTTAGAACTGAAGTAAAGTCTGTTGAAATGCACCATTAAGTTTTGAGTAAAGCCCTTCCGGGGGACAATGTGGGCTTCAATGTCAAGAGCATGTCTGTCAACTATGTTTGTCATGGCAATGTGGCTTGTGACAGCAAAAATGACCCACCGGTGGAAACATCTGGCTTCACAGCTCAAGCGATTATCTTGAACCATCCAGGACAAATCAGCATTGGATATTCACCTGTGCTGGACTGTCACACAGCTCACATTGCTTACAGGTTTGCTGAGCTGAAAGAGAAGATTGATCATCAGTCTGGAAAAACAAGCTGGAAGATGTCCCCAAATTCTTGAAATCTGGTGATGTTGCCATTGTTGATATGCTTCTTGGCAAGCCCATGTGTGTTGTGAACCTCTATGACTATCCTTCTTGTTTGTTTTGCTGTTCATGACATGAGATAGACAGTAACTGTGGATGTCATCAAAGCAGCAGACGAGAAGGCAGCTGGAGTTGACAAGGCACCAGGTCTGCCCAGAAAGTTCAGAAAGCTAAATGAATATTATCCCCAATACCCTCTTTTTTTAAATTAAAATATAGTTGAACTACAACTTTGCATTAGTTTCAGGTATACAGTCAGTTGATTCAGATAAATATATATGCCATACAGTAGTCCTTGTTGGTTATCTACTTTATATATAGTGCTGTGTATATCTTAATCCCCCAATCGTAATTTATACCTGTCCCCCCACATCCCCTTTAGTAACCCTAAATTTTTCTGTGTCTGTGGGTCTATTTTTGTTTTGTATCTTTTTTTTAAAGATTTTTAAAATATAAGTGATATTATATGATATTTGTCTCTGTCTGGCTTACTTCACTTAGTATGATAAGCACTAGATCCATCCGTGTTGCTGAAAATGGCATTATTTCATTCTTTTTTTTTGACCAAGTAATATTTCATTGTATGTATATACACCACATCTTCTTTGTTCATTTATCTATTGATGGACATTTAGGTTGATTCCATGTCTTGGCTATTGTAAATAGTGCTGCTATGAACATTGGGGTGCATGTATCTTTTTCAATTATGGTTTTCTCCAAATAGATGACCAGGACTGCAGGATCACGTAGTAGTTCTATTTATAGTTTTAAAGAATCTCCATATTGTTCTCCATAGTGGCTGCACCAATTTACACACCCACCAACAGTGTAGGAGGGTTCCTTTCTCTCCACCCCCTCTCTAGCATTTGTTATTTGCAGACATTTTAATAATGGAAATTCTGACTGGTGTGAGGTGATACCTCATTGTAGTTTTGATTTGCATTTCTCTAATAATCAGCCATGCTAAGAATCTTTTCATGTGCCTTTTGGAATCTGTATGTTTTCTTTGGAGAGATACCTTCATAGATCTTTTGCCCATTTTTGATGAGGCTGTTTGCCTTTTGATACTGAGTTGTATGAGCTGTTTGTATATTTTGGAGATGAATCCCTTGTCAGTCACATCAACTGTAAATATTTTCTGCATTCTGTATGTTGTCTTTTCATTTGTTTACAGTTTCTGTTGCTGTGTAAAAGCTTTTAAGTTTAATTAGTCCCCATTTCTTTATTTTTGTTTTCTTTCATTACTCTAGGAGAAAGATCCAAGAAGATACTCCAGCAATTTTTGTCAAAGGGTGTTCTGCCTTTGTTTTCCTCTAGGAGTTTTACAGTAACTGGTTAACTGGTTTTATATTTAGGTCTTTAATCCATTTTGAGTCTATTTTTATATATGGTGTTAGAGGATGTTCTAATTTCATTCTTTTACATCTAGCAGTTCTGTTTTCCTAGTACCACTTATTGAAGAGAATATCTTTTCTCCATTGTATATGCTTCCCTTTTTTGTTGTATATTAATTGACCATAGGTGCATGGGTTTATTTCTGGGCCTTCCTCTTCCATTGATCTATATGTCTGTTTTTGTGCCAGTACCATACTGTTTTGATTACTGTAGCTTTGTAGTATAGTCTGAAATCAGGGCACCTGATTCCTCCAGCTCGGTTTTTCTTTCTCAAGATTGCTTTGGCTATTTGGAGTCTTTTGTGTCTCCATACAAATTTTTTCTTCTAGTTCTGTGTAAAATGCCATTGGTAGTTTGATAGGGATTGCAATGAATATGTAGATTGCTTTGGGTAGTATAGTCATTTTGACAATATTGATTCCTCCAGTTCAATAGCATGCTATATTTCCATCTGTTTGTGTTGTATTCAATTTTTTATCAGCATCTTACAGTTTTTGGAGTACAGGTCTTTTGCCTCCTTAGGTGTGATTATTCCTAGGTATTTTATTGGTTTTGATGAGACGGTAAATGGGATCGTTTCCTTAATTTCTCTTTCTGATCTTTCATTGTTACTGTATAGAAATGCAACAGATTTCTGTGTATTAATTTTTCTATCCTGAAACTTTACCAAATTCATTGATGAGCTTTGGTAGTTTTCTGGTAGCATCTTTAGGATTTTTTATGTATAGTATCATGTCATCTGCAAACAGTGACAGTTTTACTTCTTCCTTTCCAATTTGGGTTCCTTTTATTTTTCTTCTCTGATTGCTGTGGCTAGACCTTACAAAACTGTTGAATAAAGGTGGCAACAGCTGGCATCCTTGTCTTGTTACTGATCTTAGACGAAATGCTTTCAGCTTTTCACCACTGAGTATGATGTTAATTGTGGGTTTGTCATATATGGCCTTTATTATGTTAAGGAAGCTTCCCTCTATGCCCACTTTCTGGAGAGTTTTTATCATAAATATGTGTTAACTTTTGTCAAAAGCTTTTTCTGCATCTACTGAGATGATTAAATGGTTTTTATTATTCAATTTGTTAATGTGGTATATTACACTGATTGATTTGCAGATACTGAAAAATCCTTGCATCACTGGGATAAATCCCTCTCAATCATGGTGTATGATTCTTTTAATGTATTGCTGGATTTGTTTTGCTAGTATTGTTTGAGGATGTTTGCATTTATATTCATCAGGGATATTGGCCTGTAGTTTTCTTTTTTTGTAGTATCTTTGTCCGGTTTTAGTATCAGGGTGATGGTGGCCTCGTAGAATGAGTTTGGAAGTGTTCCTTCCTCTGCAATTCTTTGGAATAGTTTCAGAAGGATAGGCATAACCTTTTCTCTAAATATTTGGTAGAATTTGCCTGTGAAGCCATCTGGTCCTGAACTTTTGTTTGTTGGGACTTTTAAAACCACAGATTCAATTTCAGTACTTGTAATTGGTCTGTTCATATTATCTATTTCATCCTGTTTCAGTCTTGGGAGACTGTACCTTTCTAAAAATGTATCCATTTCTTCTAGGTTGTCCATTTTATTGGCATATAGTTAGTTGTTGTAGTCTCTTATGATCCTTTGTATTTCTGTGTTGTCAGTTGTAATTCCTCCTTTTTCATTTCTAATTTTATTCATTTGAATCCTCTCCCTTTTCTTGTTGATGAGTCTGGCTAAAGATTAATCCATTTTGTTTCTCTTTTCAAAGAACCAGCTTTTCGTTTCATTGATTTTTGCTTTTCTTTTTGTTTCTATTTCATTTATTTCTGCTTGATCTTTATGATTTCCTCCTACTAACTTTGGGTTTTGTTTGTTCCTCTTCGTTTTATTTATTTATTTACATCTTTATTGGAGTATAATTGCTTTACAATGGTGTGTTAGTTTCTGCTTTATAACAAAGTGAATCAGTTATACATATGTTCCCATATCTCTTCCCTCTTGCGTCTCCCTCCCTCCCACCCTCCCTATCCCACCCTCCAGGCAGTCACAAAGCACCAAGCTGATCTCCCTGTGCTATGCGGCTGCTTCCCACTAGCTATCTACCTTACGTTTGGTAGTGTATATATGTCCATGACTCTCTCTCACTTTGTCACAGCTTACCTTTCCCCCTCCCCATATCCTCAAGTCCATTCTCTAGTAGGTCTGTGTCTTTATTCCTGTCTTACCCCTAGGTGCTTCATGACATTTTTTTCCTTAAATTCCATATATATGTGTTAGGATACAGTATTTGTCTTTCTCTTTCTGACCTACTTCACTCTGTATGACAGACTCTAGGTCTATCCACCTCATTACAAATAGCTCAATGTCGTTTCTTTTTATGGCTGAGTAATATTCCATTGTATATATGTGCCACATCTTCTTTATCCATTCATCCAATGATGGACACTTAGGTTGTTTCCATCTCTGGGCTATTGTAAATAGAGCTGCAGTGAACATTGTGGTACATGACTATTTTTGAATTATGGTTTTCTCAGGGTATATGCCCAGTAGTGGGATTGCTGGGTCATATGGTAGTTCTATTTATAGTTTTTTAAGGAACCTCCATACTGTTCTCCACAGTGGCTGTATCAATTTACATTCCCACCTACAGTGCAAGAGGGTTCCCTTTTCTCCACACCCTCTCTAGCATTTATTGTTTCTAGATTTTTTGATGATGGCCATTCTGACTAGTGAGAGATGATATCTCATCGTAGTTTTTATATGGATTTCTCTAATGATTAATGATGTTGAGCATCCTTTCATGTATTTGTTGGCAGTCTGTATATCTTCTTTGGAGAAATGTCTGTTTAGGTCTTCTGCCCATTTTTGGATTGGGTTGTTTGTTTTTTTGTTATTGAACTGCATGAGCTGCTTATAAATTTTGGAGATTAATCCTTTGTCAGTTGCTTCATTTGCAAATATTTTCTCCCATTCTGAGGGTTGTCTTTTGGTCTTGTTTATGGTTTCCTTTGCTGTGCAAAAGCTTTGAAATTTCATTAGGTCCCATTTGTTTATTTTTGGTTTTATTTCCATTTCTCTAGGAGGTGGGTCAAAAAGGATCTTGCTGTGATTTATGTCATAGAGTGTTCTGCCTATGTTTTCCTCTAAGAGTTTGATAGTTTCTGGCCTTACGTTTAGGTCTTTAATCCATTTTGAGCTTATTTTTGTGTATGGTGTTAAGGAGTGATCTAATCTCATACTTTTACATGTACCTGTCCAGTTTTCCCAGCACCACTTATTGAAGAGGCTGTCCTTTCTCCCCTGTACATTCCTGCCTCCTTTATCAAAGATAAGGTGACCATATGTGTGTGGGTTTATCTCTGGGCTTTCTGTCCTGTTCCATTGATCTATATTTCTGTTTTTGTGCCAGTACCATACTGTCTTGATTACTGTAGTTTTGTAGTATAGTCTGAAGTCAGTGAGCCTGATTCCTCCAGCTCCGTTTTTCTTTCTCAAGATTGCTTTGGCTATTCTGGGTCTTTTGTGTTTCCATACAAATTGTGAAATTTTTTGTTCTAGTTCTGTGAAAAATGCCAGTGGTAGTTTGATAGGGATTGCATTGAATCTGTAGATTGCTTTGGGTAGTAGAGTCGTTTTCACAGTGTTGATGCTTCCAATCCAAGAACATGGTATATCTCTCCATCTAGTTGTATCATCTTTAATTTCTTTCATCAGTGTCTTATAATTTTCTGCATACAGGTCTTTTGTCTTCTCAGGTAGGTTTATTCCTAGGTGTTTTATTCTTTTTGTTTCAATGGTAAATAGGAGTGTTTTCTTGATTTCACTTTCAGATTCTTCATCATTAGTGCATAGGAATGCCAGAGATTTCTGTGCATTAATTTTGTATCCTGCTACTTTACCAAATTCGTTGATTAGCTCTAGTAGTTTTCTGGTAGCATCTTTAGGATTCTCTATGTATAGTATCATGTCATCTGCAAACAGTGACAGCTTTACTTCTTCTTTTCTGATTTGGATTCCTTTTATTTCCTTTTCTTCTCTGATTGCTGTGGCTAAAACTTCCAAAACTATGTTGAATAAGAGTGGTGAGAGTGGGCAACCTTGTCTTGTTCCTGATCTTAGTGGAAATGCTTTCAGTTTTTCACCATTGAGGACGATGTTGGCTGTGGGTTTGTCATATATGGCCTTTATTATGTTAAGGAAAGTTCCCTCTATGCCTACTTTCTGCAGGGTTTTTAATCATAAGTGGGCATTGAATTTTGTGAAAAGCTTTCTCTGCATCTATTGAGACGATCATACGGTTTTTCTCCTTCACTTTGTTAATGTGTATCACGTTGATTGATTTGTGTATATTGAAGAATCCTTGCATTCCTGGAATAAACCCTACTTGATCATGGTGTATGATCCTTTTAATGTGCTGTTGGATTCTGTTTGCTAGTATTTTGTTGAGGATTTTTGCATCTATGTTCATCAGTGATATTGACCTGTAGTTTTCTTTCTTTGTGACATCCTTGTCTGGTTTTGGTATCAGGGTGATGGTGGCCTCATAGAATGAACTTGGGAGTGTTCCTCCATCTGCTATATTTTGGAAGAGTTTGTGAAGGATAGGTGTTAGCTCTTCTCTGAATGTTTGATAGAATCCACCTGTGAAGCCGTCTGGCCCTGGGCTTTTGTTTGTTGGAAGATTTTTAATCACAGTTTCAATTTCAGTGCTTGTGATTGGTCTGTTCATATATTCTATTTCTTCCTGATTCAGTCTTGCCAGGTTGTGCCTTTCTAAGAATTTGTCCATTTCTTCCAGGTTGTCCATTTTATTGGCATAGAGTTGCTTGTAGTAATCTGTCATGATCTTTTGTATTTCTGCATTGTCAGTTGTTACTTCTCCTTTTTCATTTCTAATTCTATTGATTTGAGTCTTCTCCCTTTTTTTCTTGATGAGTCTGGCTAATGGTTTATCAATTTTGTTTATTTTCTCAAAGAACCAGCTTTTAGTTTTATTGATCTTTGCTATCATTATTTCATTTCTTTTTCATTTATTTCTGATCTGGTTTTTATGATTTCTTTCCTTCTGCTAACTTTGGCGTTTTTTTGTTCTTTCTCTAATTGCTCCAGGTGCAAGGTTAGGTTGTTTATTCGAGATGTTTCCTGTTTCTTAAGATAGGATTGTATTGCTATAAACTTCCCTCTTAGAACTGCTTTTGCTGCATCCCATAGATTTTGGGTCGTCGTGTCTCCATTGTCATTTGTTTCTAGACAGTTTTTAATTTTGTCTTTGATTTCTTCAGTGATCACTTCGTTATTAAGTAGTGTATTGTTTAGCCTCCATGTGTTTGTATTTTTTATGGATCTTTTCCTGTAATTGATATCTAGTCTCACAGTGTTGTTGTCGGAAAAGATACTTGATACAATTTCAATTTTCTTAAATTTACCAAGGCTTGATTTCTGACCCAAGATATGATCTATCCTGGAGAATGTTCCATGAGCACTTGAGAAAAATGTGTATTCTGTTGTTTTTGGATGGAAGGTCCTATAAATATCAATTAAGTCTGTCTTGTTTAATGTTTCATTAAAAGCTTGTGTTTCCTTATTTTCATTTTGGGTGATCTGTCCATTGGTGAAAGTGGGGTGTTAAAGTCCCCTACTATGAATATGTTACTGTCGATTTCCCCTTTTATGGCTGTTAGCACTTGCCTTATGTATTGAGGTGCTCCTATTTTGGGTGCATAAATATTTACAGTTCTTATATCTTCTTCTTGGATTGATCCCTTCATCATTATGTAGTGTCCTTCTTTGTCTCTTCTGTCTGATATGAGAATTGCTACTCCAGGTTTCTTTTGGTTTCCATTTGCATGAAATATCTTTTTCCATCCCCTCACTTTCAGTCTGTATGTGTCTCTAGGTCTGAAGTGGGTCTCTTTTAGACAGCATATATATGGGTCGTGTTTTTGTATCCATTCAGCCAATCTGTGTCTTTTGGTGGGAGCATTTAGTCCATTTACATTTAAGGTAATTATCGATATGTATGTTCCTGTTCCCATTTTCTTAATTGTTTTGGGTTCGTTATTGTAGGTCTTTTCCTTCTCTTGTGTTTCTTGTCTAAAGAAGTTCCTTTAGCATTTGTTGTAAAGCTGGTTTGGTGGTGCTGAACTCTCTCAGCTTTTGCTTGTCTTAAAGGATTTAATTTCTCCGTCAAATCTAAATGAGATCCTTGCTGGGTAGAGTAATCTTGGTTGCAGGTGTTTCTCCTTCATCACTTTAAATATGTCCTGCCAGTCCCTTCTGGCTTGCAGAGTTTCTGCTGAAAGATCAGCTGTTAACCTTATGGGGATTCCCTTGTGTGTTATTTGTTGTTTTTTCCTTGCTGCTTTTAATATGTTTTCTTTGTATTTAATTTTTGCCAGTTTGATTAATATGTGTCTTGGTGTATTTCTCCTTGGATTTATCCTGTATGGGACTCTCTGTGCTTCCTGGATTTGATTAACTATTTCCTTTCCCGTATTAGTGAAGTCTTCCACTATAATCTCTCCAAATATTTTCTCATTCCCTTTCTTTTTCTCTTCTTCTTCTGTAACCGCTATAATTTGAATGTTAGTGCATTTAATGTTGTCCCAGAGGTCTCTGAGACTGTCCTCAGTTCTTTACATTCTTTTTTCTTTAGTTTGCTCTGCAGTAGTTATTTCCACTATTTTATCTTCCAGGTCACTTATCTGTTCTTCTGCCTCAGTTATTTGCTATTGATCCCATCTAGAGTATTTTTAATTTCATTTACTGTGCTGTTCATCATTGTTTGTTTCATCTTTAGTTCTTGTAGGTCCTTGTTAAATGTTTCTTGCATTTTGTCTATTCTATTTCCAAGATTTTGGATCATCTTTACTATCATTATTCTGAATTTTTTTCAGGTAGACTGCCTATTTCCTCTTCATTTGTTAGGTCTGGTGGGTTTTTATCTTGCTCCTTCATCTGCTGTGTTTTTTTCTGTCTTTTCATTTTGCTTATCTTACTGTGTTTGGGGTCTCCTTTTTGCAGGCTGCAGGTTTGTAGTTCCCATTGTTTTTGGTGTCTGTCCCCAGTGGCTAAGGTTGGTTCAGTGAGTTGTGTAGGCTTCCTGGTGGAGGCGGCTAGTGCCTGTGTTCTGGTGGATGAGGCTGGATCTTCTCTTTCTAGTGGGCAGGTCCATGTCTGGTGGTGTGTTTTGGGGTGTCTGGGGACTTATTATGATTTCAGGCAGCCTCTCTGCTAATGGGTGGGTTTGTGTTCCTGTCTTGCTAGTTGTTTGGCATAGGATGTCCAGCACTGTAGCTTGCTGGTTGTTGAGTGAAGCTGGGTGCTGGTGTTGAGATGGAGATCTCTGGGAGATTTTCGCCATTTGATATGTGGAGCTGGGAGGTCTCTTGTGGACCAGTGTCTTGAAGTTGGCTCTCCCACTTCAGAGGCACAGCACTGACTCCTGGCTGCAGCACCAAGAGCCTTTCATCCACACGGCTCAGAATACAAGGGAGAAAAAGTAGAAAGAAAGAATTAGAAGAAAGAAAGAAAGAAGGGAGAGAGGGAGGGGGAGGGAGGGAAGGAAAAAAGAAAGAAAAAAGATAAAGTAAAATAAAATAAAGTAAGATAAAATATAAGAAAGTTATTAAAATAAAAAACAATTAAGAAAAAATAATTAAAAACCAAAGCAAAACAAAACAAAAATATGGACGGGTAGAACCCTAGGACAAATGGTGGAAGCAAAGCTATACAGACAAAATCTCACACAGAAGCATACACATATGCACTCACAAAAAGAGGAAAAGGGGAAAAAAATCATAAATCTTGCTCTCAAAGTCCACCTCCTTAATTTGGGATGATTCGTTGTCTGTTCATGTATTCCACAGATGCAGGGTACATCAAGTTGATTGTGGAGCTTTAATCTGCTGCTTTTGAGGCTGCTGGGAGTTATTTCCCTTTCTCTTCTTTGTTCTCAAAGCTCCCAGGGGCTCAGCTTTTGATTTGGCCCCGCCTGTGCATGTAGGTTGCCAGAGGGCATCTATTCTTCGTTCAGACAGGATGGGGTTAAAAGAGCCGCTGATTCGGGGGCTCTGGCTCACTCAGGCCGGGGGGAGGGAGGGGCACGGAGTGCGGGGCGAGCCTGCTGTGGCAGAGGCTGGCGTGACATTGCACCAGCCTGAGGCATGACGTGCGTTCTCCTGGGGTAGTTGTCCCTGGATCCCAGGACCCTGGCAGTGGTGGGCTGCACAGGCTCCCCGGAAGTGGGGTGTGGATAGTGACCTGTGCTCGCACACAGGCTTCTTGGTGGCAGCAGCAGCAGCCTTAGCGTCTCATGCCCGTCTCTGGGGTCCGTGCTGTTAGCCGCGGCTCGCGCCCGTCTCTGGAGCTCCTTTAAGCAGCGCTCTTAATACCCTCTCCTCGCGCACCAGGAAACAAAGAGGGAAGAGAAAGTCTCTTGCCTCTTCGGTAGGTCCAGACTTTTCCTTGGACTCCCTCCCGGCTAGCTGTGGCGCACTAACCCCCTGTAGGCTCTGTTCATCCTGCCAACCCCAGTCCTCTCCCGGCGCTCCGACCGAAGCCCAACCCTCAACTCCCAGCTGTGCCCGCCCCGGTGGGTGAGCAGACAAGCCTCTCCGGCTGGTGAGTGCTGGTCGGCCCTGATCCTCTGTGCGGGAATCTCTCCACTTTGCCCTCCTCACCCCTGTGGCTGCGCTCTCCTCTGCGGCTCCAAAGCTTCCCCCTCCGCCACCCGCAGTCTCCGCCCACGAAGGGGCTTCCTAGTGTGTGGAAACCTTTCCTCCTTCACAGCTCCCTCCCACTGGTGCAGGTCCCATCCCTATCCTTTTGTCTCTGTTTATTCTTTTTTCTTTTGCCCTACCCTGGTACGTCTGGGCTTTCTTGCCTTTTGGGAGGTCTGAGGTCTTCTGCCAGCATTCAGTAGGTGTTCTGTAGGAGTTGTTCCACGTGTAGATGTATTTCTGGTGTATCTGTGGGGAGGAAGGTGATCTCCGCCTGTTCCTCTTTGTATAATCACTTTATGTGTAAGGTTAGGTTGTTGGAGACTTTTCTTGTTTCCTGAGGTAAGATTGTATTGCTATAAACTTCCCTCTTAGAACCGCTTTTGCTGCCTCCCAAAGATTTTGGATCAACACGTTTTTGTTTTTATTTGTTTCTAGCTTTTTCTGAGTTTTCTCTTTGATTTCTTCAGTGGTCCACTGGTTCTTCAGTAGAATATTATTTAGCCTCCACATGTTTGTGATTTTTGCAGTTTTGTTTTCTTGTAGTTGATTTCTAACCTCATAGTGTTGTGGTCAGAAATGATGCTTGATATGATTTCAGTTTTCTTAAATTTACCAAGGCTTGCTTTGTGGCCCAACGTGTGATCTATCCTGGACAAGTTCCATGTGCACTTGAAAAGAATGTTTATTCTGCTGCTTTCAGATGGAATGCTCAATAATTATCAGTTTAGTCCATCTGGTCTACTGTGTCATTTAAGGCCTGAGTTTCCTTATTGATATTGAGTCTGGATGTTCCATCCATTGATGTAAGTGGGATGTTAAAGTCCCCCACTATTAGTGCCCTACGGTCAATTTCTCCTTTTATGTCTGGTAACATTTCCCTTATATATTAAGGTGCTCCTATGTTGGGTGCATATATATTTACAATTGTTAAATCCTTTTCTTGGATTGATCCCTTGATCATTATGTAGTGTCCTTCTTTGTCTCTTGGAACAGTCTTTATTTTAAAGTCTATTTTGTCTGATATAAGTATTGCTACTCCAGCTTTCTTTTGATTCCCATTTGCTTGGAATATCTTTTTCTATCCCCTCACCTTCAGTCTGTATACATCTCTAGATCTTAAGTGGGTCTCTTGTAGGCAGTATAAATACAGGTCTTGTTTTTGTATCCAGTCAGCCAGTCTGTCTTTTGGTTGGAGCATTTAATCTGTTTACATTTAAGGTCATTATCAATATGTATTTTTTATTGCCATTTTTTTTAACTGTTTTGGATTTGTTTTTGTAAGTCTTATTTTTCCTTTCCTCTTTTGCTCTCTTGTGATTTGTTGATAATCTTTAGTGTTGTGTTTGGATTCCTTTTTCTTTTTTTGTGTGTATATCTATTATAGATTTTGGGTTTGTGGTTACCATGAGATTTCGGTATAGCAATCTCTGTATATACATGATTGTTTTAAGTTACTTCTTAATTTTAAATGCATTTTATTTTCTTTAATTTTTACTGGAGTATAGTTGATTTACAATGTTGTGTTAGTTTCTGCTATACAGCAAAGTGAATCAGTTATACATATACATATATCCACTCTTTTAGATTCTTTTCCCATATAGGTCATTACAGAGTACTGAGTAGAATTCCCTGTGCTATACAGTAGGTCCTCAATTGTTATCTATTTTATACATAGTAGTGTGTATCAAATGTATTTTAACTATCCAGCATTTGTACTCTCCTCTCACAATTACTGTTTTTCATATCATATTTGTGTGTGGATGACTCCCTACCTTTACTGTTTGTTTGCCTTTACCAGGCAACTTTCCCATTTCATTAATTGTCTCATTTCTAGTTGTGGCCTTTTCTGCTTACAAAAGTTCCTTTAGCATTTTGTTGTAAAGCTGCTTTGGTGATGCTAAACTCTTTTAGCTTTTGCTTGTTCGTAAATCTTTTGATTTCTCTGTCAAATCTGAATGAGAACCTTGCTGGGTAGAGTATTTTTGTTGTAGGTTTTTCCCTTCCATCACTTTCAGTATATCATGCTGTTCCTTTCTGGCATAGAATTTCTGCTGAAAAATTAGCTGAAGCCCTATGGGGATTCCTTTATATCTTACTTTGTTGCTGTTAATATTTTTCCTTTATCAATTTTTGTTCAATTGATTACTGTGTGTCTTGGAATGTTCCTCCTTTGGTTAAACCTGTATGGGACTCTCTGTGCTTCCTGGACTTGGGTGACTGTTTCCTTTCCCAGGTTCGGAAGGTTTTTAGCTATTATCTCTTCAAATATTTTCTCAGGCCCTTTCTCTCTCTCCTCTTCTGGGACCTCTATAATGCAAATGTTGGTGCATTTGACCTTGTTCCAGAAGTCTCTTAGACTGTCCTCATTTCTTTTCATTTTTCTGTTCTGTGGCAGTGATTTCCACCCCTCTGTCTTCCAGCTCACTTACTGTTTTTCTGCCTCATTTATTCTGCTATAGATTTCTTCTACTGCATTTTTCATTTCAGTTTTTGTATTCTTCAGCTCTGGTTGTCTCTATACATTCTAACTCTTTGTTAAAAACTTCATGTAGCTTCTCACTCTGTGCATCTGTTCTTCTCCCGTGTTCTTGGATCATCTTTATGATCAGTACTCTGAACTACTTCTCATATCTCCACTTCACTTAGTTGTTCTTCTGGGGTTTTATCTTGTTCCTTCATCTGGAATATATTTCTCTGCCTTCTCATTTCATCTAAATTTGTTTGCATTTTTATGTATGTGGAAGGTTAGTTATGTTTCTCAAACTTGGAGAAGTGGACCTCTGTAGGGAATGTCCTATGTGTCCCATCAGTGCACTCCCTTTCTTCACCCAACGGCCAGGGATCAGCTGGTCCCAGGGTAGGTTCTGACCTGTGCTTGGGGAACTCATATCCACAGGCTGCAGGACTGTAGTTTTCTTGCATCTGGTGTCTGCCCCCTGGTGGGTGAGGCTCGTCTAGAGGCTTGTTCATGCTTCTGGGTGGGAGGGGCCAGTGTCTGCCCACTGGTGGGCAGAGCTGGGTCTTGGCCTTCTGGTGAAAATGTAAAAGTCTATACAATGGTTGCCCTGACCAGTTTTTGGACTGGTAAAGGGTTAATAAGACTCACATTTTAATCCATTTTAGGAGCAAGCAAACAGATGGAGTACAGCTGGGGCTACAAAGGGGAATCAGCCCTCATTGGTTAGCTAATGGTCTCTGACCTCCCCAGGCAGAGTGTCCTCACCCTCTATGGGACCTGGGAGTGTGCAGGTAAACTCAGGAGAGGGCCGGCAAAGGAACAGATTTGAAGGAGAACGGTCAATACCAGGTTTTGACAATTTTATTGGAAAATAAATACAGTCCATTGATCAATGATACGTGCTGTCCATGAATCTGGCATCTTACTATATAAAAATATTTGGTATCTGCTACAGAATTATACAAACAAATTTTTTAAAAACCCTTCATCATTAACCAGTACAAATATAATTTACAAAAAATATCATTGAAAAAATGGCTCAATACCCTTTCTTTCATTGCAAATAAAATAGAGGCAGAAGGGGGAAAATAAAAATTCTGCTAAGCCAGTTTTAACAACTGGAAATGAAACACTTCATTGCATTTGCAAACTTAAACAGTTAGGCTGACCAGAACAAACAAAAAATTTACCATCAGATAGTGCAGTAAAATCTAATTAATGGGCAAGGCCTGAAAGGAAAGAGGTTAGAGGAAACCTTAAAAGAGATTTTCAAAAATTAAATAAGATAATCTGCGGACATTTTTAAACAATAAAGCACTACACAAATCTGTTATATGTGCAAATTACTTCTGAAGGCACCTCTGACAAAGAGACACACCCACACCTCTCCTGCAGAGAGCAGGGCTCCTTAGCTGGAGACAGAACAAACTTCCCATAAAGTGACAGCCAACAATAAGTACAATCAGACTGAGAAAAAGAGAGCAAGTGCCTTAGGGCAGTTTCTTGGGGAAATCTCTTGGAGGAAGTGACTTGGAGTAAATTTTGAGTTTCAGTAAAATTCTGGTCAGCTGGAGAAAATGTGAGGAGACAGGAAGGAGAGGCAGAGATGGAGGGGCACTGGGGGCAGGTATGAAGGTGTACAACTTGGATTCGCAGAGCAGGACCAAGAGGGGTCCAGCTGTGTTGGGGTGGTGAGATGCTAAGTGGGAGAACATGGGCTTTAGCTCCTGAACCAGGAGGAGCCGGTGGACGTATTCTAGTAAGGACAGGATGAGATCACAGCAGCATTGTGGGAAAGATGGTTCATCTGGGGCCGTGTGTGTATGACAGAGTATAAGGAGGAGGTGACTTGGAAGTTGTCCTTCCAAAGAAGGTACGAGTCAAGTAAAATGCAGAAGAATAAGGTGGAACCGAATGGTCATTCCAGGGGGAAGGCATTAAGAGGTGGATCAATTCTTTGCAACTCTTGCTCTTGAAATTCTCTCTCTCCTGCAGAAAGCTAAGGTTATTGCAAACCCTTCTAATACTGGAGAATTCCTTTGTTCATTGAAATGACAGTTTTAAAGGTCTGTGAAGTAAAATTCCATCTTTGGAAAGTGACTGCCAGCCGTCAAGGGGTATGGGAAGTGCAAGGCAAATGGAAAGTTCTCCAAGAATGCGTCTAATTTCCCTGGGAAGTACGGGTCTCACTGTGCCTGCAGCAATGTCCAAGAGAACCGCTCGAGGACCAGTGACCCTGCTGTCCCCAGACTGGGCCACAGCCCTGCCCTCAGACTGTGGGTGACTTCCTAAAGCTGTCTATAGAAGGGATTTCCTGCACGTTCATTCCTCTTGTTTGCCGCCTCAGTGCCTTTTCTCAGCAGTTCAAACATTCAGACAGGGCATCTGCTGCCTTGTTAAAGGACTTCCCAAGCCCTCTGCTCTGAGTTGCCCTGGCCACAGGGCAACTGTCACCACTTACTGCTCCCTTAACAATCCAATTCTAGGTGACCTCAGGGATAAGGGACTACACAGGTGTGTGGTATGACTGTACAAGTCAGTGAGGCCCAGCCCCGCCTGCAATGCCTGAAGACAGGAATCACCAAGGAACTCTTGACCAAGCTTCTCTGCTACCCGAGGGGCACGTGGACCTCCAGTGGCCGTTTCTCCTTAGAGTCCCGCTGAGTGGCCGGGGACAGCAGCTTGTGCTTGGCTGAAGGCGGCTGCCGCTGGACCGGCATGTGGTACCTGACCTTCTTCCAGAACCTCGAGTTCGTAGTCTGCGACCCTTCTCTAATGTCCCCTGACCAGCGTATGGCCCCCTGTTTCTGCTTAATGAATTTAATGGATTCTGGCATTTTCTCATAGTCTGGGATTTTCTCTAGCTCCAGCAGGACAACTTTAATTCCTTCCTGAATGAGAGCGTTGTACATGGCTATCTGCTCTTCAGATGAATTCCCCAGCCAGCAGAATCCTGATATTTCTCGGGCCAAAATGATAATCAGTCTTCTGCTTTTCTTTATGGTTTCATTAGCAACCTCCACAATGCCTGAAAAACACGGAGCACAGCAAGTAAACTTTCAACTTACAATCATTCCCTCCAGAACCAAAACCCCTCAAGGTTCTTCCCACCCCATGGCCTATGTCTCCTAATGCTCTTTTTTTCTTGCCTTACCTAAGATTGAAGGAGTTTCTCATTTTATAGAATAGATCAAAAACTGACCCACAAAAGGTGAGCAGGGGTCAGAGTACTTTAAGTAGAAATTTATAAACTTTCTTGTTAAACCACTGGATCTATATCACTCCTATTTTACCATCAGCTGTAAAGTAACTACTGGATCTAACTAGTTACGTTTTCCAAAATGAAATAAAACTCAGTTAATTGTTGCCCCAAAAGAATATGAGAAAAGTAAACACTTTGCATTTAATATGAAAGTCGTCATCATGCACCACTTAAGAGGCTCTTAAAATTGTCAGATATGTACACCCAGAAAGAGGGAACCCAAGTTTAGTAATTAAATTAGTTTTACAAGACTATTACTTTTTCCACTGCATACATACTTTCCCCAACATAGTCATCTCGGCCACTGATGAAGAGCTTATATCCACACTGTTTTTCCAAGACCTCAGGTAAGACTTTAAACACAAAAATATCTGAGTTAGAGGTGGACCCTTCCCCAGGGGTCTTTGGACATAGTATGTACGCATCATACGTCTTTCCATCTGAAGCTAAAGAGAAAATGCAATATATTTAGAACCAAAAGAAAAAAAAATGAGATTTGGTAAAGTCAGTATCGCAAACATGCATTTCATAGTGAATTATTAATTTTGTGTGCAATGGTATGAAGCAACAACACCAAAAGTATAATGCCTTTTTAAAGTGTTCATCTTCTTACAAGTTTACATTTATTCTGCTTTACTACAAAGTTCTTCTTATATTATTCGATGGTCCCCTCATATGCAAACATTCTTTACCCCTCAGTATGGAACTACCCTCTACCCTTATCTCACTGTTCTCATCTTCCCCAAACGTCTAAGCCCTGAATGCTATCCATTCTTCCTTCTATATATTAGTGTAGTATTAGTTTTCTGTGAGGTTTAAACAAAAGAGAGAGTGCTTCCCTGATGCCTGAAAATTACATCATTTCTTCCATTTGATGGCAAATCATGGGGTGATCTGTGTTCTACCCAGCACAGAGCAAGTCCTCAACCACAGCTTCTGAATAACTGGATTTATCAGCAGATGCTCTAAATGCCTGTTTATCCCACCATGATGAACACCAGAGCAGTAACTTAGAAAATAATACTATTCAGTCTATTTGGTTAAGAAACTATATTTATGTATAATTATGTTATTTTGTATATGCCACATTTCATTTTAAAATTTAAATAAAACCCCTCTTAGTTAGCTTTTACATCTCTTAACTATCCCAACAAGAAAATACTGCATAGAATACAAAATTGTACCTTTTTTGGGGAGAAAATCATAGAAAGAATCTCTGTACCAAAGCACAATGTCAACCTTGAAGACTTTATAGATGAAAACAGAGCATGTAATTACCAATGTTAACATGACAAATATACCAATTGTGGGCGTCTGGAAGTCAGGGACTACAGCAGAAAAGAGGGGAAAAAATATTAGAACCCAAAGAATTTAAAAATTGAGCATAGCAAATTAAACATTATCATCCCAGAGAAACCATATTTGGGATTGGCCTGTAATCCCAAATCCCAGACAGTATTAACCCATTCATTATCATCTTTTATTAATGAATACTAATGTACAAAGGCATTGAGAATGGATACTGTATAAAACTAAGGTGCGTTGTATTAAATCTTCACATAAGTCGTATGTAATAACATAGAAAAAATACCAAAGACCATAGGATAGAGCACTCCATAGGACTATGAGTAAAGTCAGAGTCACTCAAGAACCTACAAAAGTAGGAGAGTCAGGTGGAGCAAGCTGAAGACAGGAGGAAAGGAGAAAAGGGTTTAGGGATGCCAGACAGTGTTTCACACTTCCACATCCTCCCAGCTTCACAGGCTAGTTATTCATCTGATGACTGCAGAGGAGTTCATGCGGAGAGGTAAGGGGGAGGAGAGGAGAGAAGGAAGGAGCCTTCAAAATGTCAAGGGCCAAGGAGGCATCCAGAAAGCTCTGTTATTTTGCTTTTCCAATTTCAGTCATTGATCCTTCTGCAGTTGAACTGGCTATGAAGTGGAACTCAAGATAGATCAATATCCGATTGGCCCAACTGATAGTTCACATTTACAGTCTTAATTACTGTAGCTTTGTACAAGATCATGATATCTGAAGTGTAAATCTTCGCGATTTGTTTTTATTCAAGACCACCTTGACTTGTCTTGGCCCTTTACATTTCCAATATGACCTTTAGGATAAACGTGCCCACAACAACATGCCCACACAAATGCCCACCCACACCTGTACAAATATTGCTGAGATTTTGACTGGAACTGTTTTGAATCTGTAGATTAATTTGAAGGGAACTAACATATTTATAATACTGAGTATTTCAGTCTTTCAATCCGTGGATATCGTATATCCCTCCATCTATTAGGTCTTTAATTTATCTCGATAATGTATTTTTAGTTTGTATCACAGATTTTGAACAGCTGTTGCTGGATTTATTCCTATATACTGAATATTTGATAGTTTTAGATGCTACTGTAAATGTTATTTTTTAAACTTAATTTCTATTTGTTGTTGGTATTTGCAGAAATACATAGAAATACTATATATTAAACATATACACTAGTGATCGTGCTAAATTCATTTAGCTATTAATTCTAATAGTTTGTCCATAGGTTCTTTTAGATTTTCTTCCATGTACACGTTCATAAATACCGTATTTTAATTCAACTACAAATTACCTTAAAATATTTCACAAACACTTTAAGATTTTTTTATTGGAGTATAGCTGACTTATAATGTCATGTTAGTTTCAGGTGTACAGCAAAGTGATTCAGTTATATATACAAATAAAATATATAATTCAGTTAGATGTGTATATATATATATATATATATATATATATATGTTCTTTTTCAGATTTTTTCCCCTTATAGGTTATTACAAAATATTGAATATAGTTCCTTGTGCTATACAGTATGTTCTTGTTGGTTATCTATTTTATATATATTAGTATATATATGTTAATCCCCAACTCCTAATTTATCCCCCCCTCCCCTTCCAACTTTGGGAACCATAAGTTTGTTTGCTATGTCTGTGTGTCTATTTCTGTTTTGTAAACAAGTTCATTTGTATCTTTTTTTTTTTTAGATTCCACATATAAGCGATAACATATATTTGTCTTTCTCTGTTTGGTCTACTTCACTTAGTATGATAATCTCTAGGTCTATCCATGTTGATACAAATGGAATTATTCTATTTATGGCAGAGTAACATTTTATCGCAAATATATACCACATCTTCTTTATCCATTCATCTGTTGATAGACATTTAGGTTGCTTCCATTGTTAAATAGTGCTGTTAGGAACATTGGGGTGCATGTATCTTTTTGAATCATACTTTTCTCTGGATATATGCCCAGAAGTGGGATTGCAGGATCATATGGTAACTCTATTTTTAGTTTTCTAAGGAACCACCATACTGTTCTCTATAGTGGCTGTACCAATTTTCAATCTTACCAACAGCATATGAGGGTTCCCTTTTCTCCATTCCCTCTCCAGCATTTATTATTTGTAGATGTTTTGATGATGGCCATTTTGACAAGAATGAGGTGACACCTCATTGTAGTTTTGATTTCTCTAATAATTAGTGATGTTGAGCATTTTTTCATGTGCCTGTTGGCTATCTGTACGTCTTCTTTGGGAAAATGTCTATTTAGGTCTTCTGCACATTTTTTGATTGGGTTTTTTTGTTATTATTGAGTTGTATGACTATTTGTGTATTTTGGAGATTAATCCCTTGTCAGAGGCATCATTTGCAAATAACTTCTCCAGTTCTATAGGTCATCTTCTCACTTTGTTTATGGTTTCATTTGCTGTGCAAAAGCTTTTAAAGTTTACTTAGGTCTCATTTGGTTTTGCTTTTATTGGCATCTAGAAGATGGATCGGGAAAAATATTGCTGTGATTTATGTCAAAGAATGTTCTGCCTATATTTTCCTCTAGGAGTTTTATAGTATCTGGCCTTACATTTAGGTTTTTAATCCATTTTGAGTTTGTTTTTGTATAGGGTGTTAAAGAATGTTCTAATTTCATTCTTTTACATGTAGCTGTCCAGTTTTCCCAGCACCACTTATTGATGAGATTGTCTTTTCTCCACTGTATATTATTGCTTCCTTTGTTTAATTGACCACAGGTGTGTGGGTTTATTTCTGGGCTTTCTATCCTGTTCCATTGATCTATATTTCTGTTTTTGTGACAGTGCCATACTGTTTTGATGATTGTAGCTTTTCAGTATAGTCTGAAGCCAGAGAGCCTGATTCCTCCAGCTGTTTTTCTTTCTCAAGATTGCTCTGGCTATTCAGGGTCTTTTCTGTTTCCATAGAGATTTAAAAATTTTTTGTTCTAGTTCTGTGAAAAATGCCATTGGTAGTTTGATAGGGATTTCATTGAATCTGTAGATTACCTGGAGTAGTACCGTCAGTTTGAAAATATTGATTCTTCCAATCTAAGAACATGGTATATCTTTCCATCTGTTTGTGTCATTTTCAAATTCTTTCATCAGTGTCTGATAGTTTTCGGGGTACAGGTCTTTTGCCTCCTTAGGTACGTTTATTCCTAGGTGTTTTATTCTTTTTGATGTGATGATAAATGGCATTGTTTCCTTAATTTCTGTTTCTGATCTATTGTTAGTGTATAGAAATGCAAGAGATTTCTGTGTATTAATTTTCTATCCTGCAACTTTACCAAATTCACTGATGAGTTCTAGTAGTTTTCTGGTAGCATCTTTAGCATTTTCTATGTACAGTATCATGTCATCTGCAAACAGTGACAGTTTTACCTCTTTTCCAATTTGGTTTCCTTTTATTTCTTTTTCTTCTCTGATTGCTCTGGCTAGGAATCCTAAAATTAAGTTGAATAAAAGTGGCAAGAGCGGGCATCCTTGTACTGTTCCTGAGGAAATCTTAGAGGAAATGCTTTCAGCTTTTCAGTGTTGATTATAATGTTAGCTGTGGGTTTGTCATATATGACTTTTATTATGTTCCCTCTATGCCCACTTTCTGGAGAGTTTTTATCATAAATGGGTGTTGAGTTTTGTCAAAAGCTTCTTCTACATCTTTTGAGATGATCATATGGTTTTTATTCTTCAATTTGTTAATGTGGTGTATCACACTGATTGATTTGTGGGTACTGAAAAACCCTTGCATCCCTGGGATAAATCCCATTTGATCATGGTGTATGATCCTTTTAATGTATTGTTGGATTTGGTTTGCTAGTATTTTTTGAGGATGTTTGCATTTATATTCATCACTGATATTGGCCTGTAATGTTCTTTTTTTGTGGCATCTTTGTCTGGTTTTGGTATCAGGGTGATGGGAGCCTCATAGAATGCATTTGGAAGTGTTCCTTCCTCTGCAATTCTCTGGAATAGTTTCAGAAGGATAGGCATTAACTCTTCTCTAAATATTTGGTAGAATTCACCTGTGAAGCCATCTGGTCCTGAACTTTTGTTTGTTAGGAGTTTTAAAATCACAGATTCAATTTCAGTACTTTTAATTGGTCTGTCCATATTATCTATTTCATCCTGTTTCAGTCTTGGGAGACTCTACCTTTCTAGGAATTTGTCCATTTCTTCTAGGTTGTCCATTTTATTGGCATATAGCTAGTTGTTGTAGTCTCTTATGATCCTCTTATGACACTGTATTTCTGCAGTGTCAGTTGTAACTTCTTTTTTGTTTCTAATTTTATTACTTTGGGCCATCTCCCTTTTTTCTTGATGAGTCTGGCTAAAGGTTTATCAATTTTCTTTATTTCTGTTCTGATCTTTATGATTTCTTTCCTTCTACTAACTTTGGGTTTTGTTTGTTCTTCTTCCTGTAGTTACTTTAGGTATTAGATTAGGTTATTTGAGATTTTTCTTGTTTCCTAAGATTGTATCACTATAAACTCCCCTTTTAGAACTGCCTTTGCTGCATCCCAGAGGTTTTGGATGGACATGTTTTTTTCATTTGTCTCTAGGGTTTTTTTTTTTATTTCCTCTTTGATTTCTTCAGGTGATCCATTGGTTCTTTAGTAGCATATTATATAGCCTCCACATGTTTGTGGTTTTTGCAGTTTTTTTCTTGTAGTTGATTTCTAATCTCAGTGTTGTGGTTGGAAACAATACTTGATATGATTTCCATTTTCTTAAATTTACCAAGGCTTGCTTTGTGGCCCAACATGTGATCTATCCTGGAGAATGTTCCATGTGCACTTGAAAAGAATGTGTATTCCCTGCTTTCAGATGGAATGCTCTTATAATTAAGTCCATCTTGTCTACTGTGCCATGTAAGGCCTGAGTTTCCTGATTGATGCTCAGTCTGGATGATCTGTCCATTGATGTAAGTAGGGTGTTAAAGTCCCCCACTATTATTGCCTTACTGTCAATTTCTCCTTTTATAGCTGATAACATTCTCCTTAGATATTGAGGTGCTCCTTCTATGCTAGGTGCATATATAGTTACAATTGTTAAATCTTCTTCTTGGATTGATCCCTTGATCATTATGTAGTGTCCTTCTTTGTCTCTTGTAACAGTCCTTATTTTAAAGTCTATTTTGTCTGATATCTTTTGATTTCCATTTGCATGGTATATCTTTTTCCATCCCCTCAGTTTCAGTCTGTATATATCTCTAGATCTGAAGTGGGTCTCTGGTAGATGATATATGTATAGATGGGTCTTGTTTTTGTATCCATTCAGCCAGTCTGTATGTTCTTATTGCCATTTTGTTCATTGTTCTGGATTTGTTTTGGTAGGACTTTTTTTTTCTTTTCCTCTTTTGTTCTCTTCTCTTGTGATTTGATGACTACCTCTAGTGTTAGTTTCCTTTTTTATGTGTATATCTATTGTAGATTTTTGGTTTGTGGTTAACATGAGGTCTTGGTATAGCAGGCTATATATATACATTGTTGTATTAAGTTGCTGATCTCTTAATTTCAAATGCATTTTAAATATCCTGCATTTGTACTCTCCTCATGATTACTGGTTTTCATATCTTTGTGTGTCTATGATTTCCTGCCTTTACTGTATGTTTTCCTTTACTGGTAAGCTTTCCCGTTACATAATTTTCTTGTTTCTAGTTGTGGCCTTTCCTTTTCTGCTTATAGAAGTTCCTTTAGCATGTTTTGTAAAGCTGGCTTGGTGGTACTGAATTCTTTTAGCTTTTACTTATCTGTAAAGCTTTTGATTTCTCCATCAAATCTGAAGAATAAACTTGCTGTGTAGATTATTCTTGGTGGTAGGTTTTTCCATTACATCATTGTAAAAATACAGTGCCACTCCCTTCTGGCCTACAGAGTTTCTGATGAAAAACCAACTGATAAGCTTATGTGGTTTCCCTTGTATGTTATTTTCTGCTTTTCCCTTGTTGCTTTTAATATTTTATCATTAATTTTTGTCAGTTTGATTACCATGTGTCTCAGCATGTTCCTCCTTGATTTTAATCCTGTATGGGACTCTCTGTGCTTCCTGGAATTGGGTGACTGTTTACTTTCCCATGTTAGGGAAAATTTCAGCTATTATCTCTTCAATTATTTTCTCAGGTCCTTTCTCTCTCTCTTCTGGGACCCCTATAATTGGTGCATTTGACATTGTCCCCAAGGTCTTGTAAACTGTCCTCATATTTCTCATTCTTTTTTCTGTTCTTTAGCAGTGGCTTCCACCACTGGGTCTTCCTAATCTAACTTTGCAGCCCCATGTAGGTTGATAAGTCTGAACTTTTAAAAGCAACCTATATGATTCTGAAAATAAGTGGTCTCAAGACCAATTTTACAGACTATTAATGGGGCAAATAAGGAACTCTAATGGTGAAATTGTGAGGAAAATAATTTTAGTGCAATGAAAAAGAAAAGGAGACAGCAAAGGAAATAAGGGTACAATGAAGTAAGAGAAAGTACAAGAAGCAAAGAGCAGAATTTTAAGGAGAGTTGGCAAATGCTGCAGAGTATCAGTGAAATGAGGAGGGGGAGAAAGCTGAATAACACTTGAAGGAGTCTGTAAGAGGCTTGAAATATCCAGTAGGCCATGAGGAATCACTGAAGCCTTTGATGGCAGAGTAGAAGGACTTTGAGTTCCCCTCCTCTCACGAGCACACCAAAATCACAACTAACTGCTGAACCACCATCTATAAAAGAGTGGAACCTACCAAAAATGACATTCTACATCCAAGGAATTAAAGAAGAAATCATGATGAGATGGTATGAGGGGCACACTCGTAATATAATCAAATCCCATACCACCCGGGTGGGCAACCCACAAACTGGAGAATAATTATATTGCAGAAGTTCTCCCACAGGCATGAGAACTCTGAGCCCCACATCAGGCTCCCTGACCTAGGAGTCTGGCATCAGGAGGAAGAGCCCCCAGAGCATTTGGCTTTGAAGGCCCATGGGGCTTCACTGCAGGAGCTCCGCAGGACTGGGGGAAAGAGATTCCACTCTTGGAGGGCACACAAGGTCTTGTGCACACCAAAACCCAGGGCAAAAGCAGTGACTCCATAGGAGTCATTACCTGCTGGTTTGGAGGGTCTGCTGGGCAGGCGGCAGCTGTGGCTCTCTCTGGGATCATAAAAGCTGGTGGCAGACATATCTGGGAGTGTTCATCTGCGTGAACTCTTGATAGAGAAGTTATCTTGCTTGGGTCTTTGGCACCGAGACCTGGCCTCCTGCAACAGCCTGTAGGCTCCAGTGCTGGGCTGCATCAGGCCAAACGACCACCCAGGGCAGGAGCACAGCCCCACCCATCAGCAGACAGGCTGCCTAAAGATTTCCTGAGCCCACAGCCAGCTCTAGATGTTCCCCTTGACATGGCCCTGCCCCCCAGAGGGCCAAGCCCCAGCGGCACCCACCAGTGGTCAGGCACTGGCCCCTCCTACCAGGAAGCCTGCATAAGCCCCTAAACCAGCCTCACCCCCCAGAAGCAAGAAAACTATCATCCCACAGCCTGTGGAACTGAGTACACAAACAGGTCAGAAGCTACCCTGGGACCAGCTGGTCCCAGGCCACTGGGTAGCAAGAGGGGAGTGTACTGACACACAGGACATCCCCTACAGAGGGCCACTTCTCCAAGACCAAGAAACATAACTAATCTTCCATATACATAAAAATACAAATAGAAAGTTAACAAAATGAGACAGCAAAGGAATACATTCCAGACGAAGGAACAAGATAAAACCCCAGCAAAACAACTAAATGAAGTGGAGACAGGCAATCTACCCAAGAAAGAGTTCAATATAATGATAGTAAAGATGATCCAAGAACTTGGGGAAAGAATGGATGCACAGAGCAAAAAGCTATAAGACGTTCTGAACACAAAGTTAGAAAATATAGAGGCAACCAGAGTTGAATACCATAACTTTAAATGAAAAATACAGTAGAAGGGATCAATGGCAGAATAAGTGAGGCAGAAAAATGAATCAGTGAGCAGAAACACAAATACTGCCAATATTGTGTTTGATTACAGAATTCATGAAAACCAGTAACTTCTGACATCCTGTCTGGAAAGTGGATATTTAGGCTTCCCCTGTGCATTCATCATGTAGTGCTTTACCTAAAACTATTGATTAGGTACCGAGGATGACCAGACTTAAGTTGCTATTAGCTCTATTAGCTCTGGAAATAGAACGATTAGTAATTATCTGCAACATCACAGAATTTATATTCAAGTAAAGAAAACTAAGATAGATATGGACATGCATAGCAGAGGCTCTACGGGGCAGAGAGAGGGGTTAAGAGTAGGCAGCAGGACAGCACAACCTCCTAGAAGAAGATATAGTTCAGCTGGGAAGTGAAAAAGGAACGGCAGTCCCCAGGTTAAGAGGAATCTAAGAGCATTCTGGGCAGAGGAAATAGCATTGTAAACCTCAAGGTCATGAAATCTTACTACAGGAAAACAAAATTGCATTTCAAATAAATAGCTGTGTTGTTTACCTGGATGTATTAATTGGATATATGCTGTACTCCTTCCTTCTGTATTCTTGGCTAAACAGATAAATGGATGTAGAAAAAATTTACTTTCCACTGCTGTAATATTAAGCCGTGCGATGACCGCACTCTTTCTTTTGTTTAAAGGATTCTGCACGCTGTTCAAAAGAGTAACAAAATTGTATAAATGGCATCAATTATAGATACGATAAGCATCCCTGGTTTATCATTACAGCAGAAATAATCACCAGCCCTAAGCACAGGTATAAGAATCAGGCTTTTAGCAAGACTGATCTGATGTTTCATAGCCCTAAGACCACTGTTAGTAAAAGACTCAGTAGCACAGAGAAATAAAATTAAAATTACCAGCTTCCAAGAAGGAAAATGGGGACCTAGGCATTCTGGTCTCCATGGGGCACGAAGAATATATGAAACAAGGGTAGATTGGGACAGATGGGAAAGGGTTTGCAGGTGATGCTAAGAAGTAATAGGACGCCGTCAGAGACCTGAGCAGGGGAGTGCCTGATTCTTGGCCACAATTAATGGGTCTTTTCTAAACTACTTTAAAAATGGAATGACATGAAGGATAATTCAGGACAATTGCTTCATGGGAATGCTGCAACATTTTTAACTGAATTTAAGAGAAAGCCTTCCAAGGGGTCTGGAATTTGTACCGTAATGACATGTATCGTCACCTTCATTGGACAAGATCTTATGAATCCTGCTGAGCTTAGCAAAACTCAATATGGGCAGCAAAGGGTTAAGGACCAATCAATGACCAACTCGATCACGGCCACTAGATTCAATCATAACGGTTATATAACGTATGACATGGAATTTAATACCAAATTTAATACCAAAATGTCTGGCTCTTGGCATACTTACTATGTAAACTCTTCCATCATCATAGGCTCATATTCCTTAATTCCTGACCCATTCCACCTCCAGTAGACAAAGTTACTTAACTGGCCGGTAACATTGCAGATGAGTTGGAGCCAGGATCCTGCAAAGGAATGGATTTTGAATCGTAACATTAATGGACTTTCACCTGATCTATCTAGATTAATAAATGACTGTTGAACAAAAATTTTAAATTACAGGAAAGCAAAAAGCAGAAATTGCCCTTATATCCACCACCGAGAGATAAGCACTATTAGTAACTTTACGTAGCTCATTCCTTACCTTTCTGTGTACGTATGCAGTTTTTAAAATGGGGTGTCGTTGTCTACTATTTGTAATTATTGTACATTGAGAATTTCGGCTCACGTGATTAGCCTTCCAAAATAGGCTATTTCATGACAGTTTACTATTCCATCATACAGACATACTATGATGAATTCCTTTCCTATTGCTAAACATAATGTTTCTTATTTTCCATTATTATGATTAACATTCCAATGAATGTTCCTGTACGTCAACATTGTACATATCCTGAAGTATTACTCTGAATAAAAATCTGGAAGAATTGAGTTAAAAGAGAGACATACTTTTAAAAGCCAAACGCCCTGTCCCAAGGGAGACTACACCAGTCTGCACTCTGTCCAGCAGTGTATGCAAGAGTCATTTATCCCCGAAAGCCCCAGATACCAAGTGTTTTTGGTTAGTCATTGCCAATTGAGAGAAGAAAAAAATTCCATTTAAATTTTCATCTGCATTTCTTGAGCTCATGGTGAATTAGTGTTCATTTGCCCTTCTTTTAAGAATTGCTTGTTATGGGCTTCCCTGGTGGCACAGTAGTTAAGAATCCACCTGCCAATGCAGGATCCGGGAAGATCCCACATGCCACGGAGTAACTAAGCCTGTGCGCCACAACTACTGAGCCTGTGCTCTAGAGCCCATGTGCCACAACCATTGAAGCCCGTGTGCCTAGAGCCGGTGCTGCACAACAAGAGAAGCCACCGCAGTGAGAAGCCTGTGCACCGCAAGGAAGAGTAGCCCCTGCTCTCTGCAACTAGAGAAAAGCCCACGCAAAGCAACGAAGACCCAACGCAGCCAAAAATAAATAGAACAAATAAATTTTTAAGAAAAGAATTGCTTATTATTCCTAATGGCCATTACTAAGCTGCATTCTCATATTATTAACCTTATGATGCATGGAAGCTCTTTAATTATCAAGGATAGTAACTCTTTATCATACATGAAAACTACCGCAAATATCTTTCAGAGCTTGTTTTCATTTTGTTACTGTTTATGGAAATTCTTTAGTGTATATATTTTTATTATTTGGCCAAATTTACAATTGTTTTATACTACGTCCTCAGTATTTTTTTTTGTTGTTGAAAAGCTCTCTACCATCAAATCAGGAAAATATTCCATGTACTTTTTTCTTTCAGGTATATATGATGTTTGCATTGCTGTAGTTTGAGTGTTTTAGTTCTTTAATCTGTCTAGAATATAACTTGGGTATGGTATGAGAGAAAGCTTTAACTTAATGTTTTTATCCAAATAGTTGACTGATAATTCCAGAATCTCTTACTGAATAATAAATCTCTTCCTCAGTTACGTAAGAATTATAAAATAATTATTTGGGACTTTCTAGGTTGATCTGAATGTGTATACTGGCGCCAGGGGTACCACACTCTTAATTATTGCAGTTTTAGGGTAAATATTCATATCATTTAGCTTTTCTTCCCAGTATTATCTTAGTAATCTCAGCATTTTATTCTCCCAGGTGAATTTCAATATCACTTGACAATTTTTAAGCCCATTCATATTTTTATTGGAATTCCATTAAAACTGTAACTTACTGTTGAGAGTCCATATCTTTACAATTTCCAGTTTTTCATATAGGAAAAACACACATCCTTATTACAGTTTTTCTTAAATTTGTGTTTCTTGAGAGATTGTTTTTATTGCTCCCTTTGGAGCTTTTTTGGATTTTTTTATCCCAGTTGCCTAACTCTCCGTGAATTTTTAATACCACAGATATACACTATATCTATTGATTTAGATTTTTTTCACCTCCTAAGAACCAATTTTCTCCCCATTGCCGACAACATCTCCCCATCCCTTTAAGAATGTATGCTTTAAATCTCCCAGTTTTTTGAGATTTATAGGTCAGAATTTGTGGGGGTTTTGTTTGGTTGGTTTTTTCTTCCTTATAAATCCAATATAATTTTTAAAGGTTTTGCTAAGCTATCTTATAGACATGTCTATGGCATATTTTAGAATATTAATTTTATATCTGGTCAATACAATAATATTTGTAGATACATCATTATATGATCTGAAAATAATACAGTTCTTTTCTCCCCTACAGTCAGCATGCCTTGGTTCTTTTATCTTTGCATTAGTGGGCACTTCTGGAACACGTCAAGGCCTAGACCTGTAGAAGGTTTAACACTATATAGTGTTTCACCATTAAAAATGTTGGTGACGATTGGTTTGAATTGATGTTATTAAGTGCAGAAAGTATCCCTCAATTCCTATTTTTCTAAGTCATTTTATTGGTAATTAATATGAAATCTTATCAAATAAATGTCTGATTATAGGATACTCATATGCCACGGTGATCAGGCCTCTGATCAATGTGATATATGAAAATTATTATTTCCTAATGTGAACTTCTTAGACTTGTAGATCCAATCTAGGCTTTAGAGCTCTACGTGTACATTCCTCGAGCATGCTTTCTCAACAGGGCGAAATGTGTGTCTTGGCGAGGAGAGCAAGAGAAGCTTAGCTATTGCAGTGGTGTGTGGCCTTTCAAAGTGCCACAGTGCACATCTGGGTATTAAATACCTGAGCAACTAACGAGTATGAGGGAAAAAACGGCTTGTTAGGTGCTACAGGGGAGCAATGGGGGAAAAAAGGGTTGAAACACTGCTCTGGATTCTACGGGACAATATTTAAAATTTTCACATCTTTGTTTACATCTACGAATGTCTTTACATTACTTTCCACCACGAAGAACAACTTGGCCAAGTACAGAATTCAGAGGTCACACATTTTACCTTCTAATCTCTGTACAATTGCTCTTTGTCTTCATGCAGTTACTATTACAGACTTCTATATGCCAGCCTCATTTTGGATCCTCTGATACAAAAATCTGTTTTTATGTTTGGACCGGTGGTTTCCAACAGAACTTTCAGCGTTGGCAAAAATGTTCTGTAGTTGTGCTGTCCCATACGTAGTCACTAATCACATGTCACTCTTCAGCCCTTGACTGAGGGACTAATTTTTAATTAAACTAAATAAATTTCCTTAAATTTACACGTATGTAGCCACACATGCCTAGTGGCTATCATATTGCATAGCTTAGATCTGAATGCTTATCGTGTTACATCTTCATTCTTAAAATGAACATTATCACTAACTTGGAAAAATAATTTTCTAGAATAACTGTCTTTTTGGCCTGTAGTCCTCTTCTTCTACCTAAAAGCTTAACTCTGATCATAAGAACTCCATCCAAGTAAGTTACATTTCCTATTCCTAGGCCTACTGAACTTGGTCTTTTTTTTTTTTTTAAGATTTTTTTGATGTGGACTGCTTTTAAAGTCTTTATTGAAGTTGCTTCTGTTTTATGTTTTGGTCTCCTGGCCGCGAGGCATGTAGGATCTTAGTTCCCCAACCCGGGATCGAACCCGCACCCCCTACATTAGAAGGCGAAGTCTTAACCACTGGACGGCCAGGGAAGTCCCTGAACTTGGTCTTTGGCTGATGGCTTCACCAGTAATAAGCGTCCATAGGAAAGTAAGGGTGGGCCAATCAGACATGGCTAGATGTTTGCCGTAAGAGGCAAGAAATCCAAAGAAACATTTAAGACATAATCTGTGCCACTTTCCCTCTAACTTTAGATATATATCCACTAAACAGCTTAGGTTGTGTGCAGTAAAGGTAGTTTATCTTAATCTCGAGTGCAACAACTACTGATTTCAGCATATCCTGATTGTAGCCCACTTACCCAAGACCACTTCTATCGTCTCATTAGCTGGACTCACAATCTCAGGTCTCTTGTTCCTGGATTTCACTGAAAGAAAAACATCCATAAGGTCTCTCATAGACCAGAATCTCAAGTGATGACCACACTTGGCAAAATCTACCAAAAATATACTACAAGGCATCTGCCCGATATTCCCTCTACTGGCCAAAGCATATATAGCAGGAAACAGAAGGCCAGAGGTGAAGGTAGGAGGCTGACAAAGAGACCACAGCAGAACCCACAGAGTTGGCCCTTCTGAACCCAGAGTTTGGTGCTGCAAAAAACACCCCGCACGTCACCAGGCCCTGGGGCTCCAGACAAGTGCCCCTCTTCATGCAAATCAGGAAAAACGAGTCGTTGTGGAAAGGGACTTATTAACCAGAAGGCCATCTATTGGTAGACGTGCTTGTACTTAGTAATTTTCACAATGACCCAAGAGTGAAAGCCACCATTATTGAAGAATGCCAAACATTTTGGCATAATTTATTAAAATAAGCATAAAAATACTAAGGAGCTCCAGAAATTAATCTGACCTATCTGGGGCCAAGCCTGAGAAACTATGAATTTGAATGCCCAGTATTTATTCTGCCACAGTCAAAAAAAAAAAAATGTTAGCTCCATCAGGGCAGGATACTGTCTCCTTTGTTCCCTAATGTATACCTAGAACAGTGCCTGAAACATAGTAGATGCCCAATAAATATTTCTAAATCCACCTTTAGAAGAAAACAAAATACAACCTCACATCTGATTAAGTATATTATTTCTATGGGATTCTAAGGGATCAGAAAGGATGGCAGAAAGTATTTAAAACCCATTTGGCCTATTTTTAAAACTCTGTAGTGCCTGTTTTCCCTAAAATTTGGTCTGCTGGTCTGGTTGCAGTACCCCAAGGAAAACAAATCAGAGCTCCACAATGACCAGAGAGGGGCTGCTCAGGAACTCAGGATGGCTGTGATTCAAGGACTCCTGAAATTTACGAGTCATTGATGCTTGTAGGATGTAGGGAAGGAATTGATTCTGAGACAATAAAATTAACCTTTGAAGAAAAAATGAATTATTGTAGAATTGAGAAAACATAGCTCTCTGAAAAGTGATCATAATCTGGGTTTACCTGGGATAGGCCCTGTTTATCCCTGTTGCCCCAGAGTAATTACTGATAGAGACTGCTTTGACTTTCAAAGTCCTGGTTAAACGAACTCTGTTCTTATCTTACTGAAAGCTTAGAAAACCCTGGTATTTACAGAAAGGTTGAGCATTCTGCCCATCCCCGGGTAACTTGTAGGAGTGCCTTGGTTTTATTTTGTTGTAGTTTTTAATATGGAATATGGTTAATAGAAGCCTCAGGAAGACTAACAAGAATAATCGTCATGCACCTACTCATTTCTCATCTGTTTGGCCCCAGGCACAGGACCGCAAGCTGAGCACACTTGATCTCTCGCTTTTGCAGCAAGCTTGGAAGCTTGAATTTTCTTACAGAGGAGGAAACAGCCTCAGAGAAGTTAAGCGACTGGACTAACAGAGATCTAACAAGAGTGTAGCTTGTGCCAAAGTTCATTAGCATCCATCCATCACGCCAGTGATGGCTAGACACTCAGACTGCCCAAGTGAGGGATCTCAGAACTGTCGTTCCTCCAGTGCCTCTCCAGAGAACCCTCTGGAGAAGCAGCTCTAGCCAGGCCAAAGAACATGCTCCGAGTTCAGCTGGAACACATAGCTCATCCTTGTCTGTTTGATCAGCACTGCCTCTGAAGTAGGAATGAGAAACACATACATAGCACGTAACAACAAAAACTAAACTAAAGCCAGGTGACCTCTGGCAAGTCATCAAGCTTCTCTTGGATTTAGTCCCTCCATACACAGTGAAGGTGATATTAGAGTTATGGTCTCTGGGCCTTCCTGGATTTAAAATCCTAGGATTGGAGCTCTGACTCACCTAGAGTAATGAGTTTTATCGCCCGGGTGACATGATACTGCTTTCCCAAGTGTGCGTAGGATGCATGACACGTATAGTGCCCATTATGCGCCGTAGTCACGTTCGTGATGATGAGTTTATTTGTTATTCCAACAAAGTTTATATTGTCAAGAAGTAGAGGTTTGCAGTCCTAAACAGAGGGAGAGGAAGGAAGTATTGAAAACCACTAATTCATATTTATATTCGTACGTATACGAATAGAAAGGTTCCTTGCATACAAGTTTTAATACTGCATTTTTTTGCAAAGTCATAATTACATTCCCAGGATTTACATTTTTATGCCTATGAGGCTTGCACTTTGAAGACAAGTGAAGACAAACTTACTCTGCAAGAGAAACACATTTGAGGAAAGAATGCTAACACCATAGCTGCTTAGTAATGCTATACTTCCATTCTTCACTGATATTATTTTGTATTTTTTAACCTCTACAAGATGACTCTCCATGTAAGCTCCAACAAGCCAGGTAGATCAAAGATACCAGAATATGATGTATTCCATGGAGTGCTGGCCAGTCGCCTTTCAGACAGTTAGAGGAACCACTAGGTTATCCAAGGACCACTTAATGTTTGTAATAAAACACAAAATAGTATCTTTGTAACAAATAGTTATTTCTTAAAAACCCTAAATTTATAATCATCCTTATCTTTAAACATCTTTTACTATACTTTTCTCAGCTCTACCTTATTAAACAAAAATGACGTCTTTTTAGTTAAGCTGCAAATTAAATGTGTACAGTCTTAAAACCTTTTAAAAACATCCTATTAAATTTCACCACTCAGGCAAAATAACATGCCAAAGGAAAAAGCGCTTTGCAGATTCATCCTATTGTCTGTGATAGAAAACTATTTTATTTGCTAGATGAGTAGAATGCCATATGTAATATAAAATTACCTTATACCACTGTATTTGGGGTAACTCATTGTTTTCATCTCTGAAAAAATCCAAATAAGGACATACAAGTTGTCCATCTCCTGGAATCAGTAGTCTCTGTGTAAAGACGGCTTGTGAATTGTAACACAAGTTAGGCTCATGCTGTACAAACTCTGCAGCTATTTTAGTTTTGAGGCAGTAAGTTGAATTGCTAAAATAAATCAAAATAGGTTTATTAGAAGATTTTTGTCCTTAACTATTGCAGGTACATACAACGCACGTTTGTAACATATTAATTCCTTTCTTACCTCACTGCACAGTAGTAATATCCTGAATCCTCTACTTCCGCAGGAACAAACCAAAGTTTATCTTTGTGCTGATGAATCCTGGAGTCTCTTTCGGTAGATACAGGTGTCTTGCTGTCATTTTTATACCAAATTATAGGGCCTTTGTGTTCACTTAGGATAAGAGGACATGAACGAGCATCAATTTCATGTGCAGACGAAACTAAAATAACTTCCTCTTCACGTTCCACACATTTATCTTTAAAAGGGAGAAAGGGAAAGTCATTTCTGTAAGAAATTAGTCAGTTTCTTAATGTAATATCTAAATATAAACACACCAACTATTAAATACATTAATTTGTGTTATACGTGAGAGTGTCAGTAGCCTTATGATTGAGAGAATCATCTTGGAAGTCTAAAAGATTTCTAGTCAAATCCAGGATGTCACTTACTACTTGTGTCCTTGAGCAAGTTATTTAACCTCTCTCCTCCCCTCTTTACTCAGCTAAAACTTGGGGATAAGGTAGCAGGACACTGGCTGCTGGCTGCTTCAGTAAAAAGATGGAATAACCGTTATTTACCCTCCCACCTGAACAACTAAAAAATGCACAAAGTGTATGAAATAACAATGTTCAAGACATCGAACGTCAGGGAATGAAAGACACAAAGGAGGCGAGCCCTAGGGTTTTCCCAAATTACTGTGTAGAGAGCAATTCTAGGCCCTGACATTGCTGGGAGGAAATGCAGGCAAAACCCAGTGTTCTCTCTTGAGTTGAGGAGATGGAGCAGGGAATCCAGGTCAACCAAGAGAGTGGAGGGCAGAGTACCAGCGAGATTACAGCTGCACACAGAGAGTAAGCAAGCTTTGGAGGTCTACAGGATCTCCCTCAAGTTTTCAGCTGAGTATCAATTAGCAGAAGCATGAAAGAAAGCTCCCCAAGGCCAGAGTGAAAATTGCCACAAGAATTAGAGTGGATGATACCCGGAGCGCACACGTGCCGGGAATGGTGGCTGTTCTCAACAGCCAGAATGGACAATCTTATCAGTCATGGGGCACCAGGTAGAGAACCCAGAAGGGTTTTGTCTCAGTAGATGGAGCAAGTTAGGCCTAGAATAAACCTTGTTCTGCTCCTGACTTACAAAGCTTAAAAGCAAGACCTAAAAGGATCAACTATTTCCAAGTAACAACCCTGTAAAAGAACATAGCTCAAGAACGTTTTTAGTAATAAAAAAAATATCCAATGCCCAGCATGGTAAAATCTACAATATCTAGCATCCAATCAAAGATTACTAGGCATGCAAAGAGGCAGCATAATAAAGAGAAAAAAAATCAGTCATATCAAAACTGACCCATAAATGACACAGAGAATAGATGGAAAAAATTAAAATAGTTATTATCACTGTTTTCCCCTTGTTCAAGGGGCCAGATCAAGCATGTTGAGTAGAGAAATGAAAGAGATTATTTTAAAAATCCTAAATCAAACCCCTAGAGATGAAAACTACAATGCTGGCTTTAAAAAAAAAAAGGATGTGATTAATGGCAGGTTTGACACTGCAGGAAGAAAAGCTTAGTGAATTACAAGATATAGCATTAGAAACTCTTCAAAACTAAACAGAGAGAAAAATAACAATGAAATAAACAGGATTCTAGTTAGCTGCAGCACAACTTCAATACATGTAATGAGAATCCCTGAAGAATAGGAGAGGTGGGTTGAACAGGAAAAATAGTTGAAGAAATACAAGTTGAAATTTTTCACGATTTTATGAAAATGATGTAGCCACAGACCCCAAAATCACAATAAAACCCAAGCATAAGAAGCATGAAGAAAAGCACACCAAACAAAGACAAAAATGACGCAGTCTTCTTGCCAGAAACAATACAAGCCAGAAGAGGGCAGAATAAAGATAAGTACTAAAAGGAAAAACATCATCTACCTAGAATTTTTCAGAAGGAGGCAAAATAAAGACTTTTTCATATTTATAAAAGCTACAAAAATTATCACCCATACACCTATACTGCCAAAACATGTAAGGAAGTCCTATAGAAAGAAAGAAAATAGCATCGGATGAAAAATGAATCTACATAAACGAATAAATAGCACCAGAAATGTTTACTACCTGGGTGATCATAAAATAATTTTCTTATTATTTAAGTCTCTTTAAAAACAACAGAATATTTAAAGCAAACATAATGTCTTTTGAGATTTATAACATATAAAGAAGTAAAATGTATGGAAACAATAAGGCAAAGTTCAGGAAGGGAGAAGCAGGTATATACTGTTTTAAGTTTTTTATACTATTTGTGAATTGGTATAGTATCACCTGAAGGTAAACAGTGATAAGTCATAGATGGATACCATAGGCACTAGAGTAGTTATTTTTTAAGTTATTAATATAAGCCAACCCAGAAGACAAAATAAATCATGAAAATCCTCAATCCAAAAGGCAGCAGAAAAGAGAAAACACATAACAAAGAATTAATGGTACAAGGTGAAAATAAAACAAGATCCTAAAATAAAACCCGAACATATTATCATATTTTTTTCATGGTCTAAACAACCCAGTTGAAAGGCAGAGATAGTCAGACCGGATAAAGAAAGAAGGATCCAACTATATGCTAACATACACACGAACTCACTCATAAACACACTTTAAGTGTAAAGACACAAATATGTTAAAAGTAAAAACGGGGAGGGGAGAGAAATATCATGTTAACACTAATCAAAAGAAAGTTTGAATGTTTATTATTATCAGTCAAAGTAGATTTTACAGTGAAAAATATTAACAGGGATTAAAAAGAGTCATGAAATTATGATAAAGGAGTAATTTGTCAGGAGGTACACAGTAATCCTAGACATTTACTCACCTACTGACAGTGCTTCAAAATACATGAAGCAAAAACTGATAGAATTGCAAAAAGAAATAGAGAAACCCACAATTATAGTCTGAGATTTCAACAGTCTCCTCGTAATAATTGGTAGAACAAGTACAACAATTAGACAGAAAATCAGTAATGATATAGAAGATTTGAACAACACTATCAACCAATTTGGCATAATCAATATTTACAAAAACTCCTACCCAACAACAGCAGAATACACATTCTTTTTAACTGCACACAAAAGAACTTACCAAGATGTACTATATTCCTGCTTATAACCCAACAGTCAACAAATTTAAAAGAATTCAAAGTATGTTCTCTCTTGACAATGAAATTAAATTAGAAATCAGTAACAGAAAAATATCTAGTAATTCACCCATGTATTTAAAAGCTGAAAAAAACCCAACCAACAAACAAAAAAATCACCCATGCATCAAAGAAGAAATAAAGGGGACTTCCCTGGTGGCACAGTGGTTAAGAATCCACCTGCCAATGCAGGGGACACGGGTTCGAGCCCTGGTCCGGGAAGATACCACATGCCTCGAGACAGCTAAGCCCATGCACCACAACTACTGAACCCGTGCTCTAGAGCCTGTGAGCCACAACTATGGAGCCCACGTGCCACAACTACTGAAGCCCGCATGCCTAAATCCTGTGCTCCACAACAAGAGAAGCCGCCGCAATGAGAAGCCCGTGCACCACAGTGAAGAGTAGTCCCTGCTCGCCACAACTAGAGAAAGCCCAAGCACAGCAACAAAGACCCAACGCAGCCAAAAATAAATAAATCAACTTTAAAAAAAAGAAGAAATAAAGGAGGAGATTAGGAGATGAGTCTTTTGACCTGAATGATAAAGAAAACACAACATATCAAAACATACGGCATGAAAAGGAAACAATACTTAGAGGAAAATTGATAGCACTAAATGTATAAGAAAAAAAAAGATCTCAAATTATGACTTTGGATTCCATCTAAGAAATTTTTAAAAAAATTACACTCTAAGTAAGCAGAGGATAGTAATAGATCCAGGAGAAAAACCAATGAAATGGAGAACAAAAACAATAGAGAAAAAAATCAAAGATACCAAAAGCTAGTTCTTTCAGAAAAATCAATAAAATGGATAAATCTCCTGCCATACTGATCAGGAAAAAAAGAGAGGTGACATCTCTCATTCAAATGATTTTAAAAGAGTAATGAGGAAATATTATGAACAGCCTAATGCCAATAAATTCAACAACTTAAATGAAATGGGCAAATTCCTTGAAAGTACAGACTATAAAATCTGCCTGAAGAAGAAACAGATAACCTGAATAGCCCTACAGGTATTAAAGAAACGGAAAGTGTAGTTAAAAACCTCCCAACAACAAAAAAAATTTCAGGCCTAGATGGCTTCACTGGCATATTCATAGAAGGACCAACACCAGTTTTACACACACTCTTCTAGAAAACTGAAGAGTCAGTAACACTTCCCAGTTCACTCTAGAGGTCAGTATTATTCTAATTCCAAAACCAAACAAAGACATTCCAAGAAAAGAAAACCACAAAACAGTCTTCATCGTGAACATAGATGCAAAATTTCTTTAAAATATCTTAGCAAATTGAATGCTACAATATATCAAAAAAGGACAGTGCATTGATGTACACAACATCCCCCCCCAAAAACCACAATAAAACAAAACTAGGAATAGAAGGGAACTTCCTAAAGCTAATAAAGGACAGCTATAAAAACCTTACAGCTATCATATACAAGATTAGAAACAAGGTAAGAATATCCACTCTAACCACTTCTATTCAACATTGTATTGGCAGATCTAATTAGTGCATTAGGCAAGAAAAAGAAATGGCATACGGATTGAAGAGAAAAGTAAAATGTCTCTATTTGCAGACAACATGATTCTCTATACAGAATATGCTAGGAAATCTACCGAAGACCTACAGGGTTTGTAAGTTGTAGGATACAATATGAATATGCAAATTTGAATGTGTGTGTCTATATTACCTAAGAACAATTAGAAACTGGATTTTTTTAAATGCCTTTTACAATAGCATCAAGATATGAATAATTTAGGATAAATGTGACAAAGGATGCATCAGACTGATCCAATGAAAATTACAAAATAAGTTTATTTAAATAAATTTTAAGAGATCTAAAAAAATGAAGACGTCTATACTTTGTTCATGGATCAGAAGACTTGATATTGTTGAGCTGCCCCGTTCTCTCCAAACCAATTAATACTCAATTCAATATTATCTTGTGATGATGGTTTCAGGGGTGGATATGTATGTCAACACATCAAATTGTATACCTTAAACGTGTGGTTTATTTTATGTCTATTATAACCTCAATAAAGCTATTTAAAAACAGAAATGGAAATAAAAGTGGCTAGGCACTCAGCAAGGTACCTGCACTGATGGAGGACTGGTAAGTATTTAGCTCCGAGGAGTAACAGTAGCAATAATAACAGTGATAAAAGAGTAAACCTTAAGGTCTCAGCTCAACACACTCTCCTATTTATCTGGGGTTTGCTCCACCACTCCATCAAAACTGCTCTGATCAAAGTCACCTATGACTTTTAAGTTGCTAAATCAAATCGACAACTCTCGGACGTCAGCTTACTTAGCACATCTGCACTGGACACGTGTTATTCTCATCCCTGAAACACGTTCTTCACTTGGCTTTCAGGACATTTGTCTGGTTCTCCTCCTACCTTTCAGGCCAGTCTTTCACTGGTTCTTGGATGAATGGAAGCCTGACCGCCCATCCCTGGAGGGCTGCAGGGTTCACTCCTTGAAGTTCTTTTCTAACCACACTCACTCCCCAGGTAGACCCATCTAGTCTCAGGGTTCTAATAGCAGCTGCTTGCCAAGGTCTCCAATTTTATACTTCCAACCCCTGGCTCCAGACTGCTTAGTCAACATCTCTACTTAGACATCTAATGGACAGCTAACTTTAACATGTTCAGTCTGAACACGTGACCTTCCCCCCTCCCATCAACGGCAACTCCACTTTACATGCGCTTGGGCTGAAACCCTTAGTCATCCTTGATTCTTCTCTGTTTCTCACACCCACATCCAATCTCTGCAAATCCTGCTGGCTCTGTCCTCAAAGTATATCCAGACTCCGACGACTCACTCCTTGTCACCCTTGAATAAGTTACCATCATAGCTTGCCTGGATCACCGTAATGGCCTCCTAACTGGCCTCTCTGTTTCTCCCTTTGCCTCCCTAGGATCTGTTCACAGTAATAAGAACCAGAATGAGCCTTTAAAATATGGAAACTCCCTGGCGGTCCAGTGGTTAGGACTGCACACTTTCACTGCCGAGGGCCCGGGTTCGATCCTTGGTCGGGGAACTAAGATCCCACAAGCCGCACGGCATGGCCAAAAAAAACAGAAAGGAAAGTTAGATCACCTCTCTGGTTTTAAACAGGGAACCTACACAGTCTTCCCACCTCAGAGTACAAGCCAAGATCCTTAGAGAGGTCTACAAGGTTCTCTCTACACAGTCAAACCTCCACCGCCCCCCATTACCTGAATGACCTCACCCTGTATCACATCCCTCACCACTCCCTCTGCTCCAGCCACAGCAGATTTCAGCCCCTGGAACATGCCAGTACTCCCGGCCTCAGGGCCTTGGCACGTGCTGCCTAGAATGTTTCCCCACCCCCAACCTGATCTCTATATAGCTCCCTCCTCCCGCTCCATCAGGTTCAACTCAAAAGTCAACTTCTCAGTGAGGCCTTTTCTGGCCACACTATCAAAAAATCCCCAAAGTGAATACTTTACTTTTCTGCTTCTTTTCCTCTCCACACTTATCGCCATATGACACAATATATCTTTACTTATGTAATGTACTGTCTCTCTCCCCCACTGGAATGTAAACCCCAGGCAGATATTTCTGTCTGGATTATTCACCACTGTAGCCCCAGCAGCTAGTGCCTGGCGCAGGAGCTAAATACGTTCGCAGCAGGAGAGGGAGAGGGGAAGAGAAAGAATGAATGAATGGAGAAAACACAGAACTGCCAGCTGTGGTTCATAAAGACTGCTTTTAACACCTCTTCTGAATGAAAGCCAGGATCTCCCATATTACACTCTTCAAGCAGCAACCAAATGGGAAGAGGCCTGGACTAGACACTGGTGACGTGGACTATAGCTTTTGCTCTGAAACTAGCTGCATGACCTTGGGCTCTTAACCTCACTGGGCTTCAGTTTCCCGATGTATAAATGAGAGAATGAAAAGTAAAGATCTTGAAAGGACATCCAGCAATACAGTTCTGTGACTTGGGCATCCACAGACACACGTAAGAAAAATGACTCTGTTCAGCAAGGTACTTCATGTATTCTAAATAACAGATTTTCTTAGCAGACAGGAACACAAGGAAATGCTTAACTCACCAGCCTCCAGAGAAGAAGTCAGTAGAGCTATGAAACAAACAAGCCTGAATAATACTTTCATATTCTCCTGGAGAAACAGAGGAATGAAAGAAAAATTTTAAATGTTACTATTCCCCCAAACATCTCTAAAACTACACACACGGACTCCCCCCCCGGTCCCACCCGTACCCGCAAGTCACACTGATGGGTTAGTCTCCCTACATCACTTAATGTGATCATGCTTCTGGACGCAAACTGGGGAAAAGGGGAATGAAGATTTTTAACAGAACTGGGGACGAACTCACACAACTTAAGATCAACAAAACTTCCATCAACTGTCCCAACGTTCATTTCCATTTAAATTTCCCCCAAATCTAATCTATGCTACACCCAAAATAGACTACCCACTAGACCCTAAACCATCTTGCCTCTATTTACATGGATGTGTTCCCCACCTGGAATGTACCCACTGCCAGGACCCACTTGCAAAGTCTCCCCATACTTCTAGATCCTGCGAAAGCTCACACCTTCGCTTTATAAAGTAAGACACTAAACCGTTTGTACGAAATGGTAGAGCTGCATGGAAATGCACCAGAAAGACTAAAAGAAATAATAACAGTATATCAAAATTGGGTTGCTTCTTGTGGTTGGTTGGTTTGCCCCTTCTCTGGGGCTTTTTATCTAAAATTTCTATAATAAGCATGAAAAAGGAAAAAAGCACTCCATTTTGCCTACCTTTCTAAACTTCTCAGGCCCAAATTAAGTTAATGTTCAGTACGGCCCCCTTTACCTTTTTGAACGTTCCTGTTCAGTGCTCCTGAAGGGGGACCTTACAACTACATGCAATAAATTCCAATCTCGTGCTTCCAGTGAACTTATGCACAAGTCTATTCAACAACCTATGAATTCCTAGTATTCCACAGGCCTCAAACCAAACTCATTCTCTGCACCAGCCATGCTCCCCACCTTAGTGACGGGGACAGCACTGCCACACTCCCACCCACCCAACGAGCGACCCAGGCTCAGTGACCCTGACACCCGCCATCCCCAGAGCTGTTCTCACCAGCCCTGAACAGTCCGGCTCCGGAGATCACCAGACCAGCCCGGTTCACTCATACCCACTGCTGATGCCTCTTTAGCTCAACAATCACCAGCTCCTTCCTGGATTAATTATGCCAACTAGCTCCTTATCAGTCTCTCTGCCTATGGACTTACTGCTTCTATTCAATCCAGGGATCTTACAAACTCATAGTTACCAAGTGATCGGTTCAAAGCACCTTCACCAGCTCCCCAGTGCACCCCAAACAGTCCGCACCCCTCAGCAAAGCACACGGGTCCTCTGTGCTGAGGCTCTGACTGCTCAACCCTCCACCTTCCTCTCCCCATGCCCAGTTCATACGTCAGCCTTCACCTTGCCCAGTTCTCCAACCTCAGAGCCCTTGCCTTTGCTATTCCCTCCACCCTTCACCTGGTGGTGAAGGTACCTCCCCACCCAGCAGGTCTCAGCCGGGGTCACCCTCCTCCCACCAGCTCCAGGGAGCCCCCAGAACCCTTGCCTGGCCAGACCGTCTCTCTCTGGGCCCCTGCAGCAACCTGTGTTAATGCCTTCGCACTTTTCACTGCAGTTACCCTAGGACAGGGAGCCTCATGTGGGCAGGAACCATGACCCGCCTATCACTGCACTCACAGCTTCCAGAACTGTGCTGGGAACTCAGAAGCCCTTGATAAGTGCTCACAGAATGAGTGAAAAAATGAACTAAAGAAACAGCTATCCCCGCGACCCGACCTCAGGGGCAATGTCCAGGGCAGACCGCATAATTTCATGCTTCAAAAAAACGCTGTCCTTTTCATTTTACAGAAGATGAAATTTGCCTATATTCTTTTCTGTAGCCGTAAGTTAATTGCAAACAAAATATTTTAACTAAGACATCACAAACCCAGATATTAGTAACATGCAATCATTTGAATATTAGCTGGAAAATGTTCTACTTAAGAAGTGGTATTAAAAGGTATAAAAAAAAAAGGGACAGTGTGTTTTTTAAATACAGGCATACCTCGTTTGATTGCGCTTCGCTTCACTGCACTTTGCAAATACTGTGTTTTTTAACAAATGGAAGACTTGTGGCACCCCTGCATTGAGCAGGTCCATCGGCACCATTTTTCCAACAGCGCCCACTCGCTTCATGTCTCTGTGTCACATTTTGGTAATTCTCAAAATATTTCAAACTTTTTCGTTACTCTCATGTTTACGTTATTCTGTGATGAGGGATCTTTGATGTTACGGCTGTAATGTGTTTTGGGGGCACCACGAACCACATCCATATGAGACAGCAAACTTAACTGATAAATAGTGTGTGTGTTCTGACTGCTCCACCATCTGGCTGTACCCCCAGCTCTCTCCTTGGGCCTCCCTAGTCCCTGAGACACAACACTATTGAAATCAGGCCAACTAACAACCCTACAATGGCCTCTAAGTGTCCAGGCAAAAGGAAGAGTCAATCAGTGTGGCAAATTTCAGTGTCGTCTTACTTTGAGATTGCCGTGGCCACCTCAACCTTCAACAACCACCACCCTGAGCAGTCAGCAGCCACCGACATCCAGGCCAGACCCTCCACCAGCACAAAGATGATGACCCGCTGAAGGCTCAGGTGACCGTGAGCATTTTTTAGCAATGAAGTATTTTTTAGTGAAGGTATGTACATTGCTTTCTTGGACATAATGTTATTGCTCATTTAACACACCGCAGTATAGTGTAAACATAACTTTTATATGCACTGGGAAACAAAAATTACGTGTGGCTCACTTTATTGCAATATAAGCTTTACTGTGGTGGTCTAGAACCAAACCCACAGTATCTCTGAGGTCTGCCTGCAAATGCAGGGAAAAAGAAGACAATCTAAGCGTGAGAGACACCCCCATCCGCATTCTCCTCAGTTTACCCCCAGCATGAGTGCAGTGATCCCTATACCTGATTCAAGCCTTGAAACCTCCCTCAGAGCCATGAGACCACATTCCCTAAGTATCCTGTAATTCTGACGTTTTACTCACATAAATTAGCCTTCTCCCAAATTAGTCTAGATTAAGAGTATTATTATCATATTTACCTTGAACCCTGTATTCAGATTATTAAATAAGATGGGAGGCTTTGACGTCTTGCAGTCTGGCTTATTAACTATTTCTGTAACCCTGAGGAGGTGTATTTTAAATTTCTATGATAGAAGGAAGTAAATAAAGGGTTAAAACATTTCCCGATTACCTGTTCCAGGCCAATCCATTACTCACATTAGTTTATTAAAGACACCACAAAATCAACTGAACTCTGCCAGGTGTTTGTTCATTTAGTCACAAGCTCTGGCTTGTTCGATGAGTGGGCGGGGGAGAAGACAAGGAAGGTGCCAGGCTGAATTCATACAGAGTGTGTCTGGAGATGTAATTCCAAATTAATTGTGGGCAAACAACGTTTAAGAATTGCAAGTCCAAGGACGGTGCGACCTTGGACACAATTCCTCCTGAGCTTCGGTTTCCTCGTCTGCACAGTTGGCAATGAGCTGGGTGACTATAGACCCCTTCCTATCTAATAGTCCATAGAATGCAGGAGCCCGGCCCCAGGGGTCCAGGTTTTACTTCGCCTGCCCTGGAACTGCTCTGGGAAAAAAGCAGGGGGGTGAGAGAAGCCCCTTCCCCTCAGCAGGGGACCTTCTGAATCCCTGTCAGTCTCCAGGATCCTAGGGCAAGGGGTTTGGCTCCAGGCCATGGGATGGGGGTTAAGAGTCCCATGAGTGCGGACAGTGTAGAGGAAGCAGGTAAAGACGTACCATCCAAGGCCAAACTAAACAAAAAAATGAACAAAACCCCCTGTAGGTCCCAAAATGATACAAAATTCCAAGGGTGAAGCCAAACCTGACTAGCCTTCACCCTGCTAGTCCTTGAAAGGCTGGGCAAATCAGAAAATCCCTCAGCGACATTTGTGTTCTGCTGTATACCAACCTATACAGCCTGTATACCAGGCTGTATATGCTAGTGCCAGAGACAAAAATAATTTTTAAAATTCAAAATAAATAAAGTGAAATATAAAACAAGAGCCCGCTCTTCAAGATGGTCACAATTCAGCCGTCAGCCACATGTGATCACGCAATACATCCCACATAGCCATCAGTGGCACACTGGATAAAAGTTCAGCCTCTGTGTCGCAGTTCCCCCTTTGGACAAAATGGGGATGATGATAACAGTATTTGTCCTTGAAGGCTGTGATTAAGTGAGTTGTCACACGTGAAGGGTTTAGAACATTGGCAAATGGTCACACTCTGAATTAGTTATCGTTAAGTCACCCTGTGCTCTGATGAGAGATGTAAGTTTTGGTAAAATGTTCTCAGGTATCCATTCATTTCTTTATTCATTTGCTGCCAAACCACAACTGTATGTTGAAGATCTACTACATGCCTGTGTGTACACTCGGTCCTGGGAACAAAACTAGGAATAATGACCCAGGGGCTCGAGGAGCTCCCCAGCCAGCAGGGAGAGTGGACATGTCTGCAGAGTTACACCACAATGCGGGACTGACTGTCCATGGGGAGAGAGACGCCCTGGGTAGGAGGGAAGACAGGGCCTAATGCGCCCTGCAGGAGGGCTTCTGGACCAGGTGAGCCTCACGGTGGGGAGAGCATGGGGGAGATTCATCATGTTCCGGAGCATAAGTCAAAGGTGAGGCGCCGGGAATTCCCTGGCGGTCCAGTGGTTGAGACTCTGCGCTTCCACTGCAGGGAGCGCAGGTTCGATCCCTGGTCGGGGAACCAAGATCTCACGTGCTGGGTGCGGCCAAAAAAAAAAGTGAGGTGCCAAGGGGCAAAGCTGGAGAGATGGAAAGTGCCCAGGACACGAAGAGCCTTGCTGAGCAGCTGGGGCTGCCGTTTGTAGGTGGCAAGACAGTCGCGTAATGGTTTTAAGCCACAGAGTGGTACGCGATCAGATTTTCATCTTTTAAGGAAATGTTGGCACTCATGTGGAATATAAACGGGAGAGGTGTCTGGGGAAGGGCTGTAGACGAGCAGGGATGCAGGCATGAGTGGCCAGCAGTGACAGACAGACGGAAGGGGGCATATCTGAGTCCCACTCAGAGGCAAGCCAGAGAAGGGGTCTGGGACCCACCGGCCCTGATTCCCTCAGGTGGGACCAGCAAGGGCAGGGCAGGTGAGGAGGGAAGGTTCCGGCACCCACACAGCCGAGGAGATGCCTGGGGGTGTCGCTCACGGCACCACCGGCCTGGGTCTCCTGAGACCATGTAACAGAAATCAAGAATTCGATTGTGAGGTGGAAATTCAGTGACGTGGGCATGGAACCCGGGACGATCTGGAATTGAGGCAGCTCAGACCTGCACTGGGAGCCACCGTCACATGGTCACAGCTGAAGCTGAGGGGGAGGCAACCCTGAGAAACCGGGTGAGCAGTGCTTTTTTTTTTTTTTTTTTTTGGTACGCGGGCCTCTCACTGTTACGGCCTCTCCCATTGCGAAGCACAGGCTCCGGACGCGCAGGCGCAGCGGCCCTGGCTCACGGGCCCAGCCGCTCCGCGGCATGTGGGATCTACCCGGACTAGGGCACGAACCCGCGTCCCCTGCATCGGCAGGCGGACTCTCAACCACTGCGCCACCAGAGAAGCCCAGCAGTGCTTCTTAATGGCTTCACAGACCCCTTCAGAAGTCAGAGATGTCCCAAAGAAAAATGTACCGCCAAAACCAAAATATTTTGTATACAATGGGAAATAGTCCAGAACTACCTGAAACAGAGTGGAGGACTTCAGCTGTTGACGAGAAAAGGCCGGCGGGCCCCTGGGGTGAATCAGCCCAGTAACTGTGGAGGAGGCCTTGTCTCGTAGGAAGTGACCTGCTCCCTAGGAAGGAGTCACCATCTTCAGGGGGCGCATCTACCTGGGGAAGGAAATGCACACACAGGCATGAGCTGGAACAAGGAACGTCAAGTCCCCGACCACCACACGGATCTCACAGGGTCCAACGAAACAAAACAGGCTTACAAAGGTGAGTCACCTGTTTAAAGAGCACGTGTTCCACAGTCCTTTGAGAAAATCAAGTCAGGGGTGAAGAATACGGAGGCTGACAACCCCTAGTTTTGTTTTGTTTTAAATTTTTATTGGCGTAAAGTTGCTTTACAATGTTGTGTTAGTTTCTGCTGTACAGCAAAGTACATCAGCTCTACGTAAACATATATCGCCTCTTTTGCATTTCCTTTCCATGTAGGTCAGCATAGAGCACTGAGTAGAGCTCCCTGTGCTATCCAGTAGGCTCTCATTAGTTATCTATTTTATACGTAGTATCTATAGCATCTATATGACAACCTCTAGTTCATTTTGATTAAACGCACACACCTGGCACTTTGCTGCACACAGGGATGAGTCAAACCACCTCTTAACGCACCTGGCCACTTAACGCACCTGGAGAATAATGCTCAGGGAAACACACCAGATGCCAGGAAAACCTTCCAGGCCCTGTTTAGTAACAGTCATCCCCTCAGAATCTTCACTCTTCCTTTGCACCAAGCATATTAACACACTGGCATTCCAAATTACATAACTTAAGATAACTTCTAAAAAGCTGAGCTGGGAATGCCCTACTGTGATATCCTCTAGAAGTTTCACCATTCATTCCCTGGTTTTGCAGCTTCCTTTTAGTGTTTTGGAGTGTCATATTTTTTTCTCAGGTCTGAATCATTTCCTTAGGCCTCTGAGAAGCTTATAAGGCCTTTTAATGCCCAGTGGATAAAACAGCCTAATTCAACGCCAAACATTCTTCTTAGACTAAATGTGCTAATTGCCACCCTTGTTATTCACTTTGGACTTAAGAGAAAGTACAGGGCGTCCCATCAGGGTGTCAGAGCTCACCATCATGAATCATAACAGGACACAAGATCAAAGACAAGCCTCCCAGATATTCCCGTCTGCAGGCCCAGCAAAGGGCCCTCCCCACCTCTAGCCGTGTGGCCCAGAATGACCGCAGCTGATGGCAGTCCCGTGGACGACGTCTGGGAGAAATTAACAGACTGGGGGAGGGGTGGATGGGCAAGCGGACCAGATTTGTTTGGAAGGTCCAGGAAACCTTCTGCAGGGAAGGACACCCCACAGCCCTCTAACCCCTTTCCTGCCTCGATGCAGCGATGCCTATGCCACGTATGAAGTTTCCCAGACTTGCTAACATCCTCTCCACAGCAGCTTCCAGCTGATGCGCAGGGGTGCAGCAGTGCACTGAGGTACCCCGCTGCCCGACCCAGGGCCGTCGTGGGGGGCCTAGGTCAACAGGCCTCGGCTACTCACCCCACCTCCAGCAGCCTGGCCCGCTCACGACAGTGCACCGTGGAGTGGAAACACGAGGCGCGACTTTCTACGACGCTCGCTGCAAAAGTGAGCCCTTGTGAGCGCCCCAAGCCCAGCTCCCATTGCCTTTTGGTGATACCGTTTGGAAACTAGTACATCACAGCATGCCTATGTGGTACATGGAACATACATAGAAAGCTAGTGGCTTATTAAAGACAAAGCAAAAGTACAAATGTGAGGCACAGAGCCATTTCCTCCTAGACCCAGAATGAGAAACTTCAACGTGAGCTCATTTATAAGAACAGAGATTAAGCATCAGAATTTACAGTGAGTGTATTGGCCCCAACCAAAGCCCCCCTTCCGGGAAGGACTGACTTTATCCATAGCGCCTTCCTGTCACTGCAAGAAGTTCCACACCCAGTGCAGACAAAGGAAAAGAGACATGGGGGTGGGGTGCTGTCCTAAGAACCCGAGGGATTTCCACAAGTCCCAGAGCCCCCGTGAAGGGCGGGGCAGGGCATGTGCTCCTAGTTCGTGGCCACAGAGCATCTAGTAAGGCCTTCCTATTCTTGAGGAATTTCCTTCTTGTTTCTAAGGAATTTCCTTCGTGTTTCTGAGGAATTCCCCCTCTCTGTGACTCTTGCCTTCCAGGACAGAAGCCACGCAGAGGACTGAGGTGGCGCACAGCAGATGCACTCCAGATGCATGAAGACACACTGCTGCGTGGGCCCAGGGTCCGGGCTGCACCGTCCCACACAGGGTCTACGGGGGGCAGTGCCCAGTGGGGCTTGAGCAGTTCTATCTACAGTAACCTCCAAGCCTGACTCCCCGGCCTGCCCCCAGCTCCATCCCGTACTGTGAGGGCCCTGAGTGTGCATACAGGCAGACATCCTCCCGTCTGGCCCTGGCCACTCTGCAGACCAGGGAGGCCCTCAGGCGGTGGAGTCCCCAGTGGACAACCCAGGAAAGAGGGTTGCACACGCCCTGGAATCCAAGTCCAGGTTATCTGGGCAGGGAATTCCAGGGCTCTTGGGCCCCTGGACCATCCTCTTGGCCCTACAGACTCCTAGCCATGCCGAGGCCAGCAGCCGGCTCTGAGAAACAGAACAGAACCCTCCAAAGTACAGGGCCTGGGTGGGACCTCTCCTGCCAGGTCTAAGGGAAGTTTCTGGAGAAACCCAAGGAGAGACATGACAACACTAGGGGCCCCATCCTCTTCCAGGGACCTTAAGTAGCAGAGCCCCGCCTCCTAAATACAAAAGGAAATCCTAACGGTACTTTCCACGTTTCCACCTCACGCCTACTCACTCTCCACACTGAGCGCCGCGTAAAGACACGGACGGCATTATTTCCTACAACTTCTCATCCCAAACATTAATCAACGTGGCCTCCATGTATATCGGACATCATGGGAAAATATTCAGAGAATGACGTTCCAACTGATTCACCTATAACTAAGAAGGCACAGTGGATGAGCCCATGGGGAAAGCAAGGGCTGTAAGGCAGGTTCTTCAGCTCGTGAAATGGCACCACCCACATGTTCTATTGAAAATCAGTGGAGACGTGCACAGGGAATGGATGACGGTATTAAAATGAAGTTCATGATTATGATGTTCACCTGTTACAGCATTCAACCAGCTATAAAACAGTCGATATTATTCAGACCAAAAATGTCAGTTTTCGGAACTCATAAAGCCAGGGAACTACACGATGGTGGGAAATACTTTAGAATTCTGTGCTTACACAAGTCCTTGTGTTTTTAAACTAGAGCCATGAATACCTGCCCAGAGAAGCTGCAGACGGCCAGGGATCTCAGAGCCCGTCTTCCAGGGGTAAGGATTCTCCCTGAAGCTTTTCTAGGGGGAGCTATCATTTTTATATTAGAGGATGCAGGGCTATGTCATGAAGAGGAAAGAAAGGTCTCCAAGAGATAAAACATGAGGCAAAGAACTCTCTCTTAAGGTGATACTGTGGAGTGCTGGGTTGAGCGTCTACTCTTCGCTTCCCAAGAGGAGCATTTTGGAGGTAAACTCGGCGAGGCACTATCTTACGGAAGCACCACGGTCATCTCCATTCCGTCCCAACCACGAGAAACAGAAGCACTGGGGTCCCACAGACTCACACCCACCAGCCCAGACACACAGAGCAGCCCAGCCCCAAGGATGGACGGGGCCCCAGGACGGCTCCATACGGGGAAGGAGAACGTGAACGTGACCACCTGGTGGTCGCCACGGTGTGCCCCCTGACATGACATGATGACTGTTCCCATTCTGCAGAGATGAAAAACACACAGACATCCTAAACCCTGACTATGTGGTCGGCATGACTGTCACGGATCTTCCCCCGAGAAAAAGCTTTCCACGACTCTGAGCATACAAAACCACTCCCACCACAGAGGGAAAAGGAACACTTATCCTCTCAAAAAATCCAAAAAACCCTGAAATGTTGGTGATTTTCCTCTCGGGGGACAGATCCAAAAGCCTAGCTCACAGAACTATTTGACTTATTTACCCAAACGGGGCAAGGAAAGTTGCTTTTTTTTTTTTTTTCATCATAAGGGTATCACATACAGGACATGAAGATAAAGTAAAAATAGCCACAGAGGTTTCTGGTGTTGCTAGGAAATCTAAGCTATTCAGCTCTTACACGGCTCAAAGCCACCAGATTGGTGGTGTCACGTGGGTTTTAAGGGCAAAGGGGAAAATGAGGCAGAGAGGGAGTGATCACCATCACAAGAGGGCTACAGACAGGAGTGGGCTTGACCGCTAGGCTGGAGTTTGACAAGGTCTCCACTTTGCCTTCCTTGGGCTCCTGGACAAGAGAAACCAGACCCGGTGATGGGAGTGACTCTGGTCTCCACCCCTGGTGACCTTTTAAGCGCACTGCCTTGCCCCTTCCAGAATCTCACCCTGAAGCACAGCCCCAGCGCAGACACTTGCCAAAGGCTCTGAACTGAGTCCGGCCACACAGGACTTGCAAAAAGTCAACTGTGAGAGACAGAATGCCCCGAGCACTGCCTTCTCGTCGGCTGAGAAGTCCTACTTCTCAGAGTGGCGACTACAGGTGAGTCTCAGAGGACCAGACAGTCTCTACAAGAATCTTCCAGTGTTTTCACTCTTTTGGGGTTTTCTTAATTGAAGTAAAGCACGCATATGATGAAACACACAAATCTTAAGTGTACAATTCCAGAAACTGTGCCAACTGTATATACCAGGAGCACCTCCACTGGGATATAGACCGTTTCCATCCCTCCTAAAGTTCCCGGGTACCTCTAAGCACTCACCCCACCCCCCCACCCTGCTGCATGCGGCCCTCACCGGTCTGATTTCTATCACCTCCTCCGCGACCCTCTGACGGTTCACGCGCATGCCCCCACTGGCCAGCTCACACCTGCTACTGTGAGTGCCCTGCTATTTCAGGGTGCACACCTGCATTGGCGTTTTCATCGCTTACCACCTAGTGATGCAGTGAAAGCAGTGGTTCTCCATGGGGCCAGCATTTCCCCTGAGGGAGCACATTTTGCAAATGTGGGGAAGGGGACCCTTTGGGTAGCCATTTAGTGGCGGAGACAATGGACGCTACACATCGGGAACGGCCCTACCCAGCGAAGACCTGTCCCTCATCCTCCTTGGCTTCCAGGGTCCTGCAGACATTCGTGGCGACAGCAGCATCGTTTACCGCTTTGGGGGCCTAGCACCCCACTCCACGCTCCACTTAGATAATATATATTTTGTTGGCACAGTTGCATCCCCCTGAATTTTCCGGGGGATGCAACCACTGTGATAACAGAGGGAGGACTGGCCTTTGACCTCCACTTAGACCTTGATCAGGAGTCAGACCTCATCATGGGCAGCGCCCCATGTCCTCACGCTCGGTCTGCATAAAGCACCACTGACCCCACAAGTCCTGGTGGGGCTCTGCCCAAGCATTCGCACACCAGAACACACCATTTTAACCCAAATTACTTTACTTATTCTTTACATCTACTGTTATATTGATTATTTGGAAATTATGTTGTAGGTAAGTTTGACTGTATCATTTTGGAATTGTAAAAAGGGTGTTTACCGTGTTCGCATTCAGAGGGGGTGCTGGGTTTCGAATGAGGTGACAAGCACTGGTCTAAAGTGACAGCATCCGGTATTTGTTTCTCTTTCTGACTTACTTCACTCTGTACAACAGACTCTAGGTCCATCCCCTACAAATAACTCAATTTCGTTTCTTTTTATGGCTGAGTAATATTCCATCGTATATATGTGCCACGTCTCCTTTATCCATTCGTCTGTCGATGGACACTTAGGTATGCTAGCACATATATATGGAATCTAAGGGAAAAAAAGGTCATGAAGAACCTAGGGGTAAGACGGGAATAAAGACGCAGACATAGGGAATGGACTTGAAGATATGGGGAGGGAGAAGGGGAAGCTGAGATGAAGTGAGAGAGTGGCATGGACATATATACACTACCAAACATAAAACAGCTAGCTAGTGGGAAGCAGCCGCATAGCACAGGGAGATCAGCTTGGTGGTTTGTGACCACCTGGAGGGGTGGGAGGGAGGGAGATGCAAGAGGGAAGAGGTATGGGGACATATGTATAACTGATTCACTTTGTTATAAAGCAGAAACTAACACACCATCGTAAAGCAACTTACTCCAATAACGATGTTAAAAATATATATATATAAAAATAAAGCGACAGCAGCTAACTCTGAATTTGACTCTTGGTCAGGAGCCATCGGCTGTATTTTCAGGGATCCATGCGTTCTCTGGTTCGGGAAGCCAGAGGCGCAGAGCCCGGCGTGCCAAGATGCTCCTCCACCCCCATCGACGGCACCCTGAGTCCCGCTGAAATGCACCCAACTGCACTTTTAGCGGGGGTCGCTCAAGAGATGCCCTGAAACTCGCTCTTTGTACCTCTTAAATGGGGACCTTCAGGAGAGAGTTCCCTCTTCTCTCTACCAGGAATGCTTTTGCATCCCCTGAGGACTTCCTTTTCATCTCGAAGACACGTGCAGCTGTTCTCTGCCAGGTGTCCCCACTCCCACTGCCTGCAGGAAAGTGTGTTGTTGCTGTCGGCCTTGGCTACTCGCTAGAACCACCCTGGGGGCTTTAGAAACACCAGGGCCCGGGCGCACCCCGAGATGCTCGTTAGTTTGCTCTGCCGTCGGTCCGGCAGCAGTGGGAGGGCCCTGGGGGGTGCAGAGGAGCCAGCAGGGACGGGCACTGTGCTTTCCTCTGCCCCTGCAGCCCCGCTTGGGTCACCTTACAAGATACACAACTACTACGTATAAAACAGTTAAACAACAAGGAGAGGGAACAATATTCAATATCTTGTAATAACCCATAATGGGAAATAATATGAAAAAGAATATCTATATATATGAATAACGGAATCACTTTGCTATACACCTGAATTATTGTAAGTCAACTCCAATAAAAACAAGCACATAGGTCATCCAGCTTTACCTTTTATACATTTCTAGACTCCTCTTTGTCTCCATTCTTGTTTTACTTTCTTCCCACTGTTAACTCATAGCATCTTACAAATCCTTTCCAGAACAGGTAGGAATGAAAAACTTGTCTGTTACTCTGCCGCACGCATAAAAGAGAGGCCAGCGCCGAATCCAAAGGTACACCGGCGACCCGCAGCCTCGAGGAACCCAGCCCCTTCCCACACTTAGGGAGATCACTCTGCAAGCCCCCGCGCGCCACGGCCAGGAGGCTGCAGCAGCGCTGCCTGGGGCCCCGGCAGGCAATGGGGCGGGTGGGTGCAGAGAGGGAGCAAAGCTGCTGACAGTGCAGATCCTGTCGGCCCACCTAACCTCCAAGGGAGGAAGACGCAAGCAAGTTTGACAGCAGCAAATGGGGAGCATCATGGGGCAGAGCCCCTGATGACTTCTGTCCTTCAAAGCGGCAAGTGCACACTGAGTCCATCACGTACCACAGTAATAATAACCTCTGCTTTCCCCTACCCGCTATGCTATGGTAGCTTCACTGCAATTGTCCAGCTTCGCCACTTGGATCAATGACATGTTCTCTCCACAACCTCTCTACCTACGTCCAGGTGGACACACCTCCCACCGATGCATCCCAGTCACAGGCTCTCCATCTGTCCTGGTCCAAGGCCATGGCTGAGCCAGAGTATATCAACCGACGTCCTGCCTGAGGGCAGTCCGTTTCCCCACACTTTGTCCAAGGGGGCAAAGTTCCAAGAACCTCATTATGCAGAGAGACCTCCAAGGTCCTGTGACTTCACCCAGAGGACTCCCATCCATTAGAGGACAGGAATTTGCATCTATCTTGTTCACTGCTCTATCCTCAGTACATGGAACGGTCCCCGGCACACAGTAGACCTCCGATAAACATTTGTTAAGTGAATCTAAAATTGAATAGTGTTTCACCAACAGTGAAGGAATTACTCAAGATGCTGCGTGTTTCAGAGCCATAAAAGAAAGCCCACAAAGGGCCCCGCAGAGCCTATTAGAAACAGGGAGGGTTTTTCCTGCCTCTGCCACGTTCACGTGAGAATTCAGGTCAATCATTCCTGGAACCGCAGGGAGGCCCCCTGAGGACATTCAGGTGCGCGAGATGCTCCACACACAGCAGAATGGCACCCAGCCAAACAAGACACAATAAATCAGGGCTCCCACACAACGGCCACACCCCTTCTCCATCAAATCCCATCCCAAAGGCCCCACGTTTCTGTCTAGCACAAAACTTAAGGTAGGATACGAATACAGAACATTAAATGAAATACTAACTAGGATATACTAGATAAGAAACTGAAAGGAGTCCAGAGAGAAGAAGATGCCTGGAGCTGCATAGCAGACTGGGTGGGGAAATGGTAGCCGCCTTCCCCAGCACCACCCGTAGTTCTCCTCATTTTCTTAACGGTCCCAGAGTCCCATTTTGCACATCCACCTTCCAGACGCCCTGGAAGGTAGGACCACTGGGAACGATCACGCCATAAAGTAGAAGCCATAGGGTGTGGAGTCCAGAGGCCTCTGTCTCCTTCCAGATGCCAGCCCTCCAACAAGTTAACCACCCTGTTTAAGCTTCTGCTTCCTCCGCCGGAGCATGAGGGTGATAACTGCATGTCTCTCACAAGACTGCTGGGAGGACAGAAGAGCAGAAAGTGTAAAGGGGCTTCGAGGAGGCTCCCAAACCCGGAGGCTCCTAGCAGAGAGCGGACCTGCAGGCCCCAGATGTGCTGGTTTCTGCTTCAGGCAGAGCAGCCAAGCCCCCTGGGGGCTGCAGCCGGGCGTCCCCCCAGTTCTATCCTCCGGGTCAGGCGAGGCCACACTGGATTCCCACCCACTGGCTAGATGTGAGCTCAGAAATGGGATCTCCCTATTCACCAGTTAGACCCCAGTTCTATCTATTTCCACATCTGTCTTTTAAGTAAATCTAAAAGAACCGTACAGTGTGTGACCACACTGAGCGGATGTGACCCCCCAGGCGTGCAAGAAGAAAGTGGTGCGGTTTAGAAGCTTCTGGAGTCCCGCAGGTCTCGACTGGAATCGTCATTCTGTGGCGCTATATTCGCTCCAAGCCCCGGGTTCTTCCTATTTAAAAAGTGGAGGGTTGACACCTAGAATTCAGGTTTGTGTCAGGAACTTTATACACGTGTATATACATATAATAGTTCCAGACACATGCAGATGTGCAAATGTACCTAAACACATACAAAGACATCTAGTGTAACTACTTTTTCATTAAATAAATGTGAACTATTAAAACAAATAATTACTAACCTAATTTTAAACCTTCTATTTGGGGCACCTTATAAATAATATATATGGATAAAATGGACAACGTGCTAAACTAGGAAGTGTCAAATAACTACTCCATGCCATGCTACTTTCAGGATTGGTCCATATCTTTTTAAAGCTCCCTTCCTATGTAATAATGTACCTTTTCAAACTTGTCTTTACATTAGAAACTTACTTAGGGTGTTGGTAACACAAATCAAATACAAAATACTTTCAAATAAAAAGATCTGAAGTCAAAAAAAAGTGTAAAGGGCCTTATAAACTGTAAAGGGCCGGACGTGCCTGTTGTGAAGGAGTGTCTTCCTGGTGTCCGTAGCTACACCACCCAGCATCATCCTTCATCTGAAGGGGCCACAAGGTACCCTTCCCCACTGTGTTTAGGGAATTCATACCTTATCTTCTTGAGAAGACAACACTTTTGACCCTAAACCCCAAAGAGGGCCACTCCCAAATCAGTTGAATTTGGCCGGATTAAAACGCCTGGATGCAATTTACAGACACACCCTAGAACAACCCTCCAGAAAGATTGCCAAGTTCCCCAAAGACAGATTTGAACAACTTTTACTCCCGCTTCACACAGGAATAAAAACAAACCCCCCCCCCCAAAAAATAAAAATAAACCCACAAATCAAACTACCATCACCTTCTTACACAACAAACTGACAACCAAGAGTAACAGAAAGGACGCTTTCTGCGCGCTGCACAGGGAAAGGGGACTCCGCGAAGGTGCCAAGGCCACAGTCGCTCCCCCCGCCCCCCCGCAAACCCTACCCGCCTGAATTCCGGCCCCGCGCCCCAGCGTCCTCCTACCTGGGCGCCCCGCGGGCGGCGAGCGGGGAGGCCGGCCGGGCGGGGGCACCCTGGGAGCCGGGCGAGAATCACATCCCCGCGCTCCGGGCCGGGCTGTGCGCCCCAACCGGCTCCGCCCTCGCGCCCGGGAAGCGCGGGCGCGGCTCTGGCTCCGGCTCGGGCTCGGGCTCCGCGGGGGCGGACGGCTCCCACCCCGCCCCACTCGGGAGACGGGAAGACCGCCAGCCCCTTCCGGTGCCCCTGGCGTCCCCGCGAGGGGCCCCGGACGGCTGTTGCGCGCTCCCCCCGGACTGAGATGGAGCGACTCACCGAGACCTCGCCAGTCGGTTGCCCCCCTCCACGGCGGGGTCCCTGGGCACGACTTCTAACGGAGCTGCCGACCCGCCGGGCTCCCAGGCTCCAGCGACACTCACACTTCTGTCCCCGAGCCTGACCGGCGGCCAGCCTCCGGAGCTTTGTGAACTTGGTCGAGTCGGAACTTCTGCGAACCTCCGTTTCCTCTTCTGCGAAAGGGATTTTAACAGCATGCACCTCGTGCAGCGGTTGGGGCTATTAAAGGATTTAATGCTGTAAACCTGGGCCAGGCGCGGAGTTGATACTACACGAATCACCTGCTACTTTTATTGTTACAGTTAAGCGCCTGAATGGGCAAGCAGCAGTGCAAGTGGTACAGTCTTGATACCAGACTTATTGGCCAGACCTCGTGTGCTTTTAAGCTTAAAACCTACTTACCCCACCGGTTCGTTTTGAACTCAGAGGAATGCAGTGAATGGGTCACACCTAGACCTCGGGGGGGGGGGGGGGTGGAGGGGAGGATGCTGGGGTCCTGGCAGCGCGCGCTTGGCTCCAAGCGGCCCTTCCCCTTCCAGGCCGTACCTCCAGCAAGTGACTGGACCCCAGCTTGTTTTGAGAACCACCTAGGCCATCCTTCCAGGAGACACTGAGTAAATGATGATTGTTTCCTTTCTAATAGAACACACCACCCCTTCCTGTATCCCTTCCAGGCTGGGCAGGCACTCCTTTCCCTAACCCATCCCTTGATATCCAAGAAACTCAAGAATTGAGATAACCTGGGCCTCAGCTACCCCAGATAATTCTGCGATGGAAAAAAGCATAAACGATACAGCAGCAACAGCGCCTCTGCCCTAATGCTGCCTTGCGACCTCTCGAATGATGACATTTTCTCACTTTTTATTTTAGCTGGTCCTAGAACATGTATGGTTCCTTTTTCTCAGAGGAACTGGTTCACATCTGGGGCTGGTGACATAGTATTATGAGAACTCATCACATGTCCCATCTCTTAGTTTATTCCTGTTTAGGTGGCCGTTCTCTAAACCTGGCCCACATGTTAGAATCACCGAGGGCATCTGGACCTCCCAACGCTCAGATCAGTCCCTTCAGAAACTCTGCAGCCGAGGCCCAAACCTCAGGGTTTTTAAACCTCCCAGATGATTCCAACGCGCACGCAGGATTGTGAACAAGTGTGCGTCCAAGCTCCTACAGTGATGCCCTCCCTCCGTATCCTCCACCTGAAAATACTTCAGTGAGTGTGTCCGAGTGGCAATGAATGAAACTAACACAGTTCGACACCGCAGAACTATCTCACAAGCGATAAACTGTCTTACTCGTTATACAATGAAGATTTCTGAATAGTTCACAAGTAGAAAGAAAAATTGATTTGTGCAATAATGTAGAAGTAAAAAATTATACTTTCCTTTTATTTTTCTTTTATGTTCTCGATGCTTCCCACCTACCCCTACCCCAGCTGTTCCACTAGACACCGGGGCCCCTAAACCCAGGTGGGACCCTCAAACACACCCCCGTTATAGGGATGGGATCTGAAGACCTGACCTTCCCACCTATAGCCACTGCTCTACTGGGACCATGAATTCATCTCCTCCCTCACAAAGCGATGCTGACCACCTTCCCTGGATTCTCCTCCCTCTGCTTCCTCTCCTAGGTAACAGGTGTGTCCACCTGCCTCACTCCACCCTGGGTTGGAGGGTCTTCACGGGGTGGAGACTGTCACCCTACATCACTCTCTGCTCTGGTCTCAGCACCGCACAAGTGCTCTGGGTGCGGGCGTGTGCTTCAGTTCAGAGACCACTTCATGAACATGAGGACAGGTGTGTTCGACAAAACCGTACGAGGAACAGAAATAACACCCAGAGCCTCGGGACCCCTCCTGGAGTGTGTGTCCCTCACTACCCTCCCACCTCTGAAACTTATCCTTTGGGAGACCTGACCGTCTGCCACCCCGGGCCACCTTCCTTAAGAGAGACCATATCCCTGAGGATTTTCAGCCTCTCCCCGACCTGTCAAGCTGCTCAGATCACATGACCCTCCTTGGAGGAATAGCTAATATGCACACGAAATAGCACCCCACTGACCAGTACAGCATGCTCTGGTGATCTGAAACACAAGGCATTCCCCACGGCCTATGAGGCATGACGCTTTGAAGGACTGTCCATTATAAACATTCCCACTAGCTTTGGCAGCTTTAAAGAGGGAGCATTTGTGTGATTGTTTCCTTGAATCCCCAAAGCCAAAGTGCTGGAGAACTCTGAGCCTTGAGTTTATATCATAAACCATCAAGTTCAGAAGGATGTACGGTCATGTCAAGAATGAAAGGTATTTTTCCCACCCAAAGAAGCAGAGTTAACCAGCAGGTGAGAAGGAAAGCAGAGGGGAGACCCCTGGTGTTTACTGACCCTGGAAGGTCGCTGAGAGGGGGTCCAGCACCCCCATTCTCCACCACCGCCAAACAAGAGACACCCTAGCCTCCTCCCAAGAGAAGAGACTGAGGGGACCCTGGAAGAGAGAGGCATCCCTGGGCTCCCCTTGGCGTAGCCCTGGACACCGCCCATGTCATGGCAAAGTCCGGGGTCCAGCATGGCCTGTTCCGAGGGGCAGCCCGACAGCGGAACTGCCCGAACCTGGGGCCAGGCTGCCTCACTAAGTCCAGTGTATCCTCGAATGTTCAGAGTCCCAGACCCTCCAAGGGGGCTTCAGACGGACTGAGATGAGCCGTTGCAGTTGGGGACCAGTAGGGCAAGCAGGATCTCAGCTGAGGGCTGTAAGTCCAGAGGACTGGCCAGCAGGCAGAAGCCGTATCCAGATGCCAGGACAAGCCTCAAGCAGTCCATACCTCCATCTCCACCACCCCTGAAGAGCCCCAGTTACTGTCCAGAGAAAAAAAAGCCACTTGAAGAGGGAAAATTCTGAATAGATTGTGCTGTTTCCCCAAAGAGACGGAGCCTTGACCCAGCAGAGACTAAACAACTCTGCATTGGCAAGATTTTCTTCTGGCCTCAGATGCAAATGAGGATTCATGAGCTAAGTTGACTTCAGTTGTGGGAAATTTTTTTTTCAATTACATTTGCGCCTCTGTGACTCTGGCTACGCCTATCTTTTTGTTATTTATGGAACTGCCAGTAACTGCTCACAGAACCACAGCGTTCCCTGAGATAGATTTAAAAACCACTGTCCTAGATGGACTTCCTTCTATGGTCTAGTTTTTTGCTCCTTTCACACATTTTCCATCCACTGAGCTCCAAATAATCACTTTTTAAACCTATGTCTCTTTCCATGTAATACTTCGCAGTTTTAATCGTTCTCTATGCAGTCTTGTGTGGGCTTCTGTGATCATCTTTCTGCCCAAGTTCCTCTGATTTTGTAAGACCTCTACCAATCAGACAGCCACGTGTGAACTAGAGAGGAGAGCTGGGGAGAAAGTATAAACTATCATAAGACTTCCACAGACAATAAACTATTTCTTAACCTCTTTTATGAAGAAGAAAAGATAGACATTGCCCTGCCAAGCCTTAGTTCCAACTACAGCTTTCATCTTGTTCAATGAAGGCAAATGACCACAGAGGCTCCTTGTACCCGGTTTTTCCCATGTTAACACAGAAAGTGCACAGCAAGTTCCAGAGGCTGGTAGACTTAGTAACTTCCAAGAACTGTTAGTAACCTAACAGAACCAGACTGGCAGGCCTTTTCTTTTCTACCAGCTGTCTTTGATTTGATGATTGCTTCAAAACAGAACACTGAAGGCACCAATGACCAAATCATCCATCCCCATCCAAAAGGCAGCCATTACCAGCTTCCCACGTCATCCAAGCAGGGCCAATTGAAACCTTTGTGCTTAGTCAGGTGCAAGCTATGTAACAAAAGTACTGCTTTCCTTAAACACAGTTTTAAATCTAACAGTCTTTCCTGGTAATTCTACGTGGTCCCACCACCATTGGTGCTCTGCAAATTTCTATAATTCATCCCTAAATTTTGTCACTTTCCCTCTTCCCCAAGCACCTTCCAAAATCCAGATTTTCATGTTGCAGCCTCTCAACTCTGATACTTCCTGAATATAACTGCCAATTTCATTTCTCTAAGTGGTTTCCTTTTAATAGGATCGCTATCGTACATTAAAGATGGCTGCAAATTCTTCACTCCTCTAATTAAGGGGCGAAGTCAGAGTCCCTCCCCTTGACTCTGGCCCCCCCGAACCAGTGACTTAACCAATGCCAACCAATAGGATAAGGTGGAATTGAAATTTCTGAGGCAAGAGCATCAAACACCTTTCAGCTTCTCTCTGGGACTCTTGGAGCACTCACTCCTGGCGCCCAAAGCTACCTGGTAAGAAGTATGACTCTCCTGAGACGGCCACACTATTAGAAACACTAAGCTTCATAAAGGCCACATGGACGCACCCCAGTCCACAGCTCCGGCTGACAGCCAGAACCCACCCCAGCCATGGGAGCGCCATCTTGGATGTTAAGCCAGTAACCCTAGTCAGCTGCTCTCTGACTGCATCCATAGGAAAGGCCCCAAAGGAGAACCACCCAGCTGAGTCCCATCAACCCACAGAACCGTGAGAGATAATAACACGCTGTTGTTTAAGTCACTGAGTTTGTAGCACAATAACAGACAGGCAAAGCAATAACCACACTCAGGAATGTGTTATGATTCTCCATGGCCCATCCTGCACCATGTAGAGTCAGCCCAGCATGCAAAGTCTCCATGAATTAAAATGATGCCTATCTCCCTTCTCCAGCCTCACCTCTGAACACTACCCAGTTACAGGGTTCCTTAAGATGATGACTGTCTCACCAGCAAATAAAGGAAAAATGAGAGTTACGAGATAGTCAAATAGGTTTAGCTTTACCTATACCATCTTGGGTAAAAGAGGTAACCATGTACTTTGCAAATGCTAACTGCAAGAATGATTTAGTTTCTAGTGTTGTCCTTTAATGGTTTTCCAAGAAATAGTGTGACCCGTGGGAAGTAAGCCTCTGCCAGCAAAGGTACTTGCAAGAGTGAGAGCAGGCCACGACTTCTGACAGTAGAAGCAGAAAGAAAATCTGGGCAGACTCAGGAGCGCCAGAGCTGTTGAACCATTTCTCTAATATCCAAAGATTGTATTAACACTCACCTATTCATTGCTCTTGTCTTTCCTCAGAACAAACAATTTGGCAATAACCCGGCAGCTGGTGAGCTACTCCAATAATAATCACTGTTCCCCTGAGGCAGGAGGAGAGCTGTGTCCAAGGGGTGGGAGAAGAGGCCCTGGTACCACTGATTCCTTCTTTGCCTCTTGCGTCCTTACTAGTAAGTCACTGAATTGAGAGCCTTGATGGTGGATGCTGAGCTATCCCAACTCTGGGATGGTTAGACCCGCTGATGAGCTCAGCCTATGGTCAAGAACATAGCTGGTACTGTCCTCGGAGGAGGCCAATGTCACTGAGCCTTGAGTCTTTCTGAGAGTGACAGTGGTAGAAGCCTACGATCCCAATCTCCCAATCACGGCATAAAAGATGCAGGATCCAGACTTGGTACCAGTCCTGGGCAGGAGACACAGAAGATCCCTTGAGTGTGACTTCTGCATGGGCTCTCAGGACTAAAGATTCCCTCTCGTATTCCTCTAGATCTGTGCTATCCAATACGTGTAGCCTCTAGAAACATGAAGCTGTTTTAATAGTTAAAAATTGAATAACATTAAAAATCCAGTTGCCCAGATGTACTAGCCACATTTCAGGAGCTCAGTAGCCTCACATCATTAGTGTCTGCCATATTGAACAGCACAGTCATAGAACGTTCCCATCTCTGCAAAATATTCCATTGGACATTGCTGCTCTAAAGCCTAGACAATTCAAGGCCTCTGGAATAGGGGCTCCTTCTCTGGCCCGCTGGTTTTCATCCAAAATAGACAATCTGCTCATTTTAAATCTATACCTGAGCAAGAAACCTCTTCATACGTCCGTCTTTCCTCTCAATCAGCCAGGTCATCATTTAGACTGCCTTTCATGGCTCAGCTCAACCCTACCTCTTCACACCTTCCCTCTATATTTCATGTTCTCAGTTTGTATACTGTTATAACTACATGACATTCACCAATATAATGCTTTGCCCATAATCATTTCCAATCTATATTTTTTTATTTCTCTAGTAAATATAAGTATTTTTTAATTTCTCTAGTAAATATAAGATTTTATATTTACTAGAGAAATAAAAAATACAAAACCATGTATTTTGTGGGGGAGGAAGGGAATCCCTCCACCCCCTGTCCCAAAACACTCACATCAACCATAGCAATACCCTGAATGTCAGAAGTAGTCAACAGACCAGCTAAGGAGGAGGGTGGAGAGTTTTTATAGCAAGTATCACTCCATACTTCTACTGCCCCGCAATGAATTCTAGCAGAGGCAACACTGTAGTCCCTACTCACAGGATCATAAAATCAGCAGAACATTTATTACCTTTCAATTTAAAATAAAAAGGCCAAAGATTTTAAATGCAAGTATGCTAGTAAACGAAATTGAAAAGTCTTACCACACTCTATATTTTTGTCATTCCTTTCTGTTATTCTCTAAGAAATAATAATCACTTACAGTGCTTTCCTGTTGCTTTGACATATTAACCATGTGTTTATCAAGTAACTTGGTGTTGCCCAACTCAACCTGGCCATGGGAATAATGACACAGAGAAACAGTCTGAGAGAAGGTGCCCACCTAGAACCCAGGCTTTCCTAAGAGCAGGAAGAAGGGGTCCCAGGGCATCCTGTTTTGAATGCAGAGGAAAGCCCTAAGTTTCCTGGGATGAGAGTTTTCTTTCCCCATGCTGTTTCATGAAAAGGAAAGCATCTCAGGAATGAACTGGTGATGGCTGGAAAAGGATCAAGTGCTTTTTCTGCTTTCCCTGCTCCATGTATAGAAGAAGTGAGCTACGTACCTGAAAGACCCGGGAAAAGCCAGTGATTTGGGAAAGATCTTGAAAAAGTCTCTGCAGAGAGAGCGGCATAAGCCAGGGAGGGCAGGGAGCAGGGACAGAAGACAAGAGCAGTGCCTCGCCCACCATGGGCTCAAGGGAAGGACAGCCTCCCACGGCTACCACCTCACATGCTGGTCTTGTAAGTCTTCTATTTTATCTCAAAGTTTTCATACTGTTGATCCTACTGTAGAGGGTATTGCTTTTAAATGCCAATCCTGGATCTTCAACGCTAGTGTATGGAAATACAACTGATATTTGTACATCGATCTTGTGGCCCACAGAACTCGCTTATTAGTTCTAGTAGATTTTAAAATAGATTCCATAGGCTTTTCTATATAGACCACCATGGTATCTGCAAATATAGTTTTACTTCTTCTTTTCCAGTCTGGATGCCTTTTGTTTCTTTTACTTGACCTTTTACATCCTTTAGTACAATGTTGAATAGAAATGAGGGAAGTGGATATTCTTGCTTTGTTCCTGATCTTAGGGGAAAGCTTTCAGTATTCTACCATCAGGTATGATGTTAACTACAGATCTTCCATAGATGCCCTTCATCAGGCTGAGGAAGTATACTTGTATTCCTCATTTTTGGATAATTTTTATCAGGAATAGACATTGGGTTTTGTTAAATGATTTCTATGCATCTGTTGAGATGATATATGGTTTTTCTATTTTAGTTTTATTAATATGGTGAATTACATTTCTTGATCTTCCAATACTAAGCCAACCTTGCATTCCTGGGATAAAGCCTGCTTGGCCATGGTGTATTAGCCTTTTTATACATTGTTGGATTAGATTTTATTTTGTTTAAAACTTTTATATCTGTGTTCATGAGGAATATTGATCTATAGCTCTCTTTTCTTGTGCTGGTATATTTTTTAAGGTGTTTTTATTTTTTAACATCTTTATTGGAGTATAATTGCTTTACAATGTTGTGTTAGTTTCTGCTGTATAACAAAGTGAATCAGATATACATATACATATATCTGCATATCCCCTCCCTCTTGCGTCTCCCTCCCACCCCTCTAGGTGGGCACAAAGCACCGAGCTGATCTCCCTGTGCGATGCGGCTGCTTCCCACTAGCTATCTATTTTACATTTGGTAGTGTATATATGTCCAAGTCACTCTCTCACTTCGGTTTTGATTCCAAAGTAATACTAGCTTCTTAGAGTTGGGACGAACTTGTGAGTTGGGAAATATTTACTCCCCTTCAATTTTTTGGAAGAGTTTATGCAGAACTGATATTATTTCTTCCTAACGTGTTTGGTAGAATTTACCAGGGAAATTATTTAAACCTCAAGTTTTCTACGTGGAAAGATTTCTAACTGCAAATTCAATTTCTTTAATAGATAGAGGGCTATTCAAGTTATCTCCTGCTTCTTGAGTGAGGTTGGTAGTTTGTGTCATTCAAAGAATTTGTCCATTTCATCTAAGTGTCAATATTTTTTGCATAATTTTGTTCCTAATATTTTATTATCATTTTAATATTTTTACTGTAGTGCAGTGATATCACCTAATTTCTGCTATTGATATTTCTGTCTTCTATCTTTTATTCTTAATCATTCTGGCTAGAGCTTTATCAGTTTTACTGATCTCAAAGTATTAGCTTTAGTATCATTGATTTTCTCTACTGTATTTCTGTTTTCTACTTAATTGCTTTCTGCTTTGTTCTTTATTATTTCTTATCTTCTGCTCGCTTTGGGTGTAATGTTTCTTCTTCTAGTTCCTGAAAGTGGAAGCTGAAGTTATGATTTGACACTTCTCTGTTTTTTTTTTTTTTTTTTTTTTTTTTTTTTGCTGTACATGGCCTCACTGCTGTGGCCTCTCCCGTTATGGAGCACAGGCTCCGGACATGCAGGCTGAGCGGCCACGGCTCATGGGCCCAGCCACTCCGCGGCATGTGGGATCTTCCCGGACCGGGGCACAAACCCGCGTCCCCTGCGTCGGCAGGCGGACTCCCAACCACTGCGCCACCAGGGAAGCCCCCTCTTCTTTTTTAAATAGACATTTTGTGATGAAAATTTCTCTTTACGATACTACATTTCCATTTCTCCCTGCCTGGCCTTTGTGCTATTTTTGTCACTCATTTTGCTTTTACATATGTTATAAACCTTGCACTGTACTATTATTATTTTGTTTAAACAGTCCATTTTCTTCTAAAGAAGTTTAAGTAATAATTCCATTGCCATTTCCCATGGTCTTTATTCCTCTGAATAGATCCATATCTCTATCTATCATCATTTTCTTTCTGCCTAAAGGATTTCCTTTAATGTTTCTGTAGTTCAGATCTTCTGGTGATGAATTCAGCCTTTTATGTTCGAAACAGTTTAACTTTGTTTTTGAAAGATAATTTCAGTGTGTATAGAATTCTACATTGACAGGGTTTTTGTTTTTTTTTTTCCTTTCAGTACTTTATAAATAAGGCTCCAAAGTCTGCTAGTCTGCATGGTTTCTGTAAGAAATCTGCCATTTTGTCGTCCTCATTCCTCTGCAAGTGTGTTTATTCTCTGGCTTTTATTAAGATTTTAATAAAATTTAATTAATTTTAATTTAATCTTTAATCTTTTATTAAGATTTTATTCTTTATCACTGGCTTTAAGCAATTTGGTTACCATGAAACGCTATTTTTGTGTTTGTTGGGGTTCTTGGATCTATGGGTTTATCATTTTCATCTAATTTGGAAACATTCTGGTCACTAATTTCAAATATTTCGTCTGTTACTCCCTTCCTTTGGGGGACTTCAGTTACATGTGTATTTGGCTCCTTGAAACTGTTCCAAGTTCACTGATGCTCTGTTCTTTTGTTTGTTTGTTTCCCCTCTGTTTCACTTTGATAGTTTCTATTGCTGTGTCTTTAAATGTATTCATCTATTCTCTTCAGTGTCTAACCTGCAGTTAATCTCATCCAGTATATTTTCGTCTCAGACATGGTAGCTTTCATCTCTAGAAGTTAGAGGTGGGTCTTTCTTTCTCATATCTTCCAATCCACTACTTACTTCTTCGAACATATGGAATACAGTTATAAAAAGCGGCTTTAAGGTCCTCGTCTGCTAATTCTAACACCTGTGTTAGTTCTTAGCTGGTTTTGATTGACTGATCTCTCTCCTCATTATTTTCCTACTTCTTTGTATACCTGGTGAATTTTTTTTATTGGATGCCAAACATTCTGGATTTTGACTTGCTGGACGCTGGGTATTTTTGTGTTCTGGGATGCATTTGAGTTCTTGGAAATGTTTGATGATTTTGGGGTGCTGCTTTGTGCCTTGTTAGGCAGGGGCACAGCAGCATTGGGTCTAGGGTTCATTTTGCCCCACTGCTGAAGCATGATCCTTCTTAGTCCTCTACCAAATGCCTGCAAATTAGGTTTTCCAGCCTGGGTGGTAGGAATAGAAATTATTCCTGGCCTTCTGCACCATCTAATCCTTTCAGAGCGGTACTTTTTCTGGCCTCAGGTAATTTCCTCGCATACATGTGCAGATTGGTACTCTGCTGATTCTTTTTTTTTTTTTAACAGAGTCAACAAGATTATTTATTTTCAGAGCAGAGAAGAAGAGAGTGTTAAAGGTTTGCATGTTTGTTTATAATTACAAGTTTACATTGCTCCAACAGAGCAGCCGCGTTGCTATGTTCTAATTCTTAGCCATTAATTCCTACAAAAATAAACCTAAGCTTTTACAGTAACTTAATCGACACAGAACTAAAACCGTTCCGCCTACTTAAAGGGATTTAGTTACCAAGGCACTTATGCTCACCACAATGCCCTGTCAGAGGGACGCACGCTTCTACTGAAGGTCTGATCCCTTTGCTCATGCCACAAATTTATATTCCCCACCCACCAGTAAAACAAAAACACAGAACTATTTACAATGGAGAGGAAATATGTTCTCGGTCAACCGACCTTGCAAAAAAAAACAAAAACGACTGGCTCATTTCCAAGTGGATGAGACACCGAACAGTGTTCGGCCAGAGTCCAACGCTGACTGGCCTGGGTCAGGGACTGGCAGGGAGAGGGCAGGAGGGAGAGGGACGCCGCAGAGGAGCTCGTCCTGGGCGCTCACCCCCAGCCTGGATTCCTACGGAAGCCACACTCCAAGTGACAGCTCCCAGCTCCCTCCCGTTCAGGGCCCCATCCTACGCCTCCAGCACCCCCGACCCCGCCCTCTACCTTGAGGTCAGGGTCGTCTGGTTTGCTTCTACAACATGATCGTGGGACACCCCACTTTCCATGCCCCCATGCCGGCCATGCCTGGCTCCTAGGCCCCGCCTGTGGCAGTGGGTACCAGGCCAGCAGCACCAGAGGCCGCTTGGATTACAGAGATGCGATTGGCTGCCACATTTGCCAAATGGGACTTGGTTCCACGTTAAAAATCCAAAGCTGTCCAAAAAAGGTCACAAAGTGAGGATCACGCTTTCGCTCTAGAAACCTTTCTGCAAAGTACCAAAACCTGAGAGTCGGGCTGTGCACAAATAAAAAGGAAAAATAGGCCAAGACACCTCAAAGAGGTTTCCCATATACGCGTCCCCCCAAAAAAGTGGTTGTAACTCAGACCACGTCCAAGTTCAGTTCAGTCCAAAACATAAGCAGTAGCATGGGAATTTTCCAAACTCAGTAAACAAAGTGACCCACGACTCCCGCAGTAAGTGCAGCGTTTTCCAGCATCCTCGTAGACACAGTCTGGCGTCTGTGCCGCTTCAGCAAGAGCCTTCAGCTGCCTCCTTACACCCGGCCAGTCCCAGCTCTTTGGAAGTCGGGTTACGACGGGTTGCACCGTTGCCCCTGCCCCCTCGAAATTCACCCCGGAAACTACGGCCACAAAGAAACCTTCCCGACACCCTGAAGGTCTCATTGTTGAGCCTCCTCTCTTCAGCCCACGTCGTCCGCCTGGAACTGGTCTTGAACTCGGAGGAAATGTTGTCAAAGAAGGACTTGGATTTGTCATCGTAGCAGTTGGGCCCCAGGTGGTCCTCCTCAGGCAGGCGCCTCGTCACTCTGGGTCACCACCGCCAGGTCCTTCTCCTCCCCTTTCTCAGCTTTGTCGTCTTTAAAATTCAGTTTCTTCTTAAATTCTTTGTCCAGCTCCTCTCGGTTGAACTGGGCATTTGCACTCTCAAAGTCAAAGTCGCCTTCAAACTTGATTGTGTTTTCCTTGACGGTAGTTGGACGGCTTTGCCCTCTGGACCCATTCCTTGTTCGTCTGTCCCCCGACCGCCTCCTCTGAGGTCTTCTGTTCTCATCATTCACCTGCCCTTGAGTCTGCCCAGCTGCCGGCTGAGCTACATCGCTGGCAGCCTTGCTGCTTGGGGGGGCTGGGCACCCGTTGAGCTGCATCCCCGCGGTGCCCTTGCCAGGTAACAGCTTTTCGGTGTTCAGGTTATCAAGAGAACCAGTCTGGACAGCCTCTGCTCCACCATGGGGCTCTTGCTGACTGAGACAGCCGGAAAGCCAGCTCCTAAACCCAAGGAAGCGGTAGGCTGCTGGCTGAGCAGGGAGCTGGCGGCCAGCTGGCTGTAGGGCGGCATCCCTCGGAAGGGGCTGGAAGGCACATGTGGCTGGAAGGAGGAGGCCGGGCCCAGGGAAGACTGAACAATAGCAGGGAGCGCGTGCTGAGCTTTCGGAGGTTCGCACACAGTAATGTCTTTTTTTTTTTTGGTACGCGGGCCTCTCACTGTTGTGGCCTCCCCCGTTGAGGAGCACAGGCTCAGCGGCCATGGCTCATGGGCCCAGCCGCTCCGCAGCATGTGGGATCTTCCCGGACCGGGGCACGAACCCACGTCCCCTGCATCGGCAGGCGGACTCTCAACCACTGCGCCACCAGGGAAGCCCCACAGTAATGTCTTTGATGTCACTTCCCCAGAAGATGATGTACTCATAAACTTCCTCTCTAGGGGGGTGCAGGCCTATCTGTGGGACGGTCTTCAGTACCAAAGGACCTCACTTGGGCGACGGCACGCAGCCCTCTGCTGATTCTTAAAGGGGGCCTTCCGCAGATCTGACGTTCTCTCTTGCTCCAGCTCCCTCTCCTCTGGCATCCTTTCTGTGAACTGTAGCCACCTTGGTCTCCCTTGGCTCTCAGCTCCATCACACCCATTCAGGAAGTTGGCGAACTCTCCCTGGATCCCCCTTCCCCAGGGAACTGGCTGGACACCCTCCCATGGCCTGAAAATTCTCTCAGTTGGTGACCAAGAGCATTCATAAGGTCCACCTCATTTGTTTTCCTCTCAGGGACCACTGTCCTTCACTGGCTGATGTCCAGTATTTTAAAACCTCTGGTTTCATGTATTTTATGGAGTGCTTTTCCTTGTTGTCTCTGGTGAGAAAGAAAATCCAGGCCCAGTGACTCAGTCTTGGCTGGCAGCAGAATTCTGCCGCATAGTTTCTGAAGTTCGCAGATATTACCCTCTGCCATGAACATGCCACAAATTCTTTACACATCTCAAAAAAATTTGGGGTTGGAAACATTTTTGAAATATTTATAAAACAAAAGCCAGAATTAATAAATGTCAGACAAGACCAAGAATTTTGAGGAAGGAAGTAGACTGTGAATGATGTCAAGCAAAACACAACCTGGCAACTGCCAGGTTCTAGACGCACAGAGACCAGTCGGGAGGCACCAGAAAAACTCCCCAGGTTGTGAAGCAAGGAAGGAGGATAGGAAGGGAAGAGAAGAGGAAAGGAGAGAGGGAAGGAGGGAGAGAAGGAGGGAGACCTCTGAATCCACTATCTCCAGTCTTGCCAAAGCCAAGAATGCTGAAGGAAGAATTATTATCCATCATGATCACTTGAATACAGGCATCAGGAGGGAGGCGTTGAGAAGAAATTGTAAGAATGTTGAAAAAAGATGTTTAAAGAGAAAAAGATATTCTACATTAGTGGTCCTCAAAGGTCCCTGAGACCCTTCCAAGGGGTCCATAAGGTCAAAACTACTTTGATACTAATTCAAAGATGATCTGTGCCTTTTCCACACAAATTCTCTCGCAAAAAGCTACATGATGTATAATACCTCAAAGACTGAATGCAGATGCAGACATGAGAATTCATCTGTCTCCTGTTGAGCCAGATATAAAGAGATTTCCAGAACAATGTAAACAATGTAAAATAATACCAGAAAAAAGTCTATTTTTTCTATTTGTTTTAAAAATCTAATCTTTTTTTTTTTTTTTTTTGCGGTACGCGGGCCTCTCACTGCTGTGGCCTCTCCCGTTGCGGAGCACAGGCTCCAGACGCACAGGCTCAGTGGCCATGGCTCACGGGCCCAGCCGCTCCGCGGCATGTGGGATCTTCCCGGACCAGGGCACGAACCCATGTCCCCCGCGTCGGCAGGCGGACTCCCAACCACTGCGTCACCAGGGAAGCCCAAAAATCTAATTATTTTATAAAAGAGATGTTACTTATGTTAACAGGTAATAAGTTATTATTTTTGAATGATCAATAAAAATTCATTTTAAAATTTGTGTTCACTTCTAACACTGTCAATATCAATAGTTAACCCACGTAAATAAATCTCTGTAGAGTTCTCAATAATTTTGAAGAGTGAAAGGGGTCCTTAAATCAAAAGTTGAGAACTTCTGTTCTACCTAAAGCTTGGGCAGCCCTATGGAGACCACCATGTAGTTCAGGGAAGCATCTTCCCGGGAGCAAGGACCAAGGGCAGATCAAGAGGTCAGAAGGGAGAATCACCCCCGCACCAGCTGCTTCACCTGTTACCCAGACTTTGAAATGATATTTCACTGAAGAGCAGCCCCTCTAAGCCTCACCCATGAGGAACCGTGCCCTCGCTCACCACCGCGACCTGAGCTGCTCTCTTAGGTTACACAAGTCCCACCCTGAGTTTCTCAAAGGCTATGCAAAACAGCCAGCGCCATTTACAGTTTACTTCACTACCGTGTCCCTAACTGTTCCTCTGACCCAAGCCTAGTGACGATCCTTCATGTAGGAAGGAAATGTACAAGCAGTAAGCACCTATTACACGTCCGACAGTAAGTTAGATGCTTTAATAGGACACCCATCGAATGCTCACCATGCTGTGAGCGGCATCACTATCCCCTTATTTCATAGACAGAATCAGACATTCTAGGGAGCTTAAGGAACTCACCCAACTGCAAAATAACCAAATGAACTGGAGCTCAGGTCACTCTCCAAAACTGTTGGTCTTTCCCATCCACACTGCTGCCCTTTACTGCTCCAACATTTGTCACCGTTGTGGTGATGTTGTGTGTGAAGTTAAAAACTCCCTAAAATAGGTAGCAGCTGGGAGATCTGCTTTCCAGAACAAAAGGAGTATAGCCTGGTGGTTCGGAGTGTAGACATTGGTGGTTCTGAGCTCCACCATATCCAAGCTGTGTGTGGCTGAGCCAGTCATAGCTTCTCTGTGTCTGTTTCCTTGATGGTAAAATGATGTTATAAACAGTCTCCACTTTACTGAGCTGTGTGTGAGGACTGAATGAGTTAATATGTAAAAAGCATTTAAACACTGTCTGACACATACATAGTCAACAGTACAGAGGATCATTATTTGTCATACACACTTGGGTAACTCGCTCAGCCTCCTTGAATCTGTGGAAAGGGTATAACATTCCTGCCCTGATAACCACAGAGTTACTGAGAGACTTACAGGTAATGAATATGCCTGAGAGTGTTTTTAACCGAATATTATACAAATAAGCAAATATTACTGAAGCATTATTATCCATAAACTCCTAATGTGATATTTTGGGATAGGGATATTTCTGGTAAAGGGTGGGTCAATATTTCTGGCAAAAAGACTATATACACTAGTATATACACCACAGCTGATAAGGCCCTCATTCCAAAGACACCAATCAAAACCACATCTAAGAAGCAGGGTTTTTCTGCACAAATACTCCAGTCTAAAGTCATCAGGTGTGAGATGTACAAACAGCTTGGTCTCCATGGGATAGGACGGTGAATTTAGTCCATATCACGAAGAACTCTAAGGAACCGAAATCTAAACAGTACTCCAAGACTGCGAAGGGCTTCAGGGAAACAAAACGTTGGTTTGCAACCAGAAGTTTCTCAACATCCCTTACGCAAACCCAGAAATGTAATTATTGCCATGCTAAAGTGGTTCTGTTTCTCTTCATTTCTCATTGTTAAAAAACTTTACCCAAACTTGAATCATTTCCTGTCTTAACAACTGCAATCTCTCTTTCCCGTTCTTCCTACACAACTAAACTCCCAATCACCACTGTCAAAGAAATTCCCCTCCTCATTGCCAAATAGATATCCCAAGCCATAAGATGTCACGTGCACACGTGTGCACACACACACACACACAGGCACACGCATGCACGCACGTTCCTACCCTACTGAAGTCCCTACTGGTGCTCCACAGCATGTCACCATCTAACTTACTGTACATATTCGTCATGATCTTGTTTATTAACCATCTACTTGTACTTCTACTTCTACTAGTATGTGGTCTGTTTTATTCACTGTCGTACTATCATTATCTAGAAGAAAGCCTGATATGTAGTAGATGCATTTTGCATTATGTAAGATGAATAAATGAACCAATCATTTAACTCTGCACTTTGAAAACTCTTGTGCTTGATTTCAGTATTTTTCATCCCTTCCACTTAACAACACTTTGTCTTGCTTGTCCAGCTCTTTTTCACAGCCCTGATAGGACTCTTCAGCTCTCTTTGTTTTGTCTCACCGGGCACTGTCCATGAATGTACAGGTCTTGAGTTTTAGGACAACTTTTCTGTATTGGATCCTTCTAAAGGTAGCTGGGGAGCTGACTCAGCCAATGGGACTTCAAAGGATGGAGACCTGGAGCAAAGTGTTTCTCACCCTTGATTCAGTGGGGGAATGAGCAGAGCAGAGAAAGCTGAAGTCTGAATCACCATCTCCAGGGCTGCTGCAGGCAAAGGCCCAGAGGAGGAATGTGTGCATCAGACCAGCTGCTCCAATCCTGGCTTGCCTCCTGGGCTGACAAGTGGGCTGGGAAGAGAAGTGACTCTCTTGATGCTATTTACTGAAGCATGGCACCTTCAAGCCCAGGCTGGGCAGCCACTGACCCCAGATATGGGAAGGGGACCCCATGAATAAGAGCGAGGGATACCTGGGTCAGGAGGTGCCAAACCTGGCTGTGCACCAGAGTCTCCTGGACATTCTAGAGTCCTGCCTCCTGAGTGGAATCTCTACAGGTGGTGCCTGGTTATCTGTATGTCTTAAGAGCTACCAACTGCTCCCCAGACCAACCCTTGGTAACCAGCAAGCCGAGAAGACCACTAAGGACCCTTCCAAGCCATGACTACGAGACTCTGAGACCTCCAGAGAGGTAGGACATGGCCCAGGGGAGTTTTAAGTGGAGGTGGAGGTACTTTGGTTGGCCTGTGTTGGGGAGGGTGCCTTGTTTAGTGGACAGAAGCTGGGGCTTCTAGAGGTTCTGCAACACCCAGGACATCACTGCACAACAAACTGCCCCCCATCCTACCAACTTTTCAAACATCCCACACAACCTGAATGTAGGTAGAATCCGAGCCTGGAACCTAACTCTGTTTTTCATAGAAACAGGAAGTATTTTTGTGCAGTTTTACTACCTACTGAATTTTGCAGAAATGCAGTTGCCATGAAAATTGAGGGGAAGTAGAACTTTTCTTCCTGAAATTAAAAAAAATATTTTTCATCATGGGAAAAGTCACTGATGGCCCCGCCACGCATGAGATCTGAAGCTCCAGAGAGGGACAGACTATCTCCATCTGGCTTTGCGGCTACCACCTTACAGACTTGTCTGTGCGTATCTGCACACCTGACGGCTTCTGTCTCCCTGTTCAGTGGTGCCCACAAATGTCCATGTTGAACTGAACATGGAATAGCTTTCATTTCTCCTTCACATTATGCTTAGTGTAATATAGTTACGTGTTTAATGTCATGTATAGATAGAATACGTTATCAGTGAATTTCATTATAAGTTTGTAAAGAGAATGTTATAAAATATGCATTAAGGAAAGGAGCATTAAGTCTGTTGAAGCCAAGAACCACTGATCCAAACCTCTTAACTCATCCCTCAAAACAAACCACCAGTCAGCCATAAAAAACGAATGAAATAATGCCATGTTCAGCAATACGGACGGACCTAGAGATTACCGTACTAAGTAGGCCAAAGACAAAAATCACGTGATATCATTTATATGTGGAATCTAAAAAACTTGATACAAATAAACTTATTTACCAAACAGAAATAGACTCAGACATAGAAAACAAACTCATGGTTTCCAAAGGGGATAGTGGGAAGGGGTGGGGGGATAAATTAGGAGGTTGGGATTCACATCATTGTGTATACGTAAAGTATTGATATACTTCATAAGGATTTCCCCCAGCCTTTTCATTTGCCATTAACATTTATGGTATCTTCTGCTCTGATTTACTCAAATTTGTTTTAAGCCTAGCATTCTGGGAATACGTCATTATGAAAAAGCTAAATGCATTTATGAGAAAACTCAGCTTGCTTCTCAAAGTGGGGCTGATGATGCTTTTCCCAATAAGATATAAATACAATTTTACATATAATAAGAATAGCACGGCATTGGAATGTCTGAGGTTAAATATCTTTGACTGATGAAATTTGGCGTTTTACTAGGTTATCTTCTGAATCAACACACCTTGGATTGGAATGCAGTGTCACCTTAAGGAAACAGACTGAATGTACTCGAATACTTAACTCAAGGCCGCATTCAGCCTTGCTCCATTTATATAATGTCTTTGGGTTGGTGTCTAGTCAGTGTACACCTATTTCTCAGGAAAGGGAACCAACTTCCCTGTTCCGCCACTTCCTGTCTATAGATGTGGCCCTAGGGATGAAGGGATGATACCCTGGGCCATGGCTGGCTGGGCCAAGAGCGTTTGCTAGGCCCAAAGCTAGAGCATTCACTTTCTCTCTCCCCAGAACTTTGCATCCAACCTGAAACACACATCCTATGAGTCTCGGTTGGAGTCAACACAAAGAAGGTGCTATTCTGCTTAGAAATTCATCTGGGACACGCGGGGCAGCTATGTTTTCCTCTATATGAACCAGAGATGCAAAGAAAGGCAGTTTTCATAGAAAGAGAGAAGCAAGAAATGGAGATAAGAAGAGAGAAAGACCCCTCAGGCTCTGCCGGGCAACCTCCCAGGCTGTTGCGGAAGCTAGGTGGCACCCCTGAAGGTTGGCTACAATTTCTCTTTTTTTTTGCTTGAGCAAAGGCAGCTCATTTCAACAAGCTCATGGTTCTTGCCATTGCCAAGTCCTATCGCTTGTTATCACCAACATCTACCTGAGTGCATCTCACTCTTCACAGTGAATTTTTTCTCAGATTTGGTTGTTATTACACAGTTTGGTCCCTCTCTACTTCATGTCCACTCATTCATTATTGTGTGTATGTGTGTGTCTGCGTGTGTGAGACAGAGACAGAGAGAGAACTGACATAGAAAGCTCTGACCTAAGTATAGAAGTTTGCCAGGAAAGGCACTGTTTGAGGTTAACCTGTTCCTAAAGAGGACGTCCAGCTAACCCCAAAGTGTCCTGAAAGACGGCCTTCACCTCTGGATCCACTGGGCCCTCGGGCCTGGCTCTCATTGTACAGACTCAGGAAATCAGGCTTTGTGGTGTTTCACACGCATACTGTTCTTGTGAGGCAGATGTGTCAGTCCAGAAAGGAACTCTGACTATTTAGCTTTAAATAAAACCTATAACTTCCAAAGGGACAAGCTATTATTATTTACTGACAGCACGTTTTCTTCTTCCAGGAAGGACACATTGGGAAACCACAATCGCATCAGAAGTGTTCTTAATGACCAAGGAATCAGACAGTAGGCTGGGTCCAGTGTTTAATGGCGTCCGTCTTGGGGACCTTCATCCCCACTCTGCATCAGCACTTCTCAGCGGCTGTGACTGGTGCACAGCACTGTCGCATTTATCCAGGGGTCCGTGCGTCTTACTCCACGGCAGCCCCAGGCTCTTTTTTCTCTTTAGCTGTATTCCAGGATACAGCATGGAAGCCAGCCTATCGCATGAAGGTGGTCTAATGCCATTTATACTGATTAAAAGGGTGATCTTTCTTGAAAGGGAATTATATTTCTTGAAAGTATTAAACAATGTATATTCTTCTGGGTCACCCTTTAATTGTTTCTGGTTGCCTGATAGCTTCCTACCTTTGCAGGAGAGGCATCCATTACCTTGGGGAGAAGAAGACGGAGGCTAGAACGAAGAAGGTACTGCTTGTCTTAAAACTCCAGAGTAGAGTTTAAGGCCATGGCCAGACAATTGCCTATGCCAAGTGTCCTTAATTGTCATAGGTGCAGTAGGAAAGGAAGAAAGAAAATGCTGACAAGTAACTATGACCTATCATCTATTGCAAGATGTATCTTAAAATGTGGTGGAAAATGTGCCAGGCTTTGCCGAGAGACAAGAGGGATTTAATTGGAGCTCCTCAAACTGGGCTTTACTTCTCAAGAGTCAGAGGGGAAGAGTGGACCCACACACCAGAGAGTGAGCTGGGCTGGACTAGAACAGGGAGGGCTTCCACCCAGCCCAGGAGGGCACGGCCTGTGGCCGATGGGAAGAGCCGCAGAAAGAGAAAACGGACGAAGCAAGAGCTGGGCTCTGACGGTCAAGTCTGGAAGCGGGGGTAGAAACCTACGGTCACTGGGCTCGTGGCTTCCTCCCCCGGGGGAGCCTGGGAGGTGGCAACTGCCCCAGAAAGGTGGGCGCAGAGTGAGACCCGGCTTCCAGCCAGGCACAGAAGGATCCCAGAGCCCGGGGGCACCAGCAGAGTGGGAGAAGCGACCAAGAGCTCCTGGGACCAGGAAGCTGGAGTCCAGGAGCCTCACATCTGGTGCAATGGCAAGGCCCACAGCTGTTGGCACCGAGCAGCTTCATGGCCCACACCCAGTGAGACCTGTCACACCACAGCTGACACAGGAGGCCACAGGGACCCAAGGACGGGGGCTACCACCTGACCCGGCAGGATGAGGCAACTCCCCTTGAGGGGGGCAGGCTGGGACCTCTCCACAACCCCTGCAGATGCCACACCAACATAAGGGAGAGGGCCAGTGGCAGCCGGAGGGGTTGCCCTGAAAGGCCAGGTCCTAAGAGTTACTGAGATTTAAAATAAACTCAGTGACGGACATAGTCATGCCTGCCCTGGGCTAAAAACCTTGACCTGGACCGAGTATGCTGGAACTCATTAATCCTGGCATGTATTCATTCAGTAAATATTTACGGAGCACACACTACCTGCCGGGCAATGTTCTAGCTACTTGGGACGGATACGAGAACGAATCACACAGAAGCCCTACCGTGGAGCCTACATTCCGCAGGGGGTGAACCGATAGTACACTGTGACCGTAATAAAGAAGGGACTTCCACGGGATGTGAGACGCGAACCTGGAAAATAAGTGTCTGCCTCAAGGAGTCTGGGCCTGCGAGCAAAACCATGTCCAGGTACACAATATCCATCCCCACCGGCGCCCCTACACTTGTGTATGCCAGCGTCGCCTCCCTCTGAAGGACCCTGAGGACAGAAGGAGGAACACGAGGTAGGCCGTGTCCTCGAGGACCTGACAGCCCAGCCTGTGAGTTTGCACCATGGGCTTCGCGGGGCAGGAACTGTGTCCTTTCCTTCATTTAATAAATGTTTACCGAGCACCCAGTGAAATGCATGCCTGGCGCTGGGCACTCACACAACACACAAGACATTCACAAAGCACACACGGCCTACACAGCACACACAGAAAATACACACATACAGCAGACAATACACCCTCACACAACACACACAGAAAAGTCACACAACATACCACATACGCAAAACCACGCACTCACACAACATACACACGGCAAACACAGTACCTGCCACGCACAACACACGTGCTGACCCAACACACGCATCCAAGTCTCCGTGCTGAAATGTTCTCACGTTTCACATTAAAGCCCCCAGGACAGAGATGCAGGCTGATGGGGCCAAGCAACCAGGCAAAATACGCCCACATGGAGGTGGTGAACGGAACGAAAGCCTCAAGACCTGGGTGGGGTGGGGGTGGGGGGTCCCGGGTAAGACACTTCAGGACAACACTTGGGGGTCCCAAGTTCCCGCAGGCGCCCCCCGCAGGCTCTGAGGAGGGATTTATGACCATGAGAGCTGTTTACAATCAAGAGCTCGGGGTCTGCTCTCATGATGTAATTTCTTTAAGATGCTCTAGACTCTGTTCCTGCAGGGCCGAGAGGACCACCTGGCACCAGGTGTACCTGTGTGTCTCTCAACACCTGGTGCTTCAGTAAAGGTTACAGTCACATTGTGCAACTGTGTCATCGGGGTTTCTGTCCAGAAGTTAGTCTGATGCAGTGAAGTTTAAAACAATAACCTGCCGACAGCATGAAATTTATTTTCTAACTTTCAGCGGATCAAAGGAAGTGCAATTTGGCTTCCATAGTGAATATCCCCGTTTTGCGTGACAGCACAAAGTGTTTTGAGAGGAAAAACCCTCTGTGGTCAAAGGCGTATCTTTGAAGTGCAGTAAGGAGCTTATGTTTTAACTAGATATTCTTGAATGATTGAAGGAAAGTTCCAATCTCACTATGGCACGTAGTTACAGCTTTTACCATTACCCTCTGATAAACGTTTCTTTGGTCCCAGCTGAGCTGTATACTTATTCTGAGCAATTTTAAAAGAATGTGTGTGTGTGTGTGTGTGTGTGTGTGTGTGTGTGTGTATACACATATATACAGTATATATTGTATAGCTTTAAAGGAATATATATATATATATATATATATATATATATATACGTTTCTTTTCTTGATACTTTCCAAACATATTCTTTACCACGATTGTAAGGAAAAACTCCCAGGAGGTAGCAGTGTTAGCACTTTCTCAAGGTCGAATAAATGAGATTAACTCTTGAAGCTCAAGTGCTCAGAGTAAATGTTTTCTGCCCAGCAGTGTCCCCCGCACACAAGCGTTATTTCACACATCCCCAAGGGGCCATACAGACTTGGACAAACATTTAAACAAGCTGCCTCAAGTCCTTTTTGGAACAAGGTGAGATTCACCTAAACAAAGAAAGAAGCAGGGAACATGCCAGGTGAAAGTTAGGATGGAGAATCAAAGGTGGCTCTGTGAGTGCAGAAGTGACAAGTGAAACGTTGACAGCTGTTCAGAGATCTGAGAGTTGGAGGTAACTAACAGAAACATATGCAGGTACTTTACTTTGCTATGTCAACAGGAGAGCTAAGCCACAAATGTGTGTGCCGGGGATGCCGCGAGCAACAGTAGCCCATAGACAGGAGAGGCTCAGGGTGCCTCCAGCTCCACCCATCCCAATGGTGCTTCGTCAGCCTCAGTTCCCCATCCGTCACATGGGGAAACCAGAGCCCGCCCGACCAGGACGGTGAACATACAGGTAAAGTGCTTATTGCTGTAGCTGGCACATAGTAGGTGCTTTCTGCTGCTAATTTTGGTCCCCCAAGATAGGTAGGGGACATGTTACAGTTTCAAGCCTGGAGTAAGGATGCCTTCCCAGTCCAAAACTGGACCTGCGGTTTGATGAGAAAAGGTGCAGCTATGAGACAACACTGCCCAACGTTGAAAACTAAGACCTTTCAGTATTTTACCTCCCGACTGTGTCACACATCTAAGATTCGCACATAAACAAGCCTTACCTTTAAGAAGTGACTTTTTCCTTCCTCCTTTATGACCAGATTCTTTCAAACTAGGTCAAACACTTATTGCAATGGGGTTATGAATTAATGTGAGAACAGTAAGAAGTAGAACCGAGAAACTACAGACATGCAAAGTTTATCTAGAAAAATGTTAGCCCTGTCATACAGAAAACACTAGGACCCAGCACAGAAAGTCTGCTAACGTGATTTCACCCTTTTCTGCCAATGGGAGAAAAAGTGAACCCGAGAGTTTTCAGGACCATAAACATCCTCCTTCTGTGTGTGTGTGTGTGTGCTGGAGGGGAGGGGAGGAATCCTCTAATGTGTCCAACACAATGCAAATAAATGCTTCTTAAACTGAAATATGATTGACGTGTTAGTTTCGGGTGTACAACATAATGATTGGATATTTGTATATACTTTGAAATGATCACAATAAGTTTAGTGAACCACCATCAGCACCCACAGTTACTATGGTTATCGTGCTGTATATTACATCCTAGGACTTATTTATTTTATAACTGGAACTTTGCACATTTTGACCCCTTCACCCATTTCACCCCTCCCCGCCCCCTGCCTCTGGTAACCACCAATCTGTTCTACCTCTGAGATAATTCAAAATCAGACTTAGACAAAGTGATCTCAATTATAGGGAAATCGCTCTCCCTCCTCTCCCCTTTTAGACAGAACCACTAACAGCACTTTCTCATAAATAAAATTCTCAAAATGCATTGAAGAACATTTAGAAGCAATAAAATTAATCCAGAAACATCTCTGGCAGAAGCATGTTGGCCATCTGAGCCAAAACCTGGCTGACCTTTCAATGTTATTATTGTATTGTGAAAAGAATTTTTAAACAAGCAGTTACCATATTTACTTAAGAGTCAACGTGGCCAAGAATGAAGTAAATACCGTGCGAACCATCAGGCCTCTTAACGACCAGAGAATCTTTTTATACTCAGAGTTTCACTGTCACTACTGGAGGCAACAAGATTATATGTGTGGGAGGCTCTTCAATTTCCCCCTCAGAAGGAGGACTGGGGAAGAAGAAAGGAAGTAGTGCTCAAAGCTAGAGAAAAGGAGAGATGAATAAGGCAGCAATCAGGAAAAGTCTGAACTACCCTAATGCAATAACCCACCACCCTGTGGACACAAAACTGACGTGTGGAGCCTACGTGGGTGTTTTTCCCACTTTGTCAAATGAGATGGTTAGACCAACACAGACTTTTCTTCCAAAGCACCCACATTAGCTGGATAAATAGTGCTAGGCCAGCCCCTACTTGCCCTTTGCTTGGGCTTTGGCAGTCAGAACCCAGCCCCGCAGGGCTCCCACTCCCCTGGATGAAGCCCAGACCACTGGCTCTCATTCCAGACCCTCCTGGCCTCCCTGACTCCATCTTTCTGACAAGTTCCCCTCCTTGCCTCGATGCTTCTTGGCCGAGGTCAAATCGCAAAGCAGCCTCCTTGCCAGTTTCTCCATTGTTCCCTCATTCCCTCTGCCCAGACTGTTATCCTTCTTCCTCCTTCGTCCTCCAGGCCCAGCCTCAATACTGTATGCTCCTTTCAGAGGGTGTCCTAGGGTTTTCCCACCCCTCCAACCAGGGGAAACGGGTGACTATCTCCACCTCCTGTGAGCCCTTGGCTTCACCTCCCCGTCCCTGGTGGCACCAGCACCCCGGACTCCGTAGGGCTGAGTCCTTCTCTCCCTGATACTCGTCACATGCTGAAAGGTAAGCTCTTTCCCTTACTGACCGTAGCTTGAGCAGAGCAGATGTTTAAATCTTAGCCGAATAAATGACAGCGGCTCCGTTTACACTACTCACACCCACTGTCCCTTAGAAAATTCAAACCACACGGACGGGACAGAGAACCTGTGACCATGTTCAGGAACAAAGTATTCTGGGAAATGGACCTAAATTCCCCCAGCAGAGGGATGTGGCAATCACTCAGGACAGCCTTGTTCTAGCCAGCTTCTCGTTGACTTGGGTAAATTATGGAAATTATGGCTGTCTATTTCCCGGGTCAGTGATTCTCAGGCCACATTATAACACCTGCCCCCGGAGAGCTTTTAAAAAATCCCTCTGCCCAGGTCTGCTGCATCTCAGACCTATGCCATCAGAACGTCTGGGGGGTGGGGCCCGGGTACCTGGTAGTTCTTAAGGCTCCCCAGGTGATTCCAACGTGCGGTCAAGATCGACAAAGGCTGGCCTAGATCACAGAGGCTGACCATAGTAGGTACCTGTACGTAGCTGAGTGGGTCCCCTAACGCAGCAACACCATTTTCTACACCGACTGGGCCGACAGGGGCCAGGCAGAGGAAGAGAGTCCAACTTCAGGGGTTTACTCACACACAGCAGGTTTCCCTGGAACAATAATTCATGATCCGGACATCAGTTCCAGACTAAAGGAAGTGTCTGTCTCCACCACCCCTCCTCCGCCACCCTCCCAACATTTTTCACTTTCCTATGAACCTAGTTTTTATATATTATGTCACGTTACCTAAATTTCTTAAACATTTCAACTGGGAAAGAAAATCTAGAACTCTGATCTTGCAGTTAAATAAATCTCAGAATTCGAGGTTGATGAGAAATATTCAAGTGTGCTGAGTGATGTGGGGTGTAATTTCCCACATGATTACAATTGCAAAAATGTAACCTCTCCTTCTCCCTATGAGTCAGCTCAGCAAACCACTGCGATATTCTAGAGAAGTGCTTAAACCTTGAGGGAAATTTGTTCAAAAGAGGTTGTCATGGCAAGTATCACATGAGATTTTTTAAATCAACAAGTCAAAGAACCCATTCTATCACCCCTGGCTAGAATCATATATTTTCTCCCCAGGAAAGAAATGCTGTGACTTTTTGCATATTGTTTAACAGGTTATTATTTTTTTGTTTGTTTCCCAGCCTAATTGAAATATAATTGACATATAACATTGTGTAAGTTTAAGGTGTACAACGTGTTGATTTGATATATTTTTATACTGTCAGATATGACCACCATGGAGTGTTAGCTAACACCTCCATCCCATCACATAATTACCACTTCTTTTTTTTGTGGTGAGAACATTTAAGATCTACTCTCTTAGTGACTTTCAAGTATGTAATACAATATATTAGCTACAGTCACCATTCGGAACATTAGATCCCCAAACTTGTTATTCTTATAACCGGAAGTTTGTACCTTGACCAACATCTCCCCATTTCCCTCACTCCCCAGCCCCTGCAAACGCCACTCTACTCTCTGTTTCTCTGAGTTCAGCTTTTTTTGATTCCACATATAAGTGATATCGTACAGTATTTGTCTTCCTCTGTCTGGCTTATCTCCCTTAGCTTAATACCCTGAAGTTTCTTCCATGTTCTTGTAAAAGGCAGGGTTTCCTTTCTCATGGCTGAATAGTATTCTATTGTATGTCCAGTATGTACCACATCTTTATCCATTCATCTGTTGACAAACACTTAGATTATTTCCATATCTTGGCTATTATGAATAATGCTGCAATGAACATGGAAGTGTAGGTATCTCTTTAAGATACTGATTTCATTTCCTTCGGATATATACCCAGAAGTGGCATTGCTGGATCATATGGTAGCTCTATTTTTTAATTTTTTGAGGAACCTCCACACTGTTTTCCAAAGTGGCTACACCAATTTACTTTCCCACCAACAGTGCACAAAGGTTCCCTTTTCTCCACATACTCATTAACATGTGTTATCTGTTCTTTTATTGATGTACAGATCATTCATTAACAGATAGATGATACAATCTGTGAAACCAGGTTTCTCCCACCTATTTCAGGCAGGGTATGTTTAATCCTTCCAGAGAAATATCTGTTGAGTTCCTATTATAGTTGAATTTTTACTTTATAATATGTATTGTATTGGTTGTAGCTTAAATATTATCTACAGACCATTTCAGAGGCTGGAAAATAACCCTTGTACAGAACGCCTTCTTTAAAAACTAGCTTACAGGTACCAGGTGCCAGCTTGGATGATAAATTCCCATAAGAAATGGTAGAAGGGAGCCTTAATCATGTTCCTCCCGTGAACGAACTCTGAAAGCTTCGACACTCATAGAAATATGAGTTCAAATACATCTCAAAAAGAATTATTCATCGACTAGCACTTCCCTTCTTTGGGTCCCGTTATCATATCAGCACAGTGAAACGCGAAGAGGTTTGGGAGCCCAACTGACCCAGGTTCAAATCCTGACTCTGTCATTCATCTGCCACCATCTGGAGATGGTACCTGCCTAAATCTGCTAGCTCTGCCCCCCATCTTCCTTTGGGACAAATTGAAAACAGCAAAACCTCTGTACAGAGCACAGGTAATGTCTGTAAAGCACCTAGACGCCGCCAGGAGGAGCCAGATGACAGCTGACCCTGGTTCATTCAGGACAGCGGCAGATCTGCCCAGAGCGATGTGGTCAAAGAACCAGCAATTGAAATCCAGGTAATAAATGATCTGAGAAGAGTTGTCCCATGATTTCCAGTCAAGTTCTGCCCTCTCACTGAGTCCAGGAATTGAATGAGGGAAACCACATCAACCTCTGGGGTCATACTCATGGCTGTGGAATGTGTTGGGTTTGCAGCCATGTTGGAATATATCGTTGGCGTAAGTGGCTGAGTGGATACAGTCAAACAAACCAACACTGCTTACCTCAGCCAGGAAGTTCAGCATCTTCAGAAAAAAGAGGATAATGTATAAGTGTGTCCACTTCCAATAATTTCCCCTCAAGTGACAAAAAAGGCAAACCTCCACAAAAGACACAATCACGCCATCGCCTAGTTCTATAGCAACATCATCATTCATTTGTTCATTGATTCGGAGAATGTCTGAAGCCTTCAGACGTCAAACTTGCTAATATTCTCACTGAAATTTTAGTCATTGTCATGAACAGATTGAACACAGATATCGGAAAACCAAGAGCCTAAAAATCTATGAATCCTGAAATGTTTATTTTAATTACAATTAGCACAGATGCCGTTCAAGTTTTGTCTTTGTTTTGTTTTGCGGTACGCGGGCCTCTCACTGCTGCGGCCTCTCCCGCTGCGGAGCACGGGCTCAGGACGTGCAGGCTCAGTGGCCATGGCTCACGGGCCCAGCCGCTCCGTGGCATGTGGGAACTTCCCGGACCGGGGCGCGAACCCGTGTCCCCCGCATCGGCAGGCGGACTCTCAACCACTGCGCCACCAGGGAAGCCCCGTTCAAGTTTTCTAAATATGTTTTCTGGGCTTTTCCTTTGTAAGTATCCCTTTGGCTGTGCCTCTTTTACCTCCTTATCATTACCACTAGACAAGTCCCAACCCCACCCCATGTTGTGTTGGATTGGGCCACTCTGTCTGAGTTGAGCATCTGGAACTCATCTGTGGAATCCCTCCTCCTCCAGAGCAAACCCTGCCTGCCCTCTTCTCCCTGGACCAGGAAGCAAAGCTAGCTGAGGTGTTAACTGATCTCACAGCTGTCCCACTTCCTGCCCAGGTGGTCCTATCTCCATGGAAACCTGCAACCCTGAACACATCTTCTGGGCCAGCAGGTCCTGAAGCCTTCATTCAGACACACCACCTACGCACACACACGCACGCACACGCGCTAATCCCCACTCTAATCACCAGTTGTGCCCTAGATAGGGGCCTGAGAGCCCGACCAACAATACTTGACCTCGGTCCCCTATGTTCCTTCCCAAGATAGAAGCAACTCTGGGCTTACAGCCTGAACCATCAGGCACGTGAGGGTGTGGCCCAGCCCTTCTGCAGGGCTCTGCCAGTGCTACAGGCTCGGAAGCCAAGCTGCCCATTGATACTGGAACCAGAGGGGCCAAAGTGAAAGAGGATGCGGGGCAGAGAGAGCGCCTCTCCTCCAGGCCTTCCCCAGCGATGAGGCTGAGGAATTTTGCTCCATTTGGGGATGCCTGGAGAGCATCCTCAGGGAGCTCAGAATCAGGGGCTAGTCCCAGCTCCACCCTTGGCCCACCCCGTGGCCTTGAGGAAAGCTCTTGATTCTTCACCTCTAAACATAGAAGGAACACCCTACCTGCACCTACAGAGAAGGACATGAGAAGCTCCAGCCCCATGGACTCCCCAGCACCAAACAGGCCCCCGCAGTGGTCTGCAAGGCCGGGGTTCTCATCTGGAACCAGAGGCGCCTGGGCCTCTCTGCTGCCCCCTCCGCCTGCCTTTTGATCATTGATGTTAATTCTGTCTCGAAACTGTAAGTAAGAAAGTAAGAAGCCGCTGCTCACTTTCTTCCTCTGTGTTTTCCCATCCTCCGACTCCTCTCGGCACCGGAAGCACCGAGCACGGGGCTCAGTCCGGACTGCACGCTCATGAATCATTTCTCAGAACCCTCAGTTAATTTAGCAAAGCGTGAGGGGATGAGTAAGAATGCCCTTTGTACACCTCGTTTCATTCCTGGGAGAGGCAGAGTGCGTGCCTGTGGAATGTCTCCACGGCCACGTTCAGGCAAAGCACCTGTCGCTTGTCACACACCCAGGAATCCAGGGCTGGGCGAGACAGCACAGTGTCCTGCGTGCCAGGACATGTCCGCCCTGCCACCATCTCTCATGGTAAATACAACGACGGCCCCCAGTGCTCGGGCACAGGGATTGGGCTTCCCTAATATCACACAGGTGAGCACTTGTGGTCTGGGAGGTAAGACTGTACACACTCTGGCACCATCTCCCCAGCCTGTGACTGGGAAGTTCAGAATGAAACCCAAGCTCCTTACCATGGCCCCATCTCTGTCTACGCCACCATGATCTGGCCCCATTCTCCTGCCCCCCCACCCCGGGCTCAAGTGCCGCTGTTCCCTCTGCCTCAGACCTCACGCCTCCTCACAAGGACCCCCCATCACCAGGTAACGTAGACCCAGCCCCTTAGCCACTGTCTCAGCAGCCATCTGTGTCTTTCACGACGCTCATCACACACTCGACTTGGGCTACTGCCCGGCCCCTCTGTGTGCCCTGCCCTACTGCAGCATCCCATGGCTGGACACCCACGAGGCTCAGAAAACAATCGTCATGATCACAGCCGGTTTTAAAACAATCTGCATGCCACTACACACCTATTAGAATGGTCAAAACCCACAACACTGACGGCAGATGCTGTCAAAGATGTGTAGCACCAGGGACCCTCATTCACTGCTGGAGGGGCTGCAAAACAGTGCAGCCGCTTTGGAAGACAGTCTGACAGTTTCTCACCAAACTAAACATACTCTTGCAGTACGATCCTGCAATCACTCTCCTTGGTATTTACCCAAAGGAGTCGAAAACTTATATCCACACAAAAACCTGCACATGGATGTTTATAGAAGCTTTATTAATAACTGTCCAAACTTGGAAGCAACCGAGATACCATTCAGCAGGGGAATGGATGAATCACCAGTGGTCCATCCAGACAATGGAATATTATTCAGTGCTAAAGAGAAATGAGCTATCAAGCCATGACGAGACATGATGAAACCTTCAATGAATAATACTAAGGGAAAGAAGCCAATCTGAAAAGGCTGCATAACGTATGATTCCAATTATATGACATTCTGAACAGGTGAAATTATAGAGACAATAAAAAGATCGGCAGTTGCCAGGGGGCGGGGGGGAGGAGGGATGAACAGGCAGAGCACAGAGGACCTTTAGGGCAGTGAAAATACTCTGTATGATACCATAATGATGCATACACGTCATTCTGTATTTGTCTAAACACATAGAATGTACCACACCAAGAGTGAACCCTAAGGTAAGCTACGGACTTTGGGTGATAATGACGTGTCCGTGTAGGTTCATCAGTTGTACCGAATGTATCCCTCTGGGGAGTGGGGCATACTGCTAATGGAGCAGGTTATACACGTGTGGAGCAGGGGGTATATGGGAAATATCCGTACCTTCCTCTCAATTTTTCTGTAAACTTAAAACTGCTCTTAAAAAATAAAGTCTAAATAGAACTACCATATGACCCAGCAATTCCACTCCTGGGCATATACCAGGAGAAAACCATAATTCAAAAAGATACACACACGTCAGTGTTCATTGCAACTCTATTTACAATAGCCAGGACATGGAAGCAACCTAAATGTCCATCAACAGAGGAATGGATAAAGAAGATGTGGTACATGTATACAATGGAATATTACTCAGCCATAAAAAAGAATGGAATATTGCCATTTGCAGCAACATGGATGGACCTAGAGATTGTCATACTGAGTGAAGTAAGTCAGACACAGAAAGACAAACATATGATATCGTTTATATGTGGAATCTCAAAGAAAGGGTAAAAATGAACTTACTTACAGGACAGAAGTAGTGTCATGGATGTAGAAAACAAACTTATGGTTACCAGGAGATAAGGGGGAGTGGATAAATTAGGAGATTGGGCTTGACATATACATATTACTATACATAAAATAGATAACTAATAAGGACCTACTCTATAGCACAGGGAACTCTTCTCAATACTCCGCAATGACCTATATGGGCAAAGAATCTAAAAAAGAGTGGATACATGTATGTGTATAACTGATTCACTTTGCTGTATGCCTGAAACTAATACAACATTGTAAATCAACTACATTCCAATAAAAATTTTAAAAAATAAAAAAATACTCTAAAAAAACCCCTCAGCAATGATATGAGATATGAAAAATTCGAAAACACACAGAGTTAACCTCTTCCCCCTATAAGATCACCAAAGCTAAAAAATAAAAACAAAAAACAACAACAACAAAAAACAAAACACAGTTTGGTAGCATACTGCGTCGACATACGTGTAGAGAAACATTTTCTCAAACATTCCTGGCAGAGTTGTTAACTGTTATAACCTGATGGGAGGTGGGTGGGCAAATCACAAACGCACACAAGCCTCTGAGCCAGCAGTGCCACTTCTAGGAATTTAGCCAACAAATACGCTTGCTAGCACTTCTGCAAAACGACACAGGCATGGCTGTTTGTTATTCATTGCAACATTGGTTGTAATGGCAGAAGTCTGCAAACAACTTAGAAGTCTGCAGCTCGTTAGACGCAGATTTGGAACCAGGTACAGATGAGTGTACATCACTGGCATGTGTCATGATCAATTTTATGTGTCAACCGAACTGGACCATGGGATGCCCAGATAGCTGGTGTGTCTGTGAGGGTGTGTCTGGAAGAGATTAGCACGTGAATTGGTGAACTGAGTAAAGCAAATGGCCCTCCCCAGTGTGGATGGGCTCCATCCCATCCTTTGGGGGCCTAAATAGAGCAAAAAGGCAGAGGAAGGTGGAATGAACTCTGCCTGACAACTTGAGTGAGGATGTCGGTCTTCTCCTGCCCTTGGCACTCCTGGTTCTTAGGCCTTCAGACGAGACAGGTGTCTACACCACTGCTCTCTAACTCTCAACCTTCTAACTACACCATCTGCTTTCCTTGGTCTACAGCTTGTAGATGGCAGATCCTGGGACTTCTCAAGCCTCCATGATGGCATAAGCCAATCCACACCTTATAATAAGTCTATTCCTAGACAGATACATATAGACAGATAGACACACATATAACCAAGAGGAGATTGATATAGCTATATCGATACCTACATATCTACATATATATCAATCTCCTATTGGTTCTCCAGAGAGAGAACCCTGACTAACACAGTGTCGAAGAGGTGGAAGAAACTATTAACTATCAACCTATTGGTGAGAAAGAGGGAAAGACTTCGCTGAATAACCTTTTTAAAGCCTTTTAAACTGTGTGTCATCTATTCAAAAGCACGCAAGCTATGTGTTTTTATTCTCGCTAGAGACCGTGTCATGAAGCCCAGTCGTGCACTAAGTACTGATGTGACTTTAGGCAAATCATGTCCCTGCACTTACATTTCTTAGTCGCAAAGTAAGATAATAATAAAGACTACCTCGTACACAGGGCACTTAGAACCAGGTCTCACATGTAGAAAGTGCTCTGTTGGTTATTTGCCATCATCATTACTTATTCAATACCAGGTTCAAACGATTGCGAAATGTTCATTTGATCCCAATATTAACAACCGACCACTGAGCTGAGGGTCAGAGTGAAACTCTGTACCTCCTGCAAAGCTTCCCATACATGCCAAGTCCATGAGACTCGCACTAACAAAAGCTGCGATCTCCGTTTTCCTGAGTCTACCCTGGGTTTGTATTCATTTGCTTAACATCCATTAAGAGCTTTAAAGTCTTACTCAGTAGAAAGAGAAACCAACCCACACTAAACTAAACCAAGAAAACAATCAATATGTCCCAGATAAAGCTCCATTTTTAAATCCTCTGTAATTCCTTTTGGGGATGTTCATTTCCCTGCAGAGTTGGGTAAAAACGTTCCTAGCTCCCTTCCACTGACTCATGCGAGAAACGTTCGTCAAGCCCTCACAGGGTGTCAGACCCCAAACCAGGCCCAGGAGAGAGAGAAACACATCAAACCAGCCCCTACCTTTCAGAGGCTCTCACTGGGGATCAGAGTGAAGCAAGTGGATGGTGAAAATGCAATATGAGAAGAATGGCATATTATCCCATGTGCAGGTGAGATAAAGAAGCAACAAAATAAAACCTGCTTTTAATCTAAAGTATGTCCACGTGCTACTGAATCTAGGAACCAAGAAACATGTTGTAACACGCACAACCTTCCAAGTTTAGAATTAGAAGACATTGTCAAAATGTCAGCACGCAGCTCTCCCAAAACTAGATGCTCTATAAGGTAAGGCTATAATATAAGCAAACTTCATATTAACACTAGTAATAGTACCATTTGGTATTTTTACTTTGTTTCTATTTAAAGAACATTCCTCTAGCTTTTCTCTTTATCTTCCCAGTAGGATCATGTGGTGGAGTGGAAAGTCAGTCCTTTTACCTCTAAATTGTAGAGATAAAAGGAGATCAAATCATAAAGACCGAGGTTTGCGCTCAGTTGTTCAAACGGTAAATAAAAAGTCAGAGCAAAAGCATTTGACTCCCACACACTCTGGGCGGACTTGCTGAGAGACATCAAATGAGGTCAAAGGCCTCAGAAATTAGGTTGGCAAAAGTTACTGTGAGAGAGGATTGGTTTGATAATGTAACCAAAAAAAGACAAGAAGCTGAGCCTAAAGGGGCAGAATGGGAAGCCAGAAGGTTTCACAAAAAGTGGCCTTGAAGCAAATTAAGACAACAAAATACTCTTGGCCAGTTACCAGATTAGTACACTTTAGGAAAAAAAAAAGGTGAAAAACCCAATGCTGGTGAAAGTGTGAGAAAAGGGTGTCCATACAGTGCTGGAGGGAGTATACACGACTAGTGCTTTCCTAGAAAAATTTAGTAAGAGAAGCAAGACCTTCAAATATGCTCGTGCCCTTTGACCTCTGGGAATTTATTCCAAGGAAATAATCAGGAAGAGAGGCATAGGTTTCCCTATAGGAATGTTAGTTTGGGGAATGTTAAAAATAGAAAAGAAAAACATCAAATATACCAACATGATTTAACACATCATCTGTGTAATGTGATTAAAAAGCTTTTGTAGGAAGAAATACATTAGCATGGTAAAACGCTCACAGCATATTGCTGAAAGGGAAAAGCAGGTGATAAAACATCATGTACAGTGCAAGCATGTTTTGTCAAAAATGTAAACGTGTTCAGAGAAAACCATACCCACCAAAACACTAACAGTATTTATCTCACAATGTTAGGTTTTTATGTTTCACCTTTTTCATTTATCTCTATGTATTCTTTTTTTTTTTGCGGTACGCGGGCCTCTCACTGTTGTGGCCTCCCCCGTTGCGGAGCACAGGCTCCGGACGCGCAGGCTCAGCGGCCATGGCTCACGGCCCCAGCCACTCCGCGGCCTGTGGGATCTTCCCGGACCGGGGCACGAACCCGCGTCCCCTGCATCGGCAGGCGGACTCTCAACCACTGCGCCACCAGGGAAGCCCTCTATGTATTCTTTTTTAATTTTATTTTTGACCATGAGCATGTTCTGTCTGTGTATGTTTTTAAAGGCTATATTTCAGAAGTGGATCCTAGCCACTCCGTGACCTCGCCTGTGGAGTTTCTCTCCTCAGCAAGTTAACAGAGCCCCAAAGGGTTTGTAGGTTAAAGATTAAAAACTGAATGTGGGGACTTCCCTCGTGGTGCAGTGGTTGGGAGTCTGCCTGACAATGCAGGGGACACGGGTTCGAGCCCTGGTCCGGGAGGATCCCACAGGCCGCGGAGCAACTAAGCCCACGTGCCACAACTACTGCGCCTGCTCTCTAGAGCCCTTGAACCACAACTACTGAAGCCCACGCGCCACAACTACTGAAGTCCACATGCCTAGAGCCCATGCTCCACAACAAGAGAAGCCACCGCAATGAGAAACCCGCTCAGCACACCAAGGAGTAGCCCCCACTCGCTGCAACTAGAGAAAGCCCGTGCACAGCAACGAAGACCCAATGCAGCCAAAAATAATAAATAAATTAAATAAATTAAAAAAAACACAACTGAATGTTGAGTAGAGACAGGCCATAAGCATCTTTCAGAATTCATCACTACTCATCGACAGATGAAAGGATAAAGAAGATGTGGTATATTTATACAATGGAACATTATGTAGCCATAAGAAAAGAATGAAATAATGCCATTTGCAGCAACATGGATGGACCTAGAGATTATCATACTGTGTAAAGTCAGACAGAGAAAGACAAATATTATATGGTATCACTTATATGTGGAATCTTAAAAAAAATGATACAAATGAACTTATTTACAAAACAGAAACAGACTTACATAGAAAAAAAACCTTATGGTTACCAAAGGGGAAAGGTGGTGGGGGAGGAGAGATAAACTGGGAATTTGGGATTAACAGATACACACTACTATATATAAAATAGATAATCAACAAGGCCCTACTGTATAGTTCTCCAGCACAGAGAACTATACTGGATATCTTGTAATAACCAATAATGGAAAAGAAACTTAAAAAGAATAGATATATGTGTATAACTGAACCACTCTGCTGTACACCTGAAACATTCTAAATCAACACTTCAATAAAAAATACATTTTTATCATATGATATCACTTATATGTGTAATCTAAAAAAAGGTAACAAATGAACTTATTTACAAAGCAGAAATAGAGCCACAGATGTAGAAAACAAACTTATGGTTACTGGGGGGAAGGAGGGGTGAGGGATAAGCTGGGAGATTGGGACTGACATATACACACTACTATATATAAAATAGATAATAAGAACCTACTGTATAGCACAGGGAACTCTACTCAACAGTCTGTAATGACCTATATAGGAAAAGAATCTAAAAAAGAGTGGATATATGTATAACTGATTCACTCTGCTGTACACCTGAAACTAACACAACATGAAATCAACTATACTCCAATAAAAATTTTTTAAAAAATAAAATGCACTAATTTATAAGTTAACTTTTAAATTTAAATAACTGTGAAAAACTATTAGAAGTATAATAATATAAAGCAAATTGGAATAAATGTTGAAGAAACTCTAAAAAATACATTTTTAAATAAAAATAAAATAAAATTCATCATCACTATTAAGAAGATCAAATTCATCTTGAGAAGTGTCCCTACTCCTTCCAGATGGTATGTCTCCTCCCTTTCCCCAACTATCCACACGTTTTCAGTGAGCACAGAGTTCCCCCCGGCCCCCAGCACACACATGGTGGCCTCCAGTTGCCTGTGGGTGGACATGGTGATTCACCAAACCAGCTAGTCACTCACTGCACCTTTTGAAATGTCCTTCCCACCATCCAGCCCTTCACACCCTCACACGCACAGTGCAAAGTCACATTTGGCATAAGAAGAAGAGGAAGTTTTAAGTTGAATTGAATTGAATGCTTAACCTCATTTTTGTTCTCTTCCTTCCTTTCTTTAATATCTCAGATTCTGTCCCATTTTCTTATTCTTTCACACAACAACATTATTATAGGACACAGAGAGGTCAAGGGTGTCCAATAAGAAATACAAGGCAATGTTGACCAAACCCTGAGAGCCTAGAGTCTTCCTTGCAATTCCAGATGTAACATTTTCAAAGCCTCTGAGGAAGCATGCTCAAAACAGTGAAGGCTGACCAGGGCTCCCTGAGCTATACAGGCCTCTGCTCTGGGGGTGATGGACAGTCCCAATGTCTGAGTGATTCCCTAGGCCCAGCAAAGGGAATAAGTTTCCAGAGCCCAATAAAAATAAAAACAAACAGCAACAACAGCAACCATGCTCAAGCATTTAAGAGTCCATTGCATCTACTGAGATGATCATATGGTTTTTCTCCTTCAGTTTGTTAATATGGTGTATGACATTGACTGATTTGCTTATATTGAAGAATCCTTGCATTCCTGGGATAAACCCCACTTGATCATGGTGTATGATCCTTTTATTGTGCTGTTGGATTCTGTTTGCTAGTATTCTGTTGAGGATTTTTACATCTATGTTCATCAGTGATATTGGCCTGTAGTTTTCTTTCTTTGTGACATCTTTGCCTGGTTTTGGTATCAGGGTGATGGTGGCCTCGTAGAATGAGTTTGGGAGTGTTCCTCCCTCTGCTATATTTTGGAAGAGTTTGAGAAGGATAGGTGTTAGCTCTTCTCCAAATATTTGATAGAATTCACCTCTGAAGCTATCTGGTCGTGGGCTTTTGTTTGTTGGAAGATTTTTAATCACAGTCTCAATTTCAGTGCTTGTGATTGGTCTGTTTATATTTTCTATTTCTTCCTGGTTCAGTCTCAGAAGGTTGTGCTTTTCTAAGAATTTGTTCATTTCTTCCAGGTTGTCCATTTTACTGGCACAGAGTTGCTTGTAGTAATCTCTCATGATCCTTTGTATTTCTGCAGTGTCAGTTGTTACTTCCCCTTTTTCATTTCTAATTCTATTGATTTGAGTCTTCTCCCTTTTTTTCTTGATGAGTCTGGCTAATGGTTTAAGCTTTCGAAAAAATTCAACACCCATTTATGATAAAAACCCTCCAGAAAGTAAGTGTACAGGGAACTTACCTCAACATAATAAAGGCCATATATGACAAACCCACAGCCAACATCGTTCTCAGTGGTGAAAAACTGAAACCATTCCCTCTAAGATCAGGAACAAGACAAGGTTGTCCACTCTCACCACAATTATTCAACATAATTTTGGAAGTTTTAGCCACAGCAATCAGAGAGGAAAAAGAAATAAAAGGAATCCAAATCGGAAAAGAAGAAGTAAAGCTGTCACTGTTTGCAGATGACATGGTACTATACATAGAGAATCCTAAAGATGCTACCAGAAAACTACTAGAGCTAATCAATAAACTTGGCAAAGTAGCAGGATACAAAATTAATGCACAGAAATCTCTGGCATTCCTATGCATTAATGATGAAAAATCTGAAAGAGAAATTAGGAAACACTCCCATTTATCATTGCAACAAAAAGAATAAAATACCTAGGAATAAACCTACCCAAAGAGACAAAAGACCTGTATGCAGAAAACTATAAGACACTGATGAAAGAAATTAAAGATGATACAAACAGATGGAGAGATATAACATGTTCTTGGATTGGAAGAATCAACATTGTCAAAATGAATATACTACCCAAAGCAATCTACAGATTCAATGCAATCCCCATCAAACTACCAATGGCATTTTTCACAGAGCTGGAACAAAAAATTTACAATTTGTATGGAAATACAAAAGACCTCGAATAGCCAAAGCAATCTTGAGGAAGAAAAATGGAGCTGGAAGAATCAGGCTCCCTGACTTCAGACTATACTACAAAGCTACAGTAATCAAGACAGTATGGTACTGGCACAAAAACAGAAATATAGATCAATGGAACAGGATACAAAACCCAGAGATAAACTCATGTACATATAGTCACCTTATTTTCTATAAAGAAGGCAAGAATATACAATGGAGAAAAGACAGCCTCTTCAGTAAGTGGTGCTGGGAAAACTGGACAGCTACATGTAAAAGAATGAAATTAGAACACTCCCTAACACCATACACAAAAATAAACTCAAAATGGATTAAAGACCTAAATGTAAGGCCAGGTACTATAAAACTCTTAGAGGAAAACATAGGCAGAACACTCTATGACATAAATCACAGCAAGATCCTTTTTGACCCACCTCCTAGAGAAATGGAAATAAAAACAAAAATAAATGGGACCTAAAGAAACTTAAAAGCTTTTGCACAGCAAAGGAAAACACAAGCAAGACAAAAAGACAACCCTCAGAATGGGAGAAAATATTTGCAAATGAAGCAATTGACAAAGGATTAATCTCCAAAATATACAAGCAGCTAATGCAGCTTCAATATCAAAAAAAGAAACAACCCAATCCAAAAATGGGCAGAAGACCTAAATAGACATTTCTCCAAAGAAGATATACAGATTGCCAACAAACACATGAAAGAATGCTCAACATCATTAATCATTAGAGAAATGCAAATCAAAAATACAATGAGGTAACACCTCACACCAGTAAGAATGGCCATCATCAAAAAATCTAGAAACAATAAATGCTGGAGAGGGTGTGGAGAAAAGGGAACCCTCTTGCACTGTTGGTGGGAATGTAAATTGAGACAGCCACTATGGAGAACAGTATGGAGGTTCCTTAGAAAACTACAAATAGAACTACCATATGACCTAGCAATCCCACTACTGGACATATACCCTGAGAAAACCATAATTCAGAAAGAGTCATGTACCACAATGTTCACTGCAGCTCTATTTACAATAGCCAGGACATGGAAGCAACCTAAGTGCCCATCAACAGATGAATGGATAAAGAAGATGTGGCACATATATACAATGGAATATTACTCAGCCATAAAAAGAAAGGAAATTGAGTTATTTGTAGTGAGGTGGATGGACCTAGAGTCTGTCATACAGAGTGAAGTAAGTCAGAAAGAGAAAAACAAATACCGTATGCTAACACATATATATGGAATCTAAAAAAAAAAAAATGTTCTGAAGAACCTAGGGCCAAGACAGGAATAAAGATACAGACATAGGGAACGGACTTGAGGACACGGGGAGAGGGAAGGGTAAGCTGGGATGAAGTGAGAGTGGCATGGACATATATACACTACCAAATGTAAAACAGATAGCTAGTGGGAAGCAGCCTCATAGCACAGGGAGATCAGCTCGGTGCTTTGTGACCAACTAGAGGGGTGGGATTAGGAGGGAGGGAGGGAGGGGATATGGGGGTATATGTTATATGTATAGCTAATTTACTTTGTTATAAAGCAGAAACTAACACATCACTGTAAAGCAATTATACTCCAATAAAGACGTTAAAAAAAAAGATTCCATTGTAAGCTCTTATGGGAGGAAGCATGCACAAATCTTGCTAAAACAATATATTATAATTTTAAATGCAATCGGTGATATCTGTTTATAGCAATGCAATGCCTTCAGCCAAACACAGGCCCAGGTTATGTCCCTCTAGAACTGTAGAAGCATGAAGGAAAGTCATAAAATGTCTTAATTCTAACATCTACTACAGCATTTTAAAAGAACTTTACAACATCCTTTGGTTAAACCTCGTGATTTACCAAAAGACACATAACTATTGATGCCTTATAGGTAGTATATAGTCATAAAATATATCTCCCACATATTTCATAGTTAATCTTCCATGGAATAAAACATATGTAATCATAGGTGATCTTTTAATAGGGCTCACAGACACACTTAGGGTTAAATATGGCCACAGGGCCACATAACTCCAAGAAATCCTTCACATCTTGTCTAAACAAACAGCATGACATTGTCAGTTTTATCAGATTCCATTGGCCCCTCTTAAATAATTCATCAGTGTATAAGTAAACAAAGGGAAAAGGAGGGGAAAAAAATACAGAAACGAAAACCAAAGTGCAAATCAATCATCTTACCGTCCCCTTTCCTTATGGTTGGAGGCTTTGGGAACGGCTGGCCCCAAGGGAGGTGGTAAGTCAGGGTCAGCCCGCAGGGTTTCTGTCCCTGGTTGGAGCCCGCTGAGTTGACGGTGGTTATTAAAATCAAAAGTGCATTTAGAAGTCAGTCCTGGATGGAGTTGCTAATTGCACTTTTCTTTCCCAAAGAGCTTTGGGTCTGGTCTGTACGTAGGAGAGGGACGCCTCACAGCTTGTCAGGAGACCCAGCTGTGCAGAGGCTGAGAGAAAGGAGAAAGTGGGCTCCGGTGATGCCTCTTAGGGCTTTAATCCTCAGCTGTGACACATGTGGGGAACTAGAAACAGGAAACTCTGAGCCCGGCAGGCAGCCAGAAACATTCAGAAAACGTGCCAAGCCCTTTCGAAATACCACGCTCTCCACTGAGCATTCACTCCTAACAGTTCACAGGCTGTGTCTCTCTTCTCAAATGACTGAGCCATAAACCTGGGCAAGGCTGGCCCACAGACAGCTCGTCTGTCACAGTTCCTGTTATCAGAATCTGGACCAGTCCAGGCCAGGCCTGGGGTCTCCTATGCCCTCGCTCTTCTGCCAACCTCCCAAGCCTCTTGTAATGACACCCACGGATGGGAGCTCCCGGCGATGCTGCAGGACCTTTCATTCAGGTCTTTGCATGTTTCAGACGCAGGGCCTCTTCCTACTGTGCCCACCGCCCCTGCCATGTGCCCTGGGGACACTGCAGGGATCTCTTCTCAGCATCCTGGAGGCGAGGAGACCCAAGAGTCACCCCTGGGCTCAAAATCCATCCGGGCAGGGAGGATTCGGGGAAATGTAGCCAGAGCTTCTGGCTGCCACTCGCGGCGGCCTGATCCATCCCCGAGGGACTGTGCTGCCGCACCCCTCTTCTGTTTCTCTCTCATGGCCCCTCCCGCGCCCGGCATCCAGATTCATGTTCTCAACAGAGCACGGGCACCGCCTATCAGAGCTGTACTCAAAGTCTGCAGCGCAAGGACCAAAATGGCCAAAGCTCCTCTCCTGGCACCCAAGGCCCTCCTGCAGCTACCTCCGCATGCCTGTCCACCTTGTCCCACTGCCCTTTAAAAGAACCCCCCGCGCCAACCTGGATGGGCCACCACTCTCTCCAGAAGACAACGTTCAAATCTGTGTTTGCACGTGCTCTGCAGCCACCACCCTGCCCCGTCTCCCCTTCTCCTCTTGAACGTGATGTCACAACACGCACAACACTCCGTCCCCCTCCTCTTCGTCCCCCTCCCCGCACTTCCGGTCTTCACCACCGTTCACTCATGCACACCCCCTACTGCATCCTGGCGTGATGCTCCGTGCTCTGAATCCAAGTCTTCTCTCCATGATAACAACACAGACAGCAAGGGCGGGCACTTATTATGTATCAGGCGTTTTTCCAGGAACTTTAAATTCTTTAAGCCCATTTTACAGATAAGGCAATGGAGGCATGGAAAAGGTAAGTACTTTCCCCAAGATTCCCTCAGCCAGGCAGGGTGGAGCCCGGGTGGAACCCAACCTGGCCTTGCTCTTTGAGTCTTTCCAGGGACCTGTGCTATTTATCAATATTTGTGAACAGGGAGTATGTCCTCAGGGGGAGTGCAATTTCCTCACCCTTCCCGGTATCCTTTCCAGAGGGCCTCCGGGAATGGTTTCCAATGCTAAATGATTATAAGTAGCTGTGACTAATTGGGACACTAATGGGCTTTAATTGAGAGATCAAATGTTTCCACCTGAGTGGTAGACAGGACTTTCAACATTAAGAATGAGCAGAATGGTCTTGAGGTTAAGGCAACATTCCTGTAGAGGTTTTGCTGACATTTTTAACCTACCTACATGTGACTATTCAGGCCTAGGCCATCTGGTGTGTCAACAGACTGCTACAGAAATAACCTCACTGAAAAAGCTGAGATACCCTCAAAGGTCGGGGGGCCGGGGGAACTTTCCACCCTTCCTCCAACGTGGAGTAGCAGAGGCCGCTGGAGCCTAACCCACACCCAGCTCCAGGGGCAGCCTTGCTGATCTGAGCTGTTCGATCCTTAGAAACACACTAGCACCGCCCACGTTGCTGGCCAGGTGCTACTCATGCTGGAAGGTGAATGATATTTCACTGAAGAGATGTTTCTGGCTTCCACTGAAGGCAAGACCCTCTCAATGCTCTTTGGAAGAACAACAACAAAAGATCAGGAAGACCCAGCTTTTGTCCCCAAGAAACTTCCTACCCACTTGATAGGGAGGCCATGGACAAGACACCAGCAGGCTTAACCCACCCTAGGTATTTGCCCCAAAACAGGAGTTTGTTTTCCCAAGTTTTCCCTAATCAGTTTATCCTTACTGAACATTTAGTGGAGAGGAAAGATTTTGTTTCCAGGATTTTTCTGACCCTCTTTTCCACTCCAGATGTCTCCCTTCCTCTTTCCCACTTCTCAACAAGGAGACACACATGCACACACATGCACACACACACTCCTGCCTGGGTTTTGTCAGTTGCTTAGTCCCCCCCGACAGAGTTCAGGGAAAACAAATTGTCAGAGTTGGCAATAAAAATTCAGTACCAGAAGTTCATGGAAAATCTCCAAACTCCAAAGTCCTTTACAAAGTCTGGAGCACAGCACTCACTGAGCCAAGCCCACAGCTTCTACCATGGAAACTCTCAGAAGACGTCATTATGACGTGATTTTATCAGCGACATGGTCTTTGCAGAACTCCGAAACATCTGTATTTATATTTAATAGGTCAGAAATAGCTCACATATTTTCCCGTAAGATTTTTATGGAAAAGTTTACACATTCAGAATGGATCTGCATTTAAGAATATCTTTAATGTGACTGTAACCCATTTCTCCATGTGTTTCCTTAATCCATGTGTTTCCTACACATCATAATCAATGAGAAAGGAGAATGCAAAGCACATACAATGTGTGTGTGTGTGTGTGCATGCATGTGCATATGTGTGCGTGCGTGTGTGCCTTCAGGCAAGCATGTCCATGCCTGGAATCTGACCTTGCCTGTCCTGTCACATACTACGGGTCCTTAAGAAAGGCTGGTAAACCCTGCTTTACTAGGTCCAGCAATTTGGTAATTAATTTTGTAATTAGACACTGACCTGGGCCCCAGGAGACCTGGATGAAAGAGGCTGCTCTAACTTCATGGACGTGGTTTTGGGGAAACCACTTCGCCTCTCTGCACTTCAGTTTCTACATCTGGAAAAACATACAGTATAATCTAAATCCTTGCTACGCAAAGTGTGGCCACAGTCCAGAGACATCATCAAGGAATGCACTAGAAATGCAGACTCTCAGGCCCCACCCCAGAACGACTGAATCAGAATCAGCATTTTTTTTTTTTTTTTTTGCGGTACGCGGGCCTCTCACTGCTGTGGCCTCCCCCGCCGCGGAGCACAGGCTCCGGACGCGCAGGCTCAGCGGCCATGGCTCACGGGCCCAGCCGCTCCGCGGCACGTGGGATCTTCCTGGACCGGGGCACGGACCCGTGTCCCCTGCATCGGCAGGCGGACTCTCAACCACTGCGCCAGCAGGGAAGCCCCAGAATCAGCATTTTAATAAGATTCCCCACGTGACCCGTGTGAGCGGTAAAGCTTGAGGAGCACTGATCTAAATGTTCTCTGAAGTGCCTTGCAGGGGCACATTTTGTTAGTTTAACCCTTATCCCTTTCAGCTGAAGAGTTAACATGCTATACACAATGGCTGCCTGTGACCTTTGTGGTTATGCCCCGGGGGGATCTGGCTGATTCCACCCCTGTTCCAGGCAATGACACATAAACAGACCAGATCATCTCCATGACTCTCCCAGACCACTAAGTCACACTCTGTCTTCCAGCTTCCTTCCAAGCCTCTTAGGAGAATACTTAATACTTAACCCTTAATACTGCCTACCTCCAGACAGCTCCCACATCCATCACTGGGTCTGAGGGGTTGTGCAAGCACAGATTAGTGAACAGGAAAGATTCTAGATGAATTATTACAGTGATTGTCTTTAGCACTTAATGAAGCCATGATCACTAAGAGAAAGCGTGAAGTGACTAAGAATGAACCAAGTCTGGTGAAGCTCATTTCATCTTGTATTTGATGGGGTTAGAGAGGTGGAGATTAGGCAGAATACTGCGAATTTAATGAATCAGGATTTCACGAAAGCATTTCAAACCTCTTTCTTGTGAGCAAGATGACGAATACACTTAGTAGAGTTGGGCACCTTCCTAAACGCCCATACTCCATGACAAATGGGTTAATGTGAAGAGTGGTCACCAGTGGACAACCTCGGGCGCCATACTTGTTCCCTCCCAGGAAAGTGGCAGCTAGGATGGATGTGGACAAGTTCACGGTCACCCTCCAGCTACAGCAAGTCAAGAGTAGAGGAGGTAAGGGTGGTTGGAAGGGATATATTCACCCCCCGCCAAAAAAAGCAAATTCAGGATTAAAAAGCAAAACAGAAATCTGAAGCCAAAAAAAATTACCAAGTGAGCATGGGCAAAAAGTCCCCAGAGAGTGTGGAAGTGGTAATATTTCCAGGGGTCATGAGTGCAGGACAACAGAGGGCCACAAACCCAAGCCAGAGATTGGGAAGGGAATTGGGAGCTGCAGAGTGAGTTCTACAACATGCGGGCACAGCTCACCACATGATGGGAGACCAGCACTTAAAATGGACTTTGAATTCACGGAGTGAGCAAATCAGGATCCCAAAAGATTCCATGAGGATGGAGCCATGGCCAAATCTAACAATAGGAAATGTAACAGAGGCAAATCTAAAGTCCTGTTCTTACTTCCCAAACCTCATTTTGTAAGTACAGGACAAGGCACACAAAAAGCAAAAGCATGGGTGGAGGACACAACCAAACAAATGTTAGGGTCTCAATTGACTAAGATGTCCTCTGTGAACCCTAAGTGTGATGGGAGACTGCGAATTCAGCTGCCCTGGTAGAAGCATAACTTCTCATACAAGGAGGGCGGTCACTCTCGAGATTGTCCTCCAGAGAAATGTTTTCCAAATGTTCTCTCACCATGGCACTCAGAGAAAATGAGAACAAGGGCTGCTCTTGGCCAGAGAAGACCAACCAAGCCCTCCACCCTGCCCATAGGTCGAGGGGATTGATATCTGTACACCTGGAAGCCATCAGGCCAAGGGACCCTACCATAGACCCTACCGCAGAGATGTTGAAACAGGAAACCAGGGCCAGTAGGGACAAATCCAAAACTAGAATTCAGGTCTGCAAACTTCAACACCTTTCTTGGTTACTCTGTTCACAGTGCCTCACTGTATATATCTGTGAACTTTGGGTGAGGTTTTCAGCTCTTTCAGTGAATGAGGAAGTCATTGTTTTTTAATAAGGTAGGATGATATATTTACTATGTGTCAAGTTCTAAATATGAATAACAGTCCAATAAATGTGCCCAACTTACTGTGCCATTAAATTTTACATGAAAACACTGTCTTTGGTTGTTCTTTGACACAAGTTAACTAGTGTCACTAAGTTTGTAGGAAGGTTCGAAACATTCCAATTAGTACAGATTTTTAAAATATTTTGTCATGAAAAATATAACCATGATACAGAAGATAAGAAGGAAAAAAGAAAAGACAAACATTCTTCATGATCTTGCAGCCAAATTCCCATCACTGTTGGCATTTTGGAATATTTCCATCTACTCTCTTCTTTTTTGGCACGTATGTCTTTGTAATCTCTTCTGATTTAACATTACATCACAAGTGGTTTTTTATGCTATTACATGGCTTTTATCACTATCGTTTTTAGTGCCAGGTACTGCATATCACCTCCTATTCTGACACATTACCCCTTTTTCACAGTCTTGACTCTATTGCTTTCATTTTACATTTAAAAAGAAAAAAGACTGTATCCACACACTACATTTGAAAAGTCTGGATGAGAGGAAATGGGGGGAGGGATAAATTATGAGTTTGGGATTAACATATACACACTACTATATATAAAATAGATAACCAAAAAGGACCTACTGTATAGCACAGGGAACTCTACTCAATGTTTTATAATAAACTATAATGGAAAAGAATCTGAAAAATAATATATATGTGTGTGTGTATATATATATATATATATATATACACACACATATATATACACACACACATGTATAACTGAATCACTTGGCTGTACATTTGAAACTAACACATTGTAAATTAACTATACTTAAAGAAAAAATAAAGAAAAAATTTAAAAATAAAAGTCTGGATGGACAACACATCCATGGCACCCACAGCGGTTGTTTGGAAAGGAAGGAGCTGTTGATAATACAGGGTTGATTTCTTTGTTATATTTTTCTGCATGCTATAGATATTTTACCAAAGGTATGCATTCTTTCTAATAGAAACTCTAAAAATCTATAGGATACATTACAGACTCAGTAACTACTAATGGAACACGCAGATGCGCTTGCCCCTTCTGTAGCTGACGCTCAAATGGCCCACAAACACCGCTGCATCCAGTGCAAGGAAATCAACAGAGCATGCCGATTCACTTAAATTTAACAGCCTTTACCATCAAATGCGTTGGGAGGTGTGCGTGTGCGTGTGCGTGTGTGTGTGTGTGTGTAGCCAGAAAGCATCATTTCCCATGTTTATTAGACCTATATCCTCCTAGATGAAGATTTCATGAGCAAAAAACATTAACTTTCCAGCTTACTGCAAATATTGTTTCAATTCTAGAAATCATAAAAATAAAAAGCTCTAAACATAGTTATGGGTTAACAAAGGGAAGATCCCACGTGCCGCGGAGCGGCTAAGCCCGTGCGCCACAACTACTGAGCCTGCGCGTCTGGAGCCTGTGCTCCGCAATGGGAGAGGCCATGGCAGTGAGAGGTTCGTGCACCGCGATGAAGAGGGACCCCCGCTCGCCGCAACTGGAGAAAGCCCTTGCACAGAAACAAAGACCCAACACTGCCCAAAATAAATAAATAAATTTATAAAACAAAAAAAACCAATGTGCTGCATAAATACAACTAAAACAAAATTTGCTTTTGGGAACATTTGACTCAGTGAACAATCTCCTTCTACCCTGGTTTTATGTCTCCCTCTCTGAACATTTCTTCCATGTTCTGAATCCTCATCTTCCTCCTAACTTCTAGCTACCACGACTCCTCAGGAATCACACCTGCCAAGTCAACTGAGGCTCTTCTCCCACCTCTTTGCCTCAACCCTCTCCCTCCGGGAAGATGGGTGCTATTGCATCTCCAGCCCGGGCTCCTGTCCCAGCTCAGGACAAGTTTACCTGTCCCCCGGGCACTCCACCCTCTGGTTGTTCAACATTCCTCTATTGCAAACTGGTGTCAAGTACTGCACTGGCCTGAGGATACAGCTCTGAAAACCCTGCTTTCTGGAACCCTGCAGTCAAAGACAGCAGGATGTGGGCCAGAATCCTGTCCTGAGGACGTGGGCGATGTATGTCCAATGTTAGCAGGGTACGGGGGACCAGCACAAAATCAACTCGGCTACCTGAGCACCCCTTCCAGCTCCCCCCACAGACTCACTCCACACTCACATGTCCCCCTAAGTCTCATCACCCGGCACAATTATTAACTTCCCCTCACCCTGTCCATACAGGCATCATAACTCTTTTACTTTCATTGTTTCTTCACATTTGGTTCTTTAAATAGCCAATGAATATTGGCTTGATTTTGCCTTAAAAATCTTTCTTCTAAAGAGGTGGAAAGAAAAGAAACTATTTGTTCAGTCATCATTAACATTTTATATGCTAGAAGGTTGAAATTATATATATAATCATATATAATATAAATTATATGCCTATATGCAAATATTGATGTATTTAGTGGCTTATATCAAAAACTAGTGACCAGGGATTTCCACCAAATGGACTCAGGAACCTCTCTGCTAATAGACTGAGGAAAAAAATTTAAACCACATGGAATGAAGAGTAAGATTAAAAGCATCTCACACTTAAAGACAGAACACAGAAAGGATAAAAACTTTCTAGAAGTATGAACTCATAAAAGACAACCCCAGAGACAAAGAGCAGAGAAAACTGGTTGTCTCAGTCTTGTCTCCAAGTGAAGGTTGACAAAGAATTATCATCTCCCATGAAAATACATGCCTCCTGCCACACCTTTGTGAGGGGTTAGAGCCTGACTGTACACACTTTTATACGTTCTGAAAAGCCATAAGGCAATTTAAAGTAGTCCTAAGTCTCCTGGCTGAGGGAAATGTAAATACTCCCTGGAGGAAGACACTAGAAATGGACCTCAAAAAATTTCCACTGATTGATGTCAAACAAACATGATTTCACAATCAAAAATTTTAAAACATACAAGTATATAAGCTATTAAGCATTCACAGAAAAAAAACCCAAAAAAACAAGAGAACCAGGCTGACAAAAGAAAACCTTCAAATACTGAATGATCAAATATAGACTATAAAGCAAATATATACATGTTTTAAACAATTGAAAGGAAATCAAAACATAGTAAGGGGTAAAAGAATGTTAAAAATATTCAGGCTGACTAAAAGAAAGACACATGCACTATTTATTAAAATTGACTCTGAAATTAGACCACAAGTTTAGAACAAATTTCAAATTATTGGTATCAGACACAGACCCTATTCTCTTACTACAGTGCAATTAAATTAGAGAGAATAACAAAGACACTCACATATTCGGAAAGGTAAACATACACTTCTAAATTAAATTATATTTATATAATTAAATTATATTATACTTTAAAATTAAATTATACTTTTTAAAAACTACATATCAAAACTAACAGTATACAAAAAAACTAACAGTATATAAGGGAGCACTTTTAGCTTTAAGATCATATATTAGAAAAAGGGTTAAAATTAATGAGCTCAGCACCCTACTTAAGAAATTAGGAAAAGAACACAGAAAAATTTAAAGAAAGGAAAAGAAGAAAATATTAAATATGAGAACAGACATTAATGACATGGAAAGCAGAATAAAGTACAGCAGATCAGCAAGGCTCTCACACAGGCCAAAAAAAAAAAAAAGACTAATAAAATTGACAGGCCTGTAGCAATCCTGATGAAAGAAAAGAAACTTCATAATCTATTAGGAATGAAGGAATGAACAGGGATACATATATGTGGCAAGAACTAAAAATAAGAGAATACCAAGAACCACTTCAAGCCAATAAACCTGAAAATTTAGATGAAAGGAATAAATTCCAAGAAAAATATGATTTATCAAAACCGACTAGAGAAAAAAATAGAAAATCTGAATAGTTCCATGCAATATTAATCCACGTAATAAACTGTTTCTACAAAGAAAACACTTTGCCTAAATGATATTCTGGGTGACTTCTCCAATTTTTCAAGCAATAAATAAGATTACTCTCTTGGTTATAAGACTACTATCCAAAAATGAGTTATATTTCTGTACATGTAAAATCTTTATTAGCAACAAAAATTATAAGGACCTAGGAATAAATCTGGCAAAAATACAAGCAATACCTTTGTAGAAAAATATCATATAACTTTAATGGAAAACCTTAAAGAAAACTGAAGTAAATTGATAGAGAAACAGTAATCGCAAAGATTTCAATCTTCTCCAAACTGATTAATAGAATTAATGATTTAATCCTACAGGAGTTTTAATGGAAATTTATAGGCTTATTTTAAATAAATTGAAGAGATAGGACCAAAACTAGCTTTTCTTAAATACTGGGAAAGGAAATCAGATCAGGGCACTTGCATAAAGCAACTATCAAAACTTATTATAAAGCTATAGCAATTAAAGAATTGGTGTGAGGATATACAAGCAGACCAGGAACAGAATAAAGGGCCCAGAAAGAGGCCCACACTGAGATGACAAGGCAGAGGCAATGCACGCTTATTAAATGTGTACGTGCCCCCCAAATTTCACCACTTCCCTTGTGGTATGCTTGGGGCCAACTAGTTCTGGACAAGTGGCTGTGAGCAGAATTGACCTGCTAAGGGTGCAGGTTTTTTAGCTTAACTCCTTCATATGTTACTTCTATTCCATTAAAAATTTCAAATATTTCCTAATTTAAAAATGAAAACATAATCATTGCTTCTCTCTTGTCTTCTTGATTTTAAAGAAAAAAGAAAACTCTGTTGTAGTGAAATGTCATAAAACAGAATTTATTGGGTTAGGGTTAGCAATATAAACGAGTGGAATTTTTCTCCCTAGTGGAGAAGTCAGCTTCCTTTCCTGCATTCTTTGTCATCACTGCAAACTCTTTCTACCGCAACAGAAGTCGGGTTGGGCGTTTTTCCCCCATTATTACTATAAAAAATGGCATCATCACTACTACTGTGCAAGAACTGTACATATGTGACTTTCAGAGGAAATACCTGGTTCATGAGGTAGCAATAAGAAAGGACGCTGTGGTGGAGGGAGAGGATAAAGTTCAAAGGTTAAACTCTTGGGAAACAGCTGTGAAGTGGAAAACTCGATAAGTTTTGACATATGTGTAAGCGTGTGAGATCATCACCACAATCAAAAGAATGAATATACCCATCACCACTAAAATTTTCTCACACCATTTTGCAACTCATCCCTTCTGCCCCTCCCGGACCACCACTGATCTGCCTTTCTGTTAGCATTGATTAGTCTGCATTTTCTAGAATTGTGTATGAATGGACTCATACAATGTATGCTCATTTTGTCTGTCTTTTTTCACTCTGCATAATTATTTTAAGATTCATCTATACTGTAGTATGTATGGATACTTGGTTCCTTTTTAGTGCTGAGTGGTATTTCATTGTATGGATGTACCACTCGCTGTTCACACATTCCCTTGTTGCTGGACATTTGGAGAGTTTCCATTTTAGGTCTATTACAAGTAAAACTGTTCTGGACATTTGTATACAATCTTTGTGGGCTTCCATTTCTCTTGGGTAAACACTTTGGAGTAAAATGTCTGTATCAGATAGTAGGTATATTTTGAACTTTGGGGGAAACCACCAAATTGTTTCCCGAAGTGTTTGTACCATTTCACATGCCCACCAGCACTATTTGAGAGTTCCTTGTCCGCCACATTCTCACCAACACTTGGTATGGTTAGTCTTTTTCATTTTGGCCATTATAACAGATTTTTCCCTGAGCACTAATGATGTTAAGCATCTTGTCATGTACTTATTTTCCGTTCATACATCTTCCTGGATGAAGCATCTGTTTAAATCATTGGCCCATTTTTAAATTGGATAGTTTGTTTTCTTACTGTATATCCTGAGGGTTCTTTGTATATTCCAGTCCTTTACCAGGTATAAGATTGGTAAATGTTTCCTGTGGCTTGTCTTTTCATTCTCTTGAGTGTCTTCAGAAGAGCAGGACATTTTTTTTAATTTAATTTTTTATCAACTTTTTTTTTTATGGATTGTGCTATAGTCACATATATCTTTTTTTTAACATCTTTATTGGAGTATAATTGCTTTACAATGGTGTGTTAGTTTCTGCTTTATAACAAATTGAATCAGTTATACATATACATATGTTCCCATATCTCTTCCCTCTTGCATCTCCCTCCCTCCCACCCTCCCTATCCCACCCCTCTAGGTGGTCACAAACCACCGAGCTGATCTCCCTGTGCTATGCGGCTGCTTCCCACTAGCTATCTATTTTACGTTTGGTAGTGTATATATGTCCATGCCACTCTCTCGCTTTGTCACAGCTTGCCCTTCCCCCTCCCCATATCCTCAAGTCCATGCTCTAGTAGGTCTGTGTCTTTATTCCCGTCTTACCCCTAGGTACTTCGTGACCTTTTTTTTTCTTAGATTCCATATATATGTGTTAGCATACGGTATTTGTTTTTCTCTTTCTGACTTACTTCACTCTGTATGACAGACTCTAGGTCCATCCACCTCACTACAAATAACTCAATTTCGTTTCTTTTTATGGCTGAGTAATATTCCATTGTATATATGTGCCACATCTTCTTTATCCATTCACCTGTTGATGGGCACTTAGGTTGCTTCCATGTCCTGGCTATTGTAAATAGAGCTGCAATGAACATTGTGGTACATGACTCTTTTTGAATTATGGTTTTCTCAGGGTATATGCCCAGTAGTGGGGTTGCTGGGTCGTATGGCAGTTCTATTTGTGGTTTTTTAAGGAACCTCCATACTGTTCTCCATAGTGGCTGTATCAATTTACATTCCCACCAATAGTTCAAGAGTGTTCCCTTTTCTCCACACCCTCTGCAGCATTTATTGTTTCTAGATTTTTTGATGATGGCCATTCTGACCAGTGTTAGATGATATCTCATTGTATTTTTGATTTGCATTTCTCTAATGATTAATGATATTGAGCATTCTTTCATGTGTTTGTTGGCAATCTGTATATCTTCTTTGGAGAAATGTCTTTTTAGATCTTCTGCCCATTTTTGGATTGGGTTGTTTGTTTTTTTGATATTGAGCTGCATGCACTGCTTGTTAATTTTGGAGACTAATCCTTTGTCAGTTGCTTCATTTGCAAATATTTTCTCCCATTCTGAGGGTTGTCTTTTGGTCTTGTTTATGGTTTCCTTTTCTGTGCAAAAGCTTTTAAGTTGCTACCAGAAAACTACTAGAGCTAATCAATGAATTTGGTAAAGTAGCAGGATACAAAATTAATGCACAGAAATCTCTGGCATTCTTATACACTAATGATGAAAAATCTGAAAGTGAAATCAAGAAAACACTCCCATTTACCATTGCAACAAAAAGAATAAAATATCTAGGAATAAACCTACCTAAGGAGACAAAGGATCTGTATGCAGAAAACTATAAGACACTGATGAAAGAAATTAAAGACGATACAAATAGATGGAGAGATATACCATGTTCTTAGATTGGAAGAATCAATATTGTGAAAATGACTCTACTACCCAAAGCAATCTACAGATTCCATGCAATCCCTATCAAAATACCAATGGCATTTTTCACAGAACTAGAACAAAACCTTTCACAATTTGTATGGAAACACAAAAGACCCCAAATAGCCAAATCAATCTTGAGAACGAAAAATGGAGCTGGAGGAATCAGGCTCCCTGACCTCAGACTATGCTACAAAGCTACAGTAATCAAGACAGTATGGTACTGGCACAAAAACAGAAATATAGATCAATGGAACAGGATACAAAGTCCAGAGATAAACCCACACACATATGGTCACCTTATCTTTGATAAAGGAGGCAAGAATATACAGTGGAGAAAAGACAGCCTCTTCAGTAAGTGGTGCTGGGAAAACTGGACAGGTACATGTAAAAGTGTGAAATTAGAACACTCCCTAACACCATACACAAAATAAACTCAAAATGGATTAAAGACCTAAATTAAGGCCAGACATTATCAAACTCTTAGAGGAAAACATAGGCAGAACGCTCTACGACATAAATCACAGCAAGGTCCTTTTTGACCCACCTCCTAGAGAAATGGAAATAAAAACAAAAATAAACAAATGGGACCCAATGAAACTCCAAAGCTTTTGCACATATATCTTTGCCTAACCCAAGATCATCAACGTTTTCTCTTACATTTTCTTCTAACAGTTTTATCATTTTAGGTTTTACATTTAGTTCTATTATCCATTTTGAGACATTTTTTGTGGATGGAGTGAAATATGGATCAAAAGATTTTTGGGGGGTGTGCTTTTATTTTGCATATGGATGTGGAATTGTTTCAGCATGATTTGTTGAAAAAACTATCCTGTCTCCATTGCCTTTTTAAACTTTGTCAGATATCAGTTTTCCATATGTGTGTACCTCTGTTTTTGACTCTCTATTCTATTCCATTGATCTATTTGTATCTCTGTGTTAGTGTGTGCGTATCAGAGAACCGTCTGCTATCACTTCGCGAAATAAAGTATTTATCCTAGGAAATATGCTTCTATATAGCTCCACTGCTGGGCTTGTAGATTGATTTCTTTGGAAATCAATCAAGTGTAAAAATTGTGTCACCTTAATCATTTTAGTATAAATGTAGCGTCTCCTCACACACAGACACAGTGATCCACATTTATGGGGCCGACTCATATATTCTTATCTCTGATGTAGTTATGCATACTGTCATTTCCTAAATTCAATACCCAGCAACACAGAACTTTCTTTCTTTTACTTTTACAAAAATTATTTTTTTGAAATATTGAAAAACGTCTTTTTGAAATCAACTAAAGGATAGTTGATTCACAATGTTGTGTTGCTTTCAAGTGTACAGCAAAGTTACTCACTTATATATATATAATATATATATTTTTTTCAGATTCTTTTCTATTATAGGTTATTACAAAATATTGAGAACAGTTTTCTGTGCCATACGGTAGATCCTTGTTGGTCATCAGAACTTTCTAAAATTTTGGAAGTGATCACTTAATACCTTTTTCTAGGTAACCGGGTGGCAAAACTGGAGTTGATCAACTGCCCTACGTAGAGCGTGCATTACCTTGCGCAAGGCTTTATGTGTGTTGTTTGTTCATCTTGTTGTGTTGCACGAGGGTTTTACAGGGTGTGCTCACTTCATCAATAAGATAAGTTAGACTGGTGCTGTTTTCTTTTCTGTCTTGTAAAATGATGGCTCTTTTTTCTTTTTCACTTGACCTTCCGCTCACTGCCCGCCACCACCACCTTTAACCACCACCCACGCTGGGCAGTTTGAACCACAGGACCCTACATCCAGACAAAGTTTCTACCTCAAGTTACTTGAATCACAAATAAGTCCATCACACCAAATATCATTTTCTCATCAATCTCTTAGTAAACAAAAGGTGGAAACCAATTAATACTCAGTCTCTCGTTTCAAAACTGCTCTCATTCCAAAATGCGCTCATTCTAGGCAACATCTCTATGGAGCTTTGCTTTAAGTATAAGGTTATCTCCCTTTCTGGGCTCAGTTTCCTTTTCTAAGTGCATCTTAGCAAAATTTCACTTGATCGTGAATAAATACGAGCCTATTGACAAGATACTCTTTGCCGGCAAAAAAAATCATAGTCCTGGAACTGGGGATGATTGAGTGGAAAACCATCTTGCCTTGGACCCCAACTCTCTCCACCCTATACTCTCGCAGGCCTTCACTTGGACTTTAGCCTCCCATTCTTCCCTCTCAACCACCCCGATGTGCAGTTAAGCTCCACATCTAATGAACAAGAGCTCCACTTCTAGAGGAACTAGTATTGCAAACATGCTTCCTCATGCTCTGTTATCTGACTTCGTATGTGGTGTGCAACGTAGAATTTTCAGTGTTATTTTTAGCACAGGCCAGATTGTTATTTATCTCATTAATGAAGAAATGAATAAGGAAGACCAAAAAAAAAAAAAAAAACTTGGTTTAAGGAACCCTGAGAAACATGGGTTCATATAACCAGTTGGGAAATGAATATCAAGATTAGATTGTCAGGAACTTCTACTTCTGGGGAAGATATACTAGATAAAAGGTACACTAGATCTTGCTGTAATCACTGGATAAATATGAATAAATTTAAGAAGCTGTATTTTTAAAAGGATCAGAGAGCCGTGAAAGCAATAAGGAGTAGGAAAAAGACTTTCGGAGAACAGAGAACAATTACAATATAAACTCATAATTGCCAGCCATTTTTTCTCTGACATCTACCAATTCTGAATGCAAGCTGAGAACTGAGCTGGGCTCAGACAGAGGATGCTGCTGGGGAAAGAGAAACCAGCAAAGCTTTTCATCGTTACATATGACAACTGCCAGGTTAGAAATTTGAGGACTCTCACACACATGACAGTTTGCCAAATAAAACATCTCCTGAGGCCTGGGTAGGGTAGGTAGCTGGGAAAGAAGGCTGAAAACTTTTCAAATGCAGAGAGAAATCCCCTGAAGTCTTGAAGTAATTACAAGTCAAAACCTCCCAGACAGACAAGGCCTGTCTCATGCTCATAACCCATTTTCCCCTCAAGACATCTGTCAGAGTTTTCATCTCTGGGGACTGAACACTGGCAAGTAGGGCTGTGAGTCTCTGGGGAACATATGTGGATGTCTCACAATTTTTCAGGACTAGGGAAACAGAGACTCCTAAGGCTCTCTACAAAAAGCCCAGAAAAGCCTCAACCGTGACACAGGGTTAGACCAGGGTCCAACCTGTCTCTGAAGCTGTGAATCTGACTGGATTGAGCTTACACATTTCACCTGCCTAACAGAAAAAAAGAGGGAACACTCTTGATAAATAATAACATTATCTGAGCCTCTTATGCACAACTGTCTGGCAAAAATAAAAACTTACTGAAGAGGCAAGAGGACCAAGAGTCAAGAAAAAAACCAGACAGTAGAATCAACTCACGGATGGTCAAGAAATTATGGTTAGCAGATGAGGACTATAAAACAACTATGATTAATATCAAAAGATGGAGAAAAATATGGGCTAAGTAGGTAAAAGGATAAAGTATAGCAACAAAGAACAGGAATCTATAAAAGGCAATCCAAAAGACAGTCTAAAACGAAAAACTATAATAGTTGAAATAAAAAATTTAATTGATGAGTTAACAACTGATTAAACACAGCAGAGCAGAGGGTTAGTGAAATGGCAGACAATTTTAACAGGAAATATCTAAACTAATGCATAAATTAAAAAAAAGAGCATATGAAGCCTGTGAGACATACTCAAAAATGTACACGAGGGCTTCCCTGGTGGCGCAGTGGTTGGGAGCCCACCTGCCGATGCAGGGGACACAGGTTCGTGCCCCGGTCCGGGAAGATCCCACATGCCGCGGAGCGGCTGGGCCCATGAGCCATGGCCGCTGAGCCTGCGCGTCCGGAGCCTGTGCTCCGCAACGGGAGAGGCCACAGCAGTGAGAGGCCCGTGTACCGCAAAAATAAATAAATAAATCTACACATAATCGATCAACAGATAAGTAGTAAATGAAATTTTTTAATGACATCATGGATAATCTCATTAAAAATAGGAATCACCTAAAAGCAAATCTAATAAATATGTAAGTTCTCCACAGTGAAAAATATCACAAAACTTGCCAAGGGAAATTAAAGAATATATACTTCATCTTCAAAACTTGATAGACTCAGGATAGGCATACCTCAGAGATATCGCTGGTTTGGTTCCAGACCATTGCAGTAAAACAAATATTACAAGAAAGCAAGTCACACGAATTTTTTTGTTTCCCAGTGTGTATTAAAGTTATGTTTACACTATACTTTAGTCTATTAAGTGTGATTATGCAATAGCATTATGTCTAAAAATCAATACACATACCTTAACTTTATTACTAAAAAATGCTAACCGTCATCTGAGCCTTCAACGAGCGGTAATCTTTTTGCTGGTGGAGGGTCTGGCCTGGATGTCGGTGGCTGCTGACTGCTCAGGGGGGTTGTTGCTGAAGGTTGAGGCGGCCACGGCAATCTCTCAAAATAAGACGACACTGAAGCTTGACTTCCTTTCACAAATGATTTCTCCGTAGCCTACAGTGCTGTGTGATAGCATTTTACCCACTGTAGAACTTCTTTTAAAATTAAAGTTAATCCTCTCAAACCCTGCCTACTTATTAACTAAGTTTATTCTCATCCTTTTTTGTCATGCCAACAATCTTCACCACATCTTCACCAGGAGTAAATTCCATCTCAAGAAGCCACCTCCTTTGCTCATCCGTAAAAAGCAACTCTTCATCCAATTCAAGTTTTATCCTGAGATGGCAGCAATTCAGTCCCATCTTCAGGCTCAACTACTAATTCTAGCTCTCTTGCTATTCCCACCACATCTGCAGTTACTTCAGACAGGAAGTCTTGAACCCCTCAAAGTCATCCATGAGGGTTGGAATCAACTTCTTACAAACTCCTGTGAATGTTGATATTTTGACCTCTTCCCATGAATCAGGAATGTTTTGAGTGGCATCTAGAATGGTGAATCCTTTCCAGAAAGTTTTCATTTGACTTTGCCCACATCCATCAGGGAAATCGCTATCTGTGGCAGCTATAGCCTTATGAAATGTATTTCTTCAATAGTAAGATTTAAAGTCAAAATTACTTCTTGATCCATGGGCTAGAGAATGGATTTTGCATTAACAGGCATGAAAATAACATTCATCTCTTTGTACATCTCCATCAGAGCTCTTAGGGGACCAGGTACATTATCAACGAGCAGTAATATTTTGAAAGAAATCTTTTCTCCTGAGCCGTAGGCTTCAACAGTGGGCTTAAAATATTCAGTAAGCCTTGTTGTAAACAGATGCGCTGTCATCCAGGTTTAGTCGTTTCATATACAGAGCACAGGCAGAATAAATTTAACATAATTCTTAAGGGTCCTAGGATTTTCAGAATGGCAAATGACCACTGGCCTCAATTTACATTTACCAGCTCTATTAGCCCCTAACAAGAGAGACAGCCTGTCCTCTGAAGCTTTGAAGTCAGCTTTCTCTCTAGCTAAGAAAGTTCTAGATGGCATCTTCTTCCAAAATAGAGCTGTTGTATCTACACTGAAAATCTGCTGTTTAATGCAGCCGCCTTCACTAATTATCTTACTGGATCTTCTCGATAACTTGCTGTTTCACTTCTCACTTTGATGTTGTGACTACAGCTTCTTTCCTTAAATCTCACAAATTCATACCTGCTAGCTTCAGACTTTTCTTCTGCAGCTTTCTCGTCTCTCTCAGCCTTCACAGAATCAAAGAGAGGTAAGACTTTGCTCTGGATTAGGCTTTGGCAAAAGGCAACGTTGTGGCTGGCTTCTATCCGGACCACTAAAACTTTCTCCATATCAACAATAAGGCTGTGTCACTTTCTTATCATTTGTGTGTTCACTGAAGTAGCACTTTTATTTTCCTTCAAGAACTTTTCCTTTGCGTTCACAGCTTGGCTGTTTGGCGCAAGAAGCCGAGATTTCAGACATGCCTTCCTTGTTAAGCTTAATCATGTTTAGCTTATAGTTTAAAGTGAGAAATATGTGAGTCTTCCTTTCATTTGAACACTTAGAGGCCAATACAGGGTTATTAATTGGTCTAATTTCAATACTGCTGTGTCTCAGGGAACAGGGAGGCCTGAGTAGAGGGAGAGAGATGTGGGAATAACCAGTCGGTGGAGCAATCAGAACACACACATTTATCAATTAAGCTCACTGGCTTAACTGGTCACGGTTACTGGCACCTGAAAACAATTACAATAGTAATCAAAGATCGCTGATCACAAATCAGCAGGACAAATATAATAATAAGGAAAAATTTGGAAATGTGATAATTACCAAAATGTGACCCAGAGACGCAAAGTGAGCAAACGCTGTTAGAAAAATGGTGCCAATAGACTAGCTCATTGCAGAATTGCCACAAACCATCAATTTGTAAAAAAACAAACAAACAAACAAAAACGACAGAATCTGTGAAGCATGATAAAGCAAAGTGCAATAAAATGAGATATGCCAGTAATGTAAAATATGTCAGCTCTTCCCAAATGTATTTATAAATTCAATGCAATCCTAGTCAAACTGTAGGGTTTTTGTAAGAATTGACAGGTTATTCTAAAATTCATATGAAAATATAAAGTACAAAGGGTAGCCATGACAATCTTAAAGAAGAATAAATCTGGAGGATTTACCCTACTAGGTATCATCTTATTTTAACGCTAGAGCAATTAGGACAGTATTGTATCAGTGCAAGGATAGATAAGCTGACCAATGCAACAGAAGGAGCAGTCCAGAAAGAGACTCCTTCACACACAGTTACTAGATTATGCCAAACAGGACACTGAAGTCAAGTGGGAAAAAGGCGTTCTTTTCTACAAATGAATCGTTTCAACAAATCAAATGGAAAAATTAAGATCAGACCTCAAACCACCACCTAACACCGTAGCAAAGATCATTTATAGACAGACTGCTGATCTAAATGTGAAAGGTAAAACAAGAAAGCCTTTTAAGGAAAACATAGAAGAAAATCTTCATGACTTGGGAGTAGACAAAGATTCATTAAACAAGACAGAAAATACTTGAACCAAAAAAGAAACAATATTGATAAATGATATTCATAAGTCAAGATCAGTTCATCCATTCCATTAGGAGAGTGAAAAGCCAGTCCACAGAGCTGGAGAACGGATTTGCAATCGACATATCTGACAAAGCATTCTTATCTGGAACGTATCAAAAACCTCTGCAAGTCAATAAGAAAAATACAAATGACAATAGAAATACAAACAAACGATTGAACAGGTACTCCACAAAAGAAAATATTTAAATGGCAATAAATACGTTTTTTAAATGTTCGACTTCATTAGCCATCAGGGAAATGCAGTTTAAGCCAGAATGAGATACAAGGACACACCTACCGGAATAGTGAAAAAGAGAGAAAATACCAGAATAGTGGAAAAGAGAGAAAATACCAAATATTATAAAGATCTCGAGCAAATGGAGCTCTCCAACATTCCTGCTGGGAGTAATACAAATGACAATAGAAATACAAACAAACGATTGAACAGGTACTCCACAAAAGAGAATATTTAAATGGCAATAAATACGTTTTTTAAATGTTCGACTTCATTAGCCATCAGGGAAATGCAGTTTAAGCCAGAATGAGATACAAGGACACACCTACCGGAATAGTGAAAAAGAGAGAAAATACCAGAATAGTGGAAAAGAGAGAAAATACCAAATATTATAAAGATCTCGAGCAAATGGAGCTCTCCAACATTCCTGCTGGGAGTACAGAGGAGTAAAACCACTTTGAGAAACAGTGAGGCAGTATCTACTACTAGCTACCACCCAGAAACATATGCACATCCTCCGACCCAGGAATTTCACTCCTGGGCTTATGACCGATGGAAGAGTGTAGTAATGTTCACTACAAGACAAGACATGCATAGCAGCTCTACACATAGTAGCCCCAAACCAGAAATTACCTGTGCCCATCAGCAGTACGCTGGACGAATAAATCTCAGCATACTCCCAAAACCTGATTTTGTGAAAACTCATGGAGTTGTCTGTAATAAGTTCACTTTTCTGTAACTGTCCCTTTTCTGTAACATCAATAGACTGTGTTTAATTTAATTGGGCTTCATTTAAATGGGCTTTTCAGCTCAGGTTTCTCATTTGAGCCTCACGTTACAGCTACTAAATCTTAGTTTTGCCAACAAGGAAACTGAGACTTAGAGTCTCAAGGAGACCTGGGCCAAGGCCACAGAGCTAAGTAGTAAGGTCAAAACAAAATATTCATATATATATACATATATATATATAATTTATATAATTATATATAACATTATATATATAATTATATGTAATTAACATTATATTAATTTAATATATTCATATTTGGCTAAAGTACATATTCATATTTCCATTTCTACAAAGCACTAGCCTATATTGCAGATTTTTTAGATAACTGGTAACTATAGTTTTAGGTGCTTGAGGAAAGGCCTTAAATGAATCATCAACCGTGCTCAGATCTTTTGAACTGTTCTGATACTTGCATCAGACACTGAACCAGAGCAGCCTGGGATGGAAGAGTCCATACCTACTGGTGTCAAGATTCACTCAGGGGTTACCCTTGACCACTCAGACCTTCTAGCTGTTTTATAAAAAAGGAACTAGTAGGATTATACACAAGGTGATGTCACTCCATCCAGGTATGCATACACCCAGCACTTTGGGGAACAAAGCATCCATTTGAGGAGAAGGTGACTCCCCAAAAGAAAAGAACAGATTCTATTCTAGGTACTGTCAGTCCAAGTCAGCAGCTGACGGCTAGGAAACTTACATCTATTTGCATTTTCTTTCCAAACACCCACTCAAAGAAAGTGTTCTCAAAAGTGTGGAAATGAGTCAGTGTATGAAGCTTACTCTCCTGATGCAGTAGCCAGAAATCGTGGAGTCCAGAGCAGGACGAGATGTCCTCAGACACAGTCAGCAATTGCTACCCTGAGCCGACATGTGCTGGCCCTTGCAGAAGCTCATGGTCCCAGGGGAGGAGCCCCCCAGGGCTCCTGCACCCTGACATCATTCCTGTGCTCTCACAAAACTGGCACAGGTCCAAACCCCAACCTCAACTGCAGTTCCTGGGAGGAAGTGGCTCTTCATGAGCAGAGCCCCACTTTCAACACGTGGTGAGTTGTTAGAAAACACTGACAAACTCTAACCATCTCTGAAGGTACCCAGTCGATCGTACAGCCCGGACTCTTAGCTCTCACTTGCGCTGACCAGGCAGCTATAAGCAACATCTCCCAGCACTAAATCTTTCTCTGAAGTAGGCCCCATTGATGGCATGCTCACTTGAAGCACTTAAAGAGAAAGAAAGAGAAAAACCATGCCACAACTTTACAAGGAAGTCTAGGACTCTGTCCCCAGAGGCTCTATTTTTTTTTTTTTTAGAGAAACAGCAATATTTAATCTCTTTAGATGCTACTTGACTCCATTATCTGTATTATAACAAAGCACAAGTGTTTATAGATTTCAACAATTAATATTGTCAGATAATTATTTTTCTCCTAAACATCTCTAGAGTGTACTAGAGATACACATGTAGAATCTAAAGTGTTGATTTCGTAAAAAGCTGAAGTTTTAAAAGTTCTTGAGATAAAAATTTCTAAGTTGGGTGGGAAAAGCCAAATTACTTTTGAATGTTTTTTAAGTGGATCTTAACATATATGTACGTTTACTAATTTAGTGTATGAAAAGTTTGTTTAAAAAAAGATATATCGGGGGTGATGATTGAATTTATCAAAAGATTTTTCTCAGGATTCGCATAGTACAGGTATTATTAGCAAGCTCTATTTCATTCAGGCCAAAGGGTTACTGCAATAGGGCCCTTAGCCGTCATGTTTCCTATCGTAATATACATCTTTTTAAAAAAAAACTTTTTATTTTATACTGGAGTATAGCCGACTAACAATGTTGTGATAGTTTCAGGTGCACAGCAAAGCGACTTAGCTGTGTATACGCGTGTATCCATTCTCCCCCAAACTCCCAGAGGTTCTTTTTGTCCTAGCAGTCTGAACAGGAAAAAGCAGGAAAACCAACACCCTTGTTATCACTTAACTTTAGCTGAGTGTGCGGAATAATCGTGGCATCATTTCCAAGAAACTGCTTTTACTTTACTCTGATTCCAAAGTTTTTATATCAGGTAAATAAACGATGTCTGGGAAAAGAACATCCTTTGGTCCCGAGCACCCCGAGATGCACTATGTGTCCTTGGCTTCAGGACAAAAAAGACGATCATTTTTGAGAAGATACGATTAATATTTTCCTCTCTTGTGCGCAAAATGGGCCACATAAAAAGACATTTTCCAGAAGTAACATTTAAATGAAAGGATTAGATATAAAAGGTCGCGAAGGCAACGTGCATGATGGGGAAACGGAGACAAAGATCAGTTATAAAGCCAAAAAGAAATGGAAGGAAATTTAAAGAAGAAAAAGGAGGAAGGGAAAGAAAAAGGTGTGTGCGTGGCTGGCAAAGTGGTAAGGTGTCTGTCCCACATCTACTAATTCAGAAACCCCGGAGGTGGGCCCTAGCATTCTGTGCCTGCCAGAGACTCTGAGGCAGGCTCGAGTGTGAGAATCACTGATTGGAGCAATCTGTGACCCACATCTCAGCTTCTTTAAAGATGGTGATCCAGTGGTTAAGACTCTGTGCGCTCCATGCAGGGGGCTTAGGTTCCATCCCTGGTCAGGGAAATAAGATCCCGCATGCTGCAAAGCATGGCCAAAAAAAAAAAGAAAAGAAAGAAAGAAAAAAGACGGTACTACACTTTCTCTGTTTTGAAGACTCCCAATGTCGCAGGCAAATGGGCCGTTAATAACGATGAGTGACTGGCAGGGAAGTTGTGTTACAGCCACTGAGATAACCAAGAGAGGAACCCCTGGGCCACCCGGCCAGTGAGCCCAATTCCACGACCACCTGAGGCCATTGCAACATCGGGGTAGCAGTCCCCTGCATGTTCACCGTGATTTTCCCACAAGCACCAAGTTGCCACCCATGTCTAATTAGCCCTGAGCTTCTAATCAGGGGTGGCAGGATCTCTGGCTTCTTCCTTGGCAGGAAGCTGGGTTACACACTGGGAGCTGAGGTGCTTCCCAAACCCCTGACCCGAGAATGGGCAGGAGTTGTTATTTCCTGTCCTTGGGTACAATTAGTCTAACTCAATCCTCATCCTTATTCTATTATGAACACTTGATCATCTCTAGGGAAATGGCTGAAACCATTGTGGAGCCAGATGGATAGATGCTCTGGTGTGTTGCAGGGTTGAAGACTTCATCTTTGGTTCTTGGGAGATTGCCAGGTAGGCCACTGGGTGTGGTTCCAACTCCCCCAACCTCAACCAGTTTCAGCTAATTCAGCATATTTCTATAGGAGTTTTTTAAGCCTCTGCATTTAGAAACAGGTACTCTCATACAGTCCTATTTTTAAGAAAACTTTAGTGAGAGATAATTCATGCACCATGAAATTCTTCCTTTTAAAAGTGTACAATTCAGTGAGTTTTAGTATATGCATAGAGGTGGGCGTCCATCACTGCTGTCCAGTTTCAGATCATTTTCATCACCCCAAAAAGAAACCTCATGTGCATTAACCGTCACGCTCCATCCCCCTTTTCCCCAGCCCTTGGCAACCACTAAACTACTTTGTTTCTGTGGATTTTTTTTTGTAGACATTCCATATAAATTCCATGCAATACACAGCCTTTTGTGGCCAACTTCTTTTACTTAGCATAATGATTTCAAAGGTCATCCATGCTGTAATATGTGTTGATAGTACTTCATTTCTTTTAGTGGCCCAGTAGTATTCCACTGTGTGGATATACCATATTTTGTTTGTCCATTCATCAGTTCACGGACATTTGGGTTGTTTCCACTTCTTAGCTACCATGAATGACATTGCTATGAATACTGGTGTACAGGCTTTTGTGTTGTTAATTTTGTTCAGTATGTACCTGGGAGTAGAGCTGCTGAGTCATATGGTAACCGTACGTGGAACATTTTGGAGAGCTGCCAAACTATTTTGCAAAGTGGCCGCACCGTTTTATATTTCTGCCAACAATGAACGCGTGTTCCAATTTCTCCATCTCCTCATTAACATTTGTTATTACCTGTCTTTTTTATTTTATTTATCCCAGAGGATGTGAGGTGGTATCTTATTATATTTTGATTTACATTCCCTAATGACTAATAATGTTGAGCACCTTTTCCTGTGCTTATTGGCCATTCGTATATCTTTCTTTGGAGAAATGGCAGTTCAAATCCTGTGCCCATTGTTTAACTGGGTTATAATGCTAACTTATAAGAAGTTAAAAATATATTATGCTACAAGTTTCTTATCAGACATATAATTTGCAAATATTTTATCCCATTCCATGGGTTCTATTTTCACTTTATTAAGAGTGTGCATCGGGGAGTGGTGTGGTGGTGGTGGGATGAATTGGGAGATTGGGATTGACATAGATACACTAATATGTACAAAATAGATAACTAATAAGAACCTACTATATAAAAAATAAATTAAAATTTTTTTAGAAGTCCACAGGCACTGGAAAAAAAAAAAAGAGTGTGCCTCAGAACAACTGATGAAGTGCAATTTTCCTCTTTTTGCTTGTGCTTTAGGTGTCATATCTAAGAAACTATTGCCCAATCCAAGACCACAAATATTTACACCTATGCTTTGCTCCAGGAGTTTGATAGTTCTAGCCCATACATTTAGGTCTACGATCCCTTTTGAGTTGATTTTTGGATACGGTGTGAGGTAGATGTGCACATTTTTTCTTTGCTTGTGGATATCCATATGTCCCAGCACCATTTGTTGAGAAGACTATCCTTTTCCTGTTGGATTGTCTTGGCACTCTTGTAGAAATTGATTGACCATGAATTTAAGTGCTTATTTCTGGACTCAATTCTATTTCATTGATTTTTATGTTTAGACTTATGATACCACCACACTGTCTCAAATACTGTAGCTTTGTACTAGCTTTTGAAATTGGGAAGTGTAAGTCATTAAACTTTGTATTTTTGTTCCAAGATTGTTTCAGATACTCTGGATACCTTGCATTTCCATATGGATTTTATGATCAACTTCTCAATTTCTGCACCAAAGGCAACTCGGATTTTCATAGGGACTGTGATAAATCTGTAGATCGCTTTGGTAAGTATTGCCTTCTTAAAAATATTAACTCTTCTGATCCATGAATATGAAATGTCTTTCAATTTATTGAGGTTTTCATACATTTCTTTTAGTCATGTTTTATATTTTAGTGTACAATCTTGCACTTCTTTTAAATGTTACTAAGTATTGTATTCTTTTTTGATACTATTGTAAATGGAATTGTTTCTTAATTTCATCTTCAGATTTTTCATGGCTAATGTATAAAAATACAATTAATTGTGTATAATGATCCTGTTTCTTACAACCTTGATGAACTTGCTTATTAGTTTTAATATTGTTGTGGATTCTCTAAAAATTTTTATATACAAAAACATGTTATCTGTTAATAGATAGATTTACTTTTCCTTTCCAATACGAATGGCTTTTTTTTCTTTGTCTGATCTTATTGCTCTGGCTAGCACCTCCAATACAATGTTGAACAGAAGTGGTAATAACAGATATCCTTCTCTTGTTCCTTATCTTAGGGGAAAACTATTCATTGTTTACCATCAAGTATAACATTAGCTGTGATTCTTTTCATGGATGCACATTTTCGTGTTAAAGATATTCCCTTCTATTCCTAGTCTGTTGATTTTCATTTTATCACGAAAGGGTGTTGGATTTTGTCAAATGCTTTGTCTGCATCTATAGAGATGACCATGTGGTTTTTTCCTTTATTCCATTAATATGTTATGTTATATTGACTGATTTTTGGATGTTGACACAACCTTGCGTTCTTAGGATAAATCCCATTTGGTCATGGCATATAATCCTTTTATATGGTGCTCTATTGGTTTTCTGGTATTTTGCTGAGGATTTTTGTAACTATACATATAAGGGATATTGATTTTTATTTTACTTTTCTTATCATGCCTTTGTCTAGTTTTAGTATCAGGGTAATAGTGGCTTCATAGAATGAATTGTCAAGTGTTCCTTCCTTTTCTATTTTTTGGGAAAGTTTTTTTAAATATTGATATTAACTACTTTTTAACTGTTTGCTAGAAGTGAATATTTGCTGGAAGTCGAATGCCATCTGGGCCTGGGCTTTGCTTCATAGGAAGGTTCTTTTATTACTAATTCAATTTCTATATTTGTTGTAGGCCTATTCATTGTCTATTTCTTTTTGAGTCAGTTTTGGTAATGTCTTTCTAGGAATTTGCCCATTTCATCAAATGGCAATTGTATACCATTGTTGGCATAGAATTGTTCATAATATTATCTTGTAATACTTTTTACGTCTATGGGGTCACTAGTAAAGTTCCCTTTTTCATTCCTGATTTTAACAAAGTAAGTCTTCTCTCTTTCTTGGTCAACCTAACTAAAGTTTTACCTATTTTGTTTATCTTTTCAGGAAACTATTTTGGTTTTGTTGATTTTTTCCTATTTTCTATTTCATCTATTTCCATGCTAATCTTTATTATGTACTTCCTTCTGCTTGCCATAGGTCTAGTTTTCTCTTCTTTGCTAGTCTCTTATTCATTTGGGATATTTTAAAATATAGTCATTTACATCTCTAAATTTCCTTCCATGTACTGCTTTCATTGCATCCCTTAAGTTTGATATATTGTGTCTTCATTTTATCTTAAAGTATTTTCTAATTTATCCTTTAATTTCTTCTTTGATCCATTTGTTATTTAGGAGTGTGTTGTTTAATTCTACACATTTGTGAATTTCCTAAATTTCTTTCTCTTATTGATTTTTAATTTTAACATGCTTTGTATGTATTCAATCCTTTTAAATATATTGACCTAACATATGGTCTATGCTGGAGAATGTTCCATGTGCTGTTGAGAAGAATGTATATTTTGCTGTAGTTTGGTTGAGTATTCCATATATGTCTATTAGGTCTAACCACCAATGTAAAATTCACAATATCTATCATCCAATCAAAAACTACCAAGCATGTAAAGAAGCAGGAGAATATAACCCATAATAAGAAAAAACCCAATCAATCAAAACTGACCTAGAAATAACACAGATTATAGAATTAATAAACAGGACATTAAAAATTATTATGACTACATTGCATAAATATCAAACATCTTGAGACATAAAAAAAGATCTTTTTAAAGATCCAAATCACATTTAATGAGATTAAAAACTACTATATCTGAGATTTATTTTTTTTTAATGGATGGCATTAATGGCAGATTCAACATGGCAAAAAAAAAACAAAAAAGATTGGTAAACTTTAAGACATAACAATAGAAACTATCCAAAATGAAACAGGGAGAAAAAGATGGATTAAAATGAACAGAGCATTGATGAATTGTGGAACAACCTAAAGCATCCAGATACACATGTAATTGTAGTCCCCGAAGCGGGAGGGCAGGGGTGGAAGTGTGGGTAATAGAAAAAATATTTGAAGAAATAATGGCCCCAAATTTCCCAAATATAATGGAAACTGTAGACCCACAGATCCAAGAAATGCAACAAACCCCTAGCACAAGAAACATGAAGAAGACCACACCAACGCACATGATAATAAAATTATTTAAAATCCATGATAAAGAGGAAACTTTAAAAGCTATTCAGAGAACAGAGGAACAAAGATAAGCATGTCAGCAGATTTCTTATTAGAAATGATGCAGGGTAGAAGACCTTGGATCAGTATGTTTTAAGCACTAAAAGAAATAACTGTCAACCTAAAATTCTTTATTCAGCAAAAATATCTTTCCAAAAGGAAATGGAAATGAAGTTTTCAGACACATGGAAGCTAAAAGAATTCATCACCAGCTGACCTACAGAACATGAAGTGTTCAAGGAAGTGCTCCAGGCAAAAGGAAAATGATACCAAATAAAATCTTGAAACTACTCAAAGGAATGAAAAGCAGCAGAAATGGCTACTCCATGTACATAAATATTTTTATTATTTAAATCTCTTTAAAAGATAATTGTTTGAAGCCAAAATAATAGCAATGTATTGTGAGGCCTATAACATGTAGAAAAAAAAAAAGTGTGATGCTAATAGTATAAAGGTCAGAATGGTAGAAATGAAAGTGGTATAAGGTTCCTATACTATACATAAAGTAGTATAACATCACTTGAAATTACATTTGGCCCTTGAATAGCATGGGTTTGAACTGGTCGGGTCCACATACACATGGATTTTTTTTTAATAAGCATAGTTGTCCCTCAGTATATGTGGGGGATTGGTACCAGGACCCAGACATGGACCACAGATACTCAAGTCCCATAGTCGGCCCTCCATATCCAGGGCTCAGCATGAATGGATTCAACCAACTGCAGACCATGTAGTGTTGTATTTATTGGAAAAAATCCATGTGTTAAGTGGACTGGCGCAGTGCAAACTCATGTTGTTCGAGGGCCGACTGTACATACAGTACTACACAATCTGCGCCTGGCTGGATCCACAGGTGAGCAACTGCAGGGCCGACCAATGGACCTGGGCGTCCTCGAATTTTGGTATCCACGGCGGGTCCTGGAACCAATCCCCCATGGATATGAGAGACGACTGCAGATTACACTAAATTTCAGACGTGCTTGATAAATCCCTTCATGGCGCAGATCGTGGCTGACATGGTTGGGAACCTCTGTCATACACTGTCCACAGTGCCCGTAGATTGGTCTTCTGAAAGCCAGTGGTACCACCCTTTGCTGCTTGAAAGGTAGATGGCTCCTGTAGCCTTCCCCAATAAAATCTGAAGTCTTTAACCTGCCTTTCCATTCTTATCTGTCAAGATACCCTCTACATACCTTGTGAAAACATGAACCTCTGGCATCTGGACCTCTTTAAGACACTTCTGGGGACTGCAGTAAACAATCAGGGATGTTCAGGGTGGTTTTGCACCAGAAATGTGCAGCTGGTGAGTGGGTAGGCATGTAGTGAGTCTCCAACCATCATGTGAGAGGAGATCCAGGAGGGCGTAAACCTTTTTGTGAATGGCAAAGAGCTCCTCATGTCTGGCAGAATCCTCACATTACCCTGGAACTAATACGTACAGTTGAACATCTCCTCAGGTTAGCTGAGGACTTGGGAACTGTATTTGGAGTCATCTGTGTTAGTTCCTGCTTTATAGAATTTTCTCCTTTAACTTGCGTATCCTTTTCTATTAAAGGAACGTTATGGTCTCGGAGTCTGTTGGCATCTTTTCTATAGTTATGACAACCACACGTACTGAGTCCTAAGAGGCATTCAGTCAAAAGCCCCGGGCCCTACTGGCTACGTTCATTTGGGAAAGGCAGAGGAAAACTGCAGGTAAAGGGGGTTTATGCCCAAATGTCTGGATGACAGCTGAGCCCGCCTTGGTATAGAAACACAAAGGTTTGTAACAGGGAAAGAATTGCTTCACTAGAGAATGCAGTTGGGCACACTGCTTGGAAAAGAAGCTACAAACCCAAATAGCGAAATGACAGTTCCCTGGCTGTTCCTACAGGCTGTAGCCAAAGCAGAAGAAAGACCTAAGGCTCCCCACAACCTGAACAGAAGTCCAGCCAAAAAAGGGAAGCTGAGGATGAGACTGGAATCGAATGCCTGGAAGGAACACACTGAGGGTACAAGGTTGGTGACAGTGACCGGCCCAAAGCACCGCCAGAGCCTCCCGTCACACTGGCCGTCAGCAGCGTCCAGGCAGGCGCCGGGGGACTGCAAGGTTCGGGGTGCCTGTGGGTCCGGAGGCACAGTGGGGCAGCAGGTGCTCGACTCACGCGGAGCTACCGACCTCACAGAGCGAGTGGCGTCACAGCCTCAAGGCAAGGGGAAAAACACAGGAGATATGAAAGTGGGAGAGGTGACAGAAGCAAGTTTAAAAACAATGACAACAAACTTCCTTCTCCTTCCTAGCGACCTCTTCAGGGAATACGCTGTCAGTGCGTTCCCTGAGAACGTTGCTAAGAAGGAAAGGGATCCAAGTTAAACTGTTCAACACTGAGTAGTCCTCTGCTAATGTACGTATTAAATCTTTCTTTTTACAGACAGCTCTGACCCTAGAGTTCTGTGATTTCCGCAAACCAGTTGCATGTAATATTTGTGTGTTTCTACTCGTGCTTTAGTGGTGTCCTGAAATCAAGGACTCGGAAATCATACGTATATAATACACACACACACATACACACACATAAATATATTAGATGACAAGCTCCCTACAGGTAGAAATCTAGTCCCCTTGACAGACTTGTGGTTGTCAAGGGGGAGGGGAGGTGGGAGAGGGAGGGAGTGGGAATTTGGGACTAGCAGATGCAAACTATTATATATAGAATGGATAAACAACAAGGTCCTACTGTAGAGCACAGGGAACAATATTCAATATCCTGTGATAAACCATCATGGAAAAGAATATGAACAAGAATGTATATATACGTATAAATGAATCACTTTGCTGTGCAGCAGAAATTAACACGTTGTAAATCAACTCTACATCAATAAAACACAATTTCTAAATTTTATTCAAGTAGAGTTGATTTACAATGTTGTGTTTCAATAAAATAAATTCAAAAACAAAGAAATCTAGTCTCCTTGGAATGAGGTAAAATGTGTCTTTTCTCTTCAAGCAGACGGTGCTCACCTCTGGTTTTTCTGCAGCATTTGAATCTGCATCTCCCTTTATCGGTGTGCTTTTCAAAATCTGTTACAATTTTGTTCGTCACTGCATCTCCCTTACCAACTCACAGGCTCCTAAGTGTAGGATCCCTGTACCAAGACCCTCTCAGCGCCAACCATGTCTAGGACAAAGCCAGTGTCATGACATGCTCATCATACCTCTTTCTTGAATGAACACATATTTACTTGTGTAACTGATTAACAGAGAAGATTTAGTAAAGAAGTTTTTGCCTGGATTGGATGAGGTCAAAGAGTTGAAGCTATGTCAGCTGGAAGGGTCGTTAGAGGTCATCTAGTCCAACTCCCACTATCACCGCCATGTTTTATTTGCAAGTCCTGGGGAGGCTGGGGGCTTGGGCAAGGTCACGTGACATGGTTAAGGACAGTGCAAGGTAATCCACGTTGACTACCGACTTTGCCAAGGTCCAAATCAGAAAAGGAGTAAAAGAAATGTATGAAGGATACGCACATCGTGACATATATTCATAGATACATACATACAGTGGCAAATGGCATTTTTTTCTGATTATAAAAATGATGCATTGAAAAACTTCATGAGATGTAGAAATGTTTAGAAAGAAGAAAATAAAAAACATCAAAACTTCCACCATCTGGAGCAGGCCATGTCTTCCATGATAAATCCCTTCCTTTGTGGCTTTACTTGATCGAGAGCCATGGTGAAAACCAGTCCCACCTTTTCACTTGGCAGAATGGCTAGGAAAAAATGGTCCCTCCTTGTTAGATATTGCCATGGATTAAACAAGGCTGCAAATTCTCTGTCACTGTCCCCTTCGAGAAGGGTGGTCTGTTTTCCTTCCCCTTGCATCTGGATGAGTGCTTTACTCCTAGGAGGCAGGAAGTGATGCCGTGCCAGCTCTGGGCCGGTGCCTCACAAACACCTAGCAGCTTCCACGCCTGTACTTTGGAGAGTTCTACGTTACCGTGTAAGAAACAGGCCACCCTGCTGGAGAGAATGTGCGAGAACGACCCCATGGAGAGACTCTGAGATGACGGTGACAGAGGGAGACTCTGTCATCACAGCGTGCCACGTGAGCCCTCCCTCGCCGAGATGCCAGCCATGGGAGGGGACCGTATTGAACCCAGCCGGCCCAGTGAAGCCCTCACGTGACCACGGCCCCAGCTGATGTCACGTGGAGCAAAAGGAATGCCCACCTGATCCCAGCCAACCCACAAAATCACGACAGAAGAGAACACGGTTGTTGTTTTATGGATTTCAGGGCAAGGGGCGAGTGGGTAGGTGTGATGACAAAGCAGTAGATAACTAAGACAGCTAGCAAAAATCTTCAGATGTGAACTTCTTTGCAAAGCGTCAAAACTAAATCCAAGAATGAAATCTGAAGTTAAGTCGCAAAGCTGCAGACCACATGCTGGTCATCACTGATGAAGCGAAAAGAATGTGGGTTTGAAGTGGTACAACCAGGTACAAGAACTGACTGAGCTACTTAGGAGCTGTTTAACCTCAAGAATAAGTCACTCGACCTATTTGTTCCTCCATCCTCTCATCGTAAAATAGGGGCATCGCTGATGTCAATTTCCGGGGCTTCTGAGAAAGGGTAGATGAAACCCTGTACGGGAAGATGCTTTTTACTGGTAAGTAGGGTTGCTTTTTGCCTCTTTTCTTTGAGCTTAGAGATTTGCTGATCACAAACAGTGGCTTTTAAAAGAGAACACTGTTGTCTCCTATCTTGGAAAGACAAGAGGATGCCAGACCTTGGTTATTGAAGAGGTAATATTTTATCCATCTGACATCCAAGAAAGGGCCCCAAAGGTTGTTCTCATGTGCACAGTATTTTAAGCCATTTCCCCAAGGTTCTGTGGAAGAGGATAGGGGGCTCTGTGAGGCCTCTTTCATATGAGCACTAATCCTATTCATGAAGTCTGCACCTCATGACCTAATTGTTTCCCTACGTCCCCACCTACTAGTACCAGCATCTCTGGGAGTTAGGATTTCAGCATGTGAATTGGTGGGACGGGGTGGCGGGTGGGTGCAGGGAACCACAGCACTGAATAAATGCAGAGTCTCTACACTTTGGCCGCAGACCCACTGCACCAGGAATGGGGCCTTGGGAATCTGCGTCTTACTAAGTTTTCCAAGTGCTTGATTTTCATGCACTCTTAAGATTGAGACCCATCAGAGCTTGCCTGGATCAAACACGAACATTTAGAAAAAACAACAAGAGGGAAAAGGTATCATGACATTCCAGACCCAAGGAGAAAGGGAGTGTTAGACCCACCGTCCCAGGAGCTGTTTCCAAACAGACCAATCAGCCCCTTTGGCTCAAGCTGAGGTCTGGCCAGGAAGGGAGCTGCCCAGTCCCTGGGCTGGGAAAACAGCCTCCCAGCAGCTCTTTGACACAAGCCCTGGTCTTGTCCTGACATGTGAAGCCCTGGGGTGAGAGGGGGAGAGAGGGAGAGGGAGAGGGAGAGGGAGAGGGAGAGGGAGCGGGAGAGGGAGAGGGAGAGGGAGAGGGAGAGGGAGAGGGAGAGGGAGAGGGAGCGGGAGAGGGAGAGTGTGTGTGTGTGTCCGTGTCCCTGGCGTTATACTCCTGTGTGAAGGCCAGGTCTGCAAAGGCGGGAAACAGGGGAACCGTATGTCTGAGGAGCCAGGACAGGGAGGACAGTGTGGCTGGAGAGTCATGCAGGCCAGGATGCAAACCCAACTTCTAAGCTCACCCTTACCAACAAATGCATTTTAGATAAATCAGAGATTGAAATGAAAAAAAAAAAAAGAGAAGATCTAGAAGGACATTTTCATAACCCTCAACGGAAGAACTTCTCGGCGTGATATAAAACTCAGAGGCTGTAAAGGAAAACAACTTAAAACGTCAGCTACATGAAAGTGAAAACCTGGGGACGCAGGGAAAAAAATAAAGTTTAACAAACAGATGAAAACTTAGGGAAAAGGTTTGCAACATATACTACCAACAGAGGGTTAATGCTCATACTAAATTAACAAGTATCCACAAGTCCAAGCCCAAACTGGGCAAAGGATATGAATAAACAGTTCACAGAAGAAGAAGAACGACGGCCAATGAACATGAAAAATATGTTCAAGATTACTAATAACCAAAGAAATATAACTCAGCATAATACAAAAAGAATGTGTTTTGGCAGAGACTAAAAGATTCCTAATATCCAAGTAAGTGAGGTAGAAGGAATCAGGCATAGCTCTTATAAGAGTAAATTGCTGACATCTTTTTTAGAGGACAAAGTGTCAGCAGCAAGCAAAATTTAAACCTTGCCCTCCATTTGCCCAGCAATTTTATAGCTCGGAGTTTATCCTAAACTGGTCATTGCACAAATAAACAGCTCTGTGTGTACAGTACAAGGCTGGTTTTTTAAACAGCATCTGCAATTTTGAAGGATTTGGACTGAGTCTAGGGGTCCATTGTGGAGGATGTATGGCCCAGACTCTTCCATGGAAGATGACACTTGACCAGTCATTGGTCAAGAAGGGGACATGGGAGGGCTTCCCTGGTGGCTCAGTGGTTGAGAGACCGCCTGCCGATGCATGGGACACGGGTTCGTGCCCCGGTCCGGGAGGATCCCACATGCCACGGAGCGGCCGGGGCTGTGAGCCATGGCCGCTGAGCCTGTGCGTCCGGAGCCTGTGCTCCGCAACGGGAGAGGCCACAACAGTGAGAGGCCCGCGTACCGCAAAAAAAAAAAAAAAAAAAAAAAGAAGGGGACATGGGAGACTTCTCTGGTTGTGCAGTGGATAAGACTCCACGCTCCCAATGCAGGAGGCCCGGGTGTGATCCCTGGTCAGGGAACTAGATCCCACATGCATGCTGCAACTAAGATATCGCATGCCACAACTTGCCCACATGCCACAACAAAGGAGCTGGCGAGCCGCAACTAAGGAGCCTGCCTGCCGCAACTAAGGAGCCCACAAGCTGCAACTAAGGAGCGCCTGCCTGCCACAACTAAGACCCGGTGCAACCAAATAAATAAATAAATATTTAAAAAAATAAAAACTAAAAAAAAAAAAGGACACGTGCACCAAGGGGTCCGACCAGGGTGAATTGCACAATTCTTGCTCACCACGTGAGGGGCAGCGTTTTCCTCTCCTCCTCTGTAACCCTGATATGAAACTGTAAAGCCTGGTGTTGCTGTAATAACTATTTTGCCACCAACAAGGGAAGAACCTTCTACAAAAAAAGCCGACATGCAGAGGAGGGCACATCAGAGGGAAAAGCCAATGATAAAATAGCAACCAATGGAGCTAGAACCACTGGATTAAGCTCACCCTGAAGCCGCCATTTCTATGACTTCAGTTACAAAGGCCAACACTTTATTTTTTACTCTTTCTTTTCTTTTCTTTTTTTTTTTAAGTTTTTGTCTGCACCACGCAGCATGTGGGATCCAATTTCCCAGACCAGGGATCAAACCCATGCCCCCTGCATTGGAAGCACAGAGTCTTCACCACTGGACCACCAGGGAAGTCCCACAAAGGCCAATACTTTTCTTTACGAAGCCCAACTGAGTCACTTTCGGATACTTGCAGCCAAATGTCTCCTGATATAGCCATCAGTAGAGAACTGGTTCAATAAATTATGACACAGCCATATAGTAAAATACTGTGCACGTGATACAAAGTCAAAGTTGCTGCATACGCACTGTCAGGCACAGATCTCCATCAGGTATTATTAATCAGGAAAATGGCGGGGACTCATATACGCGGTATCAACCGTTCAGTGAAAAAAGTAAATTGAGCTCTAGATAGAGATAGAAATTAGAATCATAGAGGAACAGGAAGCTTTTCTTTCTACCTGTGTACACTTCTGAGTTTTTAAGGGTTTAGCAATAAGTATGTGTTACTTTTAATATATATATATATGCATAAATATATATTTCAGTTTGGGAACTCTGAAGTGCTCTAGGTAACATCATTTTTCAATTACAATACTAAAAACAGATCTTTAAACAGAGATTTTAAAAGCAGATTTTAATGCCATAGTCTCCAGATATCTCAGTTTTCTACATAAGATCAATTTGCATAACCTGATGCTTACTTAGCCTTTGATCACTTCCTCCAGTTTCTTGTCTGTCTTGAAATAGAATGTGTGTCTTGATCGCTAAAAGTAATAAAAATAAAAACCATCTCACAGGGTCTGGCACGAAATGACCGATCAATGGTAGTTCTTACTGTTATTTAATTTTCTCGGAGGGAAGGGAGCCTTTCCTGAAATCTGTTTTTGCTTAGAGGTCAGTGAAGCCTCTTCTGACATTACATTTCTTCAAACGCCCTGGAAGCAACAGCCGTTCCCTGAGTCCAGCTCAGGGGCCATGCTGGGCCTCCTATCCTGGAAATGACACGGCCGTGAACGCCCCAAGGAAACCAGGAAGGCCCTGTAAGGGCCTCATTACCCAGCCAGCTGATAAGAAGCTTTGGAAAAACAAGCTGGCTGCCCTACTCATTTTTCAGATGATTAATGAAGACAAATCTCTTGGAATTTTCCTTAAACTGGACGTCACCCCCCCATTTTCAACATGAAAAAATGCAAGTGAGGAGCTGCCAGCGAGTGAGGTCTTGGGCCACATTCCCCAGGAGGCTCCGGGCTAAGTTCCCTTCTTTGGAGGGGAGAGAGAAACAGGGCCAGCCAGGGCTGCAGTCCCCCCCATGCCTGCAGCTCAGAGCTCTGAGCCCTGCTTTGGGGCCTCCTGCCATCGCAGCCCACAGCTCTGAAATGAGGAATATTACACACACACACACACACACACACACCACACCACACACTATGATGTTTTTTAAGAGCCTTCAATAAAGTTTTAAATTGTTGTCAATTACTGTTGTCAGTTATCAGGCTAGCAATTCTTGTAAGTAAAATGTTGAACAGGGCTGGGCTTTGAAGCTACCCCGCCCAGGTGTATGTGCATCTGTGTACGTACCTGTAATCTGAGAAAGATTCTTGTGCGTATTGTGTGTGCAACAGAGACTTAGGAAAGATATCAAAGTTCCTTGCAGATTTTCACCGAAGGAGGCCATGTCCTATGGTGTTATTTGAAAATGTCATGAAGTACAAGAGAGACAGGGATTCATGGACCTCCCATGTGACCCACAGGGGGTGCTCAACAAGTATTTGTGGGATGGTCGAAGGCTTTGCTTTGGGACCTGACACTAGTGGCTTGCCTTTGTTGGGCCTGGCTTTCCTCTCTGCGAATGGAGATAATCACCCCTACTCCACGGCTGGGATGGAGGCGGTGCCTCCCTTGGCATCCATCTGGGCCTCTCAGAAACCAACGGGTGACCTGAGGCAAACGTTCCAGGGAACTGCACAAGCACCCTCTGCTCGCATCTCCCCGGGAACCCACATCCTCCCCTTCGATCAGGCTGCCTTATCAGCGTTTCCACGCCCCAGGCTCAGCCAGCTCTGCACTTGGGTTGACGCCAGACCCCTCTGGAACAAGTGTCCAGGCCCTCCACCCGTCACCCCCTCTGTAGAGCGGGTAGGCTCTAGGCTCATCTCTCCAAGAAGCCTTCAAACCACCCTCCAGAGCTGCCTCTCTTCTCCTGTCACCCCCCCCCCACCAAGTCCACCGTCCTCCCGCTAAGGCAGCAGGCAACTCCCACCAGATGTCCCCTAACAGAGAGGGCAGGTGAGGGATTGAATCAAGAAGCCAGTTGATTTTCAAAAGGCTCTTCTTAAAAGGCTTGATTTTTAAGTCTGGCCCTTGAGCCGGAAGAAGGTTTTGTTTTTATGTTTGCTTTCCTTTGGTGGAATTCAAGAAATACATCCTTATATACCAAGAGCCCAAAGCTTAGGAACCTGGGGCACAGAGTTTATGCCATAAACCAGAGAGCAACTGCTCAAGAAAAGTACCTATTCCAGCCAGCACATAATACAAGAAGTACTGAGGGAACATGACTGGGTTCGGGACTGAGGTGGAGGTGGAGGTGGGAGGCAGCCATGTCCAGGGGGCATCAGTGTCTCGATTTCCAGGCAAACCTTATATCGAAGCCCCACCTCCAACGTGGCACCTGTAAATGGGCAGCAAGGAAACTGGGGTGAACGGGAGGGAAGCCTCAGAGGTCCAGTAGCCCCAGCGCGCTACAGAATGGCCCTGGAAAGTTCCTGGGCTACCTCCGCCAAGAACATGAGACCAAGGGCAAGGCAGGCCACTCGCAAATCAGCAGCCCAGTGACCAGGTCAACAGGCATCCCCGGGCAGCTCCCAGCAGGGGCAGAGAAGAGGGGAGGAGGGGCAGATGGAGAATCTTGAACTAGTTCAAACCCTTGAGTGGACATACGTCATACTGAAAGGACCTGAGTTACCTTGAACTGGAAGGACCGATGTTTCCCACCATCGGCAGAAGGAAGGATTCCTGAACGAAGTTGAGATCAGTTACACAGAGTCTGAAGAGCCCTGGTACCAAGGAGGGCAGCATGATAAAACGGGAACAGCGCCAGAGTCAGTACGTGTAGATTCTAACCCTGGTTTTGACAGTGATTAGCCGCGTGACCCAGGACAAGACACAGCCTTTGGGGGCCTAACCTTCTCCTTCCTTCCTGGTCACCCGAGCGTCCTGGTAACTGAGAAGCGCACTGGGCAGCAGAGGGAGGTTGCTGCTCTTCCTGGCTTGGGTCCCAGTGTCCCAATGGAGCTACAGGAAAAGGGAAAACACGGAGAGCAAACGTAGCTCTCCGCTAAATGTAAGAATAACTCCTAGTTGCTAATATCCTATGCTCTAGTTCTTAGCAAATGTTGCTGATAAAACAAACACTTTGCAGAAAAAAAGAAAAGATCAGTTATACAGAGAGAAAGTTCCATTTGGGTGTAATTGTGACTAAATGGCACACCTGCCATCTGTCAGCTACCCACATCCCCTGGGTGACCAACCATCCCCGTTTGCCCAGGACTGTCCTAGGTGTAACTCCTAAAGTCCTTTGGCCCAAGAACTTCCTCAGTCCTGGGCAAACCGGGACAGTTGGTGGCCCTACCTGGTACTAAGCAGCATCTTCCCAGGATGTGCCAGTTTGACTTAAAGTGAGTGAGGGCAGGGACTCTGATTCTATTCAGACTGTGTTCACTCAACCAGCAAAGGTGAATAGAGCTGTCTTTGCACTGAAGTCTGATGGGGGAGACCTACTCTTAAAGGAATAATTAAAATACTAAGTGAAGTAAGTCAGACAGAGAAAAAGACAAATATCATATGATATCACTCATATGTGAAATCTGATTTTTTTTAATGATATAAATGAACTTATTTACAAAACAGAAAGACACAGATTTCAAAAACAGACTTAGGGTTACCAAAGGGGAAACGTTGGGGGAAGTGATAAATTAGGAGCTTGGGATTAACATACAAACACTACAATGTATAAAACAGATAACCAACAGTGACCTACTGTATAGCACAGGGAACTCAACTCAACATTCTGCAATAAACTATATGGGAAAAGAATCTGAGAAAGAATGACTATATGTATTCATATATGTAGAACTGAATCACTTTGCTGTATACCTGAAACTAACACAACATTGTAAATCAACTATACTTTAATTTAAAAAAAGAAGAAGAAAGAAAGAAAGCAGACGCACACACAACACACAAAAGAAAGGTAGGTCTGGAGAGTTCGGGAACGGCCTCCTGTTCCCTGCAAAGGACGGTGACCCCTACCTCTGGGCTCCATCTTACTGTGGGTACAGCTAGGCAGCGTGGCACAAGTAATATGTTACTAATTAGGACTCGATCAAGGTGACCCCTGCCATGACCCTGTCCCTCATGTGCAGGCTGTTGTGTTTTCTGAAGTGAGGGAGGAGAGAGAGGAGAAGGAGGGGTCCAGGGCCAAGGAGCACCCACGGGAGGGTGCTCCCCCTGACTGGGACCCTCCCCAGGCTGCAGAGTAACAGATGGTCAAGGACCACTGCTGGTGGTGACGGTTGGAAAGAGACGTGTGCTATACAAGGAGTCAGGGGAGGATTGGCTGGAATGGGGCTAAACTAGAAGCAGGGAGACCAGTTAGTAGGTGGGGCAATGGTCCCCCCAAAATGAGAGGGACCTGGGTTAAGGCAGGGGCGACACAGGGAAGAGTACAAATTGAAGGTACATTTTAGGAGCAGATGCGCCAGCACTTTGTAAGACTGAGAGCACCAGGACTGGATAAACCACAAAACCTGGACTTGGTGAGTGGCCAGAACATGACTCTGGACAAGACAGAGAAGAGGGGGGCTGGGGTCAGGGAGCCGGTGTTTTTGCATGTGGTGACACTAGCAACAGTAGCCCGTGTTCACGATCTTGTCTCTTCTCTGCCAGCATCACAACAAATCTTTCCTTGGGGCTCTGCAGGGCACATCTGCGATATTCCAGCCTTCCTGGACACATAACCTCTTCCCAAGGGCACCCCACTACCTACTCGAGACCAGAAATGATGCATCAGACCAGGTGACAGAGGTGCCCCCGGGCAAGACAGCCTCTCACCAGCCTCCAGTCGCATCACCTACGACACGGTCGGCCCTAAATTACTTGATCGACACACCCTGCTGCATAGACCCGGCCTACGCCTCTTAAGAAATCCAATTAAAAGTCCCCGCTCAGTGACAGGCAACGGGTCCTAAGAGAAGGAAGCAATTCTGTAGGGTACTTAACCGTGTGGCTCTCGCTTCAGGGTTTGTATAAATGAAACCTGGCAGGCTGGGGATTTCTGTAACCAGATCCTCCCAGCGCAGAGTTTCCTGGAAGCCAGGTCAGAGTCCAGCAGTTGTATAGCTGTTTCTCCATCATTACACCCAGCCTTCCTCTTGGAGATGTTAAGAACTGATACGAAATTCTGGGACATGGATCCTGTATGATTTTAAGGGTACACGGACAATAAAATTAAGCTCTGAGATGAGCACATTGCTTTCGTCTGGGGAATGGACAAGCAACCCCTGCACGTGGCAAATGGTTCTCGAAGAAGGGCTGGGATTGGGGTTAAGGAGCTGCTCGTGGGGCTGTCACCCTGAGCCCCGGACACAGCCCTGGTGCAGTGTGTCAGCTGGGGTCAGCGTGGGCAGTGACTCAGAGTCTACCCTGGCTTCTCAGGAAACATGTAGATCTTTCCCTCCCGACTCAGGATTCCCCACTGCTGAGCAGCCCTCCCGTGTGCACCCAGCCCGCCACCGTCTTCAGACACCCTCCTCCCCGGCTGGCAGGGAGGCCCCTACCTGCCCCCCCCCCCACCCACCGGGAACCTGTCCACAGCTTGTTGGGGCCGCAGCCCGGCCAGATTCCCGCCGGGCGGGAGGGTGGCCACCCCTCTCTGGAGGCCTAACTCTGCCCCTGGGGTATTTCTGTTTCCTTCCATCTTACCCTGCGGCCAAATAAGAAGCAGCCGGAGACAGCGAGGATGGGCTCAGACCCCCAGGGAGTGACGTCTCCGCTGCGGGGGGTCAGGACAGCGGCAGGACTGGGAATGGGGCTGAGAATTAAGAGGGGAAGCTTCAAACTTTCTGAGCCAGCAGTTTTATCTGTTGAAAAATAATCACTGGGCTTAGTCCGTCAGGAAGAGGAGAGGAAATAACATTTCTTAAGGGCTCAAGGCTTATTTACTCATCCCACAAATCTTTTTGAAAGAGTGATTAGTGGTTTCCGGGACCGAACAGCCCATGTGGAGCCAGAGATTCTCCAGGCAGTGGGCGTGATGGAGTCAGGAGGCTGCAAGTGACCAGCTCTCAGACCCAGGCTGGAGCAGCTGCTTCCTGGGGACCTTGGGCAAACGGTTTAGCCCGTCTGTGCCTCAGTTTCCTCATCTGTAAAGAGGAAGGTGAAGAATGATGGAACCTGAGGTTTGGGTTTCCTGTGGGGGCTGTTCGCTCATGCAGCCGTGAGCACCTCCTGGGAGGCATGAAACAGACGCAGATTCCAGGTCTTATGGAGAATGAAGGAAAAAATATAGAGAAGGTGCACCTCAGGCTGCCTTTCTGCCCCAGCACAGACGATAACCAATGTTTTTAATGGGTTTACTAAGTTATCAGGGTTAGGTGTGGGCAATGAGATCTGCTTAAGAACACGAGGCACAGTGTAATTTATTTTAGAAAGATTCACATGCAAAATAGTCACACGTTTCCAAAGCCGGGTGTCCAGAGCCGTGAGCTCTGATTCCCGGAAAATCCACTGAACAGCACATTTCTGAACGAGGCCCAGTGAGATGTGTCTGCGCCATAAGGATGAGTCAGGGGCGAGCAAGAGGCAGGGGGCTTGGTGACTCTGACGCACCAGAAATTGAGCCGGGCAGCCTTAAAAACAGTGGTCTCCTCCCTGAATCACAAGTGAAGTTTAAGAGGAAACCAAGTTTCCGGAGGGGAATTAGCCAAGTCACAAAGGAACCACTAAATCAGGGAGGCCACACAGGAACGAAAAGGCCGGAAAGATAGAAATTTCTAGCCACAGTGTCCTGACGCGGGACCACGGTCATTAAAAATAAGCACTGGCAGCCGCCCCAGGGCCGGTGCATGAGGAGGGATGGGACACCGTCCCTGCAGCAGCTCTGGAGCAAGCGTGGTCCCCAGAGAAGCTGAAGTGAGAGTCACACGCCATCAGCCTGTCAGGGCACCAAGTCCATTTTCCATTCCCTTCTCCTGCCAAACGGTCACTGCAAAATCCCACTCTGCCACTTGCAGCTGTGTGACCTTAGGCAAATTACTTAACCTTTCTTAGCCTCAATAAATGGTAGCTAATACTACTGTTTATTGTTATTCAAAGTGGCTGAGTATTTACAGGATTCTGTAATGTACTGCCTGTTATCATAGAGCCCCGGGGTGGGCAAACTTTTCCTGTAACATACCAGATAGTAAATATTTTAGACATCGTGGGCCAAGAAGCAGACACAAATTTGCCCTGTGTGGTGGGCACACCTTGGGCCCAGCTGCATTGGCTGGAGATCGTCTCAAAAGCAGCCTGCTGGGGGATGGGGCCTGGAGGGCCAGATCAGCAGGGTCGGGGAGGTGACAGGGACTGCTTCAGGGTTTGTCAATGTCTCTTCGCCAGCGACACCCAGACCTGCTCCTCCTGGAGAGGCCAGCTGGCTCCCCGTGGGCAACTGACTGGAAGTGAGGTTACGGCATCTCCAGCTCCCAGTCTGGGAGCCCGACGCGCAGGGTCAAGCAGGTGCTGGGAGCAGCGTGGGGAGCAGGGGTGGAGAGGACACCCCAGTTTGGGTCCACAGTGTTCACAGTGGCTCACTACCAGCATTTTTTTAAAAAAATGAAACAGAGAATGGAATAAATGCAGGTTTGCAGCTGTGTCCATATGCGTATGAACCTGTGCTCTGGGTACAATGTCAAAGGTCTCTCTGAGCACTGGGCTCCAGGCATGCTTTTTGGCTTCTGCAAACCTCAAAAGAAGTGTTCTCATCTAACCATCAAGTACTCACAGAGCAGTTACCGTGACGGTTTAGGGAGAAGTTCTTTGAGGAAAAGACTCAAGTCGTAACCCTCTGTTTACCCCGAAACCTACCATCTTCGGTAGGAAATGGAGGGGAAAGTGAATCCGCTGGCCTGTGGCCAATGGATGTTCCCTGGAGGACCCTGGGGAGGGGCGGGTCTTCGCTAGCACACCTCCTCACCCCCATGTTTCACACACTTGCACAACCAGAACATCTTATAGGGCCTCCAATCCAGTGGTTCTCAGACTGGGTGGGCTCTGAGGAACCCTAGGGTTCCTTGGCGTGCCCAGGGGGTGCCTGGGGGGAGAGGCTCTCGCCTTCCCCCCACCCTGACTTCAGCCACAATAGCTTTGCATTTTCTTTTCTATATTTTGAGATGACCAAAGGACTCCAATTCTAAAATAGCGAACAACAGAAAGGCATGAGGGCCATCTATTCTGTCCAACACATTTTATAGCTGGGGAAACCTGCAGTAGCCAGAGAAGAGGCAGCAGCGCAGAAGGAAGACTGGCCTTCAGGCGTCAGCTCCCACCCTGTTCAGTGGTCTTTCTACCCATCAGGATGCAGCCCAAGGAGAGTCCCAACCTTCTCTGGGGGCGACTCCCAGTGGCCACATCACAGCCCAAACAGACGATGTTGTAACACTGAGCTCAAGGTCAAGGTGAAGCCAAGAAGACGCGCACCATTTCAAGTACTCATTGAGGGGTGCCACTGTTTGTCCCCCGCTACTGTTTATCACAGGTCAGGCACCCACTGGCTTTGGGGTCTTCGACAAGTCAATTCCCTTCTCTGGACTTTGGTTCTTAAGTCCTCTCACTGTTCTGAGTCCTCACTGGAGAGAAAGGGGTTCTCGGGCTAATCCCGCAGGTGACCATGATGGCCATCCCCCCCTTATCTGCAAGGGATACATTCCAGGACCCCCAGGGGATGCCTGAAACTGGGGATACTACTGAACCCTATGCTTTTTCCTATACAGAAATACCTGTGATAAAGTTTAATGTATAAATCAGGCACTGTAAGAGGTTAACAACAACTAATAATAAAATAGAACAGCTGTAACAACATCTTGTGATGAAAGCTGTGTGAATGTGGTCTTTCTCAAAGTATCTCATTGCACAAACTTAATGCTTTTTCCTTCTTAACTAAGCACTTATCAGGCACCGTGGCTATAGCTTCTGCAGTTTGCGGTGCAGTAGCAAAACCCGCATGAATTTCTTTTTTCATACTTCATAATTTCACAGATAGAAGCCTCATTCGCATTCGATCTTAGCACCCTCAGCATACGATTTTTTTTTTTCTGTCCTTACTGAGTCGCGAGCTTTCCTGCTTTCACTTAGAGGAAGCACTTTACGGCATTTCTTCGGCGCACGCGAATCGCATCACTCCTCCGCGCTTGGGGGTCGTTATTAAGTGAAATAAGGGTCACTGAACACAGGCACTGAGATAGCGTGACAGGTAATCTGATAACCCAGTGGCTACTAAGTGACCAAGGGACTGGACACACAGGACAAAGGGATGATTCCCGTCTGGGCGGCACGAGATTTCATCACACTATTCAGAACGGCGAATGATTTAAAACGGATGAATTGTTTATTTCTGGAATTTTCCATTTAATGTTTTCAGACCATGGTGGACCCAGGGTAACTGAAACCACGGAAAGTGGAGTCTTGGATAAGGGGCAGGACTGAATTAACGCCGCTGCTATGACACATCCTGGGGGGGTGGCCACCTACAGTCAGTCTGGCAGCAGGACAAAGCCTCTTTGAGAAGCCATGGAGATGGTGACCGTGACTCAGACCCTCTGCTCCTAACGCAGTTCAGCCATGCGGAGAACTCAGGGAAACCGCACTTTGGGGCTGAGAGCATCGATTTAGTCGTCCTGACTGCTAAAGCGACTCTACTATTTCTCGTGTACAGTTGAGGAGACCCAGCGATGCCAAATGATTGTCCAAGGGGTGTAGAATTGGGATGGGGGGGAGAGAGACGGAAAGACCGGGGGAGGGAAAGGGAAGACAGGGAGGAGCTTGGGGGTTGAGGCTGGGAAATGTCAGTTATCATCTGTTGACTGTCTTCTGTGAAAGGATTTGACATACTTAATCTCACTGAATCCTCACGAGAACCATGCAAAAGTAGATATAATAAACCCATTTTACAAAAGAGAAAGGTGAAGCTCAAAGAGTGACAGCTCTGGTCCTCTAACTGGTTTGTCTGATTCCCAAATCTTTGCTCTCCCCACTCTCTCACGATGCCTCAGGGCCAAACTAAACACGCCCAGAGTATTCCCCACTCGGTGTTACACAAGGCCAGGCCAGCGGAGAAGGTGAAGGTCATCTTCCCCACTTCAAGTGACACCTGCTACGAGAAGAACCAAGTTCTATCCCAGCTAGAACATCACTTCCTGGAGCACCTCTAGTCTGCTTCCCCAGCATCTTGTCTCAGATGCACCCAAATCTTGACAAGTCTGGTGTCCCCATCAGGAAACCAGGGAGACGAGGCTATCATTCAGTCCCTACCTCTTTGCCCCAATTGGCTTAAAGGTACGAATAGCCCTTTATGTCTTCACAAGCTCTTTGACACTTTGAATAGTTTCCTGCAGAACTGGAACATGTCATGAAAAAGCCTACCTATTAACGGTGCCACCACAGTGGGAAAAGGGCAGGTTTGGAAATAAGTCCCTTTATCCCCCTCGACCTTTGATTCTTCCTTGGCAAAAATGGGATAACCACCGTAACGTCCGCACGGGGTCACCGTGAGGAACAAACGAAGGGAGGTATCTGGATCTTAGAAGTCCCCGTAAGACAGTGAGTTGGTTTTACGCCGGCAGGCAGCACGCCATCCAGCCTTGCCTCACGGAGGGGCTAGAGGTGAGGACGACGGTCCTCTAAAGTTCTATGGGCTTCTCTCATTCGATCCTCTCACCCTTTGGTAAGAACGACACACTATTCCCATTTTACGGATGGGAAGGTTAATGAAGTCCATTAAATGCAGGGCAGGCTCCAGATCCCAACGTTACAGATAGAACAGCACACTCTGTCACCACCTCGACAGGCCCTGGAAGAGGTCCCCGTTGTCCCACCCGGGTCAGTGATGTGCCCTGGGTGTCCGGAGCCAACACTTGACCAGCATTACTCTGATATGAAATAAAAAAATTTTTTTAAAAGTACACTTACTCTTCAACAATAAAGACAAATAACCCAATTTAAAAATGGGCGGAAGATGTGCATAGACGTTTCTCCAAAGAAGGTATACAAATGGCCAATAAGCACGTGATAAGGTGCTCAACATCGTGAGTCACTAGGGGAATACACATCAAAACCACAGTGAGACCCTATTTCTCACTCACTAGCACGGTTATAATCAAAAAGACAGTAACAAGTGCTGGTGAAAACAGTGGAGAAATTAGAACTCTCGTACATTGCCAGCAGGGTGGGAAAATGGTACCATCAATTTGTAAAACACCCTGGAAGTTCCTCAAAGGATTAAGCATAAAGTTACCGTATGTCCCAGCAGTTCCACTCCTAGGTATATACCCAAAGAACTGAACACCCAGGTCCATACAAACCTTGTACAGAATGTTCATGGCAGCATTATTCACAAGGACCCAAAGGCGGGAACAACCCGGCTGTCAAGTGATGAAAGAATTACAAATCATGGAATCTCCACACGAATACATGTTCCTCATGCATGAACCTGGAAACACTAAGCTAAGTGGAAGAAGCCATTTGCAAAACACACATTTCATGATTCCGTTTATATGAAATGACGAGAACAGGCAAACATACAGAGATAGACAGTAGATTAGCGGTTGCCTAGAGCTGGGGATGATGGGAAAAGGGAATGACCGCTCACGAGCACAGGTTTGTTTTATTTTGTGGTGATAAAAGCTTTTTCAAATGGATTATAGTGATCGGTGCACAGCAGTGGCTGCACAGGAGAACCGCTAAATTATATACTTTAAATGAGTGAATTGTACGATATGCGGCGTATATCTCAATAAAGCTGTTTAAAAAAATGAAAAGAAAAAAATCCAAGGAGAGAGAAACCCCTGGGGTGGAGGGAGGCAGTCAAGAAAGAAGGGGCTCGATTTTTTGTAGGAAAACATCCTAGACTCGGAATTTTGATGTGTGGCTGTGATTGTCTCCTGGGGAGCCTCATATGGGAAGCAATGAGGAAACTCCCTCCAGCGAAAAGCCAGGGAGCCTCACTCTGCAGGCCTTGGCCCACCTGCTCACAGGTACACATCCTTGTATGCACAGAGATGCCCAGAGAACCACCGCCCACCAACCTTCCCGGAATTGCTCTGTGGCCACAGGGGAGGGAAGGCCTTGCACTCACGTAAACAAACTTCAAAGGCCTGCTGGAAAGGGAAAACTGATCAGGTACATTTGAAAAGAGGTCAAAGGACATTTGATTACAGGGGGAAGGACTATTTGTTCAGAAGTACAGAGGTGAGTATGACATACAAGGTCCGTCCAGGGGTCATGAAGTCTATTCAAGGGAATAAAACTGAAGGTCTTTGGGCTTAGAGGAGTTTTTTTTTTAATTTTAGGATATGTGGTATGAAGTTCTGTTGATTATGGAAGGCCTGTTTCCTAAGGAGAATGCGGAAATAAATTACCCCAATTCACCCCTGAAGCTGCGTGCAAATGTGTCTGAGGCTATGAGCCGCCAGAGGAGGAGTCAGGGTTCCAGGTGGGCCCCAACGAACGTGCGACATTGGCCTGGTGGCTCAGGGGACACCTCAGCTTCTCCACTACAGACAGAGCCCGTCTGCCTCTCCAAGCGAGAAGACACATATGGGATCATTTCAAGCCTTTCAGGAGTTATCGTGTTATTCATTTCTCCGCACCCTCCCCCCAGTCACTTGTTTCCACATCTTCAGGGAAAATCTCACGAAAAGGAGAATTTCGATTAACACCAAAGCACTGAGCTCCCAGCGTTGCCCCGAGAAAGTGATGACTCATCCCAGTTTTCGGGGGCTTTCCTATTGAGGGAGGCAACCCTGGACCCAACCCAGAAGCAGAAAGCCCTTCATAAATTGAGAAGAAGGGAAGAGAGACCACATCCCCCTCCCTCCGGGAATCCCGTGGAAGGATGACCCGCCTGAGTCTCTGACCAGCCAGCAGTCTGTTTACCCTGCAGGCGCCTGCACCCATATTTGATTGAAATGCAACACCGTTGTCCAAGAAAATCAAGCACATTATGGAAAGCAATCATCAAACAATTTACCTGCATGACAGCCTTAAGAAATAAGCCAGAAGAATATTCTTCTGTTTTTAGAAATGAGGAAACAGTAATACAGCGGCACACTATCCGAGCTGTACAATGGATAAGGACATGCCACCCAGGCCTGATCAATCAGATTATTACCATCCTTATGGCCACGGTGACTAGTGCAGGGGGGGGCACAAGACACAAGCTGGACGGGTCAGACTCTTCTCTGAGCTCTTTCAGCCAGAGATATAGGGAAGATGATCTTTTCTCATGTGGGTTGCTATTCAAATATAAGGTACCCCTCGACCTACCAGAGGCTAATATGCCCACCACATGAAGAGAACCTATTCAAGAGACACAAAGAAAAGGCACCTTATTGGCCCCCTGGATCCAGCCATACCTGAAGCTGTCATGTTCCTGGATTTTGCTTAACTTTACTGTATTAAGAGCCAATAGATTCCTTCTCTCTCTCTCTCTCTCTCACATGCTACTTTGAGAATGGCTGTCACTTGCAAATAAAAAAAAAAGTTTACTAATACAAGTTCTCAATTATAAGAAGTGGGATTATGTATAAAAAGTTTTATAGGGCTTCCCTGGTGGCGCAGTGGTTGAGAGTCCGCCTGCCGATGCGGGGGACACGGGTTCGTGCCCCGGTCCGGGAGGATCCCACATGCCGCGGAGCGGCTGGGCTCGTGAGCCGTGGCCGCTGGGTCTGCGCGTCCGGAGCCTGTGCTCCGCGGCGGGAGAGGCTGCGGCAGTGAGAGGCCCGCGTACCGCAAAAAAAAAAAAAAAAAGTTTTATATTTTTATTCATCTGTATATTTTGACCATGATTCAGGGGGTAAAAAAAGTGGCCTAAATGAAAAGTATATAAACTAGAAATCATGAAATATTACCTTTATAAGTATGTTGAGGACAGAAATTGCTTGCTCGTTCCACCTAAACTTGAAGTTAGTCCTTGGTCAAATGCAGTCAAAACAGGGGCTTTCCAAATGTTGATCTATAATAGGATTGTGTTGTTTTGAACGCTATCCAAAGGAAATACTTCCAAAAGAGAGAATGCTCAGTGGACCCACTCAGCCCTTTAATTCAAGATGAGGAAAATGTTTATTGCTGTGAAGCTATAAAAACACTTCCAAGAAACTGAAGTCACATGTTTTCTGGAAAATCTAATTGCTGCTTTGCACTCACCAAGATGTTTTATTAATAAGAGGTTGTTAAATCATGGCTGTTAAGTTATAGTCTGCTGTTACTTGTGGACCAGGATTCTCAAGGCATCCCCCGGTCACTATGCAGTATGTTAGACATTATCATGATCACAGGCTTCTGGTTACTGAACGACAGTCTGAGCCGATGCTGCCACAGACACAGCCTGAACTATGACCTTGTAAGGCACCTATTCTGATAGAGAAACCCCAGGAGGGTAAATGTGACAGACAGCTCTGTGTCCAAGATCACAGAGCTCTTCAATGGAGGAGCTGGAATTAGGGACCCAGTGGTGATTTCCCAGCCCAGTTTACTCTGGGTCTCATTTGGAAATGGTAAGAAAATCCAGGAGGCAAGTGTAGTAGCCCCAAATCCCTGCCATTCTCACCTCTGCACGTCAGAATAGAGTCAAGACCACGTGATCATCCTCCGTGGTGACGTGAGATTTGGGCCATCAGGATGACACTCGTCCTGTAACCACAGATCTCAGATTCTAGCCCCGTGATTATAAGTCACGGAATACTGTCTCTGCGAGGAACTCGAGGGTCCCTCAGAGACACTTATTTTCCAGAAGGGAAAACTGAGGCCCAGCAGGGGAAGTGATGTGTCCAGGGTTACCCAGGCACTGCCCGGTGACAGAGCCCAGATCGTGTTCACCTGTGGAAGCAGTTTGCCTCATAAGCATCTCTATCCGCCCATAAGCTTGTCTTCAGCTTGGACCTGGACCAGCTGCACACGCTTACCCTGCAGGGCAACAGGTGGGCAGACGGGATGCGAGCCGACAGGCTGGGGCTTTGCCTGATCCTGACTCCCTGAGACTCTGGAGACATTCCTTGCACTTGTTTTTTGTTTTCTGGGGGGTTTTTGGCCACACCTTGCAGCTTGTGAGATCTTAGTTCCCCAACCAGGGATCGAACCCGGGTCCTTGGCAGTGAAAGTGCGGAGTCCTAACCACTGGACCTCCAGGGAAGTCCCTCCTTGCACTTGTAAAATAGGATTTCTTTCATTTTCCTTTTGTTTTAAAAGTTGGTTTTAATGTTTTGATAAGTCTAAAAACATCACTTTGAAAGCAGGGCTTGAATTACGTGGTTTTGATTCATTTGTGTATGTGTGTATAAATAGATAGATAGATAATAGCTAGATAGATAGATGATAGATAGATAATAGATAGACAGGCACATACACACATACATATATATACATATACACACACGTAAATACACATAGAAGGGAAAGGAAAAGTCACAGCAGATCATATCCCATAAAACAGTAGTTAAACTCTGGTCCTCTCCCCTCCCCAGCCTCTTAAGCTTTGCTCACATCCCCCTCTGTGTCTCACAATGAAGAAGTCGTGCCCTTTGCTCCTTGTGGCCGCCCTAAAATCACCTTCAGAGCAGGGAGCAGGGCTGCTCCCAGCTGGTAAGCCCAAGCCAGCCAAGCAGATAGAATTCCTTTCGGGTTTTCTGCCCATTAGCTGAACTCTTTCACACGACTACAAGCTTAGAACAATCGAGAGGGCAAATAAGAAGGGAAAGCAGGGCTCAGTTTGGGTGCAAAATTAGAGAGGCTGGGATTGCAGGAGCCAACTGGCAAAAGGGAAGGAATTCATTGCCATAAGAATAGGGGGAAAGTGCCCTGTAAAATGGCTCAGAATGAACAAAGATCTTCGCTTTCTGGAGGGTCAGGGGACTTGTTTCTATACAGTGAAGTAGGATGAGGGGGAAGGAAGGACCCTGAAGGGCTGTAGGGCTGTGTGTGAGTTTCGCGTGCTCACGGTACAGGAATCTCTCCAAGGCGCAGCAGGAGATGCCCATGGGCCTCTGAGTCAAGCTGGCTGCTTGTCCGTAAAAACAGGAGTATTGACACGACTGTGACAGCAGCTCAGAGGACTTGTCCCAGTGAAGGGGGTTTGCACGGTGCCTGGATCGAGGAATCCAGACAGAAATGCAAAGTTTCCTTGTCCGCGTCACCAAGTCCACACGAGTGCCTGGTAACCAAGTGCCTTTTAGGTTCACACAACGGTCTCTGATCTGAAAGCCAGGCAGCATGCTGTCAAAAAGTACACACTGCTGTATTTAACGTGGATAAGCAGCAAGGACCTACTGTAGAGCACAGGGAACTCTGCTCAATATTCTGTAACAACCTCAATGGGAAAAGAATTTGAAAAAGAATAGAGACATGTATATGTATAACTGAACCACTTTGCTGTACACCTGAAACCGTCACAACATTGTTCATCAACTATACTCCAATATAAAATAAAAACTTAAAAAAAAATTAAAAAACTAGCACATGGGAGCCTGCAGCTGTCCGTGAAACCTCATGGTTTGTACTCATAATGTTATTACTTCCCTTCGGGCCCATGGCAAACATGGAATTAAATATGTTAATTAAAGAGTGTATTTGTTTTCCCCTTAAAAGAGCTCTCTTCGGGTAATTAGAACTTCTAAAAAATTGTTCTGGTGCTTGACGTAAAAGTGGCCTTGTGCTCTGGGTGGGGAAAGCCTAGATAACTCTCCCTCCCTTGGCAGGGTAGGAAAGTTCTGCTTAGAGGTTCTTGTATCTTCGTAAGGTTCAAACTGGGTAGAAAGCTAATTATTCTGGGCATCCAGGTCACTGCCACCCTGACACACACAACCACCCTCACCAAAGCATCCCCGGCCAGGGGAAGATTACTCAAGTGACATGTCAGTTCCTTGGTGACTTCCTAGAACCCACATCAAAGCAGACCCTACTGGAGAGCACAGGGAACTCTATTCAATATCTCATAATAACCTATAATGGAAAAGAATCTGAAAAAGGATAGATACATGTATAACTGAATCACTTTGCTCTACAACTGAAACTAACACGACATTGCAAATCAACTATACTTCAATTTTTAAAAAGGAGAAAAAAAGGAAAATAATTAAAAGAAAACTATACTAATACGATTTGAGGAAAAAATAAAAGAATATTTCCAAACATAAGACATTTATAAACATGTAAAAATTGTTTAAAAAAAGAAAATGTGTAACTAGTTACCAGTGGGAGGGAAGGGGCAATAGAGGGGTAGGGGATTGGGACGTACAAACTATTGGGTGTAAGACAGGCTCCAAGGATTTATTTTTATTGTACAGCACGGGGAATATAGCCAATATTTTGTAATAACTGTAAATGCAGTGTCACCTTTAAAAATTGTATAAGAATAATTTTTTAAAAAGCCAGTTGAGAGCTTCCCTGGTGGCGCAGTGGTTGAGAGTCCGCCTGCCGACGCAGGGGACATGGGTTCGTGCCCCGGTCCGGGAAGATCCCACATGCCACGGAGCAGCTGGGCCTGTGAGCCATGGCCACTGAGCCTGCGCGTCTGGAGCCTGTGCTCCGCAACGGGAGAGGCCACAACAGTGAGAGGCCCGCGTACCGCAAAAAAAAAAAAAGAAAAAAAAGAAATAATAAATGTGTGAGCTAACGCTACTGCAGAAATCATACTGCAGGCTCTAAATTATCAAACCAACACATTGTATACCTTAAACTTACACAATGTTATATCTCAATAAAAAAAAAGAAAAAGAGCCGCATCTAATGAAGGAAATCCCAGCCTGAGCCCTGCGGCATTTGACACAGCGTCCAACAGCCAATGGAGAGCAAAGGGCTCCACCCACAGCCCCGGACACAGTCATACATGGTCACAGCTGAATGAATGAAAGAGGGAGGGAGGGAAGAGGAGAAGGGGGAGGGGACGGGGGAGGGGGAAGGGAGGGAACAAGTGAGAACACAGTCTCTAGAGCACTAGAAATACAGGTAATGGAGCAGATGGGATTCTGCAGAAGAGGCCAGCCCTTTAGAGATGTCCTTTGAGCAACACAGAGAAAGGCAGAACCTTTTGACCACTGTGTCTGCTGGAGATGGACTGGATTGTGTGGGTGCAGAAGCAACCCAGGGCAACCAGAGGAGAGGATCAGGGCAAGACAGACACACGGCCACACTCCCAAGGGCAGCAGATGTCACCGGTTCTCCAGGCAGTTTCCATACACGTGTGTACACACATGTGCCTTACTCCTAATTGGACGCACACATTTCACAGGCTTTTGACCCTCTGCATTTGGTTTTTAGGGTCGTAAAGCCCCGAGTCCAAGGCCTTCCTGAGGTATTCATGAGGAGATGGGGCTGAACCAGATGGCAGCAACATGTCAGCCCAGGGCACACACAGGGCAGTGCAAGAAAGCAGTGTCGTCAGAGATGGGAGCTGAACAGAGCCAATTCCGCTGTGCCGGTCCTGCACCTCATGCAGGGATGTGACAAAAGCCAGAACGGGCAGCTTCCAAAGTGACCCTCCTCTGCTAGAGATTCACGCCCCTTTGTCTCAACTGTTAAGTCAGGACAGGCCTGCAGGAATGATGGCAGGGGACTCCTAAGACCAGGTCAGAAAAGGCACCGCAACTTGCGCCATGGCCTTTGGGCTCACCAACACCTGCGGCCCACTGAATAGCTGAGAGAAGCAAATGAAGGGCCGTGCACCCACTACCCTAACTCTCCTCCTATGTAGAAAATACAGGAGACAATTCTGGCAAAAAAACCCAAACACCTAAACAATACCTATGTGTGTGTGTACCCGTGTACATACATGCACATATATACAACACACACACACACACACACACACACACACACACACACACACACACACCCAGACACTATAACATTAACGAACTTCGGGAATTTGGGATCCACTTGGCCCTATGGAAAATGGGTAAAATTTGAGGCATGAAAGGTCACTTTTAAGGGAAAGGACTGTACCCTGGCCGAGACAGCTCTGACTAAAGTCAAAGGGATGTTAATTACGCATCTAGAAGGGACGTGCTCAGAAGATGAAAGCAAGTGGTCCAGGAACACAGGTCAACCACGAGCTCAGCCAGCCTCACTCCTGGCGTTTCTGAAGCTGAAAACGAGGCTGCAAACGGGCCCTCATACCACGTGTCCAGATATTTCTGAGTTATTTAATATACACCCAGGAATGTGAGGTCCGAATTTCCACTTATGTGTGTCTGGGGCCTGCAGCCAGCAACCAGGGGATTCCCTGACCCTAAAACTAAAGATTCCCCTGCAATCCCACACCTCACTTTTCTGACTCAGATTTCTAGACAGTTCCCAAACCACAGCTTCCCAGAAAGGGGGCAGGAGGAAGTATAATTGTTCAGGGAGCCTGGCTCTGCCCAGACCCCCGCTCTGGGCGACTTGGAGCAGTCAACTTTGAACGAAAGGCAGCAACTTTGAATGCTGAGAGCAGGCCTGCGATGTCTCCTCTCCCCACGCAAACTCAGGGCTCTCCGCCCAGCATCCTCTGGCTCGGAGGGGTCCAGTTTGGTTCAAGCAACTTTCTCCGATTCCTTTTGGCTCAATTTTTGGCCAAACTTGCAAAAAACATTATGAGACTGAAAAGACATTTAGAAAGAAGTCTTTGGGTTTTGCTTATTCCTCTGGTCTAAGGACAGCTCTGATTCCAGCATCCCTGGAAGATGCTCTTGGTCAAGGCTGGCTATGAATTCACCACCTTTCTTGGATATGATGCAGTTGAGGGAAGAGAAGTCTCTGACAGTTGACCACTAATATCCCCTCTAATGAGATTCCACCCTCCACGATCCTTTAATATCCCTCCCTGGCAGCCAGGCCTTGGTTTGGAATTCTGTCCCTCCCTCCTAGGCAAACGAGCAGAGTGGATTCTTTCCACCCATGTGAACACTGGGCTGCCCAGGGTTGGGGAAAATGCACCAACATGAGGGCCAAGGGAATCAAATTTTGTCACCTTCGCAATACGGGAATGAGTGCTTCAGCCTATCTGCCCACACCCTCCTCCCAAAGGGTAGGGTGGTCCTTGTATTAAGGAGAAATATTAAACCTTCCTCTTCTTAGCCCCTCAGTCCTATTCAGTAATACCACCTGGCGTTCCACTACCACAGCGATCCTGTAGATGAAGGGTCAATAAACCACAGTTCAAGGATAGAGTCCCGCCCAGCACCTGTTTTTACAAATAAATTTTTCCTGGAACACAACCCTGTCCACTTGTTTAAATATTATCTACGGTTGCTTTTGTGCTGTAACAGCAGAATCGAGTAGTTGCGATACAGACGGTGTACGCAGCAAAGGCTGAAATTATCACTATCTGATTCTTTACAGAAAAAGCTTGCCGCCCTCTGCTCTGGAAGGCGATGATGGCAGATCATCGTAGTGGGTACCATGCACCTGACGTTGTTCATGCTTAACGTGGAGTCTCTCATTTAACCCTCACACCAAACCTGATGAAATTATATCAATTCCATAGATAAGGAAGAGAGACAGAGAAAGAAAGTTCTAAGGTTTCCTCTTAGAACAGCTTTTGCTGTGTCCCAAACCCTATGGGATGCAGCAAAAGCAGTTCTAAGAAGGAAATTTGTAGTGATACAAGCTTACCTCAGGAAACAAGAAAAATCTCAAATAAGCACCCTAAGCTTACACCTAAAGCAACTAGAGAAAGAAGAACAAACAGAACCCAAAGTTAGCAGAAGAAAAGGAATCATAAGAGCAGAAATAAATAAAATAGAGACGAAGAAAACAATAGAAAAGATCAATGAAACTAAAAGCTTGTTCTTGGAAAAGATAAACAAAATTGATAAACCTTTAGCCAGACTCATCAAGAAAAAAAAAGGGAGAGGCCCCAAATCAATAAAATTAGAAATGAAAAAGAAGTTACAACTGACACCAGAGAAATGAAAAGGACCATAAGAGACAATTACAAGCAACTGTATGTCAATGTCACCGGTGTAACATGGTCTGGGACCCAGTCCCAGGAAGTCTGGGGCAGGGACCGTGCTCTTCATTGGCTACTTCACTGCCTCAACATTCCATCAGGCCTCCAATTCCCACGGGAATTGGTTTCATGTTCCCCAAGCCGCCTTCAGGATCCCAAATTCAACCCCCCAGTCACCTCCATAAGTCACTGGGAAGGGACACGCCTACTGTAATTAACAAATGGATGTTCTGGAATTCATCAGCCTCTTGAATTTGGTTAGAAGGAGCCTACCCCTGGGAGCCTGAACATCTCTGGACAGCAAAAGGGAGTTTCTAGCCTCAGTGTGAGCCTCCCTGAAGACTCCCGTGGCCTCAACCACACAAGGGCAATGGCCCTACGTCTTTCCTGAGCCTCCAACCAGGCCCTCTAGCCTGCACTGATCGGTCAGGCTGGGGCTCTTGAAAGCCCAGTCCTGGGAAAACCAAGCTTTGCCTTCACGAACACGCCAGCAGCCCTTCCCATAATCGCCCCTGTTGTTTCAGTTTGCCTCAAATGAGTGTTAAAGATAACCTCCTGTTAACTTCCACTGAGGGAAGAAATGACTACTTAAGCTTCTTGGCTTCGGTAGAGCACAATTATTTTCATTTCACAAGTCTGTTTTGAACAATGAAAGCCAGTCACGGCTCAACAGTCGCCTTCAAAGCACTGTTTGGTATCAATGGCCCGCAGGAGGACAGCTTCTGAAAACAATGCCATTTGATGGGAGATCCCAGAAGACTTCATGCATCTTGATCAAAGAAGCTACTGGCTTCCTTCAGCTGTTGGCCTGAAGCCCAATTTTTGGCTTGACTTAAAAGGATTTAAACAGTCCCACCTATCCCCCCACACAGGAGGATCTGTAGCATTTATTGGATCTCCTGGAAGCCATACAGACCCTTGATCTGCCCCTGTAATTCATCACCCTACTCAGAAGTGAGTAAGCGGTCTTGTGATCTGAGGACCCGGGGAAATTCTCCCAAATCTCTCTCTCATGCCCATGCCATGTTGTCTAAAACTCTACCAGCACCATCACTAAAGACACCTGCTTAAAGGTAAATGCTCTCTCCAATGGCAATCCATAGCTTTATCAGCTAGTAAAACGTCAGCACACCTCAAGATGGAACTTACAGTAAAATGAGAAGAAATGGCCAGAGTTGAGGATCTGAGTCCCCTGAGCTACTTAAACCTCAGTTACACGGGAGCAGTTAAGGGTCACCTGCCATTCTCACAGGTTGTGGCAAGGATGAACTGAGCTCAGTATAAACTATATAAAAGTATGAGCTCACTGTTTTCTTGCCTACAGCCAGACTATAGGAAAGAAGAGAAGGGAAGACCAAGAACTGCAGGGGCTTACCAGCTGGACCAAGGTTCCAAAAGGAAGGAGATGCTCGGAGACAAGGTGAGATACCCAGGAACGGACTCGTCTGCGGCGGCTTCAGGACACAACTGTGAGACACCGTGCTGAATGTTCTCCCAGAGGGCAACCCGAAGGTTCAAGATGTTCCCAATAACTGCTAAGCACACGCTGCTGTGATGCTCTCTCCCTGACTTCTAGATCGTTAGCAAACTCCCCTCTTCCATTTGTACCATGTGTGGAGACAAGCTATTCTATGAGCTTGCTCCCTGCTCTGTGGGGACATACATCCTTTTAAAATCTTTCACGTGCCATAAGGTGGTGTGCTGCTTCTCCTGCTTCAGAAACAGGTGGGCAAAGTCCATCTGCACTTTAAAAATATCTTTTATAGTAGTTTTACAGATTTGTATTCTCCAGGCCATCGCGTTCTAACCACTGACCTGCTCTCATTACACCCTCTCTGATCTGCTCATCACATAAACCCACCACTGGTTTGCAACGAGTAACTGAGGTTATTGCAAGCAGGGCTTGGGTCTGGGTAGCACACATCAACATCTGCTGAGGGTACCATGCCTGGAAGGGGGGCTTCAGGCTAGGCAGGATATTGGGGGAGACAAGAGAAATGATAATTCCCCAGAAGTCTGGGAAATCAACCAGTAAACCAAGAGATCATTGTAATCTGAAAATTCCCACAACCTAGGCTTATAGAGACACACAGTTGGAAATCGTCATCTAAGGAGCATTATTCTGGAGATATTCGCCATAGCGTACCTCATTTAATTTAATCTCCAAAGTAACCTTATGAAATAGGCATTATTCTGCCAGTTTACAGAAATTTTAAGGAACCACTGTTGCAAAGAGAGGTAACGGTTGAGCTGGGATTTGAACCCAGGCTAGCCTAGTACTTCAACAACCACCACAGGACGCCACCATCTCCCTGGTCTGGTGCATTTGGGAGAAAGCCAGGAAGGAAGTGGGATGGCTGGAGGTGAAGGACACTTTTGAGGCTAAAATTGTTGCCAGATTTTTTTTAATATAAAATGAATTAAGGCAGCGGGAGGAGGCAGAGAGAACAGATCCCAGAGCAAAAGGTGTTGTGGAAAGTAAATAAAATCTCAGCCTTAGTTTCCCTAACACTCCTTCTCAGACATGCTCTGGTCAACCACTCTTGGTCAATGTTTCATATAGAAATTGCTACCAAGAAGAAATTAATATTTTAAATATATTAAATATAAATTACTATTTTACATTACCATTTTAATTAATTACTATTTTAATTAAAATCTATAATCTGCCCTCAAGTTCTTCCAGAATTTGAAGGAGATCCCTGTTCAGGTACAAATGCATTGCTCTGCTGCCTCTTTGCTGCTGAGAACCTACAAAGTTGACTCAGGAGTGATCTGTCTTCCCAAACCCTGACTGCCCGGGGCAGGTAAGGTTCACAGGCCCCCGGAGCAGCGTTCCCTCGGAGCCTGTCCCAAGGTCCCCATCGGCCGAGTGGATCCTTCTAAACCCAGAGGCTGAGGGTTCCCTGAGGCCTGGCAACACCAAACGGCATCATAGCCACAGCCGCTCGATAGCTGGTTTCAAACACTGGACACATTCCATCTATGCCCATCTGTGTTTGCTGTGAGAAAGCGAACACCAGAAACTGGGAGGAAATAAGGATGTTATCCACTTCTCTGCTCAGGATGTGCATGTTGAAAAGCACTTATTGAGTGAATTCCACTTCCTGGGCTTTGTGGCTCGTTGACCTTGAATTTCCCTAGAAGAAGAGTGTCTTCTTAGCAACGTCAAGAGTAGGGAGAACCGGGCACCTGCATCTCTGCTGGCGGAAATGTAAACACGTAGGACCTTTCTGAAGGTATTTTATTTAAAGCCCTTGAAATGCACATCCGGGGGGCTCAGCAGCTTCATTTCTGGGAATTTTCCATAAGGAAACAATTAGATAGGTGTCGGAAGGGGCAAGAATGTTTATCGTGGCATTGTTCATAATAATTAAAAATGAGAGACAACTTGACACCCTACGATAGGGATTGGTTAAATAGTTTTCAGCAGAGTGACACAAAGGGGTATCCTTCACACCATTAAAAATGATCTTGACAGACTATGGGAACCCAGGACTTGGGCTTACTCTGAGATGTTTTATCCCCACAGGAAAGTCTGGTTTATTTAAGACCGTAGTATGCCACGATTTTACAGTATACATACATCTCAAACTATTAAAAATTAATTTACCCCACCGAAAAATAGTACCTTGTAGATATGTACTTACTGATGTGGAAAGATTAACTCAGACCCGACTTGAAACTTTGGTATTTTAGTAGGTGCCACCTCTTCCTGAATGACTCCCAGACATTTCCTTAATGATATTTAAATACCCATTTCATTGTCTTTGTTCCTGTGAAACATCAGGTGACACCCCCAGTACGTTCTAAGTACGTTGAGTAAATCTGATTTAAATCACCTTCTCTATGCTTATCGTGCCTATTCTTAACTTGCCTGAGTGGAAATCCCAGCTTTTGATAAACTGCTTGGTCTGGGAGTCATCCTCCTCCCTGGATTCTGGTCCTACTTCAGACCTGCCCCAGATCTAACCTGATGATTTCAAAATACAGTCAGTAGAAGAGCCAACATTTAGCGAGTCTAGACAGGAAACCTGGGGGCCAAAACCAACTTTCAGGATAAATGAATACGTCTACGTGGTCTAAAATGAGGGAGTTCACGGAGGAATCCCCAGCCTTGCAGATGACTCTCAACTCTTCCAGGTCATCAAACGGCAAGTCGGTAAACTCCAAGAAGGTCCACCGAAGTAGTGAGCCGTAGGGCAAGAACTTACAGCTGTAGTTCTCTGGGAGCATTTTATGATGACACTTTTCCCTAAAATGACTTAGAAAAGCCACCTATACTATTTTTATAAGATAGACATGCCCAACTGATTCATTATAACCACAAGAAGAGATGTGACTGTGACCACTTCTTGGTGACACCCACGCACTGTCCCACCGAGGCAGCGGACAACAAAGCCACTGTGTCAAAAGGAGCTGTCATCCTGTGTTAGCACAAAACCGGATTTCAGCCGCATTTGGGAATTGTGTGAACCTCGGGTTAGCACATCTTGAAAAAGACGGGATGAGACTCAAGGAAGTTCTCAGAAGCACAAATGATTGACTGTGGACATGGGTATGTGGTACGGCAAATAAACGCTAGACCAGAGGGCAGAGGACTGGGGGGAAGCCCCGGCACGGACGCTGGCTGGGGGTGTGGCCTGGGCAGTCTTTCCCCTTCTCAGCCTCTGTTCCCTCCACGGTCGAGGGGATTTGATTAGGGAACGTACAGGAAAGGGCTGGAACTTCAAGCATTCAACAGTCAGGATGGCTGGAACTTACTAAGGGCTCAGGAAGACCCTTATTCTCCTTCTAGTGGGAGGCAGGCTACGGGAAGGTGGTCCAGAGTGATGAGCAGAAAAGATCAAGGTGTTGGGGATATTAACATGATCAGAAAAACCGGTGGGGCGGGGGGAGATGTAGAATGAGACCACCCTCCCCAGGACCCTTGAGAAACCAACCAGCGCCCTCTGTCTCCCACTTCCAGATGGCTAGCACTTGGTGGAAAGCACCCGAAAGGACCCCAGGCCAGTTCAGGGCAAGATGGGAAAGCGGCGACAGCCAGTAGAAAAAGGACAGCAGCCTGGCCAGAGGCAGCCACCCTTGCACCCCTCGAGGGCTCTGCTGTCCCTCCTATCAGCCCCAACCAGCCCAGAGGGGTGAGTTCAAGGGAGACAAACCAGCCCGGTGTGAGATGACAGACTCAGCCCTATACGCAAGCACACGACACACACGCACACAACACATACACACACCACACACATACACAACACGCACTCATACACATACAAATACACACATATACGACACAAACTCTTCACAACACACACTCATACACATACATACCAATACTTACCCATACACACACAGACTCGCAAGAGTGGATAAAAGGTAGAAATATATCATGAGATTAAAATATTTATATGAACAAGACAAAGTCTTAGAAATCAGAACCTGACTCTCCCAGTAACCCAGCGTTATTGGAAAGTTATGGAATGGCTGCAGAGTCTTTAGGGAGATTCCCCACCCAGTGGGAAAGGAGCTGCTCAGGACATAGCTGGCTGTGGTCACTGAAAAAATAGATAAGACCATGTCATGCCTTGGCCCCCAAAGAGGTGGGACACCTCACTAAATTACTCGCACAGTTAGTGAAAGAAGATGTCTTTCTTCCAAAAATAGATACATAGCTGAGGTCACGAGGAGCTGTGAGGATGGTGTCTGCACCCCAGTCTCCCAGATTTCCCTGTGGCACAGGACACCAGTGCTTTCTGCTGGCATCCTCCTCTGGCGTGACACGAACTCTGCAAACCAACTCTCAGCTAGGTCTCCTCTGACTCCTGGTGTCTTAAACATGGGCATCTCCCCAAGTTTTATTTTCTACTTTCTGCATTACAGTAAGTCCCCTACATACGAACCTTCGAGTTGCAAACTTTCAAAGAGGCAAACATGGCGTTCACACGTCCAATCACGTAAGTTAGTTCATGTGTCTGGTGTACATTGTCACGTGCGTGCCTCCTCTACAAGTGCTTGTGCTTTTGTGTGCTTTACTGTACAGTACTGTATAGAGTACAGTATCTTTATTTCAAGCCCAGGGTGTCCGGAAGCAAGAGGATAGATAGACTTGAATCCAGCAGGGAAGCAGAACCTGTGCCGTCAGCGTCAGGCGTGAGTGAAATGGCAGCTCGCCCTCCATCTCCTCTTGCTGACAATCCTTCAGCTCTGCCATCTCCCACCTCCTCTCCCTCCTCCAGTCAGTAGCTCTTCTTGCCTGTTCGCTCGATGCCAGCCCCTGGATGCCAGCTGCTGTACTGGACTGCTGTACTTTTCAAGATATTGTACTGTGAGATTCAACATGTTTGATTTTTTGTTTGTTTTCTATGTATTATTTGTGGAAAAGTATTAGAAATCTATCGCAGTACAGTACTATATAGCCGATTGTGTTGGTTGGGTACTGAAGCCAACTTTGCTGGACTTACGAACAAATTAGACTTACGAATGAGCTCTTGGAATGGAACTCATGCGTGTGTAGGGGACTTCCTCTACTTCCTCTCAGAAGGCACATCCGTAATCATTGCTTTACTTACATGTGTTCAGGGAGGGCTCCCCACGCTGTGTGGAGTTTCTACTGCTTTGCATGCTTGTGTTTACATATTGGCTCCCAAGGCTCATGTCTGCCACTTACCATTCAGAGCTGAGAATGGAAAGTGCTTTCACCCCCTTGGGGCATGTTCACAGATGCTTGATCCAAAATCCCACACATGAATCACAGAAAGAAAGAGAGAGAGAGACACAGAGATACCCAAATTCCCCATTGACTTCTACAGGTGTGTAGATTAGAGCTTAGTCCAAAGAGCTGAATTTCAACCTGCCATTTAAAGATGCTACATATCCTTCTAAGAAGAGTAAGACTGCAGTGACTACAGGAAATGGAAAGCAGAGGTCGTGTTCCAGTTATCTGGCTGAGCAACGAAACCTCAAAATACCAAGTATGTTATTTGATCTCAGTTTTGTGGGTCAGAGTATGGGCATCCCATGTGGCGTCAGTAGAGCTGACTTGGTGGTACCAGCGGAAGGTTGCCTGGTCTGGTGGGTCTCTACCGTGTCTGGCACCTTGGCAGAGACACTGGACAGCTGGACTTGGCTGAAACTCTCACCTGGAGCCTGTCCATCTCGCCAGAACCGCTCACCTGGGGCCTCTCTAGCCAAGCAGCCTCAGAGTAGTTAGACAGCTCCCATGGCAGCTCAGGGCTCCGAGAGCAAGCGTCCCATCCAAGCAGCCCACCTGCGAGTGGCAGGGACCCCCTTGCAAGCCTTGGGGCTCCCAGAAAGTTACTTCTGCCTCATTCTACTGGTCAAGCCAGTCACTAAGGCCAGACCAGGTGGAGGGGAGGAGAGTTCAATGCCTCCTCTCGTTGGGAGAAGCAGCAAAGAATTTGCGACCATCTTTAACCTCCCAGAGATCCTACTGCCACCCCTTTCACTATTTTATGCTTGGGTTAAATCCTCACTGGGCAGTTAGTTCGCTCTGTCGATTATGTGACGTCATCCCTCACTACCACCCAGGGTGGCGATACCTCTTCTGCTGGTACCGTAGCAGCACCACAGATTCAGCATCCCTGCTAGGCCTGGGGAGATTAACGGCGCTTAGAAAAATATCACAGCCACAGAGAACTATACTCACTATCCTATGATAAACCATAATGGAGAAGAATATTTTGAAAAAGAACGTGTACATATATATATTTGTATGCACGTATAATTGAATCACTTTGCTGGACAACAGAAATGAACACAACATTGTGAAGCAACTATACTTCAATTTAAAAAATAATGAAAAAGGAAAATACCACATCAACACTGACCTTAACATCCATTTTAATTCACTGCATGCTTGATAATTATGTTTTAATGTACAGTGAACAGGACAGTGGCAAAATCTAAGTTTTGCAGTCACAGCCCACCTTGTTCAAACCCCTGCCCTGTCGTTTATTTGCAGCGAACATTTGGGCTGCATATAACACCTGGAGCAGATGTCTCAGGGGCCCTCACTCCATCTGTGTCATTCTTTCAAGGAAAAAGTTGTGGGAGACCTTCTATGCACCTCTCAGGAGGCCCTGGTGGACACGATCCACACTGTCCACAGCAGGTGAGCTCCATGAACTACCCTTTGCACGGCTGTTTCTTAACTCCTCTCTCGCTCTCTGGGATCCTCACACCTGCTCCCTGGAATCTCCTCCCCTGTAAACTACCAGCAACCAACACTCTGTCTCAGAATTTACTTTCAGGGGAACCAAAACTAAGGGAATTCTCACCTTGCAGGACTGTTCTAAGCAAAAACTCAAGTTCAGAACGTCTGGCAAAGAGCCTGGTGTCCACTGCCCCAATCCCCGCTCACTGGCCAGCCTGTTCCTCTGATGGGATGCCTCCCCCTCCCCCAGCCTTGCCAAAACCTCACTCACCCTTGAACAGCCTTCTCTGACCTCCCTGACTGGGTGACACCCTCGATTATAGCCCCTCATCTCGCTCCTTCCTTACACTTCCCACAAGGTCACGTCTTAGCCGACTCACCACGCGATCTTTGTTTGTCTTCATGAGGCTTAAACGCCTGCAGGGCAGGGGACATGTCTGGCTAAGGAAGGGAAAGCTAATATCTGTTGAATGAATGAATAAATAAACGAAGGAACTAAATAGTCTTTCTTCTGTGACGCACACCCTGTTCTCATCCTACTAGCCTCGCACCAAGCAACACACACCACCGCTCTGGAGGTCATTCCTCCCCTCTGTGTTCCCAAAGCCTGCTGTCCTAATGTGTGGCTACTATGCTCTCCTCTGTAGTACAATTTAGTTGTTTTTGCTTCGATTCCCTTTCTTTCTCTCTTTTTTTTCTTTCTTTCTTTCTTTCTCTCTCTCTCTTTCTTTCTTCCTTCTTTCCTTCCTTCCTTCCTTTCTCTTTCTTTCCTTCCTTCCTTCCTTCCATCCTTTCTTCTCCCTCCCTCCCTCCCTTCCTTCCTTCCTGAGAGTCCCAGCATCAAGGCCTAAACTGTGCACTCACTGCTCACCAGAATGTCAGGCATGTCTACATTAGTCCAGCCCGGGAGCTGCCTGCATGAGCTCCCTGGATTACCACACCGCAAGGAGAGGCTAACGTCCACCCCAGATCCACACCTTCCCAAGTCAGGGATGACTAGCTGCCCCTCCAAAATAATGTTGCCACTGGGGAAAGGAGTTTCCCTGAAGAAAGGAAGGTTGGACACAGGATCCAGGTCTGGGGATACCTGCAGAGGGCTGAGAGTAGAGGGATACCACCCCCTCTTTGGTTTTGCCACGCCAGCATTCTGCTTCCAGCCCACAGAAACACTGTACCAGCTTCTTACGAAACTGGGCTGTAATCAGTGTTGGCACTATGTCTGGCACTCCAGCAGTCATTTTGTGACCATGGGGAAAGGTCAAAACTTCAAGAGTCACTGACCCTGACATCATTGAGCTGCCAAACCTCTATGCTTCCAGCAATGTGGGGGGAAAATAAACACCAGTTTTTGTTTAAATCACTCTCTATTGAGTTTTCTGTTACTTGCAAAGCAAAGGCATCCCTAACGGACACAGATCTAGAGCTACAGAAGACTTTTAGCTGCCATTCATCTGTCCCTGTGTGCCAGTGGCACTGGGGCCTGTGTGGCCTGCAGGAGCAGGTATAAACTACGAAAGTGTCACGCCCACACTTGTTCCACAAGCTCCCAGTGGGCGAGGAAATGCTGTTTCACCACTGATGTACCTCCCCCCAAACCCTCGCCTGGGACAGCATCTCACTCATGGTGGGCGTTTAATAGACTTTTAAAAAATAAATTCCTTCTAAGCAGGAAGAAATAGAGAGTCTGCTTTGGGCTACTGGAGAAACACTGTAGCTTAGGGAACACTGGAGTCAGTGTTGACAGTGAGCACGGGCAGGTCGAGGGGCTCATGGCCCACTGTCACCCGACGCTGTGTGCAGGGGAGGGTGGGAAAGAGAAAAGGAAGTTGAGGGCAACATCTCGATAAGTGTTCTCCCCGAAAGATTGTCATTTCAAGTGTGTTACGGGAAATTTGTATTTAAAGAGAGGAGAAAGAACGTACAGAAACCAAAAGCACTGCCCCTGAGATATCTCATCAGGATCCCTTCTCTCCAGGAGGCTTCTGAAATCAACCCCAGCTTTTGACTCTGAAGATAAGTCTCCTGAAATTCCTCAGGATGTGCCCTGCTGAGCGAAAGCTACTCAGAAAGACCTGGCAGTTCCGAGTGTTTACCAAGAACTGTGTGCTCAGCACTCGACATAGTTCCCAAAGGACTTCATTCTAAAAATATTTTTATTAGACTCTGAAATAATTTAATCATAGGCTTCTATTAGTCAGAGTCCAGCAAGTACCCTGTGTCCGACAACGATATTCTCTTGAACTTTAAAACAGGAACCTCTAAGTCCACAGAACAGAAAACATTCAGAACCCTGCCAGGGACTCAGAAAGTAGTCACCCTCCCCACTCACACAGAAGATATGTTAAACCTAAAACAAAAGGGGGAATTTGACGGTTCTTTTCACAGTGGGCTCGGGCTGAAGGGACAGAGCCTGGCAGTGTTAGCTCTTCCAGAAAGAGCATCTCTGACCTCCGAGTTCAGGAGGGAGTGATTCCTGGAATCAGATTCCAATCTTCTCTTTGGATCAGAGAAAAACCTCCTTGTTAGCACTCAGAATAAACCATCTCCCGTGAATAGCAATCAGCCAGCATAGTCCGTTCATTCATTCATTTGATGCCTTTGACATGAGGAAATCTGCAGACCTCTGCTTTCTAAGTAACATTTATGACGATGGATTCATTTGAAGCATGCAGGTACACTCAGGGACAGCTAGATAAATGGGCCCGTGGGGAAGAGCTGATTTCTGGACACTCCAGGAATCGGTGGTGAGCTTCCAGGATGGACATGACGGGGGGTGGCAATGGGGGCTTTGCTTTCCTCGTCTTCATGTGCCCGGACCCCTCACACTGTCCTTTGCTCATTCACACACTCATTCATTCACCAAGTATCTAGTGGATGCTTAACGTGTGCTAAGCATAAGTCGTTGGGACAAAGCCAAGGTGTACAAGGTAAAGACCCTAACTCCGGGGACTTCCCTAGTGGTCCAGAGGTTAGGACTTCGTCTTCCAATGCAGGGGGTGCAGGTTCAATCCCTGGTGGGGGAGCTAAGATCCCACATGCCTCACGGCCAAAAAAACAAAACATAAAACAGAAGCAATACTGTAACAAATTCCACAAAGACTTGAAAAATGGTCCACATCCAAAAAAAGAAAAAATCTTTGAAAAAGAAAAAATAAGGACCCCACCCTCAAGGAGCTTAGGACCAGGATCCATGAGAAAACACAGACAAGGACACAGACAACTTCAGTGCCCTGAGAAGAGCGAGTCCGGGGCTCGGGATGCAGCATCTGAGCTAGACGACAGGGCTGGAATCCGCCTCTGCCCTCTCCTGCCTCTGTAACCCAAGTGACCCGGCAAGGGACCCGAGCTGACCAAGCGTCAGTGTCCCCGTGTGTAAATGAGGGGCGTCAGTAATACCTGGCGCGTACCTTCAGGAGAAGGAATGAGATCACATCTGAAAACTTACTTAGGAAGAGGCTGGCCTGTCATCGATAAATGACAACCACGACGGCTGCTGGTGCCCATCGGGGCACATGGGGGAGGTGTCCTTGCCAGGTTCCGGGCTGTCAGGAGGAGTCAGCCAACTGAACAGGATGGGAAGGGGTTTTCCAGACCCAGGAAGCAGCTCATGCCAAGGCCCTGACCCAAGAAAGAACAGTGGCCTGAATGGAAATGTGGGCATTTTAGTTTGGCCGGCGTGGGGCCTGGCCGGCGGGGGTGGGTGGGTGGGTGGAGAGGATGGCGGCAGATGAAGCAGAGGACTCAGCACCCGTCCGTCCACTCCAGAGACACTTTCCGGGCACCTGCTGTGTGCCCAGCTCTCTTCTAGAAGCAGCAAACAAAACAGATGCAAAGCCCTGCCCTTACAGAGCCTACCTTACGGTGAAAGACAGAAGTAGACAAAACCAACGAGATCAAGAAGCAGGCTGGGAAGGGCCTCTTAGTTTGGGCTCTAGCCAGTGGGCGACAGCTGCCATTCGAATGTGTAAAGCAGGGCGGTGCCGTGGCTCTGTTAAGGATGGGCTGGAAGGGGGCCAGCCTGGAGGCAGCGACGCCGTGAAGGACCGCATCCCGGGCTAGGAGACTGTCAAGGTGGACATGAACTTGGGAGGTAACTGAGGCCTAAGGAAGCAGTCAGACTGTGGCACATGTGACAGTAGTAAAGGAAGGAACCGCATACACGTGGCACAGAAAATGGGGCCATGAGGACAGCGTACTGAGTCTGGCCTTTGGTAGGTGTCAGACAGAGAGCATGCGGTGGGGTGTTCCAGTCAGAGAGAGAAGGCGGGCAGGGGGCGTCCTACAAGCCCAAACTGACCGATGTTATAGCTCTCTCTGCAGAAGACCCAAATGAGTCCAGGATCTAGAGGAGTTTGCTAGGATGATGAATGAATGAGTGAGTGAATAAATGAATGAAAGCCAGGCCTGGAGAGCAAAAGAAAGCTAAATGAAGGAAGGCTTTCAGGGCCTTTCCATTTTCTATGTTTGGTTGGTCTAGAAAAAGCACTTTGTCTAGAAAAAAAAAGTCACTAGAAAACAAAAGAACTTAAACCAGGGCTCCAGCTGGGCCCCCGTTAGAATCACCGGCAGAGCCTCGGAGGCCCCGGAAGCCCTGACCGCTGGCAATGGGACCTGCGCGGTGAGGTCAAAGGGCAGCAGCATTGCCTCCATCTCTCCAGATGGTCGCTGTGAGCCACCAAGCCTGGTCCACAGGCTCGAAGCAGATCCCTCCACGTCAGAACCACATGTACGAGGGAGAAATGCTGCACGGGGTCCTGACCATTCAAACACCGAGGAAACACCCAGCACGTGGTCAGAGGGCCATCCTCACAGGGCCCAGGGGCCCAGCAAGGTCCACGGTCTGCTGAGGGTGATCCTGCAGCTGAAGTGGGGCTGGGAGAGAGCCCTTCCCTTGGGCAAGGTACAGAAGCCTAGAAAGTTCTGCACAGGAGGCCATGGTCCTCGGCACTCTGGCCCAGGACTGTCTGTCCCTGCTGACCACACACCAGGGACAGCTTGTCACCAGACAGGGCTCACAACACACAACTCGCGAAAAGACCCGGTAAGAAGTTACGAACATGCTGGCTGGGAAAGAAAGTCACCAAAAACGGCCCGGAGCCTGGGAGGCTGGGGGCTACCCCTGGAGATGACTGCGTTACTCAGGAAGGCATCAGGACCCAGATGCTGAGCTAAGATGCCCAGGTGGGATTTCCCAGGTATGGTCACCGTGGTGCTGTCACTCACGCCCGTTGGAATAATTGGCCCAACCGGATTTATATTCCCGGGCTGTGGAGTCTACACAGACCACAGTGGGGCTCAGATCTCGAGCAAATACCAGAACCACCTGGAAGGCTTGTGAACCAGGGGCCCTGGACCCAGCCTGTCTCCCATCAGCAGCTCTGTCATTCCTGGTGAATTCCCAGGGGTGCTGATGCTGGGGTCCAAGCTCTGTGCCGGCACCCCTCTTCCCTTTCTCCCCCAGGCAACACTGAGGCTCTGCTGACACTCAGTACCTGGTTCTGGGAGCAGCATTTGCCTGGGAAACCTGCCCCAGAGGCCAGGGAATTCCATGCAGGTGGGGTCAGGGCTGTGATAATCTTGTACTAACAAGATTTAAGGGGCGTGTGAGAAGCCAATTGGTGTTCAAGGCCCAAGGAGCCACACCCTTCCCTGCAGAAGACAAGACAGCCTGGACTACAGTCCCCCCGCCCTGGACAGAGCAGTCTCCTTGCTGGGACTGAGCAGGAAGGAATTGATGAGGAGGAAACTCACACTTTAATTTCAACTTTTTTTTTTTTTTTTTTTGTGGTACGCGGGCCTCTCACTGTTGTGGCCTCTCCCATTGCGGAGCACACGCTCCGGACGCGCAGGCTCAGTGGCCATGGCTCACGGGCCCAGTCGCTCCACGGCCTGTGGGATCTTCCCGGACCGGGGCACGAACACGCGCCCCCTGCATCGGCAGGCGGACTCTCAACCACTGCGCCACCAGGGAAACAATTTCAACATTTTTGAAGTTTGGTTTCTTTATACTTGAACTTACAAGGGCAAAATAATTTAATCTTTGAACTTTAATGTCTCCTTAGGAGCTTGACAATGGGAAAGGGCTGAAAATCAAATTTGGGAATAATATTTTACTTTTTGGGGGGAGGGGGGGTACTGCCAAGACCACAGACACAAGCCTCCATTTCTCTGCAGCACTAACTTTCCCACTAATGTTCGCCGGGTTTATGGCGAGTGCTTTACTGCCTTGACTGTTCTTAATAAAGGATATTTGAACCATCTGATCCAGCAATCCCACTCCTGGGCATATATCCAGACAAAACCATAATTCAAAAAGATACACGCACCCCTATGTTCATAGCAGCACTATTCACAACAGCCACAGCATGGAAACCACCTAAATGTCCATCAACAGAGGAATGGATAAAGAAGACGTTGTGTATATACAAAATGGAATACTACTCAGACATAAGAAAACGAAATAATGCCATGTGCAGCAACATGGGATGCAACTAGAGATTATCATATTAAGTGAAGTGAGAGAGACAAATACCATATGATATCACCTATATGTAGAATCTCAAATACGAGGCAAATGAACTTATTCAGGTTCACAGACATAGAGAACAGGCTTGCAGTTGCCAAGGGGGAGGGGTGTGGGGAAGGCATGGAGCGGGAGGTCGGGGTTAGCAGGTGTAGGATTTTATATATGGGATGGATAAGCAGCAAGGCCCTACTGTATGGCACAGATGATATTCATTTTTTTGTTTGTTTGTTTTTTTGCGGTACGCGGGCCTCCCACTGCTGTGGCCTCTCCCGCCGCGGAGCACAGGCTCCAGACGCACAGGCCCAGCAGCCATGGCTCACGGGCCCAGCCGCTCCGCGGCATGTGGGATCCTCCCAGACTGGGGCACGAATCCGCGCCCCCTGCATCGGCAGGCGGACCCTCAACCACTGCACCACCAGGGAAGCCCACACAGACTATATTCAATATCCTATGATAAACCATAATGGAAAAGAATATTTTAAAAAGAGAATGTATATATATGTATAAGAGAATCACTCTGTTGTACAGCAGAAATTAACACAACATTGTAAATCAACTCTACGTAAATTAAAAAAATTAAAACTGAAAAAATAAATAAAGGATATTTGATGATCTCCTTGAAAAAAATATAAAACTGGGAGCCTATGTTGTTGGCTCTTTACTTCTGGCCATTTGATTTCGTGCCCGATCGTATGATGAGCTACGCCAGATAAGCTGGGCATAACTGTAGGAACCACTTGTCTCTGAGGCTTTGACAGGCCTTGCTGGCCCTGTAGGAAATTTCCCTCCCCAGGCTAGCCAATTCCCAGAACACGCTTTTCAAATGCAAACAAATCTGTCCACACCCCAACCACTTCCTCTATCAGCTCCCACATGCTGGGCCACTGTCCACCTGCCCTGAGCCAAGTCACCAGACAACCAGGGACAGGCCCCGCGCCCCCGAGCCCACTGAAATGATTCAGACGAGCCAATGCTAAGCCCACTTCCCCTGCCTCTCCCATTCCTTCCACAGAAACCACGATAAAGGCTGTGCTTTCCCCTCACTCCTGACCCGTCCCGGTGCTTGCCTGTGTGGCCCTACATGACACAGCACGCCCCTCCTCTTGGGATCTGTAACACACCATCTTTCCAGTAACAGTCATCTCCTGATCTGTTGGCCTCACCACACCTGAATAATAATAAAACCTACATTTTAAAATGGTGCTTTGGGACAGGACATATACCAGGTGAACTTCCAGCCTTGAGTAGAGCATAGTTTTGCAGCTAATTTAATTCACATACTGTTCTTAATCATTTCTGAGCCTTCTGGAGGCTAAATCTATCTTGCCCGACAGCAGGCTCAGAAAGTTCCAGAAAGTGCACCTGTATTTCCTGGGTGAGCATCCCCAGAAAGGTTGAGTGGGACTGTACTGGTGGAATGCTCACTCCCATCCTAGTGGGACCAGCAGTGTCCTGGCTGGAGTCTCACAGGCCAAGACTGGAAGCTGTAGGCTGTGTCATTTCTAAAGAACCAGTGGGCAGCGCCTCTGGGAGTTTCTCCGTAGGAGGGTTTGTTTTGCTTTGCTCGGTCTGCAGAGGAATGAGGAAGTGGTTTCCACAAGCGTGCCAGGGAGGAGGAGGGCAGCTCCGTGGCTGGGCCCGAGGGAGAGAGGCCTCTGGTCCACCACCATCACCACCGTGATGCCTGGCTGACCACGTGAGCCACAGAAGGGGCGTTCCTGTGAGCGTACAAGGCAGCTCCTGCCCAGGGTGGCAGCTGGGCTGCTTGTCCCCCAGACACCCTGGGACACGGTGTAGGGTGACAGCAGCTGTATCGAGGAGCCCTGAGGAGATGGCATGGGTGGCAGATGCCAGTGGGGATGGTGGGATGACAAGAACAGGAAAGCAACCACAAAAGCACGAGGCCCGTGTCATGTCCGAGTGAGCTCCTGGCTGGAGTCATGGAAATGACCAGTGAGAGTCTGGGAGGAGGGGCAGGAAAGGGAAACTTGAAAGGTCCCACTAACGGCGTCCCGTTTGTTCACACAGGCTGGCGAGTCCCCCCAAACCCAGGTAACACACAATTTACCCATCACCTCAGCAGGCGCTTCCTAGGTACCTATAGGCGCTGGGGACGCGTCATGAGCAAGAATGCTCCTGCCCTGAAAGGTCTCACGGTAGATGGACAAGCCCACCTTCTCCGAGAAGCACCCATCTGTTCCTATCGCGTATGAAATACTTGAGACATCAAATTTAGTTTTTCATGCATAAATTATTGTTGGTACCTGTTCCTGGTGTCCACTGTCATCCTCAGTTAGTTCTTGGGCAGGTGGTATATGATGACATCGGGATTGTCATGGGCAACAAAGATGGGCAACAAAGATGCTATTTACTGCCCATCCCCACCCCTCAATTTTGTAGGAGGAGGTGAAAAAATTCACCTTCAGAGAGTTAAACCAACAGAATCAACATAAAATGCCTGAGATCAGCCACATTAAGGAAAGGAACCCAACATGAGATCCAGAGCCTGAGGAAACTTACATCTTCCTCAATCTTCTCAACCCTGGTCCCACCTGTCACCTGATGAATTCACTGAAACTTCGGTTTCTCATTCTCCTGCTTCCTTAAAATAGAAGTGCTTTTAAACCCTTAACATCACATGTGTCCTCTAATTACAGATACATGCATCCACATTCAGTTAAAATATGGTTTTATCACGTATGTGTTCTTAAATATGTACATGTTAATGTGTGTACATGTGTGTGTTTAGAGAGTTTTAGTTTTTTTAGTTTTAGTTGTCTTTTAGTTTTAGTTTTTTTAGTTTTAGTTGTCTTTCACTTTATATAAAAGAGCATCATACGATAAATCACTGTTTCTGGGACTTGCTACTTACTCAATAATATATTTCTAGGATTCATCCACATTCCTTTATGTAGCTGTAGTTTATTCATTTTCACTGTTGCAGAAGCTTCCACTGTGCTAGGACATTTATGTACCCATTGTCTTGTCTACTGGGTATTTGGGCTATTTCTGTGTGTTGGTTTTTACCTTATATCATGGAAGTTTTTAAGCGTACTCAAAAATAGAGAGACTGGTGTAAGGAACGCCCCACACGCCATGACCGGTGTTAGCAACAATGATCTACACGGCCGACCTTATTTCACCCACATTCCCCCCAGCACTGGATTATTGTGAAGCAAATCTCAACTCTGTCCATCAGTATCTCTATATGTCTCTTAGAAAGATAAAGACTCTTCCTTCAAAATGTAACCATCCCAGTATCACACTTATTCTGCGACAGTATCACAAATCAGTGCCCCAGATTCCCCGACTGTCTCCTACCTTTTCTGACGGTGGGACCCATGCTCCAAATCTCTGGGAGGAGATCCGTAAGCCAGCAGCCAGGTGGGGTCTGGAGGCAGGGGCTGCTCTTCTGGCCGCAGTCACCTTCTTTTCTGGGTCACGGATGAAGCCGCCCAAATCTGAAGGAGGGACGAAGAGCCCTGGAGGGGGGGTCCCGGGAAAGAAGCGCGGTGAACACGCCGCGCGGTGAACACGCCGCGCGGTGAACGCCGCGTGACACCCAAGCCTGAAGCCCCAGCAAGGGAGAAGCACCTGGAGCGGCTCTTTACAAAGCCCCCAGCTATCCTCCATCTCCAACATTGCTTTCCATTCCTTCCCATTAAAGTTCCTGATTGATGCTAAAAGGCCTCTGTCTGCCCCTTCTTACTGCCTTCTCTCCTCGTCTGCTTGGAAAACAGGCAAAAAGAGGAGAGAAGATAATAACAGGGAATACAGACATTAAGGGTCAAAACTGCCCATAATTTCCTTATCTAGACCAGCTGTCAGCACCTTTTCTGTAAAGGGCCAGGTTAATACTCCAGCCACGGCCCCACTACTCAGCTCTGCCTGCCGAGAGCCAGAGCAGCCGTGGACGGTGTGTGAACAGACAGGCCTGGCTGTGTCCTGATAAAACTCAATTTATAGAAACAGAGGCCAGGCTGGATTTTGCCAGAAAACTAGTTTGTTGACCTTTGGTCTAAACAATACCACTATATTTATTTCTGTCTATTCCTCCTATTTTTTTCTTGGGTGGGGCGCCGTGCAGCTTGTAAGATCTTAGTTCCCCAACCAGGGATTGAACACGGGCCCACGGCAGTGAGACCACGGAGTCCTAACCACCGGACCGCCAGGGAATTCCCACTCCTATGGTTTTTGATTATTAAAGAGCTGGCACTCCAGGATCAGTCCTGTTATTACCCCCATTTTTCAGATGAGAAGACTGACCTTCTACAAGATGAAAGGACATGTCCAGGATCACAGAGGCACCACCCGGCACTGCCTCCACCGCTGCTCACGTAGCCCCTGCCTCACCTACACCCGACTGACACCAACAAGCTTGCCCTCTGCTCCAGCTAGCGATGGTTCTAATCCTTAGGCCAGAATGGTTCCACCTGCTAGTTTATTAAAGGGAAACAACTTTAACCTGAGGGGCTGGAGGGCCATGCCCTGGCGGCTGGTTTCCCTGGTAACCGATGAGCCTCCCTAACGTCAATTCTCTCTATAACTTGTAGCCTCCTTTCTCCCCGGAGCAAGGAAGACGGTTGCTGTGTCCTGTGTGCCATCTGCCATCTGTGGTGGGTGTCGCTCCAGGACCCTTTGCTTCTGAGGTGTAAGATCCCCCGTCCAACAAACCACTGACGTCTCTGTCGCTGTCTCCGGGCTTTCTTGGGTCTCGAGGCTGGGCAATTACAGGGCTTGTAGGCCTGTGGGGTGCAGCCCAACAATTGTATAAAACAATTGTTGTTTTGTATATAAAAAGCTTTCCTTAACATTACAAATATCCTGGTCTCACAGCCTTGATCATTATCATTTACAGCTGATCATAATTTCTCATCACCAGGGGGATGAGTTTCACTGAACTCTTTCACGTGTCTAATCATCATCTTTTATTGAATCAGGTCCTAAATCCCCAGGAGTAGCAGTGCTGGGCGTCGCTATGACCCTTGTAGTGGGGTACCGCAAAGGGGAGACTTGGGCATTTGCCGATTTCGGTGGTGTAAATACTCCCACAACAGCTGACTTTAAGCTGCAGCGTGACATCACTCAACGGAGTCGGGAAGAGATGCCACACTCGGCTCTTTAAGAAGGTGCCCGCTGGTCCCAGCACCCCACCGGCTTCACATATATGCCTGTCACCTCCCAGTGTGTGTACACGTGGGATCATAGGGAGTGAGGGTGACTGTTTCGTAATGACCTTGGTATCACCTTTTAACACTGGATAGTACGTGTGTGCTTAGGTATCTCAATGTTGTTTAATTGATATCTCTGATTATTACTGAAACCACGGTCCCTTGGTGTTTCTTCTCGCAATTCCCTACCCATGTTCTTTCATCTGTTTGGTTCTGATGCCTTTCTTAAAACCTTGAATAGGGCTTCCCTGGTGGCGCAGTGGTGGAGAGTCCGCCTGCCGATGGAGGGGACGCGGGTTCGTGCCGCGGTCCGGGAAGATCGGCCCGTGAGCCATGGCTGCTGAGCCTGCGCGTCCGGAGCCTGTGCTCCGTAACAGGAGAGGCCACAACAGTGAGAGGCCCGCATACCGCAAAAAAAAAAAAACACCTTGAATACCTTTGTTATAGTTATTAATGCCTTGACCTTGCTTGACACAATTTCTTTGATGTGTTGCTTTTATTATTTTATTTTTCTATGCAGAAATTGTAACATAATGAACCCTGTCCATCTTTACTCTGGTGATACTTTTATTGCTAGTGAACACAAGAGAATTCATCCTGTTTTCGTCTATTCTACAAATAATTATTAAGTGCCCAGTGGATGACAGGCTTGACTTGAGGTACTGGGGATATGGCCGTGACCAAAATAACATCTCTGCCCTCAAGGAGCTCCCATTCTGGTGGGGAAAACAGAAAATGAACAAGCAAATATATAATGGAAGGTCTGGTGGTGATAAGAGCTATAATGACACAAAGCAGAGTTGGGGGGAACAGAGAGGGTTGGAAAGGGACTCATAAGGGCCTCTGGGAAGGTCACATGTGAACAAAGACTTGAATAGGTGAAGGAGTGAGTCATGCCAATTTTCCTGCCATTTGATTTTTTTAATTTAACTCATTAATTTAGCTGGAATTTCGTTTTGGCATATTACATAAAAGAGGCTCTGATTACTTTTTTCTCAATGTGTATGCAGTTACCTCAATACTCTTCCATTCTCTTTATTTTCAGAAGTTTCGTTATGAAGGCGAATCCGTTTCTCAGTCTGCTAGTATGTTCTGACGTATTTTTCTGACCACCTATTTGAACTACTATTTTTTGGATCGTCCTTTTAAAAAGCATTTACCAATTCTTGCTGACTCTTCTTTAGTATTTCTAAACCATCCTTTCCAGTTTCAACATGAAATTCCACCTTCCCGAAAGGAAAACCATGTCTTTATCTTTGTATCTATAACACCTGCCATAGAGCATCGCTAAAGGAGACTTTTAACACGTTTTTGTGAAATGGATGAATGAATTCCAAAACTCCTTTAGGTGTTTTCACCTCTCATTCAAAGAGCACCTCAAGCCCACCCATGTGCACATTGGCCCCTGTGATTCAGTTTCAGAATAAACTTTACATGTCCACTTCAGTCTTTTACTACAAACCCACTATAAACACAGCAGCTCTGTTAAACAACGGAGGAAAAGAACAGCGTCCCTCAAAAACCAGGGCTGCTTGCGGAAGAAAGGACATCGTTTGACTTGAAGTATTTTATTTCCTTTATTTTACTCGGATAGGATTGAGAATCTGATGGCTGGTCTTTAACTCCATCATCAAATCATAGGCTTTTCCAGTTCTGCGTTTACACCGTCTGTGCATCCATATTCCCCCCAAAACCAAGAAGATGAGGGAAAGGGGGGCCAGTGTAATCTCCCAGGAGAACGTGGCAGCTGTAGGAAGAACAGACATGTGAGGGGTGAACACGCTCCTACCACCAAATAGGACATTGCCGCGCACTTTACAGAGAAGGAAGTGGTGTTTGTCACTTCTAATAAACAGGTACTGATTTTCAGAAAGTATGTCTTACACTAAGGTCAAGGATACTTGAGGATGACATCTGTGCGTTAGGCAAACAAGCAACGTAGAACAAATATCCATTGGAGAGAAGCAACGCAGAGCTGGGGGGGTGGGCAGGTGTCGATGGTCTAACTTTGTTCTACCCGTTGGGCTGTGTGCAATGAGATGCCGGTCTAGGTCTCTGCTAGCTGACTGTGACGTAGCCAGCACATAATCTGCCCTTTTCCGTGAGCATGGGTGTCATGAGGAGTCAGTAAAGTAACAAAGGAAAAGAAAAACTTTGAAGAAAGGGGCTTTAGGTGTCAAGATTATCGCTTGGATCCAGTTATTTTATATTCTACTCCTCGGTATCTCTGTGTTATGAAAATATAAGAAGCAATCCCTGGTGGCGCAGTGGTTAAGAATCCGCCTGCCAGTGCAGGGGACACGGGTTCGATCCCTGGTCCGGGAAGATCCCACATGCTGTGGAGCAACTAAACCCATGCACCACAACTACTGAGCCTGCGCTCTGGAGCCCGTGAGCCACAACTACTGAGCCCGCACGCCACAACTACAGAAGCCCATGTGCCTAGAGCCCGTGCTCCGCAACAAGAGAAGCCACTGCAATGAGAAGCCCGTGCACCGCAAAGGAGACTAGCCCCCGCTCACTGCAACTAGAGAAAGCCTGCACGCAGCAACGAAGAGCCCTAACCCAGCCAAAAGTAAGATAAATTAAAAAATTAATTTATTTTAGAAAATATAGGAAGTATGGATAAAAAGTTAACAAGTGTTGAGGAGGAGGGATAAGTTAGGAGTTTGGGACTGACATATACACACTACTATATATAAAACAGGTAACCAACAAGGACCTACTGTATAGCACGGGGAAGTCTGCTCAATATTCTGTAATAACCTATATGGGAAAAGAATCTGAAAAAGAACGTATCTATGTATATGTATAACTGATTCACTTTGCTGTACACCTGAAACTAACAGAACATTGTAAATAAACTATAATATACAATAAAAACTAAATTAAAAAAGTTAACAAGCGCACGGATGATGAGGCTAGAAGTCTACATTTTTAAGCTACTGTTTATCTTAGTCTGTGCAGGCGTTCGGGAATCGACACAGTCTCAGACAATTTCTCCAGATGATTCTTCCACCTTAAAATCCCTCAAGGCTTAGAAACGAGTGAAGTTTTAATTTTCGGAGCAGCCATTTGGGGGCGCCTCTCAGCCCTGGTGAAAGGCTTTGACCTGTGCCCTCTGTGATCAGTCATGGCCGACCCAGCGAAGGACAGGCAGGGTCAGGGCTCACGTCTTAGAAATGTTTGCAGGTTCCCAGCATCAGGAGCAGACAAACCATGGCTTCCTTTGGGTCACGATTCTGAAGCCCAGCAGCGGATCCCACTTTCTGTGGAATCCTCCACTTCCAAGTTTGTACCACCACCAACCCGCTCATGGAAATGATCTGGGACGTCAGCCTTCGCGTGTGTCCTAGGGCAACGGTTCTCAAACTTTAACATGAAAGGAGCTTGCTAAATTGCAGTCTTTGGCCTCACCCCAGAGAATCTGACCGGGTAGATCTGGGGGTGAGCCTAGGAATCTGCATTTTCAACTAGTGGCTCAAGTCAGGGATGCTGGTATGCATGGACCACAGTTGGAGAGAAGTTATACTGTGCTGTCGTTCCTGCCCTGAGGCTTACACACATTCTCAGCTTTCCAATTAGAAGCTCGTCTGCAGCTGCCTCCCCTGCAAACATGGAATACGTGGGGCAGTTTGTGTTTATTGATTGTGCAGACTGCCCAGGAGGCAGGGTAAGGCTCCCGGTAGGGATCGCTTTGTCTCTTCCCTTCTTATCCTTCGGGCTGTCGACAGACCACATCACCCACGTCTCCCTTTCCTGCTCAGCGCTCAAACACTGAGAAGAAATCGATTTGTCAAAATGGTAAGTCAGGTTTTTCTTTTTTTTGTAAATGTCCTTCCGTGAGCACTGCGTTGGTTTGGCTACAGCCTTATCCTTTATCTCCTGATGACCGATGGCTTTAACCCTGAAGCTGCCTGAGCCCTGCGTACCTTCCAGTTCCCAGCTCTTGGAGGATGAAATCTCTCAACCTCGGGATAAAAAGCATCCCACCCTCCTTGAGGGGTCATGAAAGCAGAGCTGGTCCTGCCGATCCAGGCAGAACCACTAGAGGACACGGGTTTTTTTTAAATCTATCGCAGAACCATTTTATCTTTTTTACAAAAAAATCAGCTTCCTCTTTGTTTTTTTTTTTTGTGTTTTTTTGCGGTACGCGGGCCTCTCACTGTTGTGGCCTCTCCCGTTGCGGAGCGCAGGCTCCGGACGCGCAGGCTCAGCACCCATGGCTCACGGGCCCAGCCGCTCCACGGCATGTGGGATCTTCCCAGACCGGGGCACGAACCCACATCTCCTGCATCGGCAGGCAGACTCTCACTGCGCCACTAGGGAAGCCCTCAGCTTCCTCTTTAAATTTTTCTTTGAGTACAATCTCCGAGCCTGCGCTCTGGAGCCCGTGAGGTGGCAGCCTCCACCCTACCAAAAAAGTCATAAAAAATGAGAGATCTGCTTTCTGTGCTCCGCTAACGGGAGACTCACGGGCCCTCCTAAGTAATCACCCAGAGCGTCAGGAGCTTTATTTAGCGTCCACAGAACATCCAACACATAGCTTTTCCCTTTAATGTCCCCCAAATCCATACCTTCTTTGACTGTGGTACGAAGCATCTGGAAACTCATTGTATTACGGACAACACATTTAAAGTCCGTGTGCAAATCCTCTCTTACGACTGGATCGAAAATCAGGGGCACTTCAATGTAATTCTCGTTATTTTCCGAGTATTCCCTAGGTGAGAAGACACTTAGTTAAACATCAAGTCTTTTCAACATAGACACCTACACATTCTCAAGGCCCCACTGTGCTTGAGTGGATGTCTCGATTTACCAAGTTAGAGGCACTTGCCATTATATTTGTTACGTATTTGGGAGAATTTCTAAGCCTGTTCCTGAAGGTGAGAGGGACCCTGAAGATGCTGGTCACTGGGATAGGTTACTTGTAACAAGGAGCTTGCAGAAGCCAGTTGAGTTTGGATAATGGGGGAGAAATCACTTTTTAAGGCCCTTGATGAACAAAGAACCAGTCGTAGGAATAGAAATGTCTAGTTTTGGGAAATTGGACCGTATCACCAAGAAATCATTTGCATATTGGAGGGCAGGGAGTTTCCAAGAATCCCGTCCTCCACGGTGTCTACTCTCAGCCCCGCTCACTGCCAACCCTCACTCTAGAAACTCAAGTGCAGACCCAAGGGCTGCAGATGGGCCACAGCGGAGGGGTCTCTAATCAACAGCACTGCCATGTGCAATGTTGCAGGAATCCGAAGATGCTTCACTATGATCTGTTAGTATGAATAAAAATATCATGGGTGTGGAGCCACTAGGACTATTTTTTTTTTAATCTATGGGGGAAAATAGGCTCCTTTAAGCAAACAGGTAGTACGAGTAAGCTGACATGCGGCATGTGGGTTCTGCCCAAGCTTTTCACAACGAGAATTTTCAAGCAAACAGTCGCACTAACTACACGTAATTTCTATCCACTAAATTGCATCCAGAAAGACCTTTTTGGATAGGCCTTTCCAAAAAGACAAAAATTGGGCCAGCAAAAGTTCAGGCAACTTCAGAGTGCCGAAACTGTGATTTTAAAAACACTTTATAATTTGGAACACTGAAGGGTCTGCCTCCTCACATGCAAATGGTTTCCATCTACAAGGCCTGATTGTTCTACTTTCAGAGTGAGAAAATATTTCCCGGAGATGAAGGCTTATGAGGACAGAATCCTCGCTTTCTTTCAGAGTAACCTTCCTTAGAGACTGGAAGGAAGCAGAGGCGGCTCTCGGATCCCGTGGCTAAGTTTCAGAGTCGTTTTAAGGGCTGTGGATGTTTGACTCTGCAATGCTCAAGGAAGAAAGATCTAATTAAACAGCTAGAAGAGGCAACACCAATGTCAAGTAGTAGGCTGCAGCTCATAGATTTAGAGAGAAGGCTTGATTCTCAAGAACAGGTGGTGATACTTAGCAAAAGCCAATGTTTAAGATTCTAAAAATCCAACGGAGTAGAAGAAAAAATATACATTTGTAATGTGGTGTGTGTGTCATATTGATGGGTTGGCTAGGACATTGTCTCTACAAGGAAGTGGAGTCTGCAGGGGGTTCACAACACCTCTGCCCAGGGGACGAGGAAGATCTTCCCCCACTTACTGGCGCCGCCCCTCGGTCACGCGGCCCCCCTTGTAGGCATCCTCTACGTGCGTGTTGTTGGCAGTCCACCACAGCAAGGTGGTCGCCTGTATGCCAGCTCCCAGAAACACCTTACACGGGATTGTCAGTCTCGACCCTGTGACGGCAAGACGCAGCACATCAAATGTCAGAACCAGCCAGGGGACGGGGTCACATCAGCAGATCTGAGCGGTGGATCCTCCCCCCTCTTTTCAGACACCCTCAGCAATTCTCTTCTTAGAAGGAAACTTAGTTCCCTCAAGCGATTCCATTCACCTAGAGCATCAGAATTTACCAAGGGTCTCCAGCTCTTTCCACTGGTCCTCAGGGCAGATGGAAACCCGGAGGCAAATGGCTCCCCCAAGGCCACTCGGCCCCTACAGAGCATTCTGAGTTCCAGAGCTGCCTCTTCCCACAGTTTATTCTTCTTGCCTCCAGAACTCCAGATCCAGAATCCAGAGGATTCTGTCTCTTTGCCCACTGCTGGCCTCTGCTCTCCTGCTTCCCCTAGGAGCTCTCCATCCCTGGTCATGTTCATTTAGGATTAATCCTTTCAAAAGCCACTGTGTTTTCCATGAATGGTGCCTTCTACAGTTGTGCGATATGATGGTCTGAGGTCCCCTGCCTCAATCGCTATGTTGGGTTTTTTTTAGTCACCAAAGGGGAGGAGGGGGAATAAATTCCTCGCGGGTAATGTGCCTCCCCGGGGTGTGTGCTTTAATGCACCTGGCCACGTCAGGCTCAGAAAGCCCACTTTTCTTCCTCCTTCACATCCCTTATGACCTTAAAGATTTCTCAGCCAAAAACAGCCCACTCGTTCTGGCCTCATATGACTCTGCCAGGCACATCAGTGCATATGCAAAGCAACGGGGCTGGAGACTCAGCTCCACTGGGCTGGGGAGCACAGAGGAGCAGGGGCGCTGGGGCGCTAGTCAGCGCTAACCCGGGTCCCCACTTCCCCAAGCTTCCAGGAGGCTCTTCTGAGAGCCAAGACAGCTGTTGGGAGCTGCAACTCAGGTGTCAGGCAGCAATCCCGGCGTCTGTGCAAAAGCCCTCCTTCTCCATGACCACCAATTAAAGTTAAAAATGTAAGCCCAAACACCAGACAAAAGAGGGAGGGAGGGAGGGAGGGAGATAACAGATAGATAATAGATAGATAGATGGATAGATGGGTGGTTAGATAGATAATAGATAGATGATAGATAGATAGATAACAGATAGATAATAGATGATAGATGGATAGATGGGTGGTTAGATAGATAATAGATAGACGATAGATAGATAGATAGATAGATGACAGATAGATAATAGATGATAGATGGATAGATGGGTGGTTAGATAGATAATAGATAGATGATAGATAGATAGATAGATGATATGTAGATAGACAGGACTCTGCAGCCAGGGTTTAATAAATGAGCATAAGACCTACAAAACCACTATATAAAAACAGACACACAGAAAAGGTACAGGCCTCACAGACACACAGGCCTGCGTCTGAATCCCAGCCAGACCCGACTATGGCTTTTTGACAGATACTGAGCCAGTGACCCCCTGGACAGCTTTTCCTTCTGGAAATTTGGAGAAATAAGACCTCCCCACAGGGTTGATGTTGGCATTGAATGGCATCTTTTTTTTTTTTTTTGTGATACGCGGGCCTCTCCCTGCTGTGGCCTCTCCCGTTGCGGAGCACAGGGTCCGGACGCGCAGGCTCAGGGGCCATGGCTCACGGGCGCAGCCGCTCCGCGGCATGTGGGATCTTCCCGGACCGGGGCACGAACCTGTGTCCCCTGCATCGGCAGGCGGACTCTCAACCACTGCGCCACCAGGGAAGCCCTGAATGGCATCTTATCAGACTTAGCTGTGCTCAGTAAGAAAGTGCGTGCTGGCCAGGATGGTGAAAAATGGTGAAAACCTCTGTCATGCATTTTCCTTAACTCCCTTGACCCGCTGACCAGCTATGTTGGCGATAAGAAACTGTCTCTGGGGGAACCAGCAGGGGCAGAGTCGGAGTCTTGGGGAAACGCTGAGCGTCGGCCAAGTATTGGTAAAGTGAATTATTTTAAATACACTACAGGTGCTGACTTTCTGGGGCATCATGCCTTAATCCTTTCATGCAGTTAACAACAGCTACTAGAACGTTCTGAGTTTTGCACTGAGATTTTTGTAGGCAGGGTTTTCAAGAAGCAAAGTGTACATGTTTTCAGATAATGCCATTACTGACGGTATTTGGTAAAGGGAAACGTTCCCTCTCATTTGCTATTTCCCGCTGGGGTAGCGGGACCTGCAAACCCCACGGCAGGCACAGTCGGTGACACAGGGGTCCTGGGGCCCCAGCTTTGGGACTGCAGCCATCCAGGTGGGTTACACGGTCCTTACCCAGCGAAGCTGAGATGGTCTGGTGGGGGGAGATGATCACGGGAATCGTCTCCTCTTCTCTTTCTGAGAAAGATATGAGGAAAAGAGATTCAGTTAGGAAAGCCTTCATTGCAAGCTGAGGGTCAGGGTCTATTGTTTACCTAATTAACTGAATTATCTTTTACAGCAGGGCCAGCCATTGTGAGACTTGGCTTTTTCTGGCAAAGGAAACCGGCTCTCCACGAAATTGAGCCTCTTTGGCCAATGCCTTTCCCAGAAGAGAGATGACTGGAAGAAGCCACAGTTAAACACACATTCCACGAACAGATGTTCTCTGCTCTGTGGTAACAATTAACCATTCCGCTCCCCGGCTTCCTGAATGAATCCTTAACAGGAGCGTTCACCATGTCCACAGGATAGGTCTTACTCCAGAGGCTCTTCGCCCCAAAGTGTCTCTCCCCACTCCCTCGCTACCATCCCATGCGCCTGCCACAGAACCCTGGAGTCGCTTCCAAAGAAATAAAAAAGGCACAGGGGCCCCAGAACCACCTGTTCGTGATGCTAACCCCATACTGAGTGATAAACTCAGTAACCCAGCTTGGTCACCAGGGCTTTTTAGTTGAGGTGATTGACCCTTTGGGGGGGGGGAATTGGAACCCAGCTCCCTGAGAGGCAGGTCCCCCAGCAGCTGGAAAAAACTGGGCATCTGAACTGGAGCAGAAAGGACAGTTGATGGGGGTGGACAGAGAGCTCTGCTCCATCCCCACCTCTTCCACTAAAGAGCATTTGAAACCCTAACAGGAATAAGCATTATGCAGCATCCCAGGAGAGCCCGGGGAGCAGCTGCTTCTCCACCAAGACCGGGAGCTTTTCCCTCCCCTCACAGTCACAGGGCTGCTGCACAGAGGCTGGGAGCAGAGAGGGGAGAAGAACGCCCCAAGGACGAGACGTTAATGCATCCGTGGGTCCCAATTCCAGGCTGCATCAGCATCACCGACACAAGGGTGGTGGGAGTGTTAAACACAGGCTGCTAATCGCTTCTGATTCAGTAGGTCTGGGTTGGGGCCTGAGATCTTCCAGGTCTGATGAGTACCCAGGTGATGCCACTGCCGCTGGCCGAGGACCACCCTTCGAGAACGGCTGAGACACAGTGTGGTCCGGACACAGGATTATATGTAGGTTGGCGCCCCCTAGTGTTCCTGTGCAGTACCACATGAACAGGATAATTCGGGCCCCCTTCAAAGTCACGGGATTCTCAGGGGTCCCCGCTGTGCGGGAGTAAGGGGTTGATGTGACTGAATCTTCACAAGACGTTAAAAGAACATAATCTAGAGATTTCCATTCATGGGAGACACGATTTTCCCTGTAGTAAAACTGAATCTCTGATTCTCTGGGAGAAAAAAGTCTTTCCTCTCACAGACCAATTATGTAACCTTAATACAGTTCCAATGCTCTCTGAAACGTCCTTAAAAGACTCCAGTTGTGTAGTTACTCAGTGTATAAAACAAAGAAAAGCACCATAGTTTCCAGGGCAGGGGCTAGAACTGCCTCACTTGTGTGCCCTTTGCACCAAGCTTGATGTCCCACACGTAGGAGGCATGGAGGAAACAGTGGATAAACTTGACATGCTAATCAGTACTGTTCACAACATTATTTTCAGGTAGAACTCATTTAAACCAATGAGATCCCTCACTATTTAAAATCCTGGTTTCAAGGGTAACTTAGACCTGCTTGGGAAAGACCAGAAAAGGGCAATTTTCACCACATATGCCAACGCATAGCCTTCTCACTGAAAAATCCAATAAAATCCTAGTAACCTAGAATTATACACAAAGTTACGGCAACCGTGTCCTGATAGGTGGCCCTGGAGGTGCAGGCCTTCCAAGGGGACCTTGCAAAGAGACCTTCCAAGAGAACCACTGTTTGGCTCCCTCTAGTGGTACATGTTTTAGCCTCAGACTCGGAACCCCGTCAACTACCCAGGGATTCACCATTCCTCATAAAAACACCCTGCTTCCTCTCTTTCCAAGTGTCCTACACATCTTAGAAGCCTGATGCTTAGAGAGTTGCCATATCTGTTTTCCTTTCATACCAAAGACACTCAAAGAATTCTACAGGAACCCTAATTTTTTCCTTGCATGCTTGTTGCTGAACCAGGGTGCAGAGGTACCTTGATAGCAAGTACTCACTCTTAACACGGAGTTTGATATTCCTGGTGATGTTGTATTTCCTGCCTCTGTGGGCAAACGTCATGGCACACTGATAATAGCCCGCGTCCTCCAGAGACACATTGTTTACCAGTAAGCGAGTTCCCCTCACACTTAGAAATTTCTCGTTGTCTTGATCCAAAGGGACAGAATCCTTAAGAGAAAATGTTTTTCAAAGTTACGCTATATCTTAATTGACATCTCAAAAACTATGAACAGCACTGGTATTATCCTTCACTGTTGAATCTGCAATCCAAGAACCACTCTGATATTTACTTTGCAAATATTGTCCTTTGGGACATACTTTTAACTGTATTTTTAGGAGGCGGAGTCTGTTAGCATATAACACGGGATGGCTGGGTTTGTTTAACCAGAATGTTTAAAGCACATTTGCTTTGGCACAATGGGAAAAAAAGAAACTATCTTCTTTGACAAAGTAGGCGATTAAAATAGAAATATATTTACGGCATAACAGCTGCCTATAGAAACATCCAGAAAGGGGTGCTTGGGAAGCATCCAGAAAGGAGTGCTATGGGAAACATCCAGAAAGGAGTGCTTGGGAAACATCCAGAAAGGGGTGTTATGACGTAGTCATGGTAACTCGGAGAACAAGGCTCAGAAGAGTTGATATTGCAGTAATCACTTTAAACATCATCTCAATTTTAGGAGTCAGTAGAGACAGAGAAAAATTTGTAAGACAAAAATAAATGTGGGGCTTCCCTGGTGGCAGAGTGGTTAGGAATCCGCCTGCCAGTGCATGGGACACAGGTTTGAGTCCTGGTCGGGGAAGATCCCACATGCCGTGGAGCAACTGAGCCCGTGCGCCACAACTACTGAGCCCACATGCCACAACTACTGAAGCCCACATGCCTAGAGCCCATGCTCCACAACAAGAGAAACCACCACAATGAGAAGCCCACACACCGCAACGAAGAGTAGCCCCTGCTCGCCGCAACTAGAGAAAGCCTGAGCACAGCAACAAAGAACCAACGTAGCCAAAAACAAATAAATTTATTTTTAAAAATAATAATAAAAAAATAAATGTGAGGGCTTCCCTGGTGGCGCAGTGGTTGAGAGTCTGCCTGCGGATGCAGGGGACACGGGTTCGTGCCCCGGTCCGGGAAGATCCCACATGCCGCGGAGCGGCTGGGACCGTGAGCCATGGCCGCTGAGCCTGCGCGTCCGGAGCCTGTGGTCCGCAACGGGAGAGGCCACAACAGTGAGAGGCCCGCATACCGCAAAAAAAAATAAATAAATAAATAAATGTGAGACATGAGGCCACACTTCCTGTATGGACAAAAGGTACTGTGCATTCTACAGAGCAGACCCTCAAGAGGGAAGTCTCCAGTAACAGAGAACACACCCTCATGAGCACAAAATGTTCTCAGGAACATCTCTTTCAAAACCATGATGATTGCGAGGCTTCCCTAATGGTGCAGTGATTGCGAGTCCGCCTGCCAATGCAGGGCACACAGGTTCGATCCCTGGTCCGGGAAGATCCCACATGCCACGGAGCAGCTGGGCCTGTGTGCCACAACTACTGAAGCCCACACACCTAGCTCCCATGCTCCGCAACAAGAGAAGCCACCACAATGAGAAGCCCGCGCACTGCAATGAAGAGTAGCCCCTGCTCGCCGCAACTAGAGAAAGCCCGTGCACAGCAATGAGGACCCAACACAGCCAAAAATGAATAAATAAATTAATTTTTTAAAAAAGAAATGCCTTTAAAAAAATGATGATTGCAATAGTCATATATAACCTTGAGTCATTGCAGAGACTTTTTCTGAATGAGAACCCAGGCATAACTGGAATAGTTTGTCAACCACATAGCTCATGAAGTCTAACTGTACAATGTATTTAATTAAAGAAAGAGATTTCATTGTTCCCAACATGAGTGATCAATATGAAAAAAGCCAAACAGGGCCCGGCAGCACAGTTATTCCAGGGCCTACGAGCCCCCAGGTCTCCCCCGTGTGGCAGGGATGTGTGGGTTCTGGCCTCTGGGGTCAGAGGTTTGGCTTCACCCTCTACCAGCTGCATGACCTTCAGCACATTCCTTACATTTCCGGTCTCTGTTTCCTAATCTGTAAAATGGAGATATTAACAACCCCTATTGCACTGGGTTCATGTCAGGGAGTTTAGAACAGACTTGTACACAGAACGTGCTCAGTAATGATTAGCATTCTTAGGACGGGAACAAATATTATTATTAAGCGCCACCATGATACCCTTGTCCACCCGAATTTATGGAGGACCATTTACAAATCAAGCACTGCACGAGGTGCTTCCCACACTGTGCTCCATGTAATCTCAAAACAACCTCAGGCAGTGGGAGTGACGAACTGCCGTCTTGCAGAGGGAACAGGTTTAAGAGGTAAAATAACTGACCAAGGCTATGCAAAAGGTCAGTGAAGAAGCAGGGTTTCCAATCCAGACTGCTCAACCCCAGAACCTGTGCTCTTTCCTCTACGGTAAAACCCCTCACTTGACCTTTTTATGCTCTTACAAAACCAAGAGCTCCATAATTGGGCAGGTGAACTCCTAGGAGCTGGCTGTTCACTTTCTCCGAAAATCATTTAAAAGTTCCCAATATTAAATTGACATCCTAGAACTATCTTGTAGTTAGAATACCAGTCAACTGGTCAACCTATTTTTTGATTAAAAGGTTAGTTTCTATCCATTTTTAAACAAATAACTGTACTTTTCAGTATCAATCTATGGTGTATATCAGGAGTCGGCAACTTTTTCTGTAAAGGGCCAGAGAGTAAATATTTTAGGCCTACGGTCCACGTGGCCTCTGTTCAACTATTCAACTCTGCCGTTGCCCCACGAAAACACAGAAATAAATGAGCGTGTCCCAGCAAAACATTACTTATAGACACGGAGATTTGGGTTTTATATCATTTTCACGGGTCATGAAATATTATTCTTTTTTTTAACCATTTAAACAAGTGAAAGCTAAGCTGGTGAACATACAAAAATGGGTGGCAGCTCAATTTTTGCCCACACCTGGTCTAAACAAGGGAGCCAATGATAGTAGATATTTATTCAACCAGTCAGGACACGAAATTGTGTTTATATTTTACTCCTTTAACTCAAAGGCTGATTTTTATGTGCTTTCAGAAAACTCTATCAGGGCTTCCCTGGTGGCGCAGTGGTTGAGAGACCGCCTGCCGATGCAGGGGACCCGGGTTCCTGTCCCGGTCCGGGAAGATCCCACGTGCCGCGGAGCGGCTGGGCCCGCGAGCCATGGCCGCTGAGCCTGCGCGTCCGGAGCCTGTGCTCCGCAACGGGAGAGGCCACGGCAGTGAGAGGCCCGCGTACCGCAAACAAAACAAAACAAAACAAAAAAAACAACAACAAAAAAAACTCTATCAATATGTGTACCAAGTTGTTAAATAGTTCTTTCTAAAAATTTCTATAGACAAGCAACAGAGTGAAAAGCTCTTGTCTTCAGCTGTTATTTATTCTGCATTCATTTCCACTCTGTCTTTCCTAATCACCCTCTGAGGACACTTACCTAAGCCCCATCAAGGCTAACAGAGCATATTAATCATGGCCCTTTTTAAAATCGCTGGTTTAAAAAAACAGAAATATAAAAGTGAATATGTTGTCTTCAAATGAATATTTTATATCTTTCCTATGGCTCATCAAACACCTTTTCATTAAACGGCAATTCTTAAAGATGTACCTTGTACCATCGAATCTTCACATCAGTTTTGTTCCCGATGAATTCACTCAGATCAGGACAAACTAATAACCCAGAGGCTGACAAGGTTATAATTTGCGGGTAGAAGATGAGAAGCAGGGAAGCTTCTGTCTTCTCAAAAACCCTGAGCTCAACGGACATTTCGTCACAGTAAGAGGCATTCCTGATTTAAAAGGGAAAAAAAGGAATAATAAATGGCAAGGCAAAATGAAAATAAAACTAAATGAAATTAAGAATAATTCCCCAATCTCATTAAATTCTGCATTCTGTATTTTCTGTATTGCAATACTTTTGTCCCTTGTCCTTTTGAATCTTTGGAGCACAAAAAAAAAAAAAACATAATTGTCATATAGAAATGGTGATATATTCTGCATGTTTCCACAAAGGACCCTCCACAAGCCTGATTTCAAGACCATTGAGGGCCAGTAAAAAACCCTCAAGTCCTCTTCAAAGGGGCCTGAACCCTTCCAGGTTCCGGGGGAGGTTCTTGATCACAGCCCCAGTATGCTCCAAATTCCTGGTCCAGGCAACCTTATCTAGATGGAGATATTGTTTCCTAAGAGCCACTGTTTCCATAGAAAGAAAATCGTCTTCACTTCCCTTGGAAATCATTATCAACTGAAGTCAAATTTCAGAAAACTGCTGAGCACTTTGTATAAGATCTAGAAATGAGTTTTGCAATACTGCACAGGGGAAATTAACTTGGTAAATTTGTTTGTTTGGTTTTTATTTATTTTTTTGGTGGGTCTAACTATAATCGCAATAGCATCATTCTATCAAGACCCTAGAACTGGGGAAAGGACAGAGGCAAAACATTGACAGAAACACAGACAATGTGGAGGGAAGGACAGAGGATATTAATTCAAACAATTTTTTGAAGTAGAAAAACATAAAGATATAATTGGCTCAGCTAAGCTGCTGGTGACCTACCTAAGAAACACTGGACATCAACACAGACAATGAACATGTGTGTTTTATGGGGTTGGGAGGGAGGGGTACAGCAAAATGTAAAAAAGTTCTATACCCAAAGAAGGAGCAAAATGTGAAAATTATATGTGAAGGTAGTAAGGGATAAATGCTTACTACCTGAAAGCAAAAAGAAATTAATTCAAATTTCTACTTCATATCTGGTTGAAGAAAGGAAAAAGACGAAAAACATTTTATGCATGAAGAAATGCAGACAGCTATCACCTTGAAGAATGCATAATCTCACTGCAAATCGAAGAAATGCTAATGAAGGCAAGTCTGAAGAACAGAGCACACCTGAAAATAGTCCTCCCAGCAGCTCCTGGGGAGGAGAGCATGCCAGGCTCTGTGCTCTGCAATACATCATTTCATTTACTCTCCAACCCTGTGACACTACTGTATCACTTTTAGATGAGGAAAATTAGGTGTGCAGAAAGTAAGTAAATTCCTAAGGCTATAGAGCCTCTAAGAGGTCAAACCAAGGTTAGAAGCCAGTAGGGCTGTGGGAAAACCTGTAAATCAGGGCATTACATCCAGACACCAAGCTTACGAGACATATTGAGAGTTACAAACCTGTTCGCATTACTGATCTGGTCATCCCCCTTGGGCAACAGACCCCCCGTGGAAATAACTCAAAAGAAAGATGGGTGGGGAAATCATTTGATCGATCACCACTCATATTCCCCATGTAGTGTGGCAGCCCCACAGCAAAGAGGTGGTTGTCATTTGTGCCATCCACCAGATATGTCCTGTCCCCCATCCAGAGCAGACGGTGGGGTTACAGGTCCTGGCACTGAGACTTGGGGGCTGCGTAGCCCAGCAGCATCACCTTGCCCACCCTGATGGACAGAACAGCTATGTGGGTTCCAGGTCACAAAATTATAAACAGCACAGGAGCAGGGCCATTTTATGCCCTGTGACTGTAAATGCCAAAGGGCATTATAGCAGCTGCTGGTCATTCTTGCTCTATTAGACCCCAATCCTGAAGCTGGAAGAGAGTTTTAGAGGTCAGCCAGGGGAACTCTCCCACGAGCTGCAAAAGATTAACCCACATCGGGTTTCCCTGGCCTCTCAATCTCTGATCTCTTTTTTCTACAAGAATACAAAACAAAATAAGGTATTAAGCACAAATTTTTTAATCACGTATAAAAACAAACTTTAAGGCAAATATGACTCAGCTCACATCTCCCTCATTTTTGCATGTTATCACTTCAGTAGTAAATAAGTCTTGCATTTGGGGAAAGAAAGGCCATTTCCATGTGCATATTGACACCTACAATGGTGCTCCCCATACTCTATGCTTCATATGCTGTGATTTCACAGAACCCTCCCAACAAACCTCTTTACAAAGGAGAAAACTGAGGCCCATGAATATCAAATAATAAGACCAAGGTCCTACCAGGTAGCAAATGAGGGCTAAGATTCACATCCTTATCATTCTGACTCCAAATTCCATCCTATTTCTACCATGCTATTAAGTTTTCCTCATAGTGTTCCTTAGAAAAACGTTAGAATTTTTGACACTAAAAAGAAAGAAAAATGATGCATTTATAGCTATTGTAAAATCAGACATCCAGGGACTTCCCTGGTGGTACAGTGGTTAAAAGTCCGCCTGCCAATGCAGGGGACACAGGTTCAAGCCCTGGTCTGGGAAGATCCCACGTGTGGTGGAGCAACTAAGCCCATGCGCCACAACTATGGAGCCTGCGCTCTAGAGCTCACGAGCCGCAACTACTGAGCCCGTGTGCCACAACTACTGAAGCCCATGTGCCTAGAGCTTGGGCTCTGCAACAAGAGAAGCCACTGCAATGAGAAGCCCGCGCACCACAACGAAGAGTAGCCCCTGCTCACTGCACAGCAACAAAGGCCCAACACAGCCAAAACTAAAAATAAATATATTGATTAATTGTTTTAATAATAAAAAATAATAAGTGAAAAATACAGATGAAATCAAATTTAATAAAATATATTTTTTTAAAAAATCAGATATCCACATTTCTCTGATATGAAAATATGAGATTGTCTGCCTGCTTCCATTGACAGGACTGAAAACACACACACACACACACACACACACACCATCTAGGACTGGGGTTGATATTGTCTGAAATTCTCCCATTCACCAGTAATTTCTTTGTGCTGAGAATGTCCTTTCTTTGGCTGTCTTTCTAAATGTAAATACTCATGGGCACAGTTTCTCCTTAAGTCAAATGAATTTATGAAATCTGGGGAGACTCTGAAGCTGGCTGGTGAGGATAATTAGAGCCTTGGGGTGGAAGAGAGGCAGCAGCTGAAGAAACAAGGCCAAGAAGAGTATTTCCCAGTCACGCCAATGGTCTGCCCTAATCTTCAGAAGAATTAATTCGGGCTTCCCTGGTGGAGCAGTGGTTGAGAGTCCACCTGCCAAGGCAGGGGACACGGGTTCGTGCCCCGGTCCGGGAAGATCCCACATGCCGCGGAGCGGCTGGGCCCGTGAGCCACGGCCACTGAGCCTGCGCGTCCGGAGCCTGTGCTCCTCAACGGGAGAGGCCACAGCAGTGAGGGGCCCGCATACCACAAAAAAAAAAAAAAGAAGAACTAACTTAGGAAATGTTTAAGGCTGCCAACACTAGGCCTGCAACTTTCTCCTTCAAGAAGCAGCAAGGTATGCCTAGACCATTCAATGGGGAAAGGACAGTCTTTTCAATAAAAGATCTTAGGAAAACTGGTTAGCCACATGCAAAAGAATGAAGTTGGCCCATGAACTTACCCATATACAAAATTTAACTCAAAATGGATCAAAGACCAAAACATAAGAGCCAAAACTATAAAAATGTTTAGAAGAAAACACAGAGGGAAAGCTTCATGGCATTAGACATGATTTCATGGCTACGACATGAAAAGCACAGGCAACCAAAGAAAAATTAGATAAATTGAACTTCATCAAAATTTAAATCTTTTGTCCATCAAAGGACATTATCAGCAGAGTGAAAAGGCAACCCATGGAATGCAAGAAAATATTTGCACGTCATATACCTGGTAAGGCATTGATATCCAGAATACATAAGGAATTCCTACAACTCAAAAACAAATAAACAAGCAACTTGATTTTAAAGTGGGCAAACGACTTGAATACACATTTCTCCACAGAAGATACACAGATGGCCAGTAAAGCACATGGAAAGATGCTCACGGTCACTAATCATTAGGGAAATGCAAATCAAAATCACAGGGATACTACCAAATATAAAATAGGGAAGCAGCTGCATAGCACAGGGAGATCAGCTCGGTGCTTTGCGACCACCTAGAGGGAGGGGATGTGGGGATATATGTATACATATAGCTGATTCACTTTGTTGGACAGCAGAAGCTAACACAACATTGTAAAGCAATTATACTCCAATAAAGATGTTAAAAAAAATCACGGTGATATACCACTTCACCCCCATCAGAATGGCTATCAAAGAACAGAAAATAATAAGTGTTGGTAAGGATGCTGAGAAATTGGAACCCTGTACCTTGCTGGAGGGAATGGAAAATGGTCTGGCCACTGTGGAAAACAATACAAGTTCCTCAAAATTAAATATAGAACTACCATACGATCCACCCATTCCATTTCTGGGTAGATACTCAAAAGAATTGAAATCGGGGACTCATTTTTGTACAGCCATGTACAAACAGCATTATTCACAACAACCGAAAGGCAGAAGCAGCCTAAGTGTCCCTTGATGGATAGATGGATAAACAAAATACGGTATGTACAGTTGACCCTTGAACAACACAGGTGTGAACTGTGTGGGTCCCCTTGCACACACATTTCTTTCAATAGCAAATACTACAGCATCACACAGTCCATGTTGGGTGGATCCACGGACACAAAACTGAGGGTCCTGAGGAGCTGTGGACACTGAAGGCTGTGACTGTAAGTTATACGCAGACTGTTGACTTTAGGGGTCGGGGCCCCTCACCCCCATGTTGTTCAAGGGTCAACTGTACATATAACGGAATATTCTTCAGCCTTAAAAAGGAAGGACATTTTGACACCTGCTACAACATGGATGAACCTTGAAGACATTGTGCTGAGTGAAATAAGCCAGTTACAAAAGGACAAAGACTGTGGTGCTTGGAATATGAGGTACTTGGAATAGTCAAATTCATCGAGACAGAATAAAGGTAGAATGGGGGTTGCCAGGAGCTGATGGGGAGGGGAAACTGAAGAGCTGTTCAGTGGGGACAGAGTTTCAGCTTGGGAAGATGAAAAGAGTTCTGGAGCAAACCATGTGGATGTACTTCACACAACTGAATGGTACACTTAAAAAGGGTTAAAATGGTAAATTTAATGTTATGCTTATGTTACCACAATTAAAGGGGAAAAAAAAGCAACAGGGCAATGAGGAAGGGGGCTACGCCCCAGGTCAGGAGCTGTGGGTTCCAGCCTCACCTCCACACCCACCACCTGGGAGAACTTTGTAAGCGAGCTTGGTCCCCCCAGGTGTGCAATAACCAGTTGGATTAACTTCTTCCTAAAGTCTCACCTGGGTCCCCTGTTCTACTCAGCGTTCTACATCTATTTCTTGGGTCCTTGTGGATTCAGCAGTGAACAAAACAAACCAAGTCCCTGTCCTCTGGAGTTTACGTTCTAACAGGGTAGACAAACCTTAAGTACATAAAACACATATGTGTGTGACAGATGAGGGAACATAAGCACAGGGTAAGGGGAGAGTGACAGGAGTCCTGCTTTAGATAAAGTGGCCAGGGACGTCCTCTCCATAGAGGGGACACCTGAGCAGAGACTGCAAGTGAAGGGAGAGAGGGCGCCATGAGGACATCTGTGGACAGGCTCTCAGGTAGGAGGTATTTCAGTGACAGTGAAGCGGACGTAAGGTGGGTTCCCACCTGTGCGCCGGGTTTTGAAATCCAGGTTGTCACGGAAACGCCATGCAAGCATCCATTCCGCAAGGGCCCCCCTTCCCACCCTCATCCCAGAGGGGCTGACCTGACAGTGCAGATGTAGGTGCCAGAGTCCCCCCGCGAGGCTGGTACAATCCACAGGCTGCCGTCCTGGACCCACACTCGCAGCTCTTCCTCCCCCGGGACCATCGTGGCGGAGTCGTTTCTACGCCATGTCACACTGACGTGGGTGGTAGCAGAGTCCCAGTATGGCCCCTGGGGGCACCTCATGGCCACAGGCTCCCCTTCTACCTTGAACCTGGTTTTGGGATGCCTGCCATGGAACTGGCAGCTTCCTGCAGCCACTGCATGACAAAGAACCCACAGTCAGGCTTTGGGTCCATCCGAGGAAGCCACGTGCCCCGGACAACGTGGGGGCCCCATGAACCCCTCCTCTCACAGAGATCTCAAAACCCCCAAATAACAAGGTTAGGGCTACTATCAAGTCCCATCGACATTTTGTTGGAAAAGTTAAGTCAGGTTCACACGATGACAAAAAAAAGTTTGGCCTTATTTTTGCCTTGTCATTCAAAGTCGATCTTGATTGAGTTCAGCTTCCTTGCAGCAGGTCGTACGGTTAAAATCCAAAGGCACCTTTTGTCAAGGGCAAAAGCAGGGTCTCTTCGGTTTGCTCCTTTGGCAGGAATGACCGATGCCCAGGGCAAGCTCGTGAACCAGAGGAGACGGGCAAGAGGAAGACTCCGTCACCTACCAACACCTTGCTTTTTGAGGACAACAGAACCTCCCTAGAGAAGCAACTCCTTTCCCCAGAGAAGCTGCAGGCACGTCCCCTCCAGCTGAGTCACTTCTTACCCATGTGTTCCTCAGGCCGGATGGTGAAGACAGAGACACACAGCAACCACATGGACCAGGTGAACATCACTCCCGGGAACTTCTGGAGGACACAGGAAGTGGAGACCGCAGGCCCAGCACCCCGCAGCCTAGAGGAGGATACAGAGGAGGGGTCACCAAGAACCACCGACGCCCAAACAGAGAACCCCTTGAGGATGGTCCCTAGGATGGGTTCTGGAGGTGTCCCCTGGCGACCAAAACCCTTTTGCCTGGATTTTTTAACAAGAAAACTCAAATATTTGAATTTATTCCTCTACAGCAACTTTCACTGGGATAGGAATCTGTCTCTTAAGTGTTTCTCTCTCCTGAAGCGTGCCTTAGCACTCCCTGCCCCTTGGCCTGATAGGCTCTTTCGTCACCTAAGGCCACTGCTAGGGTCTGGGCTCAGGCATCACCCTTGGTGAGGTCTTCCCTGACCTTCCCGTAAAGTGGCACCACCTTCTGCCCCAGTGCTCTATTTCCTTTCCTGCTCTGTTGCTGCCGATGGCGTTTATCCTTAACTATGTCTCTTCTCTCCAGCATGTAAGCTCCATGTGCTCGGGACCCTACTTTATTTTATTCACCGCTGTCTCCTAACACCTACTCGTTGAGTGAAGGGATGAGTGAATGCATCACCAGAAGTCGAAAGTTCCTTACACTTTACCGGTCAGAGAACTCTTCCTAGAGTCTTTATGGGATAACTTATTTCACATACAATTCTGACACGCGCTGAGGGATTCAGCAGCCCCTCTGAGCTAGAGCATCCCCGAGGGAAAAGCAAAATGAGGGCCAAAAAGTGAATAATTTATACAAGCTCACGAAGCATTCCTCCCTACCAACCTCCCCAAGGCTGGAGTACCAGATGCCTCTGCATCTCCCCGTGGTCCCTCTGCATCTCCCCGTAGTCCCTCGGCATCTCCCCATGGTCCCTCTGCATCTCCCCGTGGTCCCTCTGCATCTCCCCGTGGTCCCTCGGCATCTCCCCGTGGTCCCTCGGCATCTCCCCGTGGTCCCTCGGCATCTCCCCGTGGTCCCTCCCACGCTTTATCGCAGTCGCCTGTTGTATCGCTAGCTGCTGCCCCAACAATACTGCTAACGAGCCAGCCGCGAACTGAATGCCATGCGACACCAGCCGTTTGTTGTTGCTCGCAGGTCTGTGTGTCCGAGGGAGCTTGGCTGACCTAGATTACGCTGGGTTAGTCTCGGCTCCAAGCTTCAGGTGGGACCCACGTCAGCTCCATGGGTGTCTCGCCCTCCTTGGACCAGTGACTTCCTGGGAGATGATCTTCTCATGTGATGGCAAAACTCAAACGATGTGGGCGAAAGCACTCGCTCAGAACTAGCTCACTCTTTCTGGCCCACATTCCGTTGGCCAAAGCAAGACACGTGGCCAAACTGCCATTTGTGGGACCAGGAAATACCCCCACCTGGAGTGGGAGGAGCTGCAAAGTTACACCAGGAGGGGGATGAAGTGGGAGCCATCAGGCCATCCAGCACACCTGTGGCTTGTCTGGATCCCACGGGTGGGGACGGCCTTGAGGACAGAGGCTGGGTCTTATTCACAGCCTTTGTGGACTACACAGTGCCCAGTTCCAGAAGTTACCAGGGAATGTGTACGATTGAAAGTCTACCAGGGAGTTGGGAGTGATGAGTGAATCCAGAAAAAACATCCTTACCTGTACCTCCTCCCCATATCCTTGAAGGAGTCTGACATTTTCCCTGTTCCTGGCACAGATGCAGTTCTGAATGTCTCCTAGTAAAACCACATGGCTCTTAACTGGCCAGGGCAGGGATGGCAGACAGAGGAAGTAACCCTTGCACTCTAGAAACCCCCCTCCCCATCAATGGGGAACCATCAGAAGACAGGAGCTCAGAGCTGCGTCCTGGACCCCCGCCCACAAGTCTCACCTGGACCCCCAGCCCCACTTGGGCTTCCCAACACCCCGGTCTGGACCCACAAGCCCCACCTGGACCCCCAGCCCCGCCTGGGCTTCCCAACCCCCTGGCCTGGACCCCCAAGTCCCACCTGGACCCCCAGCCCCGCCTGGACCCCCAGCCCCGCCTGGGCTTCCCAACCCCCCCCCCCACCTGGACCCACAAGTCCCTCCTGGGCTTCCCAACCCCCCGGCCTGGACCCACAAGCCCCACCTGGACCCCCAGCCCCGCCTGGGCTTCCCACCCCCAGCCCTGGACCCCCAGCCCCGCCTGGACCCCCAGCCCCGCCTGGGCTTCCCAACACCCCCGCCTGGACCCCCAAGCCCCGCCTGGGCTTCCCAACCCCCAGCCCTGGACCCCCAAGTCCCACCTGGACCCCCAGCCCCACCTGGACCCTCAAGTCCCACCTGGGCTTCCCAACACCCCCGCCTGGACCCCCAAGCCCCGCCTGGGCTTCCCAACCCCCAGCCCTGGACCCCCAAGTCCCACCTGGACCCCAGCCCCACCTGGACCCCCAAGCCCTGCCCGGGCTTCCCAACACCCCCCCCCACCCCGCCCCGCGCCAGATCCCAGGCCGAGGCGGTTTTCTCGGTTCTTCTCTGTGAACTTTGGCACAGTAGCCGCTTTACTGCAACCTCTCCAGGAAGTGGCTTCAGAGGATTAAACCACAAGCACATAGCAGTGATCGTTTTCAACAACTGAAACCTCAGCAGCGGGCGGTACCCAGAACTGCCATAGTGAGGGAGACGGTCGGTCTTTGCAGGCCCAGAGGGAAAAGTTCGTTTTGCAGAAGTTTGCAAGCAAAATGCTATTTTCCTGCCCTATTTTCTTTAAACGTGTCTTTAAATGACAGGCAATTTGACATTTCTGCTTGAATCTGAGGTGACCTTCTTACTGGAAGAAAGAAGTTTTAAAGGTAGCTCGTTCCAAGCATCTGAGTTACAATTCTGGCTTTATGTTTTCCTTTGTCAGGTAACCGTGTTTCCCAGTACTCAGTGTAAACGCACAGAAGAATAGGAGGCGAAGCAGGGCCAGGCATAAGAAAATGACCCGAAAAATGTGTGAAGAATTGAAGAAAAATAATGCAGTAAGGTGGAAACTGCTGATGGCCCAGCCTGAGCCAGGGGCGCCAGTGGCAGGGGGAGGGGGGAGGGGGAGGGGAGGGGAGGGGGAGGGGGAGGGGAGGGGAGGGGGAGGGGAGGGGAGGGGGAGGGGAGGGGGAGGGGGAGGGGAGGGGAGGGGAGGGGAGGGGAGGGGAGGGGAGGGGAGGGGAGGGGAAGTGGAGGGGAGGGGAGGGGAGGGGAGGGGAGGGGAGGGGAGGGGAGGGGAGGGGAGGGGAGGGGGAGAGCACCTGAGCAGCATCCCCCTTGGCCCTCGCTAAGGCCCAGGTGACAGTACCTGCCTGTGACCCTGGGTCTGCCTCCTGCTCAAGGGTGGCACATGGAGCCTAAGGGTGTGTAGGTGTTTACTTCACCTTTTAGTTTAATTCTGAACAATTCCAACAGACTAAAAGATTGCAGGAATAGTATAATAACACGAGTATGAGTCTTACCTCGGTTCACCAATTTTTAACATTTTGCTTTATTCTCATTTTCTCTCTCTGTTTCTTTCTTTCTATCTGTCTGTTTCTCTCTCTCTCTCTGGGCCCCGGACACCCTTGTTGTCCCCCATCCCTGTGCTTCCCAGAAACTTTGTTCCAAATGCTTTTTACTTTGCTTCACCTTTGAATTAAAAAAAAATTTCCAAGCTTAAGTTTGATGTAAATAGTAACTTCCCCCTAAGTTCAAGAAGTGGGGCTTGGGCCTCCCAACCACCTGCCTGGATCCCAGCCCCACCTGGGCCACACACACACACACACACACACATACACACACATTTTCCCCTGAACACCTGAAAGTTTACTGAGAGTAAATAAGTAAGTAAACGATAGCTCCAGAAATAAATCTTCAGGCATTTAAAAGGAGTAAAAATTTGATTCTCTAGTATATTTGAGTCTCTCTCTTCATTCACCCAGAAGATGAAACTTTTCTTTATTTCTATCTTCACCTTGTTCCCAGAAGGTTTCAGGCAACTGTCCATCTCTGAGTCAGGCAGTCATCCAAAACACAAAAGCAAGGTGACAGATCTCGACTATTAAGGAAGACAAATAACTCTCCAGGCTTATACCAACTGCTGAGTCACATTCAGTTTGCAAAATAGATTCCTAAAAAACTGAACATGTTGTTTCAGGCGTGTGGTATAAAACCTTCTGGAACCTATGGCGAAATAAATATTTACATCAAAATTAAGCTTGGATATTTTTTTTAATTCAAAGCTGAAGCAAAATAAAAAGTATTTGGAACTAAGTCTCTGGGAAGCACAGGATGTTAGGCATTTGAGGGGTGGGGAAGATCCTCTAGCTTCAGATACAGGGAAATACATGACCAGGTTTGAGGCAGATTTTGTTGAAAAATGTACTGGCTCAAAGCAAAAGCAGAATGCTTGAGAGAAGTCCACAAACTATTTTTGTTCTGTAGAAAAGAGAGAAGCTAGCGCTTTCCCCCCAGAATTAAAGGAATTAGGGGCAGCACGGTGGGACTGTTTCTGGTCTGCATGGCTGTGTCATAAGGACAGCACCTGCATGTCCTTGACCCTGATGGGGCCGGGGGGTTGGCGGGGGGGGGTGGGAACAGAGTCGCTTACCGGAACCCATGGCACAGGAAGATCCATCTTTAGCAGAACCAGGCACTGGGCCACTTGGGCTGAATGTCTGACCAGGGAGAACCTGGTAAGGTTCAGACTTGGGTCCACCAAGGGCTATGCACTCTCTTTCTATTTTACTTTCTGCCAACAAGTATCTTTCTCTTTAAAATCACCCTTTCCAAATCTACAAACAACAAATGCTGGAGAGGGTGTGGAGAAAAGGGAACCCTTTTGCACTGTTGGTGGGAATGTAAATTGATACAGCCACTATGGAGAACAGTATGGAGGTTCCTTAAAAAACTAAAAATAGAATTATCTTGTGACCCAGCAATTCCACTACTGGGCATATACCCTGAGAAAACCATAATTCAAAAAGTGTCATGTACCACAATGTTCATTGCAGCTCTATTTACAACAGCCAGGACATGGAAGCAACCTAAGTGTCCATCGATAGATGAATGGGTAAAGAAGGTGTGGCACATATATACAATGGAATATTACTCAGCCATAAAAAGGAATGAAACTGAGTTATTTGTGGTGAGGTGGATGGACCTAGAGACTGTCATACAGAGTAAAGTAAGTCAGAAAGAGAGAAACAAATACCGTATGCTAACACATATATATGGAATCTAAAAAAAAAAAAAAGGTCATGAAGAACCTAGGGGCAGGACAGGAATAAAGACACAGACGTAGAGAATGGACTTGAGGACACAGGGAGGGGGAAGGGTAAGCTGTGACAAAGTGAGAGAGTGGCATGGACATATATACACTACCAAACGTAAAATAGATAGCTAGTGGGAAGCAGCCGCATAGCACAGGGAGGTCAGCTCGGTGCTTTGTGACCACCTAGAGGGGTGGGATAGGGAGGGTGGGAGGGAGACACAAGAGGGAAGAGATATGGGGATATATGTATATGTATAACTGACTCACTTTTTTATACAGCAGAAACTAACATACCACTGTAAAGCAATTATACTCCAATAAGGATGTTAAAAAAAAAATCACCCTTTCCCAATGAACTTATCTATAAAACAGAAAGAGTCACAGATGTAGAAAACAAACTTATGGTTATCAGGAGACGGGAGGGATAAATTGGGAGATTGGGATTGACACACACTACTATATACAAAATAGATAACTAATAAGGACCTGCTGTACAGCGCAGGGAGCTCTGCTCAGTACTCTGTAATGACCTCTCAGGGAACAAAATCTAAAAAAGAGGGGATACATGTATATGTATAACTGATTCACTTTGCTGTACACCTGAAACTAAATCAACATTGTAAATCAACTCTACATCAATAATAATTTTTTTAAATAAAAAATAAATAAAATCACCCTTTCGCTGTCAAACCTTTTGAACTTGACCAGCTTCTGCCCCAGGAACCCTTAACCAAGAGATTCAGCAAATCAGCCCAGCTCACGCTCCGTCTCCGTCAGATCCTCCAGTCACACCTTGCATTCCCAGCGAGCCCAAGTCATTCAGAGCCCCCGGCGGGTTGGACCATCAAGCAAAGACCCTTCCGTCACCTTCCTCCTGCATCAGCCCCTCCCGCAGGCCAACCCCCAACAAGACCACTCCTCTAGCTCAGAACAGTCGCCGTCCTTCCCCAACAGGACAGACAGGGAAGCTCGATGCGTGAGACCCTCGGCAGCCACGGTACGAATCCACCAAGCTTCAAATTCTCCCAGCCTGATGTTTGTGTGACAGGGATTCATCGCTCTGAACAACTCCAGAGGGCAAAGGCCGTGGGTCTGGTAGAGCGTGTCAACCCCATCATAAACATGAAGCAACGGAAACCAACTCAGACACATTCAGTAGGTCACCCAAGGTCGCAGAGCTAATGGAATCGTCAAGTAGGATGTAAGCCTGAGTTTACGCAGTCCACATTCTCGGTACTGGTCCTCAGCCCTGCAGGAGCATCAGTACCTGGACCTAGAGGGGACTCCAGGAGCCATTAGGTTTAGCAGCCCACCCAAACCAGCATCCTCCATAGACGGCCACGCTTGCCCCTTGTAAGATGGACACTTGTAGTCTTGGAAACCACTCATGATCAGAAACTTCTGTCATTTTAGGATGCAGTTTCTCCTCCCCCTAAGTTCCACTCGCTGGCCAGATTCCCCCCTGGGGACAGCTCAGAAGAAGTCCTTCTGCATCTTCCAAGGGTCCTGAGGGTTAGGGAGTCTACACAGGAGAGCGCCGAGGGAACAACATGGCCCTCAGAGTCTGGCAGAGCGAGTGTCAATCCTCCCTTCCTTCTGGGCTAGGTGGAGGGTTCAGTGCCTCCGTGAGGCTCAGTCTGCTAGTCTGTAAAGTGGCTGCAGCGTGACGTGCATCACAGGAGGGCATCTGCTATATAAAGAGGGCAGCACGGTGCTGACGCGGAGAAAGCCCTCGACAACAGGTCGCTCTCTTCAGCATCTTCCAGAAGTAGACCCAGAATCTTGGGGAGGCAAGTAACTTGCTCAGGCGCACACATCTGGCAGACCTGAGTGAGAAGTCAGAGCTTCCACAGTCTGCATTCTGCCTCACTACAGCTAAAGGTCCATCACACAGCCAGAGAATGTTCTGGTGTCCTAGTCAACAGCACAGCTAATAGCTCACCAGGTGCTATTCTAGAGAGGTGTGCAACTTCACCTAAAGGAATCAATGAGCCCGTGTGCATACGCCCATATTATAGAAGTGTGCTTAAATTGCAAACACACAGTCATAAACACACACACACATTCGAGGCCTATTATGGGATGCTAATGCTTTCATTCAGACATCTTAGCACAAGAGTTGTTAAGCACACACAGAACGGGAGATTGAAGCTGGATTCCTGTCCTCACTTGACCATCAGCTATTGCTATGTGATCGTAGGCAAACCACTGAGCCACTTACCCAACCTGGGTCACAGTTTCTTCATCTCCAAAATAACGCTTTGGGCTGCCAGAAACTCCCAGGTCCCTCCCAGGTGTAAAATCCTAGGGTCAAGGTCAGTCTGAACTTGAGTTTAGGCTTCATTCCTGGGCACACCTTTAATTTCTAAAGCGCCAAGTCAGGGGCTCAGTCAGATAACCCCTGAATTGGATCAACCCACCAGCTTAAGGTCCCATAGCTAGCAACCGGCCAAACCAGGACTCAAGACTCCCGAGTTGTCCTGGGTACTGGAGTTTCAGCTCTGTGGGGCTGCTCACCGGGGAATGTTAACTAGTATCTGGACGCCCCGTGCTGGCGTAGGACAGGAGACTGGTTATGAGCAGATGCACACCCTTTGAAATCAATGTTGCTTTCAACCCTTGTAATCTGAGAGTAATAAATGTCGCAGACATTGAAATGATCAGTTATCCAGAAAACATGACCATCTAAAATATAACACAGATAAAAGAAACCAGGACAAAAAAATCCTGAACGGCTGAAAGATAGTCAATTTGATCCCGGCACCAAGTCATGCCTATTTGACTCACAGAAGAAATGTGAAGCTCTCTTGCAGAACCTGTCTCTTTATTCACATGAATGTGACTATTGCTTCTCAGAGGGGCAGATCGTATTTTGTAAAGATGGCCACAACAATATCTCCCTACTGTTTTCTGTTATGTGACCAGGCTACTCTGCCATCAAAAGTGGAGTCCAGGGACTTCCCTGGTGGTGCAGTAGTTAAGAATCTGCCTTCCAATGCAGGGGACACGGGTTCAATCCCTGGTCAGGGAACTGGATCCCGCATACCGTGGGGCAACTAAGCCCGCGCGCTCTGGCGCCCACGTGCCACAGCTAGAGAGCCCACGCACTGCAAGCACTGAACCGGCGTGCCACAACTAGAGAGAAGCCCGTGCGCTGCAAGGAAGAGCCTGTGCACCGCAATGAAAGATCCCACGTGCCACAAGTAAGACCTGACGCAGCCAAAATAAATAAATAAATATTTTTTTAAAAGGTGGAGTCCAACTTGTCAAGGGGTCCCTTGAATGTGGGCCAACTGTGACTTAAGTCTAACCAACAGAATGGTGCTGAGCGAACACTGAAGCTAAGTCAGAAAAGGCCACGCAGCTTCCACCCGGCTTCCTTGGGACGCTGGCTCTGGGAGACGCCAGTCACCGTGTGAATTGTCCAACTGCCCTGAGACCTGCTGGGAGGGAGGCTACATGTAGGGGGTCAGGCCGACCGTCCCAGCCCAGCCCCAGCCATATGAGTGAAGCATCTTAGGCTCCCCAGAGTGAAGCATCTTAGGCTCCCCAGACGAGTCCACTCACCAGCTGAGTACCACTGATTGATCTCAAGTGAAACACATGGAGCAAAAGAACTGCCTAGCTAAGCCCCTCTCAAATTCATGACCTGTGGAGTATGTGAGTTACAATAAAATGTTTGTCGTAAGCCACTCAATTCCGGGGCAGTTTGTTACGCAGTGATAGGTGACCAGAATGTTCTATCAGAAGCAGAGAAGAGGTAGCAAATCAGAAAGAGGGAGAGAGCTGATGTGGGAAAACACACCCACAAAGACGTGGCAGCCAATTACCCAATAACAGAGAAGAAAAACTACTGAGACAGATGCAAGAACCAAAGAGCACAGCCATCAGAGGCCTTTAAGAGCAGACACAAACGGTCCCCTCCACCTCTCTGTGTCCTACTGAGGGTATCCAGGTGTTCCAGCACAAAACAGGTGATGTCCGTAATGATCTCCCTGAATCGTGAAGAACAGTTGAAATTTTGCACAGGATCTTCTTTCTCGAGGATGCGACAGTGCGTAATGTATGTGATGAGGCTAACATGCTAATTACCTTCCAGTGTATTTCCCTGCTCATTGCCTCTGAGTCTTCAGCCACTATGGCCCCAAGAAAGGGGAAGAGCAAAGGCCTCCTTGGAAAGGAGAGAAGGAAGTGGATGTGACATAGGGGACGTCTAAGTAGGGAAAACGCGTTCTGCCCCCACTTCTGGGCTCAAAACCTGAGTGCAAAGAGACAGAGGGTAGAGAGAGGGGGAAGCTGAAAGCTGAGGGGCTTTTCCTCTGCTTTCAAATTAGGTCCCTAGAGGAATCCCACCAGGGTAAAGTAAGGAGCCATTGCCCAGATGGGGGCTCTGGGGAAGGATGGAGATAATGGCATGGCCTATTCAGGTAGAGGGATGCTAGGGTTAGCTCCCTGCTGGCCTCAGTTCTTTGCTGATTGGGAGGAGATTCAGATCTCCCCTGTGCTTCCAGTGGAGAAGGGGGGGCTAAACTGAGATCTGAGCTGATATGGGGCTGCCATGATGGACAGGTGACCTAGAGGATGCAGGACATCCAGTCCCTAAGGAGCAGTGTGGCCAACTGTGGAAACATGTCTTTACCAGTTGGCAAATAACCACCCACTTAAGCCCTGAACTCTCCACCCTCTACCTTTCCAGGGGCTCCCCTGAGATCCTCATGGTCTAGCAACGTAGGGTAGCACCTGTTCTGACTGGCTGGTACTCCTGCCGTGCGGGTTGGTAAATATTTGGGCTACCACCTGCACACGTGGCCAGTCTAAGCCAGGGGAGAAGTGAGGCCGTGGCCAAGGGATGCAGAGGACCGTGGAGCCAGCAAGGGGCACAGTGGGGCCACATCAGCCATTGCACCGGCTCTGCCTCCCCTGAAAGACCAGACCCCGGCTTTCCCAGCCAGGAACCGCAGCAGCCGATGTAGCAGGACACTGCGTGACCAGCCAGGTCCAGGGACACCTCCATGGAAACCCGTGAAGACCCCCCCAGGCCAGCGAGTGTGGGCCAGCCGCCCCCCCCCACCATGCCCTGGGGACATGGCTTCCCCAGGTCTCAGACTCCTTGCTAGAAGTAGGTGGCAAAGTCAGAAACTCTAAGAGACTGAGCATCTACCCGAAAGAGACCAAATAAATCCAAGAGAGGCAGAGCTGGACCAGCCTAGACTGGAACGACATGGGCCGGCAGCTTAAATCCCCCTTTCCTCCTGGAAGGAGGCCTCAGGAGCCAAACGAGATTCTTACTAGAGAAGTTATTAAAGGCACATTTTTGTGACATCGAGTTGTAGTGACTACAAATTTGCACCACGATACATATATTTTAGAAATAGTTCTTCCCAAAATTAAGTTGTCAGAACAGATGAGATTTTCTTTTTATGCTTTGAAAGATCATCTTTCACTCCCTGGAAAATATGTCCACCTGGAATGGCTCGTCCTCTGAGGGTCACAGAAGGCACAATTTTCCCCAGCCCTGGGCCCAACATGGCCACAAGAGCAGATAAAAAACCAAGAAAGCCAACCACGATAGGAAGCCCAAGCGATTTTGAGTCATAGGGTGTGGGGAAATCCCTGGGCACAGGAAACCCCAGTCATTAGCCTGAAGACATCCCAGACTGACTGGGTTTTCCACAGACCCAGAAAGTCCCATTAAGAAACGCTTTGCTCTTCCACAGATTTTCCACACCAGCACTTGTGTCAAAACAATCTGAGGCAGACAGGTAGTCTACAAAATTCTCTTTTGAAAATGGCCTCAGGTAGCTGTGAGGGGCCATCACGGTCTGACACAGCTGCCCCGAGACAGTGATGTGATGTGAGCGAGGTGATGGATTAAGCTACTGAGATGTTGTAGGTTATCGTTGCAGTGGAACCCGGAGCGTACATGCACAGCAATCAAAGAGAAGAATAAGGACACTGTGTTCGTTTTCTGTTGCCCTGGAGCAAAGGACCACAAACCCAGTGACTTGAAACCAAGCCCCGTTATTAGCTCCCATCACTGTGGGCCCAAGGTCGGCCTCTGCTTGGATGGACTCTGCTCCGGGTCCCACGGGTGGACATCAAAGCTTGGGGTCCTGTCCCATGTCCCTGGGGCCATGGTAGAATTCATCTCTTAGGTATTATACAACTGAGGTGCCCACTTTCTTGCTGGCTGTCAGCCAAGGCCACTCTCAGCAACTAGAGGCCACCACTGTTTCCTGCCCCGGGGCCCCCTCCATAAAACGGGACAGTTTGTTTCCTCAGGGCCAATCGACCACTTACTTCACATCTCTCTGACCTCCTGACTCTGACCCCTGGACCCTCTTTTAAAGAGCCCAGCTGGTTGTGCCGGGAACACCCAGGATGGTCTTCCTTTTGATTAACTTCACATCAACTGACCGGGGACCTAAAATACATCTGCAAAATTCCCTCGCCTTTGCTGTATAAGGTAACCTAATCATGGGAATGCCATCCCATCCTGTTTATATTACCCACCCTCATTCAAGGGGAGGGGCTGCACAAGGCATGCTCAGTGGGGGGCACCTTAAAATTCTGCCAACCACAGACAGTTAAGAAAACATGCTGATGAATACTAGCTCTAGAAAATTCAGGACACATCCAAAGCCATACATTGACTTCCTTGCTCCCAAGTAAGAAAACCTCGTCTCGAATATTCTAAAGCCTTCCTACTCAAAGTGTGGTCCCTGGACCAGAACCATGGACATCACTTGCGAGAAATGCAAAATCTCAGGCCCCACCCCAGAACTAGGGAATCAGAACCATCTGCTTTTTAACAAGACCCCCAGGTGATTTGAGAAGCATTGATCGTAAGGACTGGCTCATTCTTAAATAAAGTAGGCAGATACCCACGGGGACTAAAAGCGGGGACGCTATTAAATCCCTGTACCCGGATCACCCCAGCCCTCTCAGGGTGGTTCCTGAAATTTTGAGGTCAGAACCTCATAATCTGATGATGATGGTGATGGTGATGGTGATGATGGTGGTGGTGATGGTGATGATGATGATGGTGATGATGGTGATGATGGTGATGATGGTGATGGTGATGATGATGGTGATGACGGTGATGATGTGGTGGTGATGGTGATGATGACGGTGATGATGGTGGTGGTGATGATGATGGGGATGATGGTGAGGATGGTGAGGATGGTGAGGATGGTGAGGATAACTAACACTTATTGAACATCCACCATGTGCCAGGCACTGGGCAAAGTCTTGACATGCATGATTTCTTTTAATTTTCCCAATACTTTACAAACTAGATATTATTATTTTTGTTTTAGAGATAAAGACACTGAGCTCACAGAAGTTAAATAACTCCTCCAAGGAAATACAAATAGAAGTGATGGGGCCAGGACTCGGCCCTCATCCCTTTAACTTAGGGGTGATGTGATCAGATTGTCACAAAGAGTCAAAGCTAATCTGGGAATCACAAACTGGGGGTCACAGCCCTGTTCAACTTGTGGATATGCATTTTTTCAGCTTGGGTGGTGGTGTTATTTTTCACTGAATGTCTTTTCCGAGGGACAAACTCATTCCAGCGGGTCATAGGCCCTGTCACTCACAGCCTCACACATTTGACTTACTGCCTGGCCCCTGAATACACTCAGGTTAGCAATCCCCAGTTAAGTCCAAGCATTCTTAAATTTCCTCTTGACATTTCATGAAAAATTTGAGGGCTTCCCTGGTGGCACAGTGGTTGAGAGTCCGCCTGCCAATGCAGGGGACACGGGTTCGTGCCCCGGTCCGGGAAGATCCCACATGCTGCGGAGTGGCTGGGCCCGTGAGCCACAACTACTGAGCCTGTGCGTCTGGAGCCTGTGCTCCGAAACAAGAGAGGCCATGATAGTGAGAGGCCCGCGCCCCGCGATGAAGAGCGGCCCCCGCTCGCCGCAACTAGAGAAAGCCCTCGCACAGAAACGAAGACCCAACACAGCCAAAAATAAATATAAAAAATAAATAAATAAATAAATAAATAAAATTTGAGTGGAATACTTCCCAGAAATTCTTTAAAATAGCAAAGAACCCCTGTTCTCTAATCCATCCATTTCATCAGATGAATGAAACTAACGTCCAGAAACAAACTTCTATGTCCAAGTCACATAGCAAGACAATATCCTGGTTTTAAACTGGCCTCCTTTGGCCCACAATCAAGTGCCACAACTTACCTCGTGTGTTTAGGGAATTATTTGTGCTCAAAATGCAACAGAGGTTCTTAACTAACGTACGCTCCAGAAACGTTCAGATGGAGTTTCACACAGACTCTCATGATACTGATCAAATGCCCATTTATCTAACGAGAAGCATCAGATACATGACAGGTTTAGAACACAGGCTCTGCAGGGAGAAAGAAGTCCCTAAATAGTTTATAGAAGTGGAACAGGGAGGAGTATAAGAGGTAGAATAGAGCAGTGGATCCCAGCCCTAGCTGCACATCAGAATTGCCCGGGAAGCTTTAAAAACGACTGCTGCCTGGGCCCCAAACCCCCAAGTTCCTGACGTAATTGGTCCCAGGTACGGAGATTGTTTTTAAAGCTTTCCAGGTGATTTTAATGCTCAACCAGGTTAAGAACACCGGAGCAGGGACTCGAAGATTCTGGAAGACCAACATCGCCCCCATCACTATTTTTCCTGTGACCCCACCGGGTCTGGCTCATCAGCTGGTCACAGAAGCTTCCACGTCCCTTTCATCTTTTTGCTGCCTTCTCCCTTCCTTCTTTAAGCAGCAGTCCTTCATGGGTAGAGAGCAAAATTGGTGGGAAGCTGAGGTCTACTTTCAGACTCTGAGGTACTCATTTATTCCTGCTGATTTGCTTCTGGACATGAAACCTCCTCTCATCTCCTAAGGGAGTGTTTCTCCCAGACCAGTAGCCTCAGCATCACCTGGGAACCCATTCGAAGGGCAGGTCCTCAGCCCCTCCTGCCCTACATCTACTGAATCCAAAATTCCGAGTGGGCTCAGCCATCCATTTTAATAAATCCTTCAGGTGATGCTGACGCAGGCTGACGTCTGAGAACCACTGATTGGAGACAGTCACGATCAAGTGTCCCCATACAGAGAGCAGGTGATGGTGACATAAAAAGACCACCCGACACTATACACTCGCACTGCTCCAGCTGTGCTGTCACTAGACTCTGCCATCCTAGGGTCTGTGCGTCCTGATCACTCAGGTGTCGACTGTCAAACAATTGGGCTTTGAGGGTGCGGTAGGAGTGGGGATATTGAGGGGAAGGGCTGTGGCGGGTGTGGAAAGGTGGGGCGGCGTCCCGGGCCGGCTGGCAACAAATGGTGCGGGGACCATCCTCACAGTCCCACGACCCCGACCAAGCTCCCTTTCTTGCCTGTTACGATAACCACACAGGCTAGAAAGTGGAACATACAATTAAAATATGGGCAAACTGTCATGAGGTTTGAGGGGAAGTGCCCCTTCTACCGTGCATGTAGGAGGAGCCCCCCTTTTCGAGCTGGTGAAGAGGGACCCCCGCTCTCTTGGGGAGGGGGTGCTCAGGGAAGGGTGAGCGGGGTGGGGGTGCAGGATGGGCTGCCAGGAGGGATGCCCCAGCATCCCACCGCTGACATCGAGCTGCCGGAGGGACTCAGAAGGTCAAGTCACTCAACCGCCTCCGTTTACAGGAGAGGAAATCAGAAGGATGACAAGCCCCGAATAGCATCACACGGCATTAGGGAAGAATGGGACCAGGGGCTCCCGAGGGAGCTGGGCGCCAGGAAGAGGCACGGCCTCCAAAGGGGAGTGGGAGTCGAGAGGGAGGGCATCTAATACAGAGAGCAAGCTTTTTTTTTTCTCGGTCGGGCCGTGCGGCATGTGGGATCTTAGTTCCCCGACCAGGGATCGAACCCACACCCCCTGCGTTGGAAGCGCAGAGTCTTAACCGCTGGACCATTTAGGTAGCAACCCCGTGAGCCCAGCATTGCGCTAAGGCTCCGTGTGATTCGGATTCGTACGCCCTTCCCTCCACCTGTGAGCCTCGCCATCAGCACCACGGTTTACAGACGGGGAGACCGGGGCGCCGGGAGGGTGAAGATAAACTGCGTGGGTTACTTAATTATAATCGCGGGTGAAAATGATTTCTTTAAAGAATCGCACCCAGTTGTATTATTACTTCACAGGAATAAAGCAAGGGATAAAGATAAGCTTAACACTTCCTGGTGGTTGATTACTGGTGGACCATCTCTAGTCAGTGATACTTTTTCACTGGAGAGCAGGATTTTTAAAAGACAGTTACTATAGGAACAGGTGCGTGACATCACACAGCCAGTAACAGGCACAGCTGGACTGGAACCCGGACGCTTTAGCCTCTGGGACTCACACTTAGCCACACTCTGCCTGCTGCTCCTCCAAGACGGCTGTGAGGGTTGGTCACCAGCCAGCACGGGGAGCTCAGGCATTGGAAGTGTTTCTCGTACTTTAGAGAGCGTCCCACGATCCTTCCAAAGAGGAAAGCTTCTAAACTCAGTGGAAGTCTCAGAGGCACAGCCTCCCCTGAGCTGGACACAGACCCTCTCAGCAATTCCTTTCCTCTCACTGATTCCACAGCAGTTGTGCCGGTCACTTCCAATCAGAGAAGGTCCCTAGAAATCCTCCAATCCAGCCCCTTTTTTGACAGAGAAACTGAAGCCCCCAAAGGTCAAGGTCACTTTCACACAGGTGAAGAAGGTCACAGAGATGAGGAAAGTCACACGGAGGAGGCGCCGGGGGTCTGGAGCCATCAGGAAAGCCTCCTGAGGTGCCCTCCAGAAGTGATGGAGCCCAGGTGTCCTGACTCCCAGGTCAACCGCCCCCCCTGCCCTTGTCCCCTCTTACCTGCAGCTCTGCATCGTTCGCCTGGTGCTGTCTCCTGGGATGGCCGCCAGGCCTTTCACCTTCAGTGGGAGCTCAGCGGTCTGGCAGGAATTTATACGTCCAGGGATTTCCCAATCGGGCTTGTGTCACTCCTCCAACCGGGTGGCTGTGAACACACCTTTCCCCTCCTCACTGGGAGCGCCGTCTCAGCTGTAGCGCCGGCTGCGTGATCACTCAGATGGGGAAGTGACCAGAGAAACCCTGTGTAAGTTTCCCTATTTTTTGTGACTCGCTAGAAGTTACATACTTCCAGCTGTGAGGTGGTTTTAAAGTGATGTGTATTTTGCCCAACCACGGCCCCATTAAAGAGAAAAGGAGGACTCTGGGGCTTTAACCAGCGAGGTAGGTGCCGTTTCCCCCCCTCCCATGAAGTCCTTCTAGGGTTAGGAGACCCCTACTGCCAGTCTTACGTGATGTTTTAGTTGTTAGCAAAGGAAGGGGGTGATTCTCTAAGTATTTATTATAGTGTGTGGGATTTGGCTAACTGAATAGTTTAGGGATGGAAATTCATGTCTGTACAAAACCAGTGTCTCCTAACCACCCAGCAGCCCCAAAGGTGATACTGAATGTGCCTCTCCCCCTCAGGGAGCTCCCCGTGGAGCTAGAGAGGACGGAGCCCCAGGGGGTGAGCCTGGACCCCTGCTGTTGGATGGAAAGGAAGGACTTTTCCAAATGTCCTTAAAAATCCCTGTTACCAACCTTAATGACATCTTCTGTCTGATTTATTCAGATACTGAGGCTCTTACAGGTGAAAAGGCAGATACAGAAACTCTTTTAGAGAAATCTTAGGAATTTCATACCCAGAGCAAATGGCTCACAGTCAGAAGGGCCCGCCGGCATCAGTTTTATCCTTTTGCTAACAAGGAAGGTAACTTTCAAGGGTCACAACTCAGATGGATAAATAATATCTGAGAGAAACAATGCTGAAGCAAGATGGAAACCTAGAGATGGTCAAATCCATTCTCCAGTTTCAAGGAGATGAAACTGAGGCCCAGGCACATAGGGGGACCACAGGTGAGTTCACTGGATTAACTGAGTGTGTGTATAACTTCATGATGGGGTTCTTATGGAAGCTGGAAATACCCCCAAAAGGAGTTTATTGGGCAAAGAGTCAATGTTACCTTGTATCTGTGTTTATTCTTTTTCCAAGGACCAGTTGAAGGGGGAATATTTGTTTCTGTTCCATAATTTTGACATGGTAAGACTGAAGAGTGAGCTATACATCTGGGGTCAAGCCAAGGAAGTTTCAAGGGTGTGAATTCACCCGAGCAGGTAAATCTCACCAAATACCATCGTCATCCCAGGATGAAGGGCATGTCAATAACTGAGTCCTCTCCACACGGTCTCTGTAGTCCACCAAACACATTAATCCAGCTGACCTGCCTTGGTTGAGATCCTCGTCACTAAATAGCACAGGACAGCCCACATTAATAGAGCCAAAGAAAGGAAGTGAAATCGTGCCATGTGCCTTTGGCCCTGCTGAAGGGTAACTGCTGATCTTGTGATCCATGAAGAGGAATTTACATAACCTCAGCTTTTTCTGTGGGAAACCTTGATCCTCAAGCCGCGAGAATTGTTCGAATCTTTGAATCGTCCTTTCAATAACTAACGCCTCAGACTCACAGCCACCCAAGAACGAGTCCCCCGGCCTGCAGCAGTGCAGGCTGACCTCGGTTTACTGGGCTTCGCTTTATTGCCATTTGCAGATACTGCATTTATTACACATTGAAGGTTTGTGGCAACCGAGCTCTTTGCAAGCCTATTGGCATCATTTTTCCATTAGCGTTTGCTCACTTCGTGTCTGTTTCACATTTTGGTAATTCTCCAAATACTTCAACCATTTTCATTATTACTGTATTTGTGATGATGATCTGTGACCTTTGACATGATTGCAAAAAGGTTATGACACACTGAAGGCTCAGGTGATGGTTAGCATTTTTTAGCAATAAAGTATTTTTTAACTAAGGTATGTACTTTTTTACACATAATGCTATTGCATGCTCGATAGGTTACAGTAGAGTGTAAACATTACTTTTATATACATGGGGAAACCAAAAACTCCATGTGACTCACTTTATTGCGATATTCGCATTATTGTGGTGGCCTGGAACCGATCCTGCAATATCTCCAGGGCTACATTTTCTGCACCCTCCTTCCCCTCCAGGGCCTACACTGACCTGTTCCCACTGTCACCAGTGCATTGGTTCAATTTCTCCACCAACTGATGGGAAATAAACAAAGCACAGAATGTTCCGTAGTATCTCGAAATCCTCTGAGGTTTGAGGTGAAGGTCGCCCAGGATGTCTATTGCAAGGGTTGAAGCAATGAGTCTTCGTTTTTTAGACTCAGGAGGACTTTTCAAAGTCTGTCCTGGTTCAGAAATCAGCAGCAGCATCCTCTGAAAACCCCGTGTCAAGATTTCCACCCCCTTTCCTTCCTTGTGCTGTGGAGGCAGAGGGTGTGGGAGGTGAGACGGGAGCTGGCGGCCAGGACGGCGTGGGTTGGCCACTACGCCATGTATTACAGCGCGGGCTATTTGTCCCTGGTTTTATGGAATAACCTCTGTCTTATTATCCCCACAAGCCCACTCATACTTATCAGATCAGAGTTCTTTCATTTTGATTCAAGAAAATATGGTCATCGAACCTACAGAATCAATACAGCAATCAGACCCCATAAAACTGAGAATTCTAAGGCCTGCTCTCGTCAACAGGACAATTACAGAAAAAAACTTGGTCTTATTCACGGAGGCAGGAGAAAAATCATTCCCTTCTCATAAACGACTTACCAATTAGCAAACTAAAAAGGAAAATATCTACCACAAATGGGCTTCAGTCTCCTCAGCTGTAAAAAGAGAGGGCTGAGGTCAATGAGTTCTGTATTAGTTTCCTTTTGCTGCTGTAACAAATTACCACCAACAATGGCTTAAAACAATACCACCGGATCCTCTTACAGTTCTGGAGGTCAGAGGTCCGACATGGTCTCAAGGGGCTACAGTCAAGGTGTTGGCAGTGCTGAGGTCCTTCTGAAGGCTCCAGGGGACAATCCTTCTCTTACCTTTTCCACGTCCTAGAGTTTGTCCTCAATGCCCTGACTGCGGCCCCCAGCACATTGCCCTTTTTTCCCCCGGGCTTCCATCAGCACGTGGCCTTTTTTCTTTGACCTTCTTGCCTCCCTCCTAGGAGGACTCTCGTGACTCTATGTGGGGCCCCCCCGAATAATCCAGGATAGTCTTCCCACCTGAAAATCCACAACTTAATCACGCCTGTAAAACCCCTTTTGCCGTATAAGGTACCCAAACCACAGGTTCCAGGGGGGAGCCTGGTGTGCTTAGGGGACTGTTATATTCAGCCTTGACGAGCTCGAAGATTCCTTTCCCGTTCTCAGAGCCTGTGCCTGACGATGCTACAGAGTGTCGGGAATGGGTCTGCATAAGTGTGGACTGGAAGAGCGCAGTGCCCGCCACACCTCAAGGTCAAGGCTGTCTAGACGGCGTGGTGTAGAGAGCGTGCACAGAGATTCCAGAGCTGCAGGAGAGACTCTGTTTAGTATTCAGTTCTTTCCAGCTCCTCCTTGGCTTTCCTCCTCCTAACCCTGGTTCCAGTGAGAGACACCCGAAGGGATGAGAACTCTAACGGCCACTGCCCACTCTCCCCCATCCTGCCCACAGGGCCCGGGGCGTGGACAGAGGCCAGCTGGACGCTGGGCCCGTGTCGTGCCTACACCCCGTCCCCAGGGCACCCAGCCCCACCGAAGGCCGCAGAGCTCCCCATTCCCCCCACACACACGCACCGTTGCATCCTGCATCCACAAACCAAGCCCTCCCCTGCCGTGGGCTCCGGAGACTCCAGAAGGCTGCTCTGATTCGAGGTCCACTGTCCCTCTCTGTGCCCCTGCTTCCCTCTGCCTCATCCTCCACCTCTGGGCCGGGGACATGGGGCCGGTGCTGGGGACGTGGCCCATCCAAAAGAACAAACCTAGAAGCCAACCTCCCAGGGCACTGCCAGGCCACGCGTGGAGATGGGACCATGCCATCCATGGGTGGGAGGGGTGTAGAGACATTCCATTCCTTTAGAACGAGAAACAGCAACATTTCCTTGTCCTAGAGATTTGACTTCTATGAGAAGCAATGCAAGGATTATTCATGCTGATATCACTCTGCTGCAGAGAACCAGCCGCGTGTCCCATCACCGAGGGTGGCCAGGAAGACGTGCCTGCCAACGGTCCCCGCGGCTTCCCGTCTATCCAGACGGGAAGCGAGTTTCCGGATCTGGCCGCCCTCCCCACACCTCCCACCTCCTCCGGCCCTGATACCCCTCCAGCTTCTATAGAGGCCCTGCCCCCAGCTTCCACTAAGTCATGGGATGGTTCTCTGCTTTCTAATAATCTCAGTGACACACAGAACATTTGCTCAGCTGACACCCAAGCGCCATGCTTCTGGGAAGCAGTGATGGTTCCGGAATCACCCCGCCAGGCCCCAGATGCACCCACGGCCTTCTCATCCGTGTGTCATGTCATGTAAAAAACCGCACCTGGGCATGGGCGCCTGCCAACCCTCCCGACAGGCATGCAGACTTCAGGCTGAGCCAACTCCGATGTGTCATCTTCAGAACACTCCAGGCCCCCAGGGCAGGACGTCAAGGGCAGGCTCCACAGCATTTGGCTGCTGGGCTGAGGACCTCGGGTGAAGCGAATCACAAAGAGGAAGCGGGTTCCTCAATGTCCCGTCAGGGTCTGGCACTCCAGCTTTCACAGGAGGCACCATTCCGTGCGGTTCCCGGTCACCCCACCTCACCCAGCGCTCCCGGAGCTATTACACTTGCCCCAGGGAGCCTGTGTGGGATCAGTGACCTCACACGGCTGTAGCTGGCCTCAGTTCATGAACCGTGAGCAAGGGACAGCCCACCGGAGAGGAAAAGGAAGGGGACGGTCGCCCCTAACATGGCATGGGAGAGACCGGCTGAATCTGGAGGACAAGGGGCAGTGACACACCAATCCATAGTTTATGGACTGGACAGTGCTCTTAGGAAAGACACTGTAAAACGGATCTGAAGTTCAGAGCCAAGACCTCCCCTTTACTCCGCAAACCGCCCTGGATTAACCAAGTCTTTTATTAAGCACGTCTGTGTTCTAGCTTTGACGTCTGGGGCCTCGCTGACCCCTCCAAGGACTAGCCCGTTCCTAGAGATACCAAACGACTCACCCGTAAGTGTGCCTCTCAAACACAAACCAACCAGCCCGGAGCCCACACCCCAGCCTCCCTCAACTGCGTCCACTTCCATGCGTACAGTTCCCCATCTGGGGAGTCCGTTTCCCCCCCACTTAGAACGCCTTTAGAAGCATTCCCATCTCCTTTGGCTTGACAGAAGTGGATAAAAACAATTTTTTCTACATCCTGTCGGGGCGAACCCAGAGCTCAGCAAAGGGCAGACCAGTAAAGAAGGCAAAGCAAGAGCCCCCCAGCTGGAGAAAGGGGGGAGGCGGGACAGCAGGGGCAGGAAGCAGAAAGCCCTGGGTCAGCGAGAATCAGGGTGGCTGTGACGGAGCCCTGGGGCAGCAGTTCTCAAAGTGCGGCCCGGACAAAAGCAGCGCTTCCTGGCAGCTCGTTAGAAATGCAGATTCTGGGACTTCCCTGGCGGTCCAGTGGTTAGGACTCCGAGCTTCCAGCGCAGGGGGCACGGGTTCGATCCCTGGTCGGGGAACTAAGATCCCGCAAGCCACGTGGCACATCTGCCCCCCAAAAGAAGAAACAGAGATTCTAAGCTCCCACCTCAGAGCACTGAGTCAGAAACTAGAGGAGGAAGCAAACAACTCGGGTCTGACGAGCCCCCCACCCCCAGATGATTCTGATGTGGACAAAATGTGGGAAGGGCTATTCCAGTGGCTCTCACCTCTGAGTGCCCACGAGAGACGTCTGACAAATACCCACGCCAGGCCCCTCTCTCACCAATGAGACCCGGGGAGTGCAGGTGGGAGCCATGGGGCTGGCTCAGGCGATACTCTCAAGTTCCCCTGTGGTCTCTGGGCCGGCTGCCAGCACTGAGAGCTGCTGCCTGAGGCCTCGGGCCGCTCACCTCCTCCAGGGCCCTGACTTTGGCTGCTGCAGGGAGAAAACACAAACAAGTAAGAAAATTCCAAGGCTCACTCACAGAGGACAGGCCCTAAGGAAGACACAGGTGAGGCCTGGGTTTGCCAGGCTTCATCAAAGGGGCCTCGCAGACAACTGACCTTCCAGATCTAATGGCCAGCATCTACTCAGGTCAACCAGGGGAAGCTGACTTCAGTTCACAGCAACCAAGCTCAGAAAAGACCAAGGTCTGGGTCGGCAGCCCATTCATTCATATTCATGTCTCTAATATATTTTTGAAAACCTGCCCCAAGAACTCACATTCTAGTGGAGGAAAATGACAAAAATGAAGGAGTAAACAAAGGAGTGTCAATTTACCACAAGCGAGATGCTGAGGAACCAGTAACCGATGCTAAGGTCCTCCGCACAGGGGAATTCCCTCCACGAGGTAGGGTCAAAGGTCAATTCTTGCTGGATTCAGTCCCCGCCCACAGAGTCTGCGGCACCTCACCTTGCGATGTCTCGGGCTTGATCCAGCTACATTAAGGCAGTAAAAGTAGGGGCGTCAGTAGTGCTGGCAACTGAAACAGGACTAGGGTGACGTTTGTTCTGATCCCATCTGTATCCAAAAGGCTTGCTAAGTAAAAAACAAACAAAATTACAGCAAATACATGTTACTAACTTAGGAAAACTAGTCATGTACCATAAAGTGATGATGCATTGATAACAAGTCGTAATTATTTCTCTATTCAGAACACTCTGTTAGCCTGGGTCCACTTCCGGAGTGGACTTGACAGACTTGCCACGGCGTTAAATACCTGCCTTCTCCCACAACTTCAAGCTCATGTCTTTCTCAAAACAATGACTGAGAATCAAATAGGGCAGTAAATGGTCTCCTACCTGAATCACGGGTTCATGCCTTTCTTTCCAGCGTCTGAATGGAGAAGCAAGACCCCCTTCCCAAATACTCCAAGGAAGCACCCCTCACCCCACCAACGGCTCAAGAGGAAGATGACCCACAGGCGGCCTGACCACTCTCCCAGTGACTAAGAAGACAGTGTTAGGGTCACACACGGGCAGACATGCCCCCCTGACCTACCCTCCTGGGCCTATACCCAGAGGAGTCAGCCCAGGAAGGGGTGCAGAGGAATTCCACCTCCAGACTTTATGACAGCCCCGGGTGAGGGGGGAGAGGAATCCGCCGGGTGCTGTAGGATTCAATCAATCCGCTATTCATCCTCTGGGAATCTTAGAACCCCAGGGGCTCCACAGTCCCAAGTTCTGTCTCCTCCAGACCCTGAAAGACAGGAGGCAGCTGGACCATTCTAACAAGGCCCGAGGAGCCGCCCAAGCTTTGGGGCCATCTTGGGCCAAATTCTAGTAGAACCAAGCAAACTATGCATTGGGGCTTGTTCAGTCAGAACACCATGGGTTTTGCCCTTGTTCTTGGGTATCCATGGACCCACAGGTTGTTGGAGTGGGAAGACGCTTGGGGTCCCCCAGGGCACCCCCTCCCTTTGTAGATGAGGAAGCCCTGGTGGTGGGATTTCACCCGGTTAAAGACTAAGGGCTGAAGCCCTCCCCTGCTCCCCGATGAGTATCCAAGCCTCGCCAGCTTAGATGACAATTCTTTGAAAAAGCAGAAGGAGAAAGTCATTTTCCAGACCAGGCTCTGTGCTCTCCGGGTGCAATCAGCCACCCAGGGTGATGCTGGTCTCCCCGCCGGCCTCCCCCGGAGCCATCCCTGGGTCCAGACTGACTTTGGTTCCTAATCCAACTTACCACACCCTTGGTAAGCGTCTACACCACCTGCATCTCTGCGAGTGTGAAGAGGGGTCATGATCAGACCCACTCTCTCTCCCAGAGCACCTAAGCGCCTGACTCTATTCCAAGCACTTTATTTACATATTCACTTACTTAATCATCCCAACGGTCCTATGAGGTAAGTATTATGATGTACTAGCCGCCCTGTTCTGCAGATAAAGAAACTGAGGTATGCAGACGTCAAGTAACTTGTCAAAAGAGCGCAGGTTAGGAGTCGAATTCTCTTTTTCCAAAAAGACATGTTGGAGTCCCAACTCCCTCCGCCAACACCTCAGAATGTGACCTGAGCCGAAAACTGCATCTTTACCAAGGCAACCAAGTTAAAACGAGGTCCTTAGGGTGGACCCTAATCCAATATGATTGGCGTCCTTATAAAAAGGAGAAATTTGGACACAGAGATGGACACACAAGAGGGATGACAATGTGAAGACACACCAGTAGGAGACAGCTGTGTGAGTTCAATGACACACCTACAAGCTGAGGGATGCCAAGGATGGCTGGTGACACCAGAAGCCAGAAGAGGCAAAGACGGAGGCTCCCTGGAGTCACCAGAGGGAGCCTGAGCCTGTGGACACCTTGACCTGCGACTTCCAGCCACCAGAATTGTGACACCACTCAATGCCGTTGCTCTGAACCACCCGAGAGTAGTAGCTCACGTTGGAGCCGAACCTCCACCTTGGGCCCTGTGGTTCCGGAGCCCATGATCCCATCCCCACCGCCCAGGGAGGCTGGAAGGGCAGCTGCCAGTTCAGCGCCAGGAGGGACACGGCAGGGTCCTCGTGCCTGGGGCTGGAGGAGGTAGCTCAGCACTGCACCGGGAGGGGATCGGCAACGCGGGTCCGATGGCCACCCACATCCTCAGAAGATTAAAATACACCAGGAAAGATGGCAAACATCCCCAACAAGACTGAAACCATCCTCTAAGTTCCCAGCATGTAGCAACAGAACCCTTCACTCCAGAATGTCATGTCCCTGAAGAAATGGGACGTGTCTGTTTACCATCTTCTTTTGCTAACCCGTAGTTCACACTGATGGTTGAGCCTATCACGTTCCATCAAGAAGCGACCTGCTTTGTTACTCTTGCCAAGGTGGAATGAGGCCAAAGGCAAAATGCCTTCCAAGGACGGGTAGGTGAGAGGCTCTCTCCAAACCCACTCCCCCATGCCTGGTCGCCTGGTCGCCCTCCAGGGTCGACGCCAGGTCCCAGGCTCAGCACAGCACAGTGCTGGGTGCCAGACAGAAGCTCAGCCCCCGCCCTGCCCCGGGGGTAGAGTCTGCACCCTGATCTTCAACAGCCCTTAGAGATCAAGTGAGGATGTTCAAGGATGGGGAACCCCGGAGCAGTAACAGTTACTAGTCCCACCGAGTCTGACACACACTTACTAAGAGTTCAAGGAGCTGAGACGAAGGTGGCCACGATTCTCTGCTCATTGGTGGCCTGGGCACAACTCCTAATCTCTCTGGACCTGTTTCCTCCTCTGCACATCAGGCAATAACAGTATCAATCCAGGGTTGCTGTAGGACTAAACCAGCATGCGGCAAAGTGCCGAGCACAAGCAAAGCTGCAGGAAAGGCTGGCGACTTCAGCAAAACTAAGCCCAACTCATTAACGCCCTGGGCACGAGAAACCAGCCTGAAGTGCAGGGGCTCAAGGCACCTAGACAGACAGCTGGTGGGAGGTGAAATCCCCCTGGAAACAACGCTGTGTGTGTCTGGGGGTCGAGGAGTGGCCTGCCCGCTCCCAGCCTTGGCTGCCAGGGCTCCTGGCCTCACAGACGTGCACAGCCCCACCCCAGGGGCTGGGACCTACCTCCTGCCGTCGGAGGGAATTTAGGGAGCCCTGGGCGCCTGGCTCAGTGTCGAGTCAGCCTTGCCAGGCCTCTGACCCAGTTCCTTCCAGAACCCTCTCCCAGGTCAGGCCGGGACCTGCAGGCCCTGCCTCCTGGCCGTGCACAGGCATCTGCGGGGAAAAAGAGGCCAGAGGCCGGGAAACGGGGCCAGATGCTTGGAAGGCAGTGCCTCTGCGGAAGACGGGGTGCAGGGTGAGGGATGGGGTAAGTCAGAGCTGGTGCAACGAGCCCCACTGGCCCTGCCACAGATAACCTCCCACCTGCCAGAGTGACCCTGGTGCCTGGCCCGGCCTTGGGGGATGGGGCCCTGAGGAAGCAGTCCCTCCCCACAGATCCCTGACCCTGATGACCTGCCATCCGCTCCACTGCACACCCCGGTTCCCGTGAAAGGAGACATGGGAAAGGAGCTGATGTATACGAAGGCCGTTCTGTGGCAGGACTGAAGGAACTTCCTAGAAGGTGACGTCAGCCAGGGACGACTTCCAGGTCGCCAGTGACACCGGCAGCTCCCACCACAGCCGGCCACCAGGTTACAATGAAAGCAAGTCTAAGACCAACTTTTGCCTCATACATACACAGGCGTTGTTGAACTAATCTCGTTTATTAGCCAGCAAGGACAAAGGACGTTCGTACATCCTATTAGGCAGGCTCAAGAGAGTGCCAGTGTGCTCCAGACCACAGCTGGCATAGAGTATCCATTCGAGCCAAAGCCAGGCGGGCATCAGGTGATGGAACCCACCTGTGACCTGGGCTGGACTCAGGATGAGTGGGGCATCGTCCCTGTGGAGAGTCCTGACGTCCTGTTCACGCAGGCGTGGAGAACGTTCTCTACAACATGGGCCTTTCATCTCAGCAAGGAGGGCGCGGGGCTCGATCACATCACACACGTCAGTAGGTCACTGTTATCGGCCAGGAAAATCCATCCCGACATTCTGTTGGTTGTTGATCGCCACAGAGATGGCAGGAAGCCTTCCCTGGGGTAGGGGCTTTTTAATAGAAGGCCAGATGGTCTCCTGACTGGAATTCTTGTAGCCCCTGGGGCACAGCTGCATCTCAGAACCACACATGGAGTCCCAGACGTCCACGTGGTTTCAAAGTCAGTTACGTGAGGCATGAGAGGAGGTCGGCCTGACCCCAGGGTTCCCAGCAAAGGTGCAAACCTGAATCCAACCACAAGCAAACACCGGACAGAGAGCAGGGACCTTCCACAGAGTGCCTCACCCACGCTCTTCTAAAGGGTCAACATTGTGAAACACAGAAAAGACAGTGACCTGGTCCCGAGGAAGGAGGCTGAAGAGAGAGGACACCCAGATGCTACGAATGGCCTTCGGCTCTAATGGGCATCGTTGGGACAAACGGGAGAATTGGTACAAGGTCTGTAATTGGATAAGGATATCGTGCAAAGGACCTGATTTTGATCACTGTGCTGCAGTTATATAAAAGCATTCCTTGCTTTCAGGAAATACACCCTAAGGTATTTAGGAATAAAAAGATACGCCTACAACTTACTCTTAAATGGTTCAGGAAAAAATAAACACACACACACACACACACACACACACACACACACACAGGGTAGGGGAGGCAGTGGAGAAGAACAAAATAAACACTAAAATGTTAACATTTGGCAAACTAGGTGAATGTTGTGGGAATTCTTTTTACTATTTTTGCAACTTTTCTCTAAATGTAAAATTATGTCAAATAATTTTTTAAGTTAAAACTTAACACCTGAGGGCTTCCCTGGTGGCGCAGTGGTTGAGAGTCCGCCTGCCGATGCAGGGGACGCGGGTTCGTGCCCCGGTCCGGGAGGATCCCACATGCCGCGGAGCGGCTGGGCCCGTGAGCCATGGCCGCTGAGCCTGCGCATCCGGAGCCTGTGCTCCGCAATGGGAGAGGCCACAGCAGTGGGAGGCCCGTGTACCGCAAAAAAAACAAAACAAAAAACTTAACACCTGTAACCCCATCCACACCTGGCTGGTCTTCTCACCTGCTCGTGGGCCCGGCTCTCCTTCTACAGTCCCGGACCTTCTGCACATACCGGGGGCCACCCCACTGCAGGCAGCCACCAAGGCCTGTGCTGGGTTCTGGGGACCCCTTGACCCAGCAGCAGGCCTTCAGGGGCTCCCAGATCTCTGAAGTTCCCAGGAGCCTAAAGCAGCAGTCAGGACCTCCACTCTTGTGAAACCTCTTCCTGTCTCCCTGCCCTCGGGGCCCAGTAAGGACCCACTGAAACTGTTGCCCAAGCCTTGTGTCACCCCCCACCCCAATCTCGCTCCAACTCCAGGAACCGGGAGGGGCTCTGAGTCAGGAGCCCTCTGAGCTGGCCCTGCCCACGTTGTGATAGGTTTCACCATGGGTCAGATCCAAGCTTTTGTTTCCATAAACAAAGACCACTCAGATGAGAACCAGTCACAGCTCTTTACTCAGAACTGGCAATAGCGAGGGAGTTATCCACCGTCACTTGGTTTCGGCAGAGACACAAAGGCAGGCGGAGGGGTGGGAAAGCTCTATAATGGAAGAAAGGGAAGGCTCCAGGGGTGCTCTGATCGGAGGCTGTTGCCAGCTCACGAGAAGCCGGGCATCCTATGTGATTGGTCAGGGATACGTGTTTGCCTTTCTCTGGTTGGTCCTAAGTTGGAAGTAGGGACAAAAACTAGGGCACTTGGGACTTCCCTGGTGGTGCAGTGGTTAAGAACCTGCCTGCTAATGCAGGGGACATGGGTTCGAGCCCTGGTCTGGGAAGATCCCATATGCCGCAGAGCAACTAGGCCCGTGAGCCACAACTACTGAGCCTGCGCGTCTGGAGCCTGTGCTCCGCAACAAGAGAGGCCGCGATAGTGAGAGGCCCGCGCCCCGCGATGAAGAGTGGCCCCCGCTCGCCACAAGTAGAGAAAGCCCTCGCACAGAAACGAAGACCCAACACAGCAAAAATAAATTAATTAATTAATAAACGCCTACCCCCAACATCTTCTTTAAAAAAAAAAAAAAAAAAGAATCCACCTGCCAATGCTGGGGACACGGGTTCGAGCTCTGGTCCGGGAAGATCCCACATGCCGCGGAGCAACTGAGCCACAACTACTGAGCCTGAGCTCTAGAGCCCGCGAGCCACAACTACTGAAGCCCGCGCGCCTAGAGCCCGTGCTCTGCAACAAGAGAAGCCACTGCAATGAGAAGCCCGTGCACCACAACGAAGAGTAGCCCCCGCTGGCCGCAACTAGAGAAAGCCCGCGCGCAGCAACGAAGACCCAACGCAGCCAAAAATAAATAAATAAATTAATTAAAAAAATTTTTTTTAAACTTAAAAAAAACAAAAAAACTCGAACAGTTGTCAGTTATGAATCAAGTCCTGGCCATTTGGGACCAATCGTTGCAGGGGTTAGGGTCTGGCTTCCTGGGCCGGCCGCTAGAGCAGGACTCTGACTTTTGACAAGCCTAACTTACAGACGACAGGCTGGCTTCCCGGGCAAGCTGCTGCAGATTGTGGGTCAGAGTTCTGCTTTTATATATTTTCTGGCTGTTGTCCATTTGTGTATTCAGTCTCTCCATTTCCAAGACCAAAAACCTCTGCCAGTACCCAGTGATCTCAAATCCCAAACTTCAACCCCCACCTGGAAGGTTTTTAAAAGGAGCTAGAACAACCAGGTCCCTGAAAGGCGCCCACAGATAGGTCACCCAGCCAAAGACACTGGAGCGTGAGCCCCGGGAGCCCCAGGCATTTCCTCAGCAACATGATTTCTCGGCCTCCGAGAGCTGCTGTAGCCCCAGCATCTCAGCTGAGCCGTCGAGCCAAGGTTCCAGGCCTCCTCCCCAAGGTGGCACGTTTTCCCCCCAAAACGCCCTCACTTCCTGGTAGCTCACCGTTCTCATCATTGTAAGCCCAGCTGGCCACTCCCTGCCCACAGCATTGGCCCAGGTCTCGGGAGTCAGGCCCAGGCTTGGGCAGGAAGGATGACCAAATGCTCACTCATGACGGTGCCGTGCTCTTTCTCCAGGAAGTGGTTCAGGTATGCAGAGCTCGATTCTGTCTTACTGCGGAAAGTTTCTGTGCTGTGATGGTCACGGCTGCTGCGTTTAGTCATTCAGAGTATGAAACGCGATCGTCACACTCACCTTCCAGGCCCCTCCCTTTCTTTTTTTTTTTTAATTTTTCACTGTTTATCTTTTATAACTTTTGAATTTAACTTTTATTTTATATTGGAGTATAAGTGATTAACAATGTTGTGTTAGTTTCAGGTATACAGCAAAGGAATTCAGTTATACATATCCGTGTATCTATTCTGTTTTCAAATTCTTGTCCCATTTAGGTTACTACAGAATATTGAGCAGAGTTCCCTGTGCTCTACAGTAGGTCCTTGTTGGTTATCCATTTTAAATATAGCAGTGTGTACATGTCAATCCCAAACTCCTAATCTATCCCTCCCCCCAACCCTTCCCCCATCCCGGTAACCATAAATTCATTCTCTAAGTCTATGAGTCTGTTTCTGTTTTGTAAATAAGTTCATTTGTATCATTTTTTTAGATTCTGCATATAAGCGCTATCATGTGATATTTATCTTTGTATGATTTACTTCATTTGGTATGATAATCTCTAGGTCCATCCATGTTGCTGCAAATGGCATTATTTCATTCTTTTTATGGCTGAGTAATATTCCACTGTATATGTGTACCACATCTTCTTTATCCATTCCTCTGTTGATGGGCACTTAGATTGCTCCCATGTCTTGGCTATTGTAAACAGTGCTGCAATGAACACTGGGGTGCATGTATCCTTTTGGACCATGTTTTCCTCTGGCTATATGCCCAGGAGTGGGATTGCAGGATCATATGGTAGCTCTATTTTTGTTTTCTAATGAAGCTCCGTACCAGTCATCTGCACACAACGTCTCCAAACCCCGCCTTGTCTCCAAACCCACCGGAGTTGTAGTGAGTCTGTTATGCAGACACATGGCTACACAAAAGTTCTTAGCAAGCCCAGACCAACCTTCAAGATCCAGCAGCCAAGACACTGGCCCCATCCATCTTAGATGCAGGAAACATCAAACTTCTTAATTTTTCCAAACCAAATTAAATCTGGCCCTGAGCCTGCCCCTTTCCAAACACAGACACACATACCTTAGTCAGAGCTGGTGAGAAATTCAACCTCAGTCAAGTCCAGGGTCATACAAGAATCCACAGGAAGGACCTCACCACCAATATCTTCCCTCTGCCCAGGGGCCACACGAAAAACCCTCTCTGGACAGACGAGCCCAGCCCCAAGGCCCTTCATCACTCTCAAGGTCACGCTGCTTCATACCTGGTACCCAGGGACACCTGTGGCCATCCATCCACACACACACACACACACACACACACACACACACACATAGAATTAAAAGATACTTTGGAGAAAAAGGTAAAACCATGACTCTCATACAAATATACAAATAAACATGTATTTAAAAGGCATGAGGGATACATGCAGATGTTATAACGGGATCAAAGGAAAAGGCAAAACAGCACAATTTGTGTGGAAAAAGCAATGTTGGGATGAATTACAAATGGAGACAAAACTGTTTTTTCCAAGAGGGTAGGGGGAAACCAGTCACATCTCTACAGGACAGGAGCCAATTTCCATGCCTCTCAGTTTCTTACAACTTACAATGAGTGGCAGAATAGCCCCAGGTAATGAACAGGGCTAGACTCTGATAACCCAACCCCAAAGGGTGTACTATAGACGATGCATAGTTTTCCATTGAATCACACCTTGTTTTTCTTCAACCAAATCTCACCAAACTCCACCCTTGCTACTCCATTCCTCGCTCGCCTGGGTCAACCCAGGCGAATCCACTTAATGGGCTCAGATCTGCTGGAGGGGGAAGGGCTGAGAGGCTGAATAGACAGACAGACAATGGCCAGACCCTATACACAAACAGAATTCTGACCCGCCATCTGCAGCAACCAGGCCAGGAAGCCCACCCATTTTCTATAGTAACCAGCCCAGGAAATTAGAGTATTGCTCTAGCGTGCCCGGCAACCAGGGAAGCCAAACGATAATCCCTGTAACAATTGGCCCCAAATGGCCCGGACTTGGTTAGTAACTGACAGTTGCCTTAATATTTGTCCCCATCTCCTGAGCACTTCTAACTTAGGAACAGCCAGAGAAAGCCAAATACACACCCCTAGCCAATCTCATATGACACCCGGCTTCTAGTGAGCCGCCCCCCAGCTTCCTCATGTCAACCACCTCCAGTCAGGGCACCCCTGAAACCTTCCCTCTTCCACTATCAAGCTTTCCCACTCCTCCGCTTGCCTTTGAGTCTCTGTCAAAACACAAACGATGATGGTTGACTCCCTCGCTCTCACCAGCTCTGCATAAATAGTCTTCGCTTTTCTCACGTGGGCAGTTTTCATTTATTTGCACAAGGGCATACTGTGTCCAACAGCTTATAAAGTACTTGTTTACCCCCTATAACAAGAGACGCCAGAATTCAAACTCCAAAGGCTCAGCCTGCCCACACGTACTGGAGAGCAGAGAAAACTTACCTTGTTCATTCTCTACAGAGGCAAAAATAAGAGAGCTACACTTCACTCATCTTCCTGTCCCCCAGGAAGAGTGCAAGGACACAGGTGATCCGCATTGAGTCCCCATCCCTTCCTAGCCTCTGAGGGCTGCAGCAGAGCTGACACGACACTCCTGTAAGAAGCACCTGCCCTGTTTGGGAAAAGCATCTTAGGAACCTGTTTGGAAACAAGCAGTTTTTAGCAGACAGTTGCTCTAATCTACAGATCCTGCACTTCAGCTGCAACATTTCCAGCCTCCAGCCAACCCTGCTCGCTTCAGACTGGTCCCCACAATCCGAATTGGCTCTGGTCAATCTGTCCTGTGGCTGTTTGTCCTGAATTCAGGGGTTTTTGTATCGTGACAGACTCCCTCGGTTTGTCTCAAGTCTGAAGTTAAGGGGAGATTCTGTCGGCAACCAAGGAGCTCTGTTCCATCCCGAATGGCGGGTTTTCTCCTCCAATGCCAGGGCTTGTCCCTATACTTGTGCTCCTAAGTGTTCCTGAGTGTATAGTTCTACCACCCCTTAGACTGTCTAACTGTTGACTATATCGTGCAGGGTTACATACACAGCACCCTTAGAGCTGTCCGTGCATTTATCTTGATTCCAAAACTCTGAACGTATGGCCAGCATATATGTGAGCTCATTGCTGGTGAAATCTAAATGTCAATAGAATAGTATACCCATAAAAATAAAAAGCACCTGAATACCTCAGGGCCTCCCAAACCTACCTGCACCCTATGCAGAATCCCACTGTCTGAGCCCTTCCTCCTGGCAACTCATCACAAGACCACCTTTCCCAATCCCACTCTGGGTCGCCGCTGCAGCTCTGCCTAATGCCAGTCCCGTTGCTGACTTTGCCCCTTGAGTCAGATAGCCGGCAACGCAGACTCTATTCCAAGAGGTCTTTCTTCAGGGTGGTCCCCCTCTCTCCTTAGACCCCAGAAGACCCTCATTTCCAACACTTTGGCAGGTGGCCCTGAAACGAATCATCCTCTGCAGCTTTTCTTACAAACCTAGGGTGGTGGTGAGGGGCAGAGGTGGACAAGGATGGAGAATGGAGAAATCAGGAATTGCAAGAGGTCCTGAAATCCTTACCCTCCCCCATGCCCCCACCCCCGGGGACTTATCAGGAGGGTAGATTCATTACATTCTCACGCGCATAATTTACCACTTACCAAGGATACAGAGATTCTGTTATTGACCCATAAAATTAAAACATTCATTGAGAGCATTGGTGAACCCATCGTGGCTTTTTGTATCCATATGCGTACATCTTCTCAATTAACAAATGGTCCAAACACCACGACTCTTATCAAGTAGGAGACTGAAGCTTTTGTGACTGACTTAAAGCTACTCTCAGCCTTTGAGCCCCCAACCCAAGATCTGGAGACCCCCCCCAGCCCTACAAGTGCCCCCTGGGCTCTGGCTCCCCTGGGCTTTCCTGGGATGGGAGTGACCAGTCTGCTGTTTCAGGCAAAAGCCTGTCACTTCCCCGCACGTGGTCCTTGAGCAAATCACAGCCTCTCTGAGTCTCCTTCCCCAAAGAAAACACAGCAATACCTTCCCTGACCAGCTGGCTCACCAGGCTGATGTGACGATCAAACAGCATGGAGTTTGTGAATGTCATTTGAAATGGTTTAAAAAAATAACCCCCAAAACATATGAATAAATAAATAACTGAAACCAAAGTCGTACACACAGAAGACACTATTACCAATGAAATATCGTTTTCCTTCTTACCATAATTCTTCTGGGTGAGCTTGGGCATGAGGGGAGCGGCCATTACTACAGTATTTGCATTTTTATAAAGGGCTATTTATTAATTCAGGGGAAAAAGAATCCAGGAAGGAACTAACACGGGTTTGGTTCCAGCCCCATTACCGGCAGTTGTATGACTTTGGGCCCTTAATTTAACTGCTATGAGCGTCCATTTCCTCATCAGTAGGTTAAGAGGTGATAGTACCTGCTTATAAATTGTTGGGAGGGTTAAAGGAGATAATTCATAGATAACACAGTTAGCTCTGGTGTCTGAGTTATAGGAAGTTCTTTATTATTATTATTTTTTTATTTTATTAGATTCCCATAGGGCCAGATCTGAGAAAACCAGGGGCTAAAAACTCTTCAATTCCACAAGAATCTATTGACTGTCAAATTAGCATTGTGCCAAGATTATATAGAAATGCAAATATTGGGTTTCCCTGGTGGCGCAGTGGTTGAGAGTCCGCCTGCCGATGCAGGGGACACGGGTTCGTGCCCCGGTCCGGGAAGATCCCACATGCCGCGGAGTGGCTGGGCCCGTGAGCCATGGCCGCCAAGCCTGCGCCTCCGGAGCCTGTGCTCCGCAACGGGAGAGGCCACAACAGTGGCCTCTTTTGCACGTAATGCAAAAAAAAAAGAAATGCAAATATTCAACGCAGCCCACTGGCCTCAACAAGACTGTAATCCCACTGCGGGGATCAGCACACCCTTGAAGGCAGGACCCATGGGTACCTGGTCGTGTATTTTACTTCCTCACGTCGTGTAAGGTGCTCATTTGGACCTCAAATGAGACCCGGAGGAACATGGGTCCTGCAGGAGGAGCCCGGGCACTGCGACCTCGATGGCGCCCCTAGTGGAGCAAGCGGACGCGGCTCCCTCCTACCTGGGCAAGATGTAGATGACGTCACTGGTGCCTGGTGCGAGCATGCGCAGACTTGGGAAGAGGGGCCTCGTGCACTTCCCCAAACGGAGCAGGTTGGTTCTGGAGTTCCCTTTGGAGTCTCCTCTGAACATCTTTCAAAGGAGTGGACCCAGCCAGTGGGACAAGAGAGTCTGATGCTTTAGGGACTCAGTATCTTCCAAACATCAGGATGCTTAAAGGCCAGGAGGATTCCCAGGTAGCAACAGTACTATACTTCTCTCCTTGGCCCTTTGCAGTTTTATGACCTTTGTGAATACGTGTTCTCATGTAACCCCTCCCCAAACTGCTGTGCAGGGTTCTCTCTCTTTGACAGAGGGAGGTTAGGTGGTTTGCCCAAGGGCACCCACACAGAAAGCGGCAGATTCAGACGACAGCACCCCTTCCCCAGGCAGCCCATCTCTGGAGGAGCCCCTTTGCCAAGCTCCTCCAGTGTGAGGAGAACAGGGGTGGCTGGATAGAAATGCAGATTCCAGGACCGCTCCCAGTGTCCAGTGCTGGAAGTGCACATGGCCCAAGAATCTGCATTTGTAACCTGCCCACTTGAGTCTGAAGTAGATCTTGGACTATATGTGAGAAAATATATATATAAGACTGTCCTGGATCCCCAGGCAAACCACCAGATGAGTCTGTCTCGCTGTCACCCTCCCATTCTGTGTGTGCGTGTGTGTGTGTGTGTGTGTGTGTGTGTGTCCCTCTCTGTCTCTCTCATCTCGGAGGAGAAGGAACAAAGAAACCCATGTAAAAGGAGCTGCGGAAACAATCTAAATGGTAAGTTTGTCTTTTCTAGAAGGAAGCAGAGGTGTCACCTGAGGGCAGAGGAAGAGAACCCAACAGGGAAAAGGGGGTTAGAGAGCCTTCTTCCTTCTCCTCCCAGGTTCCTGCCGGGCACCTGCCACGCTCAGCCCAAGCCTGCTGAGCTGGGCCGGGGCCAGGCCAGGGTGCGCTGGCGTCTGTCCTTCCGTGAAAGGCTCGGGCTGGTGGGAGCCAGATTCCCCGGCTGCCCAGCGGATCCCAGAATATTACCCACTGGGCACCAGGTCAGTCCTCAGCTTTGCCCAGACCCCTCCTGCTGAGGGGTATCCACCTGTGACATGTGGACACGGTGGGGAGCAAGGCTTGTCTGAGCTCCAGGACGTGAGCTCTCTGCTGGGAGGAACGTTAACACCGAGTTTTCAGAAACCCGGTTGGCTGTCTGGTTTCGTCCTAGCCCCACACCTCCTGAGCCTCGACTTCACCTGCACAGAGACCCCAGGGAGACCTGCGCCCACGCCGGCGGCCCCCTCTGCACAGCCCGCCCGCAGGGTGCCCACGCCCCTCCTGAACCAGTCTAAACCACACCCCACATCCCCGCAGCCTGTGAGGGGAGACCCAGCTAGCCAGATGGGGTGACCCTCACCTTGGAATTTGCTGCTCGTTTCCCGCGCAGGGGCTGGAAGCGTAGTTACAAATTAAAAGCAAGAGGCTGACTTCCTTGCTGAAAACAAGGGAAGAGGCTTTTCTGTCTCCCTTTTCTCAGAGCTTGATTTGCTTTAGAAAGCGTGTACATTCTTTCTCTGTCTCTCTGAAGTGTACGTCCATCTTTCTTAGAACCTAAGTAAGCCTCTTGCCAGCTCTAGGTGTGTCTTTCCCGAGGACCTGGGAGCCAGGTCTGGAAACACGGAGGGAAACAGGCCTGTCTCCCAGTTTCTGTGGGTGGGCAGGAGGTGCCCTTCAGCAGGTACCAGGCTCCAAGCTGCAAAACTCCTTCCTAGCGGAAAGACAGACGTTCACCTTTCCTGGGCATAAAAGCAATGAACGAACCCAGATGGTGACTCTAATTACCAGGTAAATTTAAGATGAGCTCTGTGGAAGGAGGTGCCGGCGAGTCCTCTTAACATAAGGACTAGCTGTCGTTTACCTTGAGGACGAGGACGCTGCATCTGCTGAGCTACAGGAGCGGTGAGATTCCTTCCTGCCTCTGCCTTCTCTCAGCAGACAGCCGGAGAGGAGCATCACATTCTGGTTAATGCTTATTTGATGATAAACTTTTTTCTTCCTCTCCTTCCTTTGTGGAGACTTTCTGGGTTGGGAGCTTTTTTTTTTTTACATCTTTATTGGAGTATAATTGCTTCACAATGGTGTGTTAGTTTCTGCTTTATAACAAAGTGAATCAGTTATACATATACATATGTTCCCATATCTCTTCCCTCTTGCATCTCCCTCCCTCCCACCCTCCCTATCCCACCCCTCTAGGTGGTCACAAAGCCCCGAGCTGATCTCCCTGTGCTATGCGGCTGCTTCCCACTAGCTATCTACCTTACGTTTGGTAGTGTATATATGTCCATGCCACTCTCTCGCTTTGTCACAGCTCACCCTTCCCCCTTCCCATATCCTCAAGTCCATTCTCTAGTAGCTCTCTGTCTTTATTCCTGTCTTACCCCTAGGTTCTTCATGACATTTTTTTTCCTTAGATTCCATATATATATGCGTTAGCATACGGTATCTGTCTTTCTCTTTCTGACTTACCTCACTCCGTATGACAGACTCTAGGTCCATCCACCTCACTACAAATAACTCAGTTTCATTTCTCGATTTTGGCAGGCTGCCCCAGCACCCCCGTGGCTCCCCAGCCCTGCCCACACGCTGAACAACAACACTCCTGCAGAAACACCAGGGGCAAATCTGCTTCCCCTGGGATGCTTGCTGACACCAGGGGTCTGGCCATGCTCCCTGACCGGAAACAAGCCCCACCTCTGCTTCCCAGACCCAGCTGTTGGCATCTCACTGCCCAGGTGGATGCCTGCATTCTAGAACTGTTCACAGCAGGAAGGGAAGCAGCAGTGTGAACGCTTCTCCTCCTTTACTCTGTGTGACGCATCCTCCCTACCCCCCACCCAGCACCGGACACCTTGGAGTGACTCTCCTCAACCTCTCAAGGGGTCCCTGGCAGGGACGTGGGGACTCAGTTGCTTGGGGGAGGGAAGTTGGAAAGGGAGCTGGCAGAGCGAGGTGCACCAAAGGCATTATTCAGTTCATTCTCTAGCATTCACTGGGGAGCGCGCTTTGAGTCCCATTTTAAAGATGTGGAGACTGAGACTCAGAGGGTGTGTGGTGACTTGACTGAGCCCCACCAGGAAGCAGCCCGGCCTATCAGTTCTCCCTCCTCGACATCTCCGGGCCTTCGGGCTTGGGCTGGTCTGCGCTGACTGCCGGCGAAGGGCTGAGGCTTCTGGACAAAAGCCAAAAGCCAAAACAGCTTTAGAAGCTGTGCTGTGTTTCAACACAGGGCTTGCCTAACAGCATCACTTACAAAGAAGCGAACCCAGAACTTCTCTGCCCGGTTGAGAAACAGCATGTGGTTTACTCTGTGCAAAACAGAAGCACGTTATGAAATTCAAGAGCCAAAGCCCAGGTGGCCTCCATTAGTTCCCAGCTCCAGGGAAGAGGCTACAGGACGGGTCCTGGGAAATGTTGCTTTGGGACAAGCCATTGCATGAGCGTTGGCCCAGAGGCCCCTAAATTCCGTAGCCTGTAAGTTCGGCTCACAGGCCCCCCGGGGCACTGAGACATAGGGCCATGGCCGGGGGCTGGGGGGTTTCCAGAGAAAACATCAGCTATCTTTCGGGAAGCTGTGTGTTCTGAGGATGAATGGGCAGACACCGTGACCGTGACCGTGGTGAGAAGGTGTCCTGATTTACTATCTGTCCTTGGGCGAATCACTTAGCCTTCCTGGTTCTCGCCTTCTCACCTCCAAAAGGCACAGCCAGCAACTCCCGCCTCCCTATATCAAGGTGCCAGCATCCTCGGGAGTGTCTGGGTGAATCTGTTCTACCCCGAGGCATACGAAGCCCAAGACCACAGCATCCACTTTTACAAATTGGCTTAAAAAAAAAAAAAAGGCACCTCCCTTACAACCTCATCAGCTAAAAGCAAGATGCTGCTCGTCCTGGCTTTTTGTAGGGGAAGTACGGAGAATCAGAAAACTTGGATCTCAGAACTTGCCCTGCAGAACTCAGTAATCACCTTTGGACATAAGCCACAGCCTCTCTGTGCCTCAGATTCTCCCTCTGTCAAGTGAAGGGCACGGGAGAGATCACCCCTGAGACGACCTTGACGATGACTCTCCACTTCTCCAAGATCCCAGGAGGTCCCGCCACCCTGCTGGCCTGCCTGCCTCAGGGACGCCAACGCTCAAGCAACCTCTGGCCTGGGCTGGACTGATGGCAGAAGGGTCAGCCTCATCACCCCAGTTTCTCCCCCACCCCACTCCCCGTCCTTTCCCCAGCCAACTGGAGACCATCTCAGGAAGAACAACTCCCTCGATGGGCACCCACCATTGCCCCTGGTAATACTGATCTCTAGCCCTTCAAGGTTGGGCAGAGGAGGAAAATAGCAAGGGGACACTGCACCAAGCAAACCCCAGCTCCTGTCTGGTTTGCCTCTCTGACAGGACGCTGGGTCTTTCTAGGGGAGTTGAGTTTTAAAGAGTGAGGTGTCAGGTACAAAGAGGAGAGGGCTGATGCTCTAGGCAGAGAGAGTAGCGTGACATGTTGGAGGAAACTCTGACATACAGTTGGTTCACTGTCGTGAACAAATGCCCCCAAAGCTATACGCTGACTAAACATCAACATGCGTGGCCCTCCCACCCCAGAGTCGGCACCCAACACCGTTGCCACAAATTCTAGAGGCACCACCTCCCTGTCCTTGAGCAAAACTTTCAGACAAGATTTTTACTCTCTACAAAGAACAAAATAATCCATTGTTCAAGTCCCCTTCAGTACCAAGGAGGTAAGAGGAGAGCCTCGGCATCCTGCTTAGGGATCAACCCAGATGAATAACCATCATCGTCCGGTTTATCGCCATAAATATGCTTTATAAACTGAAGCGGGTATTGCAAGAAACACTGTTAAAGGACTCGCAGAGGCCCAGGACCCATCACATTATTTTCGAGATATGTGAACGATATGGCTGGACAGCATTTGGTATCCACTCTTGCCTTCCCGTACTGCAAATCTAAAGGCCTTTGCTGCTGGGGTTCTGGATGCGAACTAGATGACGTCAATTACACGCATTTCCTCACGGTTCTGGAGGCCTAAGAGTGGTGTAGCCATTGTCCTGTAGTTCTGCTATTGCTTCTGGCAAGCACGACCACAGAGACATGGGGTTTTTCTGAAAAGCATTCCAGGGGCCACTCACCAGCTTTATGGACATTGAGAGCTAGTTGCAGTGGGGGCAGGGGCAGCTTCCCAATTCCCAGATCAAACGATGCGACAAGCCATCACCTCAAGGGTTCCAGGGCTGGTTTCCTGATTTCCCACCTGCCTGACCACGGCAGAGGCAGCAGCTCCCCTGGCAGGCCAGTTCTGCAGAGTTGTTCAGGCAGTCAGAGCTAGAGGCCTCCCCCGGAGCTTGCTCCAGTCCTGCTACTGTAGGCGCCCAGCATGTGCCAATGACTGAGCTGACACCATGGCAACAAAGAAAGGAGCTGCTGACCAGGTGGAGAAATACATGGGAAGAGACGGGCAGGCCTCCTCTCCCTTCACTCCTCACTCCCTGCCCCATGCCCATCTCTGCCTATTGAAATCCTACTCACCCTTCAAAACTCAGCCAGGTCTTACCTCCTCCAGGAAACCTTGCCCGGTGACATGCTGGAGACACTCTCTCCTCTGTGATTCCTACAGCTTCACATTGCTTTCTCTCCCATAGCAGGTAGGACATACCCCTGCCGTTGTCGCTATTTGCATGCAGTTCTTCTCTTAAGATGCTAAGCTCCTTGAAAACACAGACTTTGTCTTTTCTTTCTGGTCTCTCCCAGCACTTGACCTAATGTTGGATACCTGGAATATTCCCAATAAACCCTTTGACTGAATTATACTCATTGAGGAGAGACGACAGACTAAAAGTACTGGAGAGGATCCCGTGGCAGGACACGAAAGGGCTGAATTGAGTGCCACCAACCAAGAATGGCGGGTCCCTCCTCCATCCCAAGCAGAAAAGTCACTCCTCTACCTCTACACTCCTAGCCCCACCCTCAACCCAGCCTATCACAGAAACAGGTATATTCACTGAGCAAATTGAACCATGGAGGTGCCAGACTCTGGGATACTAAGAGCAGTAAAAAGTTGCAGTGGGGGCAGAGGCAGCTTCCTAATTCCCAGATCCAACTATGTGACAAGCCAAAGGCAAGAGAAATGAACCTTAATCTGAGCCAGACAAAATACTCTCTCCAGAATCCCTTAGCTAAGTCTATACCACCTCCACCACCAGAAGTCAGAGGGCTTGTGAGAAATTCAGCACATCTCGAATCCCCAGAGAAAACATCTCCAGATTTGAGGATCCTCCTATGGAAAGTCCAGCCGACAATCTAGTCACCCTAACGAAACCCCAGCCCATGAGGCCTGCACGAGACACGAGACTTCTAATTGCCATTTCACGCCTCCTTCTTAAACATGAACGGATAGTGTTGAATCATCAGACATTTCAGGAAAGTGCCCAACATGAAAGAGAGGAACAAAAAGAGACAAACAACTTCACAGAGCAAGAAGACCAGCCTACCCAAGCAAGAGAGTCCTCCAGGTGATGCCTTCAGACTTCACCTGCGTCACTGGCTCTCCTGGGTATCCAGCCTTCTGTCACTGGCCCACATTGCAGATTTAGACTTGCTGGTCTCCATGATCACATGAGCCGATTCCTTATAATGAATCTTCTTCTCTGTATATGCACATCCTATTGGCTCCGCTTCTCTGGAGAACCCTGACCAACACAATCTTTTTAAACACAGACTTTCCATATGGTCCAGCAATTCCACTTTTAGGTATACACCCAAGATAAATGAAAACACATGCCTACACAAAAACTTGTACAAATTTTCATGGCAGTATTATTGATATTAGCCAAAAGGTGGAAATAAATGTCCATCAGTAGATGAATGGATAAATAAGATGTGACAATACAATGAAATATTATCCCAAAAAAGAAAGTATTGACACATGTGACAACATGGATGATTCCTGAAAATATTATGCTAAGTGAGAGAAGCCAGACACACAAAGGACCACATGCATGATTTTGTTTACATGAAATGTCCAGAATAAGTAAATATATCGTGACAGAAAGTAGATTAGCGGTTGCCCGGAGCTGGAGGCATGGGTGATTTGGGGGTGAAAGCTAAAGAGTATGGGGTTTCTTACTAGGAAACATTTGATGAAAATGTTTTCAAATTAGATAGTGACGATGGTTGTACAGCTCTGTGAATGTACTTAGAAATATGAAATTAATATATCATGGCATTCAGAAAGGTTAACATCTTATGATACTCCTGCCAAAGAGGCATGACCTACATCTAATCATGAGAAAACATCAGACGAGTCAAACTGAGGGCATTCCACTGGCCTCGACTCTTCAAAAATGTCAAAGTCAAGAGAGACAGTGAAAGGCTGAGGAAGTGTCCCAGGTTGAAGGTTAAAAAGACATGACAAGTACATGCAATATGGATCCTGAATCATGTTGATCCTGGATTGTATTCTAGACACTGAATTTTTTGCTGTTGTTGTGATAAAGGACAGCAGTGGTACAAAGGGCTGCAGAATAAGTAATAGTATTACACCAGTGTTCCCTTGCTGACTTTGCTACTTGCACTGTGATTACAGAAGAGAACGTCGTCATTTTTAAGAAACACATACTGAAATATTTAGGCAAAAAGAAAAAAATCATGAAAAATTATCCATATCTACCCATAGAAAGAGAGAGAGAGTAAATGTGGTAAAAAGTTAACAACTGGGGAATCCAAGTGAAGGGGAATACAGGAATTCTTTGTCTTACTTTTGCAACTTTCCAAAAGGTCTGCAATTATTTCCAAAGAGAAATGGAAAACAAAGAAAAAAGGATACATCATGACAATCTTTCCTAGTGACTAGTACAGATCTAACTCATGTTTTCAACGGCTGCACAATACTTCTTTATCTGAATACACAAAGTTTATTCAAGCATTTTCCAACCCACGGGCATGATCTTGTGTCCAGTGTTTGGCACACAATTTATTTACATAAATCCTTACTTGTTGGTGCATTTATTTCCATAAGGTAGAGTCCCAAGGGTAAGACCACTGAGAAGTGTAGATCATATTTTTTATTTTCGTAGTTATCGCTAGATTGCTTTCCCAAATGCCTACACAATTCACTTTTCCACCACTAGTATCTGAGATCTTTCCCTCAATTCTTGTCAATAATGGGTGTCGCTCTTCTTAATTTTTGATAATCACATTATTCTAATTTGCATTTAACTAATTACTAATGAAGTTCTACATCTTTCTATATATTTATGAGTCTTTTGACTTGCTTTCCTTTGAATTGCCTATTCACATATCTTGCCCATTTTTCTACTTGTTTGCTAATTTTTTCATAAATTTAAAAGCTTTTTTTAAAAGCAATCTTTCAGTGTATATTGAAAATTTCCACACACATCCCCCCCACCCCCCCCCACGATTTTATCATTACCCTGTTGGATTAACTTATAGTATAATTTGTCACTAGGAAAATTTTATATAATCAAACACATCCGTCTTTTCTAATACACCTTCCAGGTTTATTGTCTTGACTTAAAAATTCTCCTCCATCCTAAGGGTAAAACATGATTGCTTAAATTCTCTTTCATGACTTTTGATTTACTTATTTTTACATTTAGCATTTAACTTATCTGGAGTTTCTTTTTTCCATGTGGAGTAAGGAAGAAGTTTAACCTTCTTTTCTTTCGATCAGTGGCTGGTGGTAATAAATTGTAAATCACAAAGAAACCCAGAAGGACAACATGGCACGGTGGTTAGAAGCCAAACTCCCTGATTTGGGGGTCCCCCTCTGCCATGTGCTAGCTGTGTGACCTTAGGCAAATCACTGAACTTCTCTGTTCCTTACTTCCCTCCTTTGTAAAATGGAATCATAATAGACCCAATTTTATAGGGTTGTGGTGACAACTAACTGATAAAAGTACTTGTCACAGTACTTTTAGAACGAGCAGTTTTCAGCTGCAAATCCTCTTACTCTACAAGCCCAGGGGCAGAGGGGTCTCAAATGTCTCATCTGTTCCAGGTAGGACAGTGGGGGCAGGGTTTGCCCTGCCCAATGGGGCAAAATCCTGCAGAACCAAGACCTGGCCCACCTCCCAACCCCACCCACTGCCAGGCCCACAGCAGCTCCACTTGAGAGGAAGTAAGTGGCTGGTGGAGTCTGGGAAGCGCATTGGGCTCATCTTCCAAATTCCCCTTTGCTTGCAAACCTCACCTCTTTCCTGGTTAAAAAGGCCACCGGGCCTGGCAACGGGCAGGGTGAGTAGGTCCTCGGGGGCCTTACCTCTTGGTAGCTGCCCGCTTTGTGTCACTTTACGAGGCTGTGTGAGTGTGTACCAGGCGAGTGTGTATCTACACACACGCTCTCCTGGGTACAGTAAACCTTCGAGCAGTTCTCGGAGACTGTCGTGGCTTATGACAAGATCAGTTTATGGGATTCACGTTGGAAGGAACCAAATACAGTCCTTATAAATATTCGTATATTCATTAAAGTAAAACCATAATGCCGGGGTGGGGAACACAGCAATCTCCCTCCCAGACCTCAAGTTTCCAGGTAAAGGACTCCTACTCCAGAAACATCCCTACCACCCGCCGTCCACCCACACAGAGGAGGAGGTGATGGGGAGGGAGGCTCCCATAGGCTTACAGCCCTCGCTGGGGAGAGAGAATCTGAGAAATTGGTTTGAGCACTGGAAATCTATGTCCCTACCTTCTCACCCTAGCTCAGTGCCAGAAGTTATCCTGGGCAATGGGGTCCACTCTGCAGATGCAAACTGCTCATACATCTGGAGCAGAAAGAGGAGGGAAAGGGAAAGGTGTTACTGTTCTGAAAGCCACATTGTCCATGCAAGGTTGGGGGGACAAAGCAAGCCACAGAAAGGAAGGGGGCCCAGCACACCCATCTCCTGCCCCAGTCCGGTCTTCCCGTTCACAGGCTGGAAAGATGCTCCCTCCATCCCGGTGCTGCCCAAAAGCTCAGAGGGAGCCTGGCCGTCCTCACCTCTGATTGCACACCACCATTACCCAACAACTGCATGCGCTCAGGCAAGCACACTGTTTGAAGCCACCCCAGGGTTGAGAAAGCCTGGGTTCCACCGGCTTCCCAAGTGCCCGGGGCTCAAACCACCCAGAAAGGCATCGCTCACTTCTGGCCAATGTCTAAAAGAAAGAGACGATTTCTTGCCACCTGCCTCCGGAAGCCCTGGAGGAGGTCCTCATCCGGACGTACGGCCTGGGCACACTGCCATCTGGCTTCCTGGCATTGTGGGAGCACGTGGCCCATTGAGCCTCTCTACATTTGCCTCCTGGTCACTGAGTTTGGGGTGCAGGCTGAGATCCTGGAGAGGATCCACAGAGAAAGGACCCCAGCGCCATCTCCTGCAGCCCGCGGACGTGCACGCAACTCTGCCTTCCTAACCACCCGGGAAAACAATGCCCACCGGTGACAACAGTCAAAAAGGGAGAGGGCTCCACCCATGACACTGCCAGCCTCAGCTCACCAACGAGCCTCTCCTGAAACTCTGCTGGTGGGAAGTTAGGGGCTTTGCTCACTCCAAGGGCTCATCCAGGAGAAGCAGCTCAAAGGTCAGGTCACTGTGCCTGCTGAGTACATCCCAGGCTCCCTGGCACTGCCCTTGGAAACCTGCTTTTCAGAAGCCCTGAGACTTCTGCCCAAGGTGGTCTAGTTCAGGGCTCCCCAACCCTCCGGGACTGGTACCTGTCCATAGCCTGTTAGCAACCGGGCCTCACAGCAGGACGTGAGTGGAGGGTGGGCTCCCATCGCTCCCCGTCGCTCGCATTACCACCTGGACCATCCCCTACCTCCCACCGTGGAAAAACTGTCTTCCAAGAAACCGGTCCCTGGTGCCAGAAAAGTTGGGGACCGCTGGACTAGCTGTTCCTACCTTCTCGGACGTCACTTCCCAGACACCGAAGGCTGGTCTCACACACAGGGAATCCCCTTCCAACTGGGCGCCGCCCGCTGGTGTGAGAATTCTGGGAAACAGTAAGGAATATAAAGAAAAAATTCACATTGTAAAAATGCATTTGTCAGTGAGCATGACCTAATAGTTCTGAGAAGTGGAAATATTTCAAGATTTGACTTTGCTTCCTGGGGAGAGAGTGGGAGAAATATTTCACCCCCAAACTCTATTTCCTAGATTCACAGAACCCATTCCCCTCACTGGAGTATTCGTGGGGAGGAACTCATTTCATCTGAACCCCACATCTTCCTGGGAGGCCGGATACCAACTCCACCCCCCCGACCCCCCATCCACCCCACCCCACCCCACCCCGCCGTTTGTCAACTTCGCTCCCCGCATGGGTCACTTGAAACATCTCCCTGACAACTGAGACCAAGCACTGATACTGGGCTCATCACTCGAGGTCCTGGAAGCCCAAGTGGAGCTCGGGAGGGGTCCCAGCAGGAATGCTGTCCAGCACAGCAATTTTCAAAATGCTTTCTCTTATTCTAAATAAACAATCAAGCCCCCAGATGGGTTAAGCCCTCTGCTAATCTCAGGCCCTTTTCAGGATCTGAGAGCAAAATCAAATTGCCTAAGAGGCTAGAAGAGCTCCAGAATTGGACTCTATTACAAACCACGGTACCTAACTCACCAGCTTCACCTGCAGTGGAAGCTTCCCTGCTGTGGATGGTGACACCAGAAGTGAGAAGAGTGAAGGGAGACACAGCGCCAGTGACGGCCAGCACGGGAAGGGCCCAGAGAGGCCTGTGGGTAGGATTCAGAGTGACAACAGCCTGGATCTGTGCTTTTCTGCACCCCTGGTCCAGTGCAAGGTGCAGGGTGAAAGGGGGAAGAGTTTCATATAAGGAGATTTGCGATTTCGTAAAGCAAGTTAAAAGATGAGAGGGAGGGCTTCCCTGGCGGTGCAGTGGTTGAGAATCCGCCTGCCAATGCAGGGGACACGGGCTCGAGCCCTGGTCTGGGAAGATCCCACACGCCGCGGAGCAACTAGGCCCATGAGCCACAACTACTGAGCCTTAGCGTCTGGAGCCTGTGCTCCACAACAAGAGAGGCTGTGACGGTGAGAGGCCCGCGTACCACGATGAAGAGTGGCCCCCGCTTGCCGCAACTAGAGAAAGCCCTCGCACAGAAAGGAAGACCCAACACAGCCATAAATAAATTAATTAATTAATTTTAAAAAAAGATGAGAGGGAGCAGGGGCGTGACAGGTGTACACAAGGAGGGTGCGAATCTTTACAGGAGCCCTGAAGCTCCAAGTGCAGTGAAGACAGGTGAGACCGAAGGACGGTCAGGATCGCGATGCAGAGACAGTCAGCTGGAAAGACGGAGAAACAAACTAGACATCCGTCAACAGCAAAATAAACGAGCCAACTGTGTTTTATTCATACAATGGAATACTATACTGAAATAGGGATGAACCAGAACTCTATACACCCACACGGAGGAATCGCACACACAATGTTGAGGGAAAAAAGGCAGGGAATGTTATTATCCAACCTGTGATTCCATTTATATAAAGTTGAAAAAAGAGGCAAAACTAATCTGTGGTGTTGGGAAGAGGATACTGGTTACCTGTGGGAACAGGGATAGTCGTTGGGAGGGGCACAAGTTTTCTGGGGTGCTGGAAAATCCACACTTCTTGAGCTAAGTGCTGGTTGCATACATGTGTTCTGTTTGGGAGAATTTATCAAACCATATCCATAAGATCTGGCACTTTTCTGTATGTACGTATGTACGTTACATTTCCATAGAGGTTTACATTAAAACTACAGGAGATGCAACCACGTGGGTGGACTTGGAGGGCATTATGCTAAGGGAAATAAGTCAGACAGAGAAATACTGTATCATATCATTTATATGTGGAATCTGGAAAATAAGCAAACTAGTGAATATAACAAAAAAGAAACAGCCTCATAGATATAGAGGTTACCAGTGGGGAGAAGGATGCGGAGAGAGGAAAGACAGGGGTAGGGGATTAAGAGGTACAAACTACTAGGTATAAAATAGCTACAGGATCGACTGAACAACACAGGGAATGTAGCCAATATTTTATGATAACTATAAATAGAATATAACCTTTAAAAATTGTGACTCGCTATGTTGTACACCTCAAACTTACATATTATGAATCAACTATACCCTAGTAAAAACTAAATAAAACAAAAAAATTTTAAAGCACTATGAGGTAGCCATTTCTAAGGTCCCCACTGGCTCTAAATGCTAAGGTTCTAATTAACAAACCAAATAATCAGTGCTGAAATGATCCCAACTTGGGTGACAAGTAACAATAAGTTGTGTGATCAAATACACAAGCAAGCCTTAAAAAACAAAAGAAGTCTAGGAGAACTTAAGAACACGATTATATTGCATTTTGGGGACAACATGGCAGAGACTCATTTTTCCCGACTCCTTCCATCTTAATACTACTGAATTCTCTGGAGACAGGTCAACAGACAATCATCAAAGGATTCTGAAACATGGAAAGAAGGTAGATTGAATAGGGGCCTTGGACTTCGGGAACACCACCATTGTGGGCTCCCTGAGTTTTCTCTTTTTATCTTCCAGGTACCTTCCGACTGGGCGCTGGAGATACCTGCAGCCCAGACCTGCCAATAGTCATAGACAGAAAAAAGAATAAACATAAGAAAATCCTGTGCTCTCTGCCAGACGGCCAGGAAAGCAGCAGCCCAGCAGGGGTGGAGTGGGAGCACCCATATGTCATGGCGGTAGTCCTGACCCTCCTGCAGCCGCATGAGCAACAGTGGAGCCCAGGCAGGGGGGACTGTCCCGTCCCCAGGTGATGGGAGGACAGCCCCTCTACCTGTACCAGTGGCACCAGTAGGCCCAGTGTCTCCCAAACTTCCACCTAGGGGCTGATACCATCTTAGACTTCATGGCTGTTGTCCTCCACCCAGTGGTAGAAGGTGGCCCAAGAGAGGCTTCCCTCCACAGCAGCACTGGCAGGGATAGACTGCAAAGCCCAGCAGCACCAGGTGGCCAGAGAAAAGGCCAAGGGCGACGTTGTTCTCTGTCTTCCAGGTCCAGCATGCCCCACCCCCGCCTAACAACACCAGGAGGCCCAGGGAAGCACCCTCTACTCCCTCAGGCAGCACCAGCAGGGGTTTAACAGGAGCTCAAGTGGAGCCAGAAAATGAAACAGACCAGAACAGCATTGGAGAGTCTCAGCGACTAAGTCATCATTGGAATTGCAGCCCATAAAATAAGACAAGAACCTAAACATTAAACCAAAGCATGATGATTGCCTGTTAAAATAAAAACTGAAGGAGGATCAAGACTCTCCTAACATAATAGGCAAATGACCAGGATATAACTGAAAATGACTCATCATACCAGAAACCAGGTAAGGCATAACCTGAATGGAAGAAGAAAATCAGGATTGATTCCAGTGCTGAGATAGATCAGATGCTGGACCCATCTGACAAAATGGAAAGCTCCCATCCTAAAATTGTCTCCATAAGTAATTACAAATTCATTGGAAACAAATGAAAAAATGTAAAATCTCAGCAAAATAAAATAAGAGTAATAAAAATAATGAAGTGGAATTACATAAATGAAAAAAGAAATAACTGAAATTTAAAACTCTCTGAATTGACTCAGTAGAAGAGTGCAGGTGACAAAAAGGTAGAATCAGTGAACTTGAGGACAGATCAATAGAACTCATTCAATCTGAGCAACAGAGGGAAGATAGACTGAAAAAAAAATGAACAAAGCCTCAGGGATCTATGGGACAATAACAAAAGATCTAACATTTGCGTCATCAGAATCCTAGAAGAAAAGGGGCAAGAATGTGAGATTTTAAAAGTATTCAAAGAAATAATGGCTGAAAAATGCCCAGATTTGGTGAAAGACAAATTTCTTAGAGATTTAGGAAGCTGAGTGAACACAAAATAGGATAAACCTAAAGAAATCCATGCCAAGATACATTATAATTAAACTTCTGAAAACAAAGAGAAAAATTTTAAAGCAGCCACAGAAATACAGCACACTAGAAGGAAACAATGGTTTGAATGGCAGCAGACGTCTCATCTGAAACCCAGGAGGCCAGAAGAACAAACATATTTTGCAAGTGAGTCTTGAAAGAAAAGAACTGTTGACCAAGAACTATATCTAGCAAAACTGTTCTTCAGGAATGAAGGGGAAATAAAGATAATCCTCAGACTAAAGTAAGAGAATTTGTTTCTAGCAGAATTACCGTCAAAGAACAACTACAGGAAGTTACCACATTGTGGTTTTAATGCAATTTCCCTAATGACTAATGATGTTGGGCATCCTTTCATGTGTTTTTTGGACATTTGTATATTTTCTTCAGAGAAATGTCTATTCAAGTCCTTTGCCTGTTTTTTTTTTTCTTTTTGCTGTTGAATTTTAAGAGTTTTTTACTCTAGGGAATTGTCTGGTTGTCCAGTGGTTAGGACTTGTGCTTCCACTGAAGGGGGCCCGGGTTTGATGCCTGGTCAGGGAACTAAGATCCCACAAGCCGTGCAGTGTGGACAAAAAAAAAAAAAAAAATGAGTTCTTTATTCTAGACCCTTATCAGCTATATAACTTGCAATATTTTCTCTGTGCAGGTTGTCTTTTCACATTCTTGATGCACAAAAGTTTTTCATTTTTGTGTAGCCCAAATTTTCTTTTTTTTCTTTTGTTGCTTTTGCTCTTGGTGTCGTATTTAAGAATTTGTTGCCAAATCCAAGGTCATGAAGATTTAACTTCATATTTACTTGTAAGAGTTTTATGGTTTTAGCTCTTAAATTTAAGTCTTCAATCCATTTTGAGTTGATATTTTGCATATGGCATGGGGTAGGGGTCCAGCTTCATTCTTTTCTAAGCGCAGATCCACTTGTCTCAGGACCATTTGTTGAAGAGACAGTTCTTTCCCCACGGAATGGTCTTGGTATCCTTGTCCAAAAAATCAGTTTGTCATAGATCTATGGGTTTATTTCTTGACTCCCAACTCTATTCCATTTGGCTATATCTTTATGCCATTACCACACTGTTTTGATCACTGTAGCTTTGTAGTAAGTTTTAAAATCAGGAAGTGTGTGTCCTCCAAACCTGTTCATATTTTCAAGATTGTTTTGGCTATCATTGCTTTCCATGTGAATTGTAGTATGAGCTTTTCCATTTCTGAAGAAGAAAAAAGGAGGCCACTAGGATTTTGGTAGGAATTGCTTTGAATCCTTAGGTCACATTGCATAGAATTGCCATCTTAGCAATATTAAGTCTTCCAAGTCATGAATACAGGATATTTTTTCCATTTATTTGTGTCCATTGATTTCTTTCAGCAATGTTTTGTCGTTTTCAGTGTACAAATCTTACACGTCCTTAGTTAAATTCATTCCTAAGCATTTTGTTCTTTTTGATGCCATTATAAATGGAATTGTTTTTTTAATGTCTTATTTGTATCATGCATCTTTATAGAGAGAAATACAGTTGATTTCTGCTTGTTAATCTCATATCCTGCTACTTTGCCGAATTAGTTTATCAGCTCTAATAATTTTTTGTGGATTCTTTAGGATTTTTTACACATTGTCTACATGTCATCTATAAGCAGAGATAATTTTACATCTTTCTTTCCAATTTTGATGCCTTTTATTTCTTTTTCTTGCTTGATTGCTCTGGTTAGAATTTCCCATACAATGTGGAATAGTAGTGCCAAAAGCAGGCATTCTTGTCTTATTCCTATTTTTAGGAGAAAAATCTTTCAACTTTTGATCATTAAGTATGAGATTAGCTGTGGTTTTTCATAAATGTCCTTTTTTATGTTAAGTTCCCTTTTATTCCTAGTTTGTTGAGTGTTTTTATCATGAAAGGGTGTTGAAATCTTTCAAATTCTTTTTTTTTTTTTTGCACCAAGATGATCATGTATTTTTTCTCTCCTTTTTCTATTAATGTGGTGTATTATATTGATTGATTTTCATATGTTGAACCACCCTTGCATTCCTGGGATAAATCCCACTTGGTCATGATCTATAATCCTCTTAATATGTTGTATATCTAGTTTGCTAGTACTTCTGTTGAGGATTTTTCATCTATATTTATAAAGAACATTGGCCTGTAGTTTTTTTTCTTGTGATGTATTTATATGGCTTTTGTATCAGAGTAACGGTGGCCTCATAGAGTACAAGAAGAAGTGTTCCTTAGTCTTCTATTTATTTATTTATTTTTGGAATAGTTTGGTAAAAATTGGTGTTAGTTCTTCTTTAACTGATTTATAGAATTCACCAGAGAAGACTTCTCTTCCTGGGGCTTTCTTTGTTGGGAGATTTTGATTACCAACTCAATCTCTTTACTTTTTATGTCCAGATTTTCTATTTTTTCTTGAGTCAATTTTGATAGTTTGTGTATATCTGGGAATTTGTCGATTTTGTCTAGACTAATACCTGAAATATAATTGTTCATACTATAACTGTTCATATTATTGCTCTTATAGTTCTTTTAGAAGGTCTAGAATAATGTCTCTACTTTCATTTCTGATTTTAGTAATTCGAGTCTTCTCTTTTTTTTTCGTGGTCAGTCTAGTTAAAGGATTGTCAATTTTATTGATCTTTTCAAAAACCAACTTTTGGTTTCACTGATTCTCTTTATTGTTTTTCTAATCTCTATTTGTTTATCTCCACTCTAATCTTTTTTTATTTCCTTCCTTCTGCTAATGTTGGGTTTACTGTGCTCTTTTTTTTCTATTTCCTTAAGATGTAAAGTTAGGTAACTGACTTGGGATCTTATTTTTTTTATGTAGGTGTTTATAGCTATAAATTTCTCTCTGAGCGCTGCCTTCACTGCATCCCTTAAATTTAGATATATTGTCTTTTACTTTTCATTTGTCTCTCTTTTCTAATTTCCCTTATAATTTCTTTGATCCACTATTTTTTTAATGTGTGGTTTAATTTCAATACATATGTGAATTTTCCACTTCTGTTATTTATTTCTAATTTCTTTCCATTGTGGTTGGGGAAGATATTTTGTATGATTTCAATTTTCATAAATTTATTGAGATTCATTTTGTGGCCTAATATATGGTCTATCTTGGAAGATGTTCCATATACCCTTAAGAAGGATGTGTATTCTGCTCTTGCTGGGTGGAGTGTTCTGTATGTGTTCATTAGGTCTAGTTGGCTGGTAGTGTTGTTCAAGTCCTATGTTTCCTTATTGATCTGCTACCTATTCATTACTGAAAGTGGAGTTTTGAAGTCTCCAACTATTATTGGAGAAATGTCTATCTATTTCTCCCTTCAATTCTGTTAGTTTTTGTTTCACATATTTTGGGGCTCTCTTTTTATAAACCATTATGTTTATAATAGTTAATTTTTTTCAATGGATTGACTCTTATCAATATATAATGTCCTTCATTATCTTTTATAACAATTTTTGTGCTTATCTGATATTACAATAGCCACCTTAGCTCTCTTTTGGTCACTTTTTCCATCCTTTCACTCTCAACCTGTGTGTATCTTTAGATATACAGTGAGTATCTTACGGATACCATATAGATGGATCATAGTCTTTCATCCATTCTACAAATCTCTGCCTTTATCCATTTACATTTGAAGTAATTATGGGTATGGAAGGACTTACTTCTGTCATTTTACTATGTGTTTTCTATATGTCAGATCATTTTTGTTCTCAATTCTATGCTTACTGCCTTCTTTTATTATTAATTTTTTTCTAGTGTACAATTTTTATTCTGTTCTTTTTCTGTATTCTTTTTTGTTTTTTTCTTAGTAGTTACCCTGGGAAATACAATTGACATCTTAACTTTATAGCAATCAAATTTGAATTAATCAACTTAGCTTTAGTAGCATATAAAAATGCTGCTCCTTTACACCTCCACCCACCCCTTTATGTTGTTATTCTCACAAATGACATATTTATACATTAACATAGGTTTATAATTATTGTTTTTTTGCATTTTTTGGAAATAAAACAGGGGTTACAAACCAAAAATTCAATAAAACTGGATTTTCTACCTACCTATGTAGCTACCATTGCTTTTTTTCTTTATATGGCTTCTAGTTACTGCCTAGTGTCCTTTTATTTCAGCCTGAAGGACTCTCTTTAGCATTTCTTTCAGGGAAGATCAACTAAAGACAAACTATCTCAGTTTTTGTTTATCTTGCAATGTCTTAACTTCTCCCACACTTTTGAAAGATAGTTTTAAAAGCCAGTTTTGCCATACATAGAATACTTCTTTGCTAGTTTTTTTTTTTTCTTTCATCATTTTAAATATGTCATCCTACTGACTTCTGGCCTCCATGGCTTCTGAAGAGAAATTTACTATTAATCTTATTGAAGATCCCTTGTAGATGACAAGTTGCTTCACTCTTGCTACTTTCAAGATTCTTTCTTTGTGCCTTAAGACAGTTTGATTATAATGTGACTGGATATGGATTGCTTGGAATTTATCCTACTTGGAGTTTATTGAGCTTTTTGGATGTGTAGATTCATATCTTTCATCAAATTTGGGAAGTTGTAGTCCATTATTTCTTGGAATATCTTTTCCTCCCCTTTCTCTCTCTCCTCTCCTTCTAGGACTTCCATTTTTACATTTGTTAATTTACTTGATGGGTCCCCACAAGTCATTATTTTATCTTTCAGCTCCTCAGACTTGACCTACATTCAAGTTCTCTAATTCTTTCTTCTGACTATTCAGAGATAGGTGAAATAAGACATGCCCTTACATCAGTCCTCCAGGGAACTGCCAGACAGGTCAAAACACACAACAACAATTCTTGAGAATAAGTGCTCTTTAGGAACCTGCATTAGGAATGTAGGCTGCCATCTTCATGGCCACCACTGATCAGGGGTGGGGTAAGGTGAACAGAAAATTTAAAGAACCACAGTACTCACTTACTACAATAAAGCAACTTCTTTCTTGAGCTTTTTCCTGGTTGTTGTAAGGTTTTGTCTAGATCCCAGAGTGCTGCAAATGTTGAATCTGACCATTATTTTAGCTTATTATTTCTATAGAAGGACAGAGCCCTGGAGACCTCTACTCCATCATTCTCAGTGATATCACTCTTCTATATTCTTTCTTACAATTGCATGTGAATCTATAAATAAATTAAAGTAAAAAGCTTAATCGAAATTTCTAAATAAATTAAAATACCATCATAAAGGGAAATTCTAAAATACTGCTTAGAAAATTGAATAAGTTAAAGTGAATAAGGACATAGAGAGATTTAATAAAATGATCAAGAAAGTCAATTAGCAGGTGCATATGCAATGTTACATTCCTCAAATAGAGAAGATTTTTTTTTCCCATTTGTCCATATGACACTGACAAAAATTAAGTTCTTAGGCACACAGAAAATTTTAAGAAATTTAAAAATTAGGAATTTGATAGGACCTATATTCTAATAATAATTTAGTAAAATTAGAAATCAATAATAAAAGCATACTTTTTTACTTCTTTACTTGGAAATTATGAAACCCAGAGCTAAATAAACTTTGGATCAAGAAAAATCAAGCTGAAAATATAATCCATATGGATAGTGGAAAAAATCAGCCATTCAAAGTCAAGCTTACTCAGAAAAAAATTTTAAGCCTTAAATATGTTCATTAGTGAAGATGAAAAACTAAAAAAATAAATAAGGAACTTAGTATTTGTATTAGTTCCCTAGGACTGCCACACCAAAATACTACAAATTGTGTGACTTAAAACAAAATAAAGTTATTGTTTCACAGTTCTGGAGGCTAGAAGTCTGAAACCAAGGTGTTAGCCAGGCCATGCTTCCTCCAAACCCTCTAGGGAAAGATCCTCTCTTAACTCTTTCAGCTTCTGGTAGATACAGATGTTCCTTGGCTTTTGGCAGCATCTCTGCCTCCACAATGTTCTCCTTTTGTCTCTGCATCTTCACATGGCCATCTTTATGTAAGGACACCAGCCATGTTGGATTAGGACCCACCTGAGTCCAGTGTGACCTTAACTTTACATCTACGATGGCCCTATTTCCACATAAGGTCCCATTCTGAGGTATAGGTGGTTAGGACTTCAACATTTCCTTTTGTGGGAACACAATTCAACCCATAGCAGTTCCCATTTAAAGAAATTAGTAAGGGAACAAACATTATGGAGATTCCTTAAAAACTAAAATTAAAACTACCATATGATCCAGCAATCCCACTCCTGGGCATACATCTGGAGAAAACTCTAATTCAAAAAGATACCTGCACCCCAATATTCATAGCAGCACTATTTACAACAGCCAAAAGATGGAAGTAACCTAAATGTCCATCAACAGATGAGTGGATAAAGAAGATGTGGTACATGTATACAATGGAATATTACTCAGTTATAAAAAGAATGAAATAATGCCATTTGCAGCAACATGGATGGACCTAGAGATTATCATACCAAATGAAGTAAGTCAGACAGAGAAAAACAAATATCATATGATATCGCTTATATGTGGAATCTAAAAAGTGATACAAATGAACTTACTTACAAAACAGAAATAGACTCACAGATGTAGAAAACAAACTTATGGTTTGCGGGGGAGAAGCGGGGGAGGGATAAATTGGGAGACTGGGATGGACGCAGACACACTACTATATAGAAAATAGATAACTAATAAGGACCTACTGTACAGCACAGGGAACTCTACTCAATACTCTGTAATAACCTATATGGGAAAAGAATCTAAAAAAAGAGTGGGTATATGTATAATTGATTCACCTTGCTGTACAGCAGAAACTAACACAACATTATAAATCAACTATACTCCAATAAAAATTTTAAAAAAAGAAATTAGTAACGGAACAAAAGTATCAAACCACAAAGAGCTGGAAGAGGAAATGACTAAAGATAAGGGCTAAAATCTATATAATAGAAACCAAACACAGTAGAAAGGACATACAAATCCAAAAGCATTTCATTAAAAAAATCAATAACATCAATGATCTTCTTGTGAGACTGATAGAGGCAAAAAGAGACACAGCAAAAATATGCTTGAGTAGAATGAGAAAATCAGATAACCACAAATTCAGGGACAGGTGAGACTACTGTAAAAGAACACTACTTACAACCCTCTGGCAACGTACTTGGACACAGATGGTTCCCTTGCCAAATGTAAAAGTTACCAGAATTAAACCAAGAAGGGGAAACCTTGAATAAATCAATTACCATAGATGAACCTGAAAAGGCGATTAAAAATACACCACTGAAAAGAGTACCTGGGACAAGATGTTTTCACGACTGAGCCCCAATTCCCAGCTAATACTCATGCATTTAATCTATTTCAAACACAGAAATGTGGATTGCCACATCCTCCATTTATTTTACAAAGCTAGCATCCCTTTAACACAAAACTTTATAACAACAGTAACAGTGATTAAAAGGAAAGGGTAGACCAATGGTTCTTAGGATTATAGATGGAAATATTTTAATTCATATTAAAGATATTTTCTAAATTGCCTATCACCTGGGAAAAAAAGAAAGCTGAACCCCCTATCTCACACTATGTACAAAAACTAAACTCCTGATGAATTAAAACTTAAATATAAAATAATACAAATCCAAGAAGAACATTCAGGAAATTTTACTTACATCTGAGGGGTTTAGAAGACTCCTTAAGCAAGAACACCTTCCTTCTAAGTTGACAGCTGATGGAGTCTGACACAGACTAACGACTTGAACCCCAGTCTGGGCACCCACTCATCTCCTTGCTTTATAAGAGGGTTCCAGGTAAGCTAAGGATGCCCTGCCCGTGCAGGAAGGTATTGGATTAGGTCTTCTTTTTCCTCTTTTTGGACAAGGTGGAGAGATGTGGACCTGGTGACAGACCCCTCAAATGGGTTTTTATCAACTAAACAGTAAGAAGTGGCTTCTGCTGGCATATTACCCCGACCCTCTCCTAAGCAAACTTGTTTTGGGGTCCATCTCATAACCAAAAGAGCATATCAATACTTATTTCTCAAACATGGAGATGACACAAAGCAATAGTTAATTTAGCGGACAACAGGCTTAGAAGCAGGAACATTTTTTATAAATTAGGATTATGGTTCTAAACTAACAAGGTAGAATTTTCTAAATCCTGCATAAGACAAAACAGGCAAAACCAAAACCAAAAAAAAAAAAAAAAAGCCCTCACTATTATGTCCATATTGAGAGTTACAAAATATCGATGCCATTAACCAGATGGTCTTTCTCTTGGACATTTATCTAACACAACTTCAAAGCAAAAAATAAAGAATATACATAAAAATAATTTATCATTTGGATTATCATTAAATGATTTTACTATGAAATAGGTGTACATGCAGTTAAATGTTGGAAGGGCAATTTTTTTTTCTCCCCTTGTTTATGTAGAGATTGGGAAAGGCCAGCTCGAAGGTAGCTGGAGGGATGTCCTGGGGATTTGGGCTGACTTAGCTTCAGAGACGGCCCATTGTACAAGGACAGGCGGCTTTATTTGCAACGCATTGTTCAGATGGTGGGCAGATACACTGGGCCCTTAACTGACCAGACCAGAGCACATCTGGGGTGCAGTGTCTGAATGTGAGCAGGCCCTTGGCAGCCCAGAATGGGCAGCCAGGCCCCACCCTGTGTGGACCACGGGTTCCCCAAGGAGAAGGGCTGCTGCCTTCTCTGGATGGACCACCTGCTGGTACCGCCTGGTCCCCAGCTATTTCCCGCCGTGATGCTCCCCTGCCCACTTCTGGGGACACGTGAGTTTGTGCTGTTCCATGACATCCAGGCTGACACTCCACTCCTTAAACATTTCATTCACTACACCAGACAGACAGACGAGACCATAGCCAGACCATCTGATTTTAGTGCACAGGGAAAAGCTCAGAGAGTGGAGTTTCACCTGGAGAAAGTGATTCTGGGCCTCTCACTCCTCCTCTCAGTGCATTAAACATAAATACCCTTCTTTAGAAAAGAAAACAAAGGAAAAACCTTAAGCTCCATGTCGTAAATATATTTTCCAGGAAGAAAAACTGGGAGCCGCCATCTGCTTACTGGCCTCAAATCAGCGGAGCTTTGGTCACTTGCTGGAGCTGACAATCAATGGCCAACAGCAGCAAGTATTTCAGAAGGAGCCCGTCTCTGACGGGATGCTTTAGGATGGAAGAGACAGAAACCCTGGTTTGAACTGGCTGGAATATGAGGACTGGTGCTGGGGCTCCGGCCTGGGCGCCATGCTGACTGATCCTGAGGTCCCCAGCTGTTCCCCCTGAGCGCTGGCTTCACCCGGGGATGCAGCCAGTCCAGGCCTCTCCACCCGCTAAAAGACTTCAGAGAAACAGAAAGCGCTGATCTCTTCCTGCAGCTCTTGATCAAAAGTGAGGACACTTTTCTCAGAAATTTCCAGCAAGCTTGCTCATTGTGTTGTGGTCAAAGTCAAGTACATACCCATTCCTGATCATCCACCTGTAGGCGAGGGGGGCCCCTTGCCCCATCAAGCCCTGGCTGAGTCAGTGGGTAGCGTGGGGTCATAGACCTGAACCCAAGCACTTCAGTTCAGAAGGAGAAAGGGCAGATGACCAGAATGTATGTATTACATCACATACATTTTCAAGGTTTTTCTTTCCTTATTAAAAATTCTATATGTTGACCATGCAAAATGAGGAAAACACAGAAAGCCATGAAAAAGACACACATTGTTAATAGCCTGCACTATTCAATCCATCATACAGGGGGTCTCCAACGTCTTACTGCTGTTGCTGGCTTTAATAAAGGTAGAAGTATAAATCTACAAATTTACAGAAGAGCATCATTTATTTACATTTCTTTCTACGTATTTTCTTGAAGTCAGAGTAATACATTTTAACTTTTCTGTTTCAGTATCTCTGACTAAATATGGCAAATGGGAACTGAAACAAAAATCAAAAAATTAAATACTTATTATTCCAAATTCATGAGTGCTCAAAGCTGCATTAAAACTGCTGTTCAGGGGCTTCCCTGATGGCGCAGTGGTTGGCAGTCAGCCTGTCGATGCAGGGGGCGCGGGTTCGTGCCCCGGTCCGGGAGGATCCTGTGTGCCGCAAAGCGGCTGGGCCCGTGGGCCGTGGCCGCTGGGCCTGCGCGTCTGGGGCCTGTGCTCTGCGGTGGGGGGTGGATCACAGCAGTGAGAGGCCCGTGTACTGCAAAAAAAAAAAAAAAAAAAACTGCTGTTCAATAGTTTTATATAATTCCGTTTTATTACTTTGTAACATTCCACTATTATAGGGTTGGCCAAAAAGTTCATCTGTGTTTTTCTGTAAGATGTTACAAAAAACCTGAACAAACATTTTGGCCAGCCCCATATTTATTTAACTAGTATTGTATTATACAGTGTTTAGGTTTCTCCCCCTATATCCCATGATTTAATGTCCTGCAGAAAGTGGTTTAATTATAACTCCATATGAACTCTAGGGAGGGGAATAATAAAATACCTAGGAATAAACCTACCTAAGAAAGCAAAAGACCTGTACTCTGAAAACCGTAAGACGCTGATGAAAGAAATTGAAGACAACACAAACAAATGGAAAGATATACCATGTTCTTGGATTGGAAGAATCAATGTTGTTAAAATGACCATACTACCCAAGGCAATCTACAGATTCAATGTAATCCCTATCAAATTATCAATGGCATTTTTCACAGAACTAGAGCAAAAAAAAGTTTTAATTTGTATGGAACAACAAAGACCCTGAATAGCCAAAACAATCTTGAGAAAGAAAAACAGAGCTGAAGGAATCACACTCCCTGACTTCACACTATACTACAAAGCTACAATAAGCAAAACAGTATGGTACTGGCACAAAGACATATAGATTGATGAAACAGGATCGAAAGTCCAGAAATAAACCCACAAACTTATGGTCAATTAATCTGTTGATGTTTGTTACTGAAGACCTCGGCTCTCAATCCTCTTTTTACCTCCTTGCTTCCCTTCCCCCACTTGCCAGGATTGTGTGTTGTCACTTTAAAGCTAACTGAATATATTTCCTAAGAAAAGCTTGACAAGTGCACTGTGTGTGGTAATATGTGCAAGAGAAGCCTAGAGAAACAGGCCCCCACTCCACGGAGGATGAATTTGAATTTTGAAATAAAACAAGTCTATGTGGTTGCCAAGAGAGAGGGGGGTGGGGGAGGGAAGGATTGGGAGTTTGGGATTAGCAGATGCACACTATTATATATACAATGAGTAAACAACAAGGTCCTATTGTATAGCACAGGGAACTATATTCAATATCCTGTGATAAACCATAATGGAAAAGAATGTGAAAAAGACTGTATGTACACACACATATATATATATATATATATACACACACACACACACATATATATGTAAATATATATATATATATATATATAACTGAATCACTTTGCTGTACAGCAGAAATTAACACAACATTGTAAATCAACTATTTCAAAAATAAATAAATAATAAAACAAGTCTAAATGATACCCTTAGTTAAATGTAGTCCACATTTCCCCATAAAATGGAAATGTAAAACTATCACTTCCCTGAGGTTTTTCTTTTTGTCATCAAATACTTCACCAGGGCATAAGAACATGGTACTGATTATTTTTTAAAGCCAAATATTTTCTTACAATGGAAACACACGTAAAGTTGAAGTCTGAATAACTTGTCACAATGTGTGATAACATGATGATTGTATTGCTGGATCTATATGTGATCATAGATATTCCATTATCACATATCAACAAAATGTCATAGTTTGGTCAAGTGACCTCGACTGTTCCTAAAATGTGTTTGAGAGAGCTCACCATAGGAAGTAGTAACAGTGTTAAAATCAAAACAATAATATGGAAAGAGGAAGGAAGTACGCTAATCACAGAGCCTGATATCTTCATGAACACTAAATATCAAGTTTGACTCAGAGTTTCCTTGAGCAAAAAGGGGAACAGAAGTTACTTAGCTCTGCTCACCAGAAAGAAGAAGGTACCCGCTCCCACCCACCCCTCTGCAAAATTCAGAAAGACTATTGTTTTGTGGAGTGTTTTGGACAGTAAGTATCACAAAAGATGATTTTTTCCGGCAGCATTGTGTAACAAATGGAGAAGTGATTTCCTACGTGTGCTTCTGGTAAAACCTCCCAGGAAAGTTCCAGAGTCAGATATTGTGGGCAAAGTCTGGTATAAACCAAGTTAAACAGGCTGATTCCTGTAAGGCTTTCCTTTCAGACCCTTCAGTATGCACTTGTGTATTTGGTTAATCATGGAACTTTAGTCTGTGAAGATCTGTTAACATCTGGCAGAACTGGTGTCCTGCAGAACAGCATTTCGGAAACACTCTTTAGATGTTCTTTCTTGAAATGTTTTTCCTCAGCCTGGATTTTGATCAGAGTGGCAAAGCTGACAGGTTGATTAGATTCTCTGAGGAGACGTCAGTCTTCTGATTTTCCACATGGCTGAAGGCAGAGGGACGGATGGAGAACAGTGATATGAGACTAGGTGACTTGGTGATCTTTTGTGAAAGTTCTGAAGCCTAACCAGTCTTCTTGCTCTAAAGAGAACTGAGTACCAGTGGACAGAACATGAGATTTCCTTGAAGCAGTTTTAGATTCACTTTACCATCTGGGAAGAGTATTCAATTATTAAGATTTCTCACCCTAGAGGATGTCTAAGCCACATTACTGGAACATGTAGGACAATCAAAAAGTCTACAAGTGGGGATGCTGACCCAGTTTTCTTCATAAAGGACACAAGAAATTTTATTTCCATAAGCAGATTGATCAACCTTCCCATAATCCCCTCACACCTATATACAACAATGTTTCTAAATATATATTCTGTTTGGATGTTGTTAAGATAATATATCTAAGTCATATTGCCAAATACTAGGTTAAGCTAGTTAAAGGAAAGATAAGTTAGAAGCTTCCATTTTAAAAGAATAGATTGAAAACACCTCCACTTGTTACTGTTAAAGAACAACAATAATAATGAAATAAATAGGAAGGGTCTTGAGTGGATGAAAGATTTTAACATACTTCTGGGAGAAGGAAAGTGGATGAAGGTATTATGGTGAAGGTATAATGAGGAAGCCCGAGGCAAGGCTGTATGCAAAAGAGGGCTACAGGGGGTCAGGGAAGAGATCCTTCCTGAAGAAACTCAGGGGGCTTCAGATCCAGAGATGGTGAGGCTCCTAGAGGCTGGCAGTCCAGTGTTAATCACCAGGCAAAGAAGCCAGAGAGATTTTCTTTAGAGAAATTGACCTGGTTGGGTGGGGATGGACTCATGGTTTAGGAAACCTGAAATTTTGGAGATCCCCAGACAAAAGGCTGTCCATCCAGCCATGTACCCAGAGCTCCCCATCAGCATTCCCATTCAGACCTAATGAGGAAACAAACCTACTTACACAACAGCAGAGGAAACTTACATCGGTCACCTAAAAGCAACCTACTCCTAGGAAAACAGAATCATCAGACGTACATGGACACCAGGAATGTGAAAAAGTAAACAAGCAAAAAACTGAACTTGGAAAATCAAGAAGTTAAAAGATTCTAATTTATATCACCATGGAGAAGATATTACATCCATAAAACAAGAAGAGGGTGCTATGAAAAAGGAATAAATCCATAAAGAGCTTAAGAAAACAATACATACTGCTTTTTGTATTTTGTTGTAGAAATCTTTGTCTCATACTCAGAATAACTTCTTCCATATTCTGCTTTAGAAGTGTTATTGTTTTACCTTTCACATGTAGAACAGACATCTAGAATTGATTTTGTGTACTGGGTGAGGTGTGAGTGTAAAAGTGATCCAGTTCTATTTACTGAAAAGAACTCTTTCCCAACTACTCTGGACTATCATAAATGTAAGTATCCACACACGTGTGAGTTTATTTCTGAACTTTTACTTTATTGGTTTATTTGCCTATTCTTGCCTCAATACCACTTTGTAAATTTGTAGTAAGTCTTGATATGAGGAGTGGAAATACTCCAGCTTTTCTCCTTCCACCACAGTCTTGGATATATCTTCCATTTGCATTTCAATATACATTTTAGCATCAATTTGTTATTTCCACGAAGAAGAAGAAGGAGGAGGAGGAGGAGGGGAGGGGAGGGGGAGGGGGGAGGGGGGGAGAGGAGAAAAAGAAAAAACCTGCTGGGATTTTGGTTGAGACTGTACTAAAGCCACATAGATTAATTTAGGATGAGTTGACATCTTTTTCACCCTTTGATCAACAAACAGCATATTCATTTGTGTAGTTTTCTAAATGCCTTAAAATGTTTTCTGTGTAGAGGACTTGCATGTTTTTCATTGAAATTATTCTTAGCACTTTAATTTTTTAAGCTATTGCAAATAGTAAATTCAAGTTTCTTAGTTTGGAATTTTTGCTGCTGAATAGAAATGCAATTGATTTTTAAAACCTTTTTATTTTGAAATAACTATAGTACTATAAGTAAAGTTCTTTCACAAGAAGCTGCAAAAATAGTACAGAGAGGTTCCAGGTCAGTTTTCTCCAAGGGTAACACCTTACCTAATTATAATGCAATATCAAAACTGGGAAATCCACACAGGCTACTTAGATTTCACAGATTTCTATGCACTTATTTATGTGTGTGTTTATAGTTCTATGAATTTTATCACATGTGCAGATTCATGTAACCACCACCACAATCAAGATACAAGAACTGTGCCACAACCACAGAGATGTCCCTCAAGCTGTCCCATTATAGTATGAGCACCACCTCTGACATCCCTAAACACTGGCAACCACTGTTCTGCTCTACATTTCTATATTTTTGTCATATCAAATAAATGGAATCATACAGTATATAATATTTTGAAGATTATCCTCTTTTCACTCAGTGTAATGCCTTTGAGATCCATACAAATTGTTGCTGGTATCAAGTTTCTTCCTTTCCATTGCTGAGTAGCATTCCACGGTACGGCTGTATCAGACTTCAACCATTCACCCACTGAAGGACATCTGGATTGTTTTCTATTTTTACCTATTATAAACAAAGCTGCTATAGATCAATGGAACAGGACAGAAAGCCCAGAAATAAACCCACGTACTTATGGTCAATTAAACTATGACAAAGGAGGCAAGAATATACAATGGAGACAAGGCAGTCTCTTCAATAAATGGTGCTGGGAAAACTGGACAACTGCATGTAATAGAATGAAATCGGAACATTCTCTAACACCATATACAAAAACAAACTCAAAATGGATTAAAGACCGAAATGTAAGACCAGATACTATAAAACTCCTAGAGGAAAACACAGGCAGAACTCTCTCTGACATAAATCACACCAGTATTTTTTTGGATCCATCTCCTAGAGTAATGGAAATGAAAACAAACATATACAAACGGGACCTAATTAAACTTAGAAGATTTTGCACAGCAAAGGAAACCATAAACAAAACGAAAAGACAACCTACAGAATGCGAGAAAATATTTGCAAACAATGCAACTAACAAGGGATTAATTTTCAAAACATACAAACAGCTCACACAGCCCAATATCAAAAAAAAACAAACAACCCAATCAAAAAATGGACATAAGATCTAAACAGACATTTCTTCAGATAAGACATGCAGATGGACAACAGGCACATGAAAAGGTGCTCAACATCGCTAATTACTAGAGAAATGAAAATCAAAACTACAATAAGGTACCACCTCGCATCGTCCAGAATGGCCATCATCAAAAAGTCTACAAATAGTAAATGCTGGAGAGGGTGTGGAGAAAAGGAACCCACCTACACTGTTTGTGGGAATGTAAACTGGTGCAGCCACAATGGGGAACAGTATGGAGGTTCCTTAAAAAACTAAAAATAGAGTTACCATATGATCCTGCAATCCCTCTCCTGGGTATATATCCAGAAAAAATTCTAATTCCAAAAGACACATGCACCCCAATGTTCATAACAGCACTATTTACAATAGCCAGGACATGGAAGCAACCTAAGTGTCTATCAACAGATGAGCTGATAAAGAAGATGTGGTGTATACACACACACACACACACACACACACACACACACACACACACACACACACACACTGGAATATTACTCAGCCATAAAAAGGAGTGAAATAATGCCATTTGCAGCAACATGGACGGATTTAGAGATTACTATACTAAGAGAACTAAGTCAGACAAAGACAAATATCATGGAATATCGTTTATATGTGGAATCTAAAAAAATGACACAAATGAACTTATTCACCAAACAGAAATAGACTTACAGACACAGAAATCAAATTTATGGTTACAAAAGGGGAAAGGGGGTGGGGGAAGGATAAATTAGCAGTTTGGGATTAAAATATGCACACTACTATATGTAAAATAGTGAACCAACAAGGAGCTATTGTATAGCACAGGGAACTATACTCAATATTTTGTAATAACCTATAATGGAAAAGAATCTAGAAAAGAATATATATATTTGCCATATACCTGAAACTAACACAACATTGTAAACCAACTATTGGGTTGGCCAAAATGTTCGTTCAGGTTTTTTCCATAAGATGGCTCTAGGAGCACTTAGTTGTCTTTAACTTCATTAAAAACAATTTTGTTAGACTGTATGTGACAGCTATCATATCAGCGTGCATTTAAAAAAGGACATCAAAAAAAATAAATAAATAAATAAAAAAGGACATCAAATCCAAAAATGGGCACAAGACCTAAATAGACATTTCTCCAAAGAAGATATACAGATTGCCAACAAACACATGAAAGGATGCTCAACATCATTAGTCATTAGAGAAATGCAAATCAAAACTACAATGCGATATCATCTCACACCAGTCAGAATGGCCATCATCAAAAAATCTACAAACAATAAATGCTGGAGAGGGTGTGGAGAAAAGGGAACCCTCATACACCGTTGGTGGGAATGTAAATTGATACAGCCACTATGGAGAACAGTATGGAGATTCCTTAAAAAACTACAAATAGAACTACCATACGACCCAGCAAACCCACTACTGGGCATATACCCGGAGAAAACCATAATTCAAAAACAGTCATGTACCACAATGTTCATTGCAGCTCTATTTACAATAGCCAGGACATGGAAACAACCTAAGTGTCCACTGACAGATGAATGGATAAAGAAGATGTGGCACATATACACAATGGAATATTACTCAGCCATAAAAAGAAATGAAATTGAGTTATTTGTAGTGAGGTGGATGGACCTAGAGTCTGTCATACAGAGTGAAATAAGTCAGAAGGAGAAAAACAAATACCGTATGCTAACACATATACATGGAATCTAAAGGAAAAAAAAAGGTCATGAAGAACCTAAGGGCAAGATGGGAATAAAGATGCAGACCTACTAGAGAAGGGACTAGAGGACACGGGGAGGGGGAAGGATAAGCTGGGACAAAGTGAGAGAGTGGTAGTATATATATGGACATATATACACTACCAAATGTAAAATAGATAGCTAGTGGGAAGCAGCCGCATAGCACAGGGAGATCAGCTCGGTGCTTTGTGACCAGCTAGAAGGGTGGGAAGGAGGGAAGAGATATGGGGATATATGTATATGTATAACTGATTCATTTTGTTATAAAGCAGAAACTAACACAACATTGTAAAGCAATTATACTCCAATAAAAATGTTTAAAAAAAAAGTCAGAAGAGCTCAAAAAAAAAAAGACATAAAAATTGGTGAATCTTTGTGTAGCCATTTTAATATTGAAGATGGAAGAAAAAACACAACATTTTCGGCATATTATGTTTTATTATTTCAAGACAGGTTAAAACGCAACTGAAAAGCAAAAAAAGATTTGTGCAGTATATTGGAGGTGCTGTGACTGATTGAACGCGTCAAAAGTGGTTTGCGAAGTTTCATGCTGGAGATCTCTCACTGTACGATGCTCCACGGTCGGGCAGACCAGTTGAAGTTGATAGCGATCAAACTAATTGAGAACAATCAACGTTATACCACGCGGGAGATAGCCAACATACACAAAATATCCAAATCAAGCGTTGAAAATCATTTGCACCAGCTTGGTTATGTTAATGGCTTTGATGTTTGGGTTCCACATAAGTGAAGAAAACCTTTTTGACCGTATTACTGCATCCGATTCTCTACTTATACATAATGGAAAAGTCCGGATTTTAAAACAAATTGTGACAGGCAATGAAAAGTGGATACTGTACAATAATGTGGAACAGAAGAGATCATAGGGCAAGCGAAATGAACCACCAGCAACCACACCAAAGGCTAGTCTTCATCCAAAGAAGGTGACGTTGTGTGTATGGTGGGATTGGAAGGGAGTCCTCTATTAGGAGCTCCTTCAGGAAAGCCAAACGATTAATTCCAACAAGTACTGCTCCTAATTAGACCAACTGAAAGCAGCACTCGACAAAAAGCATCCAGAATTAGTCAACAGAAAACACATCATCTTTCATCAGGATAACACAAGACCGCATGTTTCTTCTTCTTTTTTTTCTTTTTTTTAGTGCAGAATCTTTATTATTCTTTCCATGTAGAATTTATTTTTTGTATATTGTATAAGATAGGGATCCAATTTTATTTCCCCCAAATTGAATAGCCAGATGTGCCGCAACTAGTTATTAAATAACCTACCCTCATTCTCCTAAATTGAATTTTCATATTTAACACTGTTGTATGTATAGTGATCTACTTCCAGGTCCTCTGTTTTGCAGACCGCATGTTTCTTTGATGACCAGGCAAAAACTGTTACACCTTGGCTGGGAAGTTCTGATTCATCCACCGTATTCACCAGACACTGCATCTCCGGATTTCCACTTATTTAGGTCTTTACAAAATTCTCTTAACGGAAAAAATTTCAATTCCCTGGAAGACTGTTAGAGGCACCTGGATCAGTTCTTTGCTCAAAAAGATTAAAAGTTTTGGGAAGATGGAATTATGAAGTTGCCTGGAAAATGGCAGAAGGTAGTGGAACAAAAGGGGGACTGCACTGTTCAATACAGTTCTTGGTGAAAATGAAAAACGTGTCTTTTATTTGTACATAAAAACCAAATGCAGTTTTTGGCCAACCCAATATATTTTGATAAATGTTTTACAAAACATAAAATAAAACACTGCTATGAACATTTACTTTCAGGTTTCTCTGCGGACATAAGTCTTTATTTCCCCAGAATAAATAAGTGCAAGTGCTGGGTCATATGCGGAATGCATATTTTGTTTTTTAAGAATTGGTCAAACTCATTTCCAAAGTGGCTACAGACTTCTTGCATTCCTACCAGTCATATATGAGCGATCCAGTTTCTCCACATTCTCACCAGCATTTGATGTTGTCATTATTTTGTATTTTAGTTCTAACAGGTTCATTTATAGTGATCTCTCATTTTGGTTTTGTGTTTCCTAGTGGCTACTGATGTTGAAAATAATTTCAAGTACTTATTTGCCATTTATCCTCTTCGATGAAATATCACTTCGTGTCTTCTGCCCATTTTCTAATTGGGTGGTATGTGTTTTTACAGTTGAGAGTACTTTATGTATTCTAGATGTGAGTTCTTTGTCAACTATAAGGTTCACAAATATTATCTTATTCTGAAGCTTATCTTTTCATCCTCCTAAGAGTGTCTTTTGCAGAGCAAAAGATTTTAATATTGATGAAGTTTAATCTATGAATTCTTCCTTTTTTGAATCACACTTTTGGTGTTTTGTCTAAGAACTCTTCATCTAGTCCTAAGTCCCAAAGATTGTCTCCTATGTTTTCTTCCAAGTGTTATCGTTTACGTTTTACATGGAAGTTCATGGTACATATTGAGTTAAATCTTGTACAAGTAGTGTGGTTGAGACCAAGATTCTCTCTCTCTCCCCCATCTATGGATGTCGTGTTTCTCCAGCACTATTTGTGAAAAAGTCTATCCTTCATTGCATTGCTTTTGCATCTTTGTCAAAAATCAGTTGGGCATTATTGTGTGAATCAGTTTCTGGATTCTCTATTCTGTTCCACTCTTCTGTGTGTGTATTCCTCCGCCAACATCTCACTGTCTTGATGACTCTAGCTATGAAGAAAGTTTCAAAATCAAGTAGAGTGATTCTTCCCACATTATACTTTTTTTTCCCCAAAACTGTTTTTGCCGTTCTAGCTCCTTACCTTCCATATAATAAGCTTAGAATAAACTTGTCTAGATCTACAAAAAAATTCTTTCTGGGATTTTTATGCAATTGCCTTAAATCTATAAATAAATTTGAGGAAAAGTAACATCTTTTATATTGATGTCTTTTAATTATATTGATGTAATATAATACTGATGTCTTTTAATGCTTAAACATGGTACATCTAATTTATTTAGATCTTCTTTGATTTCTTTTATTAGTACTCTGTAGTTTTCAGCATACAAGTTCTCTACATGACTTGTTAAATTTATACCTAAATAATTCTATTTTTTTGAGAGACTGTAAATGGTATTGTGTTTTTAATTTTGTTTCCACATGTTCGTTGCTAGTATAAACACACAAATATCAATCACATTTCTATGTACAAAAAGTAAATATGTGGAATCCAAAATTAAAAACATAATACCTTGACTTCCCTGATGGTCCATTGGTTAAGACTTTGCCTTCCAGTGCTGGGGGTGCGGGTTTGATCCCTGGTCAGGGAGATAAGATCCCACGTGCCTCACGGCCAAAAAACCAAAAAACTTAAAATGGAAGCAATATTGTAACAAATTCAATAAAGACTTTAAAAATGGTCCACGTCAAAAAAATCTTAAAAAACTAAAAAATAAAAACATAATACCATTGGGAATTCCCCGGTGGTCCAGCAGTTAAGACTTGGTGCTTTCACTGCCATGGGCCCGGGTTCAATCCCTGGTCAGGGAACTAAGATCCCACAAGCCATTCACTGTGGCAAAAAAAAACAAAAACAAAACAAACAAACAAAAACCCCACAATAACCAAAAACAAACAATAAAAAAACCCCACAATACCATTAACAGTGAAATGCTGCTATCCACCTGTTAGAATGGGTAATGTTCAAAACACTGATAAGACCAAATGTTGATGAAGTTGTGGAGCAGCAGGAACTTTCATTCATTACTGGTGGGAATGCAAAATGGTACAGTCACTTTAGCAAACAGTCTGGCAATCTTTTACAAAGCTAAACAAATTCTTACCATACCATCCAGCTATCACTCTCCTTGATATTTAACTGAATGAGAGGAAAACTCATCTCCACCCAAAAACCTGCACACAAATGTTTATAGCAACTTTATTTGTAATTGCCAATAATTGGAAGGACCCAAATGTCCCTCAATAGGTGACTGGATAAAGAAACTGTGGTATATCCATACAATGTAAATTTTCCAGCAAAAAAAAAAAAGGAAATGGGTCATCAAGACACAAAAAAGACATGGAAGAATCTTAAATTGTTAAATGAAAGAAGCCAGTCTTGAAAGGATATATACTCTAAGATTCCAACTCTATGAGATTCTGGAAAAGGAAAACTACGGTGACAGTAGAAAGATCACTGGTTGCAAGAGGTCCAATCAGCGGGTGGCTCAAGTTTTTTGCGCCTTTGTGCATGTCTGTGAAAGCACCGTAAGCATTCATATTTAAGGTTACAAATGAATTTTAGCAATTAGGCAACTTCACAAATATGGAAACTGAAAATAATGAGGGACCGTAATTTATCTTTGTCTTCTGGCTGCTTTTAAGATTTCCTCTTTATCTGGTTTTTAGCAGGTTTATAATGATGTTATCTAGGTGTGCTTTTCTCCCTGCTTGGGGATTACAGAGCTTCTTCAATTATTCACTTAATGTATTTTTTTTGTCAACTTGGAAATAGCATTGCCTGCAATCTCTTCAAATACTGCTTCATTTTTACTTTCCTCTTCTTCTGGGACTCCAGTCTCTACGTATGTGAGACTCTTACGCTGCATCCCTATGTCTCTCATGTTCTTTTCTGTATTTCCCATGCTTTTTCTCTCCGTGATTCATTCTGGAGATTTTCTATGGACCTACTTTCCAGATCACTAATCTTGCATTTTGCTGTATCTAACCTGCTGTTAAGCTCATCTGTGGAGTTTTTTGTTGTATTTTTTTAAATTATTTTATTTTTTTAAAAATGGAACAAAATTTACCATCTCAACCATTTTAAGTGTACAGGTCAGTACTGTTAAGTACATTCACTTTGTTGGTCAGTCAGTCTCCAGAACCCTTTTCATCTTGCAAAACTGAAGCACTGTACCTATTACCCAACAACTTCCTATTCTACCTCTCCACACCCCCAGCTCCTGGAAACCACCATTCTGCTTTCTGCCTCTCTGAACTTGACTCAGCTAGATTCCTCACATAAGTGAAATCGTGTAGTGTATGTCTTTTGTGACTATTTCAGTTAGCTTAATGTCCTTAAAGGTTTATCCATGTTGTAACACATCGGAATTTTCTTTTTAACGCTGAATAATATTCTGCTGTATTATAGACCACATTTGCTTATTGGTTCATCCATCAGTGGACACTGGGTTGCTTCCACCTTTTGGCTGTTGTGAATTATGTTGCCATGCAGATTAGATTTTTTTTTAAATTGGAGTATAGTGGCTTTACAGTGTTGTGTTAGTTTCTGCTGTACAATGAAGTGAATCAGCTATGTGTATACATATACCCCTCCCTCTTGGACCTCCCTCCCCCCATCCCACCCATCTAGGTCATCAAAGAGCACCAAGCCGAGCTCCCTGTGCTATACAGCAGGTTCCCACTAGCTAGCTATTTTACACATGGTAGTGTCTATATGTCAATCCTAATCTCCCAATTCATTGCTATGAACATGGGTATACAAATATCTCTTGGAGACCTTGCTTTCAATTTTGGGGGGTGTATACTCGTAAGTCGAACTGCTGGATCTTATGATAATTCAAGTTTTAACTTTGGGGAGGAACTGTCATACTGTTTTCCATAGCATCTGCATCATTTTACATTCCCAGCAACAGCACACAAGGGTTCCAGTTTCTCTACATCCTTGCCAAAACTTGTTATTTTCTGGGGGTTTATGGGTTTTGGTGGGTTTTTTTGGCTTTTTAAAAAAATAATAGCCATCCTAAGAGGTGTGCAGTGGTGTCTCATTGTGGACTGACTTGTGATTCAACTTGTGATTCCCTCATGAAGTGATGTTGACCACATTTTCATATGTTTATTGGCCATTTGTGTATATTCTTTGGAGAAATATCTATTCAAGATTTTGCCCACTTTTTAATTGAGGTTTTAAAAAGATTGTTGTTTTTGAGGAGTTCTTTACATATTCTGGATATTAACCCCTTACCACAGGGGTCCCCAACCCCCGGGCTGCGACTGCTACTGGAACCAGGCTGCACAGCAGGAGGTGAGCGGCAGGCGAGCAAGTGAAGCTTCATCTGCCGCTCCCCATCACTTGCGTTACCATCTGAACCATTCTCCCCCCATCGCTCGCATTACCGCCTGAACCGTCGCTCACATCACCACCTGAACTGTCACTCCCCCAACACTCGCATTACTGCCTGAACAATCCCCACACACACTTTCCATGGAAAAATTGTCTTCCACGAAACCGTTCCCCGGTGCCAAAAAGGTTGGGGACTGCTGCCTTATCAGATAAATGATTTGCAAATATTTTCTCACATTCTGTAGGTTGTCTTTTCACATCCACGGGGTTTTTAACAGTGGTTTCACATCCATGGGGTTTTTAACAGTGGTTTCTGTTATTGAATTTTTATTTGATTCTATTTCATTCATTCTAGTTCTCTGCAGAAATTTCCAATCTCTTCATCTCTTTTATTAAACATGATAATGAAATGATCCAATGTAACTCCAATATCTGCATCACTTGTAGGTTCTTTCTCTAGTACATTTGTTTCCTGGTTTGGTTAACTTTTTTGTGATTTCTTAGAATGCCTGATACTTTTTTATGCTGGACGTTGTGTATGAAAAATTGTAGACAAAATTTGAGGTTCTCTAATGTTATCTTCCTCCACAAAGAATATATTTTGCTTTCTGTCAGGCAGTTAGAACAGGGACACATCACCTTATCCAGTCTGGGTCTGAATGATTCAAAGTTGAGTTTCAGTCTTTCGGAAAGGCTAGTCTTTTTCTGGTTTGCTCTTAACTCGCGTGTAGCCCTTGCATGGCATCAAGAGGAAGCCTGGGGTGTTTCCCAGGGCTTCTCCTGCTTAGTGGGCAATTAACTGAAATGTTTGCCTCCCCAGACTCATGAGACTGCCCAAAGCTCGCTTAGCTTCCCAGCCTCTCAGCTTCTAGCACCCGTGCTGCTTTCGAATCAGCAAATGTCCGAAGGGAGAAGTGGAACAGAATGCTGAGTTCAGCTCAATGTGGCTTTTAACTCTGGGATTTTGCACTCTTAAGTCTTGGCTGCTCTGGTAGCCCTGACGTCTACATTTTGTCTCTCCAGTCACTATGAGATTGCTGAAAGTTCAACTCAATTTCCTAGCCTCTTTGCTGCTATTTCCTGCTCTTGGACCCGTACCACTTTCAAATTAGCAAATCCCTCAAGGGTAGAAGCACTGAAGGATATTAGGTTCACCTGTATGTAGCTCCTTCTCTATAGCATCAGGGCCCCTTAAGTCCTGTCTGCATTAATAGCTCTCGAATGCTTTCAAACTGATTTGACTTCTATCTTCTATGGCATTTTAGTTGTTCTCAGTGGTCTGGAACATGCTATTCTATCATTGCCTGATACCTTTACCTGCACTTAAAAATAACAATATGATTGTTAAAATGAAAAAAAGAAAAAGAAATCAGTCCACAGGCTGAAGGCCAAAGTCGGGAAAAATTTGTAAGCAAGCTGAAAGACAATGCTAAAAACTTTAATAAAAAAGACAGAGAAAAAATGAGAGTCAATCCACCAGGCAGAACATCCAAGTGATAGGAGTTCCTGTGATGTCAGAGCTAGTGAAAGTGGGGGAAAATTGAAAAAATGGTCCCAGCATCAAATAAACTCACCAGACTTCAGATTGAAAGGGACCACTAAAGGAATAGTTGGGGAAAAAATCCAGTAAATGAAAGAAGACTCATGAGTATTCAGAATACCAAAGGTAAAGGAAAAAATCCTAGATGCTTCCAGAAGGGGAAACTTTTAAGCACCAAGGAATGAGAATCATACTGAATACAAGTCCTCACTTCAGCAATAATCAAATGATATGACAAAGGAACAATACCTTCCTAATTCTGAGGGAAATTTATGTTAATAGAGAATTTTATTCACAGGCAAACTATCAATCAAATATGAGACATGGAATGAACATAAACATTTTCAGAAAGACAAAGACCTAAAGTTTTCTTCCCATGTACCCTTTCTGAGGAAGTTACTCAAGGATACACTTCAAGAAAATAAGGAAGAAAAACAAGCCAGGGAAGGAAATGAAATCCAGAAAGCAGTTAGTATAACCCAGGTAGGGAAAGGGGCAGTGATCAGTAAAGGGAAGTTGCAGAATGAGAACTGGCCAGCTCTCATAGACAGCAACTGGTCCAGGCTAGACCAGGAAGTTGCGATGGTCCTCAGGGATGTCTCTGAGAAAGGTGGATTGCATTCTGTAGGTGGTATCAATGAAAGCCTGGGTGACTTGAAAGATAAGATGAAGACATCTTTCTTTAAAGGTACTTCAGGATTCTAGGAGAAAACTTCTGTTTAGGAAAATCATGGTTAAAACATAAACCATGGTTTGAGTAATTAATAGAGTATAGAAAAAGATCATCAGTTTGATCCAGATACCAGAACTATCTTCCTTTCAGTGGAATAGAGGTCATAACATTTGACTGTAAAGAGGGAAAAGTAGTTCTAGCAACCTCTTGACTAGGCAGAGAATAGTATCAATATTTAAGAGTTGGACTAATGTAAACACTATACATCTATTTTCAAATTTCATAATCAACCCACAGACAAAGCACGGAAGACTTAAATATAGTAAAACGTGTTATTCAGTATGAAATAGTAAAAAAAATTATAAAGCAAAATGTGAGAGGTAGAAGACAGAAAATGTGGTACAGGGCAGGGCATGGGGCTAGTGCTCTCATCTTACTCCATAAGGAAGTAACACATCCTGACTAAATTTGGTACAACCAAAAAATCGATGTTTACGTGTTTTCTTCTCCCCCTCTGGATTGCACTAGTAGTTACTGGGTATACAATTTTGTCAAGACTCATCAAAATGTACATTTTTTAATGGTCACATTTTATTGTATGTAAATTATACCTCAGTAGATATTTTGGAATTAAACATTAAATTAAAAATATAACAAGTAGAAGAATAAAAATACATAATTCTGAAAAGCTGTGGAGGAGAGGAATAAGAAATGAGGGATAAATTAGCCAAAGCCTTGTTTTTCTCAACAGGGAGTTAATAGATATTTAAAGTTGGTAAATCAAGAAAAGAGGCATTTTAACAAACTAGAAAGTCTCTCCCGTTAAAACAGTGTGCCATTTTGTGCACAGGTAGACTAACAGAACAAAACAGAAAATCCATAAATAGTCCCCATTGCGTACACAAACTCAGCATATGATAAAGATGTCATCTCAACCCAGAGGGGATAAGTTGGGTTTCTTAATGTGTTATAAAGTGTCAGGATAACCATATGGAAAAAGATAAAAAGCAGATTTATTCCTCACACTGCACATCAGAAAAAATCCAGACAAATGAGACATAAAACGTTTTTTTAAAAAAGAAACCATACCAATACTAAAAGCAAATGTGAGCCAATGACTCTATAACCAGGATCGGGGAAGTTTTCCTGACTCAAAATCAAAGACCACTAAGCTCATGTCTAAAATACCAAGGAGCCAACTTGAGGAGGCCCCTACTGGCCAAAGCAGAACCACTGGAACATTGACAATTCTGACTTTTAAAAAAATACATCAATTACAATGTGTTAAGTAGATCCTGATTCAAACCCACTGTTAAAAAAATCCCTGAGACAACGAGGGAAATTTGAATACTGAATGACATTTGCAGAAATTAGGAATTTCTGTTAGTTTTTTAGGTGTGATAACGGTTTAGTCAATTTGGAAGTGGTACTGAAATATTTAAGGACCAAATGATCCAGTGTCTGGGAGCTGCTTCAGAATACTCCATGAGGAGAATGGGGTGGGAAGATAGATGAAAGAAGTGGCCATCCATGGGTAATAGCTGAGGCAGGGTAACGGATACACAGGGGTCCATCTTCTATTCTTTTTGTATGCATTTACATTCTTCCATAATAAGGCTTTAAAAGGTGTTATAAGCTCTGCTGATTATTTATTGATACACTGCATAGTAGATATGAATTGAATCAATCAACAACATTCAGCGCCAGAAGTGATGCATGATTTATTTGGTAAACCAGATCCAATCCTCTAAGCTTCCCCTGGTTAAAATGTTAAGAAATTCAAACAAAATCGTGTCTGGAGGATGGCGCTTCTCTGGAGGTACATATCAGAATCTTTGGAGCTTACATCTGAAAACAGCAGATAGGTCTCAATTCTTCAGCCCCTGGAAACATTCACCGTTCAAGCCTGTGGAGTCTGTCCGTCACCCGGGGATCTTTGGTTCTGCCCCCTGCGACCCCAGGTTTTTGCACTCATTTCCTGTGACACTTCTCCTCTTCAGGCGCGCCATCACCTCTCCCCTTCGTTGGACCCTGTTCGGGCTGTCATAACGAAAGACCACAGACTGGGTGGCTTACACAACAAAGATTTATTTTCTCATAGTTCTCGAGGCTTGAAGTCCAAGATCAAGGTGCCGGAAGGTTGGGGTTCTCCTGAGGCCTCCCTCCATGGCGTGCAGACGGCCGCCTTCTTTCTGTGTCCTCACGTGGCCTTTCTCTCTGTGTGGACACTCGCGGTGTCTCTTCCTCTTCTTATAAAGACACCAGTCTTACTGCATCAGGGACCCATCCTTATGACCTCATTTAACCTCCACTGCCTCTAAAAAGGCTTTAACTCCACATAGAATCATGTAGGGGGTTAGGGGTCCAACATATGAATTTTGAAGGGACACAATTCAGTCCACAACAGGCCCCCTTTTGCTCCTCCCCAGTGGGCCTGGACTCTTAAACAGAGGTCTCTGTAGTGAACACGTCTTCCGGGTGCCCGGCACCTCCATCTGGCCTGAAGCACAAACCCATCACTGACTCTGCAGGGATGAGAGAGGCGAAGGCCTGGCTGCCTTGGGGTGCGAAGAACCAGTATGAGCCCTTCTGGGATTTCTCACGGTTTCAAGAGCAAAACATACACTATATCAATAAATGTACATATGCCAACTATGCCACAGGGGTGAGAGTCTCCGATTCGTTCTCGCTGAGGAAACTTCTAATAAGGGATAAGAGGTGTGGGCAAGCATGGCACAGGGATATTGGCTCGGTGCTTTGTGACAGCCTGGAGGGGTGGGACAGGGAGGGTGGGAGGGAGGGAGACGCAAGAGGGAAGACATATGGGAACATATGTATATGTATAACTGATTCACTTTGTTATAAAGCAGAAACACACCATTGTAAAGCAATTATACCCCAATAAAGATGTTAAAAAAAAAAAAAAAGAGGTGGGCAAGTGACAGGCTCTCTCCCCCCGGGAGTTCTTTGTACTTCTATAAGATTGTGGAACTTGGCTCAAATGACTATGCTAAACTTACGCATTTTCCAACGTCCTTACTCTTCCTGTTTTTACTAACAACTTCTCTAGAAGAGTGGTTCTCAAGCATGGTCCCAGACCACCTGCCTATCCATTAGAAATGCAAACTCTCTGGCCCTACCTCAGAGCTCCTGAACCAGAAACTCCGGGATCGGGCTCGGCAAACGGTTTTTAACAAACCCTCTAGGTGATGTGACACATGCTCAGGATTTGCTAGACCACTGAGGTATCCACACTTGGAAGGGCTGTGCAGCCTCACGGCTCCTTCTTCTCTCCTGAGCCCCAGCGCTCTCCTCGGGGTGCCTTGGGCTCGCCACAACTGCGGGGAGGCCGGCATGTCTTTTCAACTCCTTATAATGAACTTGGAGTCTGAGCTACAATTAGATCCTCTTCCTTCACGTTATACAATAATCTCAGCAGGCAACACAGTGGCTCATATATTGATTGAATGGATCAACTATTTTATGCATAAAACTATAAAGACACTTACCTTGGCGACTTCTCTGGCCCCTTTCTCTCGGACCAGTGAACCTCGCCCGGGAGCGTCCCCAAATAAAGCTTGTTTAGGCTCTCCTCCGTTTCTTGGTCCCGTTCCCTACATTTGGTGCCGAAACCCGGGAGGGGTACCAAGCCCCGCGGGTTACCGCGCGGGCCGCTCCTCCCCTCCCCCAGGAGACAACCAGGGAACCTCTACTCATCCACCCGATCCGGCAGAAAACGGGGTAAGTCCCCGTCCCTTGTTCCCTCCGACCCTCAGAGTCCCTGCCCACCGGACTCCCTGTCCCTAATCGCGGCCGCGTCAGGGACTCCTCCGTCCTCTCTCCGGGCCTCGGGCAACTGTGGAGACGTCCCAATCGCCTGACCGCCCTCCGACCTGCCGTGAATTGGAGACTGAGACCAGGGACGCCTCTCTCCCTCTCCATTCACTCAGGGACAGACTGGGGGTCGTGGGAACCTCACAATCGAAACCAGATCCTAAGACCCCCCCCGGGGTGCCTCCTAGCCAATTTTACGGCCCTCGGTTTCTCCCAAGATCTCCGTCGCCGACGGCTTATTTTCTATTCCACTGTGGCCTGGCCACAATATCCTCTAGACAATCAATGGCCTCCTGAAGGGACTTTCGATTTTAACATCCTCCGTGATCTAGATAATTACTGCCGCAGGACGGGCAAATGGTCTGAGGTCCCCTATGTCCAGGCCTTCTGGTATTTACGCTCCCGCCCTTCCCTCTGCGTCGATTGTTCCACTTCCCAGATCCTTCTTGCCAAACAGACATCTCCTACATTCAAGCCCTTAATTTCCTTTGACGATGACCCCCTCCACTAGCCGACCCTCCCGAATCTCTCGCCTCTCCCCCCTCCAGAACTCCTCTCCAACCTCCACCCTACCCTGAGGCGGTCCCTCCTCCTCCCGAACGCGCTCCGTCCCCTCCAACAGCTCCCCCACCTCCCTCAACGGTTTCTCCTCCCACGCCCCTTGCTTCGCCAATTAGTGCACATACACGCTCTCACGACTCCCAAGATCCAAATCTCCTGTGCCCTCCGAGGGAGGTAGCAGGAGCGGAAGGGTTAGTTAGAGTTCATGTTCCCTTTTCCCTCCAAGATCTCTCTCAAATAGAAAAGCGATTAGGCTCCTTTTCTGCCGACTCTTCCCGCTACATCAAAGAATTTCGCTACCTCTCTCAAGCTTACGATCTAACCTGGCACGATATCTTTGTGATCCTATCTTCTACTCTGACTCCTGACGAGAGGGAAAGAATTCAAACTGCTGCCCGAAACCATGCAGATCAGGTTCATCTTACTGACAACTCCATGCCTGTTGGAGCGACTGCCGTACCCGGCACCGATCCAGGCTGGACTTACCAAGATGGCCGTCGTAAACGCGACCTCATGATCCAGTGCCTCCTGGCTGGCATGCAGGCCGCCGCTCATAAGGTAGTCCATTTGGAAAAACTAAAAGAGATAACCCAAGAACCTAAGGAAAATCCAGCTATCTTTCTCAATCGCCTTACAGAGGCCTTAAAAAAAAAACAAAACACTTACCTTCATGCAGATGCTTCATGTTCAGTTTTATGGAGGTTACACAGGCTCTCAGATGCTGAACTTGATGATCTGATCCTGGCGGATTATTGTCTAAGACAAGAGTTTGGTCCTACTTCTGGCAGATTCCAGGAGGAGCAGTCTCTTAGGCTACACCCAATTCACAACAATGGCTTCAACACAAGCAGTGGGGTGGAAACTCCTGCATCTGATGATTCTCCTCATCATATCAAAGGATTGGGAGCATACATTAAAACAAGGGTGTTGTACTTCAACACAAGGGAGATTATGACCCGGACTCTTAGGCGATGGCTACCTGCCCTGCACTTTGGCCACAGTACCGGGTGAGTCAAGAGGAATGCAACACTCAGCTCTTGTCAGTCACTGGGTTATACACGGATATGCCATGATGCACGCGTCACAGAGCTACCATCGTGCTTCTCAGTTTCTGCACAGGTCCCATGCTCGTATGGATCGCACAGTGGCAGGAATCAGCATCTGGATATAAAGGTGGGATGGGTTCTCCCCACAAGCACGAGAACCTCTGACCACTTCACGCTCAGCTCCCAGCCCGTGACTCAGAGGTCCTGGCTGAACTCGCTCCCCGGCACTGGACGGGGCCTTCTGTCTAAACACTGACCACAAGCTGCACAGAACCTGTGACTTCTTGTGGGGCATGTGAAATCGCAGGGCTGCTGCTCTTCCTTCCTCCTGGCCTTGGGGCAATGAAGGGCTCACCGAGGAGGGAAGACAGAGTTACCAAGGGCACCACATCAGTCTCACGGGGAACAGCAAGGGCTTCTTACCCATCAGGCACTGCTAAATCGGCCCCTGATATCTGCCAATTATGTGGTCTGCCTATCCTGGCCTCTCTCATGTTTCTGTTTTAATGAAAACAATCAAAAATTTTAAAATCCAGGTTTCTTGATGAAAATATGAACAAGCTAAAATAGAGCAGACTCTGTACCTCCTTTGCCTCCCCATCCCAGGTAACATTCTGGTAGAACGCTGTCGTAAAAAAATTAAAGTGTTTTTAAAAACTATTTTAAAACACCGATCAAAATAATGTGCACTAAGGGGTAGAAAAACCAGACTCTGGAGATGAACGGACCAGGTCCTAGGCCTCCCTAGGACTACCCCCTAGCAGGTTATTCCACCTTTTAGGAGCTTCAGTGTCTTCTTCAGTAGAATGTACCAATAATATTTACTTCAGATGATTCTCGAGTGGATTACTTCCCTGGTGGATGCTTCCCAAGTGGTGATGGAGAACTTAAAAAGTGGCTCAGAACTGAGACGTGCTGTGTGAAATCCACAATTTCAGTCTTAGTGTGGAAAAAAGAATGTAAACTATCCAATTGTTTAAAGTCCTGATTACATATTGAAATTATATTTTGGAATATATTGAGTTAACGAAAACCATATTAAAATGGGCGCAATTGAGTATATGTTGTGTCTCACACTAGAGACTGACAAAGTGATGTTTGTGTTGCCAGCTGAACTTACTCGTGTTCACATCTTAAATGCTGCCGCCGCCGCAACTACCCAAGTCATTGAAAAGTATCCCAAGATTGTTGACATCTCTACTTCGGGGGTTCTTTTCTTGCAAGGTTAACTGTTTAAAAATTGCCATTATTCACCTGTCAGAATTATCACCTACTAGAAAGTTAAAAAAGAAAAATAAATAATATTGACATTGACATATATTACTCATAAACCTAAGAGCAAAGCAGTATCGGTTCTCACTGTTGATCTTTGGAGAACATTATACATTTGAACTTAGTATCTACACCAATACCTCCTTTCTCTGTTTTATACACTAGCATCCCATTGTTGAAACAAGGCTGGAAATCTGAGACAGTTCTGGATCTGGGAAAATGCAATCAGTCCTCTTTTGCAACCAAGAGGATTGACTAAAGCCCCCCAGAACCAAATGGTCTCAGGTCCAGGAGGACCTGCTCATTTCCCGTGATGGGAAAGTCCCAGGATTCCTACTTGGTAGCTGCAGGGTTCCCCGGGGAGTCAGCCATGGTACTGGGAAAGAGGAATCAAAGGGAGTGAGGCTTCCAGAGGGGCCCTGGGTGGGGCATGGGGGGAGCTCTGCAGTGCAGTGAGCACCTCGGTGTGTCCTGGAGAAAGTTCCCATCCATGCCCTTGCCCATCCGTTCCTGCTGCAGACAGTTACTCTCCAGATGGTTGCCTAAATACCTACTTGCTCAGAGGTTCATTCCCGTTTACAAGGAATACCAAGGCCAGTTTGCACTTGGGCTCAAGAATGTTCTCAAATGGCCCATGGACTGTTTACCAGCCTTGTTTATATCCAGTCCCAACAAACCTCAAAGGGCCTCCCCTACAACCTAATGAACCTCAGGGGACCTCCTCTACATCCCAACAAGGTCAGCCTCAGGGCATGGGCCTGACCAGCCATGGAAGTTGCCCATTTCCTTCTTCTGGTCCCTTCCATACTGAAAGCAGAGTCTGTCTATGGGTTCAACCCACTTTTCCTAGATCTACCACTTGGCACCTCACAGAGCTACCCCTCCTGCCTCTAATTACCTCTCCAAATAAAGTCAACAAGCGGCGCCCCGTCTTCTCTTCTACAGGCCAAGCAGACATGTGTAAAAGCCCTCAGTACACGCCTGGGGCCTAGCGGACACACACACAGTGTTTGCTGTCATCATTGCTCTTAATGACTCCAAACTGGATTGATTAGTGGAACTGTCTTCAGAGGTTTATAATGACTTCTCCTAATTATCTTTGGTACCTTTCCTTTAAACCAGTCTTCTCGGGAACTGGTCTGGGGCCCTTCCCAGTCGGTCCCTCACCTGTGCTGAGGCTGCGGCTGGTCTGGATCCCACGATGGGTGCATCCAGCCAGGTGTGGCCTGACCAGAACAGGGACGTCCTCTTCTCCCACTTCACCGCTTTCTCCCATCAGTCCACACACACACCGGCTCTTGGCAGCCACATTGCTGTTTTTGCTAAAAAGTAGAAACCTTTCCGGTTGCACTGTTACTGAAGGCTCTGCTTTAACGTCCAGGGAACACCGATCACTGGTTCTGGAGCTGCCCCTGCAGACAGCGCCCCGCACTTCCCCCAGGAGGACCACACCTCCAGACACACAGCACCCAGCGATGCTCAACCCAGAAGACTCACCCAAATGCCACCAAGCCCCCAGAAGTTTACGAGCATCCACACCTACTCGACGAGGTACCCTGGCAGGGCGGGTTCAGGGACAATCAGAAGGCCTTCCAGCAGGCGGCACTAAGGAAATGTCCTCGATGCCAGTGAGAGACATGAGGCCCCAACAGGGCAAGGCCCTTTGGAAATGGGACAGTTGAGCCCACCTGCTCAGGACGAGAAGGGGATCTGGCTCAGCAGGACGGCTCTCAGGACCCTTCCTAGGGGCAAGCACGCAGGCCAGAGGGATGACCCGAGAACCCGATCCAGACCCCAGCTTCCCAGGGTTGGAGGCTGGCCCTCCGTGGGCAGGCTGGTGCTGGGTCTTTAGACATGGCAGCTGTACTTCTGGAAGGTTCCCCCCAGTCCCGAACGTGACCACCCTGCACCACCTGACCTGTGAAGCGCATGGTGTTTAGCATCAACGTCTCAGCGGGGAGGGGATCTCTGGGTTTCTAAGCGCTGGCAGTGGAAGCGCGTCTCAGCAGCAGGAATCCATCTCCGGGGCAGCTTGTCAGGTTGCTTCCCCCAAGGGGTGAAAGGTTAGCCCTGCAGCTCTCACTGGGGGCTGGGACCCAGCTGGCTGGCAGTGACGTGGTCCATCTGTCCTAGAGCTGAAGGCATCAGGGTCAAAGATGAAGAACCAAGGATGTCGATAGAAACAAAGAATAAAAAGACAGAGAAAGAAAGCAAGCCCTGCTGCAACAGGACGAACCTCCAGACACTCTGTGAAACCGAAGGGGCCACTGACAAAGGACACACACTGCAGGACTCCACTGACACAGAACGTCTACGAGAGGCACGTCCACATAGAGAGAAAGTGGTGAGGGGTTGCATGAAGTTTAGGGGGATGGGAGGGGAGGGGACTGAGGGACAGCGGCAAAGGGGTGTGGCCTGTCTTCTTGGGGTGATAACCGTTTAAACATGGAGTGCGGTGATGCAGCCACAGCTCTGAAGGACTGAAGGCCACCAGACAGTCCATACACTTTCTTTCTATTTTTTTAAGATTTCTTTTTTATTGGATGTGGACCAATTTTAAAGTCTTTATTGAATTTGTTACAATATCGCTTCTGTTTTGTTTTGGTTTTTTGGCCGCGAAGCATGTGGGATCTTAGCTCCCAGACCAGGGATCGAAAGCACACCCCCTGCACTGGAAGGCGAAGTCTTAACCACTGGACCGCCGGGGAAATCCCAGTCTGTACACTTTAAATGGTGTGGCATGGATTATCTCAATAAAGCTATTAATAAAAGAATCAAGGCAGGATTTAATCTCTTTATTGTAGAAAAGTTGTTTAGTACTGTTTTCTAAGGTCTGTGTTACGTCTGACTTCCAAACACACTTAAGGGAAGAGCGGCATTGCTTCGCTCAAGCTGTATCCACGTCAGCCCTTTGCAAGACTCCTGGGGGGCATGCTGCCAGAATTTCACAACTCAGACCAAAATAAAAACAGTAATTTTGTATCACTTTGTGCTGGACCATCTAATTCAAATTTCCTGTAACCAAGCAAACTAGGAGATGAGACTTAGCATCCAGGAACCGTGCTCTTCTTACAGGAAGCCAAGTTGCAGCCGGGGGACTGGTGAGTCTGTTACGGGACCCGGGTGGCCCACGCCCAGCATGTGAGACTCTCACAGCCCTCCCGGGGCCTGGCTACCCCAGTGCACTTCCTCACCAGCCCCACGCTGCACAGGGGGCTGGTTTCGTCCTTAGATTAACATCAGGGTTTTTATTTCAAGCTACTGAAGCAAACCACCAGGAAATTCTCTGAGGAGCAGAGCAGTAAGAACCAATCAGAGCTCATATGCAGGCTCTGTATTCACAGAGAAACAGATTGAACCAGAGAGCACCGTGTTGTCATCAGCGTATCAGAGAGGATAAATGAGGTGAAGTATGAGCACAGGGAAGTTAGGAGAGGCAGAGGCAAAGCTGCAAGAGTTCCAGCAAGATTCGGAAATGCAGATACGACACGATCATCTCATAGTGAAGGGCGAGGCAGACCGGGTGTGAGACTCTCCTGTCTGAACACACGTTACTTCTCCCATAAGAAAATGTAATAACTATTGTGCCCAACTTAATTCCTTAGCCATTTTCCTTCACAAAACACAGCACCTACTTCTCCTAAAACGAAGCACGGGCATTGTTTAAGTCCTAGATGGCAGATAAAGCAGCAACGTCACCGCACCCTTGAACGTGACACCAGATCAGCGGGCTAGCACCCCTTACAGGGGCTGACTTGACCCTGGTGGCCTCCACCTCCACCGAGGAAGCGCAGCTGGAACGGGGGCCATGAATGATGGGGCTACCACACGTTCATTCCCCGTCACCCACACCAGCTGCAACATCAAGTAGGAAGGGAACTAACTTGCTCCTTGGGGGGGCCTAGGTATTTACGAGTTTATCTTCACCTTAGAGAATGAACGCGTTTCCAGGGGGAAGCACAGAGGAGCTAGCTGACTAACGCATGCAACCCAGGAGGGGGCTCGGGCAGGGTGCGGACACCCATGGCGTGACCTGGCATCTATCCAATGAGGCATGTTCCTGCCAGGCTATGGGGGGTTGACGGGGCACACCCGTGGGTGGGGCTGATGACCTTGCACTGAAGGAGCTCCAGTGATTAGGCCTAAGGTCACATTTATGTGCCAATTTGAGACAGCGTCCCTTTCATCGTCCTGTTAGCTACAGAACAGACAGCATGCACGTAAAATGAGCCTTACTCCGTTTTTGGCTTCAGGAACACGGCGATCAAGAGCTCACCCATCAATTTCATTCTAAGATCTTTGAACAAGTGTTTGCTGCTTTCGTAACCTGTGCCGGGTGAGCCCCTGGGTCATCCCTGTTAGGGAGATGGCAGGATCTAGCAGTCGCCCGCTCAGGCCAGGGGTGGCACGGGGGAAGGAGGATCCTTCGAGGAAGGAAACATTCTGAAGGAAGGGAATATATTTGAAACTCATGCCACGTGAAATAGGTGTCATTTTTACTTTATTTAAGGACAAAAGAGGGGAGAAGAGGGACAACAGTAATTTTCATAATACACAGAAGACGAGTTAGCACTGAAAAAAGAAGGCTGTGTGTGTACTTGCCACCAGTCTGCTTTGCAGCTCTGATTAGTAAACAATGCAGCTTGTCACTTGCATTACTGTTTAGCAAATTTATAACTGGCAAAACTGGGGATTATGAATCACCGTAAGTGGACTACAACGAAGACGAAAGCCTAAATAACCCACAAAAGATCACTTAAAGGTAAACCATAAATACGTGATGCACATTAGTGTAACAAAATCATTTTTTTGTAAACATTTTCTTCAACACAACATGGGCGTGAGAAAAAGTAAAAACACTGCGCTCGATACAGAGAGACTCTGCTTTAAACACAGAAGGGCATCACTTATTAAGGCTCTGACTAAACCTAGAGCCATACTGGTATTTTGTTTGGAAGAGTTGTCATAGTTTTCCGCGTTCCACATTTAACGGTATCAGCGTAATACTATCTTCTTCTGTTGATTTTGCCATCTTTGCACTTCTGTGAAGTCACTACCCTGTTAAAGGAGAAAGATCATCCCTTTCTCTAGAAGAAAGACATCGCGACAGCTCGCCATCTTTCATGGAGAAACCTAACCGGGCGCCTGCTTGAGGCTGTGGCAACACAGTCTGATCGACAAGGCGGGGAGGCCACGGAGGGAGGGATACCACGGCCGAGGAAAGCACACCGCAGGCACCCACCCAGGGGACCAGTGGCCAGCTGACCTCGGTCAGCTAAGCCCGGCGATGGATTCAATCACGTTCAACTCCAACACCACCAGGTGCTGCCCAACTAGGACAGGCCCACCCTGACCTGAGCTCGGAGCCCATCGCCCCTGAGGGAAATGTAGTTTTTTCAAGTTCTCAGTACTCGGCAATTCCAAGGGAACACCATTTGCATGGCCTGTGTCACAGCCCTTGACTTACAGACACTGAGCTTCAAGTCTGGATGATGCAGACCATGAGGCCTCATCCCTTTTTGTATCTTCCATGTCGGTATCAGAAGTTCAGTATTTTTTTCAAAGACACCTGCCCAACTTTTACCTTTCGCTAAAGTCATGGGAGGGGGCTACAACTGACCCCGCCACGTGGTCCTTTCTCCTCCTGGTGCACGTGTTCACTGAGGCACATTTCGTCTTGGGTCAAAAGCCAAACCGAGGAGGGAAACGCCAGCAGTGAGGTGGCTGGGACTGCGGTCCCGTGGTGACCGAGTCTGGCCTGTCTCAGAAGTCCCTTCCGAGGGTGGGATTAACTCCCCAATCTTCTCTATGTTCAGTATGAATTAGTAGAAAACAACTATCTCTTTCTGCCTTAGACATCAGCACCACACCAAAGTCTCACACACGGACAACCTGTTTCCCCGGCCTTATCCTTCCAGTACGGAGGCGGGTTTTCTCAGTGGGTCCTGTGGTGGCGTGTGTACGCGACCAGCTGTTGTTTCTGCGTTTGCGAGTGTATGTACTTTTCACTAGGGTTTGAAATTCACACGAGAGCCTCTGGCAAAAATGCTGACCCAGGAGGAAGAGGATGACGAGTCAAAAAGGATGCCAAATGGGATGCGAATGCCGGGCCAAGCCTCAGCAAACAGGTGCAGGTGACTGTTGGAGGAAAACCTCCACTTACACGTCACAAAAGAAAATTCGCCACGGAGGAGGAGTGAGCCTATGAAACACCGAGCTTCTGTTTGGTGGATGCAACACTCCCATCAGAACTCAACAACAGGAAAGGCGGACGGCAGAGCCACGGTGCGGAGCGCTGCTCCCTTACCAAGCAATTAAATCCTCAGAGGAACCGAGTGACCAGAAGCCATGAAACCAATTATTACCCAAGACATTTATTACAAATGTCATGAACATATGCATAAAGTAAAACTGGTTTAAAAAACAGAGAGAGAATGGGAGAGCAAGGGAGAGCACGAGAAAAGCCGGGGCTTCGATATCACACCCAGAACACAGGGAGATGCTATCTTACGAATGAGCAGTATTAACGACATTCTTAAAATAGTTTTAGTGCATTGCATTTTTTAGAAAAAGGGAAATACCCCTGGCCCCAAGGAAAGGTTCCTGCAACACTGTTAACAGTTTGTGGGGCTGTCCCCATATGACCACCTGTCTGCAAACCCCGATTTGAGAACACTGAGGCCCCTCGTGCTCTGGGTGATGGCCGCCCGTCCACCACCACGGGTGAATCTGGTGGAAACAGCGCAATCTGCTCTCTCAACTGAGAAAGCAGACGCGCCCAGCGAGACAAGCCTCGTGGCTGTTTCCCATCTTCAGGGACAATTTCTCTTGTGCCTACTGAGACCTGTGACGAAGTAACAGTCAAACTTCAATTGGATAGTTTTGGTATTAAGATTAAATTAAACATTAATGTTTTCCTCCAAAAACATATAAACTAAACCACCTCTTAATGCATTAAAAACAATGAGGTAGGCGAAAAAATAAACACGTGGCTGAAAAAAATTTTTTTTCCCTCCGCAAGTGCAGACCGTGGTGAAACTGCTGTTGCACTTCTAGGTTTAAACAAAAATTAAACCTTTGACTGAGGCAGTGCTAATGCTGTCACACAACAAGGTTCTGGCCAGGATACAAATGCACACCTTTTCCTTTTTTTTTTTTTTTTCTTTTTTCTTTTTTTGAAGAATTATCTGCACATGATTTAGGCAAAACCTGGTACACAGAAAATGACTGAGTTCTTGGCCAAAAAAAAAAGAATCCCCAAGAAACCAAATGCCAAATGGGTCCCTAACCCACCCACCCCACCTCCCAAGCCCCACCCACAAAAAAGTTATCCTAGTAACTGTGTCTTTCACATTTTATAAATATTAACTTCTTAAACCTGCACCTTCTTCTTTGTCCACATATGGTCACATTACAAAAAAGAAATGTCAATTAAATACATTGTTAATGTTACTATATTAAATCTGCTCTTGGCTTCAGTGACCTGCTCGTCCGAGCACACTTTACACCCGCTGTGCCCACTTCTAACCACCCGCCGGCGTGTCTGTTCTCCACCTGCAGACACCCCGGGACAGAGTCACAGACGAGGAATTCTGGAGCTGGAGGGAAGGCGTTTGCGTTCTGCCTGATGCTTGATTCCAACACCGATAGCACCTGATGGTAGAGTCTCAACAGCACCAGCTGCGTTGCAGCCTTGATTTATTTCGAACAGGACAAGAAGAGAGTGGGGATGAACTGGTAAGAGCGGGCGGGAGAGGAGAGGAGACCCCCGCCCACGCGGCCTGGGCGGCTCCGAGCTCCAGTTGCCAGGAATTCCAGGTTCTCATCTCGATGACTCCGGGGCCGGCATCCCCGCCCGCCACTCCTACCAGCTCAGAAGAGAGGTCCTGCCCAGCGTCATGAAGTACACCTGGCTGCTGCCCCCGGACCGGACCGAGGCAAAGAACACCTGTAGGAGGGGAGGGGAGGGGAGGAGAGGGGAGGAGAGGAGAGGGGAGGAGAGGGGTCAGCAGGACCCTGGTCCCACAACCCCAGGGGCCCCTCCCAAAGGAAATCTGGGGTGACGTCCATTCGTCTGTGAAGGAGCCAGTTTTCATCTTGACCAGGAAGGCTCCTTAGCCAACGGATGACTCCTCATACGTCGTGCCCTACTGTGAGAACGCAGAGGAACAAAGGCGGCGTTCCCGAAACGGGATCGTCTGTGTTCACCTCCACGGCTAATACCTTCTGAAAGATGAATGGGATTTTGGCAAACTCAGTGCGCAGAGGGGAGGCTCCTCCGCTACCTCGTTTCTCTCTTTTAGAAAATGAAGCTGAGATGTATTAGTGACTTCATATGACTCTATAGTCAAAGTAATATAATTTAGTTTTGTGCCTTTTATTAATAAACCCCGATGGATGTGACATCATGAATGATAAAAATATTTAAATGCCTGAAGTTCAAGGAATATCATGGGTATGGCTCTACTGAACACACTCAGGAAAGTGTGAGCCAAAAAGCTGGCAGAATCTGGCTTAGGTCTGAGGTTGTATGGATTTTCAAGGTAAAAGATCTAGGAGGTATTACGTAGGAAAACAAAGGCCAAGTGCACCGGCAAATGGGCTAGAGGACGGCAGGAGGAAGTGGGCTGGTGGTGATGCAGCTCTTGAGTAGGAGAGCACGTGGCCGGGCAGGAGGCCCAGCTGACAAGGAGAAGTGACAGCTCTCTTCGTCTGAGAGGTCAAGCTGAGGTCTGCTTGCTAGGAGGTTTAATATGTTTTAACGTGAAGCAAAAGGGGGAAATGTTTCTAAGGCTGCAGTGGGCGGCCCCAGGTGGTCAGACATATTTTTATCCAAGTGACAGAAGACAGAGAAATTTGGGCTTAGAAAAGGCCCGAGGGGTCAACACCCTTGGCCAGTGTCTGTTCCACTCCAAGGCTGATTTGGGGAGGGAGGGAGTCAATCCCAGAGAAGACAAGGATGCAGCCAGTTTCAAAAAGCAAAGGTTTTAACTGGGGCTTTGATGCCCCGGGGTCTCACCTGCAGGAAGTACGCCTACTTCTGCATAAAATGATCTCACCTCTTAGGCATTTATGCCACACAAACGATGAACTTATTTCACTACTCAAAAGGTAGACCAACAAGTGGTGTATTTCTGGTACGTATCAGGGGAGAGGAAGTTTTACCCTGTTACTTAAATTTTCACGAGGGTTCCTTCTAAACACAAAAGAATTCCATCCATCTAAACTGGTAGCTTTAACCTCCTCTATCCCTAAACCAAACGTAGCCTAGGCAGGCCACCTGATGGGAATAAGAACCCCAAAAGACAAAAAACAAAAACCCAACATAGGATGATTTCTGCAGCGATAAACATCTCCACCCCCTCAACAAAAACAAAATAAAATATATCATGACCTCCATAAACAGACCTAAAAAGTCACTGCTGAAAAGTTCCTTGATAAATTTATTTCAGAATCCATCAAAATCCCAAGGAAAGGCTTCACCAAACTCCATGGAAAATAAACCATTGCTAAAAGATAGTAGCAAACTAAAAAGAATCTCTAAGGAAGCCGTTACCTTGTCGTTGCGTTCACATAAGAATTTCAGTCTTTGAGCCCTTTTGTGCATAAACACACCGTCCAAGTGGCCGGTCTCCACAGACCGGATCTCTATGGCCTTTTCTCCCCAGCCCATCGTCTGATTGGATCGAATATACGCTTTTTGAGAGGAGAAAACACATATTGTTAAAGGTAAGACAGCCGTGGAAAGAAACTGCTCAGGTCTCTCTCTCTCTCTCTCTCTCACACACACACACACACACACACACACACACACACACACACACTCTCTCTCTCACACACACACACCACCGCTCTAAACAGCTAGTATTTGGGGGTTTTGTTTGCAAGGAACTCTGCATGTGCACCCTCGTGGTCCATCCCGGGAGGCCGTATTTTGAATCAACAGTTGAGGCAGTTCACGCCGGAGCATCACCCGCCCCCCCACCCCCACCCCATAGCTTAGCTCGTATTTTCATCACACTAGTTACCAGGGAGGCAGCGAGAAGGAAAGTCAAGCGGACAGAACCAGTGACGTAACTGCAATTAAACCAAAACAGTTTGGGGACATAAACTTGGAGCCATGAGGGTTCCAGAGGTCAGCCTTCGCTGCTGAACGCACAGGGACGGTCAGGAGGCTGAGTGTCGACTGCGGCTGGGCCACGGAATGGCAAGAGTGATCACTTACCCTTCTGTCTCCCCTCACTTCCCACACATCAGTCAACAACTACACCTGCCCTACTTCCCCTGGCTGTCTTAAAGATTAAATGAAGGACTGTGAACGACAGAGTTTTAAAAAATAATTACTTGGATTTGGTCCTAACATAAGACTATTACGTGTGTCATGGTCTACAGTCTAACTTTCCACCATCTACTGCCAGCCACTCTGTTAAGTGGCCAGAGGGTCTGAAGAACACGTAAAATCAGTACACAAACTACACGCCTCTTTAGGAAGGGCCTCTTCCCGTCAGGGACGCGCACCTACAGACGTTGGCATCTCTCCCCACTGCAGAACCACATCCTTGGTAATCCTTCCATAGGTGTTCACATAGACCCCTTCGTCTTCATAGCACACCAGAAGCTCCATTCCATCCGTGTTGGGGAGGATGATGATTGCGTGGGGTTTGATGCTGCACTGGATCTAGAGAAGAGGAACAAAGCACAGGCACGCATGTTTGTGGCGCCTTCTATCCCTGCAAAAGGGCTCAATAAGAATGTCTTGGGGAATGCGCTGGCTCAGATTCCTGGTGATAAACACAGCACTGGATAACACTGTGGAAAACCCATGTGATATATATATATATATATCTGCAAGTCCACCTTTGATAGGTCCTACAATCTACTAGTTCACGTTTTCGGAGCCCCTGGAACACACTTGGATTGGGGGCTCCACTTAATCAATTATGTTCCTCTAACCAGTCCCGACCCACGGAGCTTCTGACCTGACAGCGGCTGCCCAACCCTCCCGTGTTAGTGAAAGCAGGGCGAGGAGGTCTTCAGGAGCGCTTCAGAGCCAGGAGAGGGGGTCTCCACTTGGCTCAGAGCAGAGCGCTACTGAACAGGGGCGCCATTTAAATACTCACCCCCACAGCACAGGGAAAGCAAGGGATCCCTGCTTGTGTTAGTTCCCTAAGCAGAGTAAAGAAAAAAGTCAAAGTAAAATGAAGCCTGTCAACCAACCATAGAGTGTGGGTTCTTTCTTACGTGTGTTGGTAGATAAATGTCATAGACTGATCCTGAATCCACGTCAACAGCATGGAATCCAGCACAGGATCCATAGATCACTTTCAACCTCTGGCCTTCCTCAACAGTGAGATCCACCAGTAATGGCTTATGCACCAAATCTCCAAACGACTACAAAGAAGCAACGGAGACAGCAGCCGTGAGACGAAGCAGAGCTTATTTCTGATGGTTCAAACTGGAGAAGCTAGACCCAGGCACGCCGTTACTCAATTACTGAACCACCCTGGCAAAAACCGTAAGCAAAACTACTCTGTACAGTAAGTCTTGAAGTTATTTTGCTCTTATCTGTCAGTCAGCACCAGCTGCTCCAACGCAGACAGTGGAGAGAGAGCTGCCACACGATACACGTAAGGAGAATTTTATCAGTGTGATCATCACAGTCTCTGCTGAGCTACTCAAACCTCCACTTTAGTTTTCCAGCTAGAGTGATAAAGTTAACGAGAGGCTACCATGTGCCGTAACAGCCTGGGTGGCCTCAGTTTTTCATTAACGTCAACACGTATAGCTCATAAGGCAGATTGGAATAAGGTATTTATTTATAAAAGCAACTAGTACAGTTCCTGGTACCTGGTACATGAAGGTAATTAAGACCAGATCTCAGAAGAGAACTGTAACTACACCATCAACAGCTTTTAGTCAATACTATGTGGCTTTATTTATTTTTTAAAGCAAATATGATAACCCCATTTATACTGCTTTTCTGGGGAATCAAGGAACAAGCAATCTAAGTATGTCCATCTTCCAAATAATGGAAGCCGACCCTTAATAAAATATGTCAAAACTATTTAAAAACATAAGTAAATAGAATCTTTTTGGATACAAAATTCTTAACTTTTTCCCCTGCCCTAAAACAGCCCCGGGGGACAATGCTTAAGGTTTTTTGTCTAATATCAGAAACGATGTTATTAAGTGATTCATAATATCTAATGTTATAGTAATATCATTTTCAATTAAGAATTTCATAAATTTGTATCTAGTGCAAACTCTAGAAGTATAAAAAAGAAATATTAAAAATATCCACAAAAATAACTGCTAATATTTTTCTACAGTATCTTTCTTTGAACAAAAATGGTATACTATACATATTTTAATACTTGTTCTATTTAATGTGTAATAATGCATTCCTTGTGTCATCAAGAGTTTCTGCAACTTCATTTTTAATTAGTCCTCTACTGAATAGATATATCTTAAAGCTGCCTATTGCTGGATACCTGTCAAAAACATAAACATCTACATCTTTATACACGCCCATGACTTTAGGTGGAAAGTCAAGGTCTGCTTTTTAAATGGAGGTGGTGTCAGTCTGTCCTTTCAATCCACGTGTCTGCCCAACATTCCGCTCCTCTCTCACATTCTGAGGACTTAGAAAGCCGACAGTTCAGCTTGTTCCATTAGAAATGGCCTCTCGCATGATAAAGTTATACCAATATCAGCACATGCTTTTAAACGATCAGTTGTGACCATTCGGGGTTGTCAGACGTATTCCCTGGCTCTCGGCCACAGCGTGCACGGCTGATGCTACTTTTAAGTGCACTTGATGTTGTTACCTTAAAGGCCATGAATTTGTGATATGGCTTGGGTGCCCACGCATACACTTCCACAGAACTCTTCAAAGCAATGACCAGAAACTTGATTCTTTCATATTTTACTGCAACAACAAATAAGAGGAGCACAGGTCAGTATCAACGTGGACTCCAAATTCTTTCAGTTGTCCTCTGCAAACTCTCTAAATATGCCTTCTGCTGAGCCACCAAACCAACAAGAGAAAAGTGCTGAGAGGTCAAGCCTCGTGGTTCGCTTTTCCGATTCTTTAATGTACAATTCAGGCGGTTCCCATCCTCCTCCGCGTTGCGTTGGACTCAACTCCATACCCTGGCTGCCATCGAGGAGCACTTCCGCTGATGTCCCTAACCTTCTTAGGCTGTAAGTACTTAATAATCAAGGACAATGTCAGCCTTTCCACCCTACCACCCTGAGGGCTCAGTACTAGTTCAAAAGGATAATGATGTGATTTATCAGACAAGAGGGTCCCGAATCCCAGCAAGAGGTCAAATCTTCCACGTGGCCTTTCCTGACTCCTGTGGGGGGGTTACAGATGGAGGAACACAGAAGGCTACGACAAAATACTCATCAACTGAGTTTGAATTCTATCTCTTTCTGTGTACAAGATCAAGTATCATTTCAAACCACTTCCTGAGCTATAGAGACAGTAGTAATTGCTAGGAGTTTAGCTAAAGTTGTGTACTAAAAGTAAAGAAAATCTCTCTTTAACTTTATATATATATATATATATAGGCCTCGTTTACGCAGCTGTTTCAGTCCTCTTCACAGCCAGCAACTCCGTTTAGAGCAGATACCCGGAGGGGCCCTGGCCACACCTGACTTACTGGCTGGTGCAGACTCCCGGTGTTTTCATGGGCTCTCTAAACCGCAGCACTCCGCCTTTGAACATGAGACTTGATAACTCTCCTTGTTATTTCATGTATTGTCACTATTCAAGTGAATCACATGACTATTAAGATACAAAGGATTATAAGAGGCACTGAAAGCAGTGCTGATGGGATAGAATTTTCTGTGATGGAAAGGGTTTATGTCCACCCTGCTGATATGACAGCCACTAGTTACATGGTGCTATTGAGCACCTGGAATGTACTCATGTCACTGAAGAAAGAAACTGTAACGTTTATTTCATGATAATTAGTTTACATATAAATTTAAATACCCACCCCCCCACCCCGCCTTCTGAGCCCGGCTCAGGTTAACACATCTGCCTCTCACTCTCCTGTAGGGTCATCTATTCAGAGCCATTTCATTACATTTAGCCTTAGACGATTTCAGTTACTTATCAACAAATAAAAACAGTACACAGGGGCTTCCCTGGTGGCGCAGTGGTTGAGAGTCCGCCTGCCGATGCAGGGGACGCGGGTTCGTGCCCCAGTCCGGGAAGATCCCACGTGCTGCGGAGCGCCTGGACCCGTGAGCTGTGGCCGCTGAGCCTGCGCGTCCGGAGCCTGTGCTCCGCAACGGGAGAGGCCGCGACAGTGAGAGGCCCACGTACCGCAAAACAATCAAACAAACAAAAAACAGTACACAAAAACACAACACAGGAAATTCTAATCCCGAAATCTATACCGAGGTGATAGAGCCCTGCAGGATCACTCAGAATCAGTCCACTATCGGGGTGGCAGCCGCACTCATTAGTAACCAATGAGCTGAGGGCCGTGGACAGGTTACATAAACAAGACGACAACGCCAAGGATGTAATATCCCTGGGAGCAGAGGCACTGACTACAGTATGTAGTTTCATAAACACAGAGGAAAAGAAAACACACAAGCAGAAATCAACATTCAATACACCCCTTACGTTACTCAGTCTTAAGTATACAGTCTCTGTATACTTAAGACTTATACCATTTGCTAACCTTCTCAACCTCCCATTTCAAATTCAATTAGAACACATCATCTTGCCCATAAAACTGTAACTGGGCTAAGCTCCATTATTTCCCCTTTATTTCCAACACTAGTACCTATATTTTGATTTTCTTCCCCAACACGAAAAAACTTATTTTGGTTTTGTTCTTGTGAGATCTTATTTCATGAGAAGCACGGCAGGCATGTTGAGGAGAAAAGAACAAAACGGCTGCCATGAAACACTGACTGGCCAGCAAGACTCATTTCTTAGTGATGAGCGGAGTAGCTCTGCACAGCGCATTTAATTCAAACCAACAGGCCACAGCTACTTGGGCAAACTCTCAAACGTTCAGTCAGTGACTGCCAAGGACCCAGAGTCCTCCAAGTGAGGACAAGCCTACAGCGCAAAGGAGGAGTCCAAACGTCTCTCCTCTGGCAACGCTCCCTTCTTCTCTGCAAGATGTGAGCCACATCTTACAGAGTGTGGATTGTCCAAGGAAAGGGTGAGAAGAGGCTCACGACGGACGGCAGGGTCAGCGGAGTTAAGATTAACTGAAGGCCTGCAGGTCTCAGGATTAGAAGGTCCCTCAGAAACGCCCTGATACAGAAATGAGTTACAAGTCTCAGAGACAAGTTCATTACTGAAAGCTTCAAAAACACATGGATTTTAAATGGAACATTAATTAAACCTTGGCAAAACAAAACCCTCACGCCCGCCGTGGGACTTACCGACTTTATAGTGGACGCATCCTTCCAAATCTCCCACGGTCGTCCAACCCTGCTTCTTCTCAACTTCCGGATCGTTGTGAAGTATTTTATTTCTTAACCAGGACAAATAGTAGACACGTAACTTATCCTTTTTGCCTAGCAAAACAAATATAAGTACTTTACATGCATATTCAAAAGTAGATATCCTCATTAACAACAATAGTAACCAAAAGAAACTGCAATAAACAATAAATATCATCCCCTAGGAAACCTTTTTGTATCAGTTTCACTAGCAACTCAATTCAAGCTATTATGTCATCTGATTCTCAAAACCCTCTAGTGTAACTATTATTTCCCATTTGAGAGCACCAAAGGGTTTCACAGATCACCCAACTTGGGGACTTGAACCCAGCCATAAACTGGAGATGGGCACAACTTACTGAGCTAACAGAAGACTCACACCCAGAACACGTGAAGAACTCCTATAAATCAATTAGAAGAGAGATAACCTAGCAGAAATATTGAGCAAGTGCCTAGGACAGACAAAAGATGTTACCGCAGAGATTCATGAAAAGGTACTTGCTCTCAACAGTCTGAAAAGGATACAGACTGCGTAAGCCCCCCTATGACATTCTGGAAAAGGCAATATCGAGACAGTAAAAAAAGACCAGCGGTTGCCAGGGGCTTTGAGGGAGGGAGGAGTAGGTGGAGAACCAGAGGGTTTTTAGGGCCGTGGAACTAGTCTGTATGAAGCTGCAACGGTGGGTAAAATTATGCGTGGGTCGAACCCAGAGCGCACACACACACAGAGAACGCTAACGCAAACCGTGGACTTCAGCTAACCTGTTAGCTGAAGTATTAATATTGGTTCATCCGCTCTAACAAATGTACCACAGTAATGCGAGAGAATAGGGGAAACTGGAGAGGGCCAACATGGGGACCGTCTACACTTTCTGTTCAATTTCTGTGTAAACGTAAAACTGCTCTAGGAAAAGAGCCAGACACAAAAGAGTATCTAGCGTGTTCTAAGGTGTTCAACGTCAGGACAGGGCTTCCCTCTGGGGAGGAGGGGCAGTGCAGGGGAGCCACCGGGGGGCTGGGATGGCTCCCCTCGTGCCCAGGGTGGGGGGCTACGTGCATGGGTTCTAACTGTGACTCTTCACGGAGCTGTACACCATTTATACGTCTGTGCACTTTCTGTGTCATGTCTTATACTTCAACACAACCTTATTAAGTTTTGAAGGATTTTTGAAAGTGGGAAAATACTCAATGTATTAAGTGAAACAAAGATGACATCGTTTTATGTACAGTGTTTTATTCCCACACTATGAGATATATTTACAGAAACGAGGAGGGGGAAATACAATAAAATGTTAACAAGAGGTATCTCTGAGATGGGGGTTACATTTTATTTTATTCTTCCTAAGTTTTTTTCTGTTTTCGAAGTTGCCTACAACTGACATGTATTAATTACTTTTATGATTTTGAAAACCACTGAAAGCTACAAAGAGGAAAGAAAAGAATACAGAAAAGTAGGCCAAAAAAATGGTATCAGTTGATTACTGATCCCCATGAATCCTCTTGCTCACTGGATCACAAAATGAAGTTTAAGCCATTTTTTAGCGGATTTATTTTTCCTTCCTACGATTCTAAAACTTATCTTCCATCACTTTTTAAAGCTCAAGTTTTAAACGGCTGTTTTCTCATTTAAGTAAGAGACGGATGGTGAAATTTCTGCATTTCAATGAACATCTTAAACCAAAAGCCCATTTGAAAACTAAAATAAGTGCCAGAAATTTGTTACGTATAAATAAATGTAACAAGTTTGAGTGAGCAGGTAATTAAATCAAAATCACTGCTGTTATCAGAGGACAGGTCTTACACTCCTACATACTCTTTGACCCCAGCAAACCCACAAATTATTAGGAGATTATGATCTAGGCAACATGGATTCATATGCCTGATGGTTAAGTGAGCTGCAAAGATACTTGTGAAAAATGTTTACATGAGAGGGAAAAAAAGGAATAAATGGAAAGACTAACAACAGAAAATAGTAAACAAACTATCGTACGTCTATGCAAAGAAACATCCTGTAGCCATGCAGAATGGGTACCATGAAGGAACATTCAGGGACAGGAGAGGGTAGCCCACAAGGTTTGCACAAACAAGAAAGGACGGAATACACTTAAACTTCAGGGCAGTGGCTACCAAGGGCAAGTAGATGCCAAAGGTATGCAGAGCAGTGTATTCTAACATCTGTTAAAAACTACCTTGTCAGTACATGGGTGTCGTATTATTCTCTCAGTGTTTGAAATGTCGCATAACTATTTTCATGGAGATTTTCCCCCCCTAAGTGTGTATTCTGAGTGCCTGTATGCTTAAAAGACTGGAAATTAAAAACTGAAGTTAACAGATGTTATCTTCGGATAATTTTACTATTTATTTCTCCCATTTGCTTTTCTGCAGTAGTTTCTTACTTTCTACAATGAACACATATAATTTATACTAAGAAAAATGCTCTTTCTAAAAAGACACTTATAGTAAGTGTTGACTGACATTAAAAAAAACCCACGGTACTTTTACCATCAATGGCAAAGAACGGTTCCTTGTGCGTGAGAGAGCCCTGTGGAAGGAAGTGGACATAAACCCACACTCTGAACGGGACAGGCCGCAGAGGGCGGCGGCAGGGTGGCGGGCAGTGTGAAGTAGGAAGTGCAGGTTCCTGTGCTCCCCGGGACCTCTCAGCAGAGCCCCAGGCAGATGTGTACACGTGGGCCCCCTCTGAATACATTTTCCTACCACGTTACTGTAAAATCATGCTACAGTTCTAGGGCATTTAGCTATTACTTCAGAAAAGGAGCTCACTCGAGTTCTGTGCCAGCGAGTGCCACGTTTTTAAACAGTGCTGCGGGCCTGCCTTCCCCGAACACACGCTTACCAGATATTGTCACCAAGACATTCAAGCCTTCCAGGACGTCCATCTGTTGAAATCGTCTTCTGTTGATCAGAGGATACACCTTCCCTTGGCCACTTCTGTCCAGCAGCATCAGGCCACTCTCTGTACCCACCAACAAGTTCACTCCTATTTCAAGGACACAGAAAGCCCACAATTTTACACTGTGCTTGACAAGCAACCTCGTATGGAGCGGACAGCAAAGCTTATCTGGAAGAGTGGTTTTCTTAAGCCACCCACAAACAAGAGAGCTTGAAGTACCCAAACTGCAGCAAGTCACCACAGAAGAGAGAGGATGAAATACTCACTTACATGTAAAAAAGGATCTATGGGGGCGGGGGGGGGGGGACCACGAGCCCGCCTCACCCCCCTGATTACCTTCACCACCCTCCAGTTTCCGGTTCTTCCTCAGTTGCCCCAGGACGTCCCAGCCCACCGTCCTGGGTACCACAGACTCTCCATCTCATCCGTCACATCAGACACCCGAACAAACCTTCATCTGATGTCACGATCCCCGCCTGCTTCCTTCACCTGTCTTTTCACGGGAAAACTTCTAGAACGAGCCATACACAGCCCCCTTAGTCCTTAACGGTTTGTGACTGCTCCGGCATCTATCACTCAGTTTAAGGTTTTCTTAAAGACCACCCTCCATCATCCTTAAGAAAGGAACAGCTGCATTCGGTCCCGCGGTTTCTCACCAGCAGTGCACGTGCGCAGGCTGGGGGCGGGCCGCGGGCCCATCCCGGCTCCACCCTCGTGCCGTCTCCCCCTGGTCTCCATGCACCTTCTCTGCTTCCTAAGCGCGGGCGTCTCCCTTGCTGTCTGTCTGCTGGAGCAGGACCTCAGAACCAGAAACTCCTGGCTCCACCCCCAACTGCCGGCTCGTCCATCCACTTCCAGTCCTACCGAGACCAGCCTCTCGAGCCCTGACGAGCCCTGACGTTTCTATCAGCAGCAGCGCCAGCACGGCTGCTCCACGAAACTAGCCAAGCTGACCCCGCCCGAGAAGACCCCCCTCACGTTCCTGTTCCTCTGCTCTCCCCGCTTCAGGCTCCGGCCGCCTCACACCGACCGCAGACGGGTAGAGGCCTGAGGTGAGGCTGCTGCGACCCCCTCCCTCCCTCTACTTTCTCGCGACTGTACCGCAAACAGCCCTAACCTTCCTGCAACACTCCTCGGGCCATACCGGGCCCTCAGAAACGGCTCCCTCTCTCTCAGAGAGGGCGCAGAAGCACCCATCCGGCATTCAGAACTCTCTGCCCCTCAAGCCGACTTTGTCACTCACTTATTTTCCCAATTACACTGATTTCCTTGGTCTGTAACCTCGGTTGCCTAAACTAACTTGGTAACTGGTAGCACAGAGCACCTTGCACTCCTAGGGGACTGGGCCCTTCTATGTTTGCACTGGTCCCTGAACTGGATAATAAACTCGCAGAGTGAAGGAACGCAGTATGTGAGCTTTAACAAAGTAATCGCTCCGTCGGTATTTTCAGGCAGATGGAAGGACAGGGGAGAACAGCATGTACTTCTTGAACCACGTCAGCCATATTTATTCAGACACACACACACACACTTTTCCAGAAAACTTCAAAAGAACAATTGTGAAGGCAACAGGAAAACACCCTCCCCGCCCCTCCTCAGCTCCATGCCTATTTGGTATTGAGTGGGGAAACCCTAGCACCAGGAGGACAGCATCCACCCAAGAACACCTTGTGAGGAAACCAGAAACACCTTTTGGGTCCTGGGGGACAGCGGGGAACCTGGCATTTACACATGTACTCACACCACCACTACTTTAGCAACTAATAGAGAGCCAGGCATGCGTGGATGCGGTTACCAAGACGCTGGAGTGCTGTACACTGCAAGCTAAGCTGCTGTCCAACTTTAGCCGACAGCCAAGGAGTTCACTCTGAAGGTCCCAGTTCATATGATATTTCAGCATTTTCCTGGTCGACCTTCCGTATTGAGAAGCTAAAAAGAATCTACGTCAACTACCCAAATGTGTAATAACCACACCAAATACGACGAGCATTGTGAAATCTATTATTTGTGGTTTCCAAAAACAAACACCATTCAAACCTCCATCAAGAGTTTACAGCAAGAAAGATTCACACGAGCTGAAAAAAGTCTTCATATACACAAAAATTGTAGCTATTTTAGCACTTACCATATTTTCCAAATCTCCAAGAACTGTGTCATTTTGTAAAATACTGAGCGCTAGCAGTCAAAAGAATACAGACAGTCACTGGAAAATAGCAACCTTGGAAATTATGGGCCTATGAAAAAAAACTGAGGCCTGCACCAACTGTTTTTATAAATGTGCTTTTTTTAACCTTACAATTGTTAGTTATCATTAAACTTTATAATGCTAATTCTTCAAAGGTCAGCAGGGCTAGGAATTGCAATTGTATCTGCAGGAATCTGGTGCAGGGTGATGGAAGAAATGGCTAAGAGCTCTATAACATGTGATTTAAAATCTCCTTTCAATTCTACGATGAATTACACTGTAGTCAAAGCAGCAAAGTAAGTGCACACAATTCTTCATGATCATAAGAATGGAAACTACTATCACATCCAAAAGATGTGTTAAAATAATTCTGGCTGTAAATAAGGAGAAATTGCCTTACTAAAAAATTAAATAAATATGCAGTAATTTACAAAACAAAAGTCAGTTCAGTAAGATGAAGGATGCTCCCTGCAAGCGTTTTCTAGGAAGGTACACAAAAAACTAACCTAACGTGGGTCAGCAAAACACAAATGCATCAATTTCACCATTTCAAGAGCACTGCAGCCTCGTCTGGACCTCCTCCTCTTGTCAGGCTACAGCTCTCATAGCACATGCTTTAACTTTTCCGGGTCTATGTCTTTGAGAGACTTAATTTTAACTTCACTTAAAAGGTAACTCATGACAGCTATCCCAAGCAGTTTAAGGAAATCCACCAGTGATGTGACCCAGACACGGGGCAACTCAAACACACTCGGATATAGAAGTCACCACCCTCTCTCTTAACATGATGAAACAGAGAGTTCTACTGCATTTTAAAAGACACAGGCTTGAGAGAGTCACCTATTTTTCTCAGAGGTAGTGAAGAAGTTAATTAGGAAAAAGAAGGATTTTAGTTTAAAAAAAAAATCAGATAATGGCACACAGAACGGGGCCCAGCACTTCGCAGGACATTAGAGGACTATAAATTAGGTGTGACACAGCTACCAAGGGCAAACATCCTAGGCACAAATTACTTCGCCAATTTGGAAAGAACTAACATATTTAACATTACTTCTACGCTGAACATAATGTCATCATTTTGATGATATAAACACCCCCAAAAAGGCCTTTAATATGAAGAAAACCGTGCCTGCAATGGGCAGAGATGGCTCTTCCAAAGCTCTCGGGGGAGCGGGGGTAGGGGCTCACGGAAGGGGCAAGGGAAGCCAGGACAGACCAAGGCCCAGAGGGTGGAAGAGGAGGACAGTCTATCAAGTTACGGGCACTTCCGGAACACCAGGAGGGAGGACCATCTCGACGTTCAGCAGGGGAACCCTGAGGCCCTTGTGGCTGCTTCCATCGCCCTGGGCCAGGCGAGGGGCTGGGAGTGAGAAGAGCTGATGGGGTCACAGGGGAAAGGCAGAGCCGTCATGGACACGCCAGGAGAGCCCGTGAGAGGATGTGCTGTGTCCTCATGCGTTTACACGGCAACGTCCAAGGAGCAGGAAACTTTTCTGAATACAGTGGCAGGGCTCCTCCCTGTTTCAAACAGCCCATGGCAGGATTCCGGGAGTGTTAACAGGTGTGGCACTGGAAGGCACGGTCAACGCAAGAGAAGGCACACCTGCGGGGCTGGGGGAGGCGGCGGACGGGGGTGACAGCCAGGAGGCGGCAGAGCCATGCACGCCGCAAACTCGGAGAACCCCTCTCACGGTGTCCACACAAGCCTGCGCGGTGAGGCGGCTCACGGCCCCCTCCCGCAGACTCTCGGCCCAGGCAGACTGCTTCTAAGAGCTCCACTCAGATGTGAGGCCCAAGTCACAAAGAGCAAGGGAAAAATGATAAACTGAAACATTTAAAGAAAAGCAAATTCGACAAATTTCTTCATTCTCCCTGTAAATATGGGCCAAATCAAATGTCTTTCTCATTTTTCCCTTTTCTTCTTTATATGAAGAAACGGAGATGAGTCAGTCTTTGCAACACCCGACGGCTGAAACAAGGGCAGGCCTGTGTGTGTCCCTGCAGGATTCCTGCAGGGACAGGGTACGGGGACGGACGTCAGGAGTCTTCCATCTCACCTGCCAACGACGCCTCCAAAAACACCTGCACTACCTATAAACGACCGGTCCACCCTTGAGACTAAAAGCGAAAGGGTCAGAGTCACAGTGAGATACCTACCCCACAAGGCAGCGCACAGAATCTCGGAGTTAAACCTCTTCTTATATTTGCGAATCTCTGGGGTGTCGCTCTGTGGCCTAGTGTTGGTGGGATTCACATTGACCACTGAGCCCTTCCGGGTAGGATCTTGCCTTATGGCCTCCGATCTCATTCCATCACAGGAAAATCCCACTGAAACACAGGACACTGGAATTACTTTGTGTCTCCACGGGCACAGGGCCTGCTCCCTTCCCCGCTACGCCTCAAGCAGATATTCATGTCACAAACAACTCTTTGCCTAGGAAGAGCAATCTGTAAGGAATGTACATGGAAAAAGGAAACTGACTCTGCAGCTCATTGCAAATAAGGCAGCGCAAGTGGGCTGGGCATCTGGTCCGAGGTCTGCGCCTGCCAGCCACCAGCATGCGTGCCCAAGCCACCAGAAAGAGCGGAGCAAAGTGCCCGAGCCTGTCGTCGGCTGCTTTCTTGTTGCTGCTTTACTTACCCACAGAAGTCACTGTTGTCCCACTAGATGGAGAAATCTGTAGTAATCTGGGGTCTATAAAAGGTGTAAAGGAGGAGGAAGATTTGTGTTTCTGGAGTGTGCTACTAGCGGACTGAGTCTGCAATGTAAATTCAGTCGTATTAATACAATGACAGTAAAGGAACAAACACAGAACACTTCAATCCACCTCTACAATGCACTGCTTCCCAATACAAAAGCCCTATCCCCCCGCTTCCTCCCCCAAAATGCTCCGGAGGTGCTTCTGCATGTGTACCCCACACCCCCCAGTACAGGCTGTTTAACCGGGAGCCAAAGAGAGCTACCCCTCTTTTCAGAAATATCGCTCCTCTAAGACAGAACACGCAAGCTACCAGCAAAATCTATACTTCACGCTCCTCCGGTTTTTAATAAATAATTATAATGAAAACTCCTAAAGGAAGTTTGAAATGTCTTGATCTCAATTCATCATTTTTGAATTTACTCTCCTGCCCCCCAAAAAGTCCAATGAATCTATGTTGGAATACTGGCAAATCTTAATTTTATACCGTTTCTTTTAAAGTGAGCCTCTTGCCAGAAAGCTACAGCAGCTTTGGCCACCATCATTTTAGGTGCATCATCATAAAATCCACATCAAATAGGGGCTCATTAGTGAAAGGTGCAAATACAGAGTAAGGCACATCCTTTTGCTCTTTTAGGAATAGGAGTGTTTTGGTTAATAATGTAACTTAAGACAGAAGAAAAATAAAAAATGGCACAAAGGAAGTGAAACAAATTGTTAAGTGGAAATGTAATGACAATTAAAAACAAAACAAACAGAAAAATAAACTTGCCAGTTTAGTGAGTTAAGGGTTATTGTAAATACTACACATTAGAGCAAAATGGAGCCAAGTGTAAATATAAGAAGGGATGTAAGTGTAGGTGGGATATATAAACGGAGGAAAAAAACCCATGTCTGACCACGTGCTTTTGTCCTGTACCGTTGCACCCCCCTGGGCAGCTGAAGTCACAGGTCCTGCAGCCCACCCCCTCCTCAGCTCTCCCCTCCCGCCTGACACAGCTGCCTGCTGGCAGGCTTCCTGCCCAGGCCCACGATCTGGGGCCCATCCAGCTGATGGCAGCCAATGGGATGCCGAGCCTGCCTTGGCAGTCAACTTGCCCCTGGCTCCTCAAGGGGAGGGAACCAAAATAGGACCAGGTGGGCAGGCCGGCAGTTCAGTGCTTACATTGACACGATTGGCTGAAGCTACGTGCCACTTGCAACCTCCTCCAACTGTTAGACAAAGGCATTGAAACCAAACCTCCCACGAAAACGATCACTTGCTTAACTAAGGACAGGGTGCCCACGGTGGACTGTCCCTGCGCTTGGGGCATAACCCTGTTCCAAACAGCAAGAATCACCCAACCGACACCCAGACTGAGAGCACACAGCCACGCCTTCGAACAAGCACACAGGATTTCCCATTCAAAATTTGAAATTAAAAGCACGCTCAGTTCTTTGCCCTTCTTGTTTAACATCCTAATTTTCTAGGTTTCCCCCAAAAGCAATTTGGCCTCTTAAACTCTGAGTGATGGTAAATTTCAAGGAGAGAAATCCTTCAACAAGGTTGGCAAAAATAAATAAGAGTAACCAACCAACAACACCCACCCTCTCCCCCCACCCCCCGAAACAAACAAACAAAAAAGATCCAGCCCTTCTGGAAGGAGGTCCCTGTACAGAGCAGCACATTTATCCTGGTAAGGCCAAGTCTGCTTAATCAAATGTTTCTGTATTTGATGTACTGGATAAAAAGAATGAAAAAGGCAGATTCCACAAATGACTACCAGAATTTCATGCCAAATACATAATGCATCTGAGAACACAGCAATCGTTTTAGACTTTTTTTTGAAAAATAAACTGAATGAGGAAAGCCATGCAACTACACTTATCTAGAGAAAGGTAAACAGTGAACTGGCAAGTTTGGGGGGAGATCGCTCCAGGGTTAAGGGGTTTGTATGCAGATCTGAAACTTGTTACTGGGGGGGTGGGGTGGGGGGTGGGGGAGAGAAGGGGAGGTGACAGAAGAAGGTGGGCGGGGAGGGGAGGGGAGGGTGTGGGAAGGGCTCTGCAAACTAGCTCCTAGGCAGTGCTGGTCTAACCCTGGGAGAGCAGCCAGCTGTGGTGCGAGACATACCTCGTTAGGAGTGAGCTTGTCCTGGGGTGTCTGTGGGGACATGGTGGGTGTCGGCTGGCTGGAGGATGGGGAGGAGGAGGTGGAGGAAGTGGAGGAGGAATGGCTTTGCTGTAAGAGATCTGGCAAGAGGTGAACGCGACCGGCAAAGCCATTGCTCTCATGATGGCTGGCGCGCTTTTGGTCAACTGCACTCTGCAGAGAAAACAGGCACACTGGTCTCGCTCGCGCGCCGCTAGCATTGCCGAAGACCCTACTGATACCTGACTGCTGGCGGTGCTGTGTGACTCTCAACTCTGTTACGTCATCAAGGGACGACTGGAGGAAATCAGCCTGAGCTGCTCACGCTTCCTCGCCAAATGCCTAGGCTGAGCCAACAGAACTCACGGCACCGCATCTGGTGACCGCAGAACCCAAACGGCGGGTGTTTCATCTGGTTTACCTGCCACAGGAGCTGCTGTTACCAAAACCACTGGCTTTTCTCTTTCCTTTTTAAATCTGTCTAAAGCTCTAGAAAGTACCCGTCACCTCTTTGAATCCTGGTCTTGTCCGGACCAGGCCCTTCCCGCTTTCCATACGAATGCAATGCCAGAGCATGAAACACACGCAGGGAAAAGTCCAAAGTGCTGCACAGGTGCCCTGCTCCACTTAAATGAGAAGCACGTCCCTTTCTTCCACCTGAGCTAAGAAATGAACAGACCCTTGTAAAACTTGGTAATCCAAACGGAGCACACCTGGGTGGCACACCATTAATATTCAACGAGGGAGGAGCCTAACGCCCGGAGCACAGAAGAGAGGCGCCCCCCCTGCTCCGGCTCCCGGCCCCCGGGCAGCTCCTTCCTGCCTGCCTAGCCGGCTCCCGCCGCAGACCCCCGGCCTCGGAGCTGAGAGCTCCACGCAGACCCCTGCTGCCCGGCTGCAGACCCGCTGCAGGCCGTGGCGTGCCCCCTGCGGCTTCTCTGTGCTCAGATGCAGACCGTGGGGCCCGCGGGCTGCTGGAATGAGGGCTGCCGCGTGACATGCAGGCGAGCGGGGCAGGGGGGTCCCCGCCGGCCGCCTCGGGGCATGCAGCACACGACGCTACCCTCCGGGTCTCTTGTTAGGTGAGAACAGACGATGATGTAGAAACAGCATGAGTGAGTGAATGAGCAAGTGGGTTAATGACTACAGGAGAAGCTAGCCTCCAACGAGGAGAGAGGACGCGGGTACCTGGCGGACAATCAGGGTGCCCTCCTTGGACGGGGTCATGGCTGGTTCACTCTCCACGTCGTCGTGGACGATCATCGTTTTCACGGACTCCGTCTCACCGTTGCTCAAGTTCAGAGATGACCTATTGAGACAAAATCCAGACGTGAAGGGCCATGACCACGAGCCGAGGATATACCGTCGAGATTTTTCACCTTCTCGGAGTTCTAAGATGAGATCGGGCTACAGGCATAAAGTTTCCTCTAGGGAAATGAACTGCCGTTTCCCTTTTTTCACAGCCTCAAATTAAGAGGAAGAAATGAAACACACGGAGTACTGGGAGAGGCCCTGACATGCACACACACCAACGAAGAGAAAGGGGAAAACAGAAAGGCCGTCTGCTGCTGACTGCACGACGGGGAAATGTTAACTGTTCACAGGATCAGAGGACAGGTTTTCAACAACTGGTCCCAAGTGGACAGAAGGCCCGGTGGGGACACGCATCCCCCCTGAAGCAGGGCGGGACTGACGCGGCTCGGGCGTCCTCCGGCCCCGAGGTGGGCTCCTCGGGGCCTTCCTGCTCCACGTCGTCGTCCTCCTCATCCGTTGTCCCGGACTCCTCGCTGGACGACGAGTAGTCTGTCACCTTGTGCGGCGGCCGCACGTCTTCCGCCGCTCGGAGCTCTCTGGCCAGGGCCGTCAGGTCCTAGTGCAGGAGACAGAAGAGAGGGTCAGGCGGGAGAGCGACGGGGAAACAGCGCAGGGCCAAGCGCTTCGTTCTCACTATCTATCAAACGGCCGCGCCAGCTTTGCCAAACTGCCTTGCAGGCTGTTCATCGGTATCTTGGAGGGGAGCTCGCAAAGCTTTCGATAGAAAAGACGAGAGCAAGAAAAGTCAAAAAGATAAAACAAAAGATAGAAAAGATTTTTTTAAAAGTCCAAGGTGGTGGGGCTTCCCTGGTGGCACAGTGGTAGAGAGTCCGCCTGCCGATGCAGGGGACACGGGTTCGTGCCCCGGTCCAGGAAGATCCCACGTGCCGCGGAGCGGCTGGGCCCATGAGCCATGGCCGCTGAGCCTGCGCGTCCGGAGCCTGTGCTCCGCAACGGGAGAGGCCACAGCAGGGAGAGGCCCGCGTACCGCAAAAAAAAAAAAGTCCTCACAGCCGGAAAAAAACAAGAGCCGAGAGCATTCTTCTCCGGCTATAAAACTCTGGATCAACAGCTGTGTGCAGACAGACCTTGGTAGTGTGTTATAAAGACGCCCGCCCCTGTGACAAAGTCTTCTGAGGAGATTTTGCAGAAAGCAAGATTTTAGCTAAACAGGAGTGATTTCAAGTACTTATTTGGTGAGGTTTTTAACTCCAACTTTTATTTTTAAAAATTTCCAACTCGCAGAAAAATGAGAGTGAAGTGAGCACAGTGTACGGCTCACATCTGGCTTAACCGAGGGCGAAGAACTTGCCACGTACGTGAACAAAGTTCCTGACGTGTGCTGGGAGAAAGCGCTGCTGTGTGTCTGGCCGTGGGAAGGCAGCTGGGCAGGCTACCCCGCCGCTGCCTCGAGCGTGCACGCTGGAGGGGGAAGCGGCCCGGGGTCAGCGCTGCTGTTCACGAGGGCTTCAGTTCCCTTTCCTCTTCTACATGCAGACACTGTGAGACCCGATCGACTATCCAAATATAACTTCTGAGCTTGACTATGATCTCTATTCTACATTTTCATACAGAAGTTCAACGTACGTATCTTTCCACTTAAAATTTTCACTTAAAAAGTAGTGGTTTTTGGAAGGCAGGCTATGTGGCCACTCTTCCTTTTCCTTCTGGCGTCGCTGCTTCTCACCAGTTGAGAACACGCTTCTTTCCTTGGAGCCTGAGCCTCTGAGACAAGCGAGCAAGGACTGGCCTTGAGTCCCGCTCGCGACTTCCCGAGAACAGCTGCGGCTTTTTGTTCAAGTGACTTTAAAGGGCCGTATTTAATAATAAGAATGAACGCATGCAGCAAATCTGGGGTGTTAAAAAACATGCAGCAAACATTCAGGGTTTCTAATTCTAGAAGAGAGCAAGCTGAGGAAGGAAGAGGCATGCAGGTCGAATGCAGGCTAAGGTTAGAATGCTGCCCCGACGCTGAGCTGTTCAGACGGCGCTTACCACTTCGCCCTTCGGTCAGCGGGGTCCCATCGAGCCAGAGAAGCCATCGGTGAGGAGGAACCCACAGCACAGGAAGCAGGGAGGAAAGAAGGGGGGAGGGGGGCACAGAAATCAATGCAAGCGGGAGACAAAACCACCCCAGCAGGCTCAAACCCCCAGTGCGCCCAGTGACGGGCAGCTACTGCGTCGAGGACTAAGGAGGAGAGGAACAGCCACGCCGCCGCCCCACATACCAAAGGGCAGCATTTAAACCATGGGAGAGTTTAAGACGGTGGTGGAAAAACATCTCTTCCAAAAGCCAGTATTTTAGATGCCCACTCATCAAGAGCATGTAAAGGCTGATGCCAAGCAAAGAGATAGAAGGCTTTTCTTTCTTTTGTATTTTTTAAATGACTAAGTGGCGGGGGGGGTGGGGGGCAGCGGCACAAGTGGGCCAAGGTTTACAGCTTTCCTTATAACCCCTCAAACCTGCGAGACCCCACAGGGAGGCCTGCAGGCCGCGCAAGGAGAAGGCTTTAATAGAAAGATCTCACTCGAGTTTGAAATGAGTAAAATGGATTTTGTGCAATTCTTACAGCGGGCTTGAGAGGTCTAAAAACTTCCTTCTTATCTTCAGGCTTTTTTGCTGCATTTTCAAGGCGCTGAGATGGCGAGCCCTCAGATTTGGATGACGCTGCGAAGTTCAGAGACAAGAAAGGCCAAGTCACGTACACATCTGAGTGTGGGCCACGAAGCCACCCAGCCCCCCTGGCCCCCATCCTCTCCCCTCATTAGCCTTGCTCACAGCAAGGTCTCCACGCACTGGTCTGAACCCCGGGGTTTGTGACTCCTTCCCGAGAACCCTCGACTGTCACACTGCAGTAACACGTGTTCACAACTCCTTGTGACGTTACATCAATAACACAGTAGAGGGAATTTCCACTAATCTATTCTTATGAGTAGGTTAAGATAACCAATACTGATGACAATACCGATGGAGTTTAGACTCAGAAGAGTAGGTTCAAATCTCAGCTTGGATATTTCGCTAATCACCTTGGACGAGTTACGTAAACTCACTAATCTGCAGTTACTTGAATCTGTAAAGTGGAGACAATATATACCCATCTCCTGGGGTTACTGTAAGGATTAAATGAGACAATGCATGGACAGTACTCAGCATGCATAAGCTCTCAAAACCTCACTCTTTACTATTAAAATTATGACGACTATTATTAGTGTCACCAGCAAACCTACACTGAAACACTGTTTTGTATTCATAATACGCAGCTGTGAAAAATCACAGGTCTTTCCCATGATTGAAAAGGATTTCCAAATACAGTCAACCCTTGAACACACGGGCTGGAAGTTCGAAGGTCCACTCACGTGTGGATCGTTTTCAACAGTAAATAATTCCGTACTACAGGATCCATGGGCGTGTAACCACGGATGCAGAGGAACCGGGGGTACAGAGGGTCGACTACAGATGAGGATTTTCAACTGGTGGGGGGTATCCCTAACCCCTGGGTGTTCAAGGGTCAACTGTACTGATTGGAGCCCGATACCGTGAACAGGCACAGGGAAAAGGAAAGGTAGGCAACCTACATCTCACTCTGAAGCGCTCCCCGGAGCCGCTCTGAGACCCAGGGTGGGAGCCGGGCTGGGATCCTGAGTTGCTGGACCCCGAGGAGCTGCCACTGCCAGGCCTGGGCACCAGCTTCTCCACTCTCTCCCATAGCAGCCTGGGCTCGATGCTGCTGTTGGAGAAGACGACGAGAACAGCTAATGCATTATCCCAAGACGCAGGGTCAAATTATAAACATACGCACCATGTCATTCGAACGCAGGGATAATGAGAAAATCAGCCTACCAACAGCATTTAACGTGAAATTCACCAAGTTACAGTGGCATTATTCATTGGTTTTATCTCAGATATCTTAACAAACCCAAAATGCTAAAAGAGATTCTACCATTAGCAGACAAATCTTCTCTGGGTGTGAGAGGAAACGCTACTGTTTGGTCTAGAAGTGTCACTAGTTCTGTCTCAGCTACAAACTCAGTTTCTTACTATGAAAAATTCCACTTACATAATTACACACGAAATCAAACTACACACAAAGTGCCAGTACCGACCACCACCCCTCACGGCTCTCAAGAACTGACACTTAGGCAGTACGCTCGTTCTTTCGTGCTCTGGGCTGGAAATGTGACCCCACATGGGCCACGGTGTATCCCTGCCGTCGACACACCACAGCATGAGTTTTCTAGGTAAGAATTAACACACGGGCTCGGGCACAGGAGAACCCCGCGGCCCACCCTGACCACTGCAGGCTCAGAAAGCTCTCTCTCTGCAGCTTCTGGGCTGTCACCCACTCCACTCCCTCACGTTATATAGCGAGACACCAAGTACAGAGGTTCAGCGATGACCAGAGTACAGAACACTCAAGACGACCTTTCCTTCCTCTAAAACGGTGCTTGCTGGTCGACGGAACGGAGGTGATGACAATATTGCTACCGCTGGGAATACGGTCGCCACCGGCTACGTGAGGTAAGGAGCCCCTGGAATGTGGCTAGCTCAGCTAAGGAAATTAAGTTTTAATTTTATGTAATTTTAATTAACTTCAATTCAAATTTAAGTAGCCTCATGTGGCTAACAGCTCCCATATAAAACAGAACGGCTCCAGAACCTGAAAAATACTTTGTGGTTAATTCTCGAGTTTCTTGCCAACTCCAAGTCAACCACTCCCTTTCTTCCGTAGCCTGTGTGCGATTTCCGTACACTCCCAGAGCCCCCAGACATCCTTTGGATAGCAAGCCCTCTCGGGTTACAACTCCCTTAGAATCCCCCCTTCCCTGCTGTTCCTTCCTGTTACTCTCACTGAGACAGGCAGTTTTCACCTTAAAACTGCTGCAATACACAGTCGGATTTAATCTCTTTTCACCGCAGATCAATTTGATGTCATTCACATGAATGGACTTCACGGCATTTTCTTTACACACGGATCACCTCTTTGCCCCAGAACGTCCACGTTTATGAGCATTTTTATGCAAGCAGACGGTAGAAGACTGCAGGACACTGTGTAGTAAGTCTGCCCCTAAGCTTTGCTCTTCTCTTACCTGGTGGAGTTTCTCTGACCTGCTTGGCTGTTTTGCTGCCCACTGCCCTGCAGTGGGGAATCCCGACGGGACAGGACGGGGGACCGGGACGTCGTTCTCACAGGAACCTTTGGGTACAAAATACAGCAATTAAATTACTGAAAACATGAGGAGGAGAAGAAAAGACTACTCCCTACCACACATGTCTCTAAGGCAGTCCTAGTTACCTTAGCCTTGCTATCACCGACCTACCCCCAACCCCTGATCCTTCTCCGCCCTCCAGTGATACAACAGAAGAGTAGTCCAAGCCGTCAAAGGCACTGGGACAACCTTTCTATGCTCCTAACCACATTTAAATGATGTTGGCACTGAAGCTTGGTGGCAGGGCACGTACAAAGCGTCTTACTGAGATAATGTGAGAATCAGGAAAACAAGCTCAAAGAAACCAAACAATGGCCTACAAATGGATCAGCGAGAAACGAAGAATGTAGGAAGCAAGAAAATACTCAGAGGAAGCAAATTCCAAGTGGAGGAAAAATAAAATGTGTCTTTTTGTTTAATTTCAGCGTTAAGTAATTACCAAACCAAAAATTTTAAAAACATGGAATTAAAAAAAACACCCAAACAAAAACAAAAATCCCTCAATTAAAAAAAAATCATTTTTTGGAACATTTATGTTCATTTTTTCCCTTATAATACCTTTTCTGAAAATTTTGATACTAATTAATGGTGCAAAGCAATTGACAGCTTTTGTATGCACGTAACACGACAGCTGCTAAAACAAATTTGGATTCGGTCTGTTCTAGAAGCGTACCCTTTATAGATGTACTCTTAAGTTACTTGGGTCCCTTGTGCTTAAGTACGGAGTCAGCGACAGCAATGAAAAGGTAACTGGCCGATGGCTGAACCTAACTGCCTCACTATGGAATTTTCTCCCCACCGTCAAAAGTTCCTCTGCCATTGCCCCTTAATTCTGGTGACGTCACCACACCCTTAATTGAAATAAATAATGTTTTAAAAATAACGAAAAGGAAAAAGAAGCGCACGTCTGTCTTCCTGCTCCTTACCCTTGGAGGGACCTCGTCACTGTCTGATCTAGACCAAGCCTTTTGGGCGGGGTCGGGTACCTCCGACTTAGAGTCAGAACTCTGACTTAGCACCTCACTGCGGGAAGGTGGACATGGGTCCTGAGAGCGAAGATGGTGGTGTGCAAATTTGGGAGGAGAAGGGTCACTGAAGGAATGGGATCGCGAGACAGGGGAAACACTGTTCTTGAGAGATGCCAGGTGGGACCACTGTACCTTACAAGAAAACAAAACACAAAACATTCAATGCGTTCTGCAGAAAACGCTTTTCTGGTCAATACCAAATCCAAAGCGGGAGCCGGGGCAACGCACAGGAGGCAGTCAGGACTAGGTCAGCCAAGCAGTACGACAGTTATGCTCTAAGTGGAGAGGTGGTCTGGGGAGCACAATATGTAGAAAAGAACAAATGTACATTTATAAGGAAAACTCTTAATATCCAGACAAATGTTAGAGAGCAGTAAACGTGAAGATTAAAAAAAAACAAAAGCCTCACAGCGCTCCTGTCGGAGGAGGCAATGTGCGGCATGCATTTCTGCGTCAAAGCAGCGTGGACAGGCAGAGAGGGAGGAGACCGCAGGACGGACATCGCCACACGTGCAAACCTCTCTACCCACCCTCCCGTTACCTGGCAGGGCAAGACGTCTGACCAAGTAACAACAGAGCCACATGTTTACTGTGCAAAGACCAACCCCGCATGTTTGGACAGATTGTAAGAGTGTAACTTAAAAACAGCCAGCTTTCCAAATACACCACCGATTTTCCTTCTTTCTTGTCCCAAGTCTTAAAACACTCCGACCCCACAGAACTCCACATATCTTTGTATTAGTTAGAAAAAAAAAGAACTTTGATTTCTTTGTATCCTATTCAGCGCTAGGATTCCCTAAAAGGACTGCTGAGGGGGGTATTCCTTCTACCTGACAACTGAAGAAATAAGACAGGTCCTTGGCAACTGAGTTCATCTGGTCACTTCCAAGTTGGAAAAGCAATCTCTGAAACAATCTGCATTTTCTTGAAATTATACTTTTTGTTTTAAAATAACTGTTCAATGTGGAAATTTACATAATTCTAGCTATATATCTATTACATCAGCACATTTAATAAAAACAGGAAATACCAAATCAGGATTGGCTCAACCTTGCCAAGCGTTAAGATCCAGAATTGGTTCCGAAAGAATGTTTTCGTAAGTACAGCTTTTGGCCAAAAGCAACTTTAGATAGAAAAGGGACTCTTTTTCCTGGCCCTACGTTAATTAGTCAGCAGTATAAAAAGCAGTCTACACAATTCATGAACTCCTATTTTCTAAACTGTTAGTGGCCACATAAAGATTTTCTATTTACGGTAAGTATAACGTTCATCAAACCTGTTTTCCTTGTCCCCATTCCCCTCCCTTTCCCCCTTCATCCTGTCCTGCTGTCTTCTGCATCCTTCTTCTTTCCACTCCTCACTCTCTGGAGTTGCCCAGTGGCTTGTGCGTCAGCTCTTCTGTGAATCAAGACGCTGCTGGTCTCACGTAAACACCAACCTCCCAACACCCGCCCCCCTGCTAAGCTTAATCCTGGGTCTTCTTTTTACTGTAAAACTGCTCCATACCAAGGATCTTTATTGTAAAGCGCATTCAAGTCCTCATCCGGGTTTGTGTGAACACCACCGCTACCACTACCGTCCCCCAACACATGCAAACATCAGTGACAGGTAAACTCGGGCTCAAGGACTTGTGCCCAGTACTCCGGATGACACGGCTGCAGGGAGCAAAATGCCTGAAAGTCAATGATTTTCAGCAGGAGTGGGAACCAGCGTCTTAAGGATCTCTGGGATCTCCGACATGCGTCATCTCTGCTGTCCGCTTTCTCCGCCAGACAGCACGGAGGTCCCCGACCTGGGCAAGGCCGAATGCTAAGGCCGACCCAGTGGCCTCTAGCCTGACCTACTTCGGGAAAACCCACACCCAACCCACCGGGCCGTAACCTTTTTTGGATGTTGAACCTTTTGAGAATCTGATAAAAGGCCCTCTTCCCAAAAATATATGTACATTTGGACAAATCAAAAAAATTTTACGTGGAATTTCAGGGCCGCCCACTCGTAGAACTGGCTGGGAGCCAAGGACCCCAGGTTAAGAAAAAGTCTCCCTCTATGTACTTACGACACTAACTTTCTAAAAACTAAACTGAAAAGTCTCTGTATTTGAGTAAGGAGGCACTTGTTTACGAACATCTGAGTCAGGGAAGGCAAAAAGTCAGACAGAAAGAAGAAATCACCGAATCCAGATATTCTTAATAAGTACATCAATCCTTAAAAAGAAATTCCTGTTTTTCCCTATCAACTGAGGCTACGTCCTCTTTAGTCTAAACTCCCTCTGCTAAACTCCTCTCTCTCTAAATGCGGTAACAAACCAAACTGAGCGGTTCAAGCAGGCTGGTGGCTCAGTGAGCCTCTGCGTGCGTCTCCTTGACCCACAGCCAACTGGCCGTTCTACCTGTGGCTCGGCTGGTCTCTGCAGGGCAGGGTGCACAGACTCGGAGTTGCCATTGGAAAAAGATTCTGATCTGGAAGGCACTGGTGGCTCCAATACTCTGCCTGTCTGCTTAGACTGGGCTTCAGGGGAGCTGTGGTTAGTTTTCCTAAATCTATCTTCCACCTGCGTCAGAGAATTAGAAGACATAACTCAGGGTTAGTAGAAAAAAGCAGAGATACCGAAGAAAGCCTGAAAGTGGAAGGAGTCTAAAAAGAAGTCTTCTGTTTTCCTCAACTACAAGAAAAGAGAGGAGGCATATAACACTAGACTAGGATCTGATGCAGAGTACGGAATATTCACGAAGACAGAAATTTAGAGAGGCAGCCTTTAAAATCTCCCCCGGCAAGAAGTCTAGGATTGCACGTGAAGATAAACTAGGAAAAGAATTAATCTGTCGCAACCAACTAAACCCACGGATTAAAGATTAAAAGAACGTCACCAGGAATCTAACACACGTTTCATTCCACGAAAAATAAAGGCACTGCAGAACAAGCAGGACACTTGCTCCTAGAATGTGCCGTGTGAGGGCCGGCATGGCGGGAGGACGCCCCCGCCCGGGCCAGCATCCCGCACTCTGCAGCCCGCCCGGCCCACCCTGCCAGGGTCCGAGGAGCGGTCCTGCTTCATCGCATCCTCCCTGGGAAGCTCTGGGAGCCCAGACGCCCCAGTTCAGTAGCAAACCCTGATCACCGAAAAGCCAGTGAATTGGGCCCAGGCAGGCTCCATCCTCGCGGCAGTTTTGGAAAAACAGACGACAGGCCACCCTGCCCATCATTTACAGCACAAAGAAAAATGCTGCCACACAGCCTCCTCTCTTTCCGTCTCTTGGTCAGCGTCCAGGTCCCCCGAGATCTGCAAAGCTCTGAGGCGCTCCGCTCCCCTCTAGACAGACACTAAGCAGAGAAGAGGCCCCGCCCTGTGCCCTGGGAGCGCGCCCGGAACGGCGGGGGCCGTACCTCGCGGGCCCGGTCGGCGGGCTCGTGCTGGGCCTTGGGCTCGGCGCCGTGCAGGCCGGCCTTGCTCCTGTCCGGCGGCGGGGGCGGCCTCCGGGGCTCATGCTGCAGAGACAGGAGATAGGCTTGCTCCTGCTGCAGCTGCCTCTGGAGCCGCTCCGTCTGCCGCTGCTCCTCCAGCTCCCGCCAGCGGCACTCCTTGGGGGGAGAGGGACACTCAGTCCGGGGCCCGGCACCCACCTCGCCCCGGCTCACTTCTCCCCAGCCCGGCGTTCACCGACGCTTGTTTGGTGACAGAGCACAACGGCCGGGCTGTGAAATGGCAGGTTACCTGTGGGAAAACCTGACAGCTTGTCGCTAAGCATACTGTCACTGGACAGAGTAAGAGAGAACCCAAGGAAACGCTGGTCTCAGCGGTTTCAAAGGACACTTGGAGTACTCTAGGTACGGGTCCTACGGCACGCGCCTTGAACCGCCAGCTCTTGGCATTCTAGCCTGTTCACCAAATGCCAGGTGCTGTGCAAAACCTCGTCTATCTACCAAACGAGAACAGTTAACTCAGCAACGGGAAATAAAGAGGTAACCAGAAGCCGCCCCGACGTGGGCCCGGCTCTGCCCAGCGCGGGGAGCCCTAGCTACGGGACGGGGCCAGCGCGGGGCGTTACCAGTAGCATGGCCTGCTCCTGGAGCAGCTGCTGCTGAAGGAGTTCCAGGTGCCGCTGCTCCTCTTCCAGCTGCCGCCTGATATACTCCTGTCACACAGAAATCAGCCGGCAATCAACGGAGCCCCAAGGAAAGCACCAGAACCACCTGCTGGGGCGCCCAGAACCATCCGCCCGATCATCTGGGGTAATCCACTGAGCGATCAATGGCTCAGACAAGCCTACTGCCGAGGATTTCCCCAAGAACTTCGAATTAGTCTCTAAGATCTAAAGAGTCTAATAAATGATGACACGCACTCAGCGAGGGTGCGTGTGTGTGTGTGTGTGTGTGTGTGTGTGTGTGTGTCTATGAGAGAGATAAAGGGAGCGAGAGAGGGAGAGACAGAGAGAGAGAGAAAGGGGAGACAGGCGTGAGGTGACACGTTTTCAACGGGAAGAGAACGATAAAGCTCTGTAACAACAAAAACACATCCAAAGGACGTTACATAAAGAGGAAAAACCCAACCTTGAAGGAGCATGCATATTTGATGGGCTGGAGACCTTGATCTACGACAGCAGATTAGTCTCTAGCAAGCCCGTATCGAGAATATTCTCTCCCAGCTCTCAGGATTTTGGGGGGGGCCTCAAGTATGAAATAGGCGTGAAATCACTTCGCAAAGTAGGAACATTTCACAAACAAAAGACATCTATCTCTTTCTTTGTCAACGGGGGAAAAGCTCACTACTCTGGAAGAGGAGCAGATTGAGGGGTCTGGGAGGAGAAATTTTATTTTGAATTCAGATTATTTATTTACAGTGTCTACTGCCGACTGAGGCGCACACCTTAAGATAAAAGCAGTCCTACATCTGGGCTGAACAGGAGTTTTTAGTTAACCACTCGTCCTGGCGGAGAGAATGCTGGGCAGAAATCATGACAAATTTCTTCAGGAACTTTTTTTCTTACAAAGCAAATTTAGCCCAAAAACGCCAATCTGGGGTAAAGTGTATCCACAGGGCCGCTGGCAAAGGCCCCCTGGTTCCAACCCAGGCTCCAGTCCCGGGCCTGGAAGCCCCGCCCCAACCCCGACGACTGAGAGGACTCCGACTCCCAGCTCCCCTCTTCCCGAGCCAGACAGAGCTGAACCACAGCTGCGAGCTCAGGTCACTACATCCCTGGTTTTCTGCCTTCACATCACAGGAACAACCAGACAATGACACATGTCCACAAACATGCACATTCATGCGGAAATGACAGGTTCCTACAGCACGGCTGACACGGGGAGTATTTTGGAATAAAACTGACTTTTGATGCTATTTTTATAGAAGAAGAGGTGAAGAATACTTGCTATACACAAAAGCCAATGACTCCATTAGAACACTGAAGGTTAGGATTACATTCACACCCTCTTCTCCCAATCAAGGTCAGAGAATTATCCCTCCGTGACTCAACTGTCTCAAGTTTATGTTTTCTCCTCTTTGTAGTCCCCAAGTATAAATCAGAACATGAAAACTAAACTCAACGCACCACAGTTAACAGGCCAACAACGTCAGTAAAGTAAGAGATCAAGGGAATCACTTAAATTTCAACAGAAAAATAGTATGTAGACCCAACACTGGGAAAACCCGAGGCAAGGAGAGCAGCTGAATGATCAAATCTGGAAGCTAATACCACTGTTTACAAGCATTTTAAGTATGAACTTCAGCTATCATTTAAATTGGTCCCCCTTCATATACTGTTTCCTTGTTCAAAGCTCATAACAAAGAGTGATCAATTCAAAGACATGACAGGCAGAGAGGCTATGATGGGATTCACGCGGACAACGCAGACAACAAAAAGCACAATTTCTGCTTGCACAGGTGGTTCAGGAATCAGACTCCTAAAGGCAACTTTATGTGATGTTAATAACATGCTGCAAATATCGCTAAAATCTGATCGCTTTGGGCTAATGTTATCAGCTGTTCTAACGTCACGTATGTCTGTACTGAATTATAGGCGAATACATCTTAAAATATTCGGTTAGTCGCTGGACACTTCCAACACTTCTCGTAGGAAGTGTCTTACAGTTGGTCTTAAATTTCATTAGACACATTCGGAAATCTTTCAGGCCTCATACTAGTGGAGACCACCCTGCTGGTTTCAAGAGCTTTCTAAAGTGTACCGATTTCTGTATCTGTCGGTAAAGACAAGAGATTCAGTTTGTTGAAGTGAATATGCTTCCAACCGTGCTTCTGCATTTTCAGACTAAAGTCCTGAACACGTGTGCACATGCGTGCATGCTTTTTGCCCCGGCTCCCCCAGCTCCACACGGTGCCAGTCCCCGCGGTCCCGGCCGGAGCAGCCCCTGCAGACCCACCTGCTCCCTGTCGACTCTCCTCTTGTCCTCCTCCGCCCGCCTGCGCTCCTCTTCCTCCTGCCGCCGTCTCTCCAGCTCCTCCAGCCGCCTCTTCTCCTCCTGTTCCCGCCTCCGCTGCTCGCGCTCCTGCTGCCTCCTGGCCTCCCGCTCTCTCCTTTGTTGCTACGGAAGTAAAGCGACCCAGTCAGCGGACTCTGCAGCCACGGCACGGCACGCAGGATGGTCTGCTCACCAGTTACGGGGAGAGGCCAAGAGGGAGAGCTCGTGGAGCCCACCTGCACCGGCCACCTACTTGCACACTGCCCCTCCGCTCACACACACCAGCCTCCTTGGAAGTACCCGTCAGAGCCGGGTTTCACGTGCTATCAGTTATTCCCCGTTCTTCGCTGAAGCACAGCCGTGAGGGGACAGGGAATGCTGTATCCTTCAGTATCACTAACAGGGTTACCCCGGGCCCTTTAGTCAGAAGAAAGAGAAGAGAAATGAATACAGGAGAACAGAAATAGCGCAGAGAAAGGAGAGAAATACTTAGAAGAGGAAAAAGGCGGCACACATCAGGGAGAGAAGAAGTGACACCAACGAGAATAAGAGATGCCATTATTATTACCATGAATGTATAGACTGCCGTGAGCACAGGCTCACGCTGTGCCTCGCACGGTGCTAAGTATCCAACGGTCTTCCTTCCGTGTCCTTTACCTACTACGATTCTCATGACAAACCTAGGAAGCACTTCACTCCCACTCCACAGAGGAGGAAACAGATTCAAGAAGAGAGACGTGACTTGTCCAGAGTCACCTGGGCGGTAAGCCCCCAGGTCGAGGGCTGCTGTGCCTCCCACCGTTAATCAGACAGCATCCTGCCTCCCATCAGCAGGTGCGGAAGGTGCCGTTGAGTCACCAGACTCGCTCCGACAGCCTTTCCCAACGCAGACCATCTGTCAACCCCTCGGTACCTGGCAGCGTGACCCTGGGCACACGTCTGGCCCCTTCTCATCCAGCCCCAGACATCTATCTGTCAGTAAAGCACTGCCACCGCGCAGAGTATAAATCAACCAACTCCTCCCACAAATGTGCAGCGTGCTGGCCTGCAAAGTGATGCGGCCACCGTGCAGCCCCCCTGGGATGGAGAGGCGCCCCATCTCAGCACAGCGGCCGCCGGCTGCAGACGGCTACTCAGCACCTGAAGTGCGCCCAGCACGTGAGGGAGGAACTGGGTTTTTCGTTTTAATTTACTAAAGTTAATTTACATTTAAATTGTCTCTAGCACAGCTCTAGAACCACAGCCACAAGAGAGGAAGGCAGGTGGAGACTAACAATTCCGCTCAAAGTCAGTCAGACAAAAGGAAAACAGAAGAGAGAAGAAAGGCAACCAGTGTCGACCCCTCAAAACTCCCCCTTAGCTTTTCAAGCCGATCAGATTCAAGCGAACAGGTCAGAAGAGGCGAAGGATATCATACACTGAACTTTACCACCTTCAGGTAACAACGTGACTTGCTTATGAGCCAAGGTCTCACAAGCAGTGAACTGTCAGAGGACCGTCCCCCTCGGAAAGGTCTGGGCTTTCCCTTTCCCTCCCCACCTCCCGGGGGAGATGATACGTTTGCCAGCAGGCTCTACAGGCCAGCAAGGCAACCGGAGTTGAGGAGAAAAAACAAAAAACACACCCAGAACTTTTATGTTCTTATACTCCCAGCTCATTCTTCAAGACAGCTACTTTTGCACGTTTCATAATGTATGTATCAGTACGATACAAAATTACTAGATATATCTCTATCAGATACATGCTCAATTTTTTTTTACTGATGGAATGCAAGATTCAAAACCTTTCTGGGCCGCTGCACTGCACTAAACGACGCCACGTGACCACAGACATCACCGCAACAGCCTCAGAGATGCACCCGCTGCCCTGTCCTTACAGACCACAGAGGCTACCAAAATTCTTTAATTTTTAGGAACGATGCTGAAGGAAAGGTGCCACTTAGCCCCCTGGGATCACAAAACAAAAAGAAAAGCCGTGGCTTCACTTGCTTTCTCCTCTCCTGTTATTTACAGAATCTTGAAGAATTCTTTAGTTCAAAAAAGCAGAGTTGACGCCTTGGCTGTTATCAGCAAGGACTCTTCCAGAAAGAGCCAGACAAGGAGAAAAACTGCAGTGAGAGTCCTGGAAGCTGCCACGCTGCCCTGGAAGCAGGGCTGCACTCTGGCCGCCACACAGCCATTAAGTCCAGATGCGGCCAAGTGTCCACCTCACACCAGCCTCGAGGTTCAAATTTCTGTCTCCAGAGAAGACAACGGGAGATCGCAAAGGAAGAGCGGAGGGAGGGAGTGAAGCAGCGCGGGAGCTGGCTTCCCACACGCTGGCCCCTCACCAGCAACTCCAGCTGCCTCGGCCCACCGAGCGCAGGGCTGACCTTGGTCCAGCCCACGCCCAGGAGCCTTCTCAGCTCACCCCCTGCCTCGCACCCCTGAGCTGTGGTCACCCGGAGTCCCGGGGAGTGACGGGGCCCTGTGCACATCCTCTGGCGCCTCAGTGAAAGCACTCGTTCTCACACCAGGCAGGAAGCCCCAACGTGGTGAAACGTGCAGAATCCATTTCGGGGGGTTATTTCCAACTACACTGAGGGCAGGGCTCCCAGGCCGGTGGGAAACCTTGACTTCATCTAACTAAATGCTACTAAGAATTTTTAACTTTCAATTTCAAATGCCCTTACAGGTAGCCTTTTCCATTTTCACTTGTGTTTAAAAATTTTTAATCAAAGTACTAGACTTTAACCATCCTCAAGCCATAAGATATACATCTTTGTTAACACCCTTTCTTTTATTTATTAACATTTGCTATGTTGCCGCCCCATGATCACTTATATCTAAAATGCCATGGTGCCGTTTTGATTGTTGTTAACTAGTGACTACCTGGAGAATAAAAATCTGAGGCCAGTTTTTAAAAATTTAAAAGAATAAAATTTATATTTAAAAGAGTAAATAAATCTATGTTATTCTGTCCAAAATACATACATGCATAAATAGTAAAAAAATTGCCTTATTCTTGTTTGTTTGCCTGTTTTTTCATGGGCCCATCATAGCATCATCTGTAAAGTCTACACCGTAAGACTCCTTTCCACATGGTCAAATGGGTCAGGTATTCTTTCTTTCTTCTAGAGATGAACCCTCTCACAGCCCTTTCTCTTCTCCTGCGCCAATCTAAACAGGCTGCTCTCCAGGCATCCCATCCTTCTGCCCACCTGCTTCCTAGGAACACTTCTGGACCCTCTCCTGTATAGGATCCCCTGTCAACTTCTCTCTTATTTGCTGGAACACATCCTCTAGTAGTTTCCTGAGGAAGCGTGAAGACAAGTAGAGGACCTGAGAGACTCTGTAGGTCAAAAAAGCTCTGCTCCCATGCTGTGCATATACTTCTGGCCGGGGGGCACCAACTTCCCTTCAGAGTCGCAAAAGCACTGGTGTGTCACCTCCTACTTTCTGATGTTGCCCATGTGGATCCTTGACACTTAGTAGCAGCCACACCCACACCCCTCTATGTGCTCCCCTGACGGCAGCTTTTACCATCCTCTTTTCATCCTTGAGTTTCTAAGCTTTCAAGATGACGTATGTGCCTCTGAACGGCGGCTTTTCTCATTCGCTGGGCTGGGTACTCAGTAAGGCTTTCAATTCAGAAATTATTTCTTAGTTCTGGAAACTTGTCTTGAATTCCTGCTGCATGTTCTCCCTCTGGTGTTCACTTCCTGGACCATTTGTTAAATGGGAGTCAAACCACCTGGACTGATTCTGTTTTTCTTCTGTTCTAGTCCCCCTAAACTTATCTTCTCTCCCCACTTTCTGGGAGTTTGCATTTATTAAAAATTTTAAAAAACTTTTTTCTGAATAGTCTTGTTTCACGATTTTTATATCTTCTCTCTGTAAGGATATTAAGATTTCTCGGCATGTGTACATGTATGTGTGTGAGATATTTTCTCTGTTCCCTACATTGTCTCTATTTCCTTCACGCTCCTTTTGCTGTGTGTCTTGGAATCTTTCAGTTAAAGATTTTTCTGCGTCCTCTTCTTTGGCCCTGTGGAAGTCTCATACTCTTGGTTACCACCATCAACACACGAACAAAGACCATAAGCTCCTTAAAAGTAGGGAGCGTGTTTCGCTCATCCCCACCCCGCTCCCTGTAAACATCCAGGATGCCGTGATTTTCTAACATTTAGCATCTAGAATAAGCCTAAAGAATCCATCCATATCTCCAGGCCCAACCAAATCCTAAAGCCGTCTTTTCAGGATCACCTAGTAAGCTGCACAGCGGGCTTGAATAGTCACCGTTAATCCGGATAGAGCCTCACACTTTACACAACACACGCCTTGGGCCTCAGGATGCTCTACCAGCCCTTTACGGCGGCTCCGGAACTCAAATCAGAGACCTCAAGCCCAAGAACGGCTGTAAGTGCACAGAACAAGTCCTTTCTTTCCAGAGACACAACGAGGACACAAATGCTGCTTCACCCATTTGAGAAATAGTCATGAAGCGCATGGGTACACGAAGGTGAATCAGACGCAGCCCCTCTCCTCCAAGTCTTATAGGTAAGGTAAGCCACACACTTATAAAAAACCCACAAGACCACGTGGAACGTGGTAAATTTCCCTGGACTCGCCCACTCAGCAAGCCCTGGTCGGGAGACTGATGGCCAAGGCCAAGAACGATGTAGTTACCGAGTCCTCTTCCACATTATGCTGTCATATTTGAAGCTGTAAACTGGACCAAGAGCAGAAATGTAAACTCCAACCATACAAACCACTACAGTCAGAACAGGCCCTTAACTGGGGCGTGTGTGTATGTGTGTGTGTTCGGGGGTAATTAAAGATTAAAGAAAGCCCTTAGTAAATACCTGAATAGATTACTGATGTGAAAAGCTGGCCTCTTGCAACAGAACTTCAAAAGAAAATGGACAAAAATGAAACATATATATCACCAGCCATCAGCTAAGCAACATCAATCCACCCTAGATTAACCTCCCGCCTGTGATTTCAAGCAACAAAACCCAGGAGACGCTAACGAACATGCCTGCTCAGGTTAACCCCTTTAAGAGCAGCAAATGTAAATCCTTCGAGGCATTTTCAAACTGTCATTCTTATTTTTTTAAACCATTCTTTCTTTAAAAACAAAACCAAACAAACTGAAAAACGGCATGATGCTGTAAAGTGATTTCCAAATCGCTCCAATTACAGCGATTTCCTTATTACTTCAGTTTTTCCAAGCATGCCTGAGTAAATATGTACTTTTCCAACTATGCTTTAATTACATTTAAGTTCTCTTTCTAGATTGGTATTTAAAAGCAATGCTTTCATCTCACAATTCGAACTTTTCTAAATAGGTCATGCTGATAATAGTGGGGTCCATTTACAGACACTCCACCGGACTTACGGGCTTTAACAGAAACTAAACTTTAATGAACCAATCTATTCTTCAGGTTCGACTATTTCCAAGAGCTTTGGAGGTCATGTGGCTGCACGTGTACCAGCAACCCCTGAGTTTGTTAAGTGCAAGTTCTGATGAACTTTAGTAGAGAAACTACTAAACTACTTTGCTTCTCCCCAAAGACAACTCTTCCCCATCTTTAGGCAACAAATAACATTTGCTGAATTAGAATAACGCTTACAAAATTTAACTAGGAAAAAACCACTAGACTGGGATGCCAAAAGAACATTTAAGAGCTGAGGACTTCTGAGAGGCGGGACAGTGGCCCTCTGGCAAAAGCAAGGCCCCCGTGCACAGCACGGCTGGAGCTGAGGGTGGAAGGCGCACCCTGTGCTCACACACACTCGCCGTCAGACACGAGTGAGGCGCCCAGCAGGGGCCTCTGTGTGGGCAGAGGGGTGAGGACACGCTGGGGGGAAGCGGGTCCCCGGCACTGTCCCTCTGAGATCTCACAGCCAAGAGACAACCACAGGTGCCTGCCACGGCTCGCTCCGTTTTTTCTTAGAACGCTCCAGGCTTTCCTAGTGTTACAATTTAGCTTCAAGACGAACCCCACTTCATGCAAATGTTCTTTTCTCTCTCTCTCTTTTTTTTTCTTAAAAGGCATCGCTCTTTTTTTAAAAAAAAGGCATCGCACCTCCACTGGGCCAGATGGGCTCATTTTACAGGTGAAAGCTCTCCTGCAAGTGCGGAGACCAAAAGACAGCCACGTGCGGCAAAGAAAAAAGGAAGCAAGTGAGGCCTTCCGGGTCAGGGCTCAAACACGGCTCCCCCTACAGAGGCGCTGACTTCCCCTGACTGAGCCTGAAGGTTCGTGTTCAGCCTCCGCAGCAGCCCCCAGGGCCTCCATTAAGCCCACCCACGTAAAACGCCCGACATTTGTCCACGGCCAACACAAACAGGCTCCTCACAAGCAAGGAGGGTAGGCTGGGAAGTCGGGACAGCTCCACGCCATTAGCCCAGGGCAGGAGCAGCATCGCCTTCAGGGCTGCGCTGCCCCGCCCTGCCCCGCCATCCTGACCTGCGCGCGCGCGCACACGACCACCCACACCTCCGCTGTGTTGAGCTGAGCTTGGTGCACGTCTAAAGTGCAAAGCCTGGGGTGTCAGACAAAATTTTTTCTCTTGCTTTACTTTGTATTTAATTTCTTCCACTTTCACCCACCTCTCTAAAACTGGGGTCACTATGGGATCTGCAGAAACAAGAGAGACGAATGTAAGCATGTGTCCTCTTGGTGGAAGAAAAGCAGAGGGAGGAGGTGCTGGTCGCACACCCACACGCGCGCCCCTCTCTGCAGGAAGCTGAGACCCAGAGCACAGGGACTACGGCATCTCCGGGGCTGAAAACTCGGGCAGATCGTAAAGAGAAGGGATTATTGTTTTAAATACCTGCAGAAAAATTCCGACAGTGGGGAGGCTGAACATCCTACCAGCAGTTCAAGAACAGAAAGGGAGACGCAAACAGCAGAAAAGGGGACTCGGCCCTCTAAGTGAAGTCCTTGGCCGGGTTCCAAGTCTGCAGAACCCAGAGTCATCTTCACAAACGGGTGAGATGGGGAACACACAGGGAATTGCAGTTCTCCCTTTTTTCGTCTTTTGTTTTTAAGAAAAGGATAAGTTCTAACCTCAAATGAAAAGTTTTTGTCTCTTATCTCTAATAAAAAGATTATGCAGTTTTTTTAATGTGCTGTTGTTAATAGTATCATAGGTTTGCTAAAAACAAATCTTCCCTAAGAAATGTCCTTTCTTTTTTTTGAATCAAGTAGCACACCAAACCACAGACAAATGTATCTTGCTTTTACTAATAATCTGACAGTCTCCACGAGGTCAAAACTGAAAAATTATGAATTAGGACATAAGTGATTTCAATATGTAACAGGTTCAAAAACATATCCAAAGTACAGCAGCTAACAAAGTCACCTTAACTTAGATCACTAATGCGGTTTTCTCCAGGACGTCTTGTATAATATTTCTCTTAAACTTAGACGAGGAATGAGCAGATGTCATCCATGTGTGGATGTCACAGGAATGGGAGGAGTCGGTAGCAGGTACCAAGGCAAGAGTCAATGAAAAGAAAGAGCACAAAACCATTAGGATAAAATGACAGTATGATGAAATAATCTTCACTTCTGCTCAAAAAAAAAAACAAGAACAGAAAAAAGAAAAGACTGGGAGAAAAAGCTGGCCAGGGTGGGGAAAAAAAAATTAGCTAGAGGCAAAGCTCTACCAAAGTGATCCAAAGATGTGATGATGCATCTACCTATAAAAGGTAATAGAGTAATATTAAAACTTTTCAATAGAGGGAGATCATTATCACACGGGGCAATGAATCTGGGTAACAAACTTCGAGTAAGCTGAGAAAACACTGAGCACCCAGAAGAGAAGGACAAGTGTCAGGGGCAGGAGAGGAGGGGACGAAGCCACCAGTGTGAACTCAGCCGCGTGAGCTCAGCACGCTCCCACTTTCCTCCTGGGACCATCCAAAAGCAACAAGAAAACTCAGAAACATCATTTTCAGCAAAACTGGCAGACAGACTTGAAAATATCTACGAGGACTTCCAAGATCTCCAGTTCACACAGGAGCCAAGGAAGAGAAAGCAAGAGAAACAAAGCAGAGAGATCCCGGCAGCAGCAACTCTCGACGGGCACCAAGCAAGAGCGGAGGATGCAGGTACCACATGGACTTCTTACAGACGACGGGCAGACCGCTCCCCCTACCTGCGGCGAGGTTCTGAGACAGTAGGGGCTGCGGAGAAGCCCTTAGCCCCCATACACCGGATCTGATGGCTCTTTCAGAGAAAGGAACATCTCCACTGTTTCCCTACAGCCTCAACTTTGGGACCATTTTTTTGCCAGTCGCTGATAGAAAGTGATCACCTTTCAGTTTTAAGCATCATTTATCTTTTGAGTGAAGATGACCATCTTTATCTACTTTGTTAATAATAACAAAAGGAATCCCTATTCCTCATACCTTTAACGCCAGTAAAGGGCTACAAATCATTTATGGCGCAAATATTCCCAAACCACTTCCTGGGGCCTTAATTACCAGGCTGACAAAAAGGCGCTGGATCACCAAGAACCTACATCAGTGGATTCTGTTCCTGCAAACGCCACCGTTCCAGGACCCTGCTCCATCTGCCCTGATTAAGAGGTTTAAAGAGGTGACTGCGCGTTTGAACTTTCACTGAGAAGCTGAAATTACAGGCTAACTGAAGCCAGTAAACTGCCACGTTCTCACTTAGCTGACAACCCCGATTCTCTAGCCTCTATTTAGCTGACAGAACAAATCGCTTTAAAACCTCTCCTTTCCTTGAGCCATCGCTGGCCTAACCCCGTAATCCTCACTCCCTATCATGTCCAGGGCCTGGATGACGGACACCTATCTCACTGTCACTAGGCCTGAAAGCAGTTTCCAGGGCCTGTGTTAGAAAGGGGCTCCAGCTGACCCAGTCCTTGATCCTTCAAGGTATACACCACCAAACTCCCCTGCATCCCTGAGCTGAAGTACAGCCCAGGATTAGAAAGGACAGTGGAGGACACTGCATAAAGAGGCCACTGGAAACAGCCACAGCCTCAACGCTCAAGCACTCTTGTGTACTGAGCACACACGGTCCATGTACAGCCTGAAAAACCTCGGAACCACTCAAGGTTTCTGTTATGTTCAAAGACCACTGAGTCTTAAAATACTAGAAGAGAGTTTGCAAACAAACTGCAGAAAGTTACATAAATAGCAATGCTGCCCCTCCCACAGAGCAAGGTTGTGCCCTGTGTTTTCTTCCAAAGCGCTGGCCGAATACTTCCAGTCTCCTTAGTTAGACAGACACTGGTTTTCTAAACCAGGGCAGACTGTGAAGTTTCAGAATTCAGACCATAAACACACAAAACGAAGCAAAGATTCTCACCACAAAATGTACCCTTAAGTAACGTGGGAAAAAGCATGTGTTGTCGTTTAACTTAAACTCCACTGTATAGTATCAACACATGGCTTTACTGTTGTTTGGGGTTCTTTTTCTGGCATGAAGGACAAAGGTGAAACAATAAGATGTATGAATTAAACGGAAACAAACTACTATGAATGGGAAATCTGAAGCTGTGATATATATAGTAAAAGGCAACCAGGAAATGAAAAAAGACTCTTTTGATCCCCAGGTGAAATGTAGGGAAATAATGTCTTCGTGAATTAAAAATGGAAAAGCTGTGGGTAACCATATTACCAACGTTGATAGTATTAATGAATTAAACGAGCAGGTGGGGGACTTCCCTGGTGGCGCAGTGGTTAAGAATCCGCCTGCCAATGCAGGGGACACAGGTTCAAGCCCTGGTCCAGGAAGATGCCACGTGCTGTGGAGCAACTAAGCCCGTGAGCCACAACTACTGAGCCCACGTGCCTAGAGCCCGTGCTCCGCGACAAGAGAAGCCACCGCAATGAGAAGCCCGCGCACCGCAACAAAGAGCAACCCCCCGCTCGCCGCAACTAGAGAAAGCCCTCGCGGCCACGAAGACCCAACGCAGCCAAAAACAAACAAAAACAACAAGCAGGTGGTACAAAATGTGTCCCCCGCCCCAACAAGTAACTAATGCCAGCACTATGGCTAGATTACAGAATAGCATTTGTATCATGCCCAATATAATTCTCTTCTTCAACCCTTACTCTTTAACGTACCTAAAGTTAAGGAATTTGTAGAAAAGTGTTTTTCCTGTGTACGTATGTTTTCAGAAAAATATGCACACCCCACGTGGGACCCAGAGGCCAAGGGTGGGATGGAAATGAGGTCAAGGCCGAGCTGGCCAACTCAGACTGTAGCGTACATGGCCTCCACGGAGCCAGGGCGACGCCACCTCTGGGCCCTGCGTCCCACACAAATAGGATGAGTAACTGGGGGCAGGTCCCTGACGTTTACAAAAGAAGGGAAAACAGGTCTCGGGCCTCCGGGAGCGCAAGGTCCCGCCGGTGCGCGAGCACACCTTCCCTTCAGAGGGGACCTCACTGGCCAGGCCGGGGAGAGGCACGACCTGCTTCACGAGGCCACGGAGAATGGTCCTTTGGGCATCTGGCCACGCCTGTGAACAAAGACCGGGACCCCGGCTCTGGCCCGCGCGCCCCCACCTCTTCCAGCCGTCGCCGCTGCTCCTTCTGCTGCTCGATCCGCTTCTGTCTCTCCGCCAGCAGCTGCCTCTTGTATTCCTCCTGCTCCCTGAGCTGCTGCTCCTGCAGGAGCTGCTGCCGCCTCAGGGCCTCGGAGCGCTCCTTGTTCTCCTGCTGCAGCCTCAGGAAGTCCCGGCGCAGCGTGGACTCGCCAGGCACGTTGACGATGGAGCTGCAGGAGGAAGCGGGGCTCTAAGGGGCGCGGGCCACTCCACGCCCACGCCCCGCCTCTCCCGAGCTCCTCCCAGCCCAGGACCCAACAAACTAACAAACCCACGGGGGTAACGAGCCTTCGACTCAGTAGCATCACCCCTTCTTTCACCCCTTCTTTCACCGTCTCATAAATATCTTAAAACTCTGTCCTGGACGTTTGACAGGACATCTCCACGTGGGACTCTCCCATCAACTCAAATTGCGATGAAGAGCTGAAACCACCTCCTGCCACACGTCATTAGACCCTCTGTGACCGCCCTGCTTCCCACCAGAAACAGCAGCATCACGTCCCGGGATTGCCCGGGCGGTAATACCAGAGCAATCTCCAGCACTGGCCGTCCCCTCGCCTTCTCCACGCGGCCCAGCATGCCTTGTCAGCTCTCCCCTCCCACTCTCTCTACTTGCAAGGCCGGCGGCTGAGCCCAGGTGGGTCCCAAGGATGAGCCACCACACAGAAAAATTAGCGTCACTCCTAGGTGGTCCCCCGGCTGAGAGTCACTTCTCCGCTTTCAAAACTCCCAGAACAAATGGCAAATCAATCTTCCTAAACTGCTTCTTTCGTTATATCGCGTCCCTAACCCAACACAATTATATTGCTCCTGCAATCAGTTCAAATTACTCTAAAAATCTTAGTCTCTGATGGATTCAAATCTTTTATGGAACTATGGAGTTTTTTTCAATAAATTCTCTTCTCTCTTGGTATGCTCTCTTCAAACTCCCATTCTCTGCACACAGGTCCCCACAGGTCTCTCGAACCACCGTCCCTACCCTCCTTTTGTCTAGCTGGTCAGCTACGTGTAGCTGCAGCTTGAACACCAGGCAGGCAAGACCATTATCAAAGACTTTAAATCCTCTCTTCCCTGATTAATGAGTCGCTGTGAGGTTCATGCTACCACATCTTCAAGCTTCTGCTTCACTGTACCTCGGGGAGCCAGAGATGACCAAAACGACTATGAAGTGGATCAGGACAGAATATCACTCCCAATAGAGGCAATGAAATGCCGACGACCACACCGGCGGGAAGAACAAAACCAACCAACCAACCAACCAACCAACAAGTCTTGGGAGAGACTCCAGTGTTTTCAAAGGGGGCCCTGCTAGCCCATGAGCAGGAAACTGTGTGTGTGCAGGCCTGCTTCATACGCTACAAGACGTCTTCCATCCACACCTGCTGGAGCAAGTAACGCCAGTGGCGAGCTCCCCTTCCCCAGGACCAGACACAACCTGCGTGTTTCCAATTGACCGGGGGAACAGGAAGCAATGCAGTCTCGGTAAAGAACCACGGGGTCAGGGGCTCCAGAGGCCGAGAATGTTTATAGGAGTCTTTGAAAGAACAGAAGAATGCAAGATACCAAGGCACTTTCAGAGTAACTGCCGACTCCTTCCCGCTGCCCGGGCATCTCCCGCAGCCCCGGCACCCCCGAGGAGCAGGGTCGCGGGCGCCCCGCCTCTACCTGGGCTCCCCCTCCTGCTCCGGCGCCTCCTCCTCCTCCTCCTCACTCCCGCTGTACTCGTACTCGGTCTCATCTGTAAAGAAAAGGACAAGATAAACGAGTCAGTTCGCGAAGCGTGACACCGCGTGTATAGGTGAGCATCTCCGAGGGCATCACCGCCAATGAAAACCGTATATTCTTTGAGAAAATAGTAAAGTGTGTGGAGAACGTGGGGGTAGGAGGGGCGTGACACCAATTCCCACCGTGAACGGTGCTCGTGCCCTGGGCCGGCCGTACTTCCCACAGAAGAGCAGATTCTCTTGTATTCCAGACAGTCCCCTGTGGGACGCACGGCTATGCGGGGACAGGGCTGTGAGAGGGGCCCCAGAGCCCTTGACACCTAAGAAAAGTGGTCCCGGAGCATCAGCAAATTCACAAAGTCCACTCTGATGCCAAAACTCGAAAGAAAGAGATGAACTGCCCAAACCAAGGCAATAAGGACTGTGTCTGGTTACTTTCAGCACTCGGGGATGGCCCTGAACTTGCTCTTTGTTAGTTTCTTCTTTGGCCCTGAACTTGGAGTGTCAAAAAAAAAAATTCAGCAACGGGTTGCCTGTTATCCAGCGTCGTTCTGTAAAGTTCCTGTTAAGAATTCACAGAACAGGAAGGTCAATGGGAGCCAGGGGCCCCAGAGAAGAAGGTCTAGAGAAGACGGTGGTGAAGCCTGGCCTGCGCGCTGCTGGGCAGGAGGCCCCGTTGAATCCAGGCAGGTGGACACAGAACACGTCAGGATAGGAAACCCAGACACGGGGGACCAAATGGAACCTTACGTAATCAGCAAAGCGAATGTTCATGTTGTGCAGTGAAGACAGAAAAGCAGTCAGGCCGACGGGGCCCGGGCCTCACCACACCACCCCCATAAAGTGCAGGAAACCCTGGGGCTCCCGAGCAGGAGAGGAACGGGACAGCACATGGACGGTGATGTTCCCCGCCGACGCTCGGAGCCCCGCCTGACGCAGACAGAACACAAGGTCCACGATGAAGTTAAAAAGCACAGCCACGAAGACGTGCCCCCGAGGAGCAGGACAGCATCGAGTGCTGACTGGCCACAGTGCCCACTACCCAGTGTCAGCCTGGCAATGCGCTGCACAGCGCCGGTCCCCTGTGCCGGAGCCAAGCTGCCCCCTCGGCCCGTCCCCGGGCGCAGAGCAGAGACAGACCACTCGAGCTCCGGCCAGGTGGACACGAACGCGGGTGGGAAAGGAATAATAACCTACTCTGGTTGGCAAAAACCTAAACAACTGTTTTTTAAGATGAAAATAAAAACAGGTTTAATACCTTTCTCTCCTCTCTTCTTCCTGGTCCGGTCTATATGGTCCTTAAGCTGGATCCTAACCTGCCTTTCATTCGGCTGGTCCCTGATAAAAGGATGTTTCAGAAGCTGCTCTGTGGAGGGCCGCTGCATGTAATTCTTCACCAGGCACCCTTCTATAAAACTAAAAAATTTCTTTGACCTAGAAGAGGAAGTAAAAAAGATCATCAAATTTCTACCACAAAGAGCAAAGCTCCAAACTACCAGTAACTTACAAGCTTGCAAACAGAGCAGGGCTCCAGAATTCACTGTGAACAACGCTGCAAAGGCACAGGGATAAAACAAGGAACAAAGCTGGGACCACGGGGCCCGGAGCGTCACTTCAACACGGTTTAGGAGTCGCGCCACACACGGGGGGCCTCGGAGGCAGCTGGAGTTACTGCTGCTTTCTGACCGTGTCGTCACGGGGTAGTGGAGGCCAGGGAGTAAAGGGAGGTCTTTGCTAACGTAAAGATGGCAGAGGAGAGACGGCGGGATCCTCTAAGACAAGGACAGACACAGAGTAAGAAAGGGAGCCGAGTAAGTGACTCGGGGCTTGATCCTGTCACTGCGACGTTGCCATCAGTTTCAGGCTGGTTTACGTATCAGTTCTCTACGCTTAACGTTCAGAGGCAGAAATAATAGTGCTGAGGGGGGTGGGGGGCAATGACCCTGCAGTTAACGTTTACCCCACCAGCCACTTTATTTTTGCCTGTTTCTCCATTTCTGGCTCACAGTGACCCCCTCCCTAGCCTCGGCTGACGCACTCTTACCCACCCTGTCCTTCGAGACTCAGCTCAGACACCCTCCCGCCGGTAAGCCTTTCCCGGCAACACTGCACCCCGCCCTCCCCAGGTCAGGAGCCTTTCCTCTGGGCTTGTCTGCAGGTAACACACTGCACACGTCACGTTTATGTTTCTCTCTCTCCTCCTGGTTTAAAACGGTACAGGCCAGGCCTGGTTCCTAACTTCTCCATTTGTCAGCAATGCCCAACTCTGAGCATGTAGACTACAATAGGTATGTAATAAATTTTTGTTGAATGAATGAGTTATTCAGTCTTTAAAAATGTGGTTGAGAAAGAATTAGTTCAGTCCTTTCCAGTTATTTCACTGCTTTTAAGAATCATTTGTATTGTCTTCTGTTTCTACTCAAACTTACTATTTTTGTTCAATTCAACAAATATTTATGTGTCAACGACGTACGTTTGTTTATGCTAGGCTCTGTAAGAGATACACATAGGAAATAACGTATGTACACACAATAGCGGATGTATACTCAAACTGCGAGGACGAGAGAAGAACCACTGCCTGTCGACAGTGGAGTGGGTCAGACATCAAGAAAAAGGAGGATCTCTGCCATTCCAAAGATGGGAGAGAAAAGCCACTGTTCCAGAGGAACAGAAAGCACAGGAACAAGGCAGAGGAGTACTACAGGGAACAGTGGGTTGTTTTCTGCCACTAGTATGGAAAGTGGAAAAGGGTAAAAGAGAGAGGCCAGGTCAGCTCAGAGAAGGGCCCTCAAGTTGTGACTTTAGTCTATGGTTAAGGAAGAATGCAGAGGATTCGACACAGCAGGGATGGAATGCTCTTAGCACACAGATTCCCAAACCCCACTGCCCACAAAGATCATTTTGGGAGTTTATTAAAAATACAAATGCCTGGGTCACTCCTCAAACTTAAGAAACTAGAAACTTTGAGGTTGGAGCCCTAAGTGAAAAAATTCCAAAGGGATTCTCATGTGCCGTGTACAGATTAACATCTGAGAATCGATGATCTGCAATGTATTCTTGAAAGTCGATGACCAGGTTCTGCTGAAAGAGAGTTCACTAATCGTCTTTTAAAGGCCGCTTCTCCAAAAACAGTCGTGGAAATTTACATCTGGTGGACAGGAAGACAGCGACCGTAAAGGAAGAAGGACTTCCTGTCTGTAACCCTCTCCCCCTTAGAACACCTGGGTGAAATGAGGCAGTGACATGAACCGCCGAGAATGCATCCAACCCAGCTCAGGTAGAGGAAGTTTGGTGGGAGAGCACAGGCAGGATCTACTGGCATCTACATCCGTCTCTTCAGCTCACTGCACTATACACACACAGTGGTTAATGCAAACCCGCAAGTCATGGACAGAGTGGGGGCCGACTGACAAACTGTGAAATACCCCGAAGGTGAAGCAGCAACTCGCTTTAATAAAACCTGACAGAGAAAAAGAAAGGGGAAAGTGAGCGTCCTTCAGTTCAGCAGGCGCCGGACGAAGTGGCACCCAGCCCCGCAGCTTACTCCCTGGTGACATCTACTGGCCACCCATGGACGCCCCCGGTTATCATGTTGTAACACAGGAGACCAACCGGGGCTAAATCGTTGCACCCGTCCCGCCTTAAAGAACCTCGCCAAGAACTGGTTAAGTGGAACAAGACGGCCTAGGTTCCCCAGAGCTGAATGTGGTGAAAGACGGGATAAAGGAGGAAACCCCGCCAGCAGACAAAGGTGGGGAAAGCATGGGGAGGGCAGGGAGAAGCAGGAAAGAAACGAGCGGCGGTACATGTGCATGTCCACACCCACGATGGGAGAGAGGCCTCACGACGCCCTGACAGCCGGAAGACCGAGGCCCGGAGAGAAGGAGCCTGAAATGGAGATCTCTGGCCTATTTCAGAATCAGAATCAAGAACCTAAGAAGAGACAACACCACCTGGAAAACTCATGAGAACAGTTTCAGAAAGGAAAAAAAAACCCACAGTAGGTAAGACAAACAGCAGAGCCCAGGAAACAGGAATGGCAAAGGAGGGAGGGAGGGAGGGAGGGCCCGAGTGCATGAGAGCCCGAGTGCAGACGCGAATCGACAGGAAAGGACTCAAAGGAACCCTTGGGAGGAAACAAGTGGGCAGAATGCTCAAGTGAGAACACAAAGCACTGCCCTTTCCCTCCGAGATTTTAAAACTACACCAAACCAGCTTCACCCCACACAGCTGCACTTAACGCTTTCCTGCACGGAGGTCGTCACCGTCTCCCTCCCTGGCATCAATTCTGTTTAGCAGATGCGCAAGGAGGGAGAAGGAAGGGGGTGGCCCAGGGAGAGGACCCCTCCTCCAACGCAGGCTGCTGGGACGACAGGGGCCCATCTGACTTCAAAGTTCTGCAATAACTACAGTAAACCACTCCATGAATTTTAAGATATTACTTCAACTGCGGAACTACAAGTCAACACAGCTTTGCTTCTTAATGTAAAGATGCTTAGAAACATTACACTGAGACGTATGTTTAAGTATTAAAATGGAACCTTTTTCTTTAACGTGTTCTTGTTTCACAGGGTGGCTTGTCACTACTGTATCATTCAAGCACAACTGATCAAGGAAAAGAAACATTAAAAAATAAAGCGATACAACACTTTTTAACCGGTGTTCTGGGGCACTGGCTCTTGTGTTCTTTTGGACTCAGAATGGCCAGAATTTTGCCTTGAAGTCGAACTAGAAAAAGGAACGATTTTTTTTTTTTAAAAAGGAAAAAAACAGCAACAACAAAGCACACACAGCTTACCATTTTTTGGACTTCAGCCGGGGAGGAGGGTTTCTGGGGATGAGAAACAGTGCTCTCATGGGATGCATGTCACAGAGAGCTGGGGAGAGGAGAGGGCGTGTCAGTACGTACTCAGGTTACTCATTCTTGATCTCTAGGGGCACGCGCTCTGCCCGTCGTCTGATCTGCCCATGGTCTGAGCGGCATGCTTTACGTCAGGCAGTCTGCACATCTAGTTATACAGCTGAGGGCGTACCCTGAATACCCCACTTAAACACAGCAAAATACGAGGAGGGAAAGCGCAACGAGAAGAACATACAATTTCAAACAGACATTGGAAAGTTTTCATAAATCAAAGCTAAATATTGATTCAACGTCCTAAAGGAGTGAACAGCTTAAGTTGCTACACCATCTATCAGATGACAATGAGATAACTTTATTTTCCCAGGGTTGTTGTGAGGATTAAATTAGACTCGGTCGTAAAGGCCTTCACACAACACCTGGAACACAGATGCGTTAAGCCCTTCAGGAACGCTCGCTGCTGGTTGTTAGAGCGAGTGTGCCTACGGAAGAGCAAAAACGGGGGCCAGATGGGACTGTTTAATTCTGTGCAATGACTGCCTGTTCTCCGATCACTTGCCCAACAAAGGCGTGTTAGGTGCATGTGTACACACGAGTATGTCACATCAGGTATTTCCGAGTGTTTATTCACCTTCACGAGACTCTTACAAGGCAGCTGGGACATGGGGGCCAAAGAAAAGGAGGGTACTACTGTTCCTGCCGTGAAAGAGAACCGAGACAAAGGGCCAGGCAGTCCTTCCCCGTCTCGGTTAAGGGAGCACGTGGTGATCAAGACGGACGGCCGCTTCTGCAGTGCAAACTAATCCTTAGCTGTGGGCAGCCTTTTATCATTCATTCAACAAATATTTATTCAGCAGCGACTATGTATCAGGAAGTTATACATTCTTTGTATACACTTTTTTTTAAAGGGGGACTGGCAGAAAATGCTGTTTTCCCCTTTGCTCTCTGAAACTCTACCCTGTTCCTCATTAAAAATCAATTTCATGAAGTTGTCATTGATTTAATCCAAAGCAGAAGCAAAACTTCACACAGATAATACTGGAAAAAGTTATTCCACAGATAAAAGGCTGTGCCTCTATTTGTAAAGTTAAAATGTAAGAAATACTGAAATTTCCTGTGGTAGGACCAGTTTCACGGAATATTAAGTTCAAACTGTAAAAAGAAAAATTACTGTGTATTATCTGACATCAGAATAATTTCAGGTCACACGTCTGATTACAACTTAAATAAAAGATAACATAGCCCACGGACCTCAGGGAGATCTTCAAAAGGACTAATGCATGCCAAGAATTCCTTTCACATCGAAAACTCCACTGTATTTATGATTCCTTCATCTGAACGCCCCATCAGGAACAGTTTCATCCATGCAGCCACTCTCTTTGAAGCCTTGAGACTAGGTTTAAGTTACACAGAACTGGGCTGAAAAGGAACGCAAGCTACTTACGGGGAGCGCCTTCTGCCATCTCAATGGCTGTGATGCCGCACGACCACAGGTCACTCTGCAAACAAAGCGGGAAGTTAGGACACTGTCCTTGCTGTGAGGCCCCCAACTCACCACTACTGATCGTTCACACAATGACGCACTTGCATTCTGTGGGGTACGAACCAAAAGGAAGTTCGCCAGGAAATTAAAAGCACAAACACATCTGGAGGAACACCTTCCAAAAGAATGAATGAAAGATGCAATAAAGATAACACTGATTGTTAATTAGAACCGCTCGTATCTATGATTGAACAAAGTTGGTTCCCCGTTACATCTTCTCCCTACCCGCCCACTGTGGGCTCTGCAGTTCATCATTTCTTCATTTCTTTCCAAGCATTTGATGATTTAGACTCCCAGCCTAGACAGATGTTTACTCTTATGTTTTATGACAATATCTCGAACTTAACTATGCTGTTAAACGTTTAAAGGCTAGAAAATACTCTTTATGAAAGGTCCTCAGAAGAATTAATAAAATCCACCCTCGCTCACTAAACGGAATCAGGCTGCCACGTCTCTCTACTCTTCCTTTAAACTTAGGGGTGTGAGATAAGTTAAGTGCACGCAGTCTTTCCCTTCCGATTCCCCAAAATATTAACTTTAAAATTTGAATTATACTCCTTTTGTTTTAGGCTACGCCATGCGGCTTGAAGGATCTTAGTTCCCCCACCAGGGATCAAACCCGTACGCCCTGCAGTGGAAGCGTGGCGTCCTAACCACTGGACCACCAGGGAATTCCCTAAAATTTGAATTTTAGCTTTCTCCCCTACTCAAATACAAATTCCATGGGGACAGGTATGTTTGTCCGTTATTCACCTTTGTATCCCCAGAGTTGTGACTACCATGTGGTAGGCATTCAATATACACTGGATGACAGATGAGGTTTTATCAGCTAATTTCTTAAAATCCAAACAAGATTTTCTAAAAGCAGATAACAGATGTTTTTTCATCATTAGCCTTCTTTTGTTTAGACACTATCCTAATAGAGAAATTTACTTGAAGTTGCTCCGTTGCAGGGTTTTCCTGAATAACCTATAACTCTGCTATGGAGACTCAAGCACATGTGTTTTATCACAAGAATAAAGAGGCCCATGAACTGCTCCCTTGTTTTTACGGAGTTTTCTACACCCTCAGGTCCAAAGAGCAATTCACCACCTTAACCAGAAACTAATATGGGCAGCATCCGTGGTGGGACCACCAGGCGTTGACGCTCCCTAGGGTGACGCAGACAAACGACGCCCATCTCCTCTCAGGGGATCCCGGAAGGCTTTTCTCGATACTAATGGAGCCTCTCCAGTCCACAGAAAACAAGGTAACTGACATGACAAAGACTGGAAAGTTAAAATTCAGAAATGGTAAGATACATCTAAAGGGCGGAACACTGCCTCTTCAGCAAGGCAGTGTCATGCAGAAAGCGGGAGCTGGGGGAGAGGGTGTGATAGTCTTCACTGAAAGATACTCAACCACCAACCAACCAAATACAACGTCTTGTCCTATACTGAATACTGGTCTGGACAAACCAGGTGTAGACGAGCTGGGTCTAATTATGGACTCTGCATTAAGGAATCACTTTTAATTTACTTAGGTATGATAATATTTTGGATGCGTTAGAAAGGTTTTCAAATTTTAGAGATACATAATGACATAACAAAGAGTGAAAACTTCTAAAGTCTATAATCTATCTGAAAATATTTCAGCATATAAAAACATAAAACAAATATTCCTCTCCACCACAGGCTCACATTGAGTTCCAGTAGTTGGGTATTTGTAATGAATACTAAATACACTGGCGTGCTGTAAGATAGGAACTCAATTGTGAGTATCATTAACACGTACATCAACCACTCTGACTCATTTACTTAAGGCGACAGAATTTTTAAGTAGTTTTTACAAACATATTCAACCCGAGTCTGATGATCAAATATGGGTTTTACATCAGGATCAAAAAGTGCATTATTGATACAAGTCCCTAGAGGTCACTCTAATAGTTTACATATATTTGTGACCAAAGCAAAGCTGCAAAGCTCTTTAACAACACTCTAAAATTTCACACAGACGAAGCTATTGCTATATATTGCCAGTATTTTTAAAATAATAAATATCTGATTATAATATATCCTTCAAGTTAAAAAGAACGGCAAACAGGGCAGAAGCACTGAATTTACTCAGGACAAAAAAATTTCTACCGACAACGGAGTGACACACAGCCCCACCCCACCTTGAAAGCAGCATCGTACTTAGTAACAGAACAGGGGGGATGCAGAATGGACTAAAAAAAAACAGCCTCAAGATACTGTCCCAGCAGAGGTGCCCCTGCAGCAGGGGTCCATGTGGTCCTCAGTGAAGCAGCAGGAAGGGGGACTGGAGGCGGAGCCCCACCCGCAGGAAGGCAGGGCCGGCGCCTCACCCTGTAATCATAGGTGGCGTCGGGGTTCTCGTCACAGGCGATGACCTCGGGAGCCATCCAGTACGGGGTGCCTATGAAGGTGTTTCTCCTCCCCACGGTCCTGTCCAGCTGAGCACTCACACCAAAATCCACTGTGGCAGGAAGAGGAAGGAGGGGAAGGAGAACACAATTAACAAACCAGTCGACGGCAAGGTGAAGAATGGGAGGACCAGAGGCCTTCAGAGTAAACCACACAGAAACGCTGCACAGACTGCAACCTCCCACCAACAGGGATAAGGGGCACCCTCCCCAGGGCCAAGCCACCAAGACGGCAGACGCTCGACCAGCCTGGGAGCTCCTGGGACGCTGGACCCGCCACCTCCCTGAGCATCCCAACAGCGACCGCCAGAGGGACTTCCGGATGAGCCAGGAGCACGGGGGAAGGGAGTCAGGAGCCAGACTAAGCAGTAAGCCCAGCTCCCAAGCCTTAAATAAGACAGAAGGAGAAACGGGGTAACGTTTTCAGCTAACTGCACTGGGACAGGGTATTAGATCACGTGGCACGCCCATCACATACCAAGCTTCACCTCTGCGTTCTCGGTCAGCAATACATTCTGGCCCTTGATGTCCCGGTGAATCACGTGATGGATGTGGAGATGCGCCAGTCCCTGAGCAGGAAAGTCAGGTCTGGATTTAGTTCTCTGTCGCTACAAGGGACTAGCCCAGAACACACCCTTTATAATGAAGTGTGCACACAGGCCAGAAGTTTCTGGGAACATAAGATTCAACCTCAGTGCATTTCCAGCAAGACATCACCCATGACACCACACAGAGAGAGGCACCCACGATCCCAATGGGTCAGGGCTACCACCTTCTAGCTGCTCCCCAGCAGGACCATCTGCAGTGTCTCTGCTGTCATTTGCGCTATTTGTGTGCAGGGTGGCTCCTTTCCCACGCTGCACGCCTATCTTACAATGGCCGACCCTGGGGGCAGATCTGAACTACACGCACCCAGGGGAAAAGCAAAGGGCGGGAGTGGGCTTTAAGGTCTGGCCCTTGAATCCAGCCTGGTTTTCCCACCAAAGAGCGACAAACTGCTAACTACTGATCGACCCGACCTCCACCCCACGTGCAAAACAACTCTGCCATCAAAAGAGCTTTATGTTCAAGTATCTTTCTTTCCCAAGGAAATAAATCCTACTGGGCACACAGCACTTTCTGATGACCTCGCATCTGGAACGAAGCCCAGAGAAGGCCTCCGATGAGAGGTGGTGGGAGAACAAAAATACAGTTTTCATCCAAATATGGTCAGAAAGCCCAAAAGGCATCATTCTCACAACTCATTTACTTGTCCTGACTTTAGCTAGAGAAGCCAAATCGACAGCCTGCCTCCGTAAGCTACAAGCAGCCTATTAACTCCCCAACGTCTCAATTCAAAAAGCGCAGATGAGAAGTAACGACTCCTTTGATTTGTCCTGTTTAACTTCTTTGTGGGGTTTTATTGTCATCGTTACCTTGTAGGCTATGAACTAAATGTAACAGCTGCCCTAGAACATTCATTTTTCTAACATGGGGGTTTCTAAAATCATTTACCAGTCTGCCTGTGAGACAGAAGAGAGCTTATGCCATGGCTCTGTGTGTTCTCCAGCACTTGGGATGTGCAGTGTTACACCACAAAGCACCAAGTAGGGGGGAAAGCACTAAAAGTATACGGCATCTTCATGGTATCGTTAGGAAGAAACTCCCTCCTTTCAGCCCGGTGTACCTTTGAACAGCGGAAGAAGAGATGAAAAACTGCAGCTTCCCTCTTTCGTAATTCCTACTTTTATTACTTGAGTTCATTTTTTATTCTCTTAATGTTCACAAGCCCCCCTTCTCACACTTCTCCAGAATTATCTTAGCAGCAGACGTTAAGCAGCCACGTCTTCTCAGACGAACGTGGCCTGCCTGCACTCTGGTTCCTGTCGAGCAATCCCTGTCCTAGGGCTGCGGTTACTGCCTCTGGGAGGGCCCGCTGCTGGCGTGTCTGCCAGCTCGTACAGCGCAGGAGCCCGAGCCGCGAGGATCTGCGCAGCGGACACAGTCTTCCTGAATGAAGGGCCTGGGAGGGAGGGCGTGTTCCACCGCCCCCGCCATGGTGAGCTACAGTCCTTCCACTTCGGCAGAGGTGGCAAGTCCAGTACACAGTCAGCGTCTGTCCAAGAGCAAATGAATCAAGGTCCACAACTCGGAAACACGGTCCTGTAAGTCCGTCGCATTCACAGAATGAAGCAGCAGTCAAAGGCCGTCTTCGGTGCCGGTTGGGAGAGGCTGTAACTGCCCACACTCAGGATGATCTATGCTGGTTTCTATGAAAACGCGAGGCTGCCGTGTGGATGGTGACCATGGAAACGGGCCGGAAGGAACACGCGGCTTCGTGTCTCGAGGCTCTCGGTGGGCCCAGGAGAGCTTTTCTACTGCCGTCTGAGACCCGCGTGCCCACAACTCTCAACCTGCTGAGATCTTCACTCCACAGCAACTGACTCTACCGTCCACCAAGGAACGAGGAGGTCTGTCACCACAGAAATCAGCCCCCGGCGTGCCTCTGGGACGCCCTGCTTTCCTTCCCCACGAGCGGCCTTCTCACCACTCTGCTCTCTCTTTCCCAACACTGACTCCCGTGACCCGTGACGAACACACATGAGTACATGATACCGACTCTTCCAGAAGCTTCTGTTTGAAGTTAGTCCATTTAGACGTTCGTCGTAGGAAAAATTCCCATCCTAGATGAAGTGACGTGAAGGAAACTCTCGTTTCAGGTGCCCACGAGGGCGGAAAACATCTGCTGCATCTTGAAAAGATGTTCATTGAGCTACTATGTTCAGGTTGATCTGGGGCCTCAAGCAACCTGGGCTTCTTTCCAAAAATGCTGTCTTGAGTTCAATGGTGGAAAAACAGTTGCATACACTTAGTTACCGACCCACGTGTTATATTAACTGATTCCTGACACTGAAACTCATTTACTTCTCATAATAATGGTACTTCCTTCATAGGACTGGGACCGAGATTTTACATATGAAGAAAGTAAGTCTGGAAAGTTGAGTAACTTGGCAGGGGATGTGCAAAAGGTAAGCAACAGAGGCAGGACTCGAACCCAAGTCTACCTCACTTGGGGCCCATGCTCTTAGCCACTGCTCTCTCCTGCCCACAGGACTCGAACCCAAGTCTACCTCACTTGAGGCCCATGCTCTTAGCCACTGCTCTCTCCTGCCCACCCTGAGGTTTTCGTTATCAAGATAATAAACACACCTGCCCACTCACTGAACTCCCTCACAGCAGTACAGGGCAGGAGGCTTAGCTTCCCATGTTAAGTCTCCTATAATAACCATAAAAGGATCTTGATATTTTTATAATGAAACTTGTATGTGATGATAAGAAGACGGGGTCTCCCATCTCACCCTCTACAACTGGTTTTCCTAGGGGAATTGTCTATTGTCAAGGGCTTTGTAAACTTTCTAAATAAAAAGAAATTCAGACTACCTCTGTATTCTAGACAGCATTTTTTAAAACCTGCAGTCCTCTATGAAACTTAAACGTAAAAAGTGGAGTAAATTTATCTATAAATAAAAAATAAAGTAACATTTTTTTTTATTAGTGACAGAAACATAAGAATTAGATTCCAGTTCAACTCCATAGTCTTCATTTTTAAAATGTGGTCGGTAAATGAAATCCAACCAAGTAACTTAAGTGTGTAATTGAGGGGTAAAGTAGAGAGAAAACCTGTGCCGGTTGACCAGAGGCAAGAGGCCCACCGGCAACTCACATGCCGTTTTCCAATACGAGATTTTCGAACACCCTGCCTGTGCTGTCAGGACAGCTCTACTACTGAAAGGGATCGTTTAGAAGCCGCTAAAACGGTAGCCAAGAACTTGCTTTGACATAAACCAGCTTTCCAGTTGGCTGTAAATAACATTAAACATTAGAACTGCTCCTCATAAATACTGTCACAGATTCTAACAGCTAATGCCGAAGTCCACAAGATGATTTTGAAAGCCAGCATTTAGCACCATTAATATTGCTTTATAAGCTTAGACACACGATTCCCATAAACACAAGAGTGAGGGATTATTTCTCCTCCTCTCCACTCTGATTTTCTTCTTCATAACTGCAGGATGAATTCAGAGAAATACCAAAAAAAAAAAAAAAAAAAAAATGCTATTGTAAGTCTAGTTTCTTTGGATACTTGCCAGACTCAAAACCATGATGTGGCTTAAACTATCAAAGCCAGCTGGTGATACAGAACCCTTGGCTGTCACGAAAAGAATAACCTGTACAGGTCGCAGCAATGCGCAGAAACCCTCGGGGCCGGGCAAGTGGAAATGGAAACACAAGCCCACGCCTGGCTGCCTCAGCTGTGCCCACTTACCCTCAGGATCTCCCTGGAGATGTAGGCTATCCAGTCCTCCTTGAGCGTGTTGCCCTTGGTGTTCTTCACGAGGTCTGTGATGGACCCGGCCCCGCAGAACTCCATAACAAGCTGGAGAGAGACAAGACACGCTGCGGCCAACACGTCCCCCCAGTGGCCAGAGCATCACAGATGTCAGCACACACCGGGTAGGCCGGGGGACAGTCTAACCTCCCTCCTTTCCTAAAGGTCTGGGCGCACGACCATTGTGGAGGCACCGAACTCCCGAGAGCATATCTCATCACACCCCATCTATTCGGCACGGACATCCGGTCCAGGAGATCGGCGTCTGCATGTTCCATGGCGCAGTCCGTGCAGAGGCCCTGAAGCCCCCCTTCTCTCCTGAGCACAGATGTAAGTGGACCGCTTGCTCCTAATCAACGCCCACTCATCAGAAATCTGATCTAAATACCCCTTAACAGGCTTTCCAACTTGCCAGTGTCTAAACTGTTCTATTTTCCACACATCGTGATTCTCCAACTATTTTATATCAACTGCGTTTAGTACAGTTTAAAAATTTTCTCTTTAAAAAGAGAAACACTATTTTTAAGTAGCACATCATTTTTTAAAAGACACTATTTACAATACCTAAATGTTTCCACAATACGAACACAAGTATATTTCCAAAGTACTTAGAAAATAAATTGAGTTGAACTATTCTAAAAATTTAACTGTGTTTGGATACGGGCAATGGAAATAAAGGTAACTGTTTCCCTTTTACTATCCTAACTTTGCAAACAGTCTCTAATGGCTTTTTTAAAAATTAGAAGGGTATTCATCTATCTTCCTGCCCTATAAGCCCAGTACCTTTGGCATAACGTGATAACCACAGATCTGACACTATCTCGGTGCCATCATCTTGAATAGAAATGTATTCAATAAGAGATACGGCTGAATATCTACAAATTTCCCTGGAGTCCACTGTTCTTAATAAATTACTGAACTAAGTTTGTTTTCTTGCAATTTGTCCCTCATTCCAACATAGTAAAGAAAGCTGCATTTAGTTGAGATTCCACACTAATTAATTTCCATCAAGTTTTTATCACATTGCTTTCATTTTCAAGCTAATTTCCTTGCTATTTTGTTACTTTTTTTTTTTTAATGTGCCATTTTATTCCCAAAACACAAGTTAACTCTTTTTCCTGCGATGTGAAATCAACACCAAAATAAACATTCAGGACACCTTCCACTGAGAAGGCCAGGGAAGATACCAGATGTTACCCCTTTTTCTTTGCTTTTCTCTCCCCTCCCCCCCTGGAAGGTTCTTAATGCCCTTTTAAATACAAAGAGGAAACCCCCCAGAATGCTCAGGAAATGTCCGCCTACCCAGAGTTGGTCATCGTGTCCTGGGGGGCTCTTTTTAATGAAAGCACCGTAATACGTTGCAATATTTCTATGATGAGAATATTTCTTCAGCATATTTATCTCCAGCTTGATTTCCTCCTCTTCATCCTTAAAAAAAAATAAAAATAAAATGTGCAGCTTTTGAATGACATGCAGGATTTTACTTTCTCCACATGCAGGCAATCAGACGTTCCCAGCCCCTCCAGCAAGGGAGAGACACTTTACTCTTGTGCCAGTAATCGGGGACTTGCGGCGACGCATCCTTTGAAATGTGATTACAAGCTCTGCAAGAAGAAATACAAGCACAAAAGGTAAAGATGAAACAGGAAGCAGCAGGGGCAGAGGGCACGCGTGGCCTGGCTCTTCCACGGGCCACGTAACCCCAGGCAATTCACTCCACTTCTCTGGGCCTCAACTGGCTCATCTGTAAAAATGGGAGGAAAAAGAAAACTGGCTGATACTACTTCAAATGACTAGCAAGGGCTGCTTCTTTTCTAGAGAACATTTGTGAGTATAAATCGTCCGACGCACTTAAGGTTCAGCTCTGAGAGCATCACACAGCACCATCACCCTGGGTCGGGGGCAGGGGCCAAGCTCAGGGACCCTGTGGTCCTGGATGGACAGCGCCCCCAAGAGACTTGGGCCAGTCCAGGAGCCCAGAAACATAAACACCACTCAGTGGCGGCAGGTTGTCCCTAGACTGGGCTCATCCCCCCGCCTCTTGCTTTACTAAAATAAGACAAGCAGAGGAAGAAATGAAGAGTCTGTATGAGAAGATTAGAGGGAGAATGAAGGGGACAGGTGGTGACAAAGGTCCGGAAAATAAAAATAAGTTGCTCTTGTGAATGTTGAGGTCTCCGCCTTCTCCCACACCAACCCCTCCCCACCCTGCCCCGGGGAAAACCGCATCATCGGGGGCATCCTGTGCCCTGCTGCACACACGGACACGGGGAGAGGGTAACGCCAAACCACCTGCAAAGAGTCATCCGAAGAAAGGTTTACAGGTAGCACGAGAATGAGAGGAAAGCAGAATTAAAGTGAGAAAAAAGAGAGAATGTGCAGGAATAGGGAAAATCTGCCTTGGTTAGAAAAGGGGTGTTTGAGGGAAGATAAAGAAGATCTTTGAGCAAAGCCTCATAACCAGATCTCTAGAATTCCCTTTATTTCATGTATTTTCAACAGGAAATGATGAGTGGTTCCCTAAAACCTCCTGACTTTCCTACACTGACACACTCCTTCCACTTTAGCTGATATCCTTTCCTCTCCAGGGAAGACTCAGGGATTCTGAGCCGCGCAGGTACGTGTATATGCACACGTGTGCGCGCACACACGCACACACACAAAACCTACTGTTGCAGCCTAGCATCTCCAAGAACCTTTCATAAGGCCTCACAGACCTAAAGTAAGTTTGGTTTGCAAACACTGCTCTTAGGGCAACATCATTAATTAGATATTAACAGTGAGACCAAATGAAAAAAGAAAATGTCTTTTTAAAAACAACTTTCAGTTCGTCATTACTGATTAATAAACCCAATACCCACGAAAACACGTAATCATCCAACACCGGTGATTCTCACGGCGATGGCTTCCAGCTCGGTCCAGTTACGTAAGTATGAGACTACTGCAGCATACAGATGACAGGCGTGATTGTCATGGGACTTTGGCAGACGATGACAGAAATATGAAGCAGAGTCACATGGCCAAGCACAGTCTAGACACTAGTCTGTGTAATAATTCTCATTCAAAACCGATATATATGTAAATCACACCAAATGCATATGAATTTCAATGGCCATGGTTAAAGCCGCAATGAACAATAAGAGGCTGAACAACTAGGATAATTAAGTAGCTTAATTCTAAACAAAACCAGGGCTTAGCCTGGCTAGTATTACACAATCACACCCCTCTATCTGGGGCCTTTACAGTGTAGAAACTTTATACTATAAAACGTAAAGGGCAACAGGTTTTGTTCATACTGGGCACAAGAAAGCACGCCCCAAGCAGAATTAGGAAGCCCCACCCATCCACAGATGTATCTTACGTCACATTCGCGCCCATGCTGTGGGAGGACCACCACCTGCCGGCACAGGGGCCCTGCTCTCTCTGGATCGCAGCTCACGACTTGCCGCCCACAGTCTCTGGCTTCCTGGGCAGCCAGGACACCCCAACGAGGCCTGTCGAGACTGACACATTCCTAACAAAAATGAGCGCGAGTCTGGCCACAGCCTCGCTCCTGCTGGAAAGGAGGTGGTGTTACTCCAGGATTAGAAAGTCAACTAAAGGTATGATTTTTTTCCTCTTATCCAAAACCAGTAAACCTGTAAGGATCTGGGGTACAAAGACTAAACAAAAACAAAAGGAACAATGCTGAACTAGAACAGGGAAAAAGCAACACACTACTGATTTTCATTTTCTGTGCTGAGAGCGCAGCCACTCACTTCATGCAGTAATGTGTGTCTTCCCGGACGGAAGGCGGGACTTCATTGCTCCCTCCCTAACCCTTCCTAGGGGCCTCCACCCGCCCCCCACGCTGCCTAAGTCACCCCAGGGTCTTTAGTCCCTGTGATGCTCTGCCAGTAGGTTTCACTTCTGGACAGAAAGCAAACGCTACCTACAGTTCTCCCACAAGCAGCTTCCTGAGCAATAATTAAGGGTCTTGACATACTGTGACTGGTTTTGACATATGTTTTCTTTTAGTGACAAAAACCAGTGTCTTCCAGGATCTAACGCGTTCACCGCTCTGTGTAAGAACAACCAAGACCCTCCATCGGCACCTGAGGTTTCTGGAGCCACTGAGTTAAAATCCTCCCACATCTTACACGTTTAAAGATCCCCGTAGGCTTAAATGCGGTACTGCTCACCGGTGTGAAAAGCACTTAACATGCACACGGGCAATACTGTTGGAGGACCATCACGGCACAACACATCTCCCTGAACCTAAGATGCTGCCAGACAGACACCCAATCACTTTTCGTAACGAAACTATGATTCACCATCAACCATGAGACGCAGGCTGTAACATCTTCGAAACTGGGCTGCAAGTTACAAACAATGAAATATGACATAAGAACAGCTTAAACACAGTCTGGTAACAGCTTTTCTAATATGACTGAAACATCCAAATATTTTCCGAAAATACAGTAATCAGATCGATGTCTCTTGCCAGAATACTTCCGGGGTCTTAATAGTCAAATCCTGGAAGCAGATGAAACTGAACTACAAGTACTGAGAGGAAAACATACTGTCCTCTCAAATCATCATTTCAGGATAAGGATTATATATACTTTGAAACATTCCTTCTCTGGCTTCTCTGATTTTCAAATAGATGGCTATTGCACAGTTTATAAAGGAAAAAGGCACTCAGCACCACTAACTGTCATTCACTGTCTAATTATGAGTGCCCACCTTGGAGGAAAAGCATCAGAAATGCAGAATCTACCAACAGTTTGGAGCCAACTGCAGCTGGAATCCTAATCACGACTAATGCTTATAATATAGTGTCTTACACGGTGTCTTTAGGGTAATAACGAACCAACTTCTGAGTTCGAATCTCCCTTCAGTCATTAGGTGAAAACAAGTTTGCTGTTCTCATTCCAGTATTTAAACGCATGCGCACCACCACCAAAAACAAACACCTCATTTTGCCAGAAAAGATACAGTGGAAAACAGACTTAGAACAGACTAACTGCATTTTAAAAGCGATGACAAATCCCACATTTGCAAAGAAAGTGGATGTAGCAAAGCTCCATGAGGAGCTTTTTTGTGATATATCCAAAGTGTCCCGGCCGAGTCCAAACGCCTCTGCCCTTCATCCTCCCCTTTAGGAGGCCACAGTCACGTACAGATGGAAAAAAAAAAAAAATTAAGGGTCACTTGAGAGAGGAGAGGGGACATTTGGGGAGGTCTCCTCCAGGGATGAGGCAGCTGCCAGCCCCCGGTGATCTAAGGCAGCTGATGCCAATTAGCATTCTGGACTCTCCCCAGTGGGAGCAAACTCGGCAGAAAAGGTCTTTGTCTCAGGCTAAGACTAGGGAGGAGTTTTCCTTTGCCTTCCTTGGCTGCTAGAGGACAGGGTGGGGGGGGAGGGGGGAGTGTACATCTGAATCGTGGTCATCTTCAAAAGCAGCTGTGGGTTTGGGAGTCATAGGAAAAGTCCTGTCCACTCCACAGTCTGAGCACAGAGCAGTGCATAGGACTAGTAGGGTTTCTTAATGACTCCTTAAAATGTTGTTTAAACTCTCTTGTTACCAAAATTCTGTCTCCTTCCACTGCCAGCAGGCAGACCTCCAATGAGCCCGACTGGGAGGACCCAGGAGGTCTGGGGGGTGCTCCCCCCAGCAGCCCCTCCTTACAGAATTAAGCCTACTCATTAAGAGCTGAACAAAAACAGGAAGGGCCATTCATTATTCACTCTATCTTTACTAGATGGAGAGAATACTAATAAAATGAAATACACGAGCATCTCTGGCAGATTTCACCACCAAAAGGTATATACTTAGAATGAAAATAGCCATTGAATATCCATTTTAGAAAAAAGTTTACAAGCTTGTTTTAGTTAACGACTACCAAACCCTTCTTTACGGGACTGTGAACTGGCAGAGAAATGAGGGCAGATCACCTTTGACTTGGCAAACCCCAGCGACACCTGAGAGTGTTATTCAGTATCACACCAAGCTGAATTAACCAAAATTAATTTTTATGACTCAGACATATGAAAAGTTCTGCAACTTAACTTCACTGATCATTCAACCAGACAGAGGCAAACACGACTCTGCCGGGAAGCTTCTAGAGCAAAATGAAGGTCCAGGATCTGGTCGAAGGAAGGAATGGAACGTTCTTTAAAATTAATCCGCGTCCATCTCAGAAGACCCATCAGCTCCAGAACAAAAACCCCAACAGAAAAATGACAAAATTAACATAGCTGCACTCGCGACATCTTACTCAACAAGGAATACCGCCTTGAACACATTTCAGACAAAAAGACATGCTCCCTAGTTTTGCTACTGAGCCAATGGACTTCTGAGACCCCAAAGTCTAACCCTAACGGCCCTGAAGCGCTTAACCTGCTCTTTCTGTCGACAGACACCACCACGTAGGACTTTACTTGACTCAGCAAAGTGTTCTATGAAATCTGCTATATTTCAGCGAGGCTGTGTCACTCGACTGGGCCCTAAGAGCAGCGTGGTAAAGAAGAGAACTACAGAGCAGCGCCGTCCCCCGGGATGGGCATGGCGGGGTGGTAACTTCAGACTGTGACGAGACGGTGCAGGACGGCACGGACAACCCATTTTCCTCAACATCACTCACTCACGAAAAACCTGGGGAGACTGGTGCTTGCAAGGAGGCCAAGACACGCCTCTGGGACGACCCCTCAACAACAAGCACAGCATGGCGAATGAACACGGTGAGCTAACTCAGATCACAAAGCCAGGTAAGACCCATCGCTATTTTCTCCAGGATCTAAACCAAACTATGAGAACTTTCCAAAGTGTCAAGCCCCAATTTACAGGACACAATTCCCCAGGGTACAAGTTGCTTCGAGAGTCTAACTTGAAATAAGTCACATCAATACTTGATTTTAGAACCCATCCATTTTCCTCCTCCATTGGGGACCCTTTAGTATGGCCCCTAAAGTAAGAGCTGAAACCTAGGTCCCGACAGAGATGGAAAGCAGATCTCCTGGGTAAGGCCCAGAGTGACCAAAATCAAATCCTCCACCAAAACACTTGATTGTCACCCCAAAATATGCTCTTTGACATGGGATTATTTTAAGCTAAAGGGACTTGAAAAGCAGCAGGGACAAAAAAGGTGCTCTGACCTCCCCTTTTCTCCCTGAAAGCAAGCGATAAAACTCCCATATGAAAGGCATCCTTCCTATACCAACTGGAAAAAACATTCTTATCACCAGAGCCAGGGGATGGAGGCCAAAAGAATTCTGTACAAGCAAGCCTCTCATCTTCTGTTAGCTGTCCCATATGGTTTAGTTACTGGTCCACAATGGCATCTCTCTGTTCAACCCGGTACACAGACAGAGTCTTCTCTGAGTCTTCATTTTCCTTGTGAAGGCTGCCATGTATATACGAGATAGACAAGTTAGCAAACCTGTTTGTTTTCGTCTTGTTAATCTTTTATTACATGATCAAGAACCTAGAAGGGTAGAAGGAAAGGTTTTTTTTCCTCCCCTACATAACCAAACTTGTAATTATATTATGAGACCAGAAAGAGATCAGTAATCCAAAATGCTCAGATGACAAAATAATATATTCTTAACATCAGCATTTTGCCATTGGCAACACCAGTGTACAAGTATATTTAGATAACTCCACACGTTTCAATGTGTAAGAAAGAAAAAAGAACTGTGCCCAAAGATTACCTCTGGATTACAGAGGTTTTCTTCTTTAACTTGCCCAATTCTCAACAATACTATTTTCCTACGTGGGGGAAAGTTAGAGTAGAGGCGTTAACTCCATAAGCATCCAAATGAGTTCCTTCTGGCCGTTCGCATGTCCAGCTCCCCCGCCCTCCCTGGACAGGGGGCCCTCACGCCCCCCTTGCTGGTCCCGAGTCACCACCAAGCTCCCCGCTCCAGCCGCTCACTCCAGCGCTCAGCTGTACGGGGAGGGCGAGGGGAGTTTGAAGAACGGGAACCTTGCTGGTTAACCTGCCTCCCGCTGGGTCAGCGTCACCCAGAGCTCGGACCTCCACGGTCACGTCTTCCTGTTGGCTCCAATGGTACCAATCCAGGCCCATGACTTCCTGAGATCAGAAATTTCCAAGCTCAAGTTGTTTCCGGAGCAGAGGAGAGGTACCTGGAGCCCGGGATCAGCCATCGCGCCAGCTTCACCTTCCTGACCTGCCCGAGGGCCCTGGACAGTCTTGCCCCTGTGCCCACGCCCTTCCCTAAGCCAGGGGCGAACTCCACCAAGAGCACTGCGCACACGTTATAACCTGAAAGCCAGGCCCTAGTAAGCGGTGGCAAGAAGGGGCACAGCTCTGGAGGAGCTATGAATGTGGACAACATCACACGTCTGTGCGTTTCTGACTGGCCCCATCGCGCACTCACACGCACAGAGCCCCTGCTTACACAACTGACACGGCATGTCAGTCGAAGGCTGGCTCTGAAAATAGTCTGCAAGTGAAAAGGACAAAGGCCAAACTTCTGTTCCTGGCTAAAAGGAGGGTCAAGGGCCAGATGTACTCCCACTTGAACAACTACAATAGATAAAACGAATGAACGAGTTTTAGGACCCTGGACACCAGGGATTGAAGGACAGTGAGCTCTGAGAGACGGGAACCCGAGGAAAGACCTACAAATGCCGAGCTGCTGCCCTGGGAGATTCCAGGCTGCAGCAAAGCGAGAGGAAACCCCACCGAAGCCCAGAGGATGCTGAGCTGAGGACACAGAGCTGATTGCAGCTGGAGCGTGCAGGACAGAGGTCAGGGAGGAGAGATGCAGAGACTGGGCAGGAGATCTGAGCAGAGCACCCAACACATCCTCCTGAGGTCAGGGGAGGACCCCCAGAGGACCGGGGAACAGCGCCTGCTGCCACTGCCCAGACTGGAAAATCTCATCATTCACAGGAACTTGGGCACAGCATTCAGGAGGCTCCTGCCTCAGCAGTGCAGTAAAACTAGCTCTAGACTAAATGCTGATCTGACCCCAAGGAACGGACCTTAAAAGGCTCAGACGGATTCCAAGTAACTAACTGCATCCCGGGCGAAAGCTCAAGAATATAACAAGAATATAAAATGTCCAAATACCCGATAAGGTACAAATCACATGGCTGGCATCCAATTAAAAATTACCAGTGTGCAAAGAAGTGGGAACAAATGCCCATGGGGGGCGGGGGGTGGAAGGGGGTCAACTGAAATGAACCCAGGTAATGGAATCAGCGGACAAGAACACCACACCACCTACAACCTACAGCCTTGCAGGTAATACCCACTAAGCCTTTTGGGGCATCTGCCGGTGAAGGAATCTGAGACTCAATTTGTTTTATATGCCTCATTAAACTAGAACCCAGGGTGTTCAGAACACAACAACTTGGACTTACAGATGTTTTGATTCCTCTACCAGGGTGGAAGGCTAAAGACCCTCACCTCCCAACAACACAGAGACCATCTGGTCCCACTTTCCCACCACTAAAGGAATATCATCATAATTTTGAAGAATTTAAGTCACACACAGGAAATCAACTGAACAAAATTAATGTGCAAAATATGCTTTTGATAAGATCATTAAAATAACTTTTGTTTGATCTCAATTGCTATAAGCAAGCTATTCAGTTTATGCCTGAATCACAAGTATAGAAATTGCCAAAATCAAGCAAGCAATAGACCACACTCTCTGCCGGCGCAGTGAAGTGTTCTCTGCCACGGTCGGGATGGGTAGTGACTGGTGGTGGACGGTGTCCAGCGGCCAGTATTTACAAAGATCAGTGATTTTCTAATTCTGACCTCGAGCATCACAGTGGCCAAGCAAAGATTCTGGGGCATGTTTCATGGTTTTACCTTGACCTTTCCCTCACCCTTCCTGTCTCCCTCACCTCCCACCCTCACAAGCTACCCTAATTCCTGCTTATATGATCTGTGTCATGATATACACAGCAGGTGAGTGCAAGAGGAAGAAGAAGCAAGGACAGTCTAGAGAACAGTAATCAGATCTTCCTTCGGTCAGCTATCTTGCAAGTATCATGGTGTTAAAGCCAAAATAGGAAGTAAGTACCTCCAACCTGGCTCCTGGCGCTTCCTGGATAACAGAAATCTGCAATCGTGTGCCAATCGTGTGCCAATCGTGGCAACAAGGAAATAAGCCTTAGTGTAAAGGTGTGTTCTGTTGCTTTCAAATAATTCTCTTCACTGTGGGTAATCTGCGTATCTGGAAAGGGATTCCCTCTTTGCTCTGAAATGGCAGCTTCCACTCAAATACCATGGACTGGCCTGACACAACTTTACAGCCTGGAGAAGTGTCTGGGGGATCTTCATGGAAACCACGTGTGAAGAGCCCTTCCCTCAGCTCTGAGGATGCTTCCACAGAAGTGACTCAAGAAGACAAGGACCGAGTTCCACAAGTCTTTGGGGCAAACGGAAAACAGAAGCGAGATATTCTAACTCCTGACAGACACCCCCTTTCCAAAAGCTTTTAGGCAACGAAATGCAGGTAAGTGCATCACGGGCAACATTACACAGCATCCGCGCTCATCCAGGGGGACTTGCGCGGATGTGGACCGCCCCAGTGCTTCTCAAAACTCCTTACTTGGGCCTCCTGGTGGCGCAGTGGTTAAGAATCCGCCTGCCAGTGCAGGGGACACGGGTTCGAGCCCTGGTCCGGGAAGACCTCACATGCCGCAGAGCAACTAAGCCCGTGAGCCACAACTACTGAGCCCGCGTGCCACAACTACTGAAGCCCGTGCGCCTAGAGCCCGTGCTCCGCAACAAGAGAAGCCACCACAGTGAGAAGCCCGCGCACTACAACGAAGAGCAGACCCTGCTCAGCGCAACTAGAGAAAGCCCGCGTGCAGCAACGAAGACCCAACGCAGCCAAAAAAAAAAAAAAAAAAAAAAAAAAAAAAAAAAAATATATATATATATATATATATTTATTTTAAAGTTTACTTGGCTGCCCCCCACCCCTTTAAAAACAAAAAACCTCCTTGGTTGTGAGTGATGGTGCCTCACGACCGCGGGTGGAGAAAAGCTACAGGATCGCCTCAGTGGTTGAACCTCGTCCCCTTATTTTCCAACTAGGAAAACAATCCAGAACGCCTCTCCCTTCTACTTTCCCCTACTTTTTTTTTTTTTTTTTTTTTTTTTTTGCGGTACGCGGGCCTCCCACTGCTGTGGCCTCTCCCGTTGCGGAGCACAGGCTCCGGACGCACAGGCTCAGAGGCCATGGCTCACGGGCCCAGCCGCTCCGCGGCATGTGGGATCTTCCCGGACCGGGGCACGAACCCGCGTCCCCTGCGTCGGCAGGCGGACCCTCAACCACTGCGCCACCAGGGAAGCCCTATTTTCTCCTACTTTTTAGAAACATACCAAATCACGTGAAGAGAGAAAATGGGAGGAATACAGAACCCTAACCCTGAGCCCCAGACATGCACCTGAGCACCTGACGGGGGGTCTGACCCTGTAGGATCCACTCCCTCCCCTAGACTACACGGGGGACTGACCTCGAGTCTTAATAAAACCCAAAGGGAAGTTCTGCTGTGAGCCAGACCAATCCATTCAGGTACAGCCCACGGTACAGATGGTCCTTCTTGGGAAAAGTCTTGATGGATGCTTTAGACTCCGTCAGAAATTTATACAATGTGTCCCCGAGCCTCCCAGCTGGAGACACCCTTCCCCCCAGAACAGCCACCCCCCTCCCAGCTCTGCACCACAGTCACACCAGCTGCACGGCTCAAGCTGCAGAAGAACCTAGAAAGGCAACGAAAACATCCAGTAGCACAAAAACCATGCATCTGGGGACAGACAGATCGTCATCTGTCTCAGCACTCAGCCCCACAAAACCCCGCTTAAAATCTACCTCCTGGGCTTCCCTGGTGGCGCAATGCTTGGGTGTGCTCACCCATCCAGCACAGAGGGAGAGGTCCCTGTTACGGCATCATATATAAGCCTGCTGCTAAGGTTTGCTGGTGCAAAGGCTCTCTCACTGAGGACCCTAGTCCTGGAAGGCTTCTCCTCCCGCGAGCTGCCAGCTCAGTCTTCTGAACCAGGCTCACGTCCCAGGGATGGGTCACAACGCTGACGACGGTGCCTGGCACCTCGCTCCCCACCCGGCCCACCCTCCCTGCTCTCACAGCAGCGAGAAGCCCGCGTACCGCGCAAAAAAAAAAACAAAAAAACAAATCTACCTCCTCTGTGAGGACGTAAGCTCCAGGAAGGCAGGGCCTCCACCCTGCTCACGTCCATGCCCCTGACAGGCCCTGTCAGACTAAAGGTGTGCACTGTGGACAGCTGGATGCTGCTGACACAGGTCATCTTTAAAGTAAGAAATAAAAAGTTAAAAAGAGTAAATCTCTGAGCCTCAGTTTCCCTGCATGCAAGAGGAGGAAACTCTACTCCATTCTTGGCTGCGGAGTCACACCCCAGGGTGGAGGAATAGGAAAGTCAGGTAACATGCAAGGACCCCCATGGCGCGCGGCACACGGCAGGTACTCAAACGTGAGGTTCGGAAAACGAACTACAATGATCTTTTGCTCTATAAACTGATGTAATACAACTCCGAACACGAAGCGTGCCTGCGGCAGCCTGTCAAGGACAACCCCAGTGAACTCAGACCAGCAAACTCGGCGTCACCCGCCCTCGGGCAGCAGGTACGTGGACACTTGCCAAGCTTATCGACTCCCTGCTGTGACGGCTGAGAGGCCAAGCGAGGGTGCCGGCCCCTGACAAGAGCAACAGCCGGATCCTGAAACGGTCGTCCCACTGTAAGCTGACTGCACGGTCTGCTCAGGTCTCCTGCTGGAGAACAGTTAGCGACGTGCGTCTTCAACGACGTGTCACCTGCTCATACAAGGACGCACCGATAAACTACAGGGGCTCCTCCTGGGAAAATGTGGAGAGATGCCAAAACTCCAGATACCAAAAAGATGGGAGGAGAGAGAGAACCAATTATCTTCATTATGTGATTCATTTAGAAACAAGATGACTCAGTGCTGAGATTGGTATTAATCAACTGTATTCTGAAGCTTTTAAGGAGCGTCACAGCTACGAGGGGGACAAACTTGCCCTGCTACAGCTTCATTCCCAGTATTTTCATTCTGAGACACGCTGTGATCACAATAAATGGCACTGCTGATGGTGAGTACTATTTGTATTTTATCAGAAAATAATTTTTCTTTTGACTGTGACTTTAAAAGATATACAGAGTTACTGTTTAAAACGTGAATTTTATCGCATACAGGAATAAAAATTGTTTTCCAGAAAACAAATTTTTAATTTTAAGAGTGGAAGACAATAATACAGGATTAAGGCTCTCCGATATAAAGAGGCAAACAAAAAGTTTCCACAAATTTTGAAGATGCAACTTCAATATCGTATCTTAACCTCACTTCTTTTACCTCAGATAGTCCCCTATCCCCTCAACCAGCATTTATTTAAAGCAAAGGAAAGGTGTAGATCCCTTTGTTTTTACATCACAGGAAAGATAAGCGATCAGCAAACTTTTTGTTATTAATCACTTTATATAGAACTTCAGGGCAGGGTACTACATACACAGTTCACAAAACTGTAATAAGTCATGATGGTCTAAAAATAGCTCCGTGAGATCACATTACCTAATCCATTTTCCCCCTTTTACACGCGCACGCGCACACACGCACACACGCACGCACGCACACGCACACGCACACGCACACTGCGGAGAGTAAGCTGCAGGCTGGAACTGCTGGAGAGGGACCGGAAAAGCCGGCCTGGGACATCACAGACGCAACGGTCACCCAGACGCTCCCTAAAGAGCACCCAGCACGCCCCCCACCGACCCCCGGACCACCAAGCACCGCCCTATGTGCTGAGTGTCTGTGAAGCAACACACACGGTGAGAGTCCGCGCGGTCCTGGGGTCAGGCTGGCCACCTCGGAGTGGGTGTGTTAAAACGAACTCTCAGAGAGGCCAAGAGTCGGGCCACAGAGACCCTGTTCTGCCCTCAAGGCGATGGGGCTGGAGAAGGGAAGGGAAGGGAAGGGGAGGGGAGGGGAGGGGAGGGGAGGAAACCAGGGCCGTCACCACCAACACAACATACAAAGTCACTACCTCAATGGCGTCTCCACCGAAATGCAAACCAGTTAGTTCCATCTTCAAATACATTTCTCCAGTGGAAACCCGGAAAGGTCACTCACCAACCCAAACTCCCACGCACGAAGAAGGGTGTCATCCTGGTGGAACCAGCCCCTGCCATCCACCTGCAACCAGCAGCACAAACCACCAAGTTCACCATCTGCCGGGACTCCAACACGAAGGCCGAGAGTTTGAGATGTCACATTTTTTGACGGCCTTTTAGCAAGAACCATGTCCCTGTGTAGGCTCCTCCACGGAACACGTGCATTCAGTCAGCGGGCTGAAGGCCTCTTCTGCACAGATGGCAGCCAGGGGCAGGATGCAGAGATGGAGAGACACACCAGGAAAGGGCATCAGGCTGCCCCCGGGGGAGGGGAGCCCTGCCAAGGTGCAGGCGGACAGACCTTCCAGAGAGAGTTGAGGGGCTGGAAGAGCCAGCACAGGAGGGACCCAGACCAGAGGGATCGCAGAACACAGGATGAAGCAAGGACGCTCACAGGACGCAAAAGCACGTCCACAGCACCTGAGCCTGGACTGAGCGAGCAATGAAACTAAACACATCTGTAGGAGAAATCAGAAAACACCCTCTTTTCCTGCCAGGCTCAGGATAAGCTGGCGACCTCGCATCTGCGCATGGATGTCTACACGCGTGTATACTCACTAGCTGTCTGTCTGTGGAATACTGAGCCCTGGGCTAAAACAGGCACACAAAGCGCTGTAGCCTCTGTCTGCAGAATTCATTAGATTGATCGGTTTATCTAACTAAGCACAGATGCAGGAGGGGGGTAAGACTGAGTTTAAAATTTAAGGTTCTCTACGGCCTTTAAAAGGAAGAAAGAAATGCCTCTGGAGTTAAGAGTCCAGAGTAAATAAAGGGTTAATTTGAAGCTCGCTGTTCAGAGCTAAGAGCCCCTCAGTGGCTAATTTTAACTGAAGACAAGGACATGCTTAACTATTTGTGGGGGGGGGGGGGGGGGGAGAAGTCATAAAATCTTAGAGAGATAATAAGTAACAAATTCTAGAGACCCGTGTGTTTTTAAATAGCATGTTGAACTTTTTCAAATATTATAAAAACCAGTGTCAATTCAGGGAAAAGGCTTCCGCACAAGTGATTAAACTTTAATTACGTAAATAAATTATAGTATGTAGTAATTCATAATATATAATATAAATATAATTAAGTTAATATATACACATTAAAGAGATATATGAAGGAAAAAACCCAGTGGTACCATGGAATCTCCCCTAAACATTCCATCTAAAAATGTACATGAGGGCTTCCCTGGTGGCGCAGTGGTTGAGAGTCTGCCTGCCGATGCAGGGGACGCGGGTTCGTGCCCCGGTCTGGGAAGATCCCACATGCCGCGGAGCAGTTGGGCCCGTGAGCCATGGCTGCTGAGCCTGCGCATCTGGAACCTGTGCTCCGCAACGGGAGAGGCCACGGCAGTGAGAGGCCCGCGTACCGCAAAAAAAAAAAAAAAAAAAAAACTAAAAATGTACACAAGCTGCTACGAAATGCGTCTCAGACACAGCAAACCTTCTGAGATTTGAATCAAGGTAAACTCGCTCTGATTGTTTGTCCACAGTCTTCCCTACTGTTTCAACTACCTGCTCTACCAAAATGACCATTTCTTAAACTTCGAATGAAGAAAGTTAGCATGTCTCCATCAGCGCTGCACTAAATGATTTAGAGGCAAAAACTCAGTAAGACAACGGTACTTTGAATTCACTGAAATCTTCAAGTCTGCACCGAAAACCATTCTTGGGCTCTGGAGTCACTCGTGCCTTCTCCATCGAGGAAGCACCCGTTGGCATCACTCCACTGTACACCAAGTAACTTCCATGGAGTTGCAGGAGAAGGTAAGCACGTTGTCAGGCCAGCTGCGCCTGGTGGGCCTGCCGCCAAAGCACACCTGGAGACCCCACGGCTGGGCCCGTCCCTCAGGCGTGACGTCACAGCCCCACTTAGAGACAGCCTGGCAGCCGCATCTCCCTCCCACACAAAGGACGCAACAGATGCTGGCGATGATACGGAAACAAGCATTGGGACTGAACCCCCTCAACTATTCAGCGGAGGGAAGGGGTAAGTCTAGTGTCAACAGAAATACACAGCATCTACCAAAGAGGTTTCCAACAGTCAGGCTTTTTTAAGTCATAGGCTGCTTCCTTTCCCTAACTTCGCTTTTCCTTGTATTCAGATAAGTTAAAAGAATAAAGACAATGGCAAACACCTTGTCATTTAAGGAGCATCTGTCAAGGAAAAGTATATTAAGTAACCAGTACGTACAGTGGCAATGAGTGCCCACTTTTCAAGATCTTAGTAAAAACTACAAAGTGCTTCTCATCACATGGTGTTATGAAATCACTCAAACTGGCCTATTCTGAAGGAGTTCACAGTCTAAAGGACACACCGCCCAAACCCAGGACACGCACAGAAGTAACCACTACGTGAATATAGAGAGTAAACGCGCACATCAACAAGCTTACAGGAAGCAGTTTACTGTGAGGCGGCGACTAAAACAGAGTTATATGAAGTGGATGTTTGAGACGAGACAAGGCTAAGGAATTCACCTTCTAAATTATTTAGGAGAAATCCTCCTAGGATAGGCACAAACTTATTTTTAAACTAAATGCAGCCACACAGATAAACACACATGTTCAACTGGAAACTGAGTGATCGGCAGCACTAAGAAACAGCTCCAATCCCAGAAAAGACTGGAAACACGCCAGAAGGTCAGCCGCACTCACCCTGGTGGAGGCGGGTGCGCGGGGCGAGGGAAAACATGTTTCCATCTTCCTATTTTCTAGATGCGTATGTTACTTTTAATGTTAGAGAAAAAGGCTATTTCACCATTTAAAGAACAATTTTACGTGTATATGTACATATCTCTCTATATATGAAACTAAAAAAATACTAATATGAACATGTTAACAGTAAACAAACCAAGGGGACAGAATTATGAAATGCTTTTTCTCATCTTTCTTTTTCTCTGGATTTTCTCCCTAGAATATCTACATTTCATAAATAAAAACAAAAACAGTAACCTAGAAGTCATTTAAACTCTTGGTTCCAACTGCTTTGTAGAGCCAGAATCTATAGACCATAAGCTCACCACTGTCAAGTGTACTAAACTTTCCCCGGGGGAAGGAGCGGATGAACAGAACTAAGTAGCAACATTCAAAGGCCCAGAAGACCTGAAACATCTAAGCTCCCATGACCAGAGCAGTTAAGAAAACATTCTCCGCCTGTGATGACCTCAGCCTTACTGAAGCAGCCTCGGCTGTGAACTCTGCTGTATCAGAGCCGGGGTAGGGTCACAGGCATGGGCACTGTGGGGGAAGAGGAAGAGGCAGAGTCCTCGTACTTGCACAGTGCCAGCCAGCCCTCTCCACGAGCTCCAGGCCACCGCCCCACACACAGCGCACCCACACCATCCAGCACTCGGGTCCAGTTATCTCCAGCCCAACCAGCAAAGAAAGGAGCAGTGCGCATCTGCTCTCCATCCTCCCCTAGGGGAAAACACTAACACAGAGGCAAATAACTAGGACTGGTGGCTACTGGTAAGGTGTGGGGCTTCTCTTGAAGAAATAGCCACTCACTCTGCTAGACTTCACCGTGAAGAAGCATCTTTGATGTTCCCCCTTCTGCCCCTTCTGTCTGTGAACTAAGCGAAGACGGCAGTTACCCTAAACCTCCCCGCCACCACACACCCCACGTGAACCATGGTATCGTCACGAAGCACTTACACAAGCACAGCAAGACATGTCGCTGTACTTCCTCAAACCAGCATACAGACGTGTCGTGTTAGGTAAAAGAAGGTAGGGGAGATGAGAGGAAAAAAAAAACCCGTTGGAACTGGGTGGGCAGTGTCACCCTCACCACCTTCATCATTCAGAAGAGTCAGGACCACGTGCACGGGGACGTCATTCAGAGTGTCAGGACCACGTGCCTCCTTCAGAGTATCGGGGCCACATTCATCACATCATCAAAACAGTCAGGTCCGCAAGCACGGCATCGTATGCGACAGTCCAGTCCAGTCTGGCCCCTGCTCTCGCAAAGGTCCGAAGAGACACTGCTGCTGGACCTCGTGATTCCAAATGTTAACCTCCTCTCTCTCAAGGGTCTTCTTTTCCTTGCCCCTTTTGAACAAAACCATCTCTGCAGCTATTTTCCAAATAAACTGTTTTCTTCTTTCTAAACTACTTAAGGAGAAGCAATAACTACGGGGTCTTCTTTAGTTCTAGCCTCAGGCAAAAACACATCCAGCCTCTCCAGTAAGTGAACAAAAGTGAGAGGAGACTAGATGTTTCCTTGAAATGAAACCACAACAAGGAGGGTGGCAGCTCTTTCCTGGTATAAACACCTTCTCTCTCTCTCACTCACAGAAGAGGTCACCCAGGGGCCCACCACATGACCACACAGTCCCTCGACCTAACAGTTACGACTGTTCCTGCTGCCCTAAGGCTACAACAAAATGCCTCACCAAAGGCTTTGCTGTGTGTTGTCTTAAAACACCCTTGTGGTCAGAAAGGAGAGAGAGCAAGCGCTGAGAGGGTCTCCTGTGAAGGTCTGGGAGGGACTGTGGCTGGGGCAGGGGGAGGGGGACTGGACAGGGCGGGGAGGGGGGGGCAAGAACTCGGGCTGGCCCCCATGGAATGGGCTGGAATCCCATTTGTCAGGGTCCATCTCCCCATCTGCATGTCACCCCAAACCTCTATCCCTGAAGCGGGGAGGGGAGGACCCCTGCCAAGATCACAGGGTCAGCAGAAAAATGACCAGCGGCTCAAAGAGGATGAACAGTCAGCAGCGGTGTGACATGGAGACTCCTTGAGGGCGCTGGGTAAGAACTCTCTGCTGGAGACCTGTCACAGCAGGGAAACTCAAAGCCAAGGGAGATGGAGTTCAGAGAGAAGTTCCCACTTTATCTCTGATCATCCGAAGTTAGCGACGCCAACTTTTCTCTTAACTCTTGCAGTTAAGCAGATAAAATTAAACCAGAAAAGAAATATTTAATCATGCCCAAAACACAAGAAGTTAAGAAGCGAAGGTCTGTTTTCCCTATAATGTGCACCTGAGCATCTCTTATCCGTTCAAGGAGAACTTCCTCCACCAGGTCAATTTCCTTGTTTCTGTAGCAATTCAGTTCAGCACCTGCTACATGCACGACTGGCACCAGGCTACTCAGCGAGCTCCACGCCCCCCGGAGGAGACTGTTCTCTTGGAAGCTCGTGTGACGTCGGAGAATACTAAGAGCAGAGAGAATAAACAAACGCTCTCTACGTGCAGCAGTGTGAACAGCTCTCGCAATCGTAAGGTCAAGTCAAAGAAGCGGACACAGCAGTACCTTATGGTTCCGTGCACATCAACCACAAACACAGCAAATATAATGGATCGTGTTAGAAGTCGGGAGGGTGGTTACTCTTGGGGGAGGAGTGGTGACCGGAAGGGCCACCAGGCGCTCCTGGGCTGCCAGCTACGCTCTGTTTCTTGCTGATTCATGAGTGGGGTGAGTTCAGTTTTCAGAAATGTCCTGGATTTGTCATTTGTGCACTTTTTTGTATGCATGTCATACTTCACACACACACACACACACAGAGAGGCAAGATTCACATGTGCAAGATTTTCTTACAGACTCACAAACTGTGCTAACTTCTTATGAATTTCAAACACACAGAAGCAGAAAAAATAGCTTACAAACCCTCTTGTACCTCTAATCCGGAGTCAACAGTTACTGACCCATGGCCCAGCCGTCCCACTGGCCACCACCGGCCATGACAATTTTGAGCCAAACTGGATACCATTTGAAGGCAGCACCGACAGGATTTCCTAAGAGACGGGGTGAGCGGTACGTGGCAGGAAGGCAGCGGTCGCAGGACGCCGGGGCTTCTGTGCCCTGAGCAGAAGGCGGGACGCCCCCCGACGGAGAAAGGATACGGCTGTGGGTGCAACAGGCTTCGGGGGAAGATGAGGGACTCACAGGAGACCAGACATCCAATGAGATGCTGCACAGAGTCCAGGAGAAGAGCCTGATCCCCAGGCCTGAGGCTGCTACCCCTGCAGAGGCCTGTGTGCAAAGCTGCGGCCTGCGCTGGCAACCGGAGCTTGGATCTGGGAGGGTTCCCAACATCCCCTGGATTGAGAAGGGTGGCTCCCTGTACCTGGGGTGTTTGAACAGACAATACGGTTTATGCTGAACACCTACTTCCCCGCAGGGAGTCTGAAATTTCAGGTACATGCCAGGCAGAGGGTGCTTACGTGACCAGCTCCAGATAAAACTCCAGGCCCTGCGTCTCTGAGGAGCTTCCCTGGTGGAGAGCACTGCACATGTGTTAGGACAGCTCACTGCTGGAGGAATCATGTATCTGACTCTACCGCGACAGGACTCCTGGAAGTTTGTGCATGGATTCCTTTGGACCTCATCCCATGCGCCTCTTCCCTCTGCTGACTTTGCTCTGTGTCCTTCCTTGGTTGTAAATCACAGCTGAGGGCGCAGTTATAGACAGAGCCCTGTGAGTCCTTCTAGGGAATCATTAAGCCTGAAGATGGTCTTGAAGACCTCCAATGCACACTTTTTTAATAAGTTTGCTAGGAATGGAAGGAGGGAAGTATCAACATTTTAAAATCAAATTTTGCATTTAGAGCCCCCAAATTTAAAAAAAAAAAAAAAGCAGCTGGTGGGGAGGGAGGATGGGATTGTTAAAGTACAGTGTCCGTATTTTTCAAAACAGCAATTCAGGTTGTACAAAAATTGCTGGGTGTTTTCTTTAAATTCAACTATTTGTTTTCCTTAGAAAAATGCCTTCGATTCATGAAGTGACAGGGAAGCTGCATCTGCCTGGAGAGGAGGGCTCATCAACGATTACAAAGAGCTCCTTTTCACGGCAAGTTTTATTTTACCAAGAGATTAAGAACAGCTCCTTCTGGAGCAAAATTAATCTTTCTATTCCACCCTACATCTGAGAAGAGTCTGCATTAAAAAGACGAAGTGTTTAGTAATTGTTTAAATGAATGAATTAGTGCAACTTCATGAACAGCATTTCAAGGCACGAAAACAAAAGCCCGCAAACCATGGCTGACATATGCCCTTTCCAGTCCCAATGAACACAAACTGCATCTGACCAAAACCATGAGTACTTTTTCTTATTTCCAGTAAGAATGGATGGTAATAGTTTTCTTTTCCGATTTAATTTTCTTTCTTCTTTGTAAACCACAAAGCAACAGAAAAAATACATACATATTAAAATAAGGGCTGTCTCTATTGTTATAAAAGGGTGTAGAGATAGACAGATAGATAGATAGATATAGATAGAGAGATAGATATAGATTTTTTCTTTGCCAACACTCAAAACACTTTGGAAATTCTCCTTTAAAATTGCCAGGACATTGTTCAGAAGCAGCAAACAGAAGCTGAGCGCCACCCATGTGATGGGCTCTGTCCAAAGCCTGGAAATGCTACGAGAATCCTAGAAGTTAGCTCCCCACAGCGTTTATAACCCAGTACAGAATTAACATAAGCATGCAACGATCATGGGGCTCTCCAGGTAGCCATTAAAACAGCCCTAGCAGACAGCTCACAGGGCCAGACAAAAGTGGTCCCGAAGAACCAAACAGTGTGACTACGACTACGCCAGGGGACAAAGAAGCCACCTGAGGCAGGAGCCTGCAGAGAGGATGGACACAGAGGAGGAGGAGAGGTCTGACCTCTGGAGAGGTCAGAGAACAGCTGCTCAGGAGGGCAGGTGTGTGTGTTAAAACGTCTCTTCAGCAAAAGTGATGAGTTATATTGTTTTAGTATCTTTAATGAGAAGGGAACAAAGAAACCCTCATGCACCATGTAAAAATTATATGCGAGACACTTTACGTCTATTATATAATTTTAATTCTGACAAAAGCCTGTGAAGTAGGAATTATTATTCCATTTTACAGGTAGGGAAGCGGAAGCTTTATTAAATTGAACCTTAGGCCCTAGTCTACCAAAGGTGTTAACACTGTCTTACAGTAAAAGCCAGGACGTGGCTGTTAAATAAACGCGGCCGGCTTTCGACGAGGCTCATGAGCTATAGATTCACCCTGAAAATATTTACAGGCCTCGAACTCATGTTCACAGGAAAGAGGAGGAAAGTAAATAAATCATCTTTATTAGTGCAGTGACCATTCTAGAAACAAAAGCCGGAAATGTACTCACTCTTTCTAACCACCGGTGATTTTAAGAGACTCCTTTATTTTCCTTCCTAGAGGAACGTAGTTCAAGTGCGAAGAGCAGGTTTTACTATTATTTATTTATGATTAATGCGTAACACCTACGGTTATTTTTAATACTTTTTATTACAAAAAATGAGAAGGCTATAAAACACGGTCATACCTCCAAGAGTTCTCTGTTGCAACAATACATGACTGTAATTTTCTTGGACGATGAAACCAATACTGTACAACTAGGACGTGTTTCTCCAAGTGCCCACCAAAACCAGAACACCCTGTTCAATTCATCAAAGATTCGAGTACCTACAACTTACTGGGCATTGTGACTAGTTACCCGGTGCTAGTTAGACCCCAAGTACAGGACACAGAGCTGTGCTCCCCGAGTGAAGCAGGAGATGTCACCGTGCAATAAAAGAAGACCGGGGAGTGTTATTCTGCAGCAAGCTATGGAATTCTGGGCAGGTCAATCAATCACCTTCGTAACATCGTGTTGTCATCAGTACATAAAATGAAGGCTTTTCAGTGTGAAAAACATACAACATCTAATCTTAACCTGCCTCTACTTATTTACTTATGAAATAGACAAGAACAGGAGAATTTTCATATTTTGTAAGTTCCTAGTTATATTCTTTTTTTTTTTTTTTTGTGGTACGTGGGCCTCTCACTGTTGTGGCCTCTCCCGTTGCGGAGCACAGGCTCCGGACGCGCAGGCTCAGCAGCCATGGCTCACGGGCCCAGCCGCTCCGCGGCATGCGGGATCCCCCTGGACCGGGGCACGAACCTGCATCCCCTGCATCGGCAGGCGGACTCTCAACCACCGCGCCACCAGGGAAGCCCTACATTCTTAAATTAGAAGAAATCAATCCCAAATAGAAACACATTCTATCCTTGACAAAAACAAAAAATCTAATCCTTTACAAAATCTGTCACATCCTCACCAGCAGAGTTATCTTTAAAACACATCCACAGGTACCTATTTGCTGAGCAGTTTGACTTAACCCTAAGTTAACTTCACATTACTTTTGGAGAAAGAAGGATAGTGGAAGGGGAGTAAATTTGGGGGCGGGAAGGACTGGCAGTGTGGGATTAGCAGATGCAAACTAGTATAAACAGGCTGGATAAACAGCAGGGTCCTACTGTGGAGCACAGGGAACTATACTCAATATCCTGTGATAAACTATCATGGAAAAGAATGTGAAAAAGAATGTATATATGTATAACTGAGTCACTTTGCTGTGCAGCAGAAATTAACACAACATTGTAAATCAATACTTCAAGAAAATTTAAACGTAAAATAAAAAAACCAGAAGAGGAGCAGGCTTTACAGTCAGTCTGTTCTTGTGGCCCAAGTCCCACCTTTGTTCTTCCATCTGTTGTAGATGCAGGGGAGAAGGACATCCATGAATTCCAGCCGAGCCTGTACCACACCCAACGCAACGCCTGGCACAAGTCCTTAAAAACTATCAGTTCACTTCATCCACTCTGCACTCGATCACTGAAGATGAATTCTAGTATCTAGTGAACTTTTTAAAGAAGGAAGTATTAGAAATAGTACAAAAGGCACCCTAGCTCTTTTGTAAAAGGTCCACATGCTTACTTGCTCTACACCAGGTGTCCTCAACGGGGTGACATCGCCCTCTAAGGGGATGAAAAGTGGTTCTAAGAGGTGAAGGAAAAAACCTACCACTTTTATGTATAAAGATACACGTACAGTACATGAGCAGATGTGTGCAGACTGTAAATTTTCATTGGGGTGATTAGGAAAAAACAAAATCTTAGAAGTCTTCTTAGGGAGGTGATTGTGAAAATAAGGGTGTGATTGGTGGGGACACAGTGGGACTACTGGTTCTCAAAATTACTGCCATATTTTTTAATTATAATAAATCAAAGCTTAATCAATTTCTAATGAACTTTAAGAACTTTTCTTCAAGGATTTGCGTTATACCAATATTACGATAATAATAAAGAGGTACCACTTGTGACCTTTATCTACAGGAAGGCTGAGGAAGACGATCCAAATTAGGAAGCTGAAATCTAATATCAAGATCATTCGAATTAAGTTAGAAGTTACTGAAGGTAAGAAAATGCCAGATAAAATTTAGCATCCCACAAACCTGTGCATCATTTCTCTCCCAGCAGCTAAGAGAGAGAAGGTAGTTCGTTAAGGCAGCTAAGAAACAGAAGATAAGGAAAGAGCATCTGGAAGAGGGGGCACACAGCCTGCCGCTGAAGCTGACAGCTGACACTGATGCACTGACTGCGCCCCTGACGATGGGGGTCAGCCCCGTGGCCAGCCTGCCGGAGCCACAGGAGGCTGGGGGCCAGGAGCCAGGACCAAGCTGTCAGGCCTGCAGCATCTAACTGGCCTCTGAGGGCCAGAAGGAAGGGACAATAGGTCACAGTCCACAGAGACCTCTCCCTCCCTTCCTTCTGCTCTCACCTCTGTCCAGACAAGAGCAGCACGTTCAGTACATCGTGCCCCCTGCAGCTGAACAGTGGTAAAGCTGTTAGGCTCACGGGGCCTTGCCCTGTCACCGGGGTGAGCGGGTTTGCTCCTTCCTGCCTGAGCGTGGACGCCCCGCGAGCGAGCATCCGTCTCCTCCTCCGTGGACCCAGCTCAGACGGCACTCAAAGCCCATCAGAGCCCATCAGACGTGCCCTACATCGGGCCGCTTCTTCTGCGGCGCCTGCCTCCCCAGGCTGACCACGGGCAGAGGCTAGGTTTTACGCAGCTCTCACTCTCCCATCACTAGCAGCGTTGTGCCGGGAGTAGGGAGGGCACCCACCAAAACCTGCCGACCAGCGTCCTGCACCCCAGTGGGCATCAGGCCCAGCATCTTCCCATCCTCCAAGGAATATGCCTCAATCACCAACACTTCAGCTGTTAGGACTGAAAGACAGGCTGCTCTGGCTGATCTGATGGGCAATATCCACCCATCCCTTAGGGTCCAGACCATATCAGCTCTATCAACAAGCCTACTGAGAACCTGACATTTAAAATTGTTAATACTTTCAAAGGCTCTGTCAGTTGGGAATCAGAGATCTGAGTTCTAGTCCCTGAAATCCGACTAGCAATGTGCTCCTCGGCACGAAGGCTCAGTGTCTCTAAGCTGGAATCCTTCAACTTGCAGGTGTGAGGGGGCGGCTTCTTTCCTTATGGTCCATTAGAACAAGGGTTTTCAAACTTGAGGGCGCCTCCGAATCCCCTAGTGGGCTTTACTAAAACCCAGAACTTGGGGCCCCGATCCAGCATTTCTGATGCAGGAGTCTGTGGGATGGAGCCTGAGACACTGCGTTTCTAACAAATTCCCAGGCGTGCCTGCTGGGAGACCACACTTTGACCCCATCCTACGCCAGGAAGGCCTAGCGAAGGAAGGACCATGGGGCCAGTCCAGCCCGAAGACCGGACTGGGGGCGGTGATGGGCTGCAGCGAAACGTCAGCCCACAGAGCACCATTTCATCTCTGTCTGCCGTGAAGCACTACGTATTGTCTGCCTCTGTTCTCTCTGCATCACCCCAAGAGGATGAGCCCTCCTTTGCCCAAAGCAATTGTCAAACACAAATAGGGCACGGAGCTGCACGGCAGTATTTGGGTAGACGGTGGCTCGTCATCCAGACGGTCAGGCCTAAGCTTTTTGAAGTTATATTTTGAAATGTGTGCCTTTTTATAGAGTTTTGACTTGTGAAACATGTAAATGATTCACACATTCAAAAATTAAATCAGGAGAAAAAGGAAACCCTCTATAAATGACTTAAAACAGAAACTGAAGCTAGTAGCTACACAGCAAATTGATAAGCCATACAGAGAAATTCGTATTTCAAGTAACTTCCGAATATAGCACTCTGTAAATCCAGCACAGATACAGCCAAGGACAAAAACAGCTTCAGAGAAAGCAAACTTCACTCCATGCCTATCGATAAGGAGTACCATTGTTATTGTAATTCTGAAATGATTTTATGTTTATCAAAGGATAAAGCAGGGCTTCCCTGGTGGCGAAGTGGTTGAGAGTCCGCCAGCCGATGCAGGGGACATGGGTTCGTGCCCCGGAGCGGCTGGGCCCGTGAGCCATGGCCGCTGAGCCTGCGCGTCCGGAGCCTATGCTCCGCAATGGGAGAGGGCACAACAGTAACAGGCCTGCGTACCGTGCAAAAAAAAAAAAAAAAAAAAAAAAAGGATAAAGCAAACATATATATTATTTTATTAGGAACCAAGATTCAGGCTAGGAGAAAAGGGGAAGAAATCCAAAATACACAAGATTTTAAAAATTAAGGAAAAATTGATTCTGAAAAATATATTCCCACAAGCTCTATCCACTAAAAGGGCCTAGAAGCAGAAAAGCTCATCAGCGATGAGCACGCTTAGCATCCAGATATTGGTTTCTAAATGCATTTCCCACGGAAAGGAACTAAGGCTCCTCAGAGGAAGGGATCCAGATTCTGGAAGATGAGCCTCAAATATCTACTTGTGCCAAAAACAAGGAAATACTCAAGAACTAATGGGGTCATATCAAAGGGCTACAGAAGGCAGTCCTGAAAGAGCTCCCATGGCCAGATCTGGCATGATTTCATTAAATAATACTAACGGCAGCTACAATTGATGGAAACACATTGACTAAATAAAACTGCCCATGTCTACAGCAGTATCTAGAATAAGAAAGAAGACAAGAAAGGGTGGGAGTGGGTAAGAAAGGAAACTCTTCTTTACAGACTGATGCCAGCTAACAAGCCCAGAAGACAGACTCTGAAAACCACCACCTTGCAGTCCTAACTATTCACACAGCATCACCTGCAGATCACTTCCCAGTGCAGAGCTGAGGGCGCCCCTCGACGGTGGGGAACTCTGCAGTCGCCTCCTCCATCAAGAGGTCAAACTGGCTTCACTAACACTGGGACGACCAGGGTGGGCACGCCCCTGAGGTCACGCAACAGGAAGAGCCCAATGCCACCAATGAGGTGTTCCTGCCAAAAAATTCTTATTCTGTGTCTATTCAAGCCTCGACCTAATTTCCAGTTTACAGGAAATACAGGAGGAGGAACAAGTTAAAGCACAACGTGAGGAAACTATCAGACAAATCCAGAATATGCGGTATTTTACCAAACAACTGGCTGAGCTCTTCCAAAAGTCGATTTCTCTTTAAAAAAAAAAGAGTAGGAGGGACATGGAGGTGCAGAGGAACTGATCTAGAACAAAAGTGACTTAAGAGATAAGCTAACCGTCGTATATATATATATGTACCTCATGTTCCCTACCCAGTTATCTGTCGATGGATATATATATATATATAATGGAATATTACTCAGCCATTAAAAAGAATGGACAATGCCATTTGCAGCAATGTGGAAGGACACGGAGACTGAATGAAGTCAGAGAAAAACAAATATCATATGATATCACGCATAAGTGGAATCTAAAAAAAACAGTAAAAATAAACTTATTTACAAAACAGAAACAGACTCACAGACATAGAAAACAAAATTATGGTTACCAAAGAGGATAATGGGGGTTGGGGTGGAGGACGATAAATTAGGTTTGGGGGGGTTGACATAAACACACTACTATATATAAAACAGGTAAACAAGGACCCACTGCAGAGCACAGGGAACTGCACTCAGTATCTTGGAATAACCTATAAAGGAAAAGAACCTGAAAAGGAATATATATACGTATGTGTATGTATAACTGAATCACTTTGCTGTTCACTTAAAACTAACACAACACTGTAAATTAACTATGCTTCAATTTTTTAAAAAAGATCTTAAAAAAAGAGAGAGAAGATAACCAAATGTAATGCATAAACCTCCACCAGACTATGACTGGGAAAAAATGGTTAGAAAACCTTTCTCGCCACAACTGACGATACTGAAATTGACAGCATTAGGTGACAATCTGAAATCATTCATCCTCTCAGGTATTATGATTATGACTGTATTTTAAGAGAAGTGTGCTCAAGTATTTACAGGTGAGGCATCTTGGTATCACAACAATACGCATGTACCACACACACAAATGAAATGTTCAGTTGTTGAATCTAGCGAAGGGTAGAGAATGTTCGTTTTCTGAACAGTTCTGTAATTATGAACATTCTCATAAAAAAAAGTTGGGTGGGAATTATTAAAATGAAAACACAAAATTCAATTCTCAGAAACAAATCCTAAAGAGTTTCTGGACCTCGAGTTGAGAATTACTGATCTAGATAATTTTTTTTTTTTACCTTCCAGAGTGTTAAACAGAAACAACGTGATACCCCAACTGCAAGAAACAAACTCAGTCCCTTATGCGTGATGGGAATAATACAAGTTTGACATTGAGACACAGGGGTTATCAAGAATTCAAACAACCAACTCAAGTATCCCGCAAAACGCATCACACCACGCACGCACATGCGCATGTCAAACTGGGGAAGTCTGAATGAGCTCTGTGGACTGTATCGGTGCCGACTCTCGTGGCTGCCTCCGTTCTAAGCCGTGCAGGCAGACATATCTGCTATAATCTGACAAACACTGGAGTCCTGGTCAGATCCTTAGCTGGCTTTGTTTTGTGCAGGACTTCAGTTGTGACACTGTATTATAGTTATACAAGATGTTACCCCTGGGGGAACTGGGTGCAGGGTACAAGGAGCTTCCCTGTGTGCTTTCCTGCAAATTCTCGTGAACCTACAATCATCTGAAAAACAAAAACAACCCTTATAGATCTCGTGTCCTGGTCTTGCCCAGTTTGAACACGTCCTTCAGCCCTTCCCACCACCAATCAGATAAGTGACACGCTTTCTTTAAAAAGAACCCTTCAAAATCCTAAAGAAAATCGATTCTTAAAATAGTTCAAGCCCAAGAAGAAACGTAAAGACATTTGTCCATCTCGAGCAAATAAATGCCTCCTTTCCAGACCCCTCAGTTTCCCAGACAGCTCCTGGCACCTCACCCCAGGGTGAAACGTGAATTCTCGGTCTGCTTTGTTTTCCAGGGTCACATAATCAAGCGCGGCGGGTGGCGCGGACTCGGGGCAGCCGGCCTGGAGTGCGTTTATTCAGGGCTGCTGAGAGCTCACAGCGGGGGGCAGAGCAGCCGGGCCACCTCCCTCCCCACACCTGCTCTCCTCTGGCCTTCGGAACCTGAGGAATACCCAGTGGCCTGGTAACGGCCTCTCAATTTCACCTCAGGAATAGGCTCAACCAGCGGGACGAGTCTGTGGCTTCCTAAGGATACGCATCCACACCGTTTTGCTCCCGAGATGAAACTGAGTCGAGTCTGAAACCACGCAGGACCCCGCTCTCAGCCACAGAACCCTCTACAACAGCCCCTCCTGCTGGAGCTGCAACAAGAAACAGCAGCTGCGAATTCCCCCTCCTGCCAGCCTGCTCCCAGGTCCCACCCCGGCCAACGCCCTCAACTTTGCAAGAGCCGAGAGGCAGGCCCTTGATGCGGAGGGCGGGAGGCCTGCTCTCCAGGGGCCCAGCTGCACAAGCTCTCCACCCGCAATCACGCTTGCTCGGGGAGCTGGTGTGCACCAGGCTACAGCACCAAGGTCACTCTAGAGAGGTCACTGCGTGAAAACGGCACACGAGAAACAGCACTGAGAGGCCAACACAGTAAATGGTTGACTGGGTTTGTATTTTGTTCTGAAGACTCACCGTCTGGTTTTCATTTTACCTGAACACAGGGGTTCTGCGTAAGTATTTTTAAAGGAATCTTGAAAATGCACTTGTCCAACACTGCCCGATTTTTTCAGACAAGGAAACACCTCTTGTATGCAGCTCACCAAAAGTGTCTATTACACACACGGGTGCGTGTTTTACAGCCGTGCTCACAGAGAGATGATGGCGAGGAAACGCACCAGGGCACCAACACTGATGACTCTAAGTGGGGGAAGAGTGAGGATTTAACGTGCCTTTTTACTTTAAAGCAATGATCATACGTTGCACAGGACATCCACAGAGCTGACAAGCTCACTTCGATGCCCTTGGAGATGTCAGCAGCGTGTCAGCCAGGGCAGCATGGGCTGAAGCCAGGAAAGAACAGGGCTGGCAAATGCGTCACAGAATTCCCAAAGATGACGTTAAAAATGGTACCCCGAGTCTGGCAGTAACCGAGTCAGGAGGGTGCGGACAACTGTCAGACGACGCAGGCTCCAGCTGTACCACCGGCCACCTGCACGGAAGCGTGAACAGAGGCCCGGTGGGCAGGGCCCCGATCGGTCCACGCACAGGGCACTTCATCAATCACCGACTGTGGTATTTAAGTCACAGGAAGTCAGAATTGGTGGCTCCTTCACTGCTCTGTAATCTTAAAATTAGCATTTCACTGGAAAGAGTCCAACAGGATCACTAGCACGCAACAGAATCGCCCAGGAGGTTACAAGAATCTTCTGGCCAGCCAAGCAATGGTACTTTTCCATTATTAGAAAATGACCGAGGAAAGAGAGCAGTCACGGCATAAAATGTCACATCTTCAAATATCTGTATAAGGTTCTAGCAGTTAGCTGCCCCGTGGTCCAGAGACAACATTTCTAATTCTTACTAATACAATATGCATGCCGGCGATGAGTGTGTTACTAGAGACCGAGGGGAGAAGAGGGCGGAGGAGCCGTCCCTCGAGACGCTCAACCGCACACCTGAGACCAGCTTAGCCGTTTTCGCCCTCCACGGACCCCAGGCTTAGGTGATCAGGGCTTGATGTAAAGGCATCCCAAATCCTCACGGTTTCTGGTTAACTCACTCTAGAATCTGTGATATATGATGTAAATCTTATTCATAATTAGGCAAGTTAGAAGCAATCGTGAGCGGATAAAGTTTCAGATGAAACTAATTTAAGTAAGATGGATTTGGCTCAGTATAACCCATGGCTATTTTTTTTTTAATTAAACGTGGACCCATGAGTACAGGTAGACGCACACACGCGGGCTCACACACACTTACCTTTCATTAGAGCTAATTTCTCCTCTTTCCCATCTAAGGCTACGCAGTAAATCCTCATGTGACCATTTCAAGGACTATTTTTTGCTACTAAATTTTGCCAACAATCTGCTCAGCATTCTAGCAGATGTTTCTGTTTTCAAACCTCTGGGAACTTGGCTGTATCTGTTTTCCTTCCCCATGTTAAAAATAAAAGAAATGGCCCAAATGTGGCCCTAATACCCCAGAGAAGCTTTTCCCACCCACCAACCTCGACCTCCCTACTCAGGTGACCTCTGTGATCCCTTCTCAAATCTTTTCTTTGCCATTAGAGAAGATGTTTCCAATTACGGTCCATTATATTGTCAAGGATGACATCACTCAGATGTGCTTTTTTTTTTTTTTAAGAAAATGCTACTGATTCTTAGTTACTTGGGATCCATCTGCAGCAACCCCAGCCAGCTCAGCTGCTGGCCCTTCTGAACCCATGGTGTCACATGAATGCAATTTGCTTAAGATCGATTCTCCAAACACAATTCCTTTTAAATGGTGGGCTGGAGAGACAGGGGGACCCTTGTTTTTTATCTAACGATTGCTTTAAAAACACTTGTGACCCCAGCTTACCTCAGTAACGTCCATAACTTTGATGGCTGCCAGCTGACCTGTTTTAACGTGTCGACCCTGAAAAACAGAAAAAAGAAAGAGAATGGGCACGGCTGTTCTGCACAGTCACTAGCACAGAATGGCTGGCGTTGCAGCAAGTCACCTCTTCTGTACTTTTTCCCCAAAACTGATGATGAAAGAGTCCTATGCTCTCCAATAGAGCAGGATGGTTCTGTTGGTTTGTAGGACTCGTGAACCCCACTTAATAAACCAAACCGTCAGTAGAACAAAGGAGTTCTGATAAAGAACCAATTCCCTCTTTCTTCCCCGGGCTTCATTTACGTATCATTACTTCTCAATCTGAACAACTTAAATAATGTTTTCTTCCATACATCAGGATGACCAGCCTTCCCTTCTCAACATTCCACATGAAGGAAACGACCAAAAAAGTCTGGATATCATTTATTGTCAAAAATGGGTAACAGTCATTTTCCGCTCGTATACCCCCAATACCCATTACTTGATTTTACAAGTTATACTGAGAGTCTTCTTCGAAGCTTTCCCGTGATCCCAATGCAGGGAGGCTGGAGCATAATTACTCGGAATAAAGGGGGTACACAAAGAGATGGGGGCACAGAGAGAGCGCGGTCTTACAGCTGTGTCGTAATTCCCAGCCTAGAACCTAAACGTTTGTTATCCATTTATATCACGAGCATTTCAAACAAGCCTGATGCAGCTCTCCTGTCCCCTCCCCCAGACCAGGAGGGAGGGACTTAATCCCTACCCATCTTGCAACGCTCTGCTGGGCATCTCTAAGGAGAGCAACAAAGAGCTACCCTGACATCGTGGGCACCGGCTCCTCAAGGGCTTTGTGGAGTACGCTCCTGCTGCCGCAAACGTGGAACAGCAGGCACGTCCCCACAGTCTCCGAGAGCCGGCCTCGCTTGTGGCCTCGTGATGGAAAGAGCTGTGAACTTTAGAACCTGAAACCTGAGGAAAGCTCTCCACTTATTCTGGAAAGCTTGGGCAGGGACTCAAATTACAACTTGGACAAAACAGTTCCATGAAAATGACACTGAATTACAACTCTCTCTCAACTCTCTGTGGTCACAGCGGGATGGGGTCCAGCGCCGGCCCAGGAGCTCACCAAGCAGGGTTGGGCGACAGCCTAGACAGGGGAAAGCAGGACAAATAAAGCCCACAGGCCTGGAACCTCGTTCCAGCATCACCCACCTGCAGAGCCCCCGTCCTCGGGCTCAGAAGGGTGGCCCCGTCCCGTCATCCACAGTCAGACATCTGAAGACGCTCTGCCTCCGCAGCAGGCGGTGCGGGGTCCCACGAGCCCTGCCTCCTGCCTGGTCACCGGCCCCAATGCCAGTCCCCAAATGCCCTTCCAGCCACCCAGCCTCCCCAGGCCCACTGGCCCTCGTGCCCACATCACACTCCCCTGCATCCCCAGAGCCCAGGGCACAGCCTGCACCGCGGCTCTGTTCACAGCTGGGTGACTCACAATCCTGAAAAGAATGTCACCCTGTCTGCTGGTCCCCACTCGGCACATGACGTGGCCCGAGGAACAGCCCCACCGTGGAGACGGCGGCGGGGGGGGGACCCAACCCTGTGTCAGGAAATAGCCATCTGCTCACGGCACCCGGGCCCACATGTCCGACTCGAACGGCCACGGTTTACTTACTCCCTGTCCGTCTAACAGCCAGCGTCCGTGGATGTGTCCACCTCTGACTCGCTCGTTTCAAGTTTCCACCCGTGGGTTCCAGGCTCTGGAAGCTCACCGTCCTGAGCGCGGTACCCACAGCTGTGCTCACACGGACACACAGAGCCGATGACCCTCTGCAGCTGCAGGACAGAGCTCCCGGCCTGGCTCGGGCACCATGCTGTGCCCACCCGGCATCCCCTCCACTCGGGGACCTTCGTCCCCTGTCAGTGGGGTGACAGCCCTGTCCGCATCACAGGGGTGTCAGTAGGAACAAGCGAGGGGCAAAGGACAGCACGTGGCACAGGGTCAAGTGCGGCCCTGGGGACAAAATAAGGGAAACCTTGTCCCTCCATCGATGACAGGAGGTGGGTTTATCAGCACAGACGGGCAACGCAGTCCTGAAGCCGAGGTATAGCTTCCGAGAATCCAAGAACAAAGAGGACTTAAGAGAACAACCCTTCAGGCCTTTCCACGTAAGGGACACGAAGACCAGCTCCTTCACCCCGGTCAGCCCTCACATCTGAAAACAAATGCCCGTCACTCTTCCTGCAGTGGGGTCATGTCCCAATTACCGCAGCAGACTTCTCGCGGACGGAACCAAGCGATGAGAGGGAACGTCCAGAGGGTTGTCCAGCTTCCCCGCTTTTCAAGAGGGCAGGTGGTGAGACAGAGGTGTGTCGGTGAGACGGGGAGGAAGGAGGGCCTTCTGAGCATCTGATCCTCAGGAAAACCCACAGGCCGATAGGAAAACCTCCCCAGATGTTTCTAAATTAGAGGCGTCTTCCTTTCCTCCCTCAACGCCTGAACTCAAAGCCACTGTGCATCCTTCAGCCTCAGCAGTGTGACGATGGTGTGATCGCTGAGGGTCGTGGGTTCACTCTATTTGTTCACGTAGAATGAGACTCCCTCACTGAGGGAGGATGGAATTAGGACCTAACAACAAATCCTTATTTTTGTGTTGAAGGACAGCCCACGCAAAGGCAGTAGCCTTCACTAACACACACCAGGTCTTTCAGAATTAGGTCCATTTGAGTTTAAATTTAAATCAGGAAACTAAGAATTCTGCTTCCCTCCCAAGAATCAAGACAACATGCTGGAGGAAACAAATCTGGGACTAGGCAGCCTTGGGCTCTCATTCCTCTGCTACCTCAACGGCTGTAATTTCCTTGGAAAAGCTGCTTATAACTTCTACAAGCTTCCTGTGGGATCCAGTGTGCTAAGGGACCTAAAGCCCCTTCTAGAATAAGGCAGGCTATAAATAAAGTGCACGGCGTCTCCACCCAGACATCACCCCTGGCACCCAGGGAGCACCCAGGGGACGGCCTTCCTCTCCCCACAACCAGAGAGCCACGCTGAGTCCCTGACCCTGCTCCCTAGTTCCACCTGCAACCATCTCAAACCCAGCCAATGTCGGCCCATTTCTATTTTCAAAAGGCTGGCCAATACAGTGGGGTGCTAAAGTAATGTACGTCTCTAATTGTTCTTTTTTTTTTTAAAGAAGAAGAAAAAAAGAAAACCTCCAAATGTGAGACTAACAGGAGTCATAACCTATGTGCTGAGTTGGGCCATCTTTGTGTCAAGGAACCAAAAGGGCCGACAAAATAGCCTGAGGAGGAAATCTCCAGCCATATGTGTGATCCTGTGCAAAGGGACAAACTGCGCGGCACCTGATTCCTTTCTGGTCTTTAAATGAGGAAAACACGTGTTTCTCTTTCTAAAAGGAAAACTCAAACGACCCTCAGCAGGCGTCCAAGCTGAGGAAAATGCCCTAATTGTCAACTCTCCTGCATGTTTCTGAGTCGAAACTGCCACCTTGCATTTGCAAATACGTATTACATTTATGACACAAGTTCCAAGAAGGAAAAGAAAGGAAAACACACACCACCACATGGTTTTAAGATGCGGACACTGTGGCAGCCTGTCTGTCTGCCTCTATTGAAGTCTGTCTGTAAGCCACAGAGAGGAGCCAACAGCAGAAGGAACAGCATTCAAGGGAAGCTTTTAAATCCCAAGAGAAAAAGATGGTGAGGTTCCTATCTTCCTAATTTTCCACTATCGCCGAGTACTAGGAAGCTACCTCACGCTGCATAATCTTTACCTAGAACCCCAATAACTCCATTAAAATGCATTTGATGAATAAGTATGCTCGCTGGGATGGTGCTCGTGATTGTTTGAAATGACTGAACACAACTTCTATGTTTACTTTTTCACGCAGAAGCAAGAAGTCTAAAATGTAATGTACCCTTTCTGTACTCTTGCGTTATTTCAGTGATATTTATGTTACTTCCTTTAGGCACCCAGAGCCCTCCTATCCCTGACCCAGAGAAACAAGAAAGGAACTAGTAAACCTTTTTTATCTTAAATCTTCCAATTAGCAAAACAAAGCATTTAAGCTCTTTATCTCTACGACTGAAATTGTGAACTCCTTAAAAAAATTTTTCTTCCAGAAAACAACTGAGAAGGGAGAAACCTTTTGCAAAGAGTTCAGTGGTACATTCTTATTGCCCCTAAAACTTAAAATATGCCTAATATTGGTCCTGAAAGAAAAACTATTTTTGATATTTTGTAGTGCATCAAAGTCTAGGTTAGGGAAACTGAAATTCAGACCCAGCACTTCTCCATTACCATGGTGTCTAATTGGTTTGCAAATATTAATTTCATTTTCTTCTGGTCAGGGATCATGACTCATCTTTTCTTACTACAGTTCTTGGAACTTCCTTTGCTCCACAAATATTTATTGAATAACTGTTACGTTGCAAGCACTTTGCTGGACCAAAAAAAAAAAAAGTATGCTCACTGGGAGGCAAATATTCCGGGGTCTCGTCCACAAGAGGAAACGCAGGCAGGAAAGTCAAAGAAGGGGATCTCTCGAGTCTGTGACACTATGAGCGGTAGGGAAACACACCTTAGGGATGACAGGTATTTTCTTGCCTCCACAAGCCTGAACTTGTGTGTGCGCACTCACAGCCTGAACTCCAGCAAGGACACCTGGAGACAGGCCGTGAGGACAGGACACGGGGCACCAAGATGTCCCCACTCTTGCGACATTTAGTGAACAAAGAGCTTTGTGGGCGTTATCCTTTACTCCTCACACAACCCAGCATGGGTACCGTTATCTCCATTTTACAGATGGAGAGGATTAAGTTAACCAGCTCAGGACTCACACGCAGACCTGTTCCCTACACCAGGCTGTGGACCTTCAGAGAGAAAGGACCGCAAGTGTCCTACTGAACCAACTTCCAGAGGGGGCTGCCAAGGCTAGTGTTCTGCAGCTTAAATACCTTAAGTGATTATAACCAAACATGGCAATGCAGTAGCCAGTCATAAAAACTGATTTTCAATCCCTGGCCTTTCTCCCTCATGAGAAACCAGCAAAAGCCAATGAAAGAACATCCCGAAGGGAATTCTCTAGGGAATCTGAAGGTACGTGAGCACAGCATTGGAGATCACAATGCTTTTGCTTCCTGCTGAGTTTAAGCTGCCTGAAGTTGGCTTTCTATTTGCTTAAGAGCAAAGCCCATCAACGCCAACCTCAGGAAGCAGAGGGCGGGCTGCACTTAACCGGTGAAGGGAGAGCCCCCCCCCCACCCCGCCCCTGCCTTCAGGGAGCTGGTGGCCGAAGGTTGCAAAACAGTCCACGAGAAGGAGCGTTACATGGTGACAGAAGAACACTACTCTGTAGCAGGAACACTCAGGAAACAGGACAGGGTGAAGCCAACGGCTCTGGGTGACACGAGGTGCCTTTAAAGGTGTCGTCAGAAAGACACCACTGTGAGGGCCGCAGGGGGTCTGCAAGGACTGCCCGGTAGCCCCAGAGATTGCAGGGGGCAGGAGGTGGACCCCTTGAGAGCTGAACTGGAAAGCATCCTCACCAAATCCCAGAAAGGGACACGTGTGCAGGCGTCGCCAGGCCAGGGGAAGGGGGGAACCCAATGATTCAGACCCAAACGTGAGACTTCTGTAAGTGGAGTGCAGGAATCCATGACTTTTTAATCCCATCTCTAGTGATTCTTATGCATTCTGAATTTTGAAAATCGCCTCTCCACACTTGTATGAGAAAGCCCAAGTTCAAGTTCTCATATCGCTTCTGGACTACATAGGATTTGTTACCATGAAGAGGTGCACTCATTGCCTTAGCTGGGGTTTCGGTGTGCAAAGGTCAGACTCGTAACAAACGTGTTCTAACAAATGTCAATTATGTGTGTCACAAAAACATGTAACTGTGTTCTGAAATGTCCGAAAGCTCAAAGAACAGGCAAGCCCAGTTCATCAAAATGGTTGATTTTACAGATGAGAAAGTAAACCCAGGGAGCAAGGAGGAGACCATTTAGTGGCTCAGCCAAACCTGGTCCGTCGATTCTCTCCCCAGATGTCTCGCTCACATCACTGACAGTTTAACTTAAAAATTCCAGCGGGGAAGGGAGATGACAGAGCACAGAGGATTTTCAGGGCAGTGAAAATGCTCCGTACAATACCATAATGATGGATGTACGTCATCATATATTGTCCAAACTCACAGAATGTACAGCACCGAGAGTGAACCCTAATGTAAAGCGAATGATTACGACGTGTCAATGCAGGTTCATCAGTTTTAACACCTGTACCATGGGGGGGGGGGGTGCTAATAATGGGGGAGGGTTATGCAAATGTGGGAACAGGGCCGGATAGGAAATCTCTGTACCTTCCTCTCAATTTTGCTGTGAACCTAAAACTGCTCTTTACAAATTAAGTCTTTAAAAAATGTTTTAATTCCAATTATAATTCCCCCTTATATGTCCTTGTTTTAAAGGGCACACATGAAACCGACCTGACCACGTGAGGGACAGCATGAGCTCAGCACCAGGAGATGCACTGACCACTTTCTAAGGGTCCACGTCCATCCACCCCAACGGCAAAGACCAGCTTATCTGGTCCTGCACTGTAAATCCCAAGACCACAGACCCCACTCCTGAGTGTTCTTTTCCAGGAAATGTCCGCAAAGAAATCCAAAATGTAACCAGAGGGAGAGGGTGTGTTACCCAGACAGCACCCCAAGAGCCATGTAATTAACGCGGGAGAGAGACGGCTTAGAGCACTTCGGGAAGGAACTCGGTCTCCTAACCACCTCCTGACGCCAGAGTAGGAAGAAGGGCGACAGGATACCAGTGACACACTTTCTGATCACACTCCTCCTCCGAAGCCCAGACCCAGCGCGAGGCGGGCACTTTATCCTTGTAACTACCATTTATTATTATAATCAAGATCTGTTCATCTGCCTCTCCCTCCGTTCCGCGTTCAGGGCTGTGGATGAGCAGGGAGAGAGAGAAAGCACAGGAATATGTGAGTGTTATGAGATCAAGACTCGTGATTTAGTCAGAGAACCGCGCTTCTATTCCCTGAAGTGTTTAAAACTAAGACCTCCGTGTAGAATTCTGCCTTTCTTAGGTTGGCTGCCTCACCCTACACCAGCACTCCCTTTAAAGAAATTTATGCCTCAGTAGCAGAGAATGTGCAGACTTTTAACTTCTACGAAGAATAAAGCAGCCAAAACCAATAGCAGGGTTAAGACCCCCACTACCCCACGCCCACCCCCAGTGAACTTTTTTGTTGCACAGCTGAGTTAGTAGGTAGCGAAAGTGAAATAATGTATGCAATACATCTTTTTTTTTCTTTAAGAGACCAATCTGGATGGAAATCTTTCTAAAGCCTGAAATCTTGAGGACATTAAAGATGCTTTTCTTAATGGCTCAGGGAAAACATTATGAACATCAATTACCATCCTGTCCTTGCAATTAAGTGACAGCCGCAGGGAATATTACGTCAGGCAGCAACATTCTGACTCCAACAAAGAAAGCGCCCAGTCATCTGGGCTCCGCATGCCTGTTCTGTCATTTTCGGTTGTGTTCTAGAACAGATATGGGGGGGGTAGGCTGACCAGACAGCAAGCTAAGTTCCAGTTAGGTGAGCAATCACTGCAGCAAACACCCCCTCCTGTTGCAGAGTGGAGACAACCTGGATGGGCGCGTGAATGAAAGGGCCTGAGGAAGAGGCACTACCGTGAGCGCTTAGGATGATTCCCTCAAAGTTGTGTGTGTGTGTGTGTGTGTGTGTGTGTGTGTGTGTGTGTGTGTGTGTGTGTGTGTGTGAGCGCGCGCACGCGCCCGCACGCCTGGGCAGTGGGTGGGCAGCTGCTTTATAAAAACACCTGGTGCAGCTGCATTAAAAGAGACAGTGCCCCTTCCAAGGAGGGAGCAGCCCTGCGGTGCAGCACAGGTGCGAGCCAGTGTCTGGGCTACAGCGTCAAGTGTGAGGAATTACGTTGTAAGAGGGAGACCAGCAAATTAAAAAGCACCAGTAGTAAAGGGCCCACAAACACAAGGAAGGACGAAAACTTAGCATATCCATTCTCACACTGATAGTAAAAGAAAAGGCATTGGCAAGTCTTCATATCAAAGCATCGAAAACAATGGAGATCTTGGATTCTGCAAGCATCTATTGCTAACATTTATTGCACACTTGCAATTGCCTTTTCCTCTACTCACCAGAAAAACCCAACTGACCTCAGATTGAGCAATTTTAGTTTAAAATAACAAAAGGAGGTTTAACAGCACGAAAACACCTCCAAACCCTCTACCAGAGGTAAGCCTGTGTGTGGAGCTATTCTACCCTAGGCACTAAGAGATAAGGCACCACCTTCCACAGCTGAGCAGTCATATCTGGCAACGCTAGACCTGAAGCCAACAATGCGATGAGGACAAGATAAATTCGAACACTGTCCTCCTGAAGGTGATGTGATGCAGCACTGGATAAAGGAAAGCGGACCAAGGGACACACACACACACACACACACACACACACGACCCGCGAAACACACACTACCTACTCACGGGCTCTCACAGCAAGAGCTGCACATAAAATACATTCTTTTCATATTTGCTGACTATCTGAACCTACTAAAAATAATGAGTTCACCTTTTTCTTTTCTACGTTATCAATATTTTTATGATTAAAACTTCTGTTGATACTTTTCAAGGAGAAAAATAAGAAACTAGTTTTTTCATTAGTTCCTTTATATCACATATTAAGATGTGTAAATACTGCATAATGGTGCCCAAAGCAGACATTGGAGTCAGGAGCCCAGGAGGGAAGTGGCTCTCACTCCAGCGCACCAAGGGTGACCTCGCGCCAGTTCCTCAACCTTTTCTGGACGCCGCCGTCTTCCTCTGTAAAACGGGGGTAAAAACAACTTTCTGCAGTAGGGCCTGTTAACTATAAAAAATGAACACCTGGTAGCAGGCCTGGTCCTGGTGGACAGCAGCGTGACTGGAGTGGAGGGACTGCAGTGGGACCACAGAAGGGACCAGCATCACCTGTCACGGCATCTGAGAGACCAGCTTTAAAAGCAGGAGGGTCCTCTCAAGAACCACAGGTCGCTAGATGTTTCCCTCCAACGTGAGCTACCTTCCGGGGGAAAGATAAACCTAGTTACACAGACTCCACCACAAAACACTAAATGTGTTTATTCGTTCAGACTTCAAACAAAATATATAACCAGAATTTTTCTCTTGAGACCCATACAAATTAATAGCACTTGATATATATGTATATCAAGTATGTATACACATATAAAATTAGATAGTGATATATTTTCTTACTCACTTCAAGTCACATACCACGTCCCATTACTTTAATTATTGCAAAAGTAACGATCCATGTTTATCTATAATATAATTCTCAGTCTGAACTCCTCTCTCTTCAGCCTCCCCTCGGCAACAGGCAGGGTGACCACAGTCCCCTATTTCTAACTAGGGAATCCTGTCTTTACTGTTTTATATAGTTTTAATTCTTGAATTGCTCACATGAGGAGGTAAGAATCAGGGAAAGGAGCTGGGCCGCATGTCTGACCAGCTGGGGAAGCACGTGTTACACCGAAACATAACCAACGGGGGCTGAACGGGCCCCAACCAGGGTGAGGCCAGAGCAGACACAGCGCCAGGGTTCCAGGAGGAAGCATACACAAGACGGTGAACTTTTAATGAGAAGTCTGCTCGTCACAGCGGCTGACCATTTACCCAGAACAAGAGACGAGGCACAGAATTCTGGGTGCCACCTTCCTCCTCTTCCCAGGGCTACGCCCCTCCCACTTCAAGAAGCTTTCCTACATTTCTCCCCGTGACTTCACAATACACTCAATGTTTAGAATTATCCCCACAGAGTAACTTCAATATTGAAATATCACTTTAAGCATCATTAAGGCACTCAAACTGAACTCTTCTCACTGGCTGAGAGTAAAAGGTTAAAGGTTTCGGACACAAGTCGGAAGGCAAGAGGTTAAGTGATGCGAGGGGTCCTGTTCCCTTCTGGGCTCCCGACCCACCCACGGCCCTTCCTAGTCATCACCAACCCAACCTGCAATTAAGGTTTTCAAATTGTGCCTTACTTCTTCTCAGCCCTTCAAGAAGCTGACTCTAAAATAACACTGCCCTTGAATCTGGATATATTTCCAGTATTTATATAAAGTCAGACTATATGCAGCTCTGTGTCTCACTGAACAATTTCTAAATACAAGAATAACCTGGTTTCTGAACCTGAACCACTTCCGCTGCTGTGTCTTCGGCACTGGCACAGTTAGAAGGCATAATTCTTCCCTGGCATGTGGTCTCTAAGGGCAGTGTTTGTTTTCCTTCTGGTTTTCAAAGTCTGTATACAACTTAATTTGCTTGTGCTAAAAATTCATGATATTTCATACATATTCATAACTCCACTCTTCTTCCTAAAAAGAGATAAAAGGTTTGTTCTACACACAACTCCTAATTTGCCTGCGCTGAATATGCATTGGATACTTCATTCATTATTCCTAATTCCCCTGTTCCTCCTTTAAAAAGAGGTAAAAGAGAAAACCCACCTTTATAAAGTTTCCCTTTGAGGTTCCACTTGACAGGATCCCTCACCAGAAATGATGCACCCACGCCGTCAACTCAAGCGCCACTCTTTCCTCCCTGGGATACAGAGCTCTGCCCGTGGTTCAGCCCAAGCCCACCTTCCCTTTCATCAACCCCTTGATGAGACCCCCGTGAAAGGGCCTGCTGCTCCAGGGCTGGTTCTCTCTTCAACCTACAGCCACAAGCATCCAAAATTAACCTACAGAACTGAAAGGGAACGCTGAACTGAAACCCTTCAACCCACAAATCCACCAAGTTTTGCTTTAAACCCATGACCTTAAAAGTAAAAAGAAATTTTGATCACCTGAGTCAACTGCTCGCTCAGGCACTAAACAGATTTATGACCTTGAATGAGTCCCTTAACTTCCCAGAAGCATGGCCATCTCACCAAGAAATGTCGATGGCTCTGAGCTGCTCCCCAGGCCGACACTATGGTTCACCAAGCACTGGGTTACACACCAGAGACACACCATGAACCAAGCAGGTGAGGTCTGTGCCCTCATTCTAAGAGGGGACACAAGCCATACAAAAGTGAATCCACTGATGGCAGCCCCCTTGGACCAAAAAAAAAGGGCTCTAGGGGGAAACCTAGCCGAGTGAGGAGAGGGCGTGCCCGGGGTGGCGGGGGTGGGGGGGGAAGGAGTGCTATTTCATAGCGGGTGGGCAGGGAGGCCTCTCCCTCCGGTACCCTGTCATTTGGTGATGAATGACTTGCCCTGCAGGACCTCAAGAGCCAGAACTAACCTACACAAAGAAAACAACCACACAGGCGCGCAGGCTGGGCCGCCAGCCCTCCCTCGACCAAGGCGGCATCCTCGGTGGCTTGCAGGCGACATGCAGGTCCTATGCCAGCTGCCACAGTGGTGACACCCTCGGCTCCCTCTTGTCAGTAGCACACACAGCCCCGAGGACGTCCCAGGGCAGCGTGCCTGTGAAACGGCCCGCCCAGCACACAGGAGGGCAGGACCCTCTCCGGGCAAGCCAAGCCAGACCAGCACTGCCACTCCCCCCTGCGAAGCTGAGCCTGGGCTATGGAGAGAGGGCGGCGAGGCAGGACCACAGGCTCCGGCCAAAGGAAGCTTCAAGATTTCTCCACGGACCACCTGACTTCACCGCTTCTCTTCAGCAAAACTCAGCCTCAAGGTTGAGGTGCGAGGCCTCTACTGGCAGAGCCTGGCTATGATTCTCCAACCAAACACTGAAAGCTAAGTCTCCCTTCTTTCTCTAAGGACAACAGTCAGAGAATCATGTTTCGGATTGAAAAATAAATCCCTAAATTTACGGTGCACATCACTGCATATTAATATTTGGTATGTGGCTGCCTGGGCTGTGGGGTTACAAAACTTAATTACTGAACAGTAACAAAAGCCAATGAACAAGTCACATGAAACACAGCCTGCGTGCTGTCTCATTACGGCTGCACTTCTACCATTTCAGATTATCCTGGCAACTTACGAAGGCAATTCTTTGGGGGTCTACAGCCAGAAACCGCTCCCCAGACGCTAACAGCAGGTTCTCCCTGATAATTCATGACTAAAGTGGACGTCACATTTCTCTTAGTGGGTTTGGGGGAGGGGATGGGGTTGGATAGGTTGCTTTTTGTGTTTTTTAATTGAACGTCCCAGAAGTTAAGAGGCTGCACATTTCTAAAACCCAGATTTTCAGTTTCTCTTGGAAATCAGATACGCTAAAGCTGGGTCCCGAGGCCCAGGGAGATGATGTGCAGAGCTGGGCTGGGCTGAGGCAGCCCCCTTGGGCCAGCAGCGGCTCTTCAGCCATTCCCACAGCTCCCACCCACCCGGACCCTCGTGCAGGTACGAGCGTGCACCGCGGACCCAGTGCCCTCCGTCAGAGGCTACAGCAGCAGACCCCTAGCTGACAGCCGGTCACCAGGGGAGAGTCCTGTTGCTGCTGCTGCATGTTTTCTGTTTTGCTTGTAATTGTACATGCTTGGGCCTCATCCACATCTATTGGATCAAAGTCCCTAAGGAGTAGGGCCTGAGCATCCGTACCTTGTAATCTCCCCTAAATAATTCAGAATCACTGCAACCGTGGCCTCATGACGGCAGGAATAATGTCAGAAAGACGCCAGCAGGCACCACCAAAACCCACGTTCTCAATAAAAAATTAAAAGGCCCCCAAAAGCCCCTCACCCTGGATCACGTGCTATAATAGGTTCAGCTTCACGCCGTGGCTCGTGAATGCATGGCTGTCACTTCCCGGACGTGGGAAACACACAGGTGACAGCGTGACAGCGGGGGAAGCACCAGCCCCAGATACCACACAAGAACAGTCAGGCAGAGACACCGGCTGCTGACCACCGGGCAGCCTGCTCCCTGTCCCCCTCTGCCAGGGCCACCGCCTGATTCATCAATCCACCAGGACCCTGGGGGAGGAGCATGGCACTGCCCAGGACCGCCTGGGGCCGGCAGACGGTCTGCACACCCTCCCCGACGTGCTTCAAGAAGTCTTGTTTTAAGGGGGAAAAGGAGGCACCCAGATGGGGAATCACTAAGTCAGAGACCAGGAGCATAAACCACCCCCTGCCCGGCCCTCGCCCAGGGCCTGCACACCGCCAGCCCCAGCCAGTGGCCAAGGAAGCGCTGTGGGCGGTGGACACCTGTGTGATGGCTCACTTGGTGATGCACAGACATGACCTTCACAAACCACCACCTCCAACTGTGGGGGGGGGGTACATCCTTGAAGTCCCTCAGGCGATGTCCTCTGAGAGCTTCCCGGCACGTCCACCATGGCTGTCCCCACCTCAACAGACCCTCCAGGGATAAACCGTGAGATACAAGCCCTTCTCAGGAAATACAACTGGGGGGGGGGGGGGCAACGTGACCATGAGCTGACCCACCGCAAGCTGCAGGGCTCTGGCCACCTGCCTCTGGGGTGGCCTGTGCAAGAAGCTCGAGGGGGAGCCTGGTGGGGGAGGGAGTCCTGTAAATTCCCAAGTGCCTACAACTCTGAACCCAAGGGAACATCACAAGGGTTCTGCTGACGGCCAGTCCTGTGTCCTGCCCATGGTCAAGAGAATCAACTCACAGTGGCGCACACACCAAAAGAAAACAAAACTCAACTTTACTTTATGACAAGGTGTGAAATAAAATTTAAATGCTAAAGGGAAGCAGGAATGGTTCAAAACCCAGGGCGCCTCCGGACCTCGGGCCTCTTTCCTGTTTACTCAGGGGGCCGCCCGCTGGCAGGGGGGCCGGCGGGCAGACAGACACATCCGCTGAAGGCTTTTGCTTTGTTAGCAGAAGTCCTCACTTCCTCCCCCCTCCTGCCTCTCACTTTTCTTCCTATTCTAATGACATCACCACGCAACAAAGTTACACTTCCCGGTAAAACAGGGAAGCCAGGGCAGGTCTAACTCCTGCCCTGGGCGCTACCTTCGAGGGGGAAGCGCTGGCCGCCGAGGGCCCCTTAGGGCCCAGAGATTGTGCAGCAATTACGCCATCTGGGGGGTGCCCACTTTATGAAAACCCACGGCAACGAAACTGAATGGTGCCAACCAGATGCAGCGGTACCGTCCCCCTGCGGGCACCTGCACCTCCAAGGATGCCTGTGGAAAGCCCAGCACAGGCCACCATACAGAAACGCACAAGTAATTCTTTACTTTGTATGAAACTGATGAAACACTGCAACACGAATGCCAGAGGCCTTCACTCACTGAGTTTCGCTCTCTGCCCTACTTTTCCCATCTCATGCGATTCCTCCAGACTAGGGGATAACTAAGAAAACACCACAGCAACTTCTCTTTCTCATCCTTTCCTGGACAGAACAGTCTCATCTGGATCTCTAGAAAGGGAGTCACAACAACTCACAAGGAACAAAACTTGTATAGAGACAAATATTTCTACAGTTATGCCTGTTCTCAATGAGTAGGTGCATTCCCTAAAGCAGGACTTAGAAGAATTTTTTTTGCAATAGTCACCAAAGTCCAAGTTTGAAGAAATTTGGGGGATGTGAGCTACAACTTCACATATAGGGTTTGTTTAAAATGGATCGGGACACCTGACTGTACGCCCTGGGGAGACAATTTGCCCTTTTAGGGGATAAAAACAAACAAACACACAAGGAACCTGTGTGAGTGATTTTCAGGCGGCTGAGATGCTGGGTACAGATCTGGGCGGCTCTTCCCCAGTCCTCCCCGTCGGGGGCCACACCCAAGCAGAGGCCAAGGGCAGCAATGTTATTTGGACAATGTCCGCCCAACACACCCTCAGCCAGCAGAATTCTGAACGCTAGCACAGCAACCGCATAGTACAAGGACGGCAGGCCTCACCATGTGAGGGAGACCCGAGAGGCCCGGAGAGAGTCCTGTGACCCCTCATGGACGGCAGCGTCAGGACCACCAGCAATCAGGTTTCCAAACCATCAATCAATCCCAAGGCCTCCAGACACCGTGCGTCACTCTTAGGCCTCTAGTAGATGATGGAGGGGTTTTGCTTCTATTTAAAGGTTGACCGTGCGCTGGGCAATTGGACATCTTCTCACTGCCGTTTCCAAGTCTTCAGGCAATGGCGCCCACCCTGGAGCACCGTGCATCAGACCATCGTGTGACCCAGGGTCTGGGCTCATTTACTGGGGCCCCGGCAGAGCAACACTGCTCGTCTGCCGTCTGCACGGCCTCCGTGCAGTTCCGGATACAATGGGAGGAATGAAGTTCAGCCGGGGGGGTGGGGGGGGGGGACGCCAGGAGCCACGTTCGGTGGGGAAATGCTCCCCTTCTTTCCAGCAGGTACTCAGAGGGGCCTGAGAAGAGGACGCCTCGAAAGGGGACTGGACGAAGGGGCGGGGCCCACAGGCTTCAGGAAGACAGGGGCCTGAGTGTAAGGGATACAGCGAAGGGGCCGGGACTCTCCAGGATGGCCAGGCCATCCTCTCGTCCCGCTGCAGCCCCTGCTCTAGGAAGAGTTCTCCCCACAAGTGAATCATGACCTCGGGAAGGTGCAGGAAGGTCTGCTCTGGCTCCTTCCCCTGCGCTGCTCCCTCCGCGAAGCACCAGCGTCTCCTCCCTGGCGGGGAGAGGGGCTACCTGTGCCACCTCCACCATCTGGCAGGACCTGACAACAGCTGTCTGCTCTGGGTGCTGTGGCTGGCGGCCAGGCAATGCTGGGAAGCCCAGCTTGGGCACCTTAGTCGAATCCATGGAGACTGGGCCAGGAGGACCACGGGAGCGTGGACCCACCCTCCACTTAGAAATGAGGCCGGAGAGAAGACGAGCGGTTGCTACTAATCGAATTAAATCTGCATGACCACTGAATTTTACAGTTTAATATTGTTATTCTACAAAAATTACAACAAAAATATAATGTTTTGTGTAATGTAGACCAAAAACATGTTTTTAAAAGATCCCCTTTGAGGGCTCCAACTACACTGTGTTAACATGTTGTGAACAGGAAATAAACTACCAGCAACTTTCTAAAGAACAGAACTTATTTATTGAAGGGGGAATATGATAAATCAACAGTAACCAAGAGATGTGAATGAAGCTAGCTCATCCTCTTAGAAAATTTTTTTACAAATATAATTTTGCTTATAACAAATTAATAAAAGCCAGAGAACTATCTCACTGACATCAATTAGCTGTTAGAGTTGTCAGTCACCCCTATTTCCTTCAGATATTCTTTTAAATATACAACCCCCAACAAATGGCTCAAAATCTCAAGACATTTCTCGATGAGCAACACAATACCACAATCTTATTATATCATTAATATGCAAACATGAGAACTCAATTCATTTCTAATATAATGCAGAAGTACATACCACAAAAACCCTACTCCCATTAACTTATTTCTTCTCAAAATTCCATCCACCATGACGACCCTTCCCTCCATTTAAGAACAAACTCGTATGTCTGGAAGCAGAGGGCAGGGACCTTACCCTGCTGGCTTTTCACTATCACAACTCTAGCACCGAGCTGATGGTACATATTTGTTACGAGGAGCTGAAACTCACTCTACTTTTTTGTTTAAATGATCACACGAGAACAAATGAGACTAAATTAATCAAGCAGTTTAAAAATTTCCCAGTAAAGCAGCCGCATAGCACAGGGAGATCAGCTCGGTGCTTTGTGTCCACCTAGAGGGGTGGGATAGGGAGGGTGGGAGGGAGACGCAAGAGGGAGGAGATATGGGGATTTATGTATATGTATAGCTGATTCACTTTGTTACACAGAAGAAACTACCACACCACTGTAAAGCAATTATACTCCAATAAAGATGTTAAAAAAAAAATTTCCCAGTAAAAAGAAAAGAGCCTAAAGAATCTGAAAAAGAATGAATATGTGTATATGTATAACTGAATCACTTTGCTGTACACCTGAAACTAACACATTGTAAATCAACCATACTCCAATACAATTTTTTAAAAGAATCTGAAAAAGAATATATGTAAAACTGAATCACTCTGCTGTACACCTGAAACATTGTAAACCAACTATACTACAATTTAAAAAAAAAATTTTTTTTTTAAGAAAAAGGAAAAAACCAAGTCAAATAACACCACTTAAGATTCAGTGAACTACAGTTATTTCCAAGAAGCCATGTAGCAAACACAGGCACAAGATTCTGGCAAAAGCAAAAAGCAAAGATGTTCTTTTTCATCTAAAATTACAAAACTAGCACATAATAAATTAAATTCCAGCTTCTTCTCCTTTTAGCTTTCTAACCAAACACCACCACAGTTTTTAATTGGAAGGGTCTGGACAGGATGCCACCAGCTGTGGCACTGGCGCCCTGTGCCTCCCCGAGAAGGGAGCATTTCTCACCACAGAGCAAACAAAAGGCTTCTGTGCCTTCTGCTGAGAAGCAGCAGCAACGCGGACAGGCCGGGAGAGGGCGTCTCGTGTCACACACTCAACCGAGCCACTCCTAAAACCCTCAGTTTAGACTGCCACTGGCCGCAAACACCTCTTCCACCGGCCCTCACCTCCTCCACCAGGGAAGACACACACAGGGTCTGGGGCGCGGGGGACAGAGGCGTCGCCACATTACCTCTAGACACACGCAGACTAACGCTAAGGAAAGCAGGCAATGTCTAAAATGGGGCCTTTAACCAGAAGCACCAAGGCTAGGCCAAAACCTGGCCACTGTGCGGCCGGTCACAACACAAGCACGAATTGGGCTCCTTGAGAAGCTAGCTTTGTCTTTTCTAATCTAACACTTTATCCTTTGTAAAAGCAGTTTCAACTCTTAAAAGGAAAGCAGCCCGTACTAAATAATGTTCTCTATCTCCTAAGCCCACTGGTCCGTTACAGAGGAAACAGGTCGAAATCTTACCGGAAAGGAGAACGTGTACCCCCTAACTGGATGTGGAAACACAAAGTCACTTCAGTGCCCCCAAGTCGTTATGATATTAAAATATTACTGTGATTATGATGCAAGATAATCATATACTTAGAAAGGCAGCTTAAGTAATTGCAGTAATAAGCCACGTGTAAAGAGGAAACATACAAATAAGTAACAATTAAGAAAAAAAGAAAGAAGATCTGTGTTTCAGTTAGCTGCTCCAAAAATGTCTGAAAGCCAATCTTTTACTGGAGCAACAGTACCGCTTTCTGGTGATTTACCAAATCCAAAAGCCAGTTTTATTTGTGGGAAAGTAAGAAAAAGGGAAAGAAAAATAACAGGTCTGAGGACAAGCAACAGAATATTCCAGCTCATTCTAGCCCGGCTATCAGTAAGTCAAGCTGTCACAGCACTCATTAAAGCACATCTCCTGCCATACACCCCGCATACAGTGAGTGTCCCTTAGAGGGGACATCTCTGTCTAGGAGACCCGCCTGGAGCCACAGCCCAAGAACTCTGGTTTGGATTAAAACAGAAAGAAGCATCTCCGAAGGTTGAGACATTTGTTCACACCAAATGCTCAGTATTGGTGTTCTTTCCTGGGGTCTGAGAGTTCAAGGACAAGGCCAAGCTGGAGACAACAGATTTCAGCACAACCAAGGCCAAAGACACGCCAACGCAGGCTGCCACGAGAAGAACCTTCCTGAACTCCAAACTGAAGAGCTTCTGAAAAGCCTTACTTGTGGGAGAAGCTCTTTACAATTTAATTTCTTTTTAATTTCTAATAAAAACCAGGGTAAATTATAGGACCTCTCCAACCAACCTCCAGTGAGGGTTCACGTTTGCTGTTGGAGAGTCTCAAACACGTCCCTGAGGTTTTCCTCACCAGACGGGGTCCCCTGCCCATGGTCCCACCCAGCCATCCCCTCTGACTGACCATCAACAAAATCTCTCCAGGGGAAAGAAGTCGCCTCAACCTCTGCAACCAGACAGAGCTTGCAAGAATTATTTCCGAGCACAGGAAACACAAAGGGAAATGAGCTTGGAGATCCTGAAGCCGGAAACACGTTAGGAAAAAACACACAACGTTTTAGTTTTAAGAAAACTTTAAAATGAAAAAGAAACACCCAACTCTTAGACGATAAAGCTCTAAATCTGGTCGGGGCTGGAGATCAAAGGCTTAAGATTAATCTCCTTCAAAACTACCCACTCGGGGCTTCCCTGGTGGTGCAGTGGTTGAGAGTCCGCCTGCCGATGCAGGGGACGCGGGTTCGTGCCCCGGTCCGGGAAGATCCCACATGCCGCGGAGCGGCTGGGCCCATGAGCCATGGCCGCTGAGCCTGCGTGCCCGGAGCCTGTGCTCCGCAACGGGAGAGGCCACAGTAGTGAGAGGCCCGCGTACCGCGGAAAAAAAAAAAACACTACCCACTCGATTCAAATCACTGCTTGTTTCTACTGCTGAGAAGTCACTTTAGAGAGACCTGGGTGACACCACAAAGACTGAGAGCCCTCACAGCCCACCCTTAAGACGTGGCGACGCTCCCCTCGCACAAAAATCAAATCAAGTTCCCCAATTCACAAACCCCTCATCCTCCCTCCCAGGACCCCTGTGCAGCCACCAGCTTCCCTGCCATCCACCACCCCACCACTCAGAAAGAGAAGGGACGGTCAAGGCCAATAACCTCAGTTTTCTTTCATTCCAAAGACTTTTATAGCATAGAGGCTCACATTAGTCTAATTTATGGGGTAAAGGAGGAAGTTTTCCCAGCAGCAGTGGAGGATAAGAAGGGTCCATGGCCCCAGGTGAAGAGAGCCATGGGGGGTCAGGGGGGCTGTTCAGAGCATCCCCCTACCACCCACACCTTGCAGGAAGGGGTACAATCTTTTACTGTTAAAGATTAAACAAGTAAGCTGAAAAGAGGCCGAAAGTCAGGGTGGCAAAGAAAGACCTTTAAAAGAATTCATGTTGAGTCTACATTTTAAAACACAACCTGTAGAGTAACTGTCTCCAAACTGGAAATACTGCTTAACTTTTCATTGTGAGATCTTTAAACACACAGAAAAGTGGAAGGAATGATCCTAAATATAACGAATATCCAATTATTGAATACCTACAGTCAACATTTATTAACATTTTCACATAGTTATCTACTTCTCTTAATAGGATAGATTTCCCCACTGAACCATTTCAAAATAGGCCATAAACATCAAGAGACCTCAATCCTAAGCACAGAGGAGAGTATCCTCGCGCCAGCACCACAGACCATTGTCACAGCAAGAAAAACAACAATCCCCAGATTACCCAACACCCGGCCCGCGTTCAGATGTACCCCACGCCCCTACCCCGCTTCGAGCTTGTTTCCACGTCAATCCCTCCAGCACCTCTGAAGCCACGGTGCTGACTTTTTGAAGAAACAGGGCCAGCTGCCTCATAGAAGGGCTCACGTTTTGGATTTATCTGATGATTCCTTGATATCACTTGTGTTGTTAACCTGTTCCTCTAGCCCCAATTTCACCTTAGATTCTGGTTAACACTTCTGGAACAGTATTTCATGGATAACACCGCATATTTCTACAGCGCTGAAAGGGATTATACACCGTGTCAGCTTGCCCAACTATCAATGATCCTAAATCTGATCACTTAAGTGAAATCAACATTTCAATCTGATATTATTTCAACTGAAAGCATTTAGGATTTCTAGGGATGTTTATAAAGAAGGGAGAATGCAGGAGAAAGAAAAGAGGAATAATTAATAGGGGAAGCAAAAGAGCCAAAATACGGAAGAAGTCAGGGTCCTGGTTTGCGTCAACGAAATTAGCCAAATTCTGAGCAACAAGTATGAGCAGGGAGTCAGGGGTCTGTAGTATGCAGGTATCACCAGCTTCACAAAAAGCTCAGAGCTTTAGCGCACACACAGCTACTAGGCGATGAACACCACCACGAAACCATCCACGTAACTCACTCCCCAGGTACCATTCAAACATGTTTGTATGCAGTATGTACGGCACACCATCTTCCAAGTCATTACCTACTTCCCGAACATGCCTTCCCATATGTATATTCACAAAATGGCCCATGCCAACAACCCCCGGGAGGCAAGCAGGGCAAGGATGTCCTTGTCCTCATCTGACCAATGGGAATCTGAGCCGGAAGGCAGGATCAGACAAGATCACAGCGTCAAAAGGAGGTTAGATTCCAAGTGACCTGACGCTCAGGGTAACGACTTTTCCAATAAAATAAGTCATGATTTCACAGCAAGGTGCAACGTGGATACAGTTCTCCAGAGGCACCTTTGTGTGCAGCAGTGCAGGACGATGCCTGATGGGCGTGGTGTTCACATTTTACTTCTGTAAGGTACACTTTTATGCATGCGCAAATATACATATGCAGTACATAGGTCTTTTAATCTCACTGTTCCTCCGAGTAAACAATATTTATAAGTATGCTAAATAAATCCTCTTTCAGGAACATCAATCCCACACAGACTTCCCACCTAAGTAAAGCTGTGGCGATGACAGATGTGACAGCACTGCTGCCATCAGCGCCTATGTGCTCAGGCAGGAGCTCTCAGCGCCCCACCGTGTGTGGCTGGCCTCCGGGTCCACCTCTCTCCACCCACAGTCCCGCGTAGGCGCCCTGTGCCCGGCACTGACCGATTCAAGTCAGGTCCTGTTTTAAATGCACCAGGAGAGTTCTTTTGAATTTCCCAGTTACTCATCTCACTGCGCTGCTGTGGAGTCTCAAATCCACAAACTCTGGGGCTTCTTTGCCAGAACTATGGGTGGATTTAATATCTTCTGAAAACCACTACTCTGCTCACGGTTTCTTTAGCTAGAAGATGCAAAGAAGGACTTCCCCGCTTTGTTTGTCATTCTTGTTAACAACTATGGTCATACTTCAATTGGGAAGAAATGAATTGAAATTTGATTTTCTAAGCCTACCGACTTGGCCACCAAAACCCTAGGAAAATCACAACCACCAAGAGAAAATCCAGAGAAAATGATATAAACACAGCATCCGAAGTCGTCCGACCGTGTCAAGGCTTGTACTAATACCCGGCGGTGCCCAGTGGCTCGGCTGGGAACCCGCTCCGGTCCAGCCCCTGGCAGCCTGAGAGCAGAGCCTTCACCCGCTGGCGGGTGAGAGCAGGAAGGTAAGAACAGGGTCCCCGAGGGCCTCCTTCTGCAGCCCCTCTAGACCGGCCTCTCCCTGGAGCTCTGCAGGAACCGAGTCCGAGGCCCTACTGCTGCCTGCACTGCAGGCGGCCCCGGCGACACAACCAGGCAGTGACAGAGTGGGGAACCCAGCACGGGGTGCTCAGCCACCACCCTACTCTGGTCAGCGCCCCCAGGAGCTGCCTAGCGGGTGCTGATCAGAAGTCACATTTCCACCACAGGCAGCACGACAGCCCGGCCCCCACCAGCGGCTGCAAACTAGCAGGAAGCAGACCTCGGCTTCCCATCACCCTCTCTTCCCCCAGCTCCACGCACACCCACCCAGGGAGGGCCAGTGCTCAGGGGGTTAGCGTGTCAACTCAGAGGCGTCCAGCCCTCTGCCAGCCCCCAGTGGACCACAGAGCAGCTCTGTCCACCACATGCTTGGGGGGCTCTTCACAGGGATCTGGAATGAGGAAATCCCGTCTACTGCCAGACTTTTGTTAAAGGGCTCCCATTTAGGCGGCCGTGCCCCTCCTAGTCTCCCCCTGTGCCACTCCAGCCATTTTACCTCCACAAGAGCTGACAGCTCAGCAGATGGTATCAAAAGTGCTTCTGTACTCAGGCCTGAACGGGAGTATGAAGGCCCAGGCCGGACAGAGGTTCTATTCAGAAGGACTGCCTTTGACAGCTCCCCTGGCCTTCCAAACCCCAGGAACTCGAGTCACTGCCGGGGGTGGGGGGGCCTTCTCTGCCCAGAGGGGACGGGGCAGGGGACACAACCCCTGTGCCACCTGGGCTGGCCGTGGACCCCCCAACACAGACAGCGAGGCCAGGCCACACGCAGACTTTTATCAAGGGGTGGCAATTCCCGGATTCCACCTTCTCTCCATGTGGACTTCTTCCAGATTTTTAATCCCTCAGAATGTGGGATTCACAGTTCCTGATGCCAGAGGTCATCACCTGAATCATGACACCATTTACTGGACACTAAACTAAAAGTCAACTCACCTTCCACACACCTTCTAGTCCTAAAAACAACCCTATTTGGCAGGGAACCCCCAGCCCTAGTTTTCCAGACAAATGAGCAGATGGAGAGGGTAAGTTAACTCGCCCACTCTGACGGACCAACCAGGAGTCAGCCCAGGTGTGGTCACCTACCTCTACCTCTGTCCAGGTGCCGCGACGGGGAAGCAGCGGCTGAAGAGGGGTTCAGTGTCCCTTTCTCCTCCGAGCTCCCACCCTCACTGGAATCTAACTGCCTGACGACAAGGTGAGAAGTCTCGGGAAGAGGGGCTGACTCTCCCACTCACGCCTGTACGCCGGCACCCAGGCGACAGCCACACAGAGATGCTGCAGCCATTCTGCTGGATGTCACCCCTCGGGCGAATCACTGGAAACGATCAGGCGCCACCAGCTCCAAGATCTACACAACCATGAAAAATTACGAGAAGAAAGACCTAATGACAACAAACCCCCACACCTTACTTTACATCATCTTCAAGTACCACATCTACACCCAGACCAAGTGAAAAGAAACCCGTATTGTCACAATGGTATCTTACCTTCTATAGCAAGTTCGTAAAACAAATGCTTCCCTTTAAAACTCTAGTTACTATTGCTTAAACATGACTTTGTTCCCAGAGTTCTTACAATTCCAAAGATTTAAAGGTAATTCTTTGGACTCAATCTAGTCTTTCTTTATCTAAGTGCCAACAAGTTAAAAGACTCAGTTTTGAGCTATTTAAAAAAAAAAAAACTGTATTATTCTAAGAAACAGTATTTGACGGCTGCCTCTCCACTGCTTTTTTTTTTTCTTTTTCATCTAGTTCGTATGCAGATGTCTCAGTGGGTCTGGGAGGCAGCTCTTTAAGAAACTAGAGAGCACTGAAAACCCAGAAATATTTTAAAGGCTTAAGTGAAATAGAGTCTAAAAAAATTTTTTTCAGGAATTAAAGGAAAAGCTCGGTCAATTTTCACTTGTATTATTACAGTTCCCCTTCACAAACCAACCGCCTTCCTCTAGGTTGGAGAATTCCGGACAGCAAACTCGGAGGAAATGCCGAGGAGATGGTGTCACACAAGACTCCTTACGGAGAAGGGAAATAGATAAGACCTCTTTCTAGGAGAAAAATGCCCAAGGAAACCCAAGGAAGCAAACTTTATTCAAATAGAGCAAAGTCTAGCCTGACTTAATGAGCCTCTGCAGGCTATGACAAGGAAAACCAGAACGCTAAAATATCTGAAGTTAAAACGGCAAATCCACGTTCATAGTGTCCAACTCCCAGGAGATCACTCTAACCCCAAGAGAACGTACCTCCTGAGGTGGGAGTGTGATCATCTCTAATGTCTAACTGCCGACCTCTGCCAGGCTTCCCAAGTGTTTTCTCTCCTTCCTTCAGGTCACACGTTTCATCTTAAGAGGACGAGTGTCTACAGCAAAGCTGCGGCGTCAGGCAGGGTGCAGGTGATCACAGGAGAGCGGGTGGGAAGCCCCAGTCCTGGGAGGACCTGAGTAAATAATGAAACTCATCGCCCTTGATACCAACCTGATCCGAACCATAAATAAACGCAGAATGGCACAGCCCTGACAGCATCCAGCGCGTCCTCAAAGCCCTCTGCGGCACCTCTTCAGAGGAAGTATGTGAAATAGCTACTGTTACAACAATTCTGACACACAGATATCTCTGATGTATCATCTTCCACGAATACAGGGTTCCATGACTATATTCATTACTATAAAAACTATTTTAAAAGTTTTGTTTTTCCATGGAGGCTCTATTAAATGACCTATCACTACTATGTCTGTTTACTGAAAAAAAAAGAACTTGGACTGTGTTCGAGTCTTGATTTTCACCGCTAGCAGACTACAGATTACTTTTCTATAGATCCAATCTATTCACTTACTGTTATTATTGACCAGGAAGGCATTCTCGAATTTTATAGAGAGACAGACAGAAAGAGAGATTATATACACAGTACTTTCTACATCCTGTACAAAGTATTCTGAGGCTATCAACAGAGGACGATCTAAAAAAATAAAGTTAATATATCATTATTTGCAAAAGCACTTGTCAAACTGTAATTATTTCAATGACTTTCTTATAGCTCTGTAATTATATAAAGCGAAGTCCCAAGGCTCTTTATGTGCCAAGTTTTTTACATGAAAGAAGCTTCCCTCCTGTTATTACTCCTGACCCCAAAGGGACACACAGATACTTTTAAAAAGTCCAACAAACCCACTGCTCTCTGCATGAAGTACAACGGAAGAACAGCAACAGTGTTAAGGATCTTCCCCCAAAACAACCCACCAAGTAAATATTAACGTGAACATTCTTCAGAGCACAGCAGGATAGTCTGTAAGTGAGGGAGGCCGTGCGATGATCAAACGCACGTGGTAAAAGTGACACGGGTTAGACTCCAGGCCATCACCACCGACCACTTTACCCCTGACTTTCAACACTATTTCAACAGTATTTCTCAACTGCTAGAAGGCAGGTGCTGGTGCTCCCGGCAGCAAGACAAGAAGAGTTTGGACAAGATGGCGTCAGCGTCCAGATTCCGGCTCAGCTTAAGCAGATCTGTGTTAAGGCTCACACTAAAATTTTACAGCAAGGCTAAGAAGGAGCACTGAGACCCCATGAGTTCATTATGGTCCAGGTGTCTTCATGACTTCCTGAAACACAGCTGACCCAGGAGAAGGCAGAGGTGATGCACTTGATTCTGCCTTTAACTTAAACTGCAAGTGCGTGGACATTTCTACTCCAAATTCTTCACTGTAGTGAGCTTACTTTAAACCTCGTCAACACAATGAAACGACCTCTCCTCACCTCCTCTCAACCAAAGACAAAACGAAACCAAGTCGCCCAGGCAAGCAGAGCCCAGGAAATTACTCTTACGTGCCCAGAAAGCCTGGGCACAGAATCCCAGCTCGGCAAGTCCCACCGTGTAGGTCCAGCACTGAAAGCAAGGCGGCCCTCAGCTGCCCCGCCCCCAGCCCTGTGAAGCAGGGAGGAGGCAGCTCCACACCGTGTGGACCCGCTCAGGTCCACCCCGGGCGGTGAACTAAGGAAAGGGGCCAGGAGCCGTCGCCTCACGCCTGTGCCTACGGCTCAAAGCACCCAAGTGTTCGTAAGGGCAAATGTTCCCCTCCGACAAAACACGCTGAATTGTACGTCAATACTGCTTTCCTGCTAAAGAAAAGGGGCCTCAGTAAGAGCGTGCTCCAGTCAAATCCTTCTCAGAGATCGACGACAAGGCTCAGAGATTCGCTATCTGATTTAAGGCACACAATTAAGGTTTAAGTCCTTTCACGGAATTCTCACGATAAATTTAAAGAATCCCCTCAAAAAATGCAAACTGATCTATAAGAAGGTCTAAATTAGAAATAAACGCTTTACTTCTTATTTAGAAGAAAGCACTTTAAAACTTCTGAGAAGGAAAAGCAGAAGGGTGATGCGGAGAATTCCTAGGCTGAAATTTCTGGTCCCGGAGCAACTGACTTTGCTAATCGACAACCTGGATAAACGGGTCAGAAGAAGGGCCAATAGGAAACCGACTCAGAGCACCTGAAATGTGAGAGTCACACTATGAATAAAGCTGCCCTGCCACACACAGACACAGGAGGAAGTTACTACAGACAGATGTGCCCTTAGTAACGTCACCAGGCAACGAGAAGGCGGGCAGCAAACCGCCTTGTCCAGCACCCGCAGGAGCCCGAGCCCAGCCCCCACGGGCTCCCCCCTTCAAGGCAGAAGACCACTCTGCAGGACTCCGCACCAACGAAGGGTGCTCGCCACTGAACAGGCGCCTCTGTTTAATTAGGAAATGTTAACAGGCAGATGGGAACACGCCGAGGAAGAAAGGATTCATGCAACAACAAAAAGTGGGAAGCAGGGAGAGAAAAACAGAGACCAAAAACTTGTCATCTGTGCAGACAGGGATGGTACGCCAAGTATCATCTTCTGGAGTTTCTGTTCCTTCAACAGCTGTCCCAGGCGCCTAGATTCTCAGTAAGGGTTTTCTTCCAGAAGCATCTCCCCTGGGGACAGGGATAATGGGAGATGTGCGCCGGGTGCTGATGGGAGTAAACAAGTATGAAAGGAGCAGAAGACGGGCCAGCCTCTCCCTTCCCTGCCTCTGAGGGTTATTCATTCCCAGCACCGGTCATGTGAACTCAGAGTCTGCGTGACACACAAAGGGCCTTTACTAGGAAGTCCACAAGGGAAGCTTTAAGAATGTTAGCCTAGAATAGAGAATTTTTCGGTCTGCTTAAAAAAAAAAGACATCAAAACAGCAAATTAAAGTTTAAAAAAGCATCTGACAAACCATGTCACTCCCTTACTCGTTAGTGATTCCCAAATCTAGCCAACAAGGCCCACACCTCACTGGGTTTTCCTGGCGAACGTAATATTCCTAAGGAAGCAGCGGTTCCCATCCACGAATGTTTCACCTGAACAGGTTCTCTGGACAGCTAATGGTCACCTTTAATTCCTTCCGGAGCAAGGCGTCAATAAATACAGAGAAACACACTTAACCACCGCACATTTGCTCACTGTCTGGAGGCGGCATCCAAGCCGGGTCTCGGCATCCGGCCGTTAAAAACGCTGCCGTGGACCCCCGCCCCACCCCGTCGTCAAACCACCACCCCGCCCTCCATCTCCACGCTTTTCCCTGCCAAACCGTCAGAAACCAAAGTCATCAGCCTCAAGCTTCCCAGCGAGGAGCTGCTGAGGACTGAGGAGATGCTGCTCCCTTTGGGACCAGCCAGCAGGCCCCCGTACACTCTAGGGCTTGGTTTTACTCACTCTGCTTAGTGAAAACAACAATGCTTTCCCCAGCTCGGAGCCTCCAACTTTATACTGTGACCAGGACAACGTCAGAAGCCACACTTGAAAGCGAGAGTGGCCAGTGCCTGAATCTGACAGTCGACCTGCAGATTCTCTCCACCCTTGAGAGCATCTCACATTCACACCATCGGAAGATGCAGATGGCGTCGGATGTTAATCTAACACTGGAAAACAAAAGCGATTCTCTGACTGAAGCTCTGCAACTAATAGAAAGAAAACAAAGTGCCAAACACATCTGGCTGGTCAATCATCCCTCCCTTCGTTTCACCGGAAAAATAGGGACCAACGATAAAAGCCCACCCCTGCCCCTGCGCCTCCCAAGGCTGGCCGTCCTCCCTCCTGGGGGCTGTCCTTCAGTGGCTCCTGCAAGGCCCACAGAGAAATCCCCAAGCAGCAGGAGCTAAGATGCCCACAAGCCACTACTGCCTCAACCTTCTGTGGTTTAAAGAGTTAAAGCATCTGGGCTTCCCTGGTGGCGCAGTGGTGGAGAGCCCGCCTGCCGATGCAGGGGACGCGGGTTCGTGCCCTGGTCCGGGAGGATCCCACATGCCGCAGAGCGGCTGGGCCCGTGAGCCATGGCCGCTGAGCCTGCGCATCCGGAGCCTGTGCTCCGCAGCGGGAGAGGCCACAACAGTGAGAGGCCCACATACCGCAAAAAAAAAAAAAAAAGAGTTAAAGCATCTTGGTGTGACTGGCCCTTAACTCTTTAAACCACAAAAGGTTGCAGCAACTGTCTAAAAGGTGCATAACTGATTAAATCCAAAGCAATCACCAAAATCCCTTAATGTGTTGGCAATTTCTATAATGAGTACTGCTTGAAACAAATGAATTGCCTTCTAGACTGGACCTTGGAAATGTTTTCACTGGGTGTCCTACAGTTGCAAGTTTAGATTAAACAAACCTCAGTGGATCCTTGCAGACGAAACTGTCTGGAAGTATAACACATAAAAATGCTAGAAGTGACACACCTACTTGTTAAAATCTACATTCCTGCTTTGTTCACCCCAGGATGCCAATGACTTGACTTCCCAGGATCCGGGACCTCAACAGAGAAGGTGGCTATCTACCCTATTTCGCCAAGTCCTCGGGGAATGTGTTTCCACGGTCTCCTGCGAACAGCACAGTGAGAATGTTTCTGTTCAAAATGCCAAAGGCACATTTCAAAACCGTTTATTTCAAACAAAGACTTTCTCTGAAAAACCATGGGGTGCTGGGGGGAGTGTGCGCTGTAGAAACTGTTTTAATCAAAGGCCAATTTGGGAAGGCGTTTAAGCTTAACAAGGAAGTCAAATCATAGCTCTGCCACTGACCGGCTCTACAGAATCTCAGGCAAATCGCAAAAACTTCTCCAAGCCTCAGTTTCATCATCTAAAAAATGGAGACACAGTGTTCGCCTCCTGGTGCTGACTGGAAGCATCAGATCAGATAGCGTGTGTACAAGGACGCTCCACTTCTGGAGCTAAGTAACTGCTGGCAGGCACAAAACGTGCAGTAAATGCTGGTCACTGGCATTTACCCAGCAGCAGGCACAGAGCTGGCAGTGTCTGCTGGTGTACCCTGCAGTGGGGGCCTGGAACCCACTGAAAGAGGACTGGGATTCACGTGGCTTCACGGTCGGAAGCAGGGCAGCGATAACTACATAAAACTCCTGGTGCAGCTTAGGGGATGAACTTGAACGCCACCTCTGAACCTTCAAGCTCCGTGACCACAAACAGCTAACTTAACCTGGCTGAGCCTCCGGTCTTCTCTTCGGCTACATGGGGATACTTATCACATCATCTAAGCCAGGGGTCCCCAACCCCCAGTACCGGTCCAAGGCTGTTAGGGACGGGGCCGCACAGCAGGAGGTGAGTGGTGGTGCGCAAGGGAAGCTTCGTCTGCGGCTCCCCGTCGCTCGCGTTACCGCCTGGAGCTCACGTTACCGCCTGGACCGTCTCCCCCAACCCTGCCGGCCCCGGCCATGAAAAAACCGTCTTCCACAAAACCCGTGCCTGGTGCCAGAAAGGTTGGGGACCGCTGATTTAAGCAAATCCCCCCAGGTGACAGCACCAGCACAGCGCCCGGGCTGCGCGTACCCTGAACATCCTCTTTCTTTCCTCTTTCCTCCTCCTCCTCCTCCCTGAAACTTCCTGATGCAAAGTGCCTCTGGCATAAGGCATGAGCTCGTCCACCGTGATAATCAGAACATGGGCTGGGTGTTGTTATATGAAAAGGACCTGAGAAAACGCAGGTTGATGTAGGGCGTGGCATTCTCTCCTGAGCCAAGAATGAACCAACAGGGACGAAGGAGATAAAGCCACCTGTCAGATAAGAACATGAATCACTGAGAAACTAACTGTTCAATAAAAGCTGAGCTGGGTACTGTGAACACAGCCCGAGAACTTTAAACCTGTGTGGCCATGTGGCTCCAGGGCTGTTTTATTACCACTGACAGTCGAGTAATCTTTCGTTCACAGACCAGGCTTTCGATACCTCGGGGTGACCGCGTTTATCTTAGGGCGTGTCATAAAACTTTCCATTCCAAGAGAAAATTAATTTTAATCCACTTTACAACCCTGGAAAGGAGGGAGGTTCAGAAGAAAAAGATAACAAAAAACAAACAGGGAAGTGCACACTGCAGAGTCTGGGAAGTGCTATTCTCTTCGGGGACAGCCGCGGGCTGGCTTTCCAGACCCCAAGTCCCTTGTCCTGGGAGAGGGCAGGAGCCACCACCCCCGTAAGGACAGCTGACACCTGCCCCGCTGGCCCCCGAGACCACACGGAGGTGGAGGCCGGCGCACGTGGAAAGTGCGTAAGTGAGCGTGCTCCACAGGTCGGACTGCGGACGCTCAAGGTGTACAAAAGGCAGTTTAAAGGGCACCTGCTGAATCAGTTATACGTGTGCCCCCCCCCTCCACTCCACTCTACCCGCTCATTGCCCAAACTGCACCCAAGTCCCTCCTACCCCATTCTGGGGAAGCTACATAAGAAAGAAGATTTGAAAAACAAAAGACTCTGGGAGGAATGAGATGCCTTGTCTATTCCTTTGCCCATCCCTCCCTTGTTGTCCAAACAGGGACAAGAGAAAGGCAGGTGCTCTGAAGAGTGTCCATCACAGAAACACCAGGCCAGGGAGCTGGTCTCCAGGGACAGGAGCCAGGAGGACAGTGCTCTGGTGTCCCAACCACAGGCCACTCAGACCTGACAGAAGGCATCCGCCCCCAGCCCCGCCAAACCACAGGTTACCCCAGAAATACGCTTTGAGCCTGTGCTATCTGCAGACTTAACATCAGTCACACATGGACCTCCAGAGACCCAGACATGGCTGTGCTTTGATGACAATGAGGGCAATGAGGGCAATGACGAGACCCCCATCCGGACACCACAGACGCTGTTCACAAAGGCCTTCCTCCCAGGAGGGCGCAGCTCAAGTGCTTCATCTTCACTGCATCCGACGCAGAAACGTAAGAGGTGGTCACTTACCAAAAACTCCCAAGACAGGCCCTGGCCTGCAGATGCCTGCTCCAGCCCTGTCTCACTATGGAGCCTGCCCACAGGTCACCAACACAGGCCACACTTCACACCACGGTCTGCAGACCTGTCCCTTTAACCCATGAGGATGCAGAGATTGTGCCATTTTCACTGCAAAGCGAATTTCAATACAAGCACCTCCACTTTTAAGACCTCCAGATCATTCTCTCTGGGTAGAAGTATGCTTGAAGCTGTGAATGTTCTTCCCCAAGCAGTATGTCAAGCCTCAAATTCAAAAACAAAAGCAAACCAAAAGAAACACACCCCCCATCAGCTACAGGCTAGCAGGCCTGCCACTCAGGAAAAGAGGGACCTTCCGAAGTGACCCGGATAGAAGTGACAAACTGACCAGGGCTGACCTACCCTGAGAGTCCCCCAACACTTCTGTCGTGACAGCAGCACACATGGACACTTCAGAAGCAGGCAAACCCCGGGCGGCCAACCAGGATCGCACGTGTCCCAAGGGAACGGATGCTCCTCAAATCCAGACGCGGCTTCTACTCCACATGCAGCTGCCTGTGGTCAGGCCCCTCCCTCACTAAGGAGGGGTCGCCTGTCTTGTAATAATACAAGCCAGTCCCGGGGCAGTTCCAGGACCTCCGAGCAGCCCCGCGCCGACCTCACATCACCACTGACTGTTTAATGCCCACTTCCCACTACCTGCTCCCTTTATCTCCTGAGATCTGAACACCTGGATACGCAGTGCCTCACTCGGCAGGGACCCAATAAATTCCTGCTGAATGACCAAAGGGACTTAAGGAATCACCTGCTCTGGTCTTTGGTCTGAGCCCCATTCTGCAGATGAGACACTCAGACTCGCGCTAACCCACGCGGTCCCCCGATCCCCAGGCCGGGACTGGGATGCAGCACTGGCCACACGGGGAGCGCCAGTCTCTTGTCCAGGTATTCTGCCTCCCAGTTTATTTATAAAAATAAAAGGGGGCGCCCTCCTTTTACACAAAGCTGGTATCCGTTTTAATATATTCTACTGAAATCTACTAACTCCTAAAGTCTGCTGGCTCCTCTCCTTTCCTGCTGACTTCACGCTCCGTCACCTGATGAGAATGTGGCTTCGTGCTCCTGTGGAAGACGGAATTCCCTGCAGAAAAGCTGTTATTAAAACCCTGCCACACTTGCCAACACACCAGCAGGGCAGTGGAAGTGGCACACAAGCACGACAGGAGAGCACACTTCGCCGGAAGCAGGTCCGGGCGGCCCGTGGGGGCAGCTGCCGGGGGGAGGGCCCTGAGGAAGGGATTTGGAAGGACAGGAGGGCAGGGGCTGCCCGCAGATCCAAGCCCCTTTGCGAGGTCATCCTGCAGACCCCGGACAGGTGCCCTCACTCCTCGTTTCTAAAAGCAGCCCCCAATTCACAGTCCAAGTTCAGCATCGAGAAATGGTAAACATAAAGCGGACCCAGGAAAGCTCTCCCATAAATTCCTCGTCTGACAGTAAACAACTGTGATTTCGATCCCAAAGCACAACAGTGGTGAATGGTTTTCACTGTGATGCTTGCGTACTTTTACGAGGCAAACACCAGAGCGTGCGTCACTCCCATGCACACACAGGCGTGCTCCCGTGAGCACAAGCTCTTTAAGGTGGGTGTGCAAATGGGAATCTACTCCTCGGGCTGCCCTGCTTTGAACAGCTTCACTTAGCAGACTCTAGACTCTCTTCTTCAGAAGCCAAAAATCAAGATACGTGTGTTATTTACATACAGTACCACCAACTTTCTCTGGAAAACCCCACAGAACACGAAGACGCTCTGTTTTACACCAAAGACTCGGTTTGCGGCTGCCCCTTTGAACTACATGACGTAGAAAACATACCACAAAACACCCAACATATCAGCGTGCTAGAAAGACATCGAAAGTCCCTCCTCTTCTCCAAAGGAACTAACTCCACCCTGAGTTGAAGAGAGCTATGATTCCCCCCTCCGGTTTCCAGGTGCCCCCAAAGCATTTCCCGCTAGAACCACAAGACGAGGGCCCGCTGAGCAAGCAAGTCCCTCCTGAGTGTTTCCAGTCATTTCCAGAGGCTGCTGTAGAGAGTAACCAAGACCACTGCTTGCTCCAAATCGGACACAGCTAGTCATGAAATGACATGCAGGGACTTTTTCTGTTTGATGTTTAATTTGTTCGCTTCCTCAGACAACTTTTCTAGTCCCTTATCGAGGCTCAGAAGGAAAAAAAAAAATCTCCTGGAAGGAAGACGAGGTGGATACGGTTGCTGGAAGACAGCATCCAAGTTCCTGTCCACACTGAGCTGTGTTCATCTGTGGGCCCCTGCGGCACAGACCGTCCCTAATTAGAAGGTGGGACGGACTGTTCCTTTAAAGAAGTCTTTAATTAGGCCACCCTTGAAACGTCTACTCCTGCTACGGGCACCTAACTCCTGGCTCTCCCCTCTCCAACCCAGCAGAAGCAGACGCGGACGCTGAGCAAGGGCGTGTGCACAAAAACAGCCCCGGGACGGGCCTTCAGACGACTCTCCTGGCCTCATCCTAAACGCTCACAGTGGCTGGATCTTCAGACGCCAACGTCAAAATGTGTTCAAGGGAAAAGGGTGGGGACATAAGGACAAAATGTTTAGTTACAAAGGTAGTTGCTGCTCATTAACCCTTCAAGTAAAACCCGGGCTCTTCAACATTGCCTGTGTTTTAGCAACAGTACATCCTACGTCAGAAATCTCAAGCTCCTGTAAAGAATTCAGGAAAGGAAAAAAAATCTTAAAGAAGAAAGGATGGATCTAAAAATCGAAACTAGCTAAATTGAGAGAAGGGGGGAAGTTAAGGCAACTGGTCCACATCTGGCCTAAAAACATTTTTTTCCAAAGGTCTGTCCTGTCCTCATAAGTGAAATGTAGGTTAAAGTTTAAATTTCCTTAAATAAACATTTATAGTTAAAGGCATAGTCTGAAATGTATAATACAAGACCCCCAAAACAGCATTTTTATAGTAAGCTCTCATCTTGCAATAAGAAAAGCTATCCCACAAAATTAAATTCCAAAGGACAGGATGTAGAAATCAGCTCCTTGCCCGTGATTTAGTTGTGAGAAGCAGTCAGTCCTCTTGAATGTAATATCCATTATTGGGGCAGCTCAACGAGAATCAAGCCACTTCTTAAACTTAGAAAATACGAAGTTTAATATAAGTTTCTCACGATGAAAGTACTATTCATTCATCATACCAACAGTAAAAATACCAGCATACATTTTATTCCAAAAAAAAAAAAATCAAAGGACACATGAAAATAGGATTTCAACTGATTTGGCATGAGTGTGACTGTCAGGCAGCAGCAACAGCAGAGAAGCCGGCTTCCTGGGGGCATCACAGGTTAAGAATCTGAGGAACAGACCCACTTAGAAGGAAAAGGGCAGGCAACAAAAGTGGACAGGGGGTGCGCTTACACCCTAGGGCTCTGTTTCCCAAGCTAACGGCTCCAGAAATCAAGTAGTAAGTAGCTCACAACCGGAAAGGCAGTTCTAACCACCCTCACACATGCGTGCTCAGGTCTGCACACACCCCACGCTCCCATCTGGAATGTGCTTCAGACCAAGGCTCTAAGAAGCCCCTGTGAGTGAGAGTGAGAGTGACAGTGAGAGTGAGAGAGTGAGAGAGAGAGAGAGAGAGAGAGAGAGAGAGAAGAGTGTGTGTGTGAGTGTGTGTGAGTGTGTGTGTGAGTGTGTGTGTGTGTGAGTGTGTGTGTGAGTGAGTGTGTGTGTGTGAGTGAGTGTGTGTGTCTGGCACTTCAAATACAGACGCATCAGAGAGTTACATACACAACAGCCTAAAGGTAGCTATGTTAACACAGCAGAAATTCAGGATTCATAGTCAGTTATGGGTTCTATTACTTTTGATTTTACCTGGGGGCGAATGACACCACCCTGAGCATCATGTGTGAGAAACAAGAAGCCGGCCATCTGCTTAGCAGCACTGTCTGTTTGGGAGGGGAGAGGGGAGCAGTATTATTGGGGAGGGGGGTATATTTCCACTTTTTTCCATCTTTTACTATTCCTCCGACTCAACCTATTTTATAACATGAAATCTTATTACGGGAAAAATCTTGTGACACCGAATCTGAAACCACGTGTCTTCACAGGCTGCACATGCTACATTTCATATTCGAAAAAGATGCAAATAAACTGAAGGAACACACCGTCAAATACTTTTTTCACAAATCAAGTCCCCACTATTTAAATCTGCTACACTAGCTACTCATCTGGTGAAATACTAGACTATTTAAATACTAGACTATTTAAAAATACTAGACTATTTTAAAAGTAGTGAAATTAAAATCTTCTACCCCATTATAGGTGACAAAAGAACCTAAAACTCTTCCTACCATAAAAGTTACTAAATAAACTTCTGCTGCTCTCTGGGAAACTGACTACTCAGAATAACTCATTTCCTGCCTTTTTCAAACAACAGAGGTTTCAGAGATTCAGAACCATATGCTAACTGCACTGCAGTTTCAAGACACCCAACTTTGTTCTTAGGAACAAGAGGTCCGCAAAGAGCAGACGGTCAGAAGACACTGCCTGCACCCCTGTGTCCTCGGGTGAGGCCGGAGCCCCGGGGGCCAGGATCAGTCGTGAGGTGCACGGGGCCCCAGGGAAAGGCCGCCGGGCGGCTCAGGCCTCCTTACAACCCCACGGAAAGCTCAGGAGTGTCAGAACCCTGTGCTGGCGGTCAGAGGGGAGGCTCTGCAGGGGAACTGAATGTCACTGAGTAATAGAGATCGAGTTCTCTAAATCTGCCCTGTCCGTTTTCAGGAGCCCCTTCAAGTCCTCCCTGTTCTTGGGTTTTAAACATGTTACAACAAATCCCACTGATAAATATCACACTGTCTTCACCAGCCAGACGCCCACTGTTCTCAGAGCAGCAAAGGAAATAGTGCCAGAAACAGCCTTAGAAAATCAGGCAGTCCGCGACCCTCATGGGTTTCCTCTTTCAAATGCCACCTGATTCTGGAGTGGTTTACAGTGTGGGGTGTTTGTACGCCTGGTAAAATCGGCGGTGCGGTCTGGGTGGGAGGGCGGAGCAGAGATGAAGGGAAGCAGCACCCTGTCGGGAGCTCCCCGCGACCTGGGGGAGGGGTGCAGACGGCACATCGGGGAGGGTCGCCGTCATTCAGAGCTGGCCTTGACACGCTCGATGCAGAGACGACCCAGTCAGCCTGGCCCTCCTCGGAGTCGCCGCCTGAGACACAGCCGGGTCACAGCTCTGCTAGGAAGAGCTCTGTTTTGTCACTTTCCCCACCTCAGGGACCAAATGCAAGCCCTGTGCGTTTTGGAAGCACTGGATGTTGCAGCCCTAAAGCTTAAGGCCGCCTCCCCTTCGCAGCCGCCCCCAAGACACCCTAAGGCGGGGCGAGCAGGGATCCTTCTCACACAGGACTCCGATTCTGTCTTCAGAGAGTCTGGGTTCACCTTGCTCTAGGCTCACCAGCCCCCTCGAGCAGAACGCTTGACTCCAGGTTAGAACTGAATGGAAACAGATTCCTGGTTTTAAGATCTATTTAAGTCAGTAAACCCTTTTTAAAAAGTCGGGGTGGGTGTTGGACCAGACGAAAGCATCTCATTTCATTTCAGATTAAAACCTGGAGACAAACAGGCTCGTTCTTTCAGGCTTCTAGATTACAGCACACATACACTGGTGCCCCACCCCGCCCGTCTCCGGAGGCAGCGATGACCCACCAGCCTCCTACCGGCCCGCGTCCCGGTGCTCAGAGCATCCCTCAGGCGCCAGTCAGAGCCCCAGCGGGGAGGGGGCTGCTGAACAACAACTCTTCCCTTAAGAAGATCGGGCGGGGGAGGGGGAAAGAGGGCAAAGCGGCTTAGCCTGGCTCATTCCTTTCAGTCAGGCCAAGCTGGTGCTCGAGCAAAGGGGGCTTCCCTCTCCACCACAAACCTCCAGGGGAGGCAGCCGACAGTCAAAGAGACAGACAGAGAGGGGCAGGGGGCGGGGGCAGGAGAGAAGCACTCCACTCCAAAGGCTTAAGGAGACAGCTGCCCCAAAGGGACCACAGCAGGGCCCAGGGCCCCAGGCTCCCCAGCTCTTCCTCCATCTGCCCGGGGAGCCGGCCTGCGATCCTGCATCCCGAAACCCACGCTCCCTCTTCAGGCCAGCGGCCCCAGCCCGGGCTGCGGGACCCCGGAGGGTCCTTCCCTCTCTCCCCGCTGCCACACGGACGGCCCCCAGGCAGCGAGGCCCCTCCCAGGCCTAGCGCCACCACCTCTCCCCCAAGCCCCGGACCAGCACAAACAGCATGCTCTCCCCTGAGGGCCACCACCCTCCCAGCCACCGACACATGTGCCCTGTCTGTCTCAGAAGCCGGTAACCACCCCCAAGACAGACCCCCGTGGCAGGCGTCACTGCACTGAATCCTCACGGCCTGATCAACTACTACCATGGGCCCCATCTTTCAACTAAGGACACTGAGATTCAACAGCCCATGGCTAGTAAATGCTAGAACAGGGACAGCTGAGCCCAGAGCCTACCCTTAACCACTAGGCCAGTGGTTCTCAAACCTTTTAGTCTCAGGATCTCCTTACACTCAAGAAAATTTCGAAGAGCTTTTCGTTTAGGTGGGTTATATCAATATCTACCACATCAGAAATTAAAAATCAGTAATTAAAGGGGGGAACCAGAGCAAAACTCCCTTGATAAGGAATCCCTGTTAACATGGAGTCTGTGACATGATCAAGGGGAAAGATGTACCGCCCGCCGCACCTCCCCATATAAAACGAAAGAGTCGAAACTGCAAAGTTTACACTAACACAGTGTTAAGAGCCCATGAGCATCACAAAGTTGGATTTGACTCTCACTCTTCCTTTTTCCCTTAAACGCTTTATGGCCTTAGGTGAGAGCAATAACCTCCACAGGCCGCAGTCCCCTCATCTGTACTATGGGAATAACAGCTAATGGAGTACTTTCAGGGCAGAACTCTCACCACAGCCTCTGGCTCATAGACACTCAGATGCTGACTGTTATCACTGCTATGTTATCAGCCATAGGAAAGGAGACACGGGCTAAGGACAGAATTGTCCACTTCCACAAAACAGCAAGGTTTTCTCAACAGACGTGTTTCCTTCCCCTTCCTCTAAAAATAAGGTTCTTTTCAAAGGAAATAAGGGATGGGGCTTTGCTTATGCTGACAGTGCAAAGGGAGAAAAAGTAACCCTTATCCGCAAATATTTATTTTCCCCTTTGATGTCAACACTCCTTCCCGTTCTCGCAGCAAGCCTGGAAAGAGCATTTACTGCGGGCATCGCGGTCAGAGTCCCGCGCTGCTTCAAGTCCCGGGCTGCTGGACGTCGCAAAGGACCTTGACTGTGTGGGGCTCCAATTTCTGTAAGAAATTAGAGGTTCAAGACAATAGGTAGGCTTCTGATTAGGATGGCCAGGGGAAAGTAAATCAAGGTGATGATATAAATCACTTGAAGCCAAAGACATGCGACACACTCTGTTGAAGGCTGAGCACTCAGGCCGCTCGATGTCCCGGGGCCGGGCGTCCACAGAGAGCACAAGGCGGGCCAGAGGCTCAGGCACATGGAGGGGGAAGACCTCTGCTAACAGAGATTTACGGGGCCCTCTTCGTTTACAGGGCAAGAGGCAGCAGCCACTCTGATAGTCCCAAGGCTGGTCCCCCAACACTTCCACAGCTGACTTCTCCAATAAAGCTGGAAGTAATTAGCAACTCTTATTATCAGTCTGAGTGCATTCTGAATTCATTTCTGGAGTTTCGAGATTCACTGGAAATTCTCCTATCTGCCACGTTGCAAAGCAAACAAGTTTTCAGAGTCAGGTTTGTTTCGTTATTTTTTTAACCTTTAGTCAACAGAGCTTATGAAAAGTAAATCTATATAATAAACCCGAATTCAGTGAAGCACAGGGTGTTCAGACTGAGAAAGCAGCTGGCACCCTCCAGGGAACTTAAATGTCAACGACTAAGACCCCGAAGCTCAGTGCACCCACTATTACAGAAGTATCCTCTGCTTTACGTTTCTTAAATTGTACTGAATTATCACAAAAGTAAATAGCAAAAGACCAAAAACCAGGGGGAAAAAAAAAAACCTTCAGAATCAAATGCTATTTCAGGGGAAAAATCATTAGGACTCCTCCAATGAAGAAGATAAATGTGTTCACTTATATCCTATATAAAATGTCTTCATAAATGCATTTCCCTTTGGGTCATCCATGCTGTCAACCAAAGGTGACAGAAGTAGCACCTTCCCAACAGAGCCAGCAGCACCGAGACACACGGGGACACAGCTCTGGGGGCTGGAGCTCATGCACAGCAGGGATCCGGGGCCACACAGAAATCTATGCACTGAGAGGCCCACAGTCCTGATTGAATATTTCTGTTTATTGAATGCCAGCTATGTGCAGGGAAGGAAATCCTGTGCTGACCGCCAGCTGATCTGAGAGTCAACTGCAGAGTCACTGGTGGAACCCGTCACAGGGCCACGAGAGCAGCTTCCCCTCTTGCCTCCCCCCAGGCCATGCACCATCTTCGAAGCCACGGAATCTGCCCATGAGGAGTCACGGCGCACCTGGACACAACCATGAGAAAAGCGCAGCAAGGCAGACGTCCTCCCAGACACGACGGCCGGCGGCCACCACACGGACGTGCGTCACACATCTGGACATGCCCTCATCTATGCTGACGAAGATCCCCTCCTGGACTAAACTGCAGCCAGCCTCCTCTGAGCCTCTTCTCGACTAGACGTGAACAAACACTCAGCATCGTTTCTCACGGCTCAAGGCCGCATCCCTAGGAGGACCCTGGCCCCCGCTGAAAGCCGCTGCCTCGGAAAACTCCAGCTGCCAGAAGAACGGACTGTTCAGCCAATGCCTGGAGATCAGGCCCATCTCAGTCTCCACGGCGGGGGGGCTAGGGGAGGGGGGCTGGGAGCCGAGTTCAGAAAGCGCTGGTCAGCAGCCCCAGACGGACTTCACATGGACCTACCCCCACCTGCTGGACACGACAGGGCACCCACTCACCCCTCCCTACACCCTCACTCTCCCTTTAAAACGCCTGGTCACCTCTGTACAAACTGAAGGTCAGTAACGGTTATCACAGATCAAAGTCTGTCCTGACCACTTCAGCGTCTGGTTCCATCCATCCTTCACAGTCCTCACCACCACCTCATAAAACAGGCACTACTGTGATGAGCCCTAATTTACAGCTGAAAGAGCGGTTCTTGGGTTCACTCACTTTCCCTAGGTCACCGCCTGTTTGGTGGCAGCCCAGGCTGATCTTTCCACCACTGGTCCTTTAAACTATTATCAGCCCAAGGACAGGGAGCAGGGCAGAGCGAGAGGGGCCGAGCCAGGAAGGAAGGTCCTCAGACTCTGCAAAAGACATGGGGCATGGGATCTAGGTCCCTGGCACACTCTAACAGCACAGAAGGATGTGGGGGTAAGACAGATTCGAGACGTCTAGAAAAAAAATCACTGAGCTGAAAATATCTTCTGTAGATCCTTATCCTATTTCTTTCACTCCATGAATCTCAAAGCACTAAATCGCTTCCCAGAGGCAACTACTATCAATTTTGTTCAACTGAAGCTGACTTTAGCTGCCCTGTATAAAAAGAAGACACCCTACTGCTTTTCTTCAGTCTGCATATGTTACTTCTATTACAGACCGAAGACGCTTCTTTCTCAGTATTCTGTGCCTAGGATGTTTTTATTCCTCACAGGATGCTGGCCTGTGTTTATTAGGAGTCCAAGTGAGTTTCTGGTCAGAAGCTGATGTCCTAATTCCTTTGTTTCAGTGGATTAAGAGAGGGTCCAGGTTTATGCAGACATTCCTCGGTGTCTGAAGTATCCCAGTCTTTATCTGGGAATGTATTTTAGTGACTTCAGAGAAGTAGCAGTAAAAAGGAGCGGGGCGGGCAGTGGTCACTGTTGACTTGTAAGTGGATGGATTTTCCCCGGCACGTGGTCCAGAGGTGAGCTCTGAGCCAACCCCAGTCCCGGCCAGCTCCCTCGGCCACCTACAAGCTGTGTGACACTGGCGTGGTGGGTGACCTCTCTGAATTTCGTGTTTCCAGAGCCAGCCACAGAGCAGGGGATCAACAAATAGGAATTCACGGCATTCCTTTCCATTTCCATTCATTCCTGGCAAACTTTTACAAAAGTGCAGAGGAGGTTCAAGGAGACAGGAATCTAAATGAAGGAGCAAGGGCGGAGAGAGGAGAGAGAAAAGGCCTAACTGGGGCCTGAATGATGACAGTGAGTAACCAGAAAATAACACCTTTTTTCCTTTTCAAACTTTCTTTCATCTGAGTCACCTGTCTGAGACACAGGCTCCCGGCCTCGAGCAATTCCAAAGGAGCGGCAGAGAAGGGAAAAGACTCGCCCGTGGTCTTCAATGTGCACACTCACCAGCATGCTTCATGGCACACCAAGCAGCCCTGTCAGAGACTACTTCTGAACATTTCCCAGTCCCACGCTCAGATCCATCAGAGAGACATATGAGTAACAGGAAATACAGAAAATATTCGTAATGGCGGCGGGGGACCGCTCACATTAAGTCCTGGCCAACTTAGGTTGTTTGGAGCAATAAGGTGTATCTGTAAATTCTCTGGAACCACGTAACCAACTTGACTTAATCCAGGAATTAAACAGAGGCCTGGTGCTCCCCATTCCAGGGAGGGCGGCGGCTCGTCACAGTAACGCCCAGCCCTGGTCCCACTTCACGTCTCCCGGGAGCCGAACACCGTTCACGACCAACGGAAGCACACACCTCCACCCAAAGAAAAGGCCCCGAGTGCCTTCCAGGTGACACATGAATTTCACAAGATTAAATTTTATTAGTGGCTTTGTCATCTGTGTTTCACGGGCTTGTCACAGTGACTAACTTCTCATAATCAAAACTCCAAATTGCCCAACAGACCCTTTTTCCTGAGCGTGGACAGCTCATGATAGCACAGCCAAGCACGCAGAACTGTGATAGTAAAAATGAGCTGTCAGAGAGAAGGAGCGGGGAGGGAAGGGGGAGGGAGAGAGGGACTGATTAACCTTTTTGATGCCAGAGCTCTCCTTCCTTTCATTTTATTGGATATCATTCTAAAGTGCTCTTTCAGCCAACAAACCTTTATTAAGTCCCCACCAGAGACCGAGTACTGCGAGTGTCCAGCACCAACTCTGAGGCCCTCGGCGACCTTACGCCTTGGCGGGAGGGATCAACAATGCAGCACAGCGTGAGGAGTGGTACCAAGTTAGGCCAGGCACGAGCGGACACACTGCAAAGGAGTTTCAACCGGAAAGAAGTGACTTGACGTAACCCTTCTGCATAACTGAGGGTCTGCAATGACCAGAATGAGTTAGGCTAATGTGCCACAGCTGAATTCAAAATACATAAGGACCAGTTATGGGACTGGCAAGGGGCAGCGATCCCTCTCTAACACTAACCAATGATTCCACGAACAAATGTGAAAAGGCAACTGAGCCAAGTGCTGTGACAGCAAGAGGCGGCTCTCAGAGCGCCAGGTCTGTGAGCGGGACCCAGCTGCGGGCAGCGGGGGCCGCCTGGCAGCGCTCCTAAGTGCCTGGCAGACAGGCGGGAGCGGGACGAAAGGCCAGTGCGGTGGCAGCACAAAGATGAAGAGGGACCACGGCGTCCGGCCGGGGCCTGGACCAGCCTGGGCCAGGAGTCACATTAGAGTCTGGCCTTATCCTGTGAGCGACGGGCAGCCACTGAAAGAGGGCGACACCGTCCAGGTCTTGTCTGGAACAGATGCTTACAGCTGAGCGGCAGGGAACAGCTCAGATGCGGAGAGGCCAGCGCGGATGAAGGCTCCCGTGGCCGGCAACTGTGTGAAAACAAGCGGGAAGGAATTCTGACCTCGTCAGCAAGAGCGGCTCTAGGGAGGGAAGAGATATGGGAACCTATGTATATGTATAACTGATTCACTTTGTTATAAAGCAGAAACTAACACACCATTGTGAAGCAATTACACTCCAATAAAGATGTAAAAAAAAAAAAAACAAAAAGCGGCACCAGGATTTTCAGCTTTGAAAGCAGTTGATACCAACTTGCTTTTGGTGGAATCACACGGCTGCCAACAGTAGACTTCCAGAAGGTGCAACCGGAAGAGCAGCGTTAGTAAGGGGGCGGCTGGAGAAGTGAACTTCCCGCCTGCAGAGACAGCATCGCTCATCCCGAGAGCATCTGTCGGCAGCCATCTAAAGTGGCGCTTTCTGAGAATTCTGTGTCGCTCTCACGAGGCGAGCTGTCAGCCAGAACTCCCCCACCGCGTTCACGCAACTCCGGAATTTACACCCTTCCATCCACCCCATCTCTGGTCCGTCTCTGGCACCTGTTCCAACAGCGTGCAAACTGGTGTCCCTGCCTTGAGCCGCGCTCCGCTCCACGCCAGCCTCCCCACTGCCGATGGAGCGCTCCTTCCAAGTACAAACCTGACTGCCCTCTCTCCTGCTTCAAACCCTTCAGCCTTCAACTTCAGGATGAAGCCCGAGCTCCCCGGCTGAACGCACAGGGCCTCCCGTGGGCCAGCTGGCCCCTGTCTGCCTCTCTGCCACGGCCCTGCCCCAGCCGCCAACAAATGCCTAAGAAGAGTGACTTAGGGTATTCTGGGAAGTGCTGACTCCAAAAACTACAGATTCTTCATTTGCTCTCAGCAGGAAACTCTAGTACAAAAATAATGCAGGTGGTGCCTAGGCGGTGCCCTGGCCGGGCTATGCAGGAAGCCTCCTGCTGGGCCACTGTCTGCAAAGTCTCTTGCCCTCTGACGACTTTCCCTGGTCTGACACAGAGATGAAGATAAACAGGGCCAGCCTTGGCAAAACGATCAGTCTGGAAGTTTGCCACGGGTGACCCCACTTGTGCCTGCAAGAATGACCCTACAACCTTCCTGCTTTCCAGCCTAACCCCCCTTGCCACCTTAACAGGGATCTCGTTTATACAGCAACTGAAACTCAGCCACTACATCGTACATTTGCATGGTAAGCCTTTTACTGTATATAAAGGGAAAACAGAGGGCTTCAGTGCTGGACAAAGAAATTCTGGTTCTGGCCAGTGGCAGGGGAGGTGGCATTTTAGTCTGATGCCTTCTCTCTGTCTCTAGACACCATCCTGGCCACAAACACAAGTCAAAACCTCAGCTGACTGGGCCTGGACCCTTCTGACCCCCATCCCTTTCCCGCAGGTCCACAGACGCTCAAGTCTCACCAGCAACACCCTAAGAGTCTCGGGTGCCAAGGACCCCCCCAAGCCCATTTCTCAGGAGGCTTCTCTCCTCCACAGCCACCCCAGGCTTCATTCGGCTCCAGCCAGACACGGCGTGGTGACCATTCTGTCCCCTGGACAGTGTGACCGGTGCACAGACCCAGAACCACGCTCCCTAAGCAGCCCCGGAAGGCAGGCCAGGAAGCAGGGGAGAAGGCTGCCCGGGTCCAAGCAGCTGACCCACTGCAGGTGAGGCCACGGGAGCGTGGGGAAGGCAGGCCAGTCCTGACAGCCACGCCCGGGTCCCCGAGTTCCTCACACTCTGTGCATCAGGCAAACTAGTGATGGCTGAGCTGGTGTGTGAGCACAGACACAACAGAATGGAAATGGGAAGGAAAAAATATATATGTGTGTATATTTATAAATGTTGCTTTACTATGTAATAAGGCTAATTATAATGTTTTAAGTAAACTACCTGATAGTTGTACTAAATCACCACTCAGTATAATAGCCATCATATAGATAATTACGTGCTTCAGATTCATCTTGTGAGTTTTCGGGTCTTTTTTTTTTTTTTAAATACAATAGTAAACTCTGTACGTGTCGCAATCAGCTGCTAGAACATAAAAGAAAAATTAAGGGGGTGGGAGTGGGCACAACATTTACCAGGTCACTGTTTTCTTTATATTTTCATAATGTTTGATTTCATACAGATTTTCAAACAAAAGTCATTTCAAAACGTTAAATTTCTCTGTTATTAAAGAAACTATAGTATGATTCCCTGTATAACGGATAATGAATCAACTCGCGCATGGGATCTCTTTCCATCAACAGACCCGATAATGGAAGGAAAAAAGATAAAGAACGCACTCAGGGCGTTTCACCGGCAGGGTGAAGCTTGACAGGCAGGTGACACGGCCCCTGTTTCTCAGGTAAGAAAAATTAGAGTCCAAGGAGGGTATACGTCAGCCAGTCCGAGTTTTGCAAGCTAGCAAGCGGTGGAAGCAGTGTTTCAGCCTCAGTCTGTCTGGCTCCACAACTCCTGTTCCTCCCACGGCCCCACGCGCTCACCAAACCTTCTGCCCTTCGGCCTGACCAGGGGAGAGCACAGGCCCGCCACCTGCACCTCCCGTCCCCTCCACACCAGGGCATCTGCGGCTGCTCCTGCATCAGCCACCACACGTCACACGCACCCCCTCACCTCCCCACCTCCAGCTTTCAGAGACCCAAGTTCTCAGTTCTAGACTTGACACCAACTTGCTGGGTGACCTCGTGAAAGGAGCTGAACTTCTCTGGGCCCCACGAGGTTAGTGGGCCAGAGGGCACGCAAGCCTGCACAAGCCCTGTGCTCAGGGTCTCCTGACCTCCCCTTCGTCCCTGCCCTGGAGAATCCCTGACCGACCGTCCCTGAGTGTCACCTCCTCACCAGTCACACAGGGTCAGGTCCGGGCTTCCGTGCTCCTGCAGACGTGAGGACCCCGCCCAGGGCCACAGGCATCGGGAAAGCCTGCGGACGGCAGGCTGGCTTCTAGATCACCAGGTGGGGTGTTTCGTTCAAATTCGGGATCCCATCCGCTTCAAGCCAGAGCCCCAAAGTTACCCAAAAAGCTCCCCCGGGGAAGCTGGAGCTCTGGCTCAGAGGCCGAGGGACCCGAGGCCCAGCCCAGGACAAGGGCAGCAGCTCCGAGAGACCACGCTGTGGACTGTCCAAGTTCACCAGCACACAGCTGGGGTCGGGACGGCGATCCTGCTGCCAGCTGGTGGGAATCACCCCCCTCCTCCCACCCGGCAGCCCCGAGGGGCGAGGAGGCCAGGGGGGAGGGAGAGATAGCACACCCCCTGGACCCTGTCACTCCCCATTTCAGAGGAGCCAGCCTTCAAACGGTACTAATCACAAGACGGTAAAAGCACTTTTCCTGAGCTGGTTACCGCCATTTCTCTCCGGCCCGGCCCCCCGCCAGTGATTACGCTCCCGAGGGGTAAGCAATTCCCAAAGGAATAAAATCGGTAAGTTCTGGAAAGCTTATAACGCCAGGGCGTGTGGGCCACCTCAGCCCAGGACCCAGGAAGTCACACACCAGCTACTTGTGTGGGCGTTCTGAGCCCATTTCATCTCCCACTGACTTTAAAATGAATCATAAATTATATTAAAATCCACACCTACTCCTCAGTGCCGGGCTGACTATACACGTTACCACAGAAACTTGTGGAACCAGCTTCCCTTCCCCAATTCTGAAGGAGAATTCAAATTTAAGGGAAGGAGTCACTATATCGGATAAGTCAGATTCATCTTGTGAGTTTTCGGGTCTTTTTTTTTTTTAAAATACAATAGTAAACTCTGTACGTGTCGCAATCAGCTGCTAAAACATAAAATCGTGTAGGATTATGGGACTTTTAATAATTTTCCTAGTCATTTCTGGAGGGTGAGAAGAAAGGGAAAATCCACCAACAGGAAGCAAAACTTAGTTCATTTAAAAGGAATCTTGGGGGCTTCCCTGGTGGCGCAGTGGTTGAGAATCTGCCTGCCAACGCAGGGGACACGGGTTCGAGCCCTGGTCTGGGAAGATACCACATGCCGCGGAGCAACTGGGCCCGTGAGCCACAACTACTGAGCCTGTGCGTCTGGGGCCTGTGCTCCGCTACAAGAGAGGCCGCGATAGTGAGAGGCCCGCGCACCGTGATGAAGAGTGGCCCCCACTTGCCACAGCTGGAGAAAGCCCTCGCACAGAAACGAAGACCCAACACAGCCAAAAATAAATAAATAAATAAAAGGAACCTTGGGAATTCCCTGGCGGTCCAGTGGTTAGGACTCCAAGCTTTCACTGCAGGGGCCCAGGTTCGATCCCCGGTCGGGGAATTCCGCATGCCGCTCGGCGGGGGTTGGAGGGGGAGGTACGAACTTCCAGTTATAAAATAAATAAGTCCTAGAAATGTAATGTACAGCACGGTGACTACAGTCGATAGCACTGTATCCTACATTTGTAAGTTGCTAAGACAGTTCTCATCAAAAAAGAAGTATTTTAAAAATAAATAAATAAATAAAAGGAATCTCAAGTGGATAAAAAAACAGGGTGTGATGTCAGGTTCCTGCTCAAAATCCTTTCCTTCAGGTTCCACACATCACTTCATTTGTAAAAGAGATGATTTCCTGCTCTTGGCTTTGTAATTTTTTAAGATATACTGTCCCATTCAAATCACTGTAAATGTTCTCTCTGACATATTTCCGAGTTGAGGGGATGGACGAGAATTAGACGTTAAGAAGCTGTGATATCCTGAAGAAAAAAGTACCCTCAACCATGCTAAAACCAGTTCACATCATTCTGGATGTTACTGGAACAGCCCCTGCAGAAGACACGTCCAGAGCTCACGGGCGTTCATCCCACGAGAGCCCTGGAGTCAGTGATCTGGTGTGTGTGACACGTGACCATGACCCCTGGGACCACAGGGGACGAGCTGGCAGGACCAGCTCCTCCCACCCAACCTGCTTCAGCAGGCTTCTCTGCAGTTAAACCAACTGGCCAGAGGGCAACCTCTGCTCTCTTCTGCTATAACCAACACATGATCTGAACAACTGCCCCGCCCCCACCATCAGAAAGGGGGTGCGTGAGAAGAGTGGGCCCCTCGGTCACGGAGGGCGGGCCTCCCACCCAGCTTCACACACCTCCCCCACCCCAGACTCGACGCTACATCCCCACAAATGCTCCCACCGCCAGAGGAAAAGCGGAAAAGTAGCTTCAGGCTGTGACTATAACCTGCAAAGAAACCATGTAGCAAACTGTCCTATGATGTCACAACAGGAGAACTCTGAAGAAAGCCATGAGCCATTTCCAATGATTAGGAAGGCTGGTTAGAAATGTGAAAAAAATCGTTTCAGATACAAAATACATGAAAAAAACAGAACCCAAAGCAAATAAGCCTTTCCTCTGTCCCCTGGACCCACTCGAGCTCCCAGTCTGCATCTCTCAGGGAAGATGTGACGCCTCGTGCGGGACCTCCACGAGGGCCCGGGGGGCTGTGGGAGGAGAAACAGGACAGCTGGGCATCTGAGTCATCCCCGCACTAGTTAGGACCACCCTCGAGCCAGGAAACACCTCGAGTTCCACAAGAGAGCGAGGCGAGGCAGAGACGGAGCAGGACTTCACGAGGGCCCTAGAGTGAGCGCTACTCCCGGAGGGCCGAGTGGAGGGATTCTCTTGGTAGGTGTCCTCACGGTGAAGCCCCAGGCCAGAGGGGACAAAACAGAACGAGGACCGAAGTGCAGAGAACGGTGGGCTACACGGCTGGTTTCAATCCAGAAGAAATGTCTACTCAGTTAATAAAAGTGTATTCTTTTTAATCATTCCTTCCTTTTGCTAAAAGAAACCTAGCATCTCTCGGTTCATTTGCTTTCAAACTATCTGGAGTGCAACCTAATAAAAAATACATTTCAAACCACCACCCAATACACATATAACACACATTTTTCAGCAAAATAAACATTTCTGAAAGTTCTGCAAAACACCCACCCTGAGTACATCTGATACACTCTATTTTCTACTCAGTTAAAAGAAAGATGATAGTTTTGACCAACTATCTGGTTGCACTACCCACTAATGGGCTGCACCCCCAACCAGAGAAACACGGTCCTACTTTGTCACTTCATGAAAAGCAGGCAAAAATCAAGGACAAGAGATTATACGCCTAATATTAAACAAAAATTCCACTGTCTGAGTGCATTGTCAAGCGGATTGTTTTCAGAGGCAATCCTAAAGAAAAAAGGACGGGGCGGAAGGGCCACAACACACAAGCACCCAATCACTTTCTGAGCGTAACTCGGCTGCTTCTGCCTTCGTCTGTTGTTTCGTTTTTAGCACCTTCACAGATCCCTGAGGACTGAACATCTGTGCAACACTTACCTGTTTTCTTCATGTCACAGACTGACTTCTTAACTTTGCCAGATTTCCAAATATAAACCAATTTCTTTCACAGACTACAAGAAATAGAAGACTCCAGAGCAGTGGTCTCCAAACGGGGCTGCACATTAAAATCAACTGGGGGATTTGTCTGTAAAAATATCACCCTGGGCCCCATCCCGGATTAATCCACGGGGCCATGGACCAGCTAAGATTCTGAAGCCTCCTGCTGTGATGGTGATGCTCTATATTTTGATGGGGAGGCTGGGTTCAACTACTGCTTGCACTCTCCTCAAAACTCATTAAGATCTGCGCATTTCACTAAGAAAAACTGTATATAAACACTGCACTCCAGGTAACAGTATGCAAGCTGAAATGTTTCAGAGTAAAGCTACTGATTTCAGCAAGTTATTTTGAAATGCCTTTAAAGAAATAGCTCAGGACTTCCCTTGGTGGCGCAGTGGTTAAGAATCCACCTGCCAATGCAGGGGACGTGGGTTTGAGCCCTGGTCGGGGAAGATCCCACGTGCTGCGGAGCAACTAAGCCTGTGTGCCACAACTACTGAGCCCGCATGCCACAACTACTGAAGCCCACGCGCCTACAGCCCGTGCTCCGCAGCAGGGGAGACCACCGCAGTGAGAAGCCCGCGCACCGCAACTAAGAGTAGCCCCCGCTCGCCGCAACTGGAGAAAGCCCCCAGGCATCAACGAAGAGCCAACGCGGCCAAAAATAAATTAATTAATTTTTTAAAAAAAAGAAAGAAAGAAATAGCTCATACTGTAGGAGTCCCACTATATGACATTCTGGAAGAGGCAAAACCTGAAAAAAGTGAACCGATCAGTGGCCGTCAGGGCTTTGTGGTGGGGGACGGGGGGAGAACAGGTGCAGCACAGAAGGCTTTTCAGGGCAGTAAAGCCACTCTGTATGATCCCCTAACGGTGGATGCGCGTCTTACACATTTTTCTAAGCCCACAGAATGCACACGACCAGGAGTGAACCCTAATGTAAACGCCGGGCTCCGGGTACCAGTAACGCATCCATGCCGGTCCGTCGACTGTAGCAAAGCCACCCCCGGGGAGAGGGTGCTGAGAACGGGGGAGGCTCTGGGTGCGGCGGGGTGAGGCAGGAGCTATACGGGAAATCTCTGCGCCCTCTTTCAATTCTGCCGTGAACCTGAAACTGCTGTAAGAAAATTAAGTCTTTAAAACAACAAAAAAGGATAGACTGATGGACGGACAGGTGGATAACTGTGAGAAAGCAAATATAATAAAACATTAGTTATAAAATCTAGGAGGTAGACAGGTATGGGTATTCACTTTATAGTTATTAACTTTTATGTAGGTTTCCATTTTTTCTTAATAAACTGTTGGGAAGAAAGTTCCCCCAGACGATTATATTCAGACACTTCCTCTAAGTGCAGTCCCCAGACAGCCCCTTCCACGGCACCCAGTAACCTGTGAGAAACTCAGATTCTCCGTCCCACTCCAGGCTGGCTGCACCAGGATCTGTGAGGCGGGACCCAGCCATCTGTGTCCAACAAGCACCCAGGGAAGGGGGGCAGCAGTGGAGACGGTGCCGGCGTGCTGCACAGACCAGCCTCCAACCAAACCCCAGCAATGTCTAGACGGGGAAATGATGGGGGCCGTAATCTTAATGTCACCAACTCCGGGTGTTTCCTCAGTTATTTCATGACAGCAGACTGAACCAATAATCTCCTAGCTCTTTGGTTCCACACGTTTCCTACGTGGAGTCCTAAATGTGCTCCTTTTGTGGTCTCCCCACTGTCATTCTGTTTTACAATTTTCAACACAAGAGCAAACTGCCGGATCAACAAACAAGTGCGTGCTTCTTACTTCTCTTTCATTCTGTATTAATCTGTACTTGCGGAAGAGAACTTACAGGGTCTAAGACGGAGGCCAGTTATTTGGTAAAAAGCTACATCTGAAAAAAAATGGGTTTTCTTTCAGATAAAATAAATAAAACTGGCTTTATCTTTAAGGAGTTCCGCAATTACAATCAAAAGACAATCTCGCTGACTATACAACGTTCTTTATACCGCTGGATATTTTGAGATAACAGTGTTTGTTGAAATAATATTTTTTTCCCTAAATTCTCAGAGGACCTTTAAAGTACACTCCAGAGTTTTAGAGAAATAAATCCTTTCCTTTTGGAAAATGGCAGCTACATGAGTAAATGCTAAGTGTTCTACTTGTGTTTCTATAGATCATCTGCAGACTATTAAAACAGATAGCATTAGAAAGTTATGAGAGGGTGGAACTGAATTCCTCCTCTATCTCATGTAGAGCTGGCCAAACAAATCACCAGAACATCCTGCTCTTTCCTATCTGGTTTAAGGAACATGTTCTATAATCCTATCAACGAAGGCCCTTTCATTCCAAAATAAAGTTATTTATGTTCGAAGTAAGACTTGAAGCCTTGATAATGGTGTATGAAAGCATCAGCCAGGCCGGCTGCAGAGTAGAAAACCGAACAGAAAACTATTTACCAACAACCGGTAAAAGCCCACAGTTAACTCCAAGATGCTCGGCTAATACTAGCTGATATTTAACTAAAGCTAATGGATTTTCAGTCAACAATAAAATCAACACTAAATGCAAGAGAGAATGGCTCATAAATTAGCTAATTACTGGCACTCCTCTGTGGCACAGCACGCACGTCCACCTGCCTACCTAACACAGACCGACTGACCTGTGATGGCCAAGTGATGGTTTTAAACCTGCTCTTGGGCTTCCCTGGTGGCGCAGTGGTTGAGAGTCCGCCTGCCCATGCAGGGGACGCGGGTTCGTGCCCCGGTCCGGGAAGATCCCACGTGCTGCAGAGCGGCTAGGCCCGTGAGCCATGGCTGCTGAGCCTGCGCATCCGGAGCCTGTGCTCCGAAACGGGAGAGGCCACAACAGTGAGAGGCCCGCGTACAGCAAAAAAAAAAACCAAAAAAAAACAAAAAAAAACCCTGCTCTTACTCAAAGGCAATTTCCATGGCAATTCCTCCAAAGTCCTTGAATCACCAGAAACAAATGCAAGCCCCAAAGCCCCTTTATAATTCCGAATCCTCACTCAGAGATAATAAAGCTGTTTCAAAACTCTGAAGTTTGCAACTCTAACATATAAATGGATCTGCTTGGCTTCTCTCCACAGTCAAAGTGTAAGAGATGAAAAGGCGTCACCCCAGCCAAGTCCAAGTTCATTCCCGCAGCAGCACCCAAACCCAAGGAAGCTGTGAAGCTGAAACAGCAGGGCAAGGACTCCCCACGTGGGTCCCCGGACATGCAGGGGACTCGTGAAGACACTTGGCTTTTATCCAGGCTTCCACCAACAGAAACGGGAGGTGGCCACCGAGAAATGGGCTCCGAGGAGCAGACAAGCTTGAGAGGGACGAGCCGAGTCCCACAGGACGCCAAACGCCCCTGCGTGAATGTCACGCAGCCGCAGGTGTCCTGGCCCCGCCCCAGGGCATCCACCACACATGCCACCCACCCGCCCTCCTTTCACACCCAGCAGTGTTGCGATGGCACAGGAGCCCCATGTGAGAGGATGTCTCTCCTCCTGCTATCTTGGAGACCGGAAGCCGCACGGGCGATGGGCCGGCCCATCCTGGCAGTGGTTAACAGATCCCAGGTGTGTGCGCAGAGGCCGAGGGAAAGGCCTGGACCCACGGAAGCTGACTCAAGTCCGTCTCAGGTGAGGTGAGCCCGGGGCCCACCTTACCACTTACCTTTTGTGACTACGGAATAAACACAACAGGCGAGCATAAATGGCTCCAGAAAGTAAAACTCTTTTTTTTTTAGCTTACCTTTTAGCCTGGGAAACTTCAAACTCACCACAGAAGTAGAGAGAGTAGAAGAATAAAGCCCCGTGCCTCCAGCTTTAAAAATCAAGACGCACCCGAGCTGACTGCGTCTTTACTCTGACCCACCTCCTCCTTGCACTGGGCTATTCTGAAGTCAATCCTAGACATGTATCGTTTCATATGCAAATACTTCACTATTTATAAGAAGCAAACGCTTCTGAAGCTAGTATTTCCCAAACCTGGCTGTGCAGTCACTTACAGAGCTTTATAAAAAATACCCACTTCTGGGCCTCAAGGCATCAGCAGGTCTGGGTGGGGTCCTGGAATCTGTTTTGTAATCGCTCAGGGTCAATCTCCCACAGCTGGGAGAGAACCATTCCTTAAGTTCTAGACCCAAAGCTGATTTCTGTTTCATTCCCTCCAAAGAGAGAATCTTTGGAATGTAGAAAATGTGGCAAAAATACCAAACCAAGAAACCAATTTAGACCTAAAACACTCTCCACAGCCCTCCTGCAAAGTGGAACCAGGTGCCCTAAGTCTCGCCTGCTAGTACTAGAGGTTTCAAAAAGGGCTGCCTTCTGAAAGCACGCCCAATGTTAGAGAAAAATGGGCCCCGACGCTGGCCCACCCCTTCCTTTCGTAGAAAAGGAACCTGAAGCCCAAAGAGATGACATGACCAGCTCAAGACACTGATCCTATCACAGCAGCACTGAAGGAAATCCGACTTTGAGGCCCTGTCACTCTCTGACCTCAGGGCTTTGCCTGTTACCCGAGTCCTCCAGGACCGCCCCGGCGTCCAGAGCCTGCACTGCACACCAGAGGCACAGCACCGACATGGGTCCATTCCCGAGCACCACGGCTGTCACAGAGGTCATGATCGACTGGAACACATCCGGAGGTATCATCTCAAACACAAGGGACGTGTCAGACACACAAAGACCATCGGAAGGACTGAAGATGCCTGGTCTAGTGCTAAGGAGCCCTTCGGATACAGGAGTGAGGCCTCCATCACCTGGCCAGCCACCACTTGCCAGGGCAGAAGCTGCCGAAAGTACTGGCTGACATCTCCAACCGTGAGCGACATAAATGATGGCGGCTGTGAGCTCTGGTCCCCGAGTCTGCAAGGGACAAGGACAAGGACCGGCCAGACGCTGTGCTGGGGGAGGGGCTTCCTGAAGGCAGCAGGAGGAAGCACAGACTAGCCCAGTTCCTTCCATTCCACCACCAAGCTTACCTGACACCACCACGGCAATTTATGGTTTCTTCTCAACCTCTCCCAACAAAGTTGAGAGGACAAAACAAGGCTGGCAACAAAGAATTTAAAAGTAAGTAAGTCGTTAATGCTGTGAACCTTCAAAGAAAGATCATTTTTAAATTTCGTAATGGGAAGCCTGCAGCCTTGACCCGCCGGGAGAGGGGCCCGGCACAGAAGCCACACCAGCTACACGGGGCAGAGGCCGCCTCAGGCGTAACCTCGTGAAACAGAAACAGTGATTCCAGGAGTCCTCAGAGGCTGTGCAGAAAGCAGATCATAATCTGCCTGATCCACACTCTGTGCTTATCCAAAGCCTGTTTTCTTACCTCTGCTGTATACAACTAGACACCTTCAGTAATTCTCGCCTATGTTTACTACAAGTATTTACAAGAAAACACTACTAGTGTATTAGTTTATACAAGATGTTTGCATTATATGCAAAAAATGTGGGGAAACATCCTCAAATAAGACGTGTATACTTCCACCACAGTGTCAGTGTTTAGTACACGCAAGGTCAACTCCGCCAAGAATGATTCTGCAGATCGCGAAGGAGGTGGGCAGGAGATAGGTGATTCTGAAACCCTTTGAGCCCTGAGCTTCCATAGCCTCTTCCTCCAAAACCAGTACAGGCATCCCCTGGGAAATGCCCTCTGATAAAGGTATATATAAAGTCGCATCTATGAGAAGTCCGTACAAACCACGAAAATGAACAACAAACTCCCAAAGGAAGAAACTCCAATGTAACACGGAGTTGAAAACTTGAAACCAGTCAGAAAATTAACAGTAATTCATGATCTTGCCATCCAGGGGACTGGGGGTGTGGGGGTGGTTTAAGGGGCGAAAAAGCAGACTTTGATTTACCTTTTTCTTTCAAACTAGCGAAGCAGCATATTTCCACAATCAACTGAACCTGTGTTCCCCCAAACTGAGTTATGAACAACGATGCTTAGTAAAGGGAGGAAAAGGCACAAAGGACTTCCAAATCCAACAGCCAGCAGAGTGAGCCCGGGGCGGAAACTGACCAATCCCCGCAGCCGGTGTGGACCCAGATCCTCAGCTTAGAACCGGGCGCTCCTCAGGGTAACCTAGGAGCGCTGACAGACCACCCCGCCCAGGGGGCATCCCCAGGACAGTCCAGCTCGAGTCCCTGGGGATTCGGCACAGTTATCAGGTGTGCAGGCTCCCGGTGACTGCACTGCGCAGGCCAGGCCGGGACCCGCTGCTGCACAGCAAGGATCAGAAGCTGCGCAACGTAATCCCAAGGAGCGCGAGGGTGAGAACGTGAGCCCACGGCCTTTGCTTCAGACTCCCCAGCGGCGGCCTCGCCCTGCGGAAAACCAGGGTCAGGGCTTCATGGCAAGGAGGTCTCGTTAGGATGTAGAAAACAAACTTACGGTTACCAGGGGATGGGGGAGGCGGGAGGGGGGATAAACTGGGAGATTGGGACTGACATACACACACTACTATACATAAAATGGTTAACTAATAAGAACCTGTTGTAGAGCACAGGGAACCCTACTCAGTACTCTAATGGCCTATATGGGAGAAGAATCTAAGAAGAAAAAAGACTGGATATTTGTATACGTATAACTGATTCACTTTGCCGGACACCTGAAACGAACACAACATTGTAAATCAACTACGCGCCAATAAAAAGGTTTTTTTAATAAATAAATACATAAAAATACCTTAATTAAAAGTAAAGAAAAGAAGGTGGTCTCGTTAGGACCTCTGTTTAGCAGGTGCAGCTGGAGTTAGGGAATGAACCAGCCACAGAAGCTGCCGGGAGCTGGAGTTAGACCTACTGTCTTGCTGACTTTGACTGAGTTTTGAGGGAAGAGGAGAAGAGCAGAGGGGCTCTGCCCGCTGGGCACCTGCCGGGGAAAGTTGGAGGAAAGCATCCCGCAGCTTCACAACAGCCCTACTCTATGTGAATTATCACAAAAAAACAAAAGCAACCTGCCACCACCATCCTTAACACACGAAGACATTCCCCTGCACATTGCCTCCCGGCGCCTCCTCACGCAGTCAGCCCCACCCCCACCCCCACCCCCACCCCCCCGCCCCGCGCACGGAGTCCAGGCAGCCTCCCTCTCCCGCACAAAACAACGCACCTCTCCACGCCACCGCTCAGACGCAGGGTCTGGATTCTCAAGGCTGCTTTAGGGGTTACCTTTCTCTCAGGGCCTCCCATGAAATATTGACAATTTAGGTTTTCCTCCTTTTTGTTTTTTAACCATAGAGCCTACTGACATGTTCTAAGGTGTAAATTAAGTTTCAAAAGCACATCTGTAAGATGGGAGTGTTACTTGTCTACTGTTTAGATGGCTGGGAGAGCTGAATTCATAGTAGGAAAGCTCCAATGATTAGGGCTAAAGGCAATCCAGCTACAGTACAGAGCTTTCAAAGGACGGAATTTTAAATATGGTTTTTATTAATGTGACGCATAGAAAAATCAAGTATTAAAAATGCTGTTCTCTAAAGACCGGCCTGATGCAACAAACTGCAAAACAGCGTATTAATTCTGCCAAAACCAGAAATTCCGCAATAATTCCACTTGCTTTCCAAATTAAAGCCTAAAGACAGACAAATCTAGTAATTATTCTCACATTAAGCAAACAGTAACAAAAGGTGACTGAAGTAATTAGCTTGGATATCTGAACTTTCAGGAAGCACCATTTGAAAGTCAAAGGAACATCACAGAAAGCACCATGTTTATCACAGTGCCTGCGTGTAACAGTCACGGGGTAAAAGCGTATTTTTTTTAATGAGTAAGATGAGAGAAAGCGAGAGTGTCAAAAGGTCATTTTAGGCAAAAACGTCAAAGCCCTTTTGGCAATCTCCTCCAAGGCTGGTTCACCTCGTAAGTAAGCCACTGTTCCCTCCAGCTCTCTGGGTCCTCTGGGGGTTTTCTGGGCAAATGAGGGAGGGGGAGCTAGAGGTTCTCTCCAGTTCTTTCCAGAACGACCATCCTATGTTTCTGAGACATCAACATAAAAACCACTGGCCTCACCCACTATCCCCACAAAAGACACACACTTAAGGACAACTGTGCCTCACATCTCTCCGCCCACACCCATTTCCTCCCTCGTTTCTTCCTCCACAGCCCTGACTCTACATCTGCAGGCTGTACCCACCCTCCATGCAGTGGCCCCGCTTCCAGAGCTGCCCTCTGCTCGCTCGCAGCCAGGGCTTTGAATGTTCCTATTTCAACAGTGACACTGTCTACTGCCTGCTTCCCAATTTTGCAAGACAACAGGTGATCAAGAACCAAAAGGCGAGTCTCTCCCGAGTTCTCCACTTGATGAGATTCACACCTGCCTCCCCGCCCTCCAACCCCAACTCAAAGCCCACCTGCCTTCCGGCAGGCCTGCGCTGCGGTCTGCAGCCCTCCAGGGCACCGCGCCGGCAGGGTCTACTTCACTGGAAACTTGCACCGGGGCTCAGCCACAGTGCCCAGCCCCCGGCCACTCCGCAAGCGCCTCACCCAGAACTCCGCTCATTCCTTTATCCTCTGAAACACTTCCTGTTGTACCACGAAGTGCACTGCAAACTGAAACGGAATGAGAATCATAATCGGCTTCCTATTCTGACTTTTATCACTTCACCATATCACCAAACGGGGGGAGGGGGGAGGGAGAGCGTCCCACTGCACTGCTTTCAATCCAGACAGAGAGCGAGAAAGCACGGGGCGGGGGGGGGGGGGGGGGGGGGGGGGAGTAGCGGCAGGGGAGACCCCAGCTCTCTGGGACCCTAGTCCAGACCAGGCCACAAGGCCCCTCACTGCTCACCTGTCACCTACAGGGTCAGGCTACGGAATCTCCAGAAGCCTTCCCTACATCCACATCCGGTGGTGGTGGCTCAGAGCAACTAGAATCCCAACGGAATGTTACGGTCCCTTCACAGAATCATCGACCCAAGTAACACCTGACACCGCACAGATCCAACATAACCCCGGCCTGGCTGAGCCACCCTAACAGCTGTGCTCCAACGTAATGCTAAATCAGCTGCCGGCCACCACCACCTCCGGGAACCTCGCACTACGTCCTAACTACCCAGTGTGACGCTGCTGTAGCACCACCAGGAAGCGTATTAGAAACGCAGACTCTCAGGCCCCATCACAGACCCGCGGAACGACCGTCTACATGTTAACAAGCTCCCCAGTTGACTCAGGTGCACAGTGAAGGCTGAGAAGCACCAAATGAGGCACAGAAAACTGGGGGGAAAGGAAACTTCCAGGGCAGGAACGTCTGCCCTCCTCTGCCCCTCGCTCCCACCCCTACTCCCACCCACCCCTCTTCCCAGCATCACCCAGGGCCCCAAGCCCTCCCGCCTGGTCACACCTATGGACCCAACCTGCCAATACCCTGGGAAACAGTCTGGCAAACGGGTAAGTGCTAGACTTAAGTCAAGACTGAAAGGCCTTAAAGTCCAGTTTCTCCACTGCCCACTAGCTATGTCACTACAGGCAAGTTACTCAACCTCACAAATTACTCGTATGTGACCTAAGGATAAAAATGAGGAAACATATACACAAAAATCTCGTGGAGTCAGTACTCAAGATAGCTATTATTTTTTGAACACACTGTCAAGATGTCCCCTCTTTACTAATTCAAATAAATCATTTTGGTTCCAAAACTCCCACGAATCCGTCCAGCCTGCAATGTCAGCATTTTCTCTCTTGTGAGTCTCCACCTGTCCATTTCCATTAATGTATACGATCACCTTACTGTATCAGAGGCTAATGAGCCCTCACTGAGCTTAGCACATCCTCATTCTTTTCTAAAGCCACCAGAATCAGTCTGCGGAATACCATCAACTCTCAAACACTGCAGAAGGCGTACCCCAGACACTCCCCACGTGTCTGACCCACTGAAGGGAAAAATCAATTCACGCAAAGAAATTAAGCATCATAGTAAGAGAGTCTTAACCTCAGGCACTTAACCCTCAAATCCCACCATTTGTTTTATTCTTCCTAAGAACTGAACTCATCTTCAAACTTCATCTTCTGACACGTAACCACATCAGACACAATCTGGTTCGTTTACCTGCAGATGGATCTCACTTCCCCTGCATAATCAGCATTTTGGGGAAGGAAGTAAACTTCACTTACTCTCCTAAACAGCCAATGAGAAGCCTGCCAACTACAAGGTGGGGATGCATGACTTCCTCCAGGCCCGACTCTCATTTCCTGTTGAGCTAAGAAAAGCAGGTCTAGTGTTGCCACACATGAATCGAGGCATTTGAGCTCCTAAAACCATAGCCAACACAGGACTTATCCCTTTCCTATTATCATCCCATCCAAACACACAGATAAAAAATCCTAACTCCCAGCTGTAAAACAAGACATGTGGTAACACTGCAATTAATGGGTGATGAGACTTTTTTTTTAACATCTTTATTGGGGTATAATTGCTTTACAATGGTGTGTTAGTTTCTGCTTTATAACAAAGTGAATCAGTTATACATATACATATGTTCCCATATCTCTTCCCTCTTGCGTCTCCCTCTCTCCCACTCGATGAGAGACTTTTTTGTAAAATGAAGATATTAAAAAGGTCAGCGTTATCTCTCCATCTCAATGCCGAAAAATGGAATCTTCCACAATATCCAAAACCTTTTGACTCTTCCTTAATGAAGGACAAAGGGAAGAGAGAGAGAACTGACACGACAGAGAAAACAACAGGGCACTTAAGAAGTTTGCCAGCCCTGGACTCACACTCCGCAGCCCCTGGTGAGCTGACCGCAGCTGCCTGGGGGCCTAAGGGGCTGCAGGAGAGACCAGCAGAAGAACCACCGTGCAGAGCCTGGTCAAGCCCCAAGTGCTGACCCTCAGAATCCTGAGCAAATAGAATGATGGTTGCTTTAAGCCACTAAGTTTCAGGGGTGACCTGTTACCCAGTAAAGGCAACTGAAAGAGGCATTTTTCACCACCTGATATATTTATTTTGTGTCTTCTTAAACTCCATGAAAGCATGGACTGTGTCTTTTTTGCCAATTCTGTATCTCCATGCTCTAGAACAGAGTCTGTAGTGATCTGGGCGGGGCGGGGGGGGGGGGGGTTGGACATGCTACATAACGGAATAGAAGACCACATGTATTTCTTAGTTTTAAAAACTGAAATTCCTAATTTATTAGTTAATAAACCATTAGTACTTACGAGCACAAAGTTATTTCCTTCTAAGAGGAACTGTGGACACACAAAGAGGCACCAGGGAGGCACCCACACGAGGAAAGACCATGTGAGGGCAGAGCCAGACAGCAGAAACCAAACCTACCAACACCATGACCTTGGACTTCTAGACTCTAGAACCATGAGAAAACAAACGTCTGTTGTTTAAGCCACCAAGTCCATGGCCTTTTCATGTGGGACCCCAAGCAAACTGGTACAGGTATGGGGTTCACTTACGTTTCTTCTTATGGTTCTCGTGGCCCCATATTCTTACCACATTCTCTGAAAAACGAAAAACTTACTGAGGAATTCCTATAGAAGAAACGTTGGATGGCAAGTAATTTTTCAAACTGATTTTTAGCTGGGAGGAGGGGTTCTGGTCCCATCTCTGTGACTGACGAGGCCTCTGATTTGGGGAGGGGTCTGGAGTCTCTTAGAACAAATCTTAGACCCATTCTTTTACCAAAGTTTGAAATAGATCATCTTCAAGCCTCCTTAGAGCCCTAACATTCAACAACTACGTGTGGACATAATTGTCAGAGTGGTCAAATGAACTCCACGAATGATTCTTAAAAGGAGTTTTGAGACTTCCCTGGTGGTGCAGTGGTTAATAATCTGCCTGCCAGTGCAGGGGACACAGGTTCGATCCCTGGTCTGGGACGACCCCACATACCACGGAGCAACTAAGCCCATGCGCCACAACTACGGAGCCTGCGCTCTAGAGCCCGCGAGCCACAACTACTGAGCCCGCGTGCCACAACTACTGAAGCCCGCATGCCTAGAGCCCGTGCTCCGCAACAGGAGAAGCCAACGCAATGAGAAGCCCGCACACCGCAACAAAGAGTAGCCCCCGCTCGCTACAACTAGAGGAAGCCCGTGCACAGCAATGAAGACCCAATGCAGCCAATAATTAATTAATTAAATTTTTTAAAGTTTTAATTCCCATTCTTATTCAGGGTTGGTTGATATCAGTGATGAACTTCACAGGAAGCATAGTTTTCCCAGTTTGCTGATGAAATCAGAGTTCTTACAATTAGCTACAGAAGGCAGTTGTGGAATATATTTCTTACAGTCTTTTGCGGGGAGAGGGGCTTTCTTGAGGGGGTTCTTTCTTCAAAGAACCTCATTTGAAACAAGATAATTGTGTCCCTTAAGTATAAACACGTTGCAGAGAGATGGCATAATTTTCTCAGAGTTAAAGTTTATTTCTCAACAGTTTCTTCACAAGTAGAGGAAATGCATTTTAGCAAAAGCTTCCTTCCCTGTAATTTACTCTGAGCAAGTTGCTCAGGTGAAACCTGTGTTCTGGGTAGTTCCTCTTCTGCTAATATTTATAAACAAGCAGTTTAAAAAGTTAAATAAAAACTATGTTTTGAGAGTATACAAATAATAAGTGTTAAACTAAATCTGACAAGACCATTATTTAACGTTCACGTAGCACCATCAGATTTCCAAAGTGCCTTGAAGTCACTATGGTTTCTAAGAGCATCACCCTGGGATGGATTTGAGATTCATCTGCATCGTATGAGTGAGGCTGCTAAAGATATTCAACAACCTGCTCTGTCCCAAGGCCAGCTGGGTTTCAGCGTAATTGCAATGAAAAGCTCCTTGGGTATTTGTCGCTTCTGGTGATAGAGGCAGGAACTTTTCCATTTATCGTTGTCAAACTGAAATACTGGGCTCACAGTGCACATTTTTCCTCCAAGATGAAATGCTTTAAGCATACCAAAGACTTTGGTTTAACAGAAATTTTTGATTAATCAACACTTGAGGTTCAAGGCAAACTATTTCTTAGTGGTTCGGAGCCAGGGTCTTTGATCTTCCTTAAGAAACATACTTCTTTATACTTTTCTGATAGTGATGGTATGTTATCTAGGTATGTAATTTGTACGTATTCTGGAATAGACTTTTTACAGTGAAAATTTCATAAGAAATGATAAAATAATCTAGGTAGACTTGTTTCATATCTGGATAGCTTGACTTGGTTCCATTTCCTTACATGGTTTACATTCTCCTCTTCTATGCTATATGGTACTTAATTTATAAAGATTTTGAAAGAATTCAGTGACATTATCAAATTATTCCTTAATGCATTTACAAGAGGAAGAGGAATCGAGACACTCTAGATTTGTTCTCTCACAAACATAGCAGGGGGGCAGTCGGGGGGGGGGTCTACCATCTGTGTGATATGGACATGCGTATGAAGACATTAGTCTGCAAAACAGAAAATCTTTCATCATGAGAGGAGTTAAGTCCCAATTCACAAAGCTTGTGTCAAGTGCCAAAAAAGTGTCTTGAAAGTATGTGCCAGGGTCAGTCATTAGTAAAAAGATTAGCAAAATCAGCAGGTCCTTTTTTGTTTTTTTTGCGGTACGCGGGCCTCTCACTGTTGCAGCCTCTCCCGTTGCGGAGCGCAGGCTCCGGACGCACAGGCTCAGCGGCCATGGCTCACGGGCCCAACCGCTCCGCGGCACGTGGGATCCTCCCGGACCGGGGCACGAACCCGTGTCCCCTGCATCAGCAGGCGGACTCTCAGCCACTGCGCCACCAGGGAAGCCCAGCAGGTCCTTTTGAAGAACAACTTTGGAGAACTCGCTCTTCCCAATTTCCAAACTTCCCGCAAATCTATAGTAATCAAGACAGTGTATGGGCTTCTCTGGTGGCACAGTTGTTAAGAATCCGCCTGCCAATGCAGGGGACACGGGTTCAAGCCCTGGTCCAGGAAGATCGCACATGCCGCGGAGCAACTAAACCCATGCGCCATAACTACGGAGTCCGCATGCCACAACTACTGAAGCCCACGTGCCTAGAGCCCATGCTCCGCAACAAGAGAAGCCACCGCGATGAGAAGCCCGTGCACTACCGTGAACAGTAGCCCCTGCTCGCCGCAACTAGAGAAAGCCCGCACACAGCATAGGATAAATACTGAGATCAATGGAATAGAATTTAGAGTCCAGAAATTTAAGAAAGAAAAAGAAAAAAAAAAAAAGTTCAGAAACGCTCACATTTAAGGTCAACTGGTACCAAAACAAGTGTACCAAAGCAAGCGTACCAAAACAACTAAGTGGGAACAGAATGGTCCTTTGAACAAACAGTGCTGGGCCACTGGATATCCACATGCAAATGAATGGAGCTGCACCCCTACTTCACATTTTACACAAAAATTAACTCAAAGTGGATCAAAGAGCTAAACTAAGAGCTAAAACTTTAAAATTTAAAAGAAAAACAAAGGAGTAAATCTTCATAATCTTGGCTTAGGCAGTAGTTTCTTAGATATGACACCAAAAGCACAAGCAACAAAAGAAATAAATTGAACTTTATCAAAATTAAAAACTTCTGTGCTCTAAGTACACCATCAAGAAAGTGAAAAGTCAACTCAAAAGAATGGGAGAAAATTTTTGCAAGTCATACATCTGGCAAAAGACTTGTATCTAGAATACATAAAGAACTTTTACAAATCTAGAAGTCTGAAAAACAAATAACACAATTAAAAATGTACCAAGGATCTGAATACCATTTCTCCAAAGATATTCAAATAACCAGGAAGCATATGAAAAGATACTCAACATCATTAGTCATCAGAGAAAAGCAATGAAAACCACTAAAATGAGATACGACTAGGTTGGCTGTAATTTTAAAAAGACAGATAATTTCAAGTATTGGCAAAAGGAGGTGGAGAAATCAAATCCTTCATACGCTGCTGGTGGGAATGTAAAATGGTCCAGCTGCTTTGGAAAACAGTTTAGCAGTTCCTCCAAAGGAACTGAGCTCCTCTGTCATTACCACATGACAGAAATAGTTCTACTCCTAGATATACATCCAAGAGAAATGAAAATACAGTCTATACAAAAACTTGTACACAAATGTTCACAGCAGCATCATTCCTAATAGTCCAAAAGTAGAAACAATCCACCTGCCCATCAACTGAATAACAGGTAAAATCAGTATATCCACTCAATGGAATATTATTCTGCAACAAAAAGAAATGAAGCACAATACATACTACAACATGGATGAACCTAGAACACATGCTAAGTGTTCACAGAACGCAAGTTGTTTGATTCCATTTATATGAAATGTCCAGAACTGGTAAATCTATAGAGATAGAAAGTAGATTAGTAGTAGACTGGGGCTGAGGTGGGGGAAGGGAGGAAGGTAGTGATAGGAGGACTGGGATATGCAGTTTCTTCTCTGCAGCAACAAATATGTTCTAAAATGTGGCTACGACTGCATGATTCTGGGAATATACAAAAAGCCATTGAACTCGACACCTTAAATAGGTGAACAGTGTGGTGTTTGAATTACGTCTCAATAAATCTTTTTTTTTAAGTGGTGTTTTTGAAATCCAAGGTTGTTCTCCTACTCACTACTATTCCCATCAAAGAAGTGGGGAGGGGTTGTTTTCAGTTTGTCGTGTTGCTGATGCCTCCTAATGAATGAACAGCTGAACATCTACTTCTGGCCAAGATGGTGTTAACGGGGACTGGATATACCTTTGCACTTGAAACAACCAAAACAAACCCATACAAAATTTACAAAACAAAGGTTTTCAAGAAACTGGACATCAAGCAACGAAGAACAGTGATCCCTGAGATAAGAAACTAGACATCAAGCAATAAAGAACAGTGATCCCTGAGATAAGAAACAAATGAGGCGAGTCATACGACTGCCTGAACTTACTCCCTTTACAAAGTTTTTGGGCACAGCACAGGGAGAGGAAACCCAAGCAGAGCTCAGCAGACTCCCTTAGTTAAGGAGCAGGAGTTAAGAGTCCAGGTAAACCTAGACAGCTAGAGCTCCGGTGAGAATACCAGAAATGAGAGCTACACAAAGAGAAGAACCGCCAGGCTCTGCAAAGCGTCCCCTGTATGTTCACCCAAGTAACGATCAGCACATGCAAAGGAAACTACCAAGGCTGGGGGGAAAAAACATTCAAAAGGATTGGAAGGAACAGTGCAAGTGCTCACACAGATGGAAATAGTGCCTGTTCCCACTAAACAAATGGAAAAACTCATAAATCATGGGCAACTGAGAACTCAGAGAGGTCTTGCCTGAGCAGTGGGATATAACTAGCATTAGACTGAGCACTGATCCAGATCTCCCTAACAAAAACCATAAAAGCAAGACACAAAAGGATCAAGTTATTTCCATGTAGCTTAACTGCACCCCAGAACAAAGCTCAAGAATACTTATAGGAAGCACCCAACAAGGTAAAGTTCATGTCTCACATCCACGCCGAGATTACCAGACGGGAAAACATAACCAACAGTGACGACCATCCATCGAAACCAACCCAATGCTGGCATAGATATTAATCATAGGCAAGGACACTCAAGCAGCTATTATAACTGTATTCAACGCAATACTGGCATAGATATTAAAACTATAGGCAAGGACACGCAACCAGCTATTATAACTGTATGCATATGCTCAAAAGCAGAGATCTAGAAAATATTTTTAAAACACCCAGATCTTCTAGAGATGCAAATACAACACCAGAGATGAAAAATACGTGGGATGGAATTAATGGCAGAGTCCACGATGAAAAAGAAAGTTAACATGAATGCAGAGCAGAAGAAACTAACCAAAATGAAGCACAAAAAGAAAAAAAAAAAGATACATCTGTGAGCTCCGAGACAACTTCAGGTGGCTTAATAAACATTCAATGGGAGTCCCCAAGACCAAGAAGAGGGAAGAGAAGTGAGGGGGGAAGAAAAAAAAGAACTGAAGAAACAGCGGCCAAAAATCTTCCAAATTTTATGAAACTTCTAAACGCACAGACCCAAGCTCCCAAACCCCAAGCACGAGAAACGTGAAGAGAAGCACACCAGGGCACGTCATAATCAAATTGCTCAACACCAGGGGTAAACGGAGACTCTTAAAAGCAGTCAGGACAAGAAAAAAAAAAAAGACATGTAAAAAGGAACAAAATAAGAACAGCAAATTTCTCAGCAGAAACAATTCAAGTGAGACAACAGTGGAGTAACATCTCTAAGACAAGGGAAAAAAATAGCAACCTGGAATTCTATACTCAGCAAAAATTCTTTCAAAATCAAAAGCACAAAAATTTTCAGACATACGAAAACTGAAAGAATTCATCACCCAGCAGACCTGTACTATAAAAAATGACAACGTAAGTCCTTCAGGCAGAAGGAAAATGGTACCTGATAGAAATACGGATTTACACCAGGAACGAAAAGCACCAGAAATGCTAACAACCACATGGGTACATGTATTAGGGTTTTTTCTTACTATTTATATCTTTTTAAAAGATAGCTGACTGGGCTTCCCTGGTGGCGCAGTGGTTGAGAGTCCGCCTGCCGATGCAGGGGACGCGGGTTTGTGCCCCGGTCCGGGAGGATCCCACATGCCGCGGAGCGGCTGGGCCCATGGGCCATGGCCGCTGAGCCTGCGCGTCCGGAGCCTGTGCTCCGCAACGGGAGAGGCCACAGTAGTGAGAGGCCCGCGTACCGCAAAAAAAAAAAAAAAAAAAAAAAGATAGCTGACTGAGCAAAAATAGCACCAATATATTTTGAGGTTTATAACATATATAAAAGTAAAATATATAACAAAATACTATAAGGCCAGGTAGGGAGAAACAGAAGTGATACTACTGTAATGTCCTTATATTACATATGAAGTATTTACGATTTGAAGGTAAACTGTGATAGGTTACAAGTATGTACTGTAAACCCTAAAGTAATGTATGAAACAATAAAGTAGAAGTTACAGCTAATAAGCCAGAAAATGGAATCACAAAAAACACTCAATTATTTAATTCAAAAGAAAGAAAAAAGGGAAAAAGACAAACTACCAAAGAGACAAAGTCCTCAGTAGAAAGAGCCAGAAAGAAATGAAAGAAGAAAGGTCAAGGGAAAAAAATCAACATCCTATGTAAAATTTAGCATTTTAAATCACTTTTTTCATATAGTAAGTAAAAAAGAGAATATATATTTTCAGCTAATTGAGTAGCAAACTGATGAAATGTCTAATTCAACCTTGGGGTTGATGACTGACAGAGGCCTCGTTTAAACAAAATAAAACAAACTTTTTTTCACATTTTGATGGCTGGCATTAGCAATTAAAAAGGTCTTTTCCAGTGTAATTAGAGAAAGGTTAGAAATATTTCACTCGATATTAAATTTTTTTCAAAAAAGCCCACAAGACCATTTTACTCAGTAAGCTCGGGAAAAGAAAATTACCTTTTATCTGTATTATCAAAAAGCAAATATATAGCACCTAAAAAGAAATGCAAAACCTCATCTTTGAAATCATTTCCTTGTATAACCTGAACTCCAGAAACTTGTTAAAAGCTATCTGAGTATCCTAAGGCTGTCTGTACACCAGTGATCCCATTTCACAGAGGTCGCTTGCAGCCCTAAGGTCGGCGGTCCGGCGGGTAACCATCCCACCACGTGTCCCCCCCTCTCTGGGCCGTCCGTCTCCAAGTATGAGCACCACGTGTTGCTCACAGGACGCCCTGAGGTGTGATGAGAGCGCACTCCCCACCCTTCTCTCTATGGGGATGCTGAGGGTGCTCGACCAAGAGCTGCTAACTCCTAACTCAGGACAGTCCGGACGCCACACCAGCAGCAGACAAAGGATGCGAGGCCTGCCAAGAGACAGACGCTCCAGGCAACTGACAGGGGCAGGCAATTACCATAATCAATGGAACACACCCCTCCTATCTCTATTCAGAGTTCTATTAACCAAGATGAGGAGCCATCAGCTCCAGCTGCTCACCCATCTCAGCCTCAACCAGAGACTCTGAATCTAAACCATAAAGCTTCACTGCGTACCACGTGTCCACCGTATCAGGTCCAGCTTAGCCATCCACTCCCACGGGCCGCTCTTCCCCATCTGCAGTACCCTCCTCCTCAAGCTACGTGCTGCACAAGGCACGCGCTGACCGCTCTTCTTGTCCACTGCCACCAGCAAGGAGCCTCGAGGGATGCCTGGCACACGCCACGTCCGCAGCGAGCTCTGGAGTAACAGGACTGAGAGGAGAGCTGCCTAGCAGAGCAGGCTCAGATATCTCACAAACAGCGACACACAAACCAGATACTAAGCCCCCAAGTCACTGAAGAGTAAAGAGCTGAACATTCACAAGTCTTTTCTGGCAACTAAGGGAAGGGGCAACAAGAGCGGATGAGGAGCACGTGGACACACGGAGATGCCAAGTTCAAACAGGAGAGGCCCCAGAACTGCAGGCAGGCCCCGCGGGTGAACGAACACACTCAGCGAATCCTGCGCCACCTGAGCCACCCTCACTGCCTGACTCGGGTCCCAATAACCCGTGTGTCCCTTGGATGCACAACCCTGACTTGGGTAATATTCAGTCTTTGACTTGAGGTCTCCAAACTGAATAGTCAGCAAAACTACAGGGCAACTACATAGAGGGTCCCAGAGTTACTGCTGGGGCAACGGTTCTGGCTGTCAACAGTATTCAGTTAGTATCATAAACAGGTAAGAATATAGCTCTAAGTATGAGAATTTTCCAGAAGTACACTAACATTAAATTTAGATTTGATCTGAATGCACTGAAGCCCCCAATAAGAGATATGATGAATTGGGAGATTGGGATTGACATATAAACACTAACATGTATAAAATGGATAACTAACAAGAACCTGCTGTATAAAAAAATAAATAAAATAAAATTCAAAAAAAATTTTCTTTAGAATGTAAGATGAAAAGAATACTCTAAAAGGTACACCTGAAGAAAATCAAATGAGCAACTGTATTCCCCCATGTAACGCAACAAATCATTTATTTAACTTGGTATATGTCCTTCTGACCAAAGATACTAGATTTTGTTTTATTTTTTCAAATCCCGGTGAGTCAACAGCTTCTGTCTGAGATAAAGGAAAACTCCAGTCTTTAGCATCACATGGCAAAGGGCTGACTATTGACAATGGAATCCCCCAATAAAATGTGAGAAGGAAAAACCGGTTTGGTCTAGTTCCTGATACCAATGACCTCACTGATAGTGAACAGTTTGTCTTTATGGCGATAAGAAACTGTTTTCAGATGTTTCAAGAAATGACCTAAATGCAGTGATGACTAATACTAAGAGTGGGGAAGGTAAAGGTTTCAGGGAAGCAGAGACAGGCGGCCGTGTCATCAGAACCGGGAGGTGTGGAGTTATGCTGCCGAGAAAGGGGTAGACCCCAGCAAACACATGCCCCCTCTTTTCTCCTGCTATGTAAGGCTCCCAGGTGCAACTCTTCCGAAAGCATCTGAGATGCGAGGCCCAAACACCTGCTGAAGGCACTCCTCCCAACAGCCAAAATCTAGAAACAACTGTGACGTCCATCAGCTGGCGAACTGGTGGACAAAACACAGCCCGTCCATACCCTGGACACCATCCAGACATAAAAAGGAACAAACTACCACGCTCAGCGGCATGGACAAACCTCAGAAGCATTATGCAAAGTGAAAGGAATCATACACCAGCGACCACACGTGGCATGATTTTATTTATATGCAATGCTCAAAAAAGGCGAATTTATAGAGACAGAAAATAGACGGCGGTTGTCTGAAGCTCTGGGATGGGACAGGGGTTCACTGTGAAAGGGTAGGAGGGATCCTGCTGGGGCGATGGAAGTGCTGGACACTGATCTGTGGGGACAGCTGTGCCACTCAGTACATCTACGAAAAAACCTTGAAATGCAGGCTTGAGGCGGGTGAATTCCGTGATATAAAAAATACACCTCAATAAAGCTGTTTAAAAAAACAAACCCGTTGAACAAACTTCCGTGTCTCCTGGAGGCTGGTGTGGGACAGCAGTGAGCCTGGGGATGCCCACCCAGCACGCCTGCATGGCCCCCGTCCCTGGGTTGCATCTCCCACTTTAAGTATCAGCCCTAAGGCGCTGCTCCACTCCTGTTTTCATTTTTGTTGTTGGCATTGCTGTTTTTGTGGTTACTGCTCCGGATGAAAAGTAGCCCACGCCTGAACAAAACCACAGGTGTGAAATCAAAGATGCAACTTCTAATTGACTCCTGGTCTGGGGGACTGATCACATGAGTCACAGGGGTTCATTCCCATAAAAATGATTATAAGAAGCATAAAGAGATCAAGGGGAAGAAATGACGGCACAGATTGTTACTATCAGGTTTTGACCGCTAAAATATGGATGGAGCAGGGACTTCCCTGGTGGTCCAGCAGTTAAGACTCCACGCTTCCACTGCAGGGGGCACGGGTTCGGTCCTGGTCGGGGAACTAAGATCCTGCACGCGGCAAGGTGCGGCCAAAAGAAAATAAATAATAAAATAAAATACAAGAAAAAAAACGACTTAAAAAAAAAAATGAAGGGACTTCCCTGGTGGCAGAGTGGTTAAGACTCTGCGCTCCCAATGCAGGGGCCCCGGGTTCGATCCCTGGTAAGGGAACTAGATCCCACACGCGTGCCGCAACTAAGAGTTTGCATGCCCCAACTAAGGAGCCCATGTGCCTCAACTAAGGAGCCGACCTGCCACAACTAAGACGCGGTGCAACCAAATAAATAAATAATTTTTTTTTTTTAATGGATGGAGCAAAGAGAAAAAAGTTATAATCTAAGTGCCCACTGAGGGGACACCAAAAGTGAGGCAATTTGCACAGAACCCTGAGGAGATCCTCATTTGGAAGCAACTGATACCAAACGAAGTATGAGGCTAAAATGAGGAGAGGGGACACGTGGTGGCACAGCGTCCCAGGCCCCCCCTTTCTCTACCTCACAGTCCAGGAAACCAGAGGCTCAGGCCCTGAAGAAGCTGAAGGAGAAATGCTCCAGATGTGAGGACAGGAGGGAAAGCGGCAAGCCACAGGGCTGCAAAGCTAAGATATCAGACGGCACATCTCCAGCCTCCTTCCTCCACCTGAGCCCCACAGGCCAATAAACGTGCACAGCCCCCAAGCAGGAAAAGCTTCTGGGTGTTCTTCTTAGAGAAACCCCAAAGAAAAGCCCTTCAGATGTTCAGCTGGGGTTCCCCATCCACGAGAATATACTGGGCCCACCTGCACTCCCTAAACTGAATTACCAGCAGTCAGCAGCCTCCAAGTCACTGCTAGTGCCTCAGTCAAATACGAGCAGAGTCACCCATCTCCAAGTATTTAAGGACAATCTTCAGCGTTAAAGACAAAGACCCAGGACTTCCCTGGCGGTCCAGTGGTTCGGATTCCAGGCTTTCACTGCCGAGGGTCCAGGTTCAATCCCTGGCTGGGGAACTAAGATCCCGCATGCCACATGGCATGGCCAAATAATAAAAAAATAAATAACCCAAATAAACAAAGAGGAAAACTGAAATCTGGAGGAAATTGGGGGGGGGGGGGTGGGGGGGAATACCGGAGACACAAGAATACCAACCAAAAGAAAATACCTGTATCTACACTCAGTATCCTCAGAGAGATTAGATAAATTCACGAAGGAATAGACGCGTTTTTTTAATTAAAAAACTGAGAAAGAGGGCTTCTCTTATAAATTAAAAATATGACAAAGCTAAAAATTCAATAGAAATATTGAAATGGAAAGTCAAAGACATTTCATAACAGTAGAACAAAAAGACAAAAATAGAGGAAAAGATAAGAAAATAAATCAAAGAGGTGACTCACAGGACTTTCAGAAAGAGAAGGCAGGGAATTTGGAGGGGAAGAAAAAAAAATTTCCCAGAAAAAAAGGGCAGCTCCTAAGAAAAAGAATTAACCAAGCACCTGGAACAGCGAATGACAACACAAGACACTCATAAAATCTAAGAACACCAGGAATAAAGAGAATATCCTAAAAGCTTCCCCAAAGAAGTTTAAAACAGGTCACACTCAAAAGACCAATGACTTCAAAATTCCAAGAGAAAAATGAATATTCACCCTAGAATATTTTCCACCCACTAACATATAAATCCCACGTAAAGGAAGAACAAAAGCATTCTGGGTCATCCAAAGACTTAAAACCTTTACACCCCAGGCACCCTTACTTACAAAGCAACTGGAGGATGTGCTTCAGGAAAGAAAGGCAGTACACCAAAAAAAAAAAAAAGACTGTGGCATCCAGGAAACAGATGGTCCAGGAGCAGAGCTATGCACCAAGGTGGGAGGCCAAGCATACCTGGCCAGCTCCCCTCCAGGGAGAAAAAAGCAGAATCTACAGGTTATCTGAAACAATGAGTCATCTAACGTGTTTAAGTGTTTAGAAAAACTGTTGATAAAGGCTGAACTTTGCTAGGTACTTGATATTAACTTTCAGGGCGTTTGAGGTGGAAGGTAATGACAAGTACATGGAAAACTAAGCAAACGAAAAAGGCAACGCAAGGGGGAAGGAGTGTTTAAAAAAGAAGATGTAATCATATTAGATTGCTTGGCTCAGAGATAAACAGTATAATACAAACAATTATCATTTTAACCCCAAATTATGATATACTCATTTAAGGGAGGGGGACAAGTATAATAGCTGATTCTTCACGTGGGACCACACCAGTAGTTCAAGAACTGTAACCACCGTCCCAAGAAGTCAGTAAGTGTACAAAACTGATAAATCAAGAAACAGCCATGTAAGCGTATAGTTTAGAAATACAGCAGTCAACTTCAAATGGAGCAACTAAAAGCACTGAAAATAGATGTCGGGCTTCCCTGGTGGCGCAGTGGTTCAGAATCTGCCTGCCAATGCAGGGGGCACGGGTTCAAGCCCCGGTCTGGGAAGATCCCACATGCCGCGGAGCGGCTGGGTCCGTGAGCCACAATTACTGAGCCTGCGTGTCTGGAGCTTGTGCTCCGCTACAAGAGAGGCCGCAATAGTGAGAGGCCCACGCCCTGTGATGAAGAGTGGCCTCGCTTGCCGCAACTAGAGAATGCCCTCGCACAGAAAGGAAGACCCAACACAGCCATAAATAAATTAATTAATTTTTTTAAAAAAGACATTAGAAAAAAGAAAATAGATGTCCCTTGGAGATAGGACAACGCCAAGTTTTGATAAGAGAACTTTAGTTTGTCACCTGACTGCAACTATGTGCATTCCTAAATTTGGCAAGTGTTTGAAGGTCCTATCTGCCATATAATGAAAAGAAAGTTTTTAAGTCATAGCACAAAAGTGGGGGCTTTTTCCTTTTTAATAATTTAATAATTAGTTAAGATTAAAAATTGAATAGGAAAACCTGTCAACACTTGGCCATATCTGAGATACTTGCAATGCCCCAGGGATGGAGGGCCAATTCCGCAGAAAGAGGGAAGCAGCCTGGGCTCCAGCTCCCTCCTCCTCGTGGACAAGGCCCCCAGTTCTCTCGCTAATGCAACACATCAGCCCAAGGGCTCACAGAGAGCCCTGTGCAGACTCGACCCTGCCAGTTCAGGGCTCCCGCAGGTCCGCTCTGCTGACTGGGGTACAACCAGGTAAATTCAGAAACTGACGACTGCGGAAAAACTTTTATAGCAAGTTGACAGGGTGATATGATGTCCTTTGATTCTAATAACAAAAAGATGCTGTATATAGAAATGGATAAACAACAAGGTCCTGGGAATTCCCTGCCAGGCCAGTGGTTAGGACTCCAAGCTTCCACTGCAGGGGGCCCGGGTTCGATCCCTGGTCAGGAAACTAAGATCCCGCACGCCATGCGATGCGGCCAAAAAAAAAGAAAAAAAAACCCCACAAGGTCCTACTGTATGGCTCAGGGAACTACATTCAATATCCTGTGATAAACCGTAATGGAAGAGAATATGAAAAAGAATGTGTATATAATATGAAAAGAGTGTGTAATATATGTAACTGAATCACTTTGCTGTACAGCAGAAATTAACACAACACTGTAGGTCAACTGCACTTCAATAAAATAAATATTAAAAGAAAAGATTCAGGCTGGCATTTTCTGTGTCTATTTTTTCACCTCGCTTTTCTGGTCACGTGTTTGAACTATTTCAGCCCTGCGGAGGCTGGAAAGCTCTCCGGGGTCGGGCACATGGGCTGTGTCTGGGTGGAGGGCCTGGGGAGACAGAGCCATCACAGGATGGTACACATCTGATGTTACACATCTGGCACGCTGTGTCCACCCCGTCTTCCCTGCACTCCTGGAGGGTAAACACACTGCCTGCTTCCTGCACCGTTGTGTGACCAGGCAGGCAGGGCCCAGCTCGGTAGCAGCACAGTGAGTACTGTAAGTGGCAGGAAACCAGCCCTGTATGGTTAACTGGTGTCCCCAAATTAGTTCTAAGTTCCTCACAATGCTACGCAGATGTCAGAGTTTCTAAGATCCCAGTTTTTAAAACTTTTGAGAAGTCCTAAAACTTATCATTCTGTCCTCCCTTTTGAAATTCTGACAGAAAACAGGGCCTCGCAACTCTATCCCTGCCAACACATCACTCACTTCTCTTCTGAATGATGCCAGCAGACTTTTATCACCGAGCCAGCCTCCTAACAGAATATCATAAAAACCTAAGACTCTGGCTGCCACGCTGGTCACTGGTAATATAACATTGCCCTGGTCTCCGTTCTCTTCCTGGCCATCCCTCCCTAAGTCCAAAAAATGTATCCTGATTCAATTCTTGTGTTATCATATTATTACAGCAAAATAACTGTCAATCAAATCTTCCAAAAGTACTAGGTAATCTCTACCCTCTGATAATCACGTCCCAGCGACTATGTAATGAGGTCCCAAATTACATATTAAATATATCTTAATATTTTAACACTGGTAATTCAGAGTAGTATTAAAACCAACTTGAATTCACAAAAAATCTGTAGTAAATATTCAAAGCAATTATTTGCAAGTACTTTACAGGATGACCCACAAGCCGCTAGCTATATATCTAGCTACTTGTGCGAGAAACAAAGTTTTTAAAACACTGATTTTTAAAAGGTGAGGTGGTGACCTAATATTGTTTTGACCCGTAAAATTATTACAAATTCTAAATAGGTAGTGCTTGATCCTGAGAACTCACTGTAAATTAAGTTCTTGACTCCAATACAGTGAATGGCCACACAGTCAACTTTTGTACATTTTCCTTGATGAGAGTGAAGTTTCCAGGGTATCACGTATCAGTGCTGCCCTCTGGGCAACAGTCCTGCTTCGGCACCGGAACCACCTGGGTCTGAAAGCAGTGCACTTGCACAATCATTTACATGCACTGCTGTCTGCCAATTTAAATCATTAGAATAGAGAAAAAGTGAAAGCACTGTTACTAATGATAAGAAGCACAGGCATCTAAACCTAGTGCAGCTGAGAGATGGAAAGCACTTGATGCTCTGAGGGTGGGCAATGTCTTGGCTCAAGACGCTGTTCACAACCAGGTGCAAGTATTTATTTACTAAGAAAGCAGAGAAACAAAAGACCATGTAAGAAATGCATGTGTCAAAGCACCCATCTCTAGGCTAAAATGTATTTTAGTTTATAATATTTTTAGTTCCCTGGGAAGGAAACTCCTTAGGTTATTCCCTGGCTTGGCACACCTGCTCAGGGATTCATTATCTCCAGAGTAGGATATATTTTTTCAGAAATCGTCTTTGCTTTTCAAAGGCCAATCCACAAAAATCTATGAACACACACACTGTACCAAAAGTGCCCCCAGATAATGTCAATATGTAGAAACAGACATAGATCCAAACTTGGTCAAGAAAAAAGGCAAAATACAAGCTTGCAAGCTATGCAAATAAACACTGTATTACAGAGTTTCAAGCAATAAGGAGTTAAAAAACTACCACGAGCAGGGTTTTATCTGCTGGTTGGTTTTTCTGCAAGGCTTCTGACGTTCCTGATTTAGTTTAGGGCCAAAACAGTTTTTGGAAGTTTGGGTTGATATTTTTTAAGAGAGCCACACACCTACGTGTGTTCAGCAGGGTTGGTTCATCCCCCCTCCCTTAACCCAGGGCCAGAATCCTTCCAGCGTGAAGGGACTCTGTGTCTCAGAACAAGTCCGTACATGCCACTCAGAGGCCGATCAAACCTCCTCCTGAGGAAAACATCTAGTTCTACAAAATTTATTTTGCCCCAGTGGATGTCTTTACCTCCATTTAAGAACAAGAGGCGTCACCCTGACAAAGCAACATTTGCGGAACACCCCTCCCCAAAGTTTAAGGGCTTGCTCCAAAACGTTTCGAAGATGATCTTTAAAAAGCTACACAGTTTACATGGCAATCGAAAGCAATTTCAGCACTTGCACAAACCCCAAGGCTCCTCCTAATCTAGCAGGCAAACAGGGGACCCGTTTAAAGGGTCACACCAAAGCCTGCAGAGAAGCAGTGGATTTAGCAAGGAGCAAAGCCCAAGAATTCACCCCAACACTCTTCTCTCTACTGCCCTGCCCTGGCCTTCCTTCCCCTCCTCTCTCCTAGACCACTGCCCCAGGGCAACCACCGTACCTGCTCCTTCCCCAAAGTTCCCCTGACCAAGGCTCCTACTCCCAGGGATCCCCAATCCCGACAAAGCTTTCAATGGCCCCTCAATGCCAGGGAATGATGGACCTCCTCAATGCCAACACGAATAACCCCTCCCGAGATGCCCACTACCCCCAAGCCCTACTACCATTCCCAAAGGTCACCCTCAGCCCTTTGGCCACACATACCCCCCTTTCTTCAATAAAAGAGGGGGACAGCATTAGCACAGCGCCTAACAGGTGGCCGACTCTCAGGTTAGCTCTGCTTACCATCTTCGGGCCTAGCGTAGCCTCGTCCTCAACCTTCAAGGTGTCCAGTCCACCAAGGCCCTCTCCTCCAAGGACAGGGTCAGACAGGGTCAGAGTCAAGATGCTCTCTCCATCTGGCCTGTGAGCCTGCTGGATTCTCAACTCCCTAACTTCCCCTCGGGTCCCTACCATGCCATTCCAGATGCAGGATTTTCCTGCCTTTAGCCAAGACATTTTGGAACAATGGCCACTGGACGCTTGCAAGATGCAAAATAACAGTAGCCACCCCAAGGAAAAAACAAAAATGGCCAAATAAACGTTAAAAATAACAAACTCCAAAAAAACAAACTTTGATCTATCGTTTCTGGTTTGGACTTTTCACATTATCGTTTCTCCCTTTGATGAAAATAATTAAAATTCACTGTATCTACTCAACATGCACAAGATCATCTTACAGACACTTCTTTTATAAATATATGGTACTCTGAATGAAACCCTGTGAACAGAAATTCACAATTTTTTTCACATTTTATGAGTATCCTTCCCTATGATCTCTCAGAAATCTAAAGCAAAAAATAAATTTCTCTAAATAGAATACAGCCTGTGTCTCAGCTCCTTTTTTAAAGGTAAAGTTACATACTGTTCAACTATACCCAGACTATTTACCATTTTTGTCAGATGGAGAAAATTATAAACTATCCCCAAGAAAGCCATTTTCATAGAACATATCAAAACTCAGAAAACTCCCTCTCGACTCATTCACTTCATGTAACCATAGTCTTCTAAAAATAAGCAACCACAATCACTAAAAAGGTTCATAGAAAAAACAAAAAATAGAAAATATAACAATGAAATAAATTAGGACTACAGGTTGTTCAGCTTACAGGTGTTTCACCTAAAGTTATGTTTAAAAAAAAAAAAGCTTCTCTATAAAAAACAAATTAGACACAAGTATTTTCCAAAATCTGATGCTAGTCACACTAGTGGATGTTTAGCAACAGGAAACAAATGCTACAGTGTCAATAATCTAATCCCAAAACCACCATATGCAAATCGTACCAACAAAATTCCTAAACTCCTAGGCATGACGTAAACGGTTCTAGAAAGTACACATTTAAAGAGAAGAGAGAATGGAAATGTTAACTGTCTCTGCTATTGCCACCACCTCTAAGACTAAACTTCCCAGGATCAGTTCATAAATATGAAAGAGCTTCTCGTGATAGTAAGAGAATATGTATGAGATAATCAGGAAAATGTTCACACTGAACATCTGAAGCAAGCTTATGGTCACCGAAGGGGGAAGTGGGGGGGATCAATTAGGAGTTCGGGATGAACATATACAAACGACTCTACATAAAATAGATAACCAACAAGGGCCTACTGTGTGGCACAGGGAACACTACTCAATATTCTGTAATAACATGTAAGGGAAAAGACTCTGAAAAACATAAACATATATATATATAAATATACATATATACACACACACACATACATATGTGTCTATATATATATAAAACTGAATCACTTTGCTGTATACCTTACTAACACATTGTAAGTCAACTATACTTCAATTTTTTAAAAAACCTGAATATTTGATAGGAAGGAATTAGTTTTTTTGGTGTGAGAACAGCACTGAGACTATCTAAAAAACAAAAAAAGATACATACTGAAGCATTTATGGGTGAAATGGTATCTGGGTTTTATGTGAAGATAATGGATGGAGAGAGGGAAGACTACAGACAAAACCAGATTAGTCACGTGCTGGTAACTGTTAAACTGGTGATCTCTCTCTCCCTAGTGTCCGGTTCAAATTCTCCATAATAATAAAACAACTGCAGGCGAGCAAAATCTCAAGCACTCTTGCTCGTGATTGTACGGCACGGTTGCACAGATTGCTTAACTCCTCGAGTTTGCATAATTTGAGAATTTCTCCTCAACTGTACTGACTTTATAGGGAGAGAGCCAGCGAGCCGGGTCACCGCCACGATCCCCAAATGTCGGGGATCCCAACTTCCCCCAAATGTTGTGCTCAGCAAATCTATCTCAAAAGATTGGGGGAAGAGGGGATGAAACCGAAGGGGGAAGGAGGAGGGGAAACCCCCGGCAGTGAACCCGCCCCACCTGCTCCCATAAAGAACCCCCGGCTCTTAAACCCTTTAAGACCCGTTCAGGTTTCACTGGCTCCTGGTTCACTTCACCAGCCTTCACATCCACGCTGACCAAAGAAGACGCAAACAATCCAACTACTGTGTAACCAGGTCAAAAACAAGCTCTGGCTAGTTCAGCTGGACGAGGGCACACTCACTACTCGAATCTGGCCAGAAAAACTGGGTTAGAAAAAACCGACTGGTGCTTAAACAAACACTGGGGCTCGCGAAAGAACATCTTTCAGCCAGTTAGCAGACCACTCAGGGAGTTGCAACACAATCTTTTCCAAAATTTTCCAAAAGCTTCCAAATTCAGTTGAGCCCGGCAGGCTGAGCTCACAGGGCTCTCTTTCAAATTCAAAAATCTGGCCCCGGCCCCAACAGTTAACCAACAAAACACATGCTGATTCACTTGAGATCACCTCAGAATACTGACTCCATCCAGTTCAGGCCACAGGCCGGGACACAGCCCAGGCCAGGGTAAGTCAGGGCTGGGGAGAGGCTTTCCAGAGATAGAGAAACCCTATTCTCAGAGCAGAAAACAGACAATGGGATCCACACTTAATTTGGGCGAAGAAAATGTCTACAGTCAGCTTCCAACCCCCCCCCTCCATTTTTAATGAGACAATGACAATTCTTCACAGCGAACCACAAAGCCCTGCTTCATAAGATTTTTTTTTTTTTTTTATTCTATCCCAACCTTGTACCCAGCTAGAAAACACTAACAGCTACCAAACACCCCCGGTGCAGATAACTTTGAGAAAGCGTTCAGTAATAAGAAACAAATCAGGAGAGGGAGAATTTCACGTTCTGTTTCAAACGTTCAGGGCCTGCGCCTCCATTACCTAGAGCTGCTCATAAACTCCAGAATGTGCGCTGGGTAAAATACGCAGCACGGGTTAGTCTCACGAGGTGTCAGCTACTCAGAGCCGACTCGGAGTCTCCAGATTTGTTAGTTTCATTTACTGCTGGGGGCGAGGGGGCAGGTATGAAAAAAAAAAAAGAGAAAGACCTGGGGTGGGTGTAAAGTCTGGGCACCCTCTCCACTCCTGGGCTTTGCCTCGTTTCTGTTTCAATTACACACCTGTCAAACAGGTTATTCCTGGAATTCAGACCGTATAATCGTCACACTGTAAGTCTTCCTGCTCCTGTTGCCCAAACACACACCGTTCCCCGGTTCCCCAAAACATGTACCCATCAGTAGAATGCACGCTGCTTATAAAGGAGAAGCAAATAGCACCGAACTACGCTCCCTGGGCGCCTGGCGAGCATTCAAACGAGGGAACACGAAGACAATTCTCAAGGAAGCCAAGGCAGTGTTTTGGGATAATCACAAGCAAGGCCTGCCTCTACTGAATTTTAATTAACACACCAACTCCGAAGGCCAGATCTGGGAAAGACGGGGAAAAATGTAGGTTGTCGGATGCAAAAATGCTTTGCCCATTTTATGGGAGAAAAGTGCATGCCTAAGAGTGGAGCTTATTTCCTTAACTGAGAGCCAGGAAATGAGGTCTTTTCAGGCCAGTGTGCATATAAACTCTGCTGAAAAACAGCGGGACGGCGATGCGAGACCCCTCTCCCAACTTCAGCCGAGCGGCGTGGCCGCCGGGCGGCGGCGTATCCATCAGCCTCCCCGTCGCCCCCGGACCAGAAGTTTCAACCCGTCCCCGGGAAACAAAGGAGGCGCCCACACCGACCTTATAGACTTGTCCGTAGGTGCCATTTCCCACCACTTCCACCAGCTCGAAAATCCCAGCCGGATCCTGGAGGAGAAGGAGGGGAGGGGTGAGCATCGGAAAGCAGCACAACAATGAATAAAAGAAGCGGGGCAGCTGGAGAGAAAGGGCGGCGACCACAGAGGTGGGCTTCGCCCGGCGCGGTCGCCGGCGCCCGAGAGCCGCGATGGGGGTCGGGGCACGCGGGGTCGGGGTCCCGGGCGGCGGCTCCGGCGGAGGGTCGCGCCCCGGGCCCCGCACCCGCTGACGCGGGCAGACAAAGGGGCCGCCGCGCCCGCGGCTCTGCCCGCGGCGGCGCCCGAGCACCCGGCCGGCCAGGGCGCGGCCCCGGCTCCCCGCTCCCGGCTCCCCGCGCCCCGCGGCCGCCACTCACCCGCAGGGAGGACAGGTCGATGTCCACCAGACTTTTTGCAGGGGAGTCGTTCGCCATTTTCCCTTTTTGGCACCCAAAACCCGGTCACAATCAATCGGTCTCTGGTGTGTTTCTGGGAGTCGGAGGCCCGGAGGGCGGCGCGGGCCCGCGGGCGAGGCCGGGGGCGGCGGGCGGGCGGGCGGCGGCGCTCACTCCATGGCCGGGGCGGCCGGCAGGACCCCGGGCGTTGCCCGCGCCTCAGGCCCCGGCCGCGCGCCCCGCCGCGCGCCTGCACGAGCGGCCCGGACCAGGGGCCGCGGCGCCACCGAGAGTGGAGCCCGGAGCGCGAGGCCGCCAGACAAAGATGACCGGGAGGCGGAGGCGGAGGCGGGCGCGCGGCGGGGGGCGGCGGCGCGGGAGGAGGAGACACGGGACACCGAAAACGTATTCTGAGGAGAGCAAACAGCTCCCCCTTTCCTCCTCCGGCAGGAAAAGCGGGCGGAAGCGCGTTCGCGCCCGGAGCCGGCCCGGGCTGGGGGCGAGGGGCGCGGCGCGGCGTGAATATTCAGCAGGGGTGGGGCCCGGACGGCGGCCGCGCGCGGGGCCGGGTGCGCGGGGAGGGGCAGCGGGGAGAGCGTGGGGAGCGCCCGCGACAAAGGGAAACCGGTCCGGACCCCCGGGCGGAGGGGCGGGCCGACCCCTCCCTCCCGGAGCCCCGCCCCGCCCGCCGCGCCCAGCTCCGCCAGCATCCCCGAGGAGGAGGGTCCTCCCGGCCCCGCCCCCGCTCCAGCTCTTCCCATCCCGTCCCTTCCCCCATCGCCAGATTCTGGCCCCTTAAGACCCTCGCTTCCGGTTTCCCTACCTGGTTTTCTTGTCCTTTCTCTTCTTTTCCGGGCTAAACCGGTGGCCTGATTAGGTTGGGGCTTCACTGAGCATCACACGGCTGCCGGGTCCCGCCTGAGACTTTCAGCGGAAACTGAATCCAGAGCAGCTCGTCCAACTGCCTTGTGCCGAGGAGCACCTCACTCAGTAGCTGCGCACTGTGGCAGGGGCCAGGAGTCCTAACCCGAGTTTTGTGCCTAGAGATCACTGAGGACCTACAGACGGGCTTCTTACGGCAACTCTGGAAGCTAGCCAGCAGTTAGGTAGTTTCATCCTGTTAAACAAGAATATATGGTCTGCACAACGGTCATTGTTATCACTATCACCCCACTGTCCAAAACTTTCAATGGCTCCCTATTCCCTCACAGCGGGTTCTCAAATGTGAGTGCCCGCCCCGGGAATCACCGAGAGAGATCGTAAAAGCACGGATTGCCGACCCCACCTCCAGACTTTGTGATTCAGCAAGTGTTGGGTAGGCCTGAGAACTTGAATTTCTAACAAGTTCTCAGACGATGCTGAGTTGCTGTTACAGGGATCACACTTTGAGAACAGGGGCCTCATGAAAATCCAAGGCCCTTCTAGTTGGGCTTCACAAACACCATCATCATTGTCTACCAATTCTTGGTTTACTTACAGTATCAATTTAACCCCTCCTTTAGCCTTAGGGTGATGTTATCCTCGTTTTAAGGATGAGGAAACCAAAGTACTGAAAGCTGAGGAATTTTCCTAAATTCTTTAAAGGCATAGCCTGGAAGTGGAGGAGGGATTCTCAGCAGGTCAGCCTAGTCCCAAAATCCAAGTCTCTGATTCGGCCAAGTTAGTCTTCTACCCAGAATATGTTTAGCACTCTCCTGCCTCCCGAAAGTTTGATTTCCAAGATTTTCTTCCTTTTTTTTTTTTTTTTTTTTTTGATGTGGACCATTTTTAAAGATGTTATTGAATTTGTTACTACATTGCTTCTGTTTTACGTTTCGGTTGTTTGGCCGCAAGGCGTGTGGGATCTTAGCTCCCCGACCAGGGATTGAACCCGCACCCCCTGAACTGGAAGGCAAAGCCTTAACCACTGGACCACCAGGGAAGTCCCTCCAAAATTTTCGACTGTGAGAATCTCTCATAAAGCTAAAATATATTCAGGGACTCCTGGAGTCCATTGATTAGAAAAATCATAGTAACCAAAGCGTTCCTATGAATTTAGTGGTGCCTTTAAATAATTCTGTTTTTTAATCTACCAACAGCAATGGAATTATCTATGAGTATAAAGTAAATAATTTACTCAGAGAGTTAGACTGGTGCACGTGTGAACTTTCAGACCACAGTGCTAGTAATAATATTTTAGTAGTATTTATTATTAATAATAGGTAACAGGTATTGGGTCCAAACAACGTGCTAAATCCTTTACATATACTATCTCCTTATTCTTCACATTAACCCCAAATGGTAGGTACTCTTACTTTTCCCACTTTACACATTGGGAAACCAACGTCTAAAGAAATTAATTGACTTGCTTGGTGTTTACATCTGAACCCGATGCAGAAACGCCAGGACCCTCCAAGCCAGCATCCTTCCACGGGTTCACAGCCTCAACTCTAACTTCATGACACTGAGGACCAACCCCTTCTTTGCCTAGCCAAATTCTCTTCATCACCTCAAGCTCAATTCAGAAACCAACTCCTCTTTCTACCAGCTTTCTCTAAATCTCTCTCCTAAGCTGCTCTTTCCCATATTACCATTGTGACAATTATTTCTTCCTTTCAATATAGTACCTTTTCTTAAGTCCCTACCCAGGGCAAGGCACTGGCTTAGCCCTTGCCCGGGATATCAGGAAGATCAGGACAGAGCTTACAATCTGCTAATGGGTGTAGGACAGTTTCATAAATCGCTGTTGTTAAAGTCGGAACATTATAAATTCTAGCTAGCTGGAAAGAGCACCAAACAGTTCTAGTGGAAAGTATGCTGTATTGGGGGCAAAACCGAACCTAGTTCTGTTATTTACCAGTTATGCAGGCTGGCACCTGTTACTTAAGTTCCGAGCCTCCGTCGTTTCCTCTTCCGTACACTAGATAAAGACAGGGGTAAGGACAGTTAAAAGGCCATCTCAAGAGCACAGGCCAGGGTACTAAGGCCTGGAGAAAGGAGATACAAGAAGTGTTCGGCCAGGAGATGCTCTTAAGACTTGGCATCTAATGGAGGGCCAGAGGCAAAACAGACGAAGAGTTTAAAGATTTGCTTGTGGTTCAGAGCCTTGTTCACGCTTGCGAGGATGCTGTCACAAACAGAGGAAAGGATGGCAGTTCCTGAATCGTGGTAGCAAAGGAAGGTTTGGTTTTGGACTCTACAAAGATCGTTAACTTTTCATGCAGAAGCAGTGTACACCTGCCCAGCTCGGAGGCTGGGGACCATGTTCTCAGTCAACAGCCATGTATTAGTTCAGGCCGCCATAACAAATTACACAGATGGGGTGGCTTAAATACCAGAAATTTCTTTTCTCATAGTTCTGGAGACTAGAAGTCCAAGATCAAGGTTCCAGATGATTTGGTTCCTGGTGAGAGCTCTCTTCCTGGCTTGCAGAAGACTACCTTCCAGCTATGTCCTCAGTGCTAGTGTCATGGACAGAACGCTAAGCTCTCTGGTATTTCTTCTTATAAGGACATCCATCCTATCAGGTCAGGGTCCCACCCCTATGACCTTATGAATTTAACCTTAATTATTTCCCTAGTGGCCCCATCTCCAAATACAGCCACACTGGAGATTAGGGTTTCGACATACAGGGTTGGAGGAGGGGGAGACACATTCAGTCCATAACAAGCCATGTGTCCTACGTGACACCGGGAAGCAGATTTGTCAGGGCCTTGTCCTCCAGCATCCACCACCCAAAAAGATTATCAAGTTCATAATTTGGAAAATAAATACCAATCTGGCATTTTAGGCTGGAGGAAAAAGTAGCTTGCTTGGACAAAGAATGAGGAGTTGAGAGAATGAGGAAACCGGCCACACTGGGCAAGAGGACTCAGTTCGGAGAAAGCCAGGCAGGTTAGGTGGGACCAGAGGACAAAACCGAGGCCTGGGCAGAACCCGGATTATCAGTCAAGTCAAGAACTTTACACGTTAGGAAATGTGTAAAGCCTTGGCCTTTGAGAGCTCAGATGGCGGGTGAGAGGCTCTTGAGTTCAGCAAGCCATGGATACAAATATGCATCTTCCCAGTGTACACTGGCAGTCATCTCCCCTCCAGTCACAGAAATTCCAGAGGAAGCTTAATTATGCAAGAGGCGGACACTGACAGTCCCCCAGACATCACTTTACTTATTTCCTCGTCTTTTCTTTGTTGCAAAAATGTTGGTAGAAGTTGATTTTCAACCTCAGAATGGGGCACGGGAAGGGGGTGCCGCAGAGCCATGAAACTGGACTGCGTGAATGTAATTCAAGGGTTCAGGGTCATTGAAGACTTAGAGCAACTGGAAATAAACGATGGAAGTAGTGATCAGCAAGGGGAATTGAGTCGAGCAAGGAAACGAGGGTGAGATATGTTCAGAAGCTCAGAAAGGGAAAAGCAGAGGTTTAGGAGTCAGAGATCTGAGTTCTGATGGACAAAGTGTTCAAATGCTCACCCTCCCTGCCCCTCAGTTTTCTAACACCCGGGATTGGGTGGAAATGATTGAAAAGTCCTCCTGGGATGTTAGAGACTCAGATTCATAGAAACCTGGCCTCAGCCCTGGAACTGTTCACACCTCCTAGCCGAGTAGAAGAGGGTTGACATGAGCAATGGAAGTTAGTAGAACATGTGGCATGCTGGAGATTCAGCAGCCAAGCTCAGCCCTTTAAAGGCCATCCTTGAGCACTGGGAGAGAATCTTTTTAAACTAGTCTATCAGTTGAATTAAAAGGAAGTAACTCCTCTAGTGCACGACAGGATGGAGGGCTTGGGGTGCAGAAGCAGATCAAAGGGCAACAAAAGAAGAAGAAGCAGGGCTTCCCTGGTGGTGCAGTGGTTAAGAATCCGCCTGCCAATGCAGGGGACACAAGTTCAAGCCCTGGTCCAGGAAGATCCCACATGCCGTGGAGCAACTAAGCCCGTGTGCCACAACTACTGAGCCTGCGCTCTAGAGCCTGCGAGCCACAACTACTGAGCCCATGCACCACAGCTACCAAAGCCTGTGCGCCTAGAGCCTGTGCTCCGCAACAAGAGAAGCCACCGCAATGAGAAGCCCTGACACCTCAACAAAGAGTGGCCCCTGCTCACCACAACTAGAGAAAGCCCGTGCACAGCAACGAAGACCCACTGCAGCCAAAAATAAATAAATAAAATTAATTAATTTAAAAAAAAAAAACGGAAGAAGAAGAAGATGAAGCAGACCAGAGGCGAGACAGACATTGTACCCCAGCTACCAGGGCAGTGCAGTTGCCACTGCTGTGATGAGGAAGTTGTGTGAGCTCAGATCTCTCCCAAAAGCAGATCTGGAGACAAAGGTTTGGGTGCCGGTAGTTTATTTGGGAGATGGTCCCGGGAAGCACAAGTGAACGAAAAGGGGAAAAGAAACATGGGATGGGACTTCCCTGGCGGTCCAGTGGTTAGGACTCCGTGCTCTCAATGCAGGGGGGCACAGATTCAATCCCTGGTCGATCCTGCATGCCACAGGGTGCGGCCAAAAAAGACCCTCAAAACAAAACGAAAAAAGGAACGTGGGATGGAGATGTGCCAGTGAGCAGAGTGTTCACTGGGCAGCTGGGCCAGATGTACCTAGATGGTAGGGAAATTAGACAATGCAGACTGACCTTACTTTATGTGTACCTAGGATCACAGTAAAGGTTTTTGTCAACATTTTTTTTTTTTTTTTTTTTTTTTGCGGTACGCGGGCCTCTCACTGCTGTGGCCTCTCCCATTGCAGAGCACAGGCTCCGGACGCGCAGGCTCAGTGGCCATGGCTCACGGGCCCAGCCGCTCCGCAGCATGTGGGATCTTCCCAGACCGGGGCACGAACCTGTGTCCCCTGCATCGGCAGGTGGACTCTCGACTGCTGTGCCACCAGGGAAGCCCTGTCAATATTTTTTAAAAAGTAATATTTTAAATGCAGAGAAACTTGCTATTTAGAGACCTATTTGGAATCTTTTATAAAAAGAATTACTTCCCTTAACTTATCCTTTTTGTAAATTTATATTTTGTATGTAAGAATTGTTTAAATCAAGTTCAGCCACGAAAAGTCCTTAACCTGCAAAAATCCGCAAGGGGCATCAAAAATGAGGTCAGAGGTAGCCTGACAGCTTTAGAAATCAAGATGGGAGCCATAGGAAGTGGTTGGGAGAAGCCAGATGGGGACATTAAATAGTTATCAGGTATGTCGGGTTTTGATAGGTGGTCCGGCAACAGGAATCAGGGGCTTCGAGGGAAGGACAAGCCAGGCCTGCTAGCTGAAGAGACAACAGGCTTATTTATACTTGAGCCCATATTTGTGTCCTGGGCCTCTGCAGCTAAATCTTAGAAAGTGACCAGAGCAGCAGGCCTCTCTGATGCTTACCCATTGAATAGGTCACAACTGAAATGTTGGAATCTGGAGTCTGAATACGATGTATCAGATTCTGGCCAATGGGCATCAACGTGTATCAGAAGCGCCATTAGAAAGGAGTCAGTCATCATCAAGTTTATCCCTTTGTAGCATCACAATAGCCAGGACATGGAAGCAACCGAAGTGTCCATCGACAGAGGAATAGATAAAGAAGATGTGGTACATATATACAATGGAATGTTATCAGCCATAAGAAGAAATGAAACTGAGTTATTTGTAGTGAGGTGGATGGACCCAGAGTCTGTCATGCAGAGTGAAGTACGTCAGAAAGAGAAAAACAAACACCGTATGCTAACGCATATGTATATAGAATCTAAAAAAAAAAATAGTACTGATGAACCTAGGGGCAGGAATAAAGACGTAGACATAGAGAATGGACTTGAGGACACGGGGTGGGAGTGGGAAGCTGGGGCGAAGTGAGAGTGGCATGGACATATATACACTACCAGACGTAAAATAGGTAGCTAGTGGGAAGCAGCCGCATAGCACAGGGAGGTCAGCTCGGTGCTTTTCGATGACCTACAGGGGTGGGATAGGGAGGGTGGGAGGGAGGCTCAAGGGGGAGGGGATATGGGGACATGTGTATGCATGTGGCTGATTCACTTCATTGTACTACAGAAACTAACACAATATTGTGAAGCAATTATATTCCAATAAAGATGTATAAAATAAATAAATAAAATTAAAAAAAAAACAACAAATGAACCACAAGTCTCCATTAGGGATCCTGCAGGCTGGTCCAGCCTATTGATTTGTAGTTCTAAGTTAATTATAGTGACTCCAGCCTCAAAATCTCCTAAAATACGCCCTATGATAAAAGATTAAGTGGTGACGTGCCAGTGAGAAACTATGAACTGCAAAGGCCATGGATGAATTACAAAATGTGAGGCCTGTCCTGTTCTCTTAAATAAACATAATGATCATCTTCATCTCCTTTTCCCTGTCTGCATTCCATATTCGGTGGCCAGCTAGTTTAGAAAATGTAGTCAGGGCCAGGTCAAGAGGCCAGCCATGACTGACTGACTTGGATCACCTGGGTTTGTCCTAATTCTCGACTGCAGACAGCTCCTTGAGGTTAGTTGGAGGTTGAGGGGCGGGGGAGGGGAAGAGTTGAACAAGAAAATGGGTCTGGATCAGCATGGAGTCTTGAGGTCTCCTGGAAATGCACCTCAGAGTCACAAAAAGGAAAGACCACTTATTCTTATAGAATTGCATCTTTTATTGCTTTAGAACTTTATTATTAGCCGCCTTGCTTGTAAAAAATGTATTCAGCGTTCAAACAGTACTCACGGAGAAGTGCTACACAAAAGTGGCCTTTAAAATCACAGCTTAGCTTTTTAGCTCTACAGAGAGGAGAAAATGCAGAGGATGTGGGATGCCAGTAACTGGCAAGAGGAATTGAAAAGGGAGTGATCTGGGTATGGACTCAACATACACCCACTTTTGAAATTTCCAGGAACTGGGAATGAGGCAGTCACGCAGAAGAGGGAACCAGCGGCCTCAGAAAAATTGGAAAGCAATGTTTGATAACTAGTAATTCTTTACATACCTTGGACCTTAAGAAAGTCCCTTTCTGTGTGGCCATTCCACGCAGAGTGGATAAAGAGCTGGAGTATGTGTTCTGTTCTGCAAACTGTGTTCCCAGGGTCTCCCTGGATTTCCCAAGGGAGGTGGAGGAGATCGTAAGGGGACCCGTGAGCTCGCACTGCCCGGCCCTTCCTCCTTCCACCACCCCAGTTCTGCTTTTATATGTTTTAGACATTGGGAATACGAGTAATAGTTTATTAAGACAAGATTTTCACTGCTAAGAAAAGTTTGCAAATCACAAGCTAAAATATACTTGGCCCCAAGATTTCCATGATCACATGGCAGGTATCTAGGAGCTCTAGTTCTGCTGAGTTCAAAACTAAGCACTTGAGGCACTCTCTAAATCATTGCCATGACCTGAGCAGAGCAGTAGAGAAGATACAGGAGGAGAAATTAGGAACCTAGGCCCTGGATGTGTTCTACCGGAATCTCCACTGTCACGGTGGTTAGAACACCCAGCCTGATGTCATGGGACCAAGTATTCACAAACTGCTCGTTCATTAAGCAGCACAAGCTTCACTCTCAAACAAGATCTCATACACAGATGTGAGGAACACCTGTGTCCCCGTTCCCGACTGTGAGTGTGACCACGGCCTTTTAGGGTCTATTTGATGACCTGTTTTTTTATGAAATAACCTACCTCCTGTCTCTCACACAGCACACTTTAGAGAGAATTGATGAGATAATCAAAAACATTTTTCATTCATGAACACCAAAAGACTGACTGAAATGATGAGGATAGTAGAGTTGTCCAACAATAATCTGGGCAACATTGCTTATATCGAAAAACTTAAAGGATACTTACAAAAAGTTTGTAGTAATGTAGAAATGTATGTTGTCATGTTAATCGGAAATATCACTATACAAAACTGGTGTGACATTATAGTCACAGCTGCATAAAAATTTAAAACTATGCATAAGAAACATTGGGAAGAAATACATCAAATTTTAGTAGTTTTCAATGGATGGAAACTGTGAGTGATTTTTTTTTTCCCTCTTTCGGGACATGTGATTGTACAGATTTCTTCTATGAGCATGTGATATTTTATGACAAAGAATAAAAACAGAAGCAAACTATTATATATAGGACGCATAAACAACAAGGCCCTACTGTAGAGCACAGGGAACTCTATTCAATGTCCTGTGACAAACCATAATGGAAAAGAAAGAAGTTAATACAACAGAAGAAATTAATACAACATTGTAAGTCAACTATACTTCAATAAAATTTTTTAAAAAAGAATATAGGGGCTTCCCTGGTAGCGCAGTGGTTGAGAGTCCGCCTGCTGATGCAGGGGACGTGGGTTCGTGCCCCGGTCTGGGAGGATCCCACATGCCGCGGAGCGGCTGGGCCCGTGAGCCATGGCCGCTGAGCCTGCGCGTCCGGAGCCTGTGCTCCGCAACGGGAGAGGCCACAACAGTGAGAGGCCCGCGTACCGCAAAAAAAGAAAAAAAGAATATAAACATAAATTTTAAAATAAAATGAAATTTTAAATAAATAAAAGAAACTACTATTTAAATAAGTAAAACTAATCGCATTCGTTTCCAAGGACTGACCTAACAAAGGACCACGATCTGGGTGGCTTAAGACAACAGAAGTGTACCGTCCCACGGTTCTGGAGGCCAGAAGTCTGAAATCAGGTGTTGGCGGGCCACACTTCCTCTGAAACCTGGAGGGGAGTCGCGCCTTCCTTGCCTCCTCTAGGTAATTAATGGTGGCTGCCCATCTTCAGTGGTCCTTGGCTGACAGCTACTTAGTTCCAGTCCCAGGGCTTTCTCCTTGTGTGTTAAGTCTTCTTATAAGGACCCCAGTCGTACTGCATTAAGGGCCCAGCCTACTCCACGCTGTCTGTACTTAACTAATTACATCTGCAATGACTTTATTTCCAAATAAGGGCACATTCTGAGATACTAGGGGTTAGGAATTCAATATACCATTTTTTTGGTGAGGGGGGCACCATTCAATCTATAACAGTAATTTAACAACTTTGATGTTTTTACAGAAGTTGAAGACCGTTATTCTTCCTCATTCTGATGTAACGGTTTCCACATTTTAGCACATGGGTAAGTGTAGGGACATGGTCACTTTGACAGTTTTTGCTAAGACTTCCTCACCTTCTTTCTTGTCACCCCCTCATTTTCTAACACGTATTTATTAGGCACATACTGAGTTCATAACACTGTGTTGATCTATCAAAATAAAAAAAGTCACACAAAACTCTTTTCTAACAAGTTGCTTTCATCCACACTGTAATTTGAAAACAGACTGACTTTATAATCAATGACTTCAGTCTGCAAATCACTATAAAGAATTACCTTTAGGTTAGATTTGTAAAAAAAAATTTCTTGGACCTTCTTACAAATATGGGATGATATGGGAAAAAGAAGGAAGAAAACTAAAGTAGAAATAGGTCCAAAGAGAAATTAATTTTGCTTGTTCTAAAGACAGAAAGACTATTTTTTCAGCATTCAGTAATCTCTGGTTTGGTTGGGATATTTAGGAATTAGCTAAATGTTTTAAAATATTGTCTTACTGGCTTTGAACTATTCTTTGGGACTTTTACCCCCAGCGTGGCTGGAAATATGTTCATTGTTTTAGATAGAAATTTAACCATGCTTATTTAATTTTTTGAAAGAATGCTGTCTTCTGCTAAGTTTGGCAGAATTGCTTGACATAAAAATATAAATAAGGGACTGTAGTGTGGCATGGATAAAGCGAGCACCACTTTATATTTTCTAATGACACTTACACTGCTGATGCCTTAGGAAGCAAAAATATTTATTTCGGGCTTCCCTGGTGGCGCAGTGGTTGAGAGTCCGCCTGCCGATGCAGGGGACGCGGGTTCGTGCCCCGGTCCGGGAAGATCCTACATGCCGTGGAGCGGCTGGGCCCGTGAGCCATGGCTGCTGAGCCTGCGCGTCCAGAGCCTGTGCTCCGCAAAGGAAGAGGCCACAGCAGTGAGAGGCCCGCGTACCACAAAAAAAAAAAAAAAAAATTTATTTCACTTGTTACACACACGCATTTATACAGAGTATTTATGAGACTCTCAGTGACATCTTCAGATCAGCACGTGTATCCCATTGTGCAGTTATTCCCTTTTATTTCTATTTTCTTGTGGTGAATGCTTTGTGTCTAAAACGCTAAGGAAATTAAATGCAAAACTATGTCAGTACAATGTAACTTCACTATACACATCAGGAAATTAGGATTTGTTCTCCCAGCAGCTGGTGTTTGGCTACTCTGAACATGATATGTCCAGAAAAGTTAACGTGGGGCAGTTTTCCTCAAAGGAATTCTGTTGGGATACAAAGAATACCAGTTCTTCCCATTCTGTGCACAGGACCATGGGGCCAGGATCAGCTCGGGATCTACCACCAGCTCAGGATCTCCCGGGTCCTCAGCCTCTTCCACTCCTAACCCTTCTCTGCTCTGCAAGAAGGGCCACGGTTAAACTGACAAACTACCTGTGTGCTACTGGGACGAGGGTGGCTCTCCCAGCACTGCCACCGTTCCTATGTGCTACCCTCCTTGTTGGGTGCTGGGCCCGGTGCTCTGCTCAGCACTTTCCCCGACTTATTTCATTTAAGCCTCACGCAACCCCATGTAGCCAGCCCTCCCGTTTTCCTAATTTCACAGGCGAGAAAACCAAGACCTAGAGGCATGAAGTCGTTTGGCCATGATTGCACCTTCAGAAAGTAGCAAATTCAGGTTTAAAAGCCAGATTTACGTGGACAACCCCTACTTCTGACCAGTAAGTTTTAGGTAACTGATGCATTTTTAAAATTATTTTTTAATTTATTTTACTTTTGGCTGCGTTGGGTTTTCGTTGCTGTGCGCAGGCTTTTCTCTGGTTGCGGTGAGCGGTGGCTACTCTTCGTTGCGGTGCGCGGGCTTCTCATTGCGGTGACTTCTCTTGTTGTGGAGCACGGGCTCTAGGTGCGGGGCTTCAGTAGTTGTGGCACATGGGATCAGTAGTTGTGGCTCGCGGGCTCTAGAGCGCAGGTTCAGTAGTTGCGGGCGCACGGGCTTAGTTGCTCCGCTGCGTGTGAGGTCTTCCCGGACCAGGGCTCGAACCTGTGCCCCCTGCATTGGCAGGCGGATTCTTAACCACTGCGCCACCAGGGAAGCCCCAACTGATGCATTTTAACCAAGTCTTGGAAGAGCCAATTTCCAAACACAACAGAGGGACTTTTAAAGAAAAATTACATTCTTCTGACGGTAAATGTAATGCATATTCATTGAAGAAAAGAGAGAAGTATAAAAGAAGAATACAGAGTATAAAGAAAATACAGAGAAGAATAAAAACTTCACCTATAATCCTTACCAACAATCATTAATTCTTAATATATTTCCTTTGTCCTTTTTCTTAAGCCTGTGTGTGTTTAATGTATCAGAATTGTATGGTTACCTCCTTCTTTTCACTTCATGTGTTACAAATATTTACCGTCATTAAATATCGTGTTACAAGCTAATTTTTAATGGCAGTATTTACTACCATGTAATTTATTTAACCAATCTTATGGTGTTGGATAGTTAGGTTGTTTCTAATCAGTCACTGTTTTAAATACCACATATGCTAGTAATTTCCTTAAGACAAATTCCTAGAAGTGGAATTACAAAATCAAAGTCTATGAGCATTTGCAAGGTTCTTGGTATATTTTGTCAAACTCCCTCCCAAATGGCTCTACCGATTTAAGAGAGGGGGAGGTTTAAAGATGGGTGTTTCAAGTTCTAGTACAGGCTTTCCAGGGAGATATCATTGTAACAGGGAAGAACAAATCCCTATTCCTATTAGATCTGTTTCTTTTACCTTAACCTTTGTATTCTATTGCTTTTGCTTCAAGTTCAGAATGTTGCCTATAGCCTGAAATATATAGGAGAGCCCATTCTCAAGGCTCTGAACTTTCAGGGTATGACACTTTTCCATTCATATAGAGATAAAAAAGTTGCAGAACAGAGAATAACTTTTTTTGGTTGGAGGTTTACAGGAATATCATCACCTGACCCATGTGGATGACTGCAAGAACAAAGGATTCCAGCCACAAGAAGTCTGCGACAACCAGTCACACACCCTCCCCTTTTAATATAAAAGAAGCCTGAATTCTAACTCAGGTAAAACGGTTCTCTAGGACATTAGTCCTCCACCTTCTCAGACTCCAGCCGTTCCGACTAAAGTCTCTTTTCCTTGTCCCAGCACCTCTGTCTCCCAATTTATCGGCCTCTCGTGCGGTGAGCTGAACGAGTTTGGACTCCATAACACCATGGGGAATGTAGATCACCCATCACTTCTCAGGACCTTATGGGCAGCCACCTGATGTCTCCCAGTGGGGTCCAATAAGGACCCTTGGTCCAGTGGAGAAGAGTTGGAGCAAAGGGTGTTACACCAGGGCTCTGCACTGCCCACCCAGCTCACGGCTGTGAGTTCAGTGGTCCCTGAGAAGCCTGGGACGGCTGCTCCTCGGTGAGTGAAGATGGCGGGACATTTACTAATTTACAGGGGGGTTTCCTGCCCACTGTTTCCACTGGTCCTCATTGCAGCCCTGGAAGCTGCAGCTGCCCATGCAGCTTTATGACCATTGACGTTTTGCAGAGAATGATGGTCAGATTTAGGTGAGGTACATGACTTACTTAGATCACACCTCTCTGTAAGTCAGACAGAGAAAGGCAAATATATGATATCACTAATATGTGGAATCTTAAAAACTGATACCAATGAACTTATTTACAAAATAGAAGTAGACTCACAGACACAGAAAACAAACTTAACGGCTACCAAAGGGGGAAGGGGCGGAGGAGGGGTAAATTAGGAGTTTGGGATTAACATACATGTACTACTGTATGTATATAAAATAGATAAACAACAAGGACCCACTGTATAGCACAGGTAACTATATTCAATATCTTGTAATAACCTATAATGGAAAAGAATCTGAAAAAGAATGTATTAATATATAGATATATGCAGATGAGGAAACTGATGTTCAGAAAAGTTAGGTAATTTGCCTGAGGTCACACAGCTGCTCAGTGGCAGAGCCCAGGTTTAAACCCAGTCATGCCTGGTTCCAAAGCCTAGCCGCTCTTCCCCCCACCAGTGCATGCTGCTCTAGGCCACAGGGACAGCAGAAAAGCAAATGCAAGGGCCAAAACTCTGGACAGTGCTTGTATCAAAATCATTAAACCAATCAAATGTTTCAACTTAAATCGGCAATGAAAATCATCATTTCCTGGACTGGGAGTTTGGGGTTAGCAGATGCAAAATATTATATATAGGATGGATAAACAACAAGGTCCTACTGTATAGCCAAGGGGACTATATTCAATATCCTGTAATAAACCAAAATGGAAAAGGATATGAAAAAGCATATAATATATACATATCACTGAATCACTTTGCTGTTTATCCATAATATTGTAAATCAACTATACTTCTATAAAAAAATAAAAATTAAAAAAAAAATCACACCTCTCTCTGCAGAGGCACCTGGACCACAGCTGGCTTGTCCTGCTCCGCTCCATCAGGCTGCCTCTCCTCAAGAAGAAAGCCTCAATGTCAGCGACTCTGTCAGTTGACAGGTGAAATACTTGGCATTATCGTAAGGAAGCATTGAACTTGCTGTGCGCGTAATTATCAACATTTGCTGAATTCCAGCCACATAATAGGTGCTGTCCTAGATACAGATGGTTCTAGATCTTTGGGCTTTCAATCTTGAGAAGCCAACAAGCCCGGCAAACATGAGAAATGAGGGGAATGCACTCAGTTACAATGCTGTCTGAAAAAGGGGCACTTTGGGTAATTACATGTCTGGTTACACATTCCTGAAGGCTATTTAGAGCTCTGACCGCCTTTGCAAAGACAATGCCCAGTTTGTTGGTCCAAACAAAGGCAAACAGGCTCAACCCCAAGTGTGACTCTGTGCGCCATTTTGGAATGTCAGGGATCGTTGTGTGTGATGTGCCCTTAAATTCATTCAAGACGAAGAAAAAGCAAACCTTGGAGAGTATTCCCAGATTTGCCTGCTCATTTCAGATGTATTTAATATGTTACACACACACACATGCACAAACACACACGCACACACACACACACACACACACACACCACATGATCCAAACTTTACCAAACACCTGCTTCCCTTACACGGTATTAAAGTGCAAGAGACAGTTGATAAAAGAAGTGAGTTGTAGCCGCAGCTCTGCAGGGACTTGAATGTTGCTTGGGTTTTGGTGCCTCTGAAGTAACTGTGGTGGCACCCAGGAGGGGAAAAGTGCGTGTTGACCCCTGACACTGCCTCTGATTCTGACAGGGCAGTGGGGCTGGGGGGGGCGGGGCAGGTAATAAAGTATGGCTAACACAGAGGCGGATCCCATTTCTAGAAGGCAGGGCTACCTTTATGAACAGGCAAAGGGACAGCGGCCTGAAAATTATGCATTGATGATCTCTAGTGCCACTATTACCTATTTATCCCTGTCTTACCTCTGCTGCTATAACCGAATACCATAGGTTGGATAGCTTATAACCAGCAGAAATTTATTTCTTACAGTGCTGGAGGCTGGAAGTCAGATCAAGGTTCTGATGAGGGCCTCTTTCCAGGTTGCAAACTGCTGACTTACTGTATCCCCAAGGCAGAAAGAGCAGAGAGAGCAGAAGCAAGGGCTCTCATGTCTTTTCATTAGGGCGCTAACCCTATCCACGAGGCTCCACCTTTGCAACCTAGTTGCCTTCCAAAGGTATTGCCCCCCCAAAACCATCACTCTGGCGTTAGGATTTCAACATGTGAATTTTGCAGGGACACAAACATTCAGTCCATAGCAACCCCTTAGGGTGAACACTGCTTTCCTTCTTTCATCAGTTTTTTTTTTTTTTTTTTTTTTTTACGGTATGCGGGCCTCTCACTGTTGTGGTCTCTCCCATTGCGGAGCACAGGCTCCGGACGCGCAGGCTCAGCAGCCATGGCTCACGGGCCCAGCCGCTCCGCGGCATGTGGGATCTTCCCGGACCGGGGCACGAACCCACGTCCCCTGCATCGGCAGGCAGACTCTCAACCACTGCACCACCGGGGAAGCCCCCCTTTCATCAGTTTTAAAGTAGGGAAAATATATTAAATTCCTAACATTTTAATGCAAATTAGTGTCCTGGATGATTTTCTGTACAGGAGAATGTAAGCTACTTGACAACTCTGATGTTCAAGTTAAGTGAGAGGCAGGTGGACAGAGGAGAGCGAGTGAAAAGTTCAAACAAAAAGGGAGCGTATGCTAAATGATCAGAAAGCTAGTTAACTGGTTTGACCAGGCACCAGAGTCTCCACTGGGTGTGGGCTATGAGGCTGATGAAAAAGGGCCCTCAGTTAAGCCTGTTGGGAGTGGCCATGAGGAGCAATTTACCCGCAAATGTACCCTCTTTCCCATTCCCTATTTACTTTGTTTCGGAGACAAAGAATGTGTTTTTACAATGAAGTGGAGAGTACTGAATCAAGTTGGCCAACAGAAGAACAGAAGACATGTTTTATTCCTCTCTCCATTAAAGAAGTAACTAAAATAGAACAACAACAACACAAGAAAACACAAGAAAGAAATTTCCCTAGTCCAGAAATTTTAGGAATTCCTAGTGGACAAAGAATGAATAAGACTGCATTGGTGGCAAAACAAGAACAGGAAAATCTTGTTTAAAACTCAGGGCCACAGAAGCAATTCTGAAATTTCTCCACACTCAGCATAAATGATTACAATGAACAGGCCTGGGCTCTCCAGCAATTGGCAGGGCAATTCGTTAAATTTATTTGGAACAGTCCTTTTTCTTCCCCTTCTTTCACGGTGCACATCCAGTGCACCATGTGTCCCCAGGTTAAAGCCCTTAGAACCGTTCTCAAAAGAGAAATGTTTATTATGTTGGGGTTAATTAAGGAAAGATACAGGTGGACTCTGATGGACCTCCAGATTCTCACAGGGACATTGGAGGACAGAAGAAAGAGATGGAAAATGCTGACTCAGTATTTGTTTCCAAAGTACAAGAGTGCTTCTCCTAAGTGGGCAATCTGGCACAGGAGACCCACAGAATAGGTAATGGGGCTAAGGCTCCAGAGAATTAGCAAACTATAGGAGGGAGGGAGAACCCAGAAGACAAGCTTCCCACACCCAGTGAATCCCAAATCCTGATCCTTCTCTGCAATCAGAAGGAGGCAGACTATCCTAATCAAAACATTCAATGAGGGCTTCCCTGGTGGCGCAGTGGTTAAGAATCCACTTGCCAATGCAGGGGACACGGATTCGAGCCCTAGCCCAGGAAGATCCCACATGCCACAGAGCAGCTAAGCCCGTGCACCACAACTACTGAGCCTGCGCTCTAGAGCCTGCGAGCCACAACTTCTGAAGCCCACACACCTAGAGCCTGTGCTCCACAACAAGAGAAGCCACCGTAATGAGAAGCCCGCGCACCACAACAGAGAGCAGCCCCTGCTCGCCACAACTAGAGAAAGCCTGCACACAGCAACAAAGACCCAACACAGCCAAAAATAAAATAAATAAATTTTTAAAAAATGACAGATGAAGAGGTAATCTCAAATATGAACACTCTAGTATCTGTGGAAAAGCAACCCTGAGAAAAGAAATGCATCAAAATCATCCCATTGGAAAAAAAAATTAAAACCCTGAGTAAACAGCCTCAATAGAGGAAAGGGAAAAAATCTTTATAAATGATATCCTCAGAGAAATTTTAAAGGTTTTCATGTCCTTAAATCAAGATGGTAAAAGTACATTCATAAATATCAATTATTCCAATAAATGTAGGTAGGTTAAAATTTCTTTATTAAAGGACAAAAACTCTATTTGGGCTAAATAAAAAAGTCTTTATACCATTTATTAATAGTGTAGTAATTAATAGCACAGGCTCTGAATTTGAATCCTGGCTCTAACACTTATTAATGATTCATGAACTAAAAACTTAAATGGGCTAAACGGAAATATGGATTCAGCTGAAAGTGTCTGATCAACCCAAGAAATTCTCCCTCAATATAGTGCTGAAGTAATGATAATTATCAATTATGAGATAGAAAATACAAGACATGGAAGAGAGAGAATTGAACATTTTTTCCTACAGGAATTCTAAAGTAAGAAGACAAAAGAAGGGAAGAAATATTCAAATAAATAATTGAAGAAAATTTCCCAGAACTGATGGACAATATGAATTTTCAGATTCAAGAGTCCACTGTATGTTGAGCAAGAAAGAAAGGAAAAATGATCCAGAAATGTCTTCTTAAAATGTTAAAGCTGCAAAGATAAAGAGAAATTCCTAAAACTTCCAGAAGACAAAAACAGGTTATCCAGAAAGGAATGATATTCAGGTTGGCATTAGAAACAATAGACATGAAAGAAGAAAAAAGAAAAAACTAACATCAAAATCCCAAGTGAGAATTACTTCAAACTTCAAATTTTATACCCAGCCAAATTAACATTCAAGTGGGAGGTCAAAACAAAGACGCTTTTAGACATTCAAAGATTAAGAAAGTTTATATTCCATAGGACCTCTTAGAAAGATACTATTCAAGAGTGTACTTCAGCAAAAGAAAAGAAGTTTTTATAGAAATTAGAAGATGAGATGCCATATTAAATAATTCAAAAAGTTCAGTATCTTATGACAGTAAATACTTATTTCCAGCTCACATTGCATGATACTCATGGGTTGGCTATGGCTCCGCTTCAGGCTCTGGGTCTCTTCCTTTGTTTTCTTACTCTGGGAACGAAGGAGCATCCTTATCTGAGATATGCCTGTGTTCAAGGCAGAGGGGAAAGGAGAGTCACACCTACATTCAGTTGACTAAAACAAAGACATCTAAACCCAACATCAGAGGGCTTACTGACGTATAATCATCTCTCAGATGGAAAAGAGAGAGAATAATTACTAGTAATGACATAATTCACCACAGATAATAAGAAGACACTCACACATATCATTCAGCCCAATACATGTGATGGGTTGAAATTCCCCTATTAAAGGACAAAGACTCTAATGTATTAAAAAATAAATCCAGGTGCCATTACTGTTACAATACTGATTAGTACAGTGGTACAAGCTCTGGGTTTCCATCTTGAGTACACCACTGTTTACTAGGTGCACGTAAAGTGAGAATAAGAGTAGTATGTAGTACTTACTTCAGAGTGTTGTCATGAGTCATAAATAAGATCATGCATGTACAGGTACAGTACATGTAAAGTGCCTAGCAAATAGTGTCAATAAATGTCAGATCCTGTTACTGTAAGAGACACCTGAAACAGAATGACAGGTTTAAAGTTTGAAAATACAGAAACAAGCAAAGATAGAGCAAGCAAATACTAATGAAAATAAACAGGGAGTGCTGAGTTAAGTATGATAGATTGAAGGAGCTCCCACTCCCATCTGAAAACCCACTGAAGATGCCGTAAGAGGAATGGTCTTATATAGGAATAGACCAATAAGGACCAAGAGATGCAACAACGTCTTGGAAAAGGAAAGCAGTTAGACAACCAATTAGTAAATGATAGAAAAAACAAAACAAAACAGAAAAAGCTAACACCTGTTGGGCCATGGGAAACCCAGAAGTAGGCAGCTTTGTGCCACAAACTATCAGAAAGTCTCACGAGTAGGAGGTAGCACTGAGTATGGTCGTTGGGGTCTATGTGTGGTTAAAGATGGGATTATTGACTGAAGTCCATATAGGATGTACTTAGATCTCCAACCATCCTCCCCACCTCTACAGAACACTAGAAAGATAATTAAGGAGAGTGACACTGACTCAGGGCTTAGATGAAGAATGAGGGACCATACTGAACACAGCAGGGGTAAAGGAAATGCCACATAGTATAAAGTGCAAAACCCCTAGTCTCCCTCCTCCATCTGGATCCAAAAATGCTGGTAGTGTGAACTTTTACTCCCAGGCATTAGAGATAATCTCTCCCAGGAATCTGATTAACCTAAGTGAAAAGACCTTCAAATATTGGGGGTTAGGGTTCTCTAGCTACACTGCCCAGCCAGATGTCCTTAAAGTGGACCCACTAGGAAACAAGCCACACCCACTCAGAGAGTTTCCAGTAAGCTTTTAAGTGACTCCCTCTTGACCTTGAAAAATCGTCTCAGGACCACCAGATATTTGAAGAAAGCTTCCACACAAAGGCAGAAAACAAAACAAAAACTCAACAAAAGAGAAAAACGAAATTTGGGGGAGACAGAAACAATGCAGAAGTATAAGAAACTTAGAAAGCCATACAAAGGAATATTTTCAGAGCAGTAGAATTCGTAGATAATTGTATCTACGAAAAAAGAGAGCAGTAGGCTACAAACAAAGGAGCATTCAAAAGTTGCCTTGGAAATAAAAAACAATAGCATGTATGACAAATTCAATAAAAGGATAAGAAGTTAAATTTGAGAAAGCTTCCCAAAAAGTAAGAAATGGAGAGCATAAGAAAGAGAGTGAAAATGGATTTAAAAATACAGAGAATCAGTGCCTCTGTCTAACAGGCTCATAATCCTGAGAAATTGGAGTTCCAGGGAGAAAATCAATGAGAAGAAGTTATCAAGTCATCATTAAGAGACATGAGTTTCTAGAAGGAAAGCACCGACTAGTGCCTAGCACCATGGATGAAAAGAAATGCAGACCAAGGCAACTCCTTGTGAAATTTCAGAGCACTCGGGACAGAGGAAAGATCCTAAAATCCTCCAGGACACAAAACAGGCCACAGACAAAGGAGCGGGAATCAGATTGGCAACACATCCCAACAGCAAGACTAGAAACTAGCAACGTCTTCAAAATCTCGAGGACAAAATGACTTCCAACCTAGAATTCCTACACATGACCCCCAAACAATCAACCAAATGTAAGAGTACAATAAAGACAGTTCAGACAGGCCACCCTCATGAACCCTGTCCTAAGAGGCTTTGGAGAGGGTCCACCATGGGGTTAGGGAATGAAGACACAGGAGAATGATCAAGGGAATGCCAGAGGTGAGGGTACAGAGAGTCTGAGGAGACCAGCAAGGCAACGGGCCTTGAGACCCACCAACGTCACAAGAGGGCAGAGAACAGACTGCGTAATGTGGACACAGGTTTAACTTCTGCTGAAAAATTTAGGATGAAATAATGATAGATACTTAAAACAACCACACGAAGGGGGAGATATATTAACTCCAGGGAAAATAGAAAGTTATACCTAAAAGGATATGTAATCATAGTACAGTAAAGAACTCGGCTGTGAATCGTATTTCCATAAATATAATAATGAATATTGAATACTGATCTAACCCCAAATTATAACTATTTGGGGAGGATTTGGGAATGGAAAGGGGAATGGACTCATTTAAGAGAGCTAAATACTCATGTTCCATCACAGGAAATGGATAAAACCTAAAACTGAAAAATCAAGAGATCGCAGCAGGAAGATTATTACTTAGAAATGTGGAAGCAATTAATCGAAGAAACAATGAAAAGGGTAGTAAGTGGTTGTCTCTAGGGAGAGAAAATTCAGAGTGGGAGGGGTGAGGCAAGAAGTTCATTTCGTGACATATTTTGTAAAATTATTTTTAAAACCATGCACCCATATAAATTAAAATTTCTGGAGATTAAAAAATAATTTAAAGAGAGTAAGTATGGCAATATTAATATCAGACAAAGCAGGATTTAAGAGTAAAGTATTAGATAGAATAAGAAAAGATATTTCGTAATGGTAAAAGCTAGTACCTGCCAAGAAAACACATCGTAGTGAACTGCTGCCCTCTTAACATAGCTTTAATATATATGCAAATACACAAAGAGGTGGCAATCAAAAATCTTAGGGGGGCCTTTTAACATACTTTCCCCCAAATTGAAAGATTAAACAGGCAAAAAAATTAATTCTGAAGGTATGTGGAATATTTGAATAATATAATCAACTACTGAATCACACACACGCCTACGTACATATATTTACAAATACATACATACATATATTCACATATATTCTTTTCAGTTGACCTCAGAACACTCGTAAAAGCCACTATGAATTAGACTACACAGAAAATCTCAATAGTTCAAAAATTCAAATTATGTAATCAGGCTACATCATCTGGCCATAAGGCAGTAAAATTAGAAATACGGAACAACAGAAAGGTAGAAAAAAAAATCAATTTGCTTATACATTTTTGAAAATGTTTAACCCCTAGGGTAAAAAAAGAAATTTTAACTAAAATTGTGAGTTATTTTGAAATAAAGGACAGTGAGGGACTAGCTTCCAAAATAGGAAGCTAGGGCTTCCCTGGTGGCGCAGTGGTTGGGAGTCCGCCTGCCGATGCAGGGGATGCGGGTTCGTGCCCCGGTCCGGGAGGATCCCACATGCTGTGGAGCGGCTGCGCCCGTGAGCCATGGCCGCTGAACCTGCACGTCCGGAGCCTGTGCTCCGCGGCAGGAGAGGCCACAACGGTGAGAGGCCCGCGTACCGCAAAAAAACAAAATAGGAAGCTAAAAAAGACAATGAAATTACCCCTAAAAAACAAATTTATAAAGATAATGGGAAGAATTAATAGAAAAGAAAAAGAAACAGTATTTTTTTCATCAATAAAACAAAAAGTTGTTTCCTGGGGGCTTAAAAAAAAAGCACTTTATGTGGGTTAAAATTTTTTATTGTGACAAAATATATATGACATAAAATATGTCATTGTAATCATTTTCAGTGTACATTTCAGTGTATTAATCACATTCACACTGCTGTGCAACAGTCACTGCTCTGTGTTTCCAAATCTTTTCCATTACCCCAAAAAGAAACTAAATATTAGACAATATCTCCCATTCCCCTCTTCTCCCAGCCACTGGGAACCTCTACTATACTTTCTGTCTCTATGAATTTGCCTATCTAGATATTTCATATAAATAGAATCATACAATATTTGTCTTTTTGTCACTGCCTTATTCACACAGCATATTTTCAAGTTCATCCATGTTGCAGCATATATCACAAACGTATTCCTTTTCCTGGGTGAATAACATCCCATTGTATGTATAGACCACATTTCGTTTATCCATTCATTTCTTGGTAGACACGTGAGTTGTTTCTACATTTTGGCTACTGGGAATAATGGTACAATGAACACGAGAGTCCAAGTGACTTTTAAAGAAGCAGGAAAACAGAATAGACCAATCACTATGGAAGTTAAACTGGCGAAAGCTTTACCTTTAAAAAGCTATTTGTCCCAGACGATTACAGCAAAGTTCTCCCAGAAGTTTAGGACATATAAAGGTTCTGGAGGCTAGAAAAAAGTGGAACTTTCCCAAATCATTGTACAAGGCTAAGATAAACTGGACTGGACAAAACTCAAAGAAGTTTATGTGTCTTTAAAGGCTAATTCTAACGTGATTGGCCAAATAGGGTTTATTCCAGAAATATAAGGCTAGTTCGATATTAGGAAATCTGTTATTGTAATTCAACATTTACAGTTTAAAGGAGAAAAAACCATGTAATCATCTCAAATGTAAAATAATATTTTGGTTAAATTTCTTTTCTTTTTATTGGAGTATAGTTGCTTTACACTGCTATGTCAGTTTCCACTGTACAACAAAGTGAGTCAGCCATATGTATGCACAGATCCCCTCTTTTTTGGACTTCCTTCCCATTTAGGTCACCACAGAGCACCGAGTAGAGTTCCCTGTGCTACACAGTAGGTTCTCATTAGTTACCCATTTCATACATAGTAGTGTATATATGTCAATCCCAATCTCCCAGTTCATCCCACCCCGCCCCTTTCCCCCTTGGTGCCCATACGTTTGTCCTCTATGTCTTCATCTTATTCCTACCCTGCAAATAAGTTCATCTGTACCGTTTTTCTAGATTCCACATATATGTGTTAATATACGATATTTGTTTTTCTCTTTCTGACTTACTTCACTCTGTATGACAGTCTCTAGGTCCATCCACATCTCTGCAAATAACACAGTTTCATTCCTTTTTACAGCTGAGTAATATTCCATTGTATATATGTACCACATCTTCTTTAACCATTCCACTGTAGATGGACATTTAGGTTGCTTCCATGTCCTGGCTATTGTAAATAGTGCCGCGGTGAACACTGGGGCACATGTATCTCCAGGTATATGCCCAGTAGTAGTATTACTGGGTTATACGGTAGTTCTATTTTTAGTTTTTTAAGGAACCTCCATACTGTTCTCCTTAGTGGCTGTATCAATTTACATTCCCACCAACAGTGTAAGAGGGTTCCCTTTTCTCCTGGTTAAATTTCAACATCTCTTTCTGAGCAAATTAGAAAAAGAAAGAAATTTTCTTCAATCAACATTACATTTAGTGGTGAGATAATAGAAATATTCCAATTAGAAAGCCAGGAAGATACAGGAACTCTAACTGTCACCATTCCTATTCAACAGCGCACTGGATATTCCTATAAGTCAAGTCAAGAAAAAGAAGTGAGAGATAAAGATCGCAGGGACAAAAGTGGGAAAACTGCCTTGGTTTGTAGATGGGATGATAATCTATCTAGAAAATCCCAGAGAATCAACAGAAACACTATGAAAATTGAAAAAGGGTTCAGTAAGTGAACCATACACAAAAATCAGCAGTTCCTACATACTAATAACAAGCAATTAAAAAACCCATGCGGGAAAAAACCCTTTCACATTAGCAACAACACCTTATTATTGCATTGTAAGTTGACTTCCAGTGAAATGAAGACACATACAAAACCTTCAAGAAGTACCAAAAGAAACACCTAAATAAATGAACAGCAAATCTTGTTCTTAAATTGAGAGGCTCCATGCTTTTAAGATGTCAACGAGCTCATGAGTCTAAATCCAAAATGATGCTAAAATTGTAGGTGATATTTAGGTGAAACTTGGCAAACTGACTCTGAAGTGCATCAGGAAGAGGAAACGACAAGAACAAATAAAATATTGAAGGACAAGGCCAATGAGAGGGAATTGCCCTGTTAGGTGACAAAATAAACTGCAAAGCTCTTGCAGGTAAAGTGGGATGCTAGTCACGCAGGGGCAGATAAGTAGAAAAACATCTGTTTATCTGTGGGAATTTATCACACCACCAAAGTGGCATTTCAAATTGTGGGGAAAGAATGATAAGATATTTGCTATCCAAGGGGGAAAATAACTTAGAGATCACTATCTGATATCATGCACAAAAATAAATTTCAGATGAATTAAAAAAAGTTTTAAAGTAAAAACTTCTGAGCTTATTAGAAGGAAATAGTGATGAATGTTTTCATCATCTTAACAATGAGGACAGATTTCCTAAGCAATTCAAAAAACCAGATGGGGTCCCTGGAGGCAGGTTGCAGGCCCCTGGCCAAGACCCAGCACTAGGAGATGCCCTGGAGGGACCTCCTCAGCTTCATTCAAGACTCCACCCCCCCAGCAGTGGGGGGTAGGTGGGTGGGCTTGAGCATTTCAGGAGGTGCACTCACCCAGGTGTGCTCCCTTCAGCCACTTCTAAGACCTGTTTCCCCAGCCTGGAATGTCCCCCAGGAAACTTACCCCGTTTACTCCATAGCCCACTGGGAGAAAGATAAAACCAGATTGGTTAAAGGGTTCCGTGGCTTATGAAAAACTAGTGGCGCACAGGGCACCATTGTAACCAGCATTGTCCCATAGAACTTGCTGTGGTGAAGTAATTATTCTGTGTCTTCACTATCCAGTAGCCTCTAGCCACATGCTATTATTGAACACTTTAAAATGTAGCTAGTATAACTGAGGAACTGAATGTCTTATTTTATTTTAATTAAGTGAAATTTAAATATAAAAAGCCACATGAGACTAGCGGTTACTGTATCTGGACCAGGCAGATTTTTTTGGTTTTTGGGGTTTTTTTGGCTGTGCAGCAGGTGGGATCTTAGTTCCCCGACCAAGGACCAGGGATCAAACCTGTGCCCCCTGCAGTGGAAGGGCAGAGTCTTAACCACTGGACCAGCAGGGAAGCGCCCAGGCAGCTTTTAACCAATCTCAGCCTAAGCCTGCTGGGACCTCACTAAGGGCCCGCAGAGAGATGAGCACGGGCCAGGATTGTTAGGGCTGGAACAAGGAGAGCCAGCGGAGGCTGTGTTAGTTTCCTATTGATGCCAAAACAAATGACCACAAATTTAGTGGCCTAAAACAACACAGAGTTATTACCTTACATTTCTGGAAGTCAGAAGTCCAAGTCAGTCTTATTAGGCTAAAGTTAAGGCGTAGGCAGGAGTGGCTCCTTCCAGAGGATCTAGAGGAGAATCAATTCCTTGCCTTTTCCAACTTCGAGAGGTTCCTCCATTCCTTGGTTTGTGGCCCCTTCCTTCCATCATCAAAGCCAACAGTTTCACATCTTCAAAATCTCTTTTTCTCTCTGACCTGTGCCTCTGTCATCACACCACCTTCTCTGACTCTGACCCTCCTGACTCCCTCTTATAAAGACCCATGTGATTACATTGGGTCCACCTGAGATAACCCAGGATCATCTCCTCGTCCTAAGATCCTTAATTGAATCACATCAGCAAAGGCTCTTTTTCTGTGTAAGGTAACATATCCACAGGTTCCAGGAATTAGGACACAGACATCTTTGGGAGGCCATTACTGAGACTACCAGTGGGGGTGACCAACATTTTCCATCACATTAAATCTGGGATATTGACATCACCCTTGGAAGCTGACCTGGAGGTGACCTCAGCCACAGAAGCCTCTGTGTTGGAGGAATTCTTGACTTCATGCTAGATATGGTGTGTTGGATTCAGCTCATGGTAGAGGGACCAACATCCAAACTCCTTGGAGAGAAGGCTGCTGGGCCCATCAGAGAGAATCAGGGTCCCTGCCAAACGCCCTGAGGTTGGAGACAGAGCTCCATCCATTTCTTGGGGAGGAGAGCCTGGCCGCAGCCTGGGGAGATGGGGGATTTACATGAGGCGTAGGGTGGGAAAGTGGGGTGTCAGTGAGTAGAAGCCTGCACACTATCTTCGGGGCGTTGGAGAGGTATTGACTTTTTCGAGCTGGGAAGTTGTATAAACAGAGCGATGTTTAAAGAAGATTAAGCTGGCAGTTGCGGGCAAGCAGGGCCGGGGGCTGGGGGTGAGGGGGTGAATAAACACAGGCACGTAATTATCAGTTTCAGAGGGAGCAGTGGGAGTGGGGAGAGCAGAAAACATGTGCAAGAAACATCCTGTCAAACAGAAAATGCACTAAAAATAGCACTGCTCCACTACATCAAAAATGGCAGCAACATCTTAAATCATTTTGGAAGAAATTTTGGTTTTTACTGGTTTCTACTCTCAATTGGTGTAATTGTAGCCTGTGAAATGGTGATGGCTGTCGCCACACAATATATGTTTAGCAGGTATACATTAAGACCTTACTATATTCACTGTGTGGTTTGGGGTTTTTTTATGTATTTTTGGCTACGTTGGGTCTTCGTTGCTGCGCGCAGGCTTCCTCTAGTTGCGGCGAGCGGGGGCTACTCTTCGTTGCGGTGCGCGGCTTCTCATTGCGGTGACTTCTCTTGTGGCGGAGCACGGGTTCTAGGCGCACGGGCTTCAGTAGTTGTGGCATGTGGGCTCAGTAGTTGTGGCTCGCAGGCTCAGTAGTTGTGATGCACAGGCTTAGTTGCTCCTCGGCATGTGGGATCTTCCCGGGCCAGGGTTAGAACCCGGGTACCCTGCATTGATTGGCAGGTGGATTCTTAACCACTGCGCCACCAGGGAAGTCCCCACTGTGTTTTTTGTTTTTTTGTTTTTTTTAAAAACATAATTCATCATTCAGTTATTTGACAGAGCATAATGAGACAGATATTTAAATTAGCACATATAGGGTGTATGGCTCAGGATGGCTACTCTAGTAGTAGCAATAGATAGATACATTTTCACCACCAGAAGTTTTGACATTTACTACTTATCACCTTTAAAAAAAATGAGCCCTGCTGTAACTTAGCAGATGGCCCCTCTCTATGGCTTGCCTGCCATCTGGAATTTGTTTTGATAAATCCAGACATTAGGGATATGTTATCTTCCCAGCTAAATATAACATTTAGTTCATTCGCCGGCAACCTATGCATTTCTTTCTCATGCTAAAAATAAACAGAGGACTGTCGCTAGAGCATGCATCCTGGTCACTGGGTATAAACCTCCAAAGACAAATCCATCCGTCTTTAGTGACCTAAAGACCAGCTTGGAAGGAGGAACCAGAGGAGGGTCTGAGTAGGCTGGGATGTCACCCTGAGAACTTGGGGGTGGCTGAGTCCTGCAGGACAGGGGTTTTGAAAGGTGTCATATCCTGCATCATTTAATGTGCTCATGTCTCTAGACACTTAAAGATGCCTGGAAACCTATCTTTTACCTTTTCTTTAGAAAATTCTAATTTTTAAAGTTATACACGTACATTAGAAAGTGAAATCTTTTTTTTTTTTTTTTTCGCTGCACTGCACAGCACGTGGGATCTTAGTTCTCTGACCGGGGATCGAACCTGTGTCCCCTGCATTGGAAGCGTAGAGTCTTAACCACTGGACCGTCAAGGGAAGTCCCAGAAAGTGAAATCGCTGTATAAGCTTGCAACAAAAGCAGCAGCCCACGTGCCAGCCTGCCCACCCTTGATTCTCATTTCAAGAGGTTCCTAGTTCCAACTAGTTTAGTTGTTTATTTTGACTTTTGCCTCCATATGTTGAAAATAACTTGCTTATGCTGCTATTTCTTGATTTTTTTTCTGCTTTGATACTATCCTTTGTCTCCCTTCTGTGGAAGAAAAGAATTAGGTCTCATACATTATACTTTCCCTCCCAATAACAATAAATATATTCTACTAAGTAGAAATCAGTATCTTGTATTTATATTACTACGGCTATGGAAATATTACTCAAAGCTTAGCCATGTGGCGTACTATAATTAACTAGAATTAACTACATTTTCTTTCTTGTCCGACTTTTTTTTTTTTGGCTTTTGCTTTCTTAAGAGAATAATAGTCTTAATTTTTCTCTTTAGGTTTCGCTGTGCCAATGACTGATTTATCTCAATTCTTATAAATCTCCCAATACGTACATTGCCTCTCAATATGTTCAAATACAGTAGGTCATTTACCAATTTCATTTTTTCCCTTGAGGCCAGCCCTTCTGCAACCCTCTGTCCTCCTGTTCCTACTGGCACTGGTGGCCTGCCGGCCTGCTGCTGCATGACCACAGCGAGCAGGGCATCCCCACTGCCAGTATGGGGCCGCCCCTCCCTCTCAGCTGGGTCAGGGTACCTATTCCTGGATCCTCAGCTTGGATCGCGCCCTCATTTTGGCATAGCACAGCATTCCTTAAGAAAACACATGGGAGGTGACAGGTGAGGTTAAGTTTCAGAAATTTCCTTCTACCCTCACCCTCAACTGGCGTTTGGTAGAATTTTGGTTTTGAAATAATTTCCCCTAGAATTTTGAAGGCGTAGAATCTTCGTCCTATAAAGGACTCTGATCTACTCTTCCAAACCTTGCAAATAATTTCCTCCAAGTTCATCAAAACTCATTACAAAAACAATAAAGTACATATAAATTATTGATTTTTCTTATTTAGTATGGATAGGTCTGGACATAAAGGCTTTCACGGGTGTAATTACTCTTAACAGGAAAGGGGCTTCAGCTCCAGATCTTTTGGTGTCTACGCAGGACGTCACCTGAATTCTCGGAAAATAAACAAAGGAGGGAAAAAGAGTCTAGAACATGGATTTTAAAATGATACTAGGGGAAACCATGTTCATAGCAACATCATTCACAGTAGCCCAAACTGGAAACGACACAAATGTCCATCAACAGAAGAACAACGAATAAAGAAAACATCCATACAATGGAACACTACTCAGAAATAAAAGGAAATGAACTAATACATGCAACAACATGAGCTAACCGCAAAAGCACTGTGCAGCACAAAAGAAGCCAGACACAAAATAACGCAGACTATGTGGCTGTTTTCATTTAAGTTCTAATCTATGGATATAGAAATCAGAACAGGGCTTCCCTGGTGGCGCAGTGGTTGAGCGTCAGCCTGCCAATGCAGAGGACACGGGTTCGTGCCCCGGTCCGGGAAGATCCCACATGCCGCGGAACGGCTGCGCCCGTGAGCCATGGCCGCTGAGCCTGCGCGTCCAGAGCCTGTGCTCTGCAACGGGAGAGGCCACAACAGTGAGAGGCCCGCGTACCGCAAAAAAAAAAAAAAAAAAGAAATCAGAACAATGGTTGCCTGTTGTGGGTGGTGATGAGGTAGTGAGGATTGGCTGAGAAGGGGTAGGAAGGAACTTTCTAGGGTAACAAACGTGTTCTAAATTTTATTGGAGTGGTGATTACGCAAGTGTATGTACTTTTATCAAAATCATAGAATTTATTTATACTTAAGATCTATGCATTTCGCTCTATGTGAATTTTATCCTCCATAGTCTTTTTTTGTTTGTTTTTTTTTTGTTTGTTTGTTTGCAGTACGCGGGCCTCTCACTGTTGTGGCCTCTCCAGTTGCGGAGCACAGGCTCCGGACGCGCAGGCTCAGCGGCCATGGCTCATGGGCCTAGCCACTCCACAGCATGTGGGATCTTCCCGGACCGGGGCACGAACCCGCGCCCCCTGCATCAGCAGGCGGACTCTCAATCACTGCGCCACCAGGGAAGCCCCCTCCATAGTCTTTTTAACTGAAAAAAAGAAAATTAGCAAGACTTTCAAAAATATCTTCAGAATGCTCATGCTATGAGCAAAAACTCAGAAGTACCAAGATTTTAGCCCTTGCTTCCTCTGAAGCAGGGAAGCTCACTGTGGAGGTATTTCCTGCTGGAACATACAAGCCCGCCTCTGTTCCTGTTCCTATCTAATTTCTACTCGTTCCTCAAAGACCAATTCCAGGACCTGCCCAACTCCCCCTCTGTATGGGGTGACACTCCCCATCTGTAAGCTGCCAGCCCCTCTTTTCATGCACTTACTTATTTAAATTTATATTTTGTATTCGAGCATAGTGGATTAACAACGTTCTGTTAGTTTCAGGTGTACAGCAAAGTGATTCAGTTCTACATATACACGTATCTATTCCTTCTCAAATTCTTGTCCCATTTAAGTTACTCCAGAATATTGAGCAGAGTTCCCTGTGCCATACAGTAGGTCCTTGTTTGTTATCCATTTTAAACATAGCAGTGTGTACATGTCAATCCCAAACTCCTAATTTATCCCTGACCCCCACCCTTCCCCCCTGGTAACCATAAGTTTGTTCTCTAAGTTTGTGAGTCTGTTTCAGTTTTGTAAATAAGTTCATTTGTATCCTTTTTTTTTAGATTCCGCATATAAGCAATGTCACACGAGATTTGTCTTTCTCTGTCTGACTTACTTCACTTAATGTGATCATCTCTAGGTCCATCCATGTTGCTGCAAATGGCATTATTTCGTTCTTTTTTATGGCTGAGCAGTATTCCATTGTGTGTATCGACTACATCTTCTTTATCCATTCATTTGTCGATGGGTGTTTAGGTTGCTCCCATATCTTGGCTATTGTAAACAGTGCTACAATGAACATTGGGGTGCATGTATCCTTTCAAACCATGTTTTTCTCCCGATATTTGCCCAGTAGTGGGATTGCTGGGTCATATGGTAGCTCTATTTTTAGTTTTTTAAGGAACCTCCATACTGTTCTCCATAGTGGCTGCACCAATTTACATTCCCACCAACAGTGCAAGAGGGTTCCCTTTTCTCCACACCCTCTCCAGCACTTACTGTTTGTAGATTTTTTGATGATGGCCATTCTGACTGGTGTGAGGTGATATCTCATTGTAGTTTTGATTTGCATTTCTCTAATAATTAGCAATGTTGAGCATTTTTTCATGTGCCTCTTGGCCATCTGTATGTCTTCGTTGGAGAAATGTCTATTTAGGTCTTCTGCCCATTTTGGGGTTGGGTTGTTTGTTTTTTTGATATTGAGTCACATGAGCTGTTTGTAAATTTTACAGGCTAATCCCTTGTCGGTCGCATCCTTCTGAAATTATTCCAAAAAATTGCAGAGGAAGGAATACTCCCAAACCCATTCTATGAAGCCACCATCACCCTGATACCAAAACCAGACAAAGATACTACAAAAAAAAGAAAATTATAGGCCAATATCATTCATTCATTTAATTCTCTTTATTGCCTCTAATAGTGTTAGGTATTGTCTTATAATCTTAAAATCTGCTCTTCTAGATTTTAAGCTCCCTGCTGTCCAGAAGTATGTTTTTTGCTTTCTTGAATTCCACAACAGTTTGCGACTACTCAGAGAGAACTTTCAGTAAATGTTGGTTGGCTTAAAGAGAGGAAGTTTGCATGAAATGGAGGGAAATGCTTGGGTCCTAGATTTGGAAAAGCAAGGGTGAAAATCCTGGATATGTAAACTTGGGTCAAGTTAGCCTCACTGAATTTGTTTTCTTCATGTCCAAAAATCAGATATCAAAACCTACTTCACAAGGTAGTGGGTAAAAAAGGGAAACAGCATCTGAGGACATTGCTGTAGGGGCTAGCTCTTAGTAGATATTTAATAAATGTAATTATTTTTATTGATGGATATTTTAAAAGGGGGAGTTTCCTGACATAACGTCAGGGACCCCTAAGACCCAGTACTACCCTCACAACAATGTTTCCAGCTTGACTTGCTGCCCCTCTCTTTCCAGGTCCCTGACATTTGGGAAAGGATAACAAGAGTGGCCTTGGAGCAGCCAGGGATGCGGGCAGTGCCTCTGGCCATCCGCACAGTAGCAACTTGGGGACACGTCCCTTCATCTTGCCTAAGACACTTATTCTTGTCTCCAAACTTAGCGCTTTGAATTTAATTCTTTATTTTTCTTCTAGACTTCTAAATCATGTTATGAAAATAGGGCATCTTTTCATCAGTCCTCTTCCATGGCCCAGCTGGATGAAATTATTGAGTCAGCTAATACAGATGATCTCTAAAAAGAGTCCCAAGACACTTCATAGACATTAGTCAAATATAATGGTGTTGTCTTCTTAAATGTCACCTATAGGTCTTATGAAGAAACCACTCCTTCCCAGGAAGTGTACGTGGGATTTAGGGATTGCTGATGCTCAAAAAGTGTCTGTTGAATTACTCGGCTAATGTTATCTGAGGATAAATATTTTCCTGTCCAATGAACAGTACCCCCCAAAATGGGTCCTCATCTACGTCGAGGTCCTATGTTAATGGACTACTTGCTACCTTGGCACTTACTCTCGACACCAAACTTAGGGAGTAATGTCCTGAAAGAAACAGAACAGTAGTTACATACAGTGTGGAAATGATGCTTGTTAAAAAATTTATTTTATTGAAGTCTAGTTGATTTACAATGTTGTGTTAATTTCTGCTGTACAGCGGAGTGATTCAGTTATACATATATATTCTTTTTTATATTCTTTTCCATTATGGTTTATCACAGGAAATTGAATATAGTTCACTGTGCTCTACAGTAGGACCTTGTTGTTTATCCATGTATATATATATTTTTTTGCATCTGCTAATCCCATATATATGTTTGCTTCTGCTAATCCCAAACTCCCCGTCCAGGAAATGATGATGTTCATTACTGATTTAAGTTGAAACATTTGATCGGTTTAATGATTTTGATACAAGGACCACCCAGAGTTTTGGCCCTTGCATTTGCTGCTCGGCCATCACCATGACCTAGAGCATCATGCACTGGTGGGAGGAACAGTGGCTGGACTTTGGAACCAGGCATGACTGGGTTTAAACCTGGGCTCTGCCACTTAGCAGCTGTGTGACCTCAGGCAAATTACCTAACTTTTCTGAGCATCAGTTTCCTCGTCTGCAAATATCTATGTCAACGGGTCCCTGTGCAGACTAGGGGTTATATATAGATAATAGTGCAGCACAGGACACATCGAAGGCCCTGAGTACATAATAGTTATAACACAATAGTCATTTCCACCATTTTTCCCCTCTCAATTAGTATTTAAGCTCCTTTATTTTTTTTTCATAATTTTTAAAAATATTTATCTATTTATTTGGTTGTGCCGGGTCTTAGTTGCTGTATGTGGGCTCCTTAGTTGGGGCATGTGAATTCTTAGTTGCAGCACGCATGTGGGATCTAGTTCCCTGGCCAGGGATCAAACTCCGGCCCCCTGCATTGGGCGCACGGGGTCTTAGCCGCTGCGCCACCAGGGAAGTCCCAATTTCTACCATTTTAATGGGGATGACCATGACCACAACAAACCAGTTGTCAGTGGTTCATTTGCACATCCTGTGCCCAGGGAAGCCACATAGCGTGCAAAATTACTTCACCGTGATGTGAGGACTCTACTGATACTGTACAGACGTGGGTAATGTATAAACTTACATTTTCGTCAGGGAACCTAGTTTGATAGAGCTTAAGGCATATACCTGTGTCCTGTTGGTTCTAGCCTGCTTCTTACACCAGAGGAGGTCGCCTCCTAACTCTAATATGTGATGTCAGAATCCTTTCCTGGTGGGATCCTGGACAACCCCTTGGAATGAGGTGAGATCTGCCCTCTGTCTAACCCCAGATGCCGGCTCAAGTGCTGACTGCCCCCCTCACTCTTCCGTGTTTCCTTTCCTGGGTCCCTTGAGTTTGCTCCCACTGCTGTGACCCCGGGTAAGTCACCTCACCTCCCCTGGTCTGTTTCCTCATCCTCAAACGCTGTGATTGGGGTGCTCATATGATCCCAAGGAGAGCAACCTGAGAAGCACCGCGAACTCCAGCACCCTCTGACCCCCGCGCTTGGTTTCCCGTAGCAGGAGATATGTTTACATAAAGAAGAACCTGCTTCATGAATTCCTATCTCTCCTCTAAAATTCTCCGTACGCTCACCAGTGCTTCCACCCTTCTCCTCAGCTGAAATCCAATCGCCTTTTCCCAATTCTCATGTTGTCAGCAAGCTTTCCTCCGCTTGACCAGGTCCTGATCCGTAATTGCCTGTGTTCACCCATAGTACATTTCCTCTTGTTGTTTGCGTGCCAGCCGAATCACGGGCCATCAAGAATGTAATGCCGGAAATTCCATTCCTAACACACACGTGTCTAGTTTCTTATCTTTCCAAAAACTCTTCTCTATCCATCACCTTATCTCATCTTTGCAACAGCTCTACACAGTAAGATGCTTTCCTAGAACTGAAAGATGTAGAAACTGGGGTTCGGGCAGTCTAAAGTTCAGGAGCCAATAGGTGATAGGACCTAGATTAAAACCTGCATTCTCTGACACCAGTTACTTTTTTTTTTTAATATTTTTTAATTTATTTATTTGGCTGCACCAGGTCTTAGTTGCAGCCTGTGGGATCTTCGTTGCGGTGTTCGGGATCTAGTTCCCTGACCAGGGATTGAACCCCGGGCCCCCTGCATTGGGAGCGTGGAGTCTTAACCACTGGACCACCAGGAAAGTCCCACCAGGTACTTTGAAAATCTTCAAAACTTACATTTCCATATTTTGTCAGTACACTAGGGCTTAGGATACCTTTTTTCCCCCATGTGTAACAAGATGCTTAGGACTTAGGATACCTCTTTTCATGTGTAAGGTTTGATTATTGCAATAAAATAGCTCATCGAATAGCGGTGAAGATGTGTGAGAATGCGTCCTGCTTCTCAAAATGCTGAATGAGGCCTGTGGATATCGAGAGCAGGGAGGAACCCCGGAAATCATTGAGTCCAACCCTGAACATTATACAAATGAGTCAACAAGCCTCTACAGGAAGCGTGTCTTGCCCAGTGTCACAGGTCGAGTTTGACCACTACCGGCAGAGCTTTTGGGAGATGGGGGAAAAGGTAAATAAACCTCTGGGACCAGGGCACAGCCGACCAGCCCCAGGGTCCACTCCCTCCCACTGGAGAATCTGGTCTGTGGCGAACACACAGTGCGTGAAGTGAGCAGGCTACCGAGGGGAAGAAAATTCTTGGATGAAAAGAAGACAGAGCTCAAGGCACTTCTGCTCTGGAGGCAGGGCCCTTGCATGTTTCCTGGTCACGAGAGTGGCCATTTCTCCCCAGCCTCCTGGATTTGGGACTCTGTCCCTGTAGACCTCGCTGGTCTCAGGGCTGCTTGCGCACCTGTTCACCTGCCTCATACAGTCCTGTCTGCTTTATCAGAATCCCCAGGCTCTGTGTGCTCTCCTGCTGTTCACTGCAGGCCTTGGGTGCCCCTCAGCTGTCTGTGGGACAGACCCCTTCTCCCCCAGCCTCTACCTCGCGCTCCCGTGCTCTGCTCACCTCCCCTGGGCCCCGCGAGCCCTCTGCTGCTTCATTGGTGGAAAGAATCTAACAAAACCTACCTTGCAGGGTTGTAGAGTAGGAGTGAGCCCACACTGGCACAGCATCTGACCCAGAGGAAGCCCCAGATAATGGCAGCTGTTAATCTGATGTACCATGTCTCTGGCACCAACCCACAGCTGCCTGGAGGTTAAGGACCAGGTCAATCATCTTTGCATCCCCTGTGCCTGGGACATGTTCACCGCTTAACAAATGTCTACAGAACAGGATGCAAGGGAACCATCCTGGCAACTGTGCCCTGGCACATCTGTGCTGACAGTCTCAGTGGCTCCCAGGTGTTTGCTAGAGTGTTTTATTCCTTCACAGCCACCAGCGCATGTCTCAGCTCCCCTTGGTTATAAGGAGAGGAAGGGGTGACCTTCATGCAAGCTCTCCTTAAACCACGGTGAGAACAAATTAAAAAGGAGACAATAAGCATCTTTACTGAGGGACATTCTAGAATGTTGAAATAAGGATTTAGAAGGAAATTGTTAGAGTCTGTTTCACAGAGAGACGTTTGCGCAAGGGCCTGGTTCCACTCATGCTGCTGGTGTCAGGGCCCCGGTGAACTTGAGCTCTTTTCAGATGTGCGGGAGGTGGAGTGTGGGTTTCAGACACATGTGACTTTTGACTCAGTTCAGAGATCAGGTTTGCTGAGGGGTTTCCAATTACCAGAAAAGTCTATCCAAGAGCTGCTTTTATGGTACGAGGGGTGGTAACACTGAAACAGCACTGCCAAAACTCAGCCACGGCTCCCCCAGCCCACCCCTGGGTCATGCTCCTGGGGGCAGGGGAGTGTAGACCACCAGTGGCACCCAGTCCCTGCGCTCTGGTTTTGGTTAACGACACAGAGGAGTGGGTGTGTGCAGGAGGGTTGGGTTTAGTCACTGGAAATGAAAACAACATCAGTAAGCTTCAGCACTTGCTGTAACCACTATACATTTCTCAGTTCAGCTCTAAATCTGGAAAGTGCTGTTGGCTTTTGCAAATCCTACCACTCCTTCCCACCCCCTTTCACAAAGCCTTGGCCATCCTCCTGCCTGTTACCGTCCCCGGGATGTGCTCTCTGAGGCCCTGGAATTCTTAATCTGGTTCATCTCTTTGGGTACTTATCCTTTTCTGACTTGCATTATTATTCTTTACATAACTCTCTGTGTTTCCCATCAGACTGCAAACTCCCCAACATCAGAAGATGAAATCCTTTGGTTCTCCCATGGTACACAGTACAGTGCCTTGGCTGTAGCTGGCTGTGAGGTGTATGATAAATATTTCCTGAATGAATAACAAAGGAAAAACTGAAGTAAAGTGTATCTTGAAACATCAAAAGCTTAAAAAATTGTGGAAGGAAGGTCTCATGTAATTATTCAAAAATAAAATTTACAAAGTGATTTGGAAAGCCGAGATAATGATTTTGGAAGGTCAGAAGTGTTCTTTTCTTTAAATATTCCTGGCTAATTTGTGACTCCCTCAAGGAACGGACCATATTTTAAAATCATTTTGAATTCCCACTGGCTAGCACATTTTTGGCCTAATTTTTTCTCTTTCGTTGTTTTAACGATGGAAACATCTTTACTTCTTTTGCTTATCAAAACATGGCATACGCTCAAAGTAAAATTTAAACAATATAGAAACAAAACGTAAAAAGTGAAAGGTCTAACTAGGTCCATCTCCTAAGAGGTTATTTACTGATGTTGTCCACAGTTTTAGTTTTTATGAATAACGTATTTATTCATTCTATCCGTAATCTTCTTTTATAAACCATCAAAATGTTATGGCCTCATTTGCACGGAACACACAGGTCTCTGTCATTCCATAGATTTCTTTATTAACTTTTTTACAGTTAGAAATTGAGGCAGGTTTTAATTTTTGCTATTACAAACTACGCTGCAGTAAAACCCCTGTATATACATATTTTTCAACAGAGTATTCCTCTGGTTACCTGCAAATGTGGGATTTATGGTTCCCAGGGTAGGGACATTTAACATTTTGGTAGATACCGACAAATTTCCCTCCAACAAGTTTTTTTTCCAATTTATATCCCCAACGAGAACTGAGAAAACCTGTTGGGCTTAGCTTTTAAGTCTTTCCTGGGCGTATGTGGGAAGACTTGCAGCCAACATGATATTTTTATTATTATTATTAATTAATTTATTTATTTATTCATTCAATTTTGGCTGCCTTGGGTCTTCGTTGCTGTGCACGGGCTTTTCTCCAGTTGCGGTGAGCGGGGCTACTCTTCATTGCGGTGCACGGGCTTCTCATTGAGGTGACTTCTCTTGTTGTGGAGCATGGGCTGTAGGTGCATGGGCTTCAGTAGTTGTGGCACACAGGCTCAGTAGTTGTGGTGCACGGGCTTAGTTGCTCCACAGCATGTGGAATCTTCCTGGACGAGGGCTCAAACCCACGTCTCCTGCGTTGGCAGGTGGACTCTTAACCACTGCACCACCAGGGAAACCCCAATATGATTTTAAAATGATACTTTAGAGAGACTGGGATTGACATATATATACTAATATGCATAAAATAGATAGCTAATAAGTACCTGCTGTATAAAAAATAACAAAATAAAATAAAATTTAAAAAAATTGATACTTTAGGTGCACAAAATACTCTACATTTTTCAAGGTATTTTTACATGGAATATGTATTCTCCTTTGACCTTCACAGGAGTCCATGATATAAGTAGGGAAGACCCGATTCCCTTCTGATTCCTGTTTTAGAATCTCAGCCAAAAAGACTGGCCCTGGGTTCACTGCAAGGCAGTGGCCTCCCTGAGGCAGAGCCCTGGAACTGATCCTGTTTCTCTTCCCACAAGCTGGAAGGATCAGCCTTGAGAGGCTAGGAGGGCATGGCCTGGAGGTGAGGAGACTCCAAGGCTTCTGCAAGTCTTGAGTTTATGCCAAAGTGTAAAGAATGCCCTGATTGTGGTGTTCAGTTTCTTAGCTGAAATAAATCCTCCTTTCTGACTGAGCCTAGTGGAGGGAGGAGGAGACAGGTGGCCTGGCTCTGGGAGTGGTGGGGGGGGTGGTGGTGGAGCTCTCCCTCTATGTCATTCTCAGAAGCTCTCAATTTAGAGGCTGGGGAGAGAGCTGACCCAGGGAATTCTCACTGCTTTCTGCTTCCCTTAGTTAAGGTTTTTAATATTTTTTGGAAGTGTAGTCCACTGATCCTTGGCAAAGAAAGAAAATAGCATCAATCAGTGCTATTGTTAAACAGAAATTTTCACCGGCTACTGGGGGAGGGAGGGCTTTGATAGTCCCAGGCTACCTCACTTCTACATAGTAGCTTAGGCAGGAAAGTTTCTTTATATTGAAGTTGGAATGGAAAGTTCCAGATCCCAACATAGGACAGTGGACAAGGGAAGGTGGCAATCTTTGGAAAGGGCAATTCCTAGCTGCATGACTGTCTATGTGGACTAGACCTACACTGTTCAATAGTGTAGCCTCTGGCACCTGTGCCTACTGAGTATGTAAAATGTGCCCAGTATGAGTCAAGGACTGAATTTTTAATTTGATTTAATTTTAGTATTTAAATTTAAAAACTGACAATTCAGTTACTAGAGAACTTTGAAGTAATTTTTAAACAACTTGGGCATGTGAAAATACTTTCCAATGGTAAATTTTATGAAATCTAAAAACCAGTCAAGTGTTTCTGATGAAAATTTAGCATCTGAACTGAGGTAGGCTTTAAGCATGAAATACACACTTGCTTTCTAAGGCTTAGTATGAAAAAGAGAACATAAAATGTCTCCATGATTTTTTATATGGATTATATGTTGAAGTGATCATATGTTGGAAATAGTGAATTAAATAAAATATAATATTAAAATTAATTTTACCTGTTTTGTGTTATTACATTTTTTTTAACATGGCTGCTAGAAAATAGGAAATTTCTTGGGCATTCACCCATTTGTTAATGCATCAAGAATGTATTTAGGGGCTTCCCTGGTGGCACAGTGGTTGAGAGTCCGCCTGTTGATGCAGGGGACATGGGTTCATGCCCGGTCCGGGAAGATCCCACATGCTGTGGAGCGGCTGGGCCCATGAGCCATGGCTGCTGAGCCTGTGCGTCTGGAGCCTGTGCTCCACCACGGGAGAGGCCACAGCAGTGAGAGGCCCGCATACCACAAAAAAAAAAAAAAAAAAAAAAAAAAACCAGAAAGTATTTAGTAAAACAAGGTTGCCCACTCTCACCACTATTATTCAACATAGTTTTGGAAGTTTTAGCCACAGCAAACAGAGAAGCAAAAGAAATAAAAGGAATCCAAATTGGAAAAGAAGAAGTAAAGCTGTCACTGTTTGCAGATGACATGATACTATACATAGGGAATCCTAAAGATGCTACCAGAAAACTACTAGAGCTAATCAATGAGTTTGGTAAAGTAGCAGGATACAAAATTAATGCACAGAAATCCCTTGCATTCCTATACACTAATGATGAAAAATCTGAAAGAGAAATTAAGGAAACACTCCCATTTACCATTGCAACAAAAAGAATAAAATACCTAGGAATAAACCTACCTAAGAAGACAAAAGACCTGTATGCAGAAAACTATAAGATACTGATGAAAGAAATCAAAGATGATACAAACATATGGAGAGATATACCATGTTCTTGGATTGGAAGAATCAACATTGTGAAAATGACTCTACTACTCAAAGCAATCTACAGATTCAATGCAATCCCTATCAAACTACCAATGGCATTTTTTACAGAGCTAGAACAAAAAATTTCACAATTTGTATGGAAACACAAAAGACCCCACATAACCAAAGCAATCTTGAGAAAGAAAAACAGAGCTGGAGGAATCGGGCTCCCTGACTTCAGACTATACTACAAAGCTACAGTAATCAAGACAGTATGGTACTGGCACAAAAACAGAAAGATAGATCAATGGAACAGGATAGAAAGCCCAGAGATAAACCCACGCACATATGGTCACCTTATTTTTGATAAGGGAGGCAAGAATATACAATGGAGAAAAGACAGCCTCTTCAATGAGTGGTGCTGGGAAAATTGGACAGCTACATGTGAAAGAATGAAATTAGAACACTCCCTGACACCATACACAACAATAAACTCAAAATGGATTAAAGACCTAAATGTAAGTCCAGACACTATAAAACTCTTAGAGGAAACCATAGGCAGAACACTCTATGACATAAATCACAGCAAGATCCTTTTTGACCCACCTCCTAGAGAAATGGAAATAAAACCAAAAATAAACAAATGGGACTTAATGAAACTTCAAAGCTTTTGCACAGCAAAGGAAACCATAAATGAGACGAAAAGACAACCCTCAGAATAGGAGAAAATATTTGCAAATGAAGCAACTGACAAAGGATTAACCTCCAAAATTTACAAGCAACTCACGCAGCTCAATATCAAAAAAACAAACAACCCAATCCAAAAATGGGCAGAAGACCTAAATAGACATTTCTCCAAAGAAGATATACAGATTGCCAACAAACACATGAAAGGATGCTCAACATCACTAATCATTAGAGAAATGAAAATCAAAACTACAATGAGGTAACACCTCACACCAGTCAGAATGAAAAATCTACAAACAATAAATGCTGGAAAGGGTGTGGAGAAAAGGGAGCTCTCTTGCACTGTTGGTGGGAATGTAAATTGATACAACCACTATGGAGAACAGTATGGAGGTTCCTTAAAAAACTAAAAATAGAACTACCATACAACCCAGCAATCCCACTACTGGTCATATACCCTGAGAAAACCATAATTCAAAAAAGTCATGTACCACAATGTTCATTGCAGCTCTATTTACAATAGCCAGGACGTGGAACCAACCTAAATGTCCATCAACAGATGAATGGATAAAGAAGATGTGGCACATATATACAATGGAATATTACTCAGCCATAAAAAGAAATGAAGTTGAATTATTTGTAGTGAGGTGGATGGACCTAGAGACTGTCATACAGAGTGAAGTAAATCAGAAAGAGAAAAATAGCTCTTTTCACTCTCAGACATGGGCACACCACAGAAGGATCTTATTATCAAGTCAGATGCACCCGACACCCTATTAGTGCAGAAGCATCCAGATTATATAGCATCCTATGGCTCAAAGAAAGATGATTACGAATACTGTATATCTGAATATTTGAGAATGAGTGGCATCTATTGGGGTCTGATTGTAATGGATCTCATGGGACAGCTACATCACATGAATAGAAAAGAAATTCTGACATTTATTAAGTCTTGTCAACACGAGTGTGGTGGAATAAGTGTTAGTATTGGACATGATCCTCATCTTTTGTACACTCTTAGTGCTGTCCAGATTCTTACTCTCTATGATAGTATTAATGTTATTGATGTAAATAAAGTTGTAGAATATATTCAGAGTCTACAGAAAGAAGATGGTTCTTTTGCTGGAGTTTTTGGGGAGAAATGGATACAAGATTCTCTTTTTGTGCGGTGGCAACTTTGGCTCTGTTGGGGAAGCTGGATGCTATTAATGTGGAAAAGGCAATCGAATTTGTTTTATCATGTATGAACTTTGATGGTGGACTTGGTTGCAGGTCAGGTTCTGAATCCCATGCTGGGCAGATCTATTGTTGCACAGGATTCCTGGCTATTACTAGTCAGTTGCATGGAGTAAATTCTGATTTACTTGGTTGGTGGCTTTGTGAACAACAGCTTCCATTAGGTGGACTCAGTGGAAGGCCAGAGAAGTTACCAGATGTATGCTATTCTTGGTGGGTGTTGGCTTCCCTAAAGATAATTGGAAGGCTTCATTGGATTGACAGAGAGAATCTGCGCTGGTTCATTTCAGCATGTCAAGATGAAGAAACGGGAGGATTTGCAGACAGGCCAGGAGATATGGTAGTTCCTTTTCATACTCTATTTGGAATTGCTGGACTGTCACTTTTGGGAGAAGAACAGATTAAACCTGTTAGCCCTGTTTTTTGCATGCCTGAAGAAATACTTCGGAGAATGAACATTCAGCCTGAACTAGTGAGCTAGATTAGATCCCTTGATGCAAGAGTTGCTTAGTGTAGTTTTACTGTTTTAACATTTCAGTATTTGAAGTGCTTAACAAACTTTATGACTGCCATATTAATATTTTATACACGAATTATGTTGATTTTAATAAATTATATAATTATACATATTGTGAATTAAAGACCTTTATTGTATCTTCAGCTTTCTATTTTCTTCTGGAATGCTGTTACTCTGAGTGTAATATTTTGTTTATACTTCAGTGTATTTGTTATCTTGTTTGTCCCCATAACAGCAAACTGAGTTGCTGTTATGTTATCTTGTTTGTCCCCATAACAGCAAACTGAGTTGAACTCTATTTAGCTGATGAAGTTTTGTGTTCTGATTTTCCCATGTACTCCCTTGATATGTTATATATAACTATAGTTAATATAAATTGGTTTTTGTCAGTGAGAATGTTAACTGATAAAGAATTGATCAACCCCATAGGAATTAAAAGATTGAAAAAAAAAGGAAAGAGAAAAATAAATACCATATGCCAACACATAAATATGGAATCTAAAAAAAAATGGTTCTGAAGAACCTAGGGGCAGGACAGGAATAAAGACGCAGACGTAGAGAATGGACTTGAGGACACGGGGAGGGGGGAAGTGTAAGCTGGGACGAAGTGAGAGAGTAGCACGGACATATATACACCACCAAATGTAAAATAGATAGCTAGTGGGAAGCAGCCACATAGCACAGGGAGATCAGCTCGGTGCTTTGTGACCACCTAGAGGGGTGGGATAGGGAGGGTGGGAGGGAGACGCAAGAGGGAGGGGATATGGAGACACATGTATATGTTTAGCTGATTCACTTTGTTATAAAGCAGAAGATAACACACCATTGTAAAGCAATTATACTCCAATCAAGATGCTAAAAAAAAAATGGGAATGTATTGAGCAGCTATTATGTGCTAAGTCAAAGTAAGCATAACAGCTACAGCAACAGAAAAGAGCATCTTATAAGTTTGCTGCATGTTGGATAGAAAAATATACGTATATACATGTCATCCCACTGAAATGTAACACTCCTTAAGACAAATCCTAAATTCACTATTGTTGCTTCCTAGCTTTGTGAGCTGAACTCCCAGCTCATTAATTTAGTTTTTTTGTTTTCTAATATACACGTTAAAGGCTCTGATTTTCCCCGTAACTGCTTCTTTAGCTGCGTTCCAAGAGTTATATGTTGAATTTTCATAACTACTAGTTTTAAATGTTTTATAATTTCCATTGAATTTTCTCTTTAAATTAGGACGTATTTAGAACTGTGCCATTTAGTTTCAATATACGTGGGAGAAGTGGTTTGGCTATCTTTTTATTGATGATTTCTACTAATCACTAATCCTGCATTGCTTTCAGAGAACATGGGCCTTTATGATGTTGAATCGTTAAATTTGTTGAGACTTCCTTTGTGGCCTATAGCGTGATCAAGTTGTGACAATGTTTCATCTGTGCTTGGAAAAAACGTGTGTCATCTATTTGACAAGTGCAGGAGCCTAAATGTTACCCCCTAGAGTTAGTCTGTTTTAAATGTTTGTGTTTTTTTTTCAAATTTGGAGGGCCTTAATTTCAGGTCTGCTTTATCTGTTCAGTTTCTGAGAGATATGCTTTAAAATCTCCTGCTGTGATTATAGATTTGTCAATTTTCCCATGTAAATCCATCAATTTTAGCTTTGTAATTTTAAGATTATACTATTAAATAGGTATGATTTCATGATTTTTATATCTTTTTGGTGTATTTGTTTCTTCATTTACATGAAAAATTTCCACCTTCAATTCTCTCAGGTTTGATACTAATATTATAAGAGAAGCCTTCCTTCTGTTAATATTTACATGCTATACCTTTTTCTAGTTATTTTCCTCCTATTGATATCTCTATGCTGGAGGCTTATCTCCTTTAAATGGACATTGTGATAGTCTGTGATTTTGTTTTTTTCAATCTGAGCGTCTCTTTAATCTATTTACTTTTATTGTGATTACTAAAATATTTGGATTCATTTCTAGCATCTATTTTGTGGTGGTTTTCTTATTTACTATAATTTCTTTTGACTTTTCTTTCGCTTTTCCTATCATGCTGGATATTCTTGCTTTGCCTTTCAGATTCAATGTCCACCCAACTCTTGTGCCCTAGGGACTAACCTCCGTGGATTACCAACATAGCCCACTTCCTTTCGGCTTTTGGCTGCGTCGAGCCAATGGAAAGCCCAGCAGGTACTGGAGGACAAGTGGAGAGGAAAGTCGGGCTGTCGGTTCCACCAGCTCCCTCTCTGCAGGTCTGCGTTCCTCTGATGGAGACAGCAGCTCATATCGGTGGCCCTCAGGCAGGCACAGGTCCTGTTGGGTACCAATCACTCCTCCTTTCCTTGGCCCCTTCAGGTCTGGGAGAGCTAAAACTCCCCATCATTGTAACACAGAGTAGTTCACATTCCTTTTTAGTCTCTCACTACCTTTTGTAAATAAAATGCATTTTAACAAACGCTTTTCCAGGTACCCCTTTTGGGTATGCCATCTGTTTCTGGACAATCTCCTGACCCGCACACTACTTTCCATTGAATAGATCCCATTCTCTTAAATCTCTTTTGTGGAAGAGACTACCGGTCGGTCATACAAGTCCTACTCCATTAGGACTGGCTGGTATAGAGTTTCTCTCGAACATGTTATTTTCATGATATTTTTCTCTGGGTGTAATAAACTTATGGAACAAAAAAACCCTTAGACCACTTTATAGATGGATTAAGTAAAAATCAGTAATATTTAATTCCAATTTCTGGTGGCTATCGAGGTATACATCCAAACCCTTCTGTGACACAGTCCTAAGGGCCAACTCTGAGATATGCAGATAAGATGCAGGGAGGAATGGAGTGGAATTCATGATCTGTCACTCAATCAGCAAACATGTATTGAACATTTACGACATGAAAGGGAAGGTATTGGGAAGGATGGCAAGCTGTCAGATGTTCAGGAAATAACTAAATGACCAGAATGCTTACACCTGTTGTCTCATTTCATCTTTCCACCAGGTAGAGATGATTGCTGCCCGATTGACAGATGAGGTAACCAAGCCTGGACGCAGCGACTTACCCAGGGTCTTAGAACCACCACGGGGCTGAGCCAGGCGTTTGCCCCGGTCTCAGTCCCAAGACCAGTGCATTTCACTGCGTCCAGGAATTGCTTTCAATCCTCCAAGAGCTTTACATCTGGGAGGAGAGGAGATATAAACAGATGAACAGTGAAATCGTAGTATAAGCCCTGGCGCGAGCAGCTATCATGAGTTGACGTGGGCTGGGAAGCTTTGTGCAGAAAGGGGACAGAGGAAGTCAGGGGGGTGGCTGTCCAGGCAGGATGAGGGGCACAAGCACGGACCCGGGCAGGTCTCAGTTCCGATGGGCCCGTCAGGGGCAAGTAGGACGCAGTGTCCACCTCCTCAGATGCTCTGGGTTTGGTTTCATTGTGTTCATGCTTTCTCTCCCCATTCCTTTTTTCTGAAGCTGGGGCATGTGGAGATGTGGGGATGGGGTGTTCTTTGAAGTGAGCTCCCTTCTTGTCCCTTAGGCTGGATTTCCAGCAAGGCGGGAGGGAGAGGGCCGGAGTTAGGGAGAGATCTCTGTCCCAGCAGAGGTGTGACGAGCAGTGTGGAATCAGGGTGGAGCTCGGAGCCAGCATTTCTAGAATGCTCACCGTGGGCTAGCTCCTGGTGGGCAGAGAAGAGGTAGGGAGCAGGGCGGCTGATGGACTTTTGGAGTAGGAGAGCTAGAGGGCCAGGGAGGGGCCTTGGCTGGCAGGGTGGTGGGCCCCCCCTGAGCCATCACTCCCTGCCCCTACCTCACAGGGTCCCAGGAAGGGAACCGCCAGGGAGCCCTGGGCTGTCATCCAGCCCCAAGCATGGCAAAAGGCAACTCCAGTAAGGAGGGCACTGTGGTGACCACACCAGATGGGGGAATCAGGACAGCTCAGCTCAGTTCCCTTTTCCTCCCAGCGGTCACACCCTCACAGGTCAAATCACATCACCACCTCAGCCCTGGAATTCCCGAATTCCCGCCAGGAGGGGAAGTGGTGCACCCCTGACTAAGCTCTCGCCCCGCAAGGCAATCACATGCCTGCAGACCGCAGGGAAGGGCCTTTGGTGGTACTACTTCCTCTTCTTTCTCTGGACAGCATGGGGGGTGGGGATCGTGAGAGGTGAGGTGAGGAGAGGATGCCAGCCAAGGAAGCCCGTGTGTCAGATGCAGATTTGCTTGCAAGTTTCCAGCTCCATGCAAAACACACATGTCCTAAAGTAACACACCGTAAGCGGAGAAAATTTTTAAAAAGGGAAGACAGTTTCAGTCAAAACTTGCTACCCAGATACTGAAAACATTTTGGTGAATATCTTTGGAAAGTTTGTTGTCCTTTTTGCAATAAGTATTTTCCCAAATGTCTACAGGTAAAGTACAGTACATACATATTTATCTAAATATAAAAATATAAGAATGGAACTCTATTACTCATTCTGCTCTGTAATCCATTTTTTCCCTCGCTCGATAATATATGATAAACATTTTCCATGTCATTAAATATTATTTTACAATGTATTTAATTGTTGCACATCTTTTTTTTTTTTAATTTTTTTGGCTGCATGGCATGTGGGACCTTAGTTCTCCCATCGGGTATCGAACCCGTGTCCTCTGCATTGGAAGCGTGGAGTCTTAACCACTAGACCACCAGGAAAGTCCCATACCCTCTAAATTCCTGTTGACCACTTGCCCTCTGTCTAACCCCCCTCAGTTTTCACTCTGCATCACTGGTCCTAAGGGACAAAGGAGGAGAGATGAGAACCACTCCCATGTGGGCCTCACAGAAGCTCTGGAAGAAGCTGGTTCCCCCAGATCCAGTGAGAAGAAAAGAAATATCAGGAGACTAAGAAACCTGGCTTTCTCCTAGCCTAGCCTCGGGGGAGGGGGAGTGTGAGGTGCAGACAGTGCTTAACGCAAAATCCAACAAAAGGGTAAGAGTGGCGGGACCGGACCAGAGATCCCCCCGGCAGGGCTCTCATTTGGAAGGAAGGCTGGCAACCAGCACAGAGTTGAATCTACTGATTCCTAAGTGTGACTGACGAATTCACATTCCCTAAATGGTCCCCAAAGGACATTGCTTTTGAAAAGGGCTGTTGTCACACCAAAGAATCCTTAAATGTAAGCTAATGTATTTGGTCACTGCATCTTCCTGGGCTAACCCAGTGTTTCAAAACTTCCTGTTTCCCTCACAGCAACATGCGGGCTGAAGGTAGAGACAAACAAAGCACCTCAAAGAAAACAAAGAGGAGAAAAATGCATTTTCTTCAAAGAGCTCGTTGTCTAGTGCGGGTTCAGGAGAAACGCAGCAGGACCAGGGGCAGCACAAGGCAAGGGACAGGCACGGCCTCTGAGCCAGACTGTGGAGGTGGAGCGGGCGCAGCCCTAGGCCACCGCTTGCCAGTGCAAGTAGCCTTGTGCGAGGGTACCAGCCCCGCTGAGCCTCAGGAGACAGAAATAGAGCCTGGCCCTGGGCGAGCGGGAGGTTTAAAGGACGAAAGCACACCAGCCCTTGCAGGACGTGTGGGCTGACCGGAAAGAAGCCATCAGACCGAGGTCAGAGGCCAGGAAACACTTGGAAGAGGGAGGCCCTGGCGTTTGGAGAGTTTGCACTGACACAGATGGAGAGGGTAGGGTTTCAGAGAGACAGGGCTTGGAGGGCGAGCTGCACGGAGGACAGTCAGGGGAGAGATCAGAACGTTCACGCCACGCTGTGTGTCCGGATGAGGCATGAGAAGGAGTTAAGTCAGGAAATCAGGGCCTAAAGTGCTGTCCTGGAGAGCTGTGCCCAGTGTGGAGGTGAGGACATGCCAAAGGCTTTGAGCAAAGTATACCATGTGCAGATGGTGACGGTAGGCGTCACCGGGCAGATGGGTGGGAGGGGAAGGGGGATGGATGTGAGGCCCCAGGACGCCCTGGTGGAAACCCAGGGCATTGATGGGGGTGGGACTCAGCGGGATATGGAGGGGACACTGGAGAGGGGCTGGCCCCCTTTAGGATGTGTGACCTTCTCTGAGGGGCCCTGGGCTCAGTTTTAAATATTACTCAGCCGTAAAAATGAATGAAATAATGCCATCTGCAGCAACATGGATGGACCTAGAGATGATCATACTAAGTGAAGTAAGTCAGACAGAGAAAGACACATATCATATGTCACTCATATGTGGAATCTAAAAAAATGATACAAATGAACTTATTTACAAAACAGACTCACAGACATAGAAAACAAATTTATGGTTACCAGAGGGGAAAGGAAGTGGGGGAGGGATAAAGTAGGGGTTTGGGATTAGCAGATATAAACTACTGTATATAAAACAGATAAACAACAAGGTCCTACTGTATAGCATGGGGAACTCTATTCAATATCTTTTAATAACCTATAATGGAAAAGAATCTGAAAAAGAATATATATATATATATAACCAAATTACTTTGCTGTACACCTGAAACATTGCAAACCAACTCTATGTCAATAAAAAACAAGTGCTCTGCTGTCACTGTCTTGAAATTCTTAATAGCTTTTGACAAAGAGTCCCACCGATTTTGAACTGAGTCTCACAAAATATGCTTGAAAGGCAGACATTTGGGCTCCAGAAAGTGTTTGGACAGGGAGTGGGGCTGAGGGGAGAAGTGATTGAAAGAGTTGGGGATTTGGGTGAAAAGATGGGGAGTAGGATGGTGCTTGTGTGTGTGATGGTCCAGCCGTCCCAGGGAGGCGCTTGAAAACAAGTTGGGAATTTGACCCTAAAGCTCAGAAAAGAACTTTCAGACATAGTTATTTACGTGGAGATCATATCCTCTGATTAACCTTTTCTTCAAACACTCGAGAATTACTCCACTTTATTTTCACTAGGGGCATTACTTTTGTAATTTAAAAAATGAAATTGCAGGGCTTCCCTGGTGGCGCAGTGGTTGAGAGTCCGCCTGCTGATGCAGGGGACACGGGTTCGTGCCCCTCCGGGAAGATCCCACATGCTGCGGAGCGGCTGGGCCCGTGAGCCATGGCCACTGGGCCTGCGCTTCTGGAGCCTGTGCTCCGCAACGGGAGAGGCCACGGCAGTGAGAGGCCCTCATACCGCAAAAAAAAAAAAGAAATTGCAAAACAAATTTAAAAAAATGAAATTGACAAAAGCATTTAGTCAATAATAATACACGCGCTTTAGAAATGGGTGTAGGAAGTAACGTTAAAAAGGGTCAAGAAACTAATCTGCAAGATCACTGTTACTGTCTCAATTATGTCCCCCACCCCAAATGCCCTATGTTGAAGTCTTAACCCCCAGAACCTCAGACTGTGACTCTATTTGGAAATAAGGCCTTTACAGAGGTAATTAAGTCAAAATGAGGTCATGAAGGGGAGACCTAATGCAGTAAGACTAGGGTCCTTATAAGAGGACGAGATCAGGACACAGACACACTTAGGAGAGACCATGTGAAGACACAGGGAGAAGACGGCCGTCTACACACCAAGGAGGGAGGTCTCAGGAGAAACCCACCCTGCTGCCACTGTGGCCTCAGACTTCCAGCCTCCAGGTCTGAGAACATAAACTTCTGCTGTTTAAGCCCCTGGCCTGTGGTACCTCGTTCCAGCAGGTCCTAGCAAACAGCCACCTTCTCTGAGAAGAACAAGAGGCAGAAAAGTCCTTGGAGACTGGCTAGAAGTGGTCAGGGAGGAAGAGGGGGAAGCAGGAGGTCAGGTCACAACATAAACAGTGTCTGCGCGATGGCGGTGGGCGGTGGAAGCCGGTTGTCAGGGAGGATGCAGGGCTTACGGAAAGCTGCTGGGCTTTAACACCAGGAAGTCACCGGTGACCTTTGAGGAAGATGTCATTGGTGCAGCAGGGGAAAACCAGGCGCAGTTAGGTTGGGGGGAAGGTGACACGTTGGAGGGATGGAGAATCCTTATTTTCAAGAAGTTTCAGTATGAAGGGCAGGGACAGATAGGACAGTAGCTTGAGGGGGAACCAGAACCAAGGGAAGGACTTTTTTAGGGTGGTATGTAGGGAGTCCTGGGCGAGCATGGCTGCAGAAACCCCAGAGAAGGAGCCAATCTCCATTTGTTAAATGAGTGAGAAGGAAACTCCCGGGACCAGGGGAAGGGCTAGCCCAGGTGGACAGCTAGCCCACAGCAGTGGCTTGGCCTGACGTCTAGGGAGGAAGGGTTCTTTGTGCTGGCCCCAAGAGCTGGCAGCCACTGAACTCTGCTTAGCTCCAACAGGTTCCCGTAAAGAGCCTGAGGCCTGGCTTCCTCTCCCCACGTCCCTTCAGAAGTCCCCTTGCAGATTTGGAGGGACGGGGACTGACCTCCCAGCAGGCAGCACACAGGCTGTGAGCATCTGTTCCCCCATCACTTGCCCTCCAGCAGAGCAGCCGGCGCCGTGAAGCAGGCACTGAGCCGACCTACAGACCTTCGAGGTTAAGGGTGCTGGAGGAGGTTAGGGATCCCCCAGAGGGGACGCAGAGCTGCTCCCCGATCTTCCCCGGTCCTCCGCAGATCTCTAAGTTCTTCCCAGTTCCCTCAGCTCTTCCACGGCCCTCTCGGCCCAGTCCTGGGCAGGTGCCTCGTTTCCTTGGGAACTGAGAGCTGGGGAGCCTCAGCCCAGCACCCTGCTTCCCCTTGGCCAGTAGTTTCCAAACTTTAAAAAAAATGGCTAAGTCCATCTTTCAAACAACGCCTTAGGGAAAGCCCTAAAATATCCCGGGGCTGACGGTACATTTCATCGGTACACATTTCCATCATAACCTCAGACCTCTGGTACTCACACACTGTGAAACCAGCCAGTGAGGATTACAGGCCGTTTTCATAAATGAGAAAAAATCGGAACTGTAGTTGTGGGAAACCCCTGCCATCTGAAGTCAGTCTCAGTCTCGTTTATTTCCACCGTTTGCTTCGGTCATATTGTAATAAGAAATTCCTAATTCACACAGAAAAATGGCAGTACACTGTAACAATTTTTAAAAATAACCAGCCTTATAACCTTGGGATTTAAGGAACCAACAAATGACAGATTTATTCAGAGTCTTCACGAAGATAATTGTTCTTTGCCACACGCTTAGCTTGCCGATCGGCAGTGTGTCACGTGTTTGTCGGTAACACATTTGAATCTATTCTACACTACAATATGCAAAATAATGTAACCATCCTTAAAGCATGAAATCTGAATCAGATATTTGGGGAAATCTAAATGGAGCTTTTTACGGGACATAGATGGAAGTCCAGTACCCTTAGAACCACCTTGAGCTCCAGCCATGTTACCAAGGAACAAGCATTTAGCCAATGCCTGCTTTGTGACAGATTCTGTCCTGGGCTGGAGATAAAGGAAAAAAACAGAGCTTGCCCTCATCCACAGCGAGGTCAGCCTGGAAGATGAGGTAGACGTAGAGAGAAATTCCATCCACTGAGGGGTGTCCAGGAAGCTCGGGAGACAGGCGCTCGGGGGGCCTGGAGGAGTGAGTGGGGCTGGGGTGGAGCGCAGAGCAAGGATGCAGAGCAGGTTTCTAGAGGCCATAAGCTCTGAGCTGGGATAACCAGGTTACATCATGGAGGGGGCTGCAGGGTGATGAAGAGGGGCCTCTACTATAACCTACAGGTGATGGAAGGCCTTGAGGAGTGTTAAACAGGAGGGCGGTATAGTTGAATCTGCATTTTCAAAGGAGCCCTTACAGTAAGTTCCCTACCTCTGAATGAGTTCTGTTCGGACAGCACGTCCGCAAGTCCCACAAAGTTAGCCTAGGTACCCAACCAACACAATCGGCTATATAGTACTGTAGTGTAATAGGTTTATAATACCTTTCACACAAATAATACATAAAAAATAAACATTTTTAACCTTACAGTACAGCACCTTGAAAAGTACAGTAGTATATACCAGCTACATCACTGCTGCTTTTTTTTTTTTTTTTTTTTTTTTTGGCAGTACGCGGGCCTCTCAATGTTGTGACCTCTCCCATCGCAGCGGAGCACAGGCTCCGGACACGCAGGCTCAGCGGCCATGGCTCACGGGCCCAGCCGCTCCACGGCATGTGGGATCTTCCCGGACCGGGGCACGAACCCGTGTCCCCTGCATTGGCAGGCGGACTCTCAACCACTGCGCCACCAGGGAAGCCCTCACTGCTGCTTTTACGCTTGCTTCCGGACATCCTGGGCTTGAAATAAAGATACGGTACTACTGTAGGCTATACGATAAAGTACACAAAAGCACAACCACTCGTAGAGGATGCACGCACGTGACAATGTATGCAGACACGTGAACTAACTTACACGATGGGACATTCGAAGGCATGTTCGCATCTTTGAAAGTTCACGACTTGAAGGTTCATATGTAAGGGACTTACTGTATATGGATTGACCCCATATATGGAGGCAGGGAGACCCCTTGGGAGACTAGTATGAGGCTATGGGTGATGGAGGCTGAGCCAGGATGTGGCCGTGGAGAGAAGCAGGGGAGGCAAGTGATTCAAGATACAGAATGGACAGGACTTGGTGACTGGCCGGCTGTGGAGGGAGGAGGGGGAGGGATAGGTCAAGGAAGACCCACCCCAGGTTTCTGGCTTAGACGGTTGACTGTATAGCAAGAATGTGCCCTCAGGTCCTCTGCTTCCACAGCCCTTGAGACTGATACCACGAGAGGAGGGGCCAGCCAATCAGACTTGCGGTTGAGAATCACCATGCCAAACATAAATCCAGAGGAAGTGTCAGAAGCCAGACAGGGCCTGGGTGAGACTTCAGGGGAGTTTTGCAAGTTTTGCTTACATTCTGTTGCTGAGAATGAATGAGCAGGGTAATCAGTGTGGGATTAATTGGTTGATGGGATTAGTCAACCAAAGGCCAGATTTCTACAAAGAATGCAGTTGCAAAATTGAGTTTTTTTTTTTTTTTTTTGCGGTACGCGGGCCTCTCACTATTGTGGCCTCTCCCGTTGCAGCGGAGCACAGGCTCCGGACGCGCAAGCTCAGCGGCCATGGCTCACGGGCCCAGCCGCTCCGCGGCATGTGGGATCCTCCCGGACCGGGGCACGAACCCGTGTCCCCTGCATTGGCAGGCGGACTCTCAACCGCGGCACCACCAGGGAAGCCCGAGTTGCTTTCTTTTTAAACGACATAACCATCCCATCCATCTGAAGGCAAACATGTTTCTCTCTGGGTTCTGGTCATGGGGCAATAACGCATTTTCCAGACAGATCCTGACTTTTGTGCCGAATGGTGGCAATAGTGAATAGGTGACCTTAAGAGCAAAAAACAAAGAACAAAAACACCAAAGTGATTCCACCTTAACGTGGCTGCATCCCTGTGCATTTTGCAGAGCTTGGTAATGTTGGATGTAAAGCGTCAACTGAAGTGGGAAAGAAAAATACTACATGATCTGACTGCTGAAGTGTTGGAAGGGGAACGGGTGGGGAATTTATGTGGTTTTTAAAAAGGGAAGTTCTACCCCAAAGTGTGTCATTTCTGAAGTGAAGGAGGTTCCAATAGGCTATTAGGAGAGCCTGCACGATAGCAACTTGATGTTTTCAACACATTTATGTTTCATGATAATAAACACACAGTTTTTCACCAAATCACACAGTGTTCTTTGGATACAAAGGGACTAAAATATACCCGAAGGCGGGCTGTTCTGGGATATGATGAAGCCAAAGGGAAACTCCTGTTTACTCTGGTGAAAGACCAGATTGGTTGCCCATCGGGATTTTTTTTTCATTTACAATGCAAAGTTTTCAAACTTTCAAAGACACTCTCTTGAAATTGTGAGGGGAGTGGCAGCAAAGAGAGGTCGGTCATCAATGTCACATGAAAGGAGAATGCTTTGAAGGATGCTGAGGGACAGCTTGCTAAGAAGAGTCATACAAAATCAGAGGTGCTCCCTGAGTTAGCGCCTCTTCACCCAGGCCATGACTGAAACAAGCCCAATGAGGCCGGTCAGGAAGCCCAGCTGCCCTGTGCCGGGGTGGCCAGCACAGGGCGGCCACTTTCACCATGAAGAGCGCCAGTGGGTCTGGCTCTGGTGTTCCTGTCACCACCTGGGAGGGAAAAGAGGATCCGAATGGCCCAGGGTCCATGTGCAGGGTCCTCAGAAGCTTCTTCAAAGCCTCCCAGAGCTCAGGAACGATCTCAGATGGTGACAAAGCAATTCAAGGAAAAAAAAAAAGGGACCAAGATTGCATCATAGTCTTAACCAAAGGCTTAAGAGAAGGTTGGCTCATACCTTGTGTTTGCAGTCAGAGCTCTTTTGATGACTAAGATGAACTTCGGCAATTGCAAATTGTCTGATATTGGATCAGCCCAGTCAAACGGGGAGCCTGCAAAAAGTGGGGGTGGGATGTTAGCAAGTGTGGTGACAAAGACCGTGCAGTCTGGGCTGAATCCTGAGACCTCTACTCACTGGCTGGTGACTTGGGCAAGTCTTTCACTCTCCGTGTGCTTTGGCTTTCCTCCCTGAAGACTGGGGGAAAGTAATGGGCAGGGTCCTTGTGAGGCCTTAGTGAGTTAGCACTTGTAAAGGCCATGTCACCCATCACTTGGAAAGCCCCAGTGCCCCGCTGTCAGGGCTGGAGATGACCTTCCTGAGGGGTCCAACTTGGGAGCCCCAAGAGTCCGTCCACACCCCAGCACACTCTTCTGTCTTTGGCCACCGTGCCTGGTTTTCTTCCTCTACCTCCCCGATCCCTTTTCAAGCCCAAGGGCCGTCCCCGCCACGCTCTCCCTCTCCTGCCCTCACACAGCCCCGTCATCCACGGTCCCTGTGCCCATCCGCAGCCGTACACAGCAACTCACACAATTACACTCCAGCCCAGAGCTCTCCGCTGAGCTCCAGACCCAGGGAGCCCCTGCATACCTGGCAGGCCCCCCCCGGATGCCTCAAGTGCCGCAGAATCAGTAGCGGAAAGCCTGACTCAGACCTTTTCAAACCCACACCTCATCCCCTGCTGGGGCAAGCCGGGTGAGTAACGGGTACCATCATCCACGCAGACCTCAAAGGCTGACCCACAGACCCCGTCAGCTGTGCCCCCACACGTCACCTCAATGACCCTGCTCACTTCTCTCCATCTCTGCCAGGGTGACCACGGGCCCATAACCTTGCTCTACTGCTGCCTTCTGACGTGCGACATGAAGCATGGCTGGGACACACTGCTGTATACAAAACGGATAACCAGCAAGGACCTGCTGTAGAGCACAGGGAACTCTGCTCAGTACTCTGTAATAACCTATACGGGCAAAGAATCTGAAAAAGAATGGATACATATGTATGTATAACTGAATGACTTTGCTGTACACCTGAAACTAACACATTGTAAATCAACTATACTTCAATTAAAAAAACAAAAACACCTGGTTGGGGAAGTAGTTAACAGGCAGGCTGACAAATAAATTAGGAAGTTTCTTAGACTGTTGAGTGCTGTGAAGAAAAGCCTACCAGAGAAACCGGCTAGAGGATGATCCAAGAGGGAGGTGTGGGGGGGTGCCTCTCTGAGGAGGTGATATTTGAGGATGTCGAAGAAGATTCCAGGCCTGCCTCACATCCACAGGCCCGGAGATGGGAACAAGCTCAAAGGGTTCCAGGGTTGGAGGTGAGCGCAGGCTGGAGGTCAGAGGGAGAATAGGGAGAGGAGGTGGGACGGTCTGCAGAGTCTGGTTCCCATGTGGTTTGGGGGACTTGGGAGGGAGCCCCAGTTTTATGTAAATGCAGCGGGCAGCCAGGGATGACTTCTGAGCACATCTGTCAGCTCTCGGGGGAATGGTTCCGGATACCAATTCCTCCAGCCCCATGTGATTCTGCCTCGGATAGAGGGCTTGCCACTTAGAGCTCTTGAGGTCCGTCATGAAATAGACGGACGAAGGCTGCCGAGATCCGGTTGGTTATTCCCTACGATCAAGGGTGACCCCCAGCGCTGGCGGGTGCCCTGATTGTGCGGCACCAGACTGGAAACCTAGGGCCATCTCGACTTCCCTCCTCCCCAGCAGTTTGTCACTGACTCTTGTTTGCTCTGCCACCCGAGCACCCCTCAAATCCGTTCACCTCACTTTCTTAGATAGGAAGTAACTAACTAATCTTCCCCACACGGGCATCAGTCACCACCGTCTGACCCCTAAATCTGGGGTCTGATAATGCGGAACCTGAAAGGTGGCCGCACCCGCCTGTGTCAGAGACTCACGTCTGTCCTTCTGGAAGGTGTGGTCTGGTGGGCACGGCCAGGAGACCTGGACCTACGGCCTCTGGCTCTTCCTACAAGAGCCAATCATCTACTCTCTCTGGGTTTGCGTGAGCTTATTTGTAAAATGGGTGTAACGAGATGCACCTTATCTTTCACGTTGGGATACAATTAGTAGCTTTGAGGACCAGAAAACATCATCACATCCACTGAGTGAGTGTGAAGTATTGTTATGACCGCGGCTGGGATTCCAACCTCGGGCTCCTCAGCTGAGCTCGAGTGATTTCCCCGCCTTGACTGCAGAGCGCTAGCTCTTTCTGTTTGCTGTAGCCTCTTCACAGGGCGGGGCTGACGCCCAGCTGCAAACCTCGGTGAAGCCTCTCCGGGCCCAGTGGAAACCGGTGCTCAGCTAGAGCTGCAATAGGGATGCTTCCGGCTGCAGGACCTCAGCATCATTGTGTTGCCTGCCATTTATTTCCAAAGATAATACTGTCTTTTGCATAAAAGCCAAACTTGTCATCACCACCTGCAGCGGAAAAATAGAGGACTGTCTTGGATCCACCGCCTTGGGGACCACACAGAGAAGCTCTGGGGAGGGGCCCCCTAAATCCTGAGACCTCAGGCCTCCCTCTGTTAACCAAGCCAGGTGGTGGAGTGCTTAAGAAGGGTTCGTCCTGACAGGCGAGAATACTCGAAGATGCAAATAACAATAGAGGTTTCTCTCTTGGCAACCAGAGTCTGACTGGCAGAGAGCAGAGCCCAGCAGGACGGACAGGCGGGCAGCTCCATGCACGGCCCTCTCCCGCCCCCATCGTGCCTCCCCAGCTACCATTTGCTCCCTTCGGAGAACTGAGATCCCCTCCCCACCCACCCTTCTGCCCCGGGCTGCCACCATTGCGGTCTTTTCACATATTTTCTTTTGCATTTTCAAAAGGAACAAGCATTTAATCTTCCGACTTTCCTCTAATTCCCACATTACAGCCCATTGAAGGAAATGGGTTTCTGTTCCACCTATATCACGACCCTGTGGAGGACACAGCACTTGATCAGCCTCTATTCGTTGTTCCCTGTACTTCCACCTTTGGCGTCTCTTTGACCCTAAAGCCCCGCAAGTGTGCTCTTATCACCCCCCTTTGGGAGATGAGAAGCAGAACTTTACGGAAAGTTCGGGCAACATCCCCTGGGCAGTCCAGAGAGGCGACGTGAACTCTCCTCTCTCAGGGAAGACTTAAGCTCTGGATTTTGCATATGAAGAATCTTGGCTTCTGGCCCTCATTTGAAACCCGTAACCCATTGAGATGAGATGGTTCAGTTAAGTTTTCTTGGCAACATTTCCCCTCCCAGCTTATACGGTCCCCCAGTTCCCTGGGCATGCCCCGGTCCTTGTTCAAGACTGTTAGGCTGTATCCTGTTTCAATAAGATAAGTTACCTTATTATCTCTGATCCAAATTCCCCACGGCCAGCTGCTTGAGTCTCTACGATAATGCAAACAATACTTACTTCTGTTCTCAGCTGCTGATCTCTTTTAAAACCTTTTTTCCGTGAAAACAAGAAGCGGTTTTCACAGGTGGAGAGCTGCGGCCTTTCTCTTCTTAGGTCTGCATCTGCCAGCAGAAGGACCCAACTGACAATGCCGTCCAGGGCTCGGGGGCCAGTGCTGCTTCCAAATGGCCTCACGAGGCATTCACTGGAGGCAGCGGCCTGGACGCCAGCACATTGCAACCAGTGTAAAAACCCACGCAGCTGGCTCATTATAACAGCCCCAGATTGGAAGCGACCCAAATGTCCATCAGCTGTAGAATGGAGAAATAAATTGCAGCGTATTCACACGATGGAATACCCGCCAACAAAGAGAGTCAACCACCTCTAACTACTTGGATAACTGTCCCAGCCATGAAATGTGTGAAGGAAAGCAGGCACAAAAGAGGACACGCCGCGGGATTCCACGTATGAAAAGCACAAACACAGGCGAAACTCATCAATGGTGTCAGACGTAGGATGCCGGTTCCCCCTGGAGTGGGAGAATGAGGACACTTCTAGTTATATTCTGTTTCTTACATCTGAGTGCTGGTTAAACACATGTGTTCAGTTTGTGAAAATTCACTCAGCTGGACACCTAGTGTATGGGCACTTTTCGGTATGTATGTTATCTTCAATGAAAAAAACATTTTTTTAAGCCAGAACTGATGGAGCTGGCTTTGTCCAGGTGCATTCTGATACCTCCATTTCTTAGCTCTATTTAACCTATGAAGATACACAGCTGTTTCTTCCAAGGCAGAGTAATCCCTGGAGAAAGAACCTAGGAATTATTTTATCTTTTTTTTAATCTTTAAAACGTTAGACTCACTTAGGGATCACACCTTGATCACACCTTAGGGGTCCTGTGAATGTTACCTGACAGTTTTATTCTTTAATTGAACCAACCTTAGGAAATCGAAAGAGCGTTATATCTATGTGCCTGATTGCTGGTACCGCAAGATCAATCTTAGGTGCGTCCTTTCTTGTGACTAGATTTTGAATAACAAAAATTCCTTTTTCCCCCTGGGAAGAATGAGGGGAAAAAGGATGGAGAGGCTGCAGTAAAGTTTCCTTCAAATATTCACAATAATTCTTTATAAAAGTGTTAGTTTTTTTTCAAAACGGAAAAGGGCCTTTCTGTGTCCCCCCAGGAGTAGCTCACTGGGAATAGCTTTGAGGAAAGAACAAACCAGAAGAAGCCATTAAAACCCACACCCTCCCCTTACCGGCTCTAACCGTATCATGTAGGTCTCTGAGACGCAATTTCATTCTTTCTGGGCAGTGTGTACTGTTTAGGTGACTGAATGGAAGTCAAATCCTCAAATCTGTGATTTTAAAATAAAGTGTTCCTGAAATAGAACTCTTATTCAAGACATGGAAGATGAGTCATTGACATTGTTACCAGCAAGAAACTTGAATTTCATTTTAAATCTAGTTTTGATGTGATGATATTTAATTGACGTATTCTAATAATGTACCTGCATAATTTTCCCCAGCACAGAACTGGGATGTTTTCTCTTCAGAAACCTCCCTTTAAGGCTTTCGCATTTACAGGAAGAAGAAGGTTTCAATGGCTCTTGTTAGACCAAAACTCACTTTGCCTTTTGTCAAATTCAGGTCGCCAAGCTGGTGGGCCTGAGTTAAGACCTGTCCGTCTCTGTCTTTGGTGCGATGTTAACCGCTCAGAACATACTCCTGATAAAGCCGTCCCACGCTTACCGTAAGAAGCCCGTGGCCTTGGCCTCTGCTGAGCTCTCCTTTCAGTCACGGGTGGCGTTTCAGAAGCAAGGACCTGACGAGGTGGCCGCTAGATTGTTCATCGTTGACTTCAGAGCTTTCCGATGAAGAAAGAACAAAGGCCACAAGCTCAGATCCCCCCATGTCTCAGCGAAACTTCTGGAGCTGCGGCCAACCTGGAAACCTGGTTATGAGCGTCAGGCCCAGAGGGGAAGAGACACAGGAGGGTGGGGAAAACCAACACCTGGGCCTCCCAGAGCGCAGCCCGGGTGTGACTGTTTACCTCCAGCTCTTTTCAATCCCTACTGACGAACAATACACACTTGGGACCACACTCCTTTAGGCCGTCGTATTGTCTCTGTCTTATTTCTAGATTTGCCTTCTCTTAGAACGGGCAATAGAAATTCCCAGGTGGGTCTCCTAGCAGAGATTTCCCACCAGTTTGAGAGGAAATGACAAGTGCTATCCAGAAAAAGGCTCTAAAGAATGGGTAAAACTATTCCAAACGGGCCTCGAGGAGCTGAAGGGTGAGCGTCACGGAGGGCTCAGGCTTGAGAAGATCTAGTTTCTGTTTTTACTATGTTACTCCATGAGGAATTGGAGTCTCCAGCAGGGCAGTCAGCGTCCCAGGTAAAGCAGGTGGGAGCGCGTGGTCCTTATGCTCCAGCCTTGGAAGGCGCACAGCCTTACCTGTGCCGCACGCACTCTATTGGCTGAAGCCCACAACCTGGCCGAGGGAAGCGGGGGTGGGGGTGAGGATTAGACTCCCCCTTTAAAGGAGAGCAGTATCAAGGGCACAGTGTAGAAGAGCCAGGAGGAAAGGTTACACCGTCTTTAGAAGGACAGTCAGCTATGCCTGGGGAGCTTTTTAAGTGTCCAGTTCATTCTGTTTCATTCGGTCTAAGGCAGGGTTTCCAACCTGGCAGGATGCTAGATCACCTGGGAGCTTTTAAAAATACCTGTGCTGAGGGGCTTCCCTGGTGGCGTAGTGGTTGAGAGTCCACCTGCCGATGCAGGGGACACGGGTTCGTGCCCCGGTCTGGGAAGATCCCACATACCGCAGAGCGGCTGGGCCCGTGAGCCATGGCCGCTGAGCCTGCGCGTCCGGAGCCTGTGCTCCGCAACGGGGGAGGCCACAACAGTGAGAGGCCCTCATACCACAAAAAAAAAAAAAAAAAAAAACCCTGTGGTGAGGTCATACCTGAACAAGCAAATCAGAGTCTGTGGGAGGTCCACAAGTCTGTAGGGCAGCCAACCAAGTTCCCAAACCACTGGAGAGTAAGACCCAGGAGACTGGTATCTCTCTCTCTCTCTCTGTCTCTGTCTCTCTCTCTCTCTCTGTCTCCTGTCTCTGTCTGTCTCTCTCTCTCTGTCTGTCTCTCTCTCTGTCTCTCTCTCTCTGTCTCTGTCTCTGTCTCTCTGTCTCTCTGTTCTCTCTGTCTCTCTCTGTCTCTCTGTCTCTGTCTCTGTCTCTCTGTCTCTCTGTCTCTCTCTGTCTCTCTCTCTGTCTCTCTCTCTCTCTCTCTCTCTGTCTCTCTGGCTCTCTCTCTCTCTCTCTCTCTCTCTCTCTCTCTCTCGCTCTCACACACGCACACACACACACACACGCACACAACTCTCCAGGTGCCCCTAACATGCATCCAGGGTTGAGAACGATGGGGACAGAGCTTCTGAACTTGGTCCGTGAGTGCAGGTCCTCGCAGTAGGACGGGAAGTGGCTCTCTCTAAGCTTGGATGCTTTTATGCTTCGTGTATTTTCTTTGTCTATTTACTTCTTCATCTCTCTTACTTTTGGTGTATGAAACGATGTTTTTAAAGAGTTTGGCTGGTCAGTAATCCTGCGGCCACAAAGGGAAAGGACCTAATAGGCACTGGGGCTCAGGCACTGGGGGTGTGAGACGGGAGTGAGTGTCCAGGTGGACTCGACCCTCCTCAGCCGCCGTCTGGGTCTGAGAGCCTCCTTCTCGCGCTCTCTAGGGAAAGCCTGGACTGGGGCCGCTTGAGTGTTGAACGTGGAGGCTGTCTTGCTCGCTCTGTTTTGCTCTACAGCAAGCTACCGACCTGCGTGGAGAGTGTGTAGAAGAATCTCATAGAAACCTGGCATGTCGTGAGGCCTGAGGCAGCCCAAGACCCTTCATCTCTGTCTGCAGTCGGAGGAAGCAGTTGTCCAGCTCCCAGCTGGGCATCTCCTGGGAAGGCTCTTTCCAGCAGTGCAGGCCATCCATCACAGCTTTTCACGTGGATTCTCATCGTTTAGCTACTGATGCCACCAGGAATTGTCAAGGTAAATAATATCGCTGTTGATTACGGATTCTTTTATTATTTACTCAAGAAAACGTGTGTTTTCAACCGCTAAGTGAAACAACGATCTGTCTTTGCTGCAAAGCCCAGGGTCTGCCGCACAGTAGGTGCCAGGTAAATACTTGCTTGGTAAGCAAAGAGGTCAATGAAAACAGACTTTAATCTGCTCCCTTCCTGATACCTTTTTTTTTTTTCCCGATGGCTCTTTAAGTTTGCACTGAAATCAATTTTTTTTAAGGGGTGGAAAAAGGAGAAAGTGTTGAAAAACGAAATTACTTGTTCTGAAAACCCAGAGGGTGATGGAGTTGAGGGGCCTGGCTTACCTGACGCACCGACCACAGCGACCAGAGGGACGGGAGCTGGAAAGGTTCCGCGACGATGCTGGCTCTGTGGCTGGGCTCATTTTTAATGCATGGCCGTAACATGTGTTCCTGACATCTCAAGTGGGGAGACGGGAATCTGGGATTCTCTCCCAACCACTCCTGGCTCCCTGTGAGTATACCCTTCACGGCTCATTAGACCCGCCTGCCGCCATCTGGATCCTGTCGACCTTGATCCCGAGCGGGCAGGAGGGAGTAGGTGAACGGAGGGAGGGGTATGATGCTCTGGAAAGGAGCAGGCCTGCCTGTGCCCCAAGACCAAAGAGGGTAAGAGCTCGGGCTTAAATTAAATGAAATTGGACCTGGGCTCCACTCCTTACTGTGTCATTTTTGGCAAGTTACTCAACCTCTCCGTAACCCGGTTTCCTCATTCATTTAATGGGGGTCACTAAAACTTATTTCAAGATTGGCTGCGAGGATGAAATGGGGTGAGGGATGCGAGCACATAGCCAGTGCCTGGTACCCAGTGAGGCCTCAGCAAATGTTAACTTAAAAAATGTTCTCAAACCTCAGCGCTGCCTGCTGTGCGCCCTGGGCTGCGCCGTCCCCACTGCTTCAGCGTTTGCTACCTGACGCCCAAGTGGTTCGGGCATCACTGGACCTTGAGGTTGGGTGAGGTCTTGGGGATCATTTGTCCCCCAACACACCTGACTTCGAACCCCCTCTTCTGCCTCACTGGTGGATGGCCGTTCATCTCCATTGGGATCGTCCAGAGAAGGGGAGCCCACCGCTTCCTGAGCACCCCTTTCTGTTGTCCTCACTTCTACAAGGGCTTTTCCTTGCATTGGGCTGAAATCTGCCTCTCGTATAACTTTCACGTGTAATTTTGAGCCTCATCCTCTTTCCACTCCACTCTCTTCCACGTGACGGTGGAAGCTTCCAGATTTTTGAAACAGCACACTTCCCTTTTTTAAATTAATTTGTCCCTTAAGCGCTTTCTATAAGCCAGCCTAATGCAGCGCTAGATTAATGTTTTGTAGGTTTACTTTCTCTTCCTGGCACCTCTCCGAAGAACCAACCCTCCGAATTCTCAGTGGCTTAGTGGGGGCCAACCACCTCCACCCCGCTTCTCAGTCCCCAAACGAGGGTCATGCGGCCCAGAGTCCTCTACCATCCCAGCTACGATGATGGATTTAGAAACTAGCCGACCACCCAAGCTGGACCGCGCGGGAGCCTCCCCTAGAATTTTGCTCTAATTCTGGGGAAGGAGACATGTTCTTTTCTTTGGGATCACTGTCTCTATGGCTAATAGATCTGTGCCATCCTTCCTGACACACCAGGAGTTCTTGCCTAAGGATAGATCCCAACATAGGGAGCAGAGTCTCCAGTTAGAGAGAGGCAGACAGCTTCCTGAGGACAGAATGTGAACCCAGGAGCAAACTGTACCCGACACAATCATGTCTTGAACATCCCAGTTGTACAGGCCTAAATCCACCCACAACCCTTCTCTGTTTTAAGCTACTTTGAGTTGGTTTTCTGTCTCCTGACTTATCCAGACAGGAAGTTCCCCCAACAGGACCCTGGGGCTAACTTTGGTGTCCCCTCCACACCCTGGCTGCCCCTCCCCTCCCGGATCCCCAACACTTTGTCATTGTCAGCATAGAGAAGGGCTACTCATCCTCAGTACTCCCCAGCCCTCAGAGGCAAAGGCCCTCCTCAGCACCTCCCGGGTGTTTCTCCTGAACTAAGTGGGCTAATCTGGTCAGGCTATATTTCAACCAAATGTGAAATACGAAGCAGAAGCGATACCCCAGAGATGCCCTGTCTGCTGGCTACGCCAGTCAGTAAAACTGAGGGCAAGGGATGGTGCTGTCTTAGGGCTAAAGAGATGAACACTGTGGGCTGTAGCAGAGGCAAGAGACCCACCCCCCTGCCCCAGGGAGGGGAGGACCAGGGAGGGGAGTTTCTCCCACTAATTCTGGTCCACAGGCTTCCTGCTGAACTGAAACCTTCAAGATACGCTCAGGGGAGGGGCCTGGTTTTCTTAACTTTTATTTTATAAAAGGCAAAACAATTTACAGCACGGAATGAAAAAGATAACAAAGTTTTTATAAAAACCTAAGACACAAACACTCCCTATATTAGTTTGCTCTGGCTGTCATAACAAAGTACCACAGACTGGGGGGCTTAAGCAACAGAAGTGTATTTTCTCATCGTTCTGCAGGTCAGAAGTCCAAGATCAGAGTGTCAGCAGGGTTGGCTTCTTCTGCGGCCTCTCTCCTTGGCTTGTGGATAGACTTCTTCTTACTGCGTGTTCACGTGGTTTTATCTCTGTGAGTGTCTGTGTCCTAATCTCCTCTTCTTATAAAGATCCCGGTCATACGGTCATAGAGAGGGCCCAACCCCGTGACCTCATTTAACCTTAAAGCCTCCAAATACAGTCACATTCTGAGGTCCTAGGGCTTAGGGCACAATTCAGCCCATTTCAGCCCATTGCACTCACCAACAGTAAACTTCTGGGAGCTCCAACCATCCATTGCGCCATGTTTGGGAAATTCCCAATGCTGGATACGTTGCCCCGATTTCTTTCAGGAATGAGACGAATAGGCTCTCTTTATCAGTCATGCAGAACATCATTGCTTCATCAGAACAGATCAAAGCAAAGGAAGTTAATAAAGCCCTGGCCGCAGAAGGAGCCTCAGGTGTGTTTGCTGAGAGAGCAGAGACAGAGATCCTGATGCAGGCAGGCTCACCCTGGCTGAGACCCCAGCGGAAGCTGGGACCTCACCCTTTCCCAGCTATGCGCTCCTGCACCTCAGGGGCAGGTGGGGGGAGGGTCTGGAGACAAGGGGCTCTGGGAAGAACGAGCTTCACCCAGGTCACTTTTCCTTCCCAAACGCCCCTTTCCAGGGCGCCGGGTAGGTGAGTTCAATTCTAGCTATATTTGTATTTGGAAAGCACTGAGGTGGAAGAGTGAGGGGAAAAAAAGGCACGGATCCCTCTTTGATCTTTTGCAACAACTTGCAGATTTGACAAATGGCCCAGATTTTTAAAATAAAATTAAAATATATATAATGCTGGTGTACATTGCATAGAACATGATAGATTATTTTTACTTGAAAAATTACAATTGAAAATGGCACTGGAGTGAAGAGCAACTGAAATCATATTTTTTTTTCTTTTCTTTTTTTTTTTTTTTTTGCGGTACGTGGGCCTCTCACTGCCGTGGCCTCTCCCGCCGTGAAGCACAGGCTCCGGAGCTCAGGCCCAGCAGCCATGGCCCACGGGCCCAGCCGCTCCGTGGCACACGGGACCCCCCCAGGCTGGGGCACGAACTCACGTCCTCCGCATTGGCAGGCGGACCCTCAACCACTGCACCACCAGGGAAACCCTGAAATCATATTTTGAACATGCCATAGGGGGAGCCCACTTAAAGTAATCTTACCCGGGATCTTTATATTTTAAGTCACCTAACTGCAACTATTTCGTGGGTTAAAGATGGTCTGCTTGGACTTCCCTGGTGGTGCAGTGGTTAAGAATCCACCTGCCAATGCAGGGGACACGGGTATGAGCCCTGGACTGGGAAGATTCCACATGCCGCAGAGCAACTAAGCCCGTGCTCCACAACTACTGAGCCTACACTCCAGAGCCCGTGAGCCACAAATACGGAGCCCACGTGCCACAACTACTGAAGCCCGCGCACCTAGAGCCCGTGCTCCGCAACACGAGAAGCCACCGCAGTGAGAAGCCCGCGCACCGCAACGAAGAGTAGCCCCCGCTCGCCGCAACTAGAGAAAGCCCACGCACAGCAACGAAGACCCAACACAGCCAAAAAGAAAAAACAAAAAGACGGTCTGGTTTTCATGTTACGACAACACAGCCTCGAAGGAAAAGAAACGATGAAGCTGTGTTGGGGCTAAGCTGGCCCTCGTCTGTCTCTCTTCTTTCTCTCATTCAACTCCCCGCAAATCTTGGTTTTGTCTCTCCAATGCCCGGGCTCATTTCCACCATGAGGACTTTATTGTACTTCCTGGACCCTCTGCTTGGAACCCTTCCTCACGTCTCCAGGTGGCTTCCTCATCTTCCTCAGTCAGGTCTCAGCTGAGAAGCACACACCCGTAGAGGGCTTTCCCCACTCTCCACTCCAACCCTAGTGACTCTCTATCCCAGTGATTCCCCAAGCTTGGACCCAGAACAGTGCTAACAGCCTCAGCTGGGAGCTTGTTCGAAATGCAAGTTCCCAGGCCCCACCGCCAACCTGGACCAGGAACTCTGAGAGGCTGGCCCAGCAATTTGCGATTCAGCAAGCCCCCTGGGGGAGCTCATGCACGCTCAAGTTTGAGGACCACTGCTCTGTCCCATTCCTTCAAGTATTTTCCCCACAGCTCCTATCACTCTGAAATTATTTATTTGTTCCTTTCTTGTCTGTTTCCCCTTACTAGAATCAAAGAACCCTAATGAGGCTGGAATCCTCCTTTGCCTTGATCACTGCTGTATATACCCTGATCAGCGTCTGGCCCATAGTGAGGGCTTGATCAATTTTGGGTGCATAAATGAATGAATGATTTGATGGAGAGAAAATACGAGTGGGGACTTCGCAGTTGGACAGTCTGGGCTGAACCCCAGCTCTGCTGCCTGCCAACAGTGTGGCCAAGCTGGTCATGCTTCCTAAAACTGTTTCCTCCTCTGTAAAATGGGGTAGAATTAGGACCTATTTTAAGATTGCTGGAAGATTAAAATGAGGTAAAAAAATTTAAATCCATTAAGAAAAATCCATGGCTTAAAAATCCAGGGAATTCCCTGGTGGTCCAATGGTTAGGACTCGGTGCTTCCACTGCAGGGGGTATGGGTTCGATCCCTGGTCAAGGAAGTAAGATCCCACATGCCATGTGACACAGCGAAATAAATAAATAAAATAAAAATCCACGTTAAGGTCTTCATAGGCGCTTAATCAATGTCTATTATTATGATTGTGATTATGATTAGCTAGCCCCCTCCTTCCTTAAGGTAAACAGAACAAAAGAGGCCCCCCCGGGAATGAAGGATCGGAGGGGAAATTTGAAGGAGGAGGGGGAGAGTTTGGAAGATGGGCAAAGAAAGTTATCTGTAGGCAAGGCGATGGGGTGGACCGTGTTCTCCAGGACAACGGGCCGCAGAAGCAGAAGGTTTGGTAAGTGAAGCCTTGTGAACGTGGGGAGAACCAGCTCTCAGAAGGAAGCCTGTAGCTCTGAGGATCAGAAACTGGATACTGAAGGTGAGAGGGCGGCACTGGAAAGTTCTGACTGGTGCACTGCCCCGGGAGCACCCTTTGTCTTTCACATGAATTCCTCTTCTGCATAAGTGTAAGTTTCAGGAGTGTCTTCCTGGGATAATTTTGCTGTTTGGAGCACAAAGACCCTTGTCTCCCCCTGCCTACCTCACTCAAGAAGAGAGGTTTCAGCTCGGGGCTGACTTTATTTAAAGATGCCTTTAAAACTGTTATTCTCCATGGCAACTAGAAGCATAGATGAGTACAGAGCTTTGCCCAAATCCCCAGGTTTCTCTCTATCTTCAAATTTGTTTCAGTTACTGAAGAGAAGCGGCATAAACAACAACTCGCTTCTCTTTCTAAATTCCGAGCCTGACGCAGTAGGTTTTTAGCAAGTACTGTGGTCATGCGTTCTAATTTAACGGAGCTCTGCAGAACATAACAATATGGACATCCGAAGAGAGAATTCAGGGAGTGATGGCTTACGCTATTCAAGATTTCTTTTTTTTTTTTTCCTAAACAAATTTGGAGCAGTATACCTTTAAATAGTTAGGTTTCCCTGGCCTGTGCCTTTAAAATGGATCTTACAAAATCTCAGCTTACTCAGAATTATTGGGAACGTGCTGTGTATAAAGCAAGGCCGGGGCCATGGGAGGTGCAGTGGAAACAGCTTTAACTCCCCGGCTCGGTGGGAGGGGTCTGCGTGTCTCCATGGCAATAGAAGAAGGGGCTCCCTCCTGCTCTGGGTTCCTCTCCAATCCCAGCGCTCTCTGGGGTTGGGGGTTCTGGGTGACAAGGTCAGTCTAGACTAGCATCCCTGAATCCCTTGCGGTTTGCTGTAGGGAGAACTCCACATCTAGAATAAACTCTCCCTTTGATCACGTTTGAAGTTTTTCTTAACTCTGTGGATTAATAGCCTGGTTAACATAAGGGCACAGCCTGTCCCTGATGGCAGGCAGCAGATTGTCCCAGAGAAGATCCCCAGAGAGAGACACTGCTGTTAGAAGGCCAGCCTGTGACTGGAGCCTGTCCTTTCCGCGGCTGCCCCCTGAGGCTGGGACAGCCACCTTTTCCTGCCTTCTATATCCCAGCCTCCAAAGCCTTTGCTCCCATCACACCCCTGTGCTGGGGGCCGGATGGTGTGGCAGCCAGAGTAGGGCTCTTTCTGCCATGAGGCATGCTTGGCTGGGTGCCCTGTGACCTTTCCAGGACCCACGGCGATATTTCAGACCTGGAAATAATGTACTGGCTCCTGAACATGAAAATAGAACGTTGAAATTGGAATAAATATTTAATTAGGAGTCTGTGAAATGTAACGTGATATCAGTGTCAGCTGCTACTCAACTCAGACCCTGTGTGATTACCTAAAAATGGAAGCATTTGAATCATGAGAAAACATTTATGTTATAAGAAAACTCCAAATTGGTATTATAAAAATTATACAGCAAAAATTTATGTATTGTGTGGGATGGGAATATGTTGTAATGTGTTTACTCTCAAGTGAAACAGAGTTGGACACAGGTCCTAGGCTTGGGCCTGACTCCATGACTTAGTAACTTGGCAGTCTTAGGCAACCAATAAAACTTTTGCTTGTTTGCACAAAGAGTTTAAATGAGGTCAAGGTCATTGAGATAATTCGTAGATGTAGGAGAGCCAGTGAAATGTACTGTTACGATTTGTGAAGGATCGCAGGCAAATATGTAGAAGTAGAAGGAGAGATTTTCTCATGTGATGATAACCTTACTGAATCTATTTGATCCTCATTTAGTTGGGGACAGGGGCTTCTCTCACATATGTTAAGGAAGTTGTGATGGGTCTGGGGTCTTCTGTGGAATAGCAGAGAGCTTTTCTTTTCTAGACATCTGCTGAAAATAATATTAATGTATTCCTTATGTTCCTAACTTTCACCTAGAAGAAAGGTGATCATAAGAGCAAGGGCTAAACAGGACAGGAGGTACCAGCCATCTAGTAGAGATCAACTCGCCCAGTCCATTCAGCCTGCTTTGCAGAGCCATCCCTCAGTAAATACATACCCAAACCCGGTGGCATGTATTTTCCAGGCCCCTCAAAAGAAACCACAAGAAGTCCACACCAAGTCCCTCTCAAGAAACACCCCTTTTGGGGCTTCCCTGGTGCCGCAGTGGTTGAGAGTCCGCCTGCCGATGCAGGGGACACGGGTTCGTGCCCCGGTCCGGGAGGATCCCGCATGCCGCGGAGCGGCTGGGCCCGTGAGCCATGGCCGCTGAGCCTGCGCGTCCGGAGCCTGTGCTCCGCAACGGGAGAGGCCACAACAGTGAGAGGACCGCGTACCGCAAAAAAAAAAAAAGAAAGAAAAAGAACTACCCCTTTTGAATGGCCAGTGCCCCCTTACCTGGCTGGAGCCTGTATGTGGCAGGACTGTTTGTACCACGACTACGTGACGCTTGCTCTTGGCTTGGGTGGGCATCACGTGGGCGCCGTGTGCATCTCGGGCTGAACCCTGATTGACGGCAACAGCTCAGCCTGCCTGGCTGCAGTAAAATCTCCACACACTGCTATTGATTTACTTAACACAGTGCCTAGTTCAGGGCGGTTCCAACCCTGCAGTTAATTGTGTACCATATGATCCAATAAAAAGTATCCAAAAAATCTAAATCTGATTAAATTGGAATCTGTCCCCGCCCCACCCCCCGCCGTGCCCCAGGTCTCTTGTACTTAGAAGTAGTCCAGCTTTCTGGATTTCCTTAAGGAGCAGAACTTTCTGAGGGTTCCCGGGGTAGGTATTTGTATCAAGAGCTGCTTGCCTCCAGAACCCTGATTGCTTTGCCGGCAGCCTCTGCTCTGGCGGGTTTGGTTTGATGACCGACTTCTAGAGACACCTGTGCGTTGCAGCCTCCAGGCCTGTGTACACAGCCTTTCCTGTCTTGGTCACTCTCTCCATCATCCTTAGCTACTCATGTTTTGCTCATTCCTTAAGGTTCAGAAGCCGCTCTCTTCTAACGTTAACGACTGTCAATGTTGACAACACTTATTTAGGGTTTACAGTCTTCTTCAGATCCAATTCAACATTGCCAGTGATCTCAGGGATGACCCATTCTGCAGAAGATGGATAGACAAACAAGTCAAAGTTTCTGCCCTTGAGGACATCCAGGGACTTGTTCAGAGTTAGGAGAGGCTCATGAAAGATCAAGGGAGAGCCTGACCCTGAGGAGAAGGCCATGGAAGGCTACACAGGAAGGCAGCCTTCAAGCTGGGTTTGGGGAGATGAATAGACTTCTCTCTGTGGAGAAACCAGCAGGGAGCAATCCAAAGCCACAGTAAGATGAAAGGGTTTGGACTTGTCAGCGGAGAGAAAGATGGCTGTGGTTCAATCGTGTTTGTTAAGAGCACATCCACTGGAGCCAGACTCCCAGGGCTGGAGTCCTGGCCCCAACACCTACAAGCTGTGTGACCATGAACAAGTTACTTAACTTCTCTGGGCCTGTTACCTCACTCAGACAGTGAATAAGAGTAGTACATACCTCCCAAAGTGAGGTGAATAGATGTAAAGTGCATAGAACTGTGCCTGCCAGGTGGTCACAGGCTCAGTGAAAATGAACCACTCTGGGGAAGAGCAGATGCCCAGGGAGAGATAGGGAGACAGGCTGGGACCTGGGACCTCGGAGTGCTTGCGCATGCATCTGGGCAAAGGTCTCTCAGAGCAGCAGAATACAAAGAAACTATAAGGGGCTAAAAATAACTGCGTGCAATTGCAGTCAGGGCGATTATGAACAATAAGATATTATACAAAAGGCCACAAACCAGTTGCCATTTCTGAGGCGCCAGGAGCAAAAACAGGGAACTACGCATGTTCCCTGCACACCGCACCACCAAGGGGGCGGGCAGACCACCTAAGCGCCCCCTCCGGCCTGACTTACCCATCTGCCCCTACCCTCACCCCTTTAAGGCACCAGGTCACCCTCCTTGAAGAGAAAGCAAGGGCACCTGTTCCTTGTTTTCGCTCCCCCACTGCTGCAGCACCAGTCCCAGTAAAGCCTTGCTAGAATTTCTCATCCGGCCTCTTGTCAATTTCTATTGATTAAAGAATCCAAGGGCCTGGGTCCGCAACAATACCGCTGGATGGGGTCCAAATGGGGTGGAGTTTATATCCTATGAGCGGGATTGAGTTTGAGTTTTATCCTTTGGGCATTGGAATCTCAAATTATGACTAAAATGTTCATGAGAGTATGTTTTATCTTAGTTAAAAGAGAAGAATTGTCTTATACCTGTTTTGAATCCTCTGCAGCACCTAGAACAGTTCCTGATACTCATTACAGTAAGTCCCCTACATACAAACTTTCAAGTTGCAAACTTTCAAATATGCGAACATGTGTTCATTTGTCCAATCGCGTAAGTTAGTTCACGTGTCTGGCGTACATGTCACGTGCGTGCCTCCTCTACAAGTGGTTGTGCTTTTGTGTGCTTTACTGTACAGTACTGTACAGAGTACAGTAGTACAGTATCTTTATTTCTTGCCTGTTCACTCGATGCTAGCCCCTGTATACCATTGTCGTACTGTACTACTGTACTTCTCAAGGTACTGTACTATAAGATTAAAAATGTTTTCTTTATTTTTGTGTTTTGTTTGCTTTTTATGTATTATTTGTGTGAAAAGTATTATAAACCTATTACAGTACAGTACTATATAGCTGATTGTGTTAGCTGGGTGCCTAGGCTAACTTTCTTGGACTTACGAACAGATTGGAGTTATATGCTCTCGGAAAGGAACTCGTTCGTATGTAAGGGACTTACTGTAAATACTTGTTGAATGAATGAGTGAATACTAGGCTAAAAGATGCTTGTTTTGTGTTCGTGGTATTATCAATACACTGCATTGCATTGGAGTGTATATTAGTGCTCTCCTTGGTGTGTAACACCCCTTACTTCTTCCAGACTCTCACAACCATGAACCCACCCTTCTCCCTCACTGTGGTCTTTGGTCCTGCAGCCTTACATCCTCCTGGGGCATTTGACTACTTGAGTGTATGTCTGCCTTCTAACTCCATGAGGCCCAAAGCACTGCTCAGACTCCTCTGCAGGAATTAGCAAACACCCTCAAGGGGAGAGGAATCCAAATGCCAGGCTCACCTGTCTGGATTATTATGTCCTGACTCTAGCTGAGTAATTCTTACAGACTTTTACCCCCTTCACATAGTTGCTTCTTCTATTTTGATTGCTTTTCTAGTTGTATTCATTGTGAGGTTTGCTCTGAACTACCTGGAAAGGAAGCTGAGTGAGTCTCTTTTTGTTTGCTTGTTTTCTAATTTTATTGAAGTATAGTTGATCTCCAATGTTGTGTTAATTTCTGCTGTACAGCGAAATGACTCAGTTACACACACATATATATTCTTTTGCATATTCTTTTCCATGGGTTTTTTAATTCTGCCCTTTTCGTTGCTGCCTCTCGGGTTCCACATGGGAGCCAGTGTCCTTCACCACAACCTTCAAGCTTCTAAGTCAACGTCTGTTCTTCTGTCTCAATGTTTAGCTTTTCGCTCAACTGCGGAGGCAAATCTTCCTCAAAGCCCTCCTCTCTGCCTCGGTATTGGTTTTGAAATTATTATTCGATTGTGTGTTTCTGTACCTTCCTATGTTTTTGTCTACTTTCTCCCTTCCTCAAAATAAAATGGTTGGACTGTTGTTAGCATGGCCTCAGCTTTCTCTGTCCTATCTCATCTTGCTTCACCATCTAAGGACAGTCTGTCTTCAATATCTCTCGTCCAGCTGCTTCCAACCATCTCTAGGTACCTTACCCCCAAATAAAGCCTAAATAAAACCTTACCTCAAATTTCCTACCATCTCAGGCTGTCAGCTCCTCCTTTCTCTTCTTGACATGGATATCCTTCCCTGAAGAGAAAACCACTCTGGTTTCTATTCCACCTTCACCCTGTTCTATGGACGCTCCTTTGTTAGACGGTCACCAATGACATCTAAGTAGGCAATGAATTTTTGTCATTTTCTTCTATGTTGATTTCTTTGGAGCACATGAAACTGTGACCTACTTTTTCTTAAATTTCTTTTTTCCTAGACCTAAAGCGTAACTCTATTCCCCTTATTATTCTACCTCTCTGACCATTATGTGTCTGCCACTGCAGCTGGCGGCCTTTCTCACATTCCTTATAAAACAACTATAATTTTAGAGTTTCTGCAGGGTCTTTGGGGCAGATGAATGGTTCTGTTGTTGGAAAGTTGAGCGTCTCACAGGTGGGCCCTAGGCACATCCTAGAACAGGAGAATAAAAAAAGGGGGAAAAATTGTTCTGCCGTAAAGAGCAGTTTCAGTGATAGACTGGGGGAATTTTTATGGGCTATTTGCCTTCAGGAAAATATTTCTCTTCCTTAACGTGTATTTAGACTACTACATGGTCTCTGGGAATTATTGTTTGTCCTTGAAAAGGGTGTGTGAGACTATGTTTTCATGTTACCTGCGAGACAATTCAGAGGGCTTCTCGCCTCCCCCTAAAGATGTTTGAAAAGGGACTGAACTCGGAATAGGAAAGCCCTCTGTGGACTGTTCCGAAGCCACCTGCATTGTCATTCTAAACTGATTAGCTCACTTCTGGGGAATGTCCCAGCAGCTTCCTGTGTGCCCTGGGTTCTGTCAGTGTGGAGCAGTGTTAGATAATCCACTGGGTCCAGAGTAGAGGTGTGGAGATTTGCACAGAAATAAAAAAAAAAGGTAAGATGGGCTTTTCTTTAAGGAGAGAGAGAGAGAGAAGGATGGGCTTCAAGTCATGAAGCAAGATTAGGAAGCAAACAGGCCCTGGGGAAGAGGTGACGTCTTTCTTTTTCTCTAGGATTCTGGGCTATAATCATCTACTTTGCAAACAGACTTAAGTTTTCTTCTTTCCTACATTGCCATTTCCTGTAGTTATTTCCAAAGTTTTAAAAAAAGGTTTCAGCATGCCCCAGAGCCTCCTTGAGTGGTTCTTGGATAAATAAGGGGCGGCCCAGGAAGGAGACACGCTGACATCTCTGCACTGTCCCCACCCCACTCAAGGTGGGGTATCCCTTGAGGGAGAACAGGACCCAGAGTCCAGGTGAGGAAGAGTGGTGTGAGCAGCCCAAGGCGGTGCTGAGAGGGGGTCAGGGGAACATATGATGATCGAGGGTCAGCCGCGCCTCACGCACTCCCTCCCCCAAATAAATCAGAGGAAGGTACACCCGCACGGGTCAGGGCGGAGGCAGACTTCGCAACGTTCTACCTTAAAGTCTCTTTTCTGTCCTTCTCTCGCTCCCCGCTGCCCTCACCCCCAGACTCCTGTGCTCTTTTCGCCGAGTTACCTACTTCCTTGGGCTGATTATACATCTATGGATTCAACCTCCCCCTCAGTCTTTTCACCCCTAAGTTTTAACCACAAGCCCATAACTTCTCTCCTGAATTTTAGTCCCATATTTCCTGCCAAGGGACTACTGTTCACTCTGCAAACTGCATGTGATGAAGGTTAAACTTCCTGTCTTCACTTTTCCTCTATACATGGTCCCTGACTTAAGAAGGTTTGACTTATGAGTTTTTGACTTTACGATGGTGTGGAAGGCATATGCATTCAGTAGAAACCGTGCTTTGAATTTTGAATTTTGATCTCGTCCTGGGCTAGTGATATGCAGAACAGTCCTCTCTCAGTGATGCTGGGCAGTGAGCCGCAGCTCCAAGTGAGACAGGCGATCGCGAGGGTAAACAACTGACACACTTAACAGCCATTCTCCCAGACGATCATTCTGTTTTTCACTTTCGGTACAGTATTCCATCAATTACATGAGCTATTCAACACTTTATTATAAAATAGGCTTTGTGTTAGATGATTTTGCCCAACTGTAGGCTAATATGAGTGTTCTGAGCACATTTAAGGTAGGCTAGGCTAAACTATGATGTCCGATAGGTGAATTAAATGCATTTCAGCTTAGGATATTTTCAACTTAAGATGGGTTTATTGGGATGTCATGACACCATAGTGAGGAACACCCGTACATCCTTTCCGGCCATACCAGCATCTCCCCGTCTTTACTATTTTTCTTTGTGCTGGTTGCACGGCCATTTCCATCACCCGGGCTTAGACTGGGATCACCTTTGGGTTCATCTGTCTTGCCATCATCATCTCTTTGGGTGGCCACTTCCTGTCAATTCTTTTCTAGTGGCTTTTCCTTCTGACCCTACCTTTCCATTTCCACCACCACAATCTTCGCTGGTCCCCTTTTGTCATGCTCTGATTCTTGCGCTACCATCCTAGTTTCCTGCCTCTTACGTTTGCCTCTTCCAGGAATTTGCACATTACCACTGGTTTAAAATCTTCCTACACGTTTCTTTATCTCACTCCTCTGTTAAAAGCCATTAATGGTTCCTTGCTGCCTTCCTACGAAGGGCTAAACTCTCCAGCTGAAATTTAAAATGCTCCACAGTCAGGCCCTGCCTACCTTTCCAGTTCAATGACTCACTGCTCCTCTAACACGGCCTCGCCTTCAACAAAACGGATCGAGCTTTATGTTGTCTTTCCTCTCTGTCTCTCCCCATAGTTTTCTCATCATCTGGTGTATTCTTTGCCTCCTTTCATCTCAGACACGTCTTACACAGCCTCCATCTCTAACGCCACCTAAGAACTGGATCAGAATTTCTATCTCTCAACCTTAAACTTCCATTTCACTGATTGCCTATGGTCACATGCTGTAGGAATTTACACGTCTTATTTCTCCAACTAAATTGAAAGTCTTGTGATAGTAAAGATGTGTTTCATATATTTTATATCCTCCTGTTAGACCCTAATAGAATGATAGGCACATACCAACCAGCAAATGTTGGAAGGAACAGCTGAATGAAAGAATATGTTCCTAGAACAAAATGCTAATAGGAGAACAATCATACAACTTGGTAGAAGGTATTTCCCTGTTTTCAGTGAGAATTCTGAACAAAAGGTCATTTTTGAAGCTGATCCAGTGCTATGTGTAAATTTACCTTTGGTTTCCTGTGGCCTTTGGTTTCGACCAAGTTTGACCTGAGCATGGGGGTCCATGGAATATAGCCAAGTGACTTTTTCCTGAGCAAAATTTATTTTTCTTGCCGTGGCTATGTAGGAAGATTAGACACGAACACAAGATGAGTCTAGCTTTCCAGTCAAAGATAGGTCTTTTGCAAATATTATTAAACTTTTATTTCTAGACCATTTGCAAGTCCGGTTTCATCTGCTAGGAACTACTAGAAAACGTGATTCTAATGTGATTAGATTCCTTCTTCCAGAGTAATGTAAATAAGGTTTTCTAAAAGTAAAAGTGGAAGAAAACGATATCATCAAAGCAGGGGCAAGTTCTCAGCCTTTTAATTCTACACAATTGAAATTACTCTGGTCTGCTCAAATGGTTCTGTTGTGTGTAACCAGAACACCTATAGAGGAGGAACAAAATGGCAAGTTTTAATCCATTAAAATAATTGTGTTTTTGCTTTGGTTGATGGCAAGTAAGTTTTAGTCCCAGAAAGCAATGTTTTTTACTTAATACTAATCTTGAGGGTGTTTGGACGTCAGTGAGTATTTGGCTAGTTGGTTTGCAATTTTGCCAAATTGCCTGGAGCCTGAAGAAAGAAAACATCCATGAAACAGATTCTTTATTAATGACTTGATATTAAGTGGCTTTGGCTGCATTATCTCTACTTTATCATTTTAGTCAAAGGAGGGTAAGTACTGAAATATTCAGATTCAAAGCTTAGCTGGAACAAATTCTGAACAGGCCAAGTGTCTGCCATCCGTCTGTCTCTCACATACATATACTCCTATTGCACCCTATATTTTTGGGAGACCAAATCTTGGGCTATACCAAAGAAATAAGATGTTTATCAGGGGATCTGAACTCTCTGCTATGGAAAAATGCATGTTAACAGACGCACATTACTGTATATAAAATAGATAAACAACAAGGACCTACTGTATAGCACAGGGAACTAAGGGAACTATATTCAATATATTGTAATAACCTATAATGGAAAAGAACCTGAAGAAGAATATATATACATATATATGTATATATAAAATATATATATATGACTGAATCACTTTGCTGTACACCTGAAACATTGTAAATCAACTATATTTCAATAAAAAATAAAAGAAGAAAGCATGGATCCTGCAAACTTCCTCATGGACTTCCTAACGGGGATCTGCCCAATGTGTACAATGGCTAAGGCCGCTTACATCCCGAGATCTGTAGCCCCTTCTGTCATGGTGAGAATGGACACGGTAAGAGAAGAGGCGTGTGGCTCTTTCAGGTAAAATCATCAATTCAATGAAGCAAAAATACAAACATCTGTGATGGTCATGCCTTGCAGATTGCCAAGTACAGGAGGTGTGATCGATCAGGGACCCAGCTGCTCCACTGATATCCATCAGCCACGTTTGCATCAGGACCATGCGTCCCATGGGCTGCTCTGGGTCAGTGACTGAGCTGGGCGGAATATTAAGGCAGCATCCTCCCTGCACGGCAGCCCGGGAGACTCTCACCCAATGTTTCCCCCACTTGAAGTCAAACCAGGATCACTCTTGAGCCTTCTTCAGCTTCTTTCCTATTTTCTCTCACACAGGCATTTCCCCCAATATATCCTTGCACATTTAACCCCATCTGTTTCTCCAATGACCTGGATTAACTCAGCATCTACTGTGTGCAAAGTATTCTTTTTTTAAATTTTTTTAAAAATTAATTTTTATTGGAGTACAGTTGCTTTACGATGTTGTGTTAGTTTCTACTATACGGCAAAGTGGATCAGCTATACGTATCCATATAGGCCCTCTTTTTTGGATTTCCTTCCCTTTTAGGTCACCACAGAGCACCGGGTAGAGTTCCCTGTGCTATACAGCAGGTTCTCATTAGTTACCTATTGTATACATAGTAGTGTATATATGTCAGTTCCCATCTCCCAATTCATCCCACCACCACCCCCTTTCCCCCTTGGTGTCCATACATTTGTTCTCTACATCCATGTCTCTATTTCTGCTTTGCAAGCCAAGTATTCTTCTGTGACACATTCGATACACCTCTGCCGTGGGAATGGAAGAACCGCCCACCTGTCTCCTTGCTCCTCGCTCATGGTGAGCTGACCTGTGGGTACGCAGGGGTGGGCACACTTTTTCTGATGCTCAGCAAGAATCCGGTGGATACCTGTTGGTATCGTTCATTTATTCAATCAATTATCCCTTCAGCCGGGAAATGGCATACACCCCTCTTAAGCATCTTGATGAGGTAAGAACATCTGTAAGCAATGCTCTTACCTTACAGATGTAAGGTAAGAACATCTGTAAGCAAGAACATCTGTAAGCAATATTTGGATGCTGAATGCAATTTAACTGCACGTTTTTCAAGAATAATTACCACATACCAAAAGTGGGGCTGGGCACAGTAGGGATTCAGAACAGGCAGTATACGATTTTGACCTCTACTCTGGAGGAATATTGAACCTAATTAGGAAGACAAGATTTATGATCACTAAACCATACTTAGTAATATAAGAATGTATACAATTCAGGATGTAATATATAACTTATGGGACTGACTAAGCATAGAGAATGGATATAGAGATCAGAGTGTTTCCATGTTTATGGGGTCAAACCCCAAATTCCCATCTGGAAAAAAAAATTCTATCCAGATCTGTTTGCAAACACTCCTGCCTACTTAGACATTTTAATTTCTTTTTATTTTATTATTTTTATATTTGGCTGCATTGGGTCTTCATTGCTGTGTGCGGGCTTTCTCTAGTGGCAGTGAGCGGGCTGCAGTGCGCGGGTTTCTCATTGCAGTGGCTTCTCTTGTTGTGGAGCACGGGCTGTAGGCACGTGGGCTCCAGTAGTTGTGGCTTCTGGGCTCTAGAGCTCAAGCTCAGTAGTTGTAGCACCCGGGCTGAGTTGCTCCGCGGCACGTGGGATCTTCCCTGACCAGGGTTAGAACCCGTGTCCCCTGCATTGGCAGGCGGATTCTTGACCACTGCGCCACCAGGGAAGTCCCGACCTTTTTATTTCTATTGGTGAGTTTAGCCCTTATCTGATACATGTAAAGATGAACTCTCTGCAGCTGGCATGCTCTGGAAGAAGTGAGATTCTACCTTTGTGTAACTTCTAGAGAGCTGACTTACATAGTAGAAGATTTTTGTAGTATTTTCCCGTCTCTCTGCCAAGGGTAAGCAAAACCCTAGTCTCATCTTAGAGCCAGGCTCCAGGAAGATGCAATCTAATGCAAATTAAAGCTAGGAAGGTATCTGGTCAAATTTCCTTGTTTTGTAGGTGAAGAAATGGAACCATAGTGAACATAAGTGACCTGTCCAAGAGGGCCTAGGAAGAAATGCTTGGCTAGAAGCAGCAACCGATCTCAGTTACTTCCAACAAACAGACAAATAAATTGAATTTATTATATGGATTCGGGGATATTCCATGGAATCCAAAGGGAAAGATAGAGCTGGGCTAGATATCAGGCTTTATGGAGAGCTCAGGAATTCTTTCTTTGCACCTTTTCTTAGCGTTTGCTTGGTGTTCTGGGCTCTGGTTCTCTGCTGCTCAGAGAGTACACGCACTCACATTCCGATCCCAGTCATATGAAGAAACTGGCTGGCTCTCTCCAATCCCTAATCCAAGTTTCTGGAGGAAAGAATCTGATTGGTCCACTGTGGGTCAGTTGTCCAACTTAGTTGAATTAGCTGTAGCTGTTGGGCAGGGCCTCCTGCAACAGAAGCTTGGCTGCATGTGGCAATGGGAGGAGAAGGGAATAGTCCACAAAAAGGGACAGAACTATTGTGAGCTGTGCTGGCACCCCAGTGACAGCTGCTATAAAGGCTGTATGCTGAGAGCATGGCAGACACAGGACAGGAGGCAGCTTTCTCACTTCTGAACTTCTCACTAGCACAGCCTGCCCAGATGCAAGATAAGAAGGAACAGACCCCGCATCTTGATGAAGGGACAGTGACGCTCATTGTACAGAACATGTACTTATTAAGGAGCTAGAAAAACAGAAGAAACTAAACCTTAAGCCAACAGAAGGAATAAAATAATAAAGGCGAGTACAGAAACAAATGAAACAGGGAGTAGAGAAACAGTAGAAAGAACCAGCGAAACCAAAGGTGAGTTATTTGAAAAGACTGACAAAATCGACAAACCTTTAGCTAAACTAAGAAAAAAAAGAGAGAAGACAAAACTAAAATCAGAAAAGAAAGTGAGACATTACTACTGACCTCACAGAAATTACAAGAACGAAAAGAGAGCACTGTGAACAGCTGTATGCTAACAAATTAGATAACCTAGAGGAAATAGACAAATACCTAGAAACACACAAATGACCAAAACCGCCTCAAGAAGAAACAGAAAATCTCAGCAGATTTATAACACGTAGGGAGATTGAATCAGAAACCTCCCAACAAAGAAAAATCCAGAACCACATAGCTTCCCTGCTGAATTCTACTAAACATTTCAAAAAGAATTAACACCAATCTTAATCTTCCAAAAAAAACTAGAAGAAAAGGGAATGCTTTCTAATACATTCTATGATGCCAGAGTTATCCTGATGCCAAAGCCAGACACAGATACCATAAGAAAACTACAGACCAATATTCTTTATGATTTTAGACTAAAAAAAGAAATCCAGCATAGGCAAATCCACAGAGACAGAAAGCAAATGAGAGGTTACCAGGCTTTGAGGCAAGGGGGAAGTGGGGAGTGATTCCTTAACGGTTATGAGGTGTTTTTAATGGGATAACGAGAAAAATTTGAAACTAACTAGAGCTGATGCTTCCGCAACTTTGTGAATATCCTAAGTACCACTGAACTGTACACTTCAACGTGGTTAATTGTATGTTATGTAAATCTCACCTCAATAAAAATATAAATCTAGGATAGTAGATAATTGTGGCTATTTTCAGAATACACACACACACACACACAATTGATATAGATAATCTGCAATTAGATAAACCCTCAGATAGTCGAGGGTAGATTACTTCCGACTTTGTCATTTAAGGAGTCACAGCTTTCTTTGGGAGCTAAGCGGACCAATTCTTAGAGTGAACATGGTCCTCTGTCAGTAGGACCGTCCTCATCTGGGAGGCTGGTCCATTTGGGGGACTGGGACACGTGGCTCTCTGCCAGATGGGCTCCCACCCCGTGGGTGTCAAAGGGCCTCATGTTGGATTTTCCATGGCATTGTTTCCCCAAGATCCCTTCTTCCTTTTAAAGCTGGGAAGCTTTGTTTTACAGAAGCTTTGATGTTGTCCCTAAGATGTGACGAGCCGAGTCTGCCGCAGAAGTGCTGGCACCTGCGAGAGATAAATTCTCTGGGAAGAAGAAACATAGATCCCCCGGAAAGCATCAAACCCAGCCAGCTGCTCCAGTTCTTCCCAACACGTTTTCTTAGAGAAATGACATGAGCTGGAGATGGTTTATCCAAGTGGCATAAAATGGTCACATCCAAATTTGAAGCTGACCTTTGCCCCCGCAACGTAAAGCGTGTCCGCCAGCTTGCGCTGAGTAATTATTCTCAAGAGCTGAGCTCTACAGGGTAAAACAACCTCCTTGCTTGTTGAGACAGTTCCCCAGAGGCTGGTGTTTGGTGTGGATCCAGTACATCTTCCAGGACCCATATGACCCTTGGGGCCCTATTTTGTTCTCAGGACATTCTCCTGAATCCGTCAGTCAACCAGCTACCATTCCAATCCAGGCAGGCTCTCCCTCCCTCCCTGCTTTCTCTTCCTACTTATCGTCTTTGTCTTAAGCAACTTTATAACAGAACAGGAAGTGCTAAGCTGTTTACATTGATCCCCAAGTTGTTTCAACCAGTAAACAGTATCGCATAGCGGTAATGTGTGGCTTATTTTGTTCTACTGTTCTCACTATTTCATTCACAAATTTTTCTTTTCATTCACAATTTTTTTTATCAGGACATTCATTTACTTTACTGGGGGGATGTGACAGGGCAGCTATCCTATGGATATTAAGAGGGATATTTGAGAAACTATGCCTCAATGAGCAATAAGTTTGGGAGACACTGAATTCAACCAAGTTAAACATGCTTCTTTACATAGGATTTCTCAGGGTATTCGATATGTGTGGTAAGTTTTCAAAATGGGGATTTGAAGCATTCCTCAAATTTATTTGATCAAGATACTCTTTTTTTGTGAGGCATTTCTAGAGGGCTACCTTTTAAAAACAGTAGTCTGCAAAGATTTTTGTTACATACTCCTTAAAAGAATTTTGAAACTGTTCACTCCATTGCCTATTTTAAGCCGATATTTTAAAATTTCACATAAGTTTATTTGCACAGCAAAGGAAACCATAAACAAAACGAAAAAACCTATGGAATGGGAGAAAATATTTGCAAATTATGGGACCGACAAGGGATTAATTTCCAAAGTATGCAAACAGGTCATACAACTCAATAACAAAAAAACAAACAACCCAATAAAAAAAATGGGCAGAAGACCTAAACAGACATTTCTCCAAAGAAGACATACAGGTGGCCAGGAGACCATATATACAATGGACTATTACTCAACCATAAACAAGAACGAAATAATGCCATTTGCTGCAACACGGATGGACCTAGAGATTGTCCTAAGCAAAGTAGGTCAGACAAAGACAATTATCATATGATATCACTTATGTGTGGAATCTGAGAAAATGATACAAATGAACTTATTTACAAAACAGAAGTAGACTCACAGGCATAGAAAACAAACATGGTTACCAGAGGGGAAAGCAGGAACAGGGGGTGGTGTGGCGGGGAGGGAAAAATCAGGAATTTGGGATTAACAGATACACACTACAATATATAAAATAGATAAACAATAGGGCCTACTGTATAGCACAGGGAACTATATTCAATATCTTTTAACAGCCTATAATGGAAAAGAATCTGAAAAAGAATATATATATTTTGTGTGCGTATATATATATATGTGTGTGTGTGTGTGTGTGTGTGTGTACATATATGCATGAATCACTTTGCTATACACCTGAAATATTGCAAATCAACTGTACTTCAATTAAAAAAATTTTTCTAATTAAAAAGTGTAACATACACAAAATTTTCACATAAGTTTAGATAGTTGCATTGATGCAAATATTGAACATCAAAAATAAAACTTATCCATCTTCAGTAAGTTTACAATAGAATTTCAAAACCATAACCATTTGATATTCATCAACATCCATTAAAGAAATGAACAAAGGTAGTTCTTTCTTCTCGAACCTGTACTTCCAATTCACTTTCCCCACAATTCTTACCCTCGTACTACACCATTTTGCTTGAAAGTGACTTGTTGGTTATCCCACTAAACAAAACAAACACATGGAAATTGAAATTTTACATTTCAGTGTGATCATAATAGTCTACACATTAACTTTTCTTCCAGGATGAGTTTTCATTATAATTACTATCCTAGAACATGACTGAACAAAACAACATAAATATATTATCAATTTTAAAACGTAATGAAGCATAAAAGGCATATAAAGTCAGATACATCAGGCTCAAACGTCTCCTAGACATTTAATGAAAGGTAAACTATGCCAAGAGCTATCATATTGTTCATTTCTTGCTATTAGGAGGTTAAAAATGTAATAATTTTATAAAATAAAGTTGAAGAGTCACATAATTTCAGTAACATTTTATAATACTTGATAAAAATAGTTTTTACCAAATCTGAAAGATATTATGCAATAACTTTACCTCTGGGTTTTAGTCCATGAATCGTGAAAATTTTGGCAGTCACAGAAGACATTTCAGTTGCAGTTAAAATAATCAGTGGCGCTGACCCCTACTTCCCTGGCTGTTTGATGGTGACTTTCTTTCCAGATAATGTCGTATCCTAGGGATGAAGATAGATAATAGCTGAGAAGAATAGCTTATATGCACTTGTGAAAATAAGCACTTCTTGATAACCAGGATTTCTTTAAAAATGTTGTTTTAAGTTGAAGTATAGTTTATTTACGATATGTAAGTTTCAGGTGTATAGCACAGCAATTCAGATATATGTCTATATATCTATATCTAGATGTGGATATAGATACTCTTTTTCAGATTCTTTTCCCTTATAGGTTATTACGTAATAATGAGTATAGTTCCCTGTGCTTACACTAGGTCCTTGTTGGATAACCAGTATTTCTTAGGATGGCTCTCTCTGCTTTGCTCTCAAGGGAATCTCAAGAGAGGAAACAGTGCAGTTGCCATGGACTGGGGAGTGGGGAAAGCAAAGTTATGACCTGGGGTTTGTTAGTACTCCCGTCATCCCACCCTGCCATGGGTCTTAATTCACACAGGGCCACTTCACTGTTCCATAAAAGGGACGTGTATCCTGGGAAATGCCGGGCCCATGGGGGTTTGTGGGAAATTGATCAGTTATTAAAAATGTTTTCACCTTTGTTTTGCACTTCAAACCTTTCTCACCCAGAGCCATGCTTCATGGCAAGATTTAATGGTGAAGGAGCACGGCTGCTTTTTTCAAGTGGGAGGACCCTTTTGGAACTCAGGCCAGATCTTAGCAAATCCACTGTAGGAAAGGATACCTACAGACATTGAGGGTCAGGTAATGCAGAAACACCCAGAGTAGCCCCTGGACGTCTTTGCCTGCCCCCAGGAATCCTCAAACCTGGTTTGAAGACTTGCTCTGCAGAACGCACCGGTGTCAAGGAGAGAAGACTGGCTTTACCACCCACAGGTCCCCCGAGTCAGCTCCATAACCCAGGGCTCACAGTCACGTGGGTAGAACCTCCTGCCACACCTCAGACTCACATCGCTAACTGATGGGGTTTTCTTTCCGAGGAGTCCAGATGCAGCCTCAGGACCCTTTCAATCCTGGACTCCGAGACGTACTTCCCAACCAAGAGAACTGGTACATAAGATGAAAACTATTCACCACCCTAGATTTAACTTCTCCGGGATGTCCTCATGTGTAAAATAGCGGGCTAGGTCTACATGCTTTTAGGTTAAGGTGACACCATTTATTCAACCAATTCCCCATCCTTGAGCATCTGGAATGATTCCTATTTTCTTTACCATTGTAAATAAATAATTTTCCTGAGGTCTAATTGCCAGGGTAGAGTTCTGAATTAGAAGTCATAAAACGAATCTGTAGCAATTATGCTTGTGGCCACATTGCTGTCCAGAGAGAGCAAACTGATTTAGAGTCTGACCAAGCTGGGTGTTTCTATTCTTATTTATTTGTGATCTTTATAGATACCTCATGCTATCACAAAATTGTATATTTACATTTCTCAAATTGCTTCTATGCTTTGATTTATTGTATTTGCTTGTGTGTAAACTGTCTGTCCGCCTTGAGCCCACATCAGATGGAATCTAGGTATTGATCTGCCATATTTGCATTCACTCTGGTCCTTGGAAGGTGTTTTATCAGTGATGTTTGCCCGCTCCTCTGCACAGAGATTGTTGGCTTGCCCTTGGTGTGCGGGGGCAAGGGGTCCCGTCATCAGAGGGGAAGCTGTCAGGGCACAGCTGAACCGTCCTTGAGCCTCTTTGAAGTTTAAACAGAAGGCATCTCAGTGCTTACTTAGCGCTAAGCTGGTGTTTTCAGTACTCTCTGTAAGCAGGGTTAACTCCTGCCCTTTGGGTTTTATCAGACCTCCTTCCCAGGACTTATTAGGCCATGTTCCAAGTTTGAGAGCTTCCTTTTTCATTAGAAAAAAAGGAGTATTGCACCAATGCTCAGCACCAGTGAATTCTAATCACCTGCTCACTTAAGGACTTTGGTTTTTGTGGTCTTTCCATTCATGCAATTCAGCACTCCTTGTCCAGACCTAGAAGTTAGAATATGCACACCTCCAAGACAAAAACACCATCACTGCTTGGGCCTACTAAAGGCTGAGTCCATGACGTTTCTCTTTCTGTCTCATTTATCGCTGTATTAGTCAGGGTTCTCCAGAGAGACAGAACCAATTGTGTGTGTGTGTGTGTGTGTGTGTGTGTGTGTGTGTGTGTGTGTGTGTAGAGAGAGAGAGATAGAGAGACAGAGATTTATTATTATAAAGAACTGGCTCACACAGGTGTGGAGGCCGGCAAGTCCCGAGACCTGCAAGGTGAGTCGGCTCTAGTCGGACCCCTAAGGTCTGTGAACTCAGAGAGCCAATGGTGTAAATTCCACTCCAAAGGCTGGTACCCTCAAGACCCAGGAAGAGTGATGTTTCAGTGCAAGTCTGAAGGCAGGAAGAGGCTGGTGTCCCAGTTCAAAGGCAGGAAGGCAGAATTCTCTCTGACCTGCGGTGGGGTCAGCCTTTTGTTCTATGCCGGTGTCACTTGATTGCCCACCCACTGGGGAGGGCAATCTGCTTTACTCAGGCTACTGATTTAACAATTAATCTCATCCAGAAACTCCCTTACTGATATACCCAGAATAACGTTTGGCCAAAAGTGGGCTCAGGAGGTGCAGGGAACTTGTTAAGGCCTCGGGACCCCCAAGGGGCAGACCCAGGAACGTCCTCTCCATATGACTGCATGGTGGGAAAGGCACCTGTTTCACCTCCACAACGAGGTATGTGGCTGAGGGAAAAAGTGAGTGTGTGATGGCATCCCTTTCCCTAGACGGCAAAGGTACGCAAGCCAGGAGGCAGAAGGGACTCTGGACTTCCTGCACCTTGAGGCACCCCCCATCTCCCCCTCCACCACCGCCCTACCGCCCCACAGCAGGGCTGGGGACCTCACATTCAGTAGCTCCCCTGTGGCTCTGACAATGCTCCCCACTCCAGGCTTTGCTAAGGGGCGACGAGGACAAAAGGGGTCAGTGTGGGTTCCTGGGAATCATCGAAAGGCAGGAACCAGAGATCCTCTCATATAAAGAAGATACTTGATCTATTGCTGGAAAACTCAGAGGATTTTGCCTCGCGTTGCATTATTTTAATAATCATACCAAAAACTGAACCAGCAGCTGCCTGGAAGCCATGTGACAGGAGGATGCAGATATCAGGACCCTTTGTGGGTGGGAGCTGGGTCCCCTCACCCAGGTGCTTCCTGGCCCTGTCTGCAGAGTGAGGAACTTCGCTTTCGACTTCCAGATTCTCTTTGTGAGACTGACGTGCACGTGAAAGTTCTTCACAAACCAGAAAGACATTGAAGAGATGTCAATTGAAAACACTAAAATGAAAGAAGAAACTTTTCTCTTTGAGGAGAACTATTCTAGGAGGGGGAGAGTTTTCTTTTTTCTTCTTTGCTGCTGAAGAGTCTAAAAGGCCAGGGAAAGGGCCCTTCTCTTTCTTTTCCCAACTCTTTGGCATCCTTTAGTTAATGCATCAGCCTTCTTTCCAGACCTCTTCACACAAGCCAGTCCCAGGCCCATTTCCTGGTTGTGTGACAAAAGGGGGAAATGATTTATCCAGATACAAGATATCAGTTACTAGGCCTGAATTCATTGCAGAGGCAGGACTGTCTTACCAGGGAGGGGTGGCTTATGGTGGGGGGACATGAACAGCATGGCTAACCAGTGCCAGGGTGCTGGGCAAATGGAGGAATCAATTTCCCCTTCCCTTGCAAAGAGGAAAGCACCCTCTCTGCCTAAAGGTGTTCCGACACGCCCCTCCCAGAAGAGCATAAAACTGGTGACACAGAACCCGTGGAGGGACAGAGCTCCAGCCACGCACAGCCACAGCTGGGGGTTGGCAGAGGACTTTGAAGGGAAGCAAAACGTGTAGAAATAAACCAATAGATTCACTTCACACAGCGGACACTGCTTGTGTATAAGTGTGGTCCAGGGTGGCAATGAGGGCTTGATGCCAGGATCCAACAGCCCGGGGCTGTCTGGACCTCAGGAAGCAAGAGTGGGAAGAGGCAGCACAGCCCAAGAGCATCAGGACTGGACCGGACCTAGTCCCCGTCCCTGGGGAAACGCAAGGTGAGAGCCTTCACACTGTGTTTTGGATAATTACAATTTACATTAGAAAGCGGGTCTCCTTACACAGTAAAGGTCAGTCCTTTTTATTTATTTATTTATTAAAAAAAATTTTTTTAATACCAAGCATTTTCTTTTTTTTTCTTTTTTAAAATTTATTTTATTTTATTTATTTTTGGCTGCGTTGGGTCTTTGTTGCCACGTGTGGGCTTTCTTTAGTTGAGGCGAGCGGGGGCTGCTCTTCGTTGCAGTGCACAGGCTTCTCATTGCGGTGGCTTCTCTGTTGTGGAGCACGGGCTCTAGGCACATGGGCTCCAGTAGTTGTGGTGTGCGAGCTCAGTAGTTGTGGCTCATGGGCTCTAGAGCGCAGGCTCAGTAGTTGTGGTGCACGGGCTTAGTTGCTCCGTGGCATATGGGATCTTCCCGGACCAGGGCTCAAACCCGTGTCCCCTGCACTGGCAGGCAGATTCTTAACCACCGTGCCACCAGGGAAGCCCAAGATCAGTCATTTTTAACTGTCTTGAGGTCTCCTGTTAAAGAACCCCCTAGATATAGTTATTAGACAGAGATACCCCAGCTGGGTGGACAAATGGTCCAGATTCTAATGTCTAGAGTCAACTGTGCTTTGAGGAATCCTGGCCTGTCAGGGCTGATTTCTGTCTAAGATGTCACCGTGTTCAAAGGCCCCAGGATGAATTGATGGCTGTCCCAGGAGTCAGGGGCCCTCACCCACCTTCCTGCCAGTCCTGGACCTCAGATGGGGGCGACTACAATATTAGAGACCAGTTCAGTATTAGAGGTAAAGGTCATTCTCAGCTAAACAACTCTCGTGGTTCTCTGGCAACATCGAAAACTTCCAACCCACCCTAGCCACACAGTCTCCCTTTTCCAAGGTGAGTTAACGGAGGGAGACGGAGCTAGTGGACAGGGATTGGCAAACAGGTGGCCTGTGCTCAGCTCTGTTCTCCGGTGCCTGGGAGACATCACTGATTGAACACAGTCCCCCCGCAGTGAGCGTGGGTGTGACCCTGGCCACCTGGAATCCTCTACATTCCAACAGCACGCAAACCACCAGGGCGCTCAGGTGGATATCTATCTGCCTTTCCAGAGATAGACCTGGTCCTGGCTTTACTTTGAGTACGTTGATCCATTTCAAATCTTCTCTGCTGTGCACAGAAAACGGGATAACTGAGCACAAAGTAAGAACGCCCGTCCTCCTGAAGATGATGATAAGCACAGGGGAAAGTAGGCGGCTGCCCTCCTGGGTTCTGGATAATAAATGGATGTTGGAGTCCTGAAAGCCAGGGGCACACAGGGAGGGGACGGAGCTGTGAGCCGAAATGGACAACGGAGATGGTACATTTTTCAGGTGTTTGAAGGAAGTGAAAAGTCAGACTGGGGTTAAGGAGGGAGGATGCCAAGTGGACAGCATGCCTAGAGTCCGCGGATGGGAGTGAGTTCCCCATGGAATCAGGGACAGCAAGTCTGGGAAAGCCCAACTGTGAGAGAACAGAGCAGAGCTCTGGAGCAACAGGCAGGGAACCTGCAGGTCCCACGCACAGGTGTGAGCTACAGGTTCGGTCAGGATGGAGCAAACAGGCCCTGGCAGTCCAGGGACATGGAATTCGAAGTTTAAAAAACATAGAAGTGGGGCTTCCCTGGTGGCACAGTGGTTGAGAGTCCACCTGCCGATGCAGGGGATGCGGGTTCGTGCCCCGGTCTGAGAAGATCCCACATGCCGCGGAGCGGCTGGGCCCGTGAGCCATGGCCGCTGAGCCTGCGCGTCCGGAGCCTGTGCTCCACAGCGGGAGAGGCCACAACAGTTAGAGGCCCGTGTACCGCAAAAAAAAACCCAAAAAACATAGAAGTGAATCTGATCCCAAGAGAAGGATGCTTTATCTTCTGCTTTTTTTAGGTCTCCGGTGGGTGTGGCAGCCTTGGGGAGATGCTGAGGGGAGCAGAGACCCAAGACTTGTGCTGACAGGAAGCATCTTAGTGCCAATGCGTGTCTGTGCTAGTGGGGGTGGATGGGCAGTGGGGTTAGTTTCCAGGTGAGCTGGGCTTGAGCAAAGGGTGCTGTGTGGGGAAAACAATGGGGTGAGTGAGAGAGGAAGGCCACTGTTGATGGGTTTCTGCAGAGTCAGGCTAGTAAGTCACGTTTAGCTATCGAGTTCAGTAAGGAATTCAAAGGGCTTCAGCTCATGGGCATCGTTTCCATGTTTACATCATTTCTTCTCATGTAACCACTAAAATCTCTTGGATCTGAGATGGACGGTCAGGTCACTACCATATGAATGATGACAACGAGGGCCAAACGAAACCCTACTTGTGAACGGGGCTGCTGAGAGCACGTTCCTTGTCTGCAGAGCCAAGAGGTACATTCGTTCATTCATTGGCTCATTCAGTCACTCACTCATCCATTTATTTCTTCACTTAATCCGCAAACAGTAGTATAAGCTAGGTTCCGCCAGTTGGGTGGTTTGGTACAGCCCACTGGTGCCGACTGATGGAATTGCCATGAACTACAAACTGAGACACATTTTCTTTCCTCTGAGGCACAACAGCCAGCAGGAAGGAGGGATGAGGAGGGGTGAGGAAGGTGTCAAGGCGGAAGATGAGGCCCGAGAAACTGAAGGGCGCCAGGCTTTGCGGATCTCACCGTCCTCCCCTGTTTTATCCTCTGGCTCCCCCTCCGTCTCCTGCTGCCTGCCGCTCCCATCAACCCCGGCTGCTCACCGAGCTTCTCCTTCTCTCTCTGTGAGCTGGGAAGAATGTCACCACCGCCGTCTACTGGGAGCTTTCAACGTGCAGAGGGCAGATTTGATTGCTGAAATCATTTCCTTCCTCAGTTTTTTCCTTCCTTTTCCCTAAGGAAAACACGATCTTTTTGGTAGACAGAATGATGTCCATACCCTAGTCCCCAGTGAATGTGGTACAAGGGATTTTGCAGCAGTGATTACGGTTAAGGGCCTGGCAACGGGAAGACGATCCTGTATGAATGCAATGGGGCTGATTCAACGGAGCCCTTGAAGTCAGAGAACAGAGAGATAGCAGCAGGAGAAGCACTTGGCTTTGAAGATGGAGGAAGGGGCCACAAGCCGAGGACTGCAGGGAAAGACAAGGAAACATTCTCCCCGAGAGCCTACAGAAAGGAAGAGCCCTGCTGACAACCGGCTTAGCCCAATGAGACCCAGGTTGGACTTCTGACATGCAGAACCGTAAGAGAACACATCTGTGTCGTTTTAAGCCACCAAGTTTGTGGTAACTTGTTACAGCAGCAGCGGGAAACATACAACCGTCCGTAATACTTCTGAGAGCTGAGAGGCAGGCAGGGCAGCCAGGACCGTAGGGAGCTCTTGCTTCCGACCAGTTTCTCCGGCTGGGGAAACTCCAGGGCAGCTCGGCATCCCTGATGGCAGCCGCCGGGCCGGGGGTGCGGGCTCCCAGCCAGCGCCCCTCACACTGCGCTGTGCTCTCTGGAAGCCAGGGGTCATGGTGGAGCCGGAGGGCATTTTCGCTGTACCACACCTAACGTGGGCAGGAATCACAAACGGCATGCCGTCCGTTTCCCAACATCCGTGGTGTTTATTGTCGATGAAAAAATGCTGCCCGCCTTCTCAGTAAACAAAGGACGCTGAAGCCATCAGGCCGTCACATGACAGCCACCCCGACGGTGAGCCCTGAGGGAACTCAGGAGAGAAACAGAAGACCCCCTACCCAGCAGTCAGACACTGCAGCCCCTCGCCCCAGCCCCAGATGCCTCCTGAGGGAACTCAGGATGAAAAAGCACAGGATGCTGGCCGGAGGTGGCTGCGGTGCACATCAAAGGAATGATTGCAGTGAGCCCAGACTCTTGCATCTTCCCCTACACAGAAAAGTGCTAAATTCCTTCACTTGTGATGTCTGGTCTTCTTTAATTAACAGTCATCTTTTGATGTTCCGACTACCTGGTCTTCGTTGCAAAAACTCCCATACATCCTGGCCCCCCCACTTACCTCTCTGGAACAGTCCTTCAGAGCTATTTGAGATGCTGTGTCCCAGGCTTAAGTCCTCAGTTTTGTCCGCCAAATAAAACATAACTCTCAACTTTTAGGTTGTATATTTCTTTCTCAGTAGCTCTTTATAGCTTCTCCATGGAAGTCACCTCTGTCTATTGCTTCCTCTGTCCTAAAAATAAGAGAACATAAGAGTTTAAAAAAAATAAAAGAATAAAGAAAAGAGAGAGAGAGGAGAGAGCCCCATACAGACTCTCATAAAAATCAAACAAAAGAACCAGGATGGAGAAGCTGAGGGCATGTTAAACTTCGGCCCTGCTGCCTGATGGCCTTTGGATGCAGAGACCTTGGCGGCTTTCTTTCCCTGGATTCTATATATAGCATGTCAGTGAGACTGGCCTTTCCTCAGGGGGCCACCTCTCCTCCACAGTAGAGAGCCATCTGGGGAGCTTAGAGTGTCTCACTTTCCCTCCTCGTACTTGTGTTTTCACCAGCTCTGAAGTCACTGTTCTTTTTAAAAAGATTGTTAGATGAAGTGGTTAATTAAACAAAACAAAACCAAAAAAAGCCTTGGTTTCACAGTCTGCATAGCTGCATTGTTCAAATAGGAAAGGCAATTCTATTTAGAAGATATGATGTCAGTGATGACCCTGTGTGTTTATTTACAAACACGTTACAGCCAAGTTTCCAAGTCTTAACTAACAATAAGATGGGGGAGAGCTGCCAACTAACCAGATATTTACTGATGGCCAACAGAGGCAGGGATGTCTTCCCCACATGGCTGATGTTGACATAAGGGTCAGACGTTACCAACAGCCTCTATGTCTCTCACTCTTCCCTCGAAATAGCCAAACTTCCCTGTGGCTACAGCTTTCCTTTTCTCTAACCAGTTGCTTCTATCCTACTGCTCTCACCAGTGTGTGAGACATTTCACAAGGTCTCATGAAGTTTTACTGCCGAGGGCTGGAATTAGATCACGTACACACCAAATGTACCTCCAAACAAAACGGATTTGAAAATTTATTGCTTTGGCATTTCCAAAAATCACATGTATTCCTCACTCCCTGTTTTTCACCAGAGTAGTAAACATGGAAAAGCTAAAGTATTTTTCATTAATGGGGAGGAAAAGATTGCGAACATTTTATTGATTCAAGATACAAACGAACATAATTTGAAGTGCCGAGTTTGAAAGCCAGGAATCTAGAAAAAAATCTTCCAGAATGAACATAACTTATGAAGTAGTCTTTCCAAAATAAATGAGTTGGAAATGAATCAAGCCGCTAGATCCAATTACCCATTTGCAGGAAATACAGAAAACAGATGAACGTGTCAAATGGTCTCCTGGAGTTGCCATCCACAAAATCCAGATCAGGGGAAACTCTGTAGGACAGATGACCTGGTTTCTTCAATAAATATATTAGAAGGAAGAGAGACAGAGAATATTAGGGGGGCACCCTGTAGGTTAATAGACTTAGCCACATCAACCACTGGCAATGTGTGGACCTTAGCATGGAGACAACTGGAAATTTGAACACTGACCAGATATTTGATAATTTTAAGGAATTATTGTTCATTTTTTTTTTGCAGGAAACTCACAGTTTATTGGGGAGAAAAGCACTTAACAACAACAATAACATAGAGGTATGAGCATGGATCTGCAAGGCCACAGAGCAGTGTCCCTCACTCTATCTGAGGGTCGGCCAAGGATGGCCAACCACCTCCTTGCTTTCACATCCTCTGTCTTATTCAAGGCTCACTTCTCCATCTGTGCTCTTGATTCGAACTCACCCCACCTCTTCTAGGAGCTTGGGAGCAACATTTGTTGTTTCCTTTCTTATCTGTATTTTCAAATTGTCTTCCTAGTGCTCTTTTAAAAAAAATTTTTTTTAATTCTATAGTGCTTTACAATTTTCAAAAATTTCATATACATGATTTCATGTAATCCCAAATAACTCCTTTTTATCTCCTACCCCTATTGCCCCTCCCCCTTCCCTCTCCCCACTGGTAACCGCTCGTCTGTTCTCTGTATCTGTGAGTCTGCTTCTTTTTTGTTTTATTCACTAGTTTGCTGTATTTTTTAGATTCCACATATAAGTGATACCATACAATATTTGTCTTTCTCTGTCTGACTTATTTCCCTTAGCATAATGTCTTCCAAGTCCATCCATGTTGCTGCAAATGGCAATATTTCATTCCTTTTTTTGGTTGAGTAGTACTCCATGGTGTATATATACCACATCTTCTTTATCCATTCATCTGAAGTTGTTATAACAGTATTGTGGTTATACGTTTTAAAAACAATTCCCTGTCTTTTAGAAATACACACTGAAATATTTACAGAGGAGAGATCCTGGGCATATGTCCAGACAAAACTGTAAGTCAAAAAGAGACATGCACCCCTATGTTCACAGCAGCACTATTCACGATAGCCAAGGCGTGGACACAACCTAAATGTCCATCGACAGATGAATGGATAAAGAAGATGTGGTACTTGTATATAATACAATGGGATATTACTCAGCCATAAAAAGGAATGAAATTGGGTCATTTGCAGAGATGTGGAAGGACCTAAAGACTGTCATACAAAGTGAAGTAAGTCAGACAGAGAAAGACAAATATCTTATGATATCACTTATATGTGGAATCTAAAATATGACAAAAATGAACTTATCTACAAAACAGAAACAGACTCACAGACATAGAGAACAGATTTGTAGTTGCCAAGGGGGAGGATGGGTGGGAAAGGGATGGATTGGGAGTTTGGGTTTAGCAGATGCAAACTATTAATATAGAGGATGGATAAACAAGAAGGTCCTACTGTATAGCACAGGGAACTATATTCAATATCCTGTGATAAACCAATGGAAAAGAATACGAAAAAGAATATATATACATATATATGTATAACTGAATCACTTTGCTGTACAGCAGAATTTAACACAACATGGTAAGTCAACTATACTTCAGTAAAATTTAAAAAAAAAAAGGGAAGTGACACAGGTGGAAGTTTCTGGACACCTGTAGGTCCTCTTCGCCAGCCCATGCCACCTGTGGGACACCTCCATCACACCTCACTGTCTGAAGTCTCACAGGCCTGGCTGTTTGGGGAAAACCCTCTGTGGAAGTCTGGAGGGGTGTGTGTGCATGTGAGAAGCTGCATTCACCCTCACTGTTCCTCAGCTGTCCCCGAAGTTCTCACCCACCTCCCAGCTCTCCTCACAGCTCTCGCACCTCCTGGGCACCCATGGAAATTTAAAAACATTTCTTTGATGTCTTTATTCAAATAAGTCTCTTCACTCATTCCAAGTCAATCCTACCAATTCTCGGAGGACTCATTTCCTGATTTTATACAAAGCACAGCTCTTTTCCTAAGGAAAACTCTCTGGGTTTTGAAATTGGGGCAAAGGGTTGCAAAGTGTCCACAGTATTTGCAGCTCCTTCCATCAGCAGGTTGATGTCTATTTCCTGCCCCTTGAACCTGGGGTGGCCTTGTGCCTTGTGACTAATAGACTGGCTGGAGGGATGCCCTGAAGAGTCACGTGAGCCATCCTGGGAGGCCCTGAGATCGCTCAGTTCCCAGCTGACCACCGATGCATGAGGGACCCCAGGCCAGACCAGCCAGGCCAGGGCACCCTGGAGCAGCCTACCTCCCCATGGATCATGAGCCGGCTAGATAGTTGTGGATTTAAGACATTCACTTTGGGGATTTTCTTAAAATGCAGGAACAGCTCAATGATGTAGCCAAGGACTCTTTCCTACTGCACAGAGCATGGACAGTTCCATGGACAAGGCTGTTAGCCAAAACTTAGAGGTGGGAGAGGACATTCCAGAACAGGAGACACCGAAATCGAGGTGTGAAAGGGAATAGGTATTCACCAGAGAAAAGGATGGGAAAAGATTTCTGGGGACAGATATGCTCAAGGATGCAATTTAAACGAACCTTTTAGCTTCCCTCTGAATTGTCCTTGGGTATTTTGTCTTGAGACCCTGAAGCCTGAGAAAATAAACTCCTTAGGGGACCATGAATTATTTATTTTAGTATTCAGGGACCTACCAGCTACTTAGCATCAAGTGGGTAAGTAAACGAACAATCTGCTACTCAGAACGTTTAGAGTCTTTGAAATGTGCAAATCTCCAAGAAAAATCTCACCATTCTTTTGTTCATACCATAGGCCCAAATCGCTCACGCCCAGCCAGCCGTTTCTGCCGAGACCAGAGTATATGGACACCGTTTTATTTTATCGGCCTTTGTTTCTGTTTTGTCAGCTTGAAACACTTCCCTGCTATGTCCATTTTGATCATCTCTTGAACATTTTTAAATCGGCACCTCTCTGGCCCCGCCCCAGGAGACAACCGATCCCCCATCCCCGTGTGCTTTCCTATTTTATAGGATGATTAGAGCCTGCAGGGCCCTAAACCTACATTATATTCAGTCTGGTGTGAAGAACGGCAATGATTCACAAAGGTTCAAAATGGGAGATTTGTGATGCAGAAACTTAAATAGAAACATGCCAGTTTCCAGCAATGAGCAACCAATATATGGACCTTTCTGGAACGCAGGAGAGAAAGCAACTAGAGAGTCTCACATTTTAATGAAAGAAAAATAAAACCCTATGAAATATTTAAAAAAAGAACTAATTTAACCTAGAGGTTCCATCTGTGGATTTTATATACGGAGGCGAGGCTCACTTACATGCATTCCTAACATCTGATAGAAGTGATGAACCAAGAAGGAAACAATAACAGAAATTTAGACACATACAGAACATTAACGATCATCTGGTTTCATACACCTGTCCTTCGCAGGCCCTCATTTTACAGGAAAGACACTGAGACCAGGACAACTCAAGCATGTGCCCTAATTCAGAAATGTATCTTGGGGTGACAGATACATTTATTACCTTGATCGTGGTGATGGTTTCAAAGTACATACCTATGTCAAAACTTATCAAATTATACACTTTATTTTTTTCTGTTGCTGTACTTTAATTTGTTTCCTTTTTTTTTTCTTTTGGCGGTACCACATGGCATGTGGGATCTTAGTTCCCCGATCAAGGATTGAACCCATGCCCCCTGCAGCGGAAGCACCGAGGCTTAACCACTGGACCACCAGGGAAGTCCCACCAAATTATACACTTTAAATGTGTGCAGCTTCTTATAGGACAAGTGTGCCTCAATAAAATTTCTTTTAAAAAAAAATGAAGGTAAAATAAGAATGTTTTCAGGGGAAAAAACGTCACTGGACTGTTACCTTGAAAACTCCAGAACGTGAGGCATGTGCTTCAGTGAATTAATTATTAAGAAAAACAGAAAGAGAAGGAGAACCCATACATCGGAAGAGGTGCAAGGGACACAGCTATCAAACGTAATCCAAAGACTTGTCTGGATCCAGGTTCAAACAACCCAACTGTAAAGTAACATCGGGAAAGTTCATACACGGACTGCGTGTCTGATGATATGAAGGGATTAATGTTTTCTTTTTTAAGTGTGGTAATGGCATTGTGGCTTTGCTTAGAGAAAAGAAAATGGTGTTTATTTTTTAGATGTATAGACAACTATTTATAGGTAAAATATGAAGATGCCTGTCATTTGCTTCAAAATAATCTAGTGGAGGTATTTGAAATGTTAAGAAATTATTAGGATTTTTGGTGTGAAAAAGCTAGTCTGGGTACTTTTTAAAGGGCCTTTGTATTTGCAAGATGCATGATGAAATGTCTACAGATGGGATGAGGCGATTTCTGGGGTTTGCTTCAAAATAAACCGGGCAGTGGGGAGCTGGTAGGATACAGATGGTCCACATTGAAGCTGGTGATGGGCATGTGAGGGTCCAGGCAGAAGTTCCCCTCTGCTTTGTATGCATTTGACATTCTCCTAAGTATAAAGCTTAAAACCCAATGTCATGAAATTATGGATTCAAGTCTGGATTATGAATTGACATTAAGCCATCACTTGAATGGCTAATGGGGAACTGGCACGTCCGCACACAGATTACCAGCTGAAAAAGGAGAATCACACTGCTTTTAGGATTGCATGAGACTCTGAAAAGTAAGATATACAGAGAACAGTCAAGAAAGCTATCCAAAAAAAGAAAAGAAAAAAATAAACAGCGTCTCCAAAGACACACTAAAACCATAAAACTTCCATTATCATCAGATGTCTTCATGTGCTCTTATTTAAACTGAAATAAACGTGCTGGGTTTTAAAAACGAAAAAGACGTCACCAAAATACGAAGCAAAAGTTATAAGAAACTCTTATATACTTTTGTTTCTGCTTTTTCCACCCAGGTTAAAGATGATGGTTTTCTCAAAAACACCCTTAAAGTTTGGATTTTCCAGTTCTGCATCACATCCTGCTTTAGGCTGCCCTAAATCAAAACCTGAAACAAACAAACAAAAAAACACCATACTTCCAATAGGCTCTTTTAGTTCTGCAGAATGAAGGCCATCATTTTTTCCTTTGGCTCAATTTTTATGTTTGTGTCTCCTTTGTCAATATGTTTATCTTCCTCACTTTCAAACTGCATTTCCTGTCCAGAAACACTACCTCAAGCGTTATATTTAGCGCTTCACATAGAATTCCTCCTGCTGCATCAGGAAACAGAGCCCTGTAAGTGGAGGGTGGGACCCCAGGGTCAAGGTGTTTCCTGGATAACAGCTCCATCAGTGCTCTGTCCAAACTTCCAGCTCCCTCACCGCGCACCACGCTCTCCTCCATGTCAGAGGACATGTGTGATGGTGCACAGCCGCTAGCAAATGAGGAGCTAATTTCGTGGGACAGTTCCTGCCTCCTGGTGACAGGGGAAATGGATTTTGTTGACCCCCATTCATATCCTTGTAGACCATGAATGTAGGTGGCTGTCACCTAGGTACGTGATCTTTCTCTGTCCAACTACTTAGCTCGTCACTGCCATTTATCACCCGTTCACTTTACGCAATGCTTCAGAAGGGATCGTTTCTCCCCGAGTATAGACCCAGTTGAACGGTAGATGCAGCAGTCGGGTAGATAGGGATCAAAATATCAGCTTGGTTACCAATAGAAGCTAGGCTGGAGGATGGGGTGCAGGAGAGGAGCCCCCCCTGGCTTCCTAACACTCTCCACCTCCACCTCGTCCTCCTACCCACACATCCTGGTCACGGACAGCCCACATGATGGGTTTGCAAGCACATCCTCTTAGCCAAGATTGTGCCCCACACTGGTCTGGGGCAGAGAGGGAAGAAGAGAGGTTGGTACCTCAGTGCTTAGAGCCTTGTAATAGATTAGAGCGTGGACCAATGGCTGTCACCCATGAATCACATAACCTGTGGAGTCATGAGTAAGGGATAGGGCAATAGGCCAAGAGGGACCCTCAAGGGGCCATCACCTCATGGGCACTGGGAGGAGTGGTATGAGCATTCCTTTCTAGTAGATGGATGTGTCCTGGGGGTGGGGGAGGTGGGAGGTGGCAGTGAGGGTCCAGGCTAAAGGAGCAAAAAAAAAGAAAACTAGGCATTAAACTCCCTGTCCTGGGGATCACGAGCTTAATGGAGGGACAAGACCAAGAAAGGGCTGGTGTCAGATGAGTTATTTATGGGTTCAATTAACTAAGTGATGGCCTTTCATGTTATAGCTTTGCTGAGTCTAGGCCTAAATAGATCCTGAGTGGTAAAAAGGAAGCTTAGTGGGAATTGTTTTTAAAACACAGAGCCAGATGAGAAAAAGGAAATCCAGTTTCTTCTTCAGGACCTGGGAGCAAAATTGGATAACTGACCCTGTGGTGGCCTTGGCAGTTAAGCTGATACACACAGGAAATGACATGGCTTTGAGCAACCTCTAAAGTTAACTTAAATGTTCATGGTCTCACTCCAACAGAGGGAAAAGGAAGTGAAGTGCTTATGTACTGTAATCATTGTCATTATATCTAGAATTAGATGAGGCCAAATATGTAAATTTCAATGTTTATTGATTATTGTGGTCAGAAAATATCTGGAGTAAGTCCATGCAAGCAGGGGCAGTGTCAACTTTTGCTTACAGTTTTATTCCTGGTACCTAGCAGAGTGCCTGGTACATCATAGGCACTCAGCAAATACTTGTTGAATGAATGAATGAATGTCAAGTTAGTGGGCATTGATAGAATATATATTGTTGGGTTCGAAATTAGGAACTGGTTTTATCAAGGGGTTTTCTGCTGTCTAGGAGGACAAGGAAGAAGGTAAAGACTTTTGATTATCAGAGGTTAAAGAAAGACATAGACAACAGCCAAACAAGTTAGTCTGGGCTTGGAGAAACAGGTCCATCACTGAGGTTAGATGTAAACCAGAGAACAGGTTTCCAGGCTTGGCGATATCAGGTAATGTGTTCTCTGACCCTGCTCAGCATGCGGCGTTGAGGTTCAGAAGTTTCATCAATTTCTCATCTAAAAAAACAAGCCTTTGGGGCTTCCCTGGTGGCGCAGCGGTTGAGAGTCCACCTGCCGATGCAGGGGACATGGGTTCGTGCCCCGGTCCGGGAAGATCCCACATGCTGCGGAGCGGCTGGGCCCGTGAGCCATGGCCGCTGAGCCTGCGCGTCCGGAGCCTGCGCTCCGCAACGGGAGAGGCCACAACAGTGAGAGGCCCGCGTACCGCAAATAAATAAATAAATAAAATAAAATAAAAAATAAAATAAAAAAACAAGCCTTTGTTGTTGGATGGAAAACATTCAGAAACAAAATGAACTTCTGCTTCTTGTCCAGGTGGAGTAACAAGGACTGGATTTGTCCTCTTACTTGAAACAACTAAAACACAGAAGAAAATATAGGTTTTCAAGACATTGGGCATCAGGCACTGAAGGACCATGATCCCTGAGAGGGAAAAGCAAGCAAAATTTGCCCCAATTTCTGTAGCACAAGGAGGAGAGCCTCAGTAGAACTTCACAATCTCTCTATGTTGACTAGATGAAACAGGTAGTCCAAGGAAGCCAAGGTGACTGAGTTCTCAGGGCAGAGAACTAAAGATCTGGGAGCTGCACGCAAAGAGAGCTCTCTAGATCTTCAAGGGGTCCCCTCAAGTTTTCCTTCACACACATGTGAGGAAACTTCCTGAAGTCAGGGAAAGGGTCACCCAAAAGGATTAGAGGGAACAATCCCCTAAGCTCACACAGGGCCAGAAAATTTCCTATTGCCAACCAGCCAAAGTGGAAAACCTCACAATTCATGGAGCATCAGGTAGAGAACTCAGGAGAGTTTTGCCTCAGTAGTGGAACAAAATTATCACTGGACTAAACACTACAAGTCTCACCTAGCAAAGCTTAAAAGTAAGATCTGAAAGTATCAAACTGTTTCCAAGTAACTTAACTGCATCCCAAAATAAAGTTCAAGTATATTTATAGGAATATGAAAATATCCAGCATTCAAAAGATAGAATACACAGTCTGGCATTCAGTTAAAATTCACCAGGTATACAATACAAACAAGATAATATGATCCATAATGAAGGAAGGAAAAAGCCATGAATAGAAACCTACCCAGAAATAACACGATGATAGACACAGTAGTCAAGGACAGGAAAACACTTACTATAGCTATATTACATATGCCTGAGAGCCTAGAGGAAAGATTGAACATGATAAATAGAGACATGGAAGATATAAAAAGACCCAAATCAAACTTCTAGAAGTGAAAACTTCAATGTCTGAGATGAAAAATATACTGGATAGTGTTAACAGATGATTAGAGATTATAGAAGAAAAGATTAGTGAACTTGAATACATAGCCATAGAAATCATCCAAAGTGAAACACAGAAGAAAGACTGGGGGAAAAAAATAAAAAGAGCATCAGTGAACTCTGGGACAACCTGAAGTGACCGAATATACATGTATATGGGGCCCCAAAGGGAGCAGGGGACAGAAAAAATATTTGAAGAAATAACGGCCAAAAAATTTCCAAATTTGGGACTTCCCTGGTGGTCCAGTGGTTAGGACTCTGTGTTTCCATTGCAGGGGGCCCAGGTTTGATCCCTGGTCAGGGATCTAGGATCCCACAAGCCATGTGGCATGGCCAAAAAGAAATTTCCAAATTTGATAAAAACTATAAACACACAAATCTAAGATGTCCCATGAATCCTGAGCACAAGAAATATGAAGAAAATCACACCAAGGCATATCATGATAAAATAGCTTTAGAACATGAATAAATAAACAATTTTAAAAACCACCAGGGAAGAAAAAGGACATATTATGTACAGAAGAACAAAGATAAGAATAACAGATGTCCTGTTCGAAACAAGGGAAGCTAGGAGATGGTGGAGCAAATTTATGAAGGTAAAATTGTCATCTTAGAATTCTATATCCAAAGAATATATGTACAAAACAAAAGTGAAATAAAAACTTTTCTAGACAGACAGAAGGTGAAAAAATTCATCACCAGTAAAGTTGCATTGCAGGAAATGGTAAAGTGCTTCCTTTAGGCAGAAGGAAAGTGATACCAGAGGGAAACCTGGGATCTATGCAAAGGAAAGAGGAGCACTTGAAATGGTAACTATGCAGATAAATGTAACAATTTTTTATTATTTTAATCTCTTTAAAGGATGATTGGCTGATTAAAGCAGTGACAATGATAATACGCTGTGGACTTTTTGACATATGTAGAAAGAAAATGTATGACACCAATAGCACAAAAGCTAGAAGGGAAGAAATAGAAGCACACTGTTGAAAGTTTCTTGTACTAAACATGAAGTAGTATGGTATCACTGGAAGGTAGACCATAATAGGCTAAATGATAAAGCAACCATCATAAAAATGCAATAAAGAGTTAGAGTTAATAAACCAACAAAGGAGATAAAATGCAATTATTTTAAAATGTTCAACTAAGCCAAAAGAAGGCAGAAAATGAGAAAAGAACAAAGAACAGATGGAATAAATAGAAAACATATGGCAAGATAGCAGATTTAAACCCAACAATGTTCATAATCACATTATATATACATGGTCTAAATAGTCCAATTAAAAGGTGGAGACTTTGGGGTTAGATAAAAGATTAAAAAAAAAACAACAGAAAGACTCAACTGTATTCTGCATCCCCAAAAGACAGATGTTCTGTAACCCATTAACCCTCAATGTCCTGATGACACCAGGACAAGTGCCCCCTTCCCTTGCTAGTGTCTCTATCTGTAACTGGTCCTTCTTCATCCAATGAACCTCCAGTCCTAAAACCTTTTGTGTCACAACATTTGGCTTTAAGTCTCTTCTTCTGCCATGATTCCCATTACTGACCCACTCAACTCAGACTTCATTTTAGGCAACTGTGTTTTGCCCAACCAGCTTCTGTCTGTTGACAATTTGGCCACTATGACCAGCCCACCTTCCTTCTGTGCCAACTCTCGCCACACAAGCCACGACAGTTACGTGAAGATACAGGGGATCAGAGCTTTGCGATGCAGGACCGAGATTTGCTTGGGCTTATCTATCAATCTTCCTCAACTCCAGTTGCCTCTACTCCTCAGGGCGAGGGCTGCCATCAGATGGATGCTGCCTTTAGCAAAAGCTAAGGGAGATGACCACAATGCTCCCTCGTCGCTCACCTGGCTGTGACCATGTGCCCATTTGTCATAACTTCCTGAAACGCACCCTCAACTCATGCCCCAGGTCTAACAGATGCCCCTGAACAACTGCAGACTCTGCCCACTGGCTTTCCTGTTGCTGCCTGGAGGTTTAAGAGTTTCCCAATCCTGGTTTCTCTCCAACAGCACTCTCCCTGTTTGTCAAAGAATACCCATTAGCTTGTGTTAGACAATCCCTGACATCAACGACGATGCCATCACCCCCGCCTCTGCTGGTGCCACCAGCAGTAGCAGCAGCAAGGAGCAGTGATTCACTTGCCTGGGCCACCCCCCATCTGTCACTGTTGTTCTGCCTTAGAGTGATGGCCTGAACCTCCTCCCAGTACCTATTCCACTTCAACCACATCTAAAGTCTTTCTCACGCTGCAATGAGCCTTCTCAAAAGAGTGGATGCCTAGGCTGAAGATGACCAAAACACCTTGGACTGTTTGATCATGACTTCTGAGAATAATTACCTTGGAGAAAACTGGGAACAGCCATGGATGGACCAGCTTGTCTTTTATACATTCATGTCGGTGGTTTTTTTTTTCTCCCTAAGAGCATCAGAAGCCATATTACCAATACTTACAGGTGCTCTAGGAGAATGGAAAGGGCTGGGTCACATCTGGCTCCTCCTGATGTCTGCCTATGTGATTCATTAAAGAATAAACAACAATCTGTCTTAATGTCAAACTAAAGCCGTGACTACTGTATGTAAAGGGCTTAGCCATGTTTATTCTTCCTTCAGCCTCAGTCTAGGCTGTGGTTACTGTTCATCCTTGAGTTGTTCAAGACAGAGAAGAACCCAGGCAGTGGTCTGCCTACTCTAGAAGTCCAATAAGTAGTGCTAAGTTTGAAAAGTAATTCTTAGAAGAAGATGTTGTGTTACCGTATGAGAGAGGGAATGAGGGAGAGCAAAGGCAGAAAGTAGGGAGAAATGGTTTCGTCCATGAACTTTTGATGTCTTCCTAAATGATGCATAATGGGAAAGAGCTCCCCACACTCCACCCATGAGTGCTGTAAGGCATAAAGGTCAACCGAGGAGTATTGCACCAAAGAGAGATGGATCAGAATTCATTTATAGTCTGTGTGTCAGGGAGTCCATGACAATGCAAAATGTCAGCTGCAAGCTATCCTTGCGGCTTGCAAGTGTGGAACCAACCTCACTGTCCCCTTGGTTCCAAAAATGGTACGAGTCGTGAATGAGCCATACATACGCATAGAGTCATCCTTACCACGTCTATGGTATTATATGTAATCACCACAGGACTTTTTCTAGCTGGACAAGGCGGGTAGGGCATAGAAAATGAGGTTCTTTATTTTAAAAAATAAAATTCTCCGCCCCTATTCATCATCACATTAGGTTATGAAATATACAAAGAAAGGAAAAGTAAAGGATGAACTGAGGCAGCATTAGCAACACCAACTCACCACAGACAGCTGCACAACTCAGTCCAAATCCCTGCTCTTGATGGAATTTTACTTAACAGATTCCTGTGGTCTCTAGTTCCCAGGATCCCTGACATTAGGGTAGGGCTTCCCATGATGTATTTATCTGCCCATGCTCAATCTGGAGACACAGTAAGGAGAAGAGGGCTGGGAAGGGAAAAGTTCCATCTGTCCAATGCCATAGGGGGATGAGGCCCCATTTGGGAAAACTTTTATCTTATACCACAGTCCTATTTGTCTCTGTTTTCTAAGAGCTGGAGAAAGAGAGAGGGAAGGAAAGAGAGAGGGAGAAAGAAAGAATTCTCATGACTTGGAAGCAGAAGACAATGTCCAAAGTTAGCAGGCCTCATGTTTGAAATGCTTCCCCAGAAACAGGACAGGCCGCCCCACTGTCTTCAACCCAGTGGGCAGGGGGTAGAACAGTTGTTCTTTGGGAAAAGATAACTGCCCAGTTTGGGCTCCAGCCTGTGCCTTGGCTTTCACTTCCCCATGAGAATCGAACCTCTCAGCCACGGGTGAAGCATACCGACCACACTAAAGGAATTCAGAGACAGGACAGCAGTAAGGACTAGTGTTCCTTACAAGGAAGGTTTCCGGGCAGAGGGTGTGTCTGAACTAGGCCCTCAGGGTCTTTACAGAAGGATCGCTTCTCTAAACCTCAGTTTCCTCATCTTTAAAATGAAGAAACTGGATGGCCCTCAATTTCCTTATTAGCTTGACTCATGGAGAAGAGAAGGGCTTTCCCAGGAAGGGATGCCCGGCCCACCCACAGGTGGAAGATGCTGTTCTTGGAAATGATGCCCTCCCCAGACCCGCCGTCACATTCACATGGACCATTTGAAGACTGGACGTGCTTAACATCTGTCGTGAATGACTCCAGCCGAGCACATCTAGGGAAGAACTATACCAGGATAGTCATACTTTCCATGTTCGACCTGGGACATGGAAACTGTCTCCTCTTTTCCATCTGTAATGTTGGGGTAGGTTACAACTCACCATTGTTCCCTTGATTTGTCCCTTCCAGGTCTGTAACTTTCAAGAGTTGTCACAAAGCCACAGAGGCCAGTAAATGACTAAGGCTCTGGTGCTCAACCAGCAGCTTTCAGAGCCCAGTGATTAGCTGGGGACTCCCGGCAAGCTACTTTCCCAACTCTAAAATGTGGCTTGTAATAGTTAATGTAGGTGAAACAGTACAAGGCCAGGGACTGAAGCACTGAACAAGTGTTATTGTTAGTCATCTTTTAAAGACACAGCCACGCCAGTAAAGTGGTCATGAAAAATCTTACCTTCTGTCTCCCACTGGGGGCTGCTGTAAAATTTGAAGTCATGAGTATTAAAATACATAAACATCTGTCTACTCATACATTGAGCTCCATCTACAAGTCTCTGCTGAGGATGGCTACATTGGGGAAAACGTCCCCTGGGGAAGGCTTTTTACCATTCCATTAACTAAACTCCCTTAGATTAGGAAGCCAGATAAACCAGTATGGGGCAGTTCTGCTCTGTAATAAGTGAGGCGGGAGCAGGCCTCGGGATCTAAGAGGCAGTGTTCAAACTGAAACTTCCAGTTGCCCTAAAGGAAAAAGGTTTCCGTGCCACTGGCTTTGTTCATGGGATTTCTGGCCATGGCCAAGTAAGAAGATCAACAAGTCTCCTCAAAAAGCAACTATAAAGCTGGGTAAATTTGACAAAAACAACGATTTCAGTGCCCTGGAATTTGACCAAAGGCATACAGAAAAAATCTAAGAAACATTTATGCACGAAAAACTGTGAAGTACAGTGGAAGTCTGGCATCCTTGCCTGGGAATGCTCCAGCCCCCTCCCCAGGTCAGAGGAGGAGAATGTCCCACCAGGGCAGGAAGGACCAGCAGCTTCACAGCTCAATCAAAAGGCCTTGCCTGATCTGGAGCAGTGGGTCACACCCACATCCAACTGCACAGTCTGGAAACGACCATCCTGGCAGCAGACGAGCTGCTTATTCCATCAGACGGGGGTTGCGTTTGTGGTGGGGGCCAGCCTGTTCATGGCTGGGTCTGCATGCACCACAGCTAAGCCGCACACTCCCGGCCAATCCTGAGGTTATACACGAGACACAGAAGGAATGCAAAAAGGCCAGGTGGAAAGGAGAAGCTTGGGGAAGACTTGAAAGTGACCCAGACTTCGCATGTGCCCACCCCCACCCCCACCACTCACAGAACCAGCAGTAGAGGACAGAGGCCTAACTGGCTCCAGGTGCCTGGGCAAAACCTCTGTCAGGTCTAAACAATCAAAAGGCAGAGACTGTCATACTGTATCCGTAAGAGAGTTCAAGTAGGTATATTCATATCAGACATGATAGACTAGAATATAAGACGTATTACTAGGGCTATAAAGAAATATTTTATAACAATAAAAAGGTCAATGCGTCGGGAAATAGAATAATTACAAATGTAATATATGAGGCCAAAATGGACAGAATTGAAGTTGGAGTAAACAATTTCACAATAATAGCTGTATATTTTCAATACCCCCTCAATAATCAATAACAAAACTAGATATAAAATCAACAAGGATATAGAAGAGTTGAACAACACTATCAACCAATTTGCTCTGACTTATACAGGACACGCCAACTACAGAATACACATTCTTTTCAAGTGCCCATGGAACAGTCCCTAGGAAAGAACATATGTTAGGCCATAAACCAAGTCCCAATGTATTTAAGCAGATTAATTATATAAAGTCTGTTCTCTGACTACAGTGAAATTAAATTAGAAATCAAGAAAAGAACGAACCAGTTCATCTGTATCAACTGGTTTGCAGGGCAGAAATAGAGACACAGATGTAGAGAACAAACGTATGGATACCAAGGGGGGAACGTGGGAGGAGGAGGTTGTGTAATGAATTGGGAGATTGGGATTGACATATATACACCAATATGTATAAAATGGATAACTAATAAGAAGCTGCTGTATAAAAAAATTAATAAAATTCAAAAAAAGGAAAGAAATATGGAAATCCCATAATATTTGGAAATTAAACAACATACTTCTAAATAATCCATGGGTCAAAGAAGTAATCACAAGAGAAATTAGAAAATACGGTGAGCTGAATGTAAATGAAAACACAACATATAAAAATATGTGGATGCAAATTAAGCAGCGCTTAAATGGATATTTATAGCACTAGATGCTTATAGCAGAAAAAGCTCAAAAATCAATAACCTGAAGTTCCACGTTAATAAAGTAGAGGGCTGCCCTGGTGGCGCAGTGGTTGAGAGTCCGCCTGCCGATGCAGGGGATGCGGGTTTGTGCCCTGGTCCGGGAAGATCCCACATGCCGCAGAGCAGCTGGGCCCGTGAGCCATGGCCGCCGAGCCTGCGCGTCCGGACCCTGTGCTCCACAACGGGAGAGGCCACAAGAGTGAGAGGCCCACATACCGCAAAAAAAAAAAAAAAAAAAAAATTACAATTACTTACTCATGAAGAAAGAAACAATCTGAATAGGACTCTAAGAAGTAGAGAAATTGAATTAGCGTACAACATCCCACGAAGAAAGCTCAGAACTTGATGGCTTCAAATAATTAAAGAAGATATAATATCAAATAATTAAAGAAGATATAACACCAATCTTTCATAAGCTCTTTCAGAAAATCAAGGGGGTACACTTAACCACTCATTCTGGGAGCCCAGTATTACCCTGATATTAAATCCAGACAAAGACAGTCCAAGAAAAGAAAACTATAGACCAACATTCCCTAATACGCACAGATGCAGCTATCTTTAACAAGATATTAGCAAACTGAATCTAGTAACATATAAAAAGGATGATACACCATGACCAAGTGGGATTTACCCCAGGAATACAAGGTTGGTTTAACATCTGAAAAACAATGACTACAATACAGTATATTAATAGAATAAAGGACAAAATCCACATGATCATCTCAACAGATGCAGAAAAGCATTTGACAAAATCCAACACCCCTTTATGATAAAAACTTTCAAAGTATTAGGAACAGGAGGGATCTTCCACAACCTGATAAAGGGCTTCTGGGAAAAAACCATAGCTAACATCATACTTACCAGTGAAAAAGTGAATACTTTTACCCTAAAATCAAAAACAAGGCAGCAATGTCCACTCTCATCTGTTCTTTTCAACATTGTACTGAAAGCTTTAGCCAGTAAAATAGAAAACAAAAGAACAACAACAAAAATTAAACTCATCCAGTTTGGAAAGGGATAAATAAAATCATATTCTCAGAACACAAGACTCTGTATGTAGAAAATGCCAGAGAAGTCACATAAAATTAATAAGAACAAAAATAAAACAAGTTTAGCAAGATTGCCTGGCACAAGAACCACATTAAATTATCAATTGTATTTTCATATGCTAACAATGAAAAATCCAAAAAGGAAATTAAGAAAACAATTCCATTTACAATAGCATCACAGAGAGTCAAATACTTGGGAACAAATTAACAGAAGAAGTACAAGACTTGTACACTGCAAAACTACAAAACACTGTGGAGAAAAATTAAAGATCTAAATAAATGGAGAGATATTCCAGGCTCACAGATTTGAAGTCCTAATATTTTTAAGATGGAAACTCTCCCCAAATCGATGTATAAATCTAACACAATCCCTATCAAACTCCCAGTAAGCTTTTTTGTAAAAATTAACAACCTGATTCAATAAGAAAACTATGTGAAAATGCAAAAGACTCGGAGTAGCCGAAACAGTATTTTAAAAGAAGAAGAAATTAAGGACTTATATTACTTAATTTAAAACTTACTGTAAGACCACAAATCAAAACAGTGTGGTGTTAACACAAGGATAGGCATATAGATCAGTGGCACAGAATTAAGTGTCCAGAAATAGACTGTCACTTTTACGGCCAGTTGATTTCTATGAAGGTTCCAGACAATTAAATTCAATGATGAGGGGCTTCCCTGGTGGCGCAGTGTGTGGCGCAGTGGTTGAGAGTCCGCCTGCCGATGCAGGGGACACGGGCTCGTGCCCCGGTCCGGGAAAATCCCACATCCGCGGCTAGGCCCGTGAGTCATGGCCGCTGAGCCTGCGCGTCCGGAGCCTGTGCGCCGCAACGGGAGAGGCCACAACAGTGAGAGGCCCGTGTACCGCAAAAAAAAAATTCAATGATGAAACGGTATTTTTTTTTTAATTGAAATGTAGTTGAAGTATATTAAGTATATTATGTTAGTTTCAGGTGTACTATATAGTCACTTGACATTTGCATACATTACGAAATGATCACCGTGATATGCCTAGTAACCATCTGTTCCCACACAAAGTTATTATAATGTTATTGACCATATTCAAAAGGGTAATACTTTCAACAATGTTTCTGCAACAACTGGATGTCCACATGCCAGAAAAAAAAGAACTTAGACCTTCATCTTGTAGCATAAACAAAAAAATTAAGCCCACGATGGATCATAGACATAAATGCAAAAGCTAAAACTATTGAACTCATAGAAGAAAACATAGGAAAAAATCTTTGTGACCTTAGATTGGGCTACACATGTTTACAAATGACACCAAGAGCAAGGTCTATAAAAATACTAATAAATTGAACTTCAAAATTTAAAACATTTGTGCTTTAAAAGATACCATTAAGAAAATGAAAAGACAAGACACAGACTGGAAGAAAATATTTGCAAATCATATATTTCATAAAGGACTTATATCCAAATTATATAAAGAACTTTCTGAACATGTTGATTTAGAAAAAACAAGTAATGCAATATAAAAATGGTCAAAAATGTGAACCAAAATTTCACCAGTGAAAATTAAAACCACAGTGAGACGGTACTACATACTCACTAGGATGTTTTTAATAAAAAAGACAAAATCAACTATGACAAGGATGTCGCAAAACTGTAGCCCTCATATGTTGCCAGTGGGAATTTAAAATGGTGCAGACACTTTGGAAAACAGTCCAGCATTTTCTTAGAAATTTAAACTTACCACTTGATCCAGCAATTCCACCCCTAGGAATCTGCCCAAGAGAAATGAAAACACATACTCACACACAGATGCATATGTAGATGTTCAGAGCAGTATTATTCATAACAACCCAAAACTAGGAACAATCCAAATGTCCATTAATTGATGAATGGATAAGCAAAACGTGCCATTTGCATGCAATGGAATATTCAGCAATGAAAAGGGAAAAACTACTGATACATCCTGTGACATAGATGAACCTCAAAACACTGCTAAAACAGAGAGAAAGAAGCCAGACACAAAAGGCTAATTATTATATGATTCCGTTTGTATTAAATGTCCAGGAAAAGCAAATTTATAGAGACAGAACGCAGATTAGTGGTTGCCTAATTAACCCAATTATCTGCAAACAGGTTTGAGGGAACTTTGTGGGCTGATGGAAATGTTCTAATACTGGACTGTGGTGATCATCAGACAACTCCGTAAATTTGTTAAAGATCATTAAATTGTATACTTATGATTAGTGAATTTAAAGGTATGTAGAGTATGCCTCGACAAAACTGTTTAAACACTTGAAAACGTCAAATATAGAGATCTAAAAATCCAACTGATAGATCTCCAAGAAGATTGGTTTTAGGTACACAATGATAGTTAAAGAAATAAACATTCAGTTAATTTCACCGTCTCTACAGCAATTTACTATTTGCTATGCTTTCTTCAGTGCAAGCTACTGCCCTACTCAGGGGGTATTACAGCTCAATGTAAGTAGTAATTAATTAAGGGCTCATCTCCCGTGCTAGAAGAAAGCAGAAGGACAAAGAAAGCCAAACAGATGTGCCCAAAATGAGTCTGATTCTTCTAGCAAGTTTCCTAATTACAAATAATACAAACATGTGTCATGGGTTGGAAAATACTCATTTCCTCTCAAGAATAGCAATAAAATAATTGGCCAGAAAAAAGGAGAAACCCTTTAATTCTTACGTACTGGCAGTTGAAATGTGTAAGTATAAAATCAGCTCATGCAATGAATCAACTTTGATCATCATGGCCAAGTGGGGAGGATGTTCGGGTGATAGAGATGATTTAAAGAAGAAAATGGGTTGTGTTGGGGCGTCAGTGCGTGGATTTGCCTTATCAGATATCAAGATATTTTGAAACACTAGTAAATTGGCATTGTGATAGATGAACAGACCAAAGAAACCAGAGAACCCGAAACAGAGCCACATAATATTCTATCATATTATAATGAAAAAACAATACCTTAGAGTACATTGAAATTAAACATACTGAAATTGTTGGAAAACAATTGAAACCAGATTCAGCAAACTTTTTTCTGTAAATGTCTAGATAGTAAATATTTTATGCTTTGTAGACCACATTCATCTCTGTCCCTTCTCCTCCTCCCCCTTCTCTTCCTCCTTCATCTTCTTCTACAAACCTTTAAAAATGTAAAAACCATTCTTAGTTCAGAGTCCTGTAGAAACAGACCATGGGCAAGGGCCGTAGTTTGCCAACCACTGATCTACAGTATTTATAAATGGAATACATAAATATAAAAATATATAAATAGAAATAAAGGGCAGTTAAAACGAATATATAGATATACTTTCTAGACAAATCCTATAAAAATTTGTTGTATCAAAAATTATATTTCAAGTTAAGAACTGAGAATAGTTAAAACACTATGAAGAGGTTAGGATGCTTCTTTCCCCAAACCTGAAAATTTATTATAAAGCTATGATGGGGCTTCCCTGGTGGTGCAGTGGTTAAGAATCCACCTGCCAATGCAGGGGACATGAGTTTGAGCCTGGTCCGGGAAGATCCCACGTGCCGCAGAGCAACTAAGCCCGTGCACCACAACTACTGAGCCTGTGCTCCAGAGCCCGCAAGCCACAACTACTGAATCCCGCGCGCCTAGAGCCTGTGCTCCACAACAAGAGAAGCCACCGCAATGAGAAGCCCACACACTGCAACGAAGAGTGGCCCCCACTTGCCACAACTAGAGAAAGCCCATGCACAGCAACGAAGACCCAACACAGCCAAAAAATAAATTAATTAAATTTATTATTTAAAAAAATAAATAAAGCTATGATGGTTAAAATAGTATGGAATTAGTGCAAGGATAGACAGACAAACTGACGGGACAGGAGAAACCGAGAAACAAACCCATACATATGTGGAAAAAACAGCATTGCAGATCAGTGGGGAAAAGTTAGCTTCCCCATAAATGACACTGGAAACAATGTTTCCCCATAAGGAAGGAATATGGAATTGGATCCTTGCCTTATACCATCTTACAAACAGGTAAATCAATTTTAGGTACATTAAACACTTAAATATGAAAGGTTAAACTTCGGAACTCTAAGAGGAAAATATAAGAGAATATCTTTGTGATGTCAGAATAGAGAAGGGTATCTTAAATAAAACCCCAAAGTGCTAACCAGAAAAGGAAAAGACTGACAAATTTGAATAGTTTAAAATTGAGAATGTTTCTTCATCAAAACACCATAAAAATGAAATGACAAGCCATAAAACAGAAGTAAATATTTGCAACATATATAACCAATAAAGGATTAATATCCAGAATATGTTAAAAGTTCTGACAAATCAATAAGAAAAAGACAAACCCAACAGAAAAATGGACAAAGAATGCAAAAGTCTCTTCCCAGAAAAAGGAACTGCAAATGACCAGTAATCATATGAAAAGATCAACATTGTTAATAATCAGGCAAATGGAAAATTAAGCTGTAACAAGACATTGTTTTGTCCCGAGTAGATTGGCAGATGTTGAAAAGACGGTGAAATACACTTAATACACTCTGGTAGAGGTATACACTGGTCAAAATCCTGGTGGGGTATAAACCAGTAGAACCACTTTGAAAAATTATATTAATAAATGTAATAATATAAGGACCCAGAAATCCTACTCTTTGGAATTTACCACAGAGAAATTCCTACATTTATATACATGTAAAATGCTAGGGAGGGCTTCCCTGGTGGTGCAGTGGTTGAGAGTCCGCCTGCCGATGCAGGGGACACGGGTTTGCGCCCCGGTCCAGGAAGATCCCACATGCCACGGAGCGGCTGGGTCCGTGAGCCATGGCCGCTGAGCCTGCACGTCCGGAGCCTGTGCTCCGCAGCGGGAGAGGCCACAACAGTGAGAGGCCCGCGTACCGCAAAAAAAAAAAAAAAAAAAAAAAAAAGCTAGGGAAAAATACAGTAATTTCATAACAGCAATGTTTGCAGTAGCAAAAACTTGAAACCACTGAAATACCCAATGGCAATACAAGATATGGTGTGTTTTTCTGATGGAATACTATACAGCCCTGGGAAAAAAATCAGTGAAGCATAATTACACTCATCAACAGGAATGAACCTCACAGATATCAACAGAAAACAGTCTCGGAAGAATCCGTACAACATGACACCTCATTCTGTATATGGTTTAAACACATTCAAAATGAAAACATACATTGTTCAGGGTTACATATATTATGGAAAACCATAAAGAAATGTAAAGAAACGATAAGCCATCAATTTAAGGAAGTGGTTGCCTCTCACAGGGGTCAGGGGGGTGAGATTGGGGAGGGGCACACGGGCACTTCCGAAGTATCAGCCGTGATCTACTTCTGGGCGGTAGGCACACAGGCATTGGTTTTGATGATGATGATGTTGTATATCTTGCATATAACATATATAATGTCTTCATAACATATTTTATAAGTTTAAATGAAAACCAATACTTGGCAGAAAGTAAAGTACAGTAAGAGTAAAGCACAGAAAACAAGAGTGTATTTCGTTTCTGGACGCACACAAATAGGAAAAGCAAAAAAAAAAACACCCCATCAGGACACTCACTAATACAATAAACAGTGAGTTCCTTTGGAGGAGAAGGGTGGGCGGTGGGAGGGATTGCTTGGGAAAGATTACAAAGAGATTGCAACTGTGACCTGTAACTTTCTATTTAAAACATAAAAATAGCTCAAGCTAAGATAGCCAAATATTACTATTCGTGAACTCTGAGTGTTGGGTACGTAGGTGTCAGGTATCAGGTTGCCAGACCTCGCACAATGAAAAACAAAAAAAAAAAAACAGGACACTCAAAGTGAATTTCAGATAAACAACAAATAATTTTTAGTATAAATAATTTTCAATACGGTATATGTCCTATTGGGACAGCCTGTGTTTTATCTGGCAAACCTAGTTATATTAATCTCTGTATCTGAAATATAAGAAAATATGCTTGTCCTGCCCATGTACATCGTGAAAAGTTGCCAACAGTTACGTATTTAGAATGTACAGAATGAGGAGAGGGGATCACAGAATACCTACTGCCTGTATCTTCAAGCCTTCTGAAAAGGTCCATTTTCTCTGATTACTTAGCTCTGAAACCAGTGTACCTATCATTTATAAATGATAATCATCATTTATCACATAAGCTCTTGACATGCATTATCTCATTGGATCTCCTTAACCAGCCAGTCCTGGTATTACTGTTCTTAGGTTTCTTATAGTTTCTGGTACTTGCCCAGGGCTCAGAAATTTGCCAGGGTTGCACAGCTGGTGAGTGCTTCCAAATCCATTGTTCCTTCCACCTGACCCTCGTCACACACACACACACACACACACACACACACACACACACACGCGCGCACGCACCATCTTTCTCCAGGTCTCCCGGTCTCTCTCCTCCCGAACTTCCCCATCACACTGTGTCTGGGTCCTCCTTTGGCCGGGAACATTGGTCACCTGTCTTGTTACCTCTCTAGATACAGAACACCCTCCTTCTTAGATCACGTATCACTACTCAGTCCGAGCTCCAAACCTCTGGCTTCTAGTTTCAGCAAAGAGAAGGCACTCAGTACGTATTTAGCAGGAGACCGGTCAGCTTTTTTCCCAAGGGCATCCTGGAAAGCAGCCGTGGACCTAGCCACTTCCAAAAGTTCTACTTTAAACACAAAGTTCCTTGCCTTTCAATGGTCGCATTCAAGTGCTCTGATCTCTTCTGGTCAGCAGAGAGCACGCCTGGGTCTTGAAGCCTCTAAGTGGACACCATGCCGGGGAGTCCAGAGATAATTTTCTTGTGAACTTCAGTATAAACAGCCCAAGTCCATGGCCACTGCTAGTTTTTAAAATGCCCAACACAAACCCTTTTTGTCACTCAGAAGGAAGAGTCCCTCCTGCCCCACAGAAGACCAGTTGGCTTCCTTTCAAATATGCTAATTGCCCTGCTTCCAAGTTTCAAGCCCCTTTTTTATGCCTGACTTAAAAATAAAGCCCTGACACTACAGGCTTGAATGGAAATGCTGACGACACTGAGCGGTGAGAACCAACTGCTATTCCAGAAAAGGAAACACACGCAGAGGCAGCGGGCACGGGTCCAACCTGCGCACAGTAGGGCCGCCTCTTTCCAGCCTGGCCGACAAGCGGCTGCACAGGCCCAGGGCCCAGCCTGATGTCTGCACTGGGGACTCAAGGAAATGTGATCCCATCTTCCTGTTTTCTCCGGATAAAACTGGAGCTAGCTTGGGAATTCCCTGGCGGTCCAGTGGTTAGGACTCAGAGCTTTCACTGCCGAGGGCGTGGGTTCAATCCCTGGTCGGGAAACGAAGGTAGAGTAAGCAGCATGGTGTGGTCCAAAAAAAAAAAAAAAAAACTGGAGCTAACTTTGTCTCTTTCAGTTCTGTCTGAGGGAGAGTTTGGACCCCTGTGCTTGGGAGGAGCTATTGCAGAAACTCCAGAGAATCCACGTGCACACGTGGACCCAGGTCAGGGTCCTGCCCACTTGTGTGCAGTTTCCCTCTTCCCACTGCCCACTTTGTTTGAAAGAAGTCCAGGCTGCGTGTAAAGCCGCTTTTCCTGGGTGACGCTGAGAGCTGTCGTCATAATCCAAGATCTGGGCCCCGATCCAAATGTTAGCAGCTCCGTGCGGGTAGCAGCCTTAACGCACTGTGTCAGTGGAGGTTGCCCCCCGATTCTAACCAGAATGAGTGAGAAGCTCGCCCGTGTTTTCATCTCCTTTCATGTAAATTCACCTGTGCGGTTGGCACGCTTGTCCTCATTTTACAGGTGAGGATCCTGAGCCTCAGAGGTTAAATCAGTTCAACAAATTGCCCTTGACCGCAGTGTGAAGAAGTGAGAGAGATGAAATTCAAAACCAACAGTGAGGGGCTTCCCTGGTGGCGCAGTGGTTGAGAATCTGCCTGCTCATGCAGGGGACATGGTCCGGGAAGATCCCACATGCCGGGGAGCAATTAAGCCCGTGCGCCACAACTACTGAGCCTGAGCTCTAGAGCCTGCGAGCCGCAACTACTGAAACCCACACGCCTAGAGCCCATGCACCGCAGCAAGAGAAGCCCCCACTCGCCACAACTAGAGAGAGCCTGCACGCAGCAACAAAGGCCCAACACAGCCAAAATAAATAAATAAACAAATAAATAAATAAATTTATGTTTTAATAAAACCCAACAGGGCTTCCCTGGTGGCGCAGTGGTTGAGAGTCCGCCTGCCGATGCAGGGGAAGCGGGTTCGTGCTCCGGTCCGGGAAGATCCCACATGCCGCGGAGGGGCTGGACCCGTGAGCCATGGCCGCTGAGCCTGAGCGTCCGGAGCTTGTGCTCCGCAACGGGAGAGGCCGCGGCGGTGAGAGGCCCGCGTACCGCAAAAAAAAAAAAACAAAAAAAAAACAACCCAACAGTGAGATGGGATGGGGTTCAGGACACGCTTCCCCGGGTGATGGTACCTGGCCGTTGTGAATGCTTCCAGCTGAAGGCGGTTGCGCAAATGGCAGGTGCAAAAGGTCACTGACACTCCCCCCAGCCCTTCTCCCCTGAGGCCATAAATCCCTGATGCGAGAGGTGCCCTCCCCAGAGACAAAGGGACACAGAAAAGAATCCAAGCAAACAGGCCTGGCTAAGTTTCTCCCAGTTTACAGCACTCACCTCGCCCTCTTTGACCTTCTGTATTTCTGCACGTCGGCCCGCGTTTCAGCAAACCCAGCAGAAGAGCACCCAGGGCTGACGGTTTCTACGAGTCTTCTTACGTGAAGGCTCCCACGTCACGTACAGTTTATATCCAGTAAAGGTGTACGCTTTTCTGCCGTTAATTTGTCGTTGTCAGTTTGATTTTCAGCCCCCGCCAGGGACCCTGAGAGGGTCCAGGAACACTTTTTCCTCCCGTATCGGTAACACACTGCACCCACCCTCGCTACTCAGAGACGGGTCTGCGGACCAGCAACCTCCGTATCACCTGGGAACTCCCTAGAAATGCAATCTCAGCCCCAGCTGGGACTCCTGGATCGGGGTTTGCATTTTAACGAGATCTCCAGGGCTTCCCGTGCGTAAGGAGGTTTGAGAAGCGCTGATTGACACCCAGCCCTTCTCCAGTGACCCCTGCAGAACAGAGAGAGGTGATTGTGGCCCTGTGGGGCTCTTGGGAGGTAAAGCTGGGCATGACATGAAGTGCTGAGCAGAGGGGCTTCCACGGAGGGGCCGCACACTGTCACGCTGTGTCCCAGGGGTCTGCCTTGGGTCCAATATGGGACAGAAGAAAGCCATAGTCTCTGGACATGGGTACATTCCAATCCTGGTTCTGCTGTTCACTAGCTACAAAAGCACGTGAAAGTTGTTAAACCCTCTGGGTCTCAGTTTCTTTCTCTCCAAAATGAGAATAGAGCTACATCCTATGTTGTTCTGATGTTCAATGAGACGTGTGTGTGTGTGTGTGTGTGTGTGTGTGAACATACACAATGTGACTGGAATGTCATAGGTCATCAATAAGTGGGTACGTATTAAATATTAATACCCACGTTAGATATTATGTCATCCAGAGTCTGAGGGTACATTAAACAGAGTTTTGCAAACACCAGAAACCACTCTGTCTAGTTCAAGGGATTCATGAACATCATTAATGGTGTTCACCGTTCATTAGGTGGTCTACAAAACTCACTGTCAGAGGCTGATTCAAGCGGGAGCATCCTCCCGCCGCCCTGCAGGAGCCTGCCCCCACCCCCCAGCTCACCACTCGCCCTCTGCCCTCTCCCTCCTGGCTCTGGCCCAAGCCGAGTCCCCGCTGAGGCGCATCTCACTGGCGGAGCCTGGATCCCAGTGGGAACGGGTTGCAAGGAGATCTGGGAAATGTGGTTGTCAGCTTCCAGTGGCTGCAGAACCAGGAGGCACTCTGGGAGGGGTGGGACTGGATGGCCGGGGACAGTCACAGTAGCCACCACAAGTCTGATGGCAAGTCTTCACGATGCCCTGAATAGGACAAGCTGATCTAGGGGTCGGGGCCTCCTCTGGGGGCCGGGTGGAGGGGGGTAGGGATAGGTCAGCAGACGTGAGTAACTGGAGAGCAGAATGTCTCTCCGAGCTGCAGAACAGCCGGTAGAGAAGTTCCTTCCGGGGACTGTGTGGGATTTGCTCTGGGGGAGGGAATTCAGAGCTGGTAGTTGGCAGGACTTTGTGCGGTGACATTAACAGGCAAGCTTTCTCTTTGTGCCCAGGCCTGGCACCCAGCCTGGAACCCACATTGCATCTGGGCACCCCGATGCCCCCTGCAGCCCTCAACCCCAGCAGCCATACTCCCTGGTAAGACTTGATCCAGAAGAACATGGAAATTAGGGGCTTAGGGCTTGATGAATGACATAGTCCCAGGGATGTGTCTGAACTTCGCTGGCGCTTCCCGGTAGTGAGTTCCTGGCCATGGGAGCATGCAAGCAGAAGGTGGACACTCGTGAAGCAAGGGTGATTCAGGCACCATAGGGAGCATTGGGCCAAATGGCCTCCAGGCCATTTCTAACCCTGACAGGCAGTGTCAGGGTTAACCTCCCAGAAAGAGGCTGTGGTAGGTAGGAAGGTAGGCACTGGGCAGACTGACAGGGGAGATTTGGGGCCAGGGTTCCCTACAACCTGCGAATCGTCGTCAGAGCGGTGTCTACTTCCCTAGTTTACTTACGCACCTGACCAAGGGGCTTCGTAGAGGCAATAGTACCCCATCCCTCTATCAGACAATCAAAGCATTGTTCTGTGTGTGATTGACCTGAAACAGTTAATGCTCTTCCCAAAGAGGCCTGGCTTAGGCACTGAAAGGATGAGAGGAATGCCCGCTTTTACAAACCAACAAGAGTTGACACATAAATAGATTCTTTTTGTAATATTATGAATGTCTGTGGACCAGAACTGTTCGAAAATCTGAAACAAAACAGAACAAAACCGTGTGTTGTGGGTAGCAGATAGGATTACGGTTAAGTTTCTTTTACTCTTTTATTTTAATTTATGGGACTATTTTTATAAAGTTTCTTTATAAAGACTTCAGGAAAAGAAATCATTTCTCTGGACTCAGAGGTCATTTCATTAATCACTACATTTGGAAGATTCAGGACATGTTTCTCTATTTGTCTCATTTCATCTTTGGTGGCTATAGGCTATCAGTGGGTCCAAAGGCCTTGGGTCCATCTAATTCCAAATCTGAGTGGACGGCATTTCCCGTCTGTGTGTGTCTTTGTTTTGCTTGGTTTGGTTTGATGCGGCCAGGTGGGCAGATTTGAGGGGTTGGTACCCAAACAGCAGCAGAGAAACAAGAAGCTCTGGAGTCTTTTCCTTTCTTACAAAAGCAAACGTATTCCTTGCTGGTCCTGCTATGGTGCTGACTTCTGGGGAAAGATGGCGGCCTGAACCCCTGCCTCTGATTCTGGTCTTTCCTGAAACCTCACTGAACTGTAACAGAGAGAACAGGGGAAGAGATACCAAGGTTTTGGAAGCTGGAAAGCAGATCAAAGCCAAATCCCGCAGTGCAGAAAGACGAGATTCTCCACCACTGACATGGCAACATCCTCAAAAGACCCAGGAAAAGGCTGACCAGGCACTTCTGGGAGTGGGGGTGAAGGAGGAGGGCTGCAGGGTGTTGGAGGAGCGGTTAGGTCTGCAGGTGCCCCCTACCCCAACTGCCTCTCCCCATTCCTGTAAGGAGACTGGAGATCTAGTCTATGGAGAAAGCAGACGGGACCATCATGCTTACGAGGACGGGGCCCTGCACTGAAAGGTGGGGAAAACCACACGCGTTGTGCCCAGTGGGGGCTGCGGTGGGCAGCCCTCTCCTCTCCCTCATCTCCTAGAATGCCAACAGGCAGGTCCTCAGCCTCCATGGAGGATACTGGGGGCTCAGATGCTGGAGATACTAACATCACACGGCCCGGAGAAGATCACCCCACCAAGAAGCTGATAGTCAACAGCACCTCCCAGCCCCAGTACAGCGTCCAGCCAGCCTTCTACTCCCTGCTCAGCCATCTTCCCCTCCTCTGACAGGCAGGGAGCTGAGTGTCTTTCCGCCTCAGGCCCCACTCCTCTTGGGCTCTCCGCCCTTCCCTTTTGATCTTCCCAGTAAAGACACTTTGAACCTCTTCCTGTCAGAGAATAGAGCCTTCCAACTAGCAATGGAGCCACCAAGTCTCTTCCACCTTGTGGAGCCTCCTTCAGTCCCTTCCCACCCCGTCTCCCGTCAGAGCTGATTTCCTCACCTTCTCCTTCTCCATCCGTTCCAGACAGTCTTATGCCTCACAAACCCCCAAAGTCCACCTGCCCAAGGAAGGGCATAGAAATTACTGTAAACAAGAGACATCTCAATGCTCTTCTTGACTCAGCAAAACCACTCAACGCTGTTGGCCACCACCTTCTTGAAATACTCTCTTGCACTGGCTTCCAAGGCACCCTGTTCTCCTAATTTCTCCCCTACATCACTGGCCACTTCTCAGCATCCCTGGCCACCACCTCCTCCCCTTCTCAATCTACCAGTCCTGGCGCTCCTCAGGGTTCAGTCCTAGGCTTCCTACTTTTCTCACTCTACACTCTGTCCTCAGCTGACCCTATTCACCTGTTCCCAAACCTGTGTCTCCAGCTCAGGCCCCACCTCCATGTCCAACTTCAGATTTGGAGGTCTTGCAGCATCTCCAACTCAGCGTGTCCAGACTGAACTCGCCATTTCCTTGCCAACGTGCTCCTCTTCCAAAACCGTCCTGGTAAAGGGCCAACATCTGCAGAGAGAGTTGTGTCTGACACCCTCTCTTCACCTCCCATGCTCAAGCCTATACAAGCTAAGTCCTGTTGATTCTATCTCCAAACCATATGGCAAATCCATCTTTCTCCATCTCCACAACCACCACCCTAGTTCCAGCCCCCTGCCTCCTGACGGCCTGCCCCATGTTCATTCCTGCTTTCCAGTGTCACGCCCCTGCTGCACACTCTCCAGTGGTTTTCCACTGCTTCTATTTTAGAACAAAATCTTTCACTTGGCTTCGCATGCCCAGGCTAACCCAGTCCCTCCTCCAGCTTCCCCTTTTGCCTTTCCAGCCACCCGGTCACTCCTTCCCCTCATGACCCTGGGCCTCTGCACTTATTGTTCCCTCTGCTCGCAGCATCCTTCCTTCCTTCCTTCCATCCTTGGTGTTACAAACTGAATGCTTGCATTCTCCCCAAAATTCATGTGTTGAAGCCCCAATCCCCAATGGGACTATATTTGGAGACAGGGCCATTATGGAGGCGATTAAGGTTACATGAGGTCATAAGGGTGGGGCCCTAATACAATAGGATTTGTGTCCATATTAAAAGAAGCACCACAGGCCAATGGAGTTTCCCCCACCCCACCCAGGTGAGGACACAGCAAGAAGACAACCAGCCATCTACACCATCTACAAGCTAGGAAGTTTCCTTATCAAAAACTAAATTGGCTGGCACCCTCATCTCCAGAACTGTGAGAAATAAAATTCTGTTTTTTATTTTGTTACGGCAGATCTAGCTGATGAATACACTCAACTAACCTCTATCCTTCAGGTCTCTGTTTAAACCACTTAAAAAAAATTGCTGATTCCCCACTCCCATGCCACACTCTCATCTGGACAGGACCCCTGACACTCAGTGTCATAGCAGTTGTATTCTCCTTTTCAGTGTTACTTTTCACAATAGCATTAATTAATTGTGTGACTATCAGCGCTTCTCCATGAGTCTATGTTTGATCAAGGTAGAGATAGCATCTGGGTTGTTCAGTGATGTAACCCCAGTGTCTAGCATAGGGTCCAGACACAGTAGATGCTCTATAAATATTTTTAAGATGTGATCATCTTAAAAACTGTCTCTGAATTTGAGGATATCTTTTGGAGCAGTTTTAAAAATTGAGTTTCTAACTCTACAACCTTATAGGAGAAAGGAAACCAACCTTGCAGTTTGTATCACCCTTCTTCATTTGCAATGTTGAACATTATCAGCACTCAAATATACATTTTTATGTGTATTCACTAGTGTTGCCTTATATTCTGCCATTTTTACTGCAGAAAGGATGCAGTAAAAGGATGCAGATGGAAAGGATGCCAGAAAAATCTCCCAGTGGGACCTGGGCCTCCAAGGGAATGCTGGCTTTTTCCTTGTGGTCACCAGACTGTCCCTTACAGTGGTTCAAGCCTGTGGGCCCTGAGTTGTATACAAAATGGTGTCGCCTGTAACTGTGTGGTAGTTTGAATGTAGGTCAAATGCTAGGTCTGAATGACAAGCCTGTGATTGACCATCAGCGATGCAATCTGAGTAGATGGTAGTTCATCTGTGCAAGTGCGGGCTAGCCCCTGAGCGCCCGGCCTCTCTCCCCAGAGCCATGACTACACCCAGTTAGTCCCACAGAAGAAGCAGCTCTCAGGCCTTCCCCTGGCCTGGGCTATTTCTGTGCTCACCTAACATTCGTGGGTGGAATTGTCCCCACTAGTGGACTAAATGTTTGTATCCCCTCAAAATTCATATGCTGAAGCCCTAGTCCCCAATGCAATGGTCTTCGGAGGTGGGGCCTTTGGGAGGTAATTAGGTTAAGCTGAGGTCATGAGGACGGGACCCCCCATGATGGGATTAGTGTCCTTATAAGAAGAAGAGACCAGAGCCCCCTCTCTCTCTGCCATAGGGGGATATAGCAAGAAGACGGTGGTCTGCAAGGCAGGAAGAGAGCCCTAAACTTGCTGACACCTTGATCTTGGACTTCCAGTCTCCAGAATTGTGAGAAATAAATTTCTGTTGTTTTAACCACCCAGTCTGAAGTATTTTGTTACAGCAGCCCAAACAGACTAAGACACACCCCCCCACCCCAATACCTCCTCCTCGTAAGTCTGTACTGTATTCTCTCCCATCTGGAGACGGCCCACTTCCTTCCAGGGTCTCCGTTGAAGGAGGTTATGGAGTTTACTTTTTTTTTTTTTTTGCGTTACACGGGCCTCTCACTGTCGCAGCCTCTCCCGTTGCGGAGCACAGGCTCCGGACGCGCAGACTCAGCGGCCATGGCTCACGGGCCCAGCTGCTCCACGGCACGTGGGATCTTCCCGGACCGGGGAACGAACCCGTGTCCCCTGAATCGGCAGGCGGACTCTCAACCACTGCGCCACCAGGGAAGCCCTTGAGTTTACTTTTGTTTGACTCCTACCTGGGGACATTTTGCTGTCTGTGTAAAGTCTCACTATGAGGAAAGTACCTGCTCTTCATCTCACTCTCTAAACTAGAAAATTCATCTTTGACTAGAGAAAACATCACCTAACAGATTTCATGTGCACAGAGACAGAGTTCACGCCTTCCACCATTTTTCATGCCCACGTGTTCTACTGATTCCTCACAGGTGACTGAGTCATTCTCTACTGTTGATCCAGGTTTTCTGATGTGAACATTTTTATACCGGTCACTTTTTTCTAACTCTTAGATTGTTCCTCAGAAGAAAGTTTCCTCGTTCAAGCATCTGAGTTATTTTATGCCTCTTCTGTGAAGCCACCTTGCTTCACCAAAGCCACAACTTTCCGCAGAGCGCCAGCCGTGCACGGAAGAGTCTGCTCCCCCCACACCCCCCTACCCAGGGTCCTGCCGTCTCTCTCTATTTTCAATATTTCTTTCTAGACAGAGTTACGTTGAGATGAACAAGATGCCAGCGCTCAGAAAATCAGTCATCGTCTGCCAACAATCAGAAATCTCTGCTTGAAGACCCTTCCGCTCTGATGCTGACACAGCGCTGTCCCCATTCTCAAAGCCGCAAGTGATTTATTTTTAATATTAGTGATACTTCAAGGGGTTTAAGGGGACACAGGGCGAAAGGGAAAGCAAACAAATGAGCAGATAAGCAAGTGTTTCCTTCGCCAGCGAGGGCCTCGTCCCCGCCACAGTGTTCATCGAAGGCCATCTAGTGGATCCACGTGGGAAAAAGGCTCAGAGCGGTGGTGGGGAGACCTGCCCCCAGGCACCTCGGGAGGGGAGCAGGCCCTTCAGGCCTCAGAGTCCTGTTTCCCCGCAGGAGGGAGAGCTGTAAGTCTCCCCAACTCCCGTCAGCTCCCACGGACTATCATTTCTCATTTCTTGGAGGAGGCGATAGGACTGATGCGGGTGTGTGGAAACCGGAAGGGAGCGAAAGAGTTGTTACGCCTACTGGGCCGCACAAAGTTGGGGACTCGGTTAAAGGCATGAATTTCGAACACACACACAACCACGATTCCCATAAATGGAGGTGCCAACGTTGCGAGTTTTTATTCATTCACCAAATATTACTCGAGTTCCCGGCGTGTGAGCAGCGCCGTGCACGTTGATGCTGCTGAGACCTACCATCTAAAGGAAGGGAAGAGACTTCCCCATGGAAAGTTAGCTAATGGGAGAAGGCTGTGAGGTGTCAGGGGCGTGAGGTCCCCCTGCAACAGAGAATCAGAGAAGAAGCTTCCACGGGGAGGTGGAATTTTTTTCCTCATGGGTTTATTTTTGGTTATAGTTAAACAAAATAATACATACTTATAAAACTTGAAAAAAGCAAAAGTGGACGTTCCTCTCACTCCCCATGTACTTCCATTCTCAGCAGGTAACCACTGTTTAGGGTTTGCTTTGTGTAATTTCAGGAGATTTTTTCTGCACTGGGTCTTCCTTGCTGCACGTAGGTTTTCTCTAGTTGCAGCAAGTAGGGTGTACTCTTCACTGCAATGCACGGGCTTCTCATTGTGCTGGCTTCTCTTGTTGTGGTGGTTTCTCTTGTTGCAGAGCACAGGCTCTAGGCACATGGGCTTCAGTAGTTGTGGCACACGGTCTCAGTAGTTGTGGCTCGCGGGCTCTGGAGCACAGGCTCAGTAGTTGTGGCACACGGGCTTAGTTGCTCCGCAGCATGTGGGATCTTCCCGGACCAGGGCTCGAACCCGTGTCCCCTGAATTGACAGGCAGACTCTTAACCACTGCACCACCAGGGAAGTCCTCCAGGAGATTTTAAACTGCGCCTTAAAGGATGAAAATGTTTGGTCAGTGGAAGAAAATGGGAGAGGGACGGTGTGGTGGGACTCTTTGGAATGGGAAGAGTTAACTCCAGATGGGCACCCACCCCATTATCATTGTGATATACTAATTTTCTGATGGTCTCAGGTCCCTTGAGTTTCTAATAGTACTTACAATTTTTTAAAAAAGAGAGAGAGAGAGAGAGAGGAAAAAGAACTAGTTAATTCATTCCAGATACCTGGCTTTTTTCAAATTCCCCAGATTTTTTTTTCTTCCTTGGTTTGACCACAAAGTGAACCTAAGAGTATGAATCATAAGCCTTCACCTCATGAATGTTTTATTCCAAGAACGTTGACTTACAGAATTTTTTATGTTGCGTTCAAATCCACAGGCAACTCAGTATTTTCCTGCTGCAGCTGGCCCTTGGAAAGAAGGGCTGTGTTTATCTGTAAGTGGGGCGGGAGGTCGTTCCCTCTGCAGCAGCAAGAACCTAACTCCCAATTCGGTTACCAGCAGCCTTGGTCTTTGCAGACGTCCTGGACTAGTTTCTGTGCCCTTCTTCTGGACAACCTGTACTTACCTCTGTCAGAGGACTTAAGAAGCCACGGTACATTGCTGTTAATTATTGGGCTATATGCAGCCCGTAATATCCGCGCAGCCTGTCTACCTCAGTGGTGGTCTCAGTGCCTCGGACCTCTGATATTTGCAGAAGGAATGTATGAGTGATGACCATAGACGTTCTCTATTCAAGAAGGGGCCACAGAGCCGAGTGCGTCAGTCACCAGCCACGTGTGATAAAGCGACAGCTCACCCACAGCTGGGCACACTCCCCACACAGGAAGTCGGATTTAGCCTCCTTTGGGGGTATCCCAGCTCACTCACCCTGGAGGAGAATTAGAACTTTCCAGGCTCCAACTGTCCGGTGCATGACACACTCTCCCTGACCCTTTCCCAGCCACCACTTCTCCAGGCAGCGGTGACCCACAGTCAGGGTGTGCCACAAAGTCCTCATTAGCATGCCTCCTGGGTTGTGTCACCCCACGGCCCGTGTTTCCCTTCCCCAACCCCCCGGACCTTCAGAGGGACCCGGCCCGCCGTACAGAGTGTGGACAGCCCAGCATTCATGTCTCCCCAGACCCCCTTGCCACCAGCCTCTTGGTCCACATTTCCTGTCTCTTTCCCTTAACTCTTCAGCCCCTTGATGTCCTTCTCAGCATCCTCGGGTTCTCTGTGTTACTAGGTGCTGCTACGAGAACAACCCCTCTAAAAATCTTAGAGACCCACGACAGTAAGAGCTGATTTCTTGCTTAGGCTACACGTCCACTCTGGCTTTTGGGGGGGAGGAGCTCTGCTCCCTACGGTCATTAAGCGACCCAGGTGGATGGAGGTTCCCTCCCCACGCACTATCCCATGATCACACTGGGATGAGGAAGGTGACACAGCAAATTACACACAAGCTCCCTAAGCTTCGGGCCATAGTTCATTGGCCAAACAAGCCACACAGCCATGCATCATCCCAGTGAGTATGCAGTACGGTCCTGCCATGTGCAACAGGACAGCAGAACTGGAACATCTGCACAGCTTTGGAGACTGACTACCAGACTCTCCCTTTCCCGACAGTGTGGTTGGACTTGTTTGTCAGCCAGGCTGACATCGGCCATCCTGCCCGACTCTCAGCTTTGCCTGTGTCTGCCGTTTGAATCCACCCATAGTTGCAAGGGAATAAATCTCTCTGGCTGAGGAAACCAGGCTGCTACTTCCTGCCAGAGGAAGGAACTGATCATCATTCACGGGAGATCAAGAGGCGTGTTATTAACAATACTCCCGGAGAGTTTCCAAACACCTTCTCAGCCAGCAGTTTTCACGCAGCCAGCCAAGGAAGTTCCTCCAACATTGCTTAAGCCCATTTTCTGTGCCAAGGACTCTGGGAGGTGCTGGGGTTACACCTACCGACCACACACTGCCCCTGCTGTGAAAGAACTAACGTACAGCAAGCAGATTCAGAAATATCCAAAGCAAGTCTTATCTCTTTACTCTCCCAGGAGCACAGTGGGTAGGGATGGGCAGAGGAAGGCATCCTAGGGGAGCGAGTCTGGAAACCCAGCATCCGCGGGGTCAGCCGTGCTCAGGAATGAAGCTGCCATTGGTGGAGAGGGCTCAGCCCACACCGTTGTCTATGGCAGAGAAGCTGTGTCAGGAAATCGTGTCATTGCCCAACTTGAGGCAGGACAAATAGAACATAAAGTTGTTACTTCCAGCAAACCAAGGCTTTACCAGTTAGTGAGGTGTCTAATGGCTTTTGCATGGCTTCAAGTCTCGGCTTCTCCACCTACAGGAGGGCCAGTCTCTGGGCTGTTTTGTCATCTGTAAAGTGAAGTTTTTGTGAGGCTTAAATGAGATACTATATACAAAGCACTTACCGCAGTGCCAGGAAATGTCAGCTTCTGCTAACGTCACTGGAAGCGGGTCCAAGCACCTGCAGTGGGCACCCAGAGCATTTGACATCTGGAGTGGAGGGAAGAGTTTTTATCCCCCTTCCTCTTTCACAACAAAACAGTTTTCAGTAGTAATTAAAAAATGCGGTAAAGTTTTCCTTTTACTGAACTTTCTAGATAATGATGACAGCAAAACATAAAATACAAAAGCAACACCCTGTACAACAAAGGAAATAAATTTCCAGTACAACAAAGGAAAGAAGCAATGGATTAGTGCTTTTTGATACATTAATGTATTTTTTTAATAAAGGAGGAAAAGGTATACCTAAAAATTAGTCCATCATGGTAATGAACAATACTATAGTTTCAGAGCAATTGAATAAAAAAGGAAGGCAAATACAAAAAATAAATTTGAATTTTAAATAGTCACATTTTCAAATATCACTTACATTTAATCACATATTTCATGTATGGAAAATTTGCACGTAACAATTATACCTGGCAGTTTGCACAGCGTCATGGTTTTAAATTTTAAAAATAAACCCCCATGTGATCATACAGAACGCCAGAATAGCAGTCATATTCCATTTCGCCTCCACAACTGTACTGCTCTCATACTTTATTTCAAATCTGCTGCTTCAACGCAGGAATATGCCGTTCCACAGAGGATTAGACATAAACTCAGAGTGAACTCGCTCAAAAGGGACGCAAGGGTGTAGCTGAGCCCAGGCTGATCCAGGGCCAACGGCATAACTGGAATCTTCTGATTCGCTTTCCCCTAGTGGACAAAGTTTACTCAGGATGGGGGTGGGCAGAATTCTAAGACAGCCCCGAGATTTCCAGCCCCTGTGTCCAGGCACCATCTCCCATTAGTCAAACACTCATTGAGGCACTGCTGTGAAGGACTTTGCCGATGGAATGACGGTCTCCAATCAGTTGGCCTCTTAGGAAGATTATGGAGGTGGACTTGGTCTGATCACAGGAGCCCTTCCAACCTGGGTGAAGAGAGACCTGAAACCCAGGAAATCAGAGATTTGAAGCAGGAGAAAGACTGGACTCACTGGGGCTGGTTTGAGGATGGAGGAGCCGAGAGCAGGCCCCAGCTGGCCATCAGCAAGGACGTGGGAACCTCAGTCCTGCCACAACGAGGAACGGAATTCTGCCTCAAGGATGAGCTTGGAGACAGGTTATTCGTCCCCCGGAGCCTCCAGGTGAGGACTCAGGTTGGCTGACACTGAGTGGAGACCTGTCTGAGCATCACTGCGCCCGATGCTAAGTATCACAGCTGTGAGCTAAAGAGCAGGTGATGGGGTTGGTTTGTTTAGTCAGTTTTCAGCTTTCCTGAAATATAATCGATGAGTAAAAGTCTGTATTTAAGATGTACAACTTGATGTTTTGAGATATGTATACATTTTGATGTGACCACCACCATCCAGCTAATTAACCTGTCGAGCACTTCACAGGGTTACTTTCTGTGTGTGTGGAGAACACTTCAAGTTTACCCTCTCAGCAAATTTCACGTATACAATATAGTATCGTTCACTGTAGTCACCAAGCTGTACGTTAGATCCCAGAACACATTCATTCTGCATAATGGAAACTTTGTACCCTTTGACCAACATCTCTCTGTTTCCCTGCCCCCCGGCCCCTGACAACCACTGTTCTACTCTGTGCTTCTGAGATTGACTTTTTCTTAGTCTACATGTCAGTGAGCTCATGCAATATTTGTCTTTCTGGGTCCGGCTTCTTTCATTATCTTAGCATAATGATCCTCTGGTTCATCCATGTTGTCACAGATGAATTGCTTTCTTTTTTATGGCTGAATAATGTCTATATATAGATGAATATTTTCTCCTTCCATTCATCCTTCAAGGACCTTAGGTGGTTTCCATGTCTTAACTCTTGTGACTAGAGCTGCAGTGAACAGGGGAGTGCAGATGTGTCTTCTATAATGTCTTCTGATGTGTCTTCTAATCAGTCTATCTACACTGATTTCAGTTTTTTGAATGTATGTCCAGAAGCGAGAGTTGTTTTAAGCCACCACGTTTGTGGCCACGTGTTATACAGAAATAGAAAAACTAATATAATGGATAAGTAATACAAATGTGCTAAGGTTTACATAAATATTATTTAAAAATCTACAGTAATTGCGCCAATCATTTAGAACATAAACCAAAAAAGATTCTTGGGGGGAAGGAGTATTTTAACGCTGATTTCATTTAGAATTGCTCAAGTATGGTGATAATAAAAAGATGATGGACATCTAGTCAGTCTTATTATAATTTTACAATTATTTGCAGGTGGGGCATCCCCTTACTGCCGCTCCCTTTGCTCTGCTCTTGGTAAGACACTGAGTACCTGGGACCCAAAGGGAGGAAGAACCTTCCAGATCAGGCAGCTACTCTGCAGTAGAGCAGAAACCCAACCCTGGGCTCCTTGACTCCCAACCCTCCCTCTTATTAAGGGGCCCTTCATTAAATTAAGGCTGCAGATGTGCTGGGCACAACTGTGCCAAGTCTTTTACAAGTTTTCTGGTAAAATTCTTAGTAAGATAACCAGCTAGGATCCATCAGTAATCACCAGCAAAAGAATGCAAACTTTTGTCCAAAATGAACACTTAATTGATTTAATACTACTTATACCAAATAGGGCTGCTTAGATTGCCATCTGTCTTAGTCTGCTCCAGCTGCTGTAACAAAATACCATAGACTGGGTGGCTTAAACAGACATTTGTTTCTCACAGTTCTAGAGGCTGGAAAGTCCAAAATCAAGGTGCCAGTCCATCTGTTCCTGGCGCGAGCCCCCTTCCTGGCTTGCAGATGTCCATCTTCTTGATGTGTTCTCATCTGGCAGAGAGAGGGTCCTCTGGTCTCTCTTCCTCATCTTATAAGGGCACTAATCCCATCAAGGGTGTCCCACCCTCATGACCTCAGCTAAATCTCCAAATACCACCTCGAAATACCATCACCCTGGGGATTAGGACCTTGACATATGCATTTTGGAGGAACATTCATAACGTCAGTCCCTAATACCATCATATTCCTCTCTGCTGTGATATGATTTCATACCCTCTGAAGGATGTGCTATTTCAGAATTATACAGCTGGAAAGGGCCCTGGAGATCTTACACTCCAGGTGTCCAGTTCTGAGTACATTGTCCCCCACCGTGGCTTCTTTCCACTAAATCATCAGTCACATTGGCCACGTGAGGGTCCTTTATTCCACACTTGCTTCAGGGACCCAGAACAATGTCCAGAGAGCCAGGGGCCCAGGGCAGGCTGGTCACCACTCATACAGACCTTGGCCATAATTCCTTTACATTTAGAGACACCATGGCCACATTTATTGATATTTATGTCACAACTCATTGTCAAGGGGCAGCTGTGGCTTGGCAGTCATATGTAGTTCATTACCCATTTAGTATATGGCAGCATTTCTCAAACCTGTGAGCCTGGTGACACCTGCGGATATATCCCTGGCTCCTAGTTTGAGAAACCCTATGGTAAAAGTTAAGTACCATATCTTCCAGTAATAACTGTACGAATATGTTTCAGCCACAAACAAAAATGTGGACAGTCACAGTACACGGCTTTCCAGATGATCCTGAAAATGCATGTTGAGTCATGGGGGGGGGGGCGTCACTGTTACTAATAATAGAAATCACTTGTGACCTGCTCACTACGTTGTTGACTGTCTCATGTGCTCCTCATGGCAGCTCTAATTTGGTACTTTTCTTTCAATATTTCCCATGGGGAAGGTCTAGACAACAAAATGATTTGCTGTCATCACACAGCTAGGAAAGGGCAGGGCCAGGATTTTTTTTTTTTTTTTTGCGGTACATGGGCCTCTCACTGCTGTGGCCTCTCCCGTTGCGGAGCACAGGCTCCGGACGCGCAGGCTCAGCGGCCATGGCTCACGGGCCCAGCCGCTCCGCGGCATGTGGGATCCTCCCGGACCGGGGCACGAACCCGTGTCCCCTGCATCGGCAGGCGGACCCTCAACCACTGCGCCACCAGGGAAGCCCTAGGGCCAGGATTTGAACCCAAGGAGAGAGCACTGTCATGGGAGGTAAATCTGCATGGGTGCAAGTGGGGAGGGTTCCTTATGACCTGGTGAACCCCAAGATTATACTTGTGGGAGAGGTGGAATGGTGGGGGGCAGAGAGAACCCCAAAAGGTGAGAGGGGGTTGAAGAGAAGGAAGTTGAGCTACCACACACATTTGCCAAGAGCAGGTACTAATTGCTTAAGATTCAAAGAAACAAATTGAAGATACTACATCCAAGAGGAAGTGAGAGGGGCAGGCCAGGCAGGGTGGGGATCCGGCTAGATGAGCATCCCAACTCCCCCAGGAGTTTTGTGTCTGGCCTCTCTCACTTAGCCCCATGTTTTTGAGGATCACTGTGTTGTAGCGTGTGTCAGACTTCGTCCCTCTTCATGGCTGAGTAATATTCCACTGAGTGGTTGGGTGGCTGGATGATGGATGGATGGATGAGTGAGTGAATGGATGAGTGGATGGATGGGTGGATGGATGGATGGATGAGTGGGTGGATGGATGGATGAATGGATGGCATTGCTAGTTCTTTCTAAGCCTGTGCCTGGCCCTTCCTGCCTGCTTGCCTGCCTTCCTATCTTCCTATCTCTCTCTTCCTCAACAAACACCCAGGAGATAGTGATCCCTCTTAAGCATTTGCATCCTGCCCAGCTGACTGATTTGTTTCCATCCCCTCCCACCTTTGTTGTTCAGCTTCCAGCCTTATTCAGCAACAAGTAATTAACCACCATCCCATCTTTGGAGGAGGCTTGGGCCCCATTCAGTCTCCCAACAGCCTGCAGTGCAGTGTGGGGCACTTTCGTTCTATAGCTCTGTCACCATCCTTGGACTCAGAGGTATTTGCAGGCCCATCCGGAGTTCTGGCAGCGGGAGAGCTGCCCACCTGGGGAGGCTGCCCGGGGAGCCAACTAAGCCTCAGGGCGCCCTGGGCGGACTCGTGTGTGTGGCTGGCGGTGGAGGGGGGTGGACCAGGGGGACCGGGAAGGTATTGAGAACTGTCCGCGGTGAGCACCCCTCCCTGGCCACCCTCGACATAGGCAGTGTTTCCATCCATCAGTGGAGCAAACTCAGATCCTCCCTCCATCTTCTGGGCTCTGTGCCTCTCAGACCTGGAGCACCCTCTCCTGATGTGGGGCACAGAACCTAGTCTCGTTCTTGCCACTTCTCCCAAGTATCTTTTCTGTGCCCAAAGCCAGGAAACCCCTTTGTCACCTGCTGACCAATCATGTACATTCCAAGGAAATGAGCACAGGACAGCGTCTGTTTGAAGTTTGTGCATATAGTGAACTGCTTCGGGGCCTTTTGCGAATGATATTCTGGAATAAAATGGTGACTAGGATCAAGTCCCCGCCCTTAGGAACCTCGGGAGCTGGGCGGAGTGTCTCTCTCGTGACCACCCATCTGCCCAGCTTTTCCATCCTATCCACCTGGCCAGGAGCCTGGCTGTTCGGCTCTGATGATTGAATTAGGCTTTCTTCAGAGGTGGGAGTAGCTTAGCCTCCCAGCTCCGACTGTTTCCAACTGTTTCCAAACTTACCTCAAGTAACATTATTTCGATAGATGTAGCACAAAAGTGTCTAAAGTGCACTTTATAAAATAACGTGAAAGCTACTTCTACAAACAGACTAAAAAGCATTCTTTTTTTTTTTTAAGCCGAAGTCTTCTCATTTTGCCGTTCACAAGATGCCTAGAATGACTTGCAGAAATATTTTTCCTAAAGGTTACAAAACGCCTTGCATCATAGGTGGCTCTTTGATTTGGTAATAAAAAGTGATCACAGGGGCTTCCCTGGTGGTGCAGTGGTTGAGTCCGCCTGCAGATGCAGGGGACGCGGGTTCGTGCCCCGGTCCGGGAAGACCCCACATGCCGCAGAGCGGCTGGGCCCGTGAGCCATGACCACTGAGCCTGTGCGTCCGGAGCCTGTGCTCCGCAACGGGAGAGGCCACAACAGTCAGAGGCCCGCGTACCGCAGAAAAAAACACAAAAAAAGTGATCACAGGAGCCTATTCACTTACAGAGGTACTTCAAGCCTGGGGATACAGTCTAGAATTTTGTAGGCAGTTACTAACAGCTGCAGAAAAAAACACCGTGAATCCTGGGGTGGAGAAGAATCATCATAAAAATTATAGCAATGGAATCTGCAAGGATGAAAGAGCAGCAACAATATAGTAGCAATCAGACTAATTTTAGTTTAGAAAACACGTCATATAGCTGACCGGCCTCCCTGGATTTAACCTCAACTCAGGTGAGCACAATTGTGAGCACCTATCATGTGCCAGGGATGTGCATGGGCCATAAAGACCAAGCATCTGTGATAAGCTCCATCACTGAAAAAGTACCTTCCTTCTAGAAACACAGTGGAGGGAATAACTAATTTTCACCAGGAGTTGGGAAGATTCCTAGGAAGAAATCCCTTCTGTCCACCGTTTGGATCTAAGGCAGGGAAACAAGAAGGGAGGAACCCAAAATATCTCGAGGCTTTCTAGCCTGGATATCAGGACAGGTGAGGCTAACTAGCAGGGTAGGCTTGGAAGGGCATTGGGGCTGAGTCTGCACACCTGACATGGGAGGCACCTGCGGGATTTTCACGTGGCTCTTGGGGAATTCAGGCAACAAGAGCAACAATATATTGTTATTTTCTCTTTTTTTAAGACTACAAACACAGTCCATTTTGTACTTTTTAAAAGGCGGGCTGCTAATCTTTAACAGCCGAGGTTCTTAAATTATTCTTGGCTCTATACTTGGATGTGTGTGAACTCAGAGCTCTCCTTCGTTTTCTCATCTCATGCTGGGGGAACCCAGATAATTTCTGGTCACAGCTGCAGATCTGGGGTTGTAAGTGATCTCCTGGAAAATAGCCGTAAAGTTGCTGAAATTATCCTTTAAAATTTTTTATTTCATCTCATGACATAAAATCCTTGAGCTTTGTTCTTGCGGCTCAATCTTGATTCCTGACATTTCCCCAGCCACGCTGTATTATCAAAGGGCTTCATGCATTTTTAAACAAAATGATCCTACTTCCCGGAGTCTTTCATTTCTTTCTTCAAGGGCTTCAACTTTTTAAAGATCAATTACACTTGCAAAAAATTCCAAAACATTACTAATGGTGGCTTCCACTACCCACATGTGAACTTTTAAACTTCTCCCTTAAATACATTCTTGGAAATTATTCAATCTTTTGTTTTTCTAGTAAAGTCATCTTTTTCTTAGTGTGCCATTGTTTATGACTATGCAATTAATTTTTCCTTGCCTACCTAAATTTGTCAATGCTTAGAAATAACCCAACTTCCACAGCACCCAGAATATAGATAAGGATGTAGAATCAATCCCTACCTTCTAAGAAATTCTAAGCTGCAAAAGTATATATATTATTTTATCTTGATACTAGGATCACAAATTATATTTTTAAAGGTTAACTATGTAAAATATAAGACTTGCACATGGCAAAAATTCACCCAAACAATAAATTAATTAGCTATTTAACAAAGCAAAAGAAAGGTACAGGGAAATGTTTGCAAAATATCCAACTGAAACGATGAACATCCAAATTACATACTTACTATGTAAGAGGTCTTACGAATCAATAAGAAAAAACCAAAAACCCTAATAGAAAAACCGTAAAGAATACGATTACTCTTTTCACAAAAGAAATTCAAAAGGCATGAACTGTGAAAAAGGAAAACAACTTTAGTAATAATCAAGGAAATAAATATTAAAGTAGAAATGAGGAAAAACACATTGATTAGATTAACAACTTTTTTTTTTTTTTGAATTGGCTTCCAAGACAAACCCCAAACATCTGATGTTGACCAGGAAACAAAGACACGGGCAAGCATTCTGAAGCATTGTGTGTTTCAGGAAAAGTAGGGACAACTTTTCCAAAAAAGCAATTTGATGGTATCTATTAAAACTTTAAACATGCTTCTTAACCCAACAATTCCATGTCTAAGAAAACATACTAAGAAAAGAATCATCCACTTGTAGAGAGAACTCTGTAGAATTTTATTCATTGCTCTATTGTTTAAAATGAGGGGAGGGGATAAGATTTCCTATTTGTTTAATGACAAAAAATATTGCCTATTAAATAACAAAAATGAAGCCAGTATTACTGAGGGAGAAATAAAGTAAGTCATTGAAGTTTTTCCAAAAATGAGAATTCTTTATTACATATACTGTGGAGAGCGGCAATAATTCCTCATTCACTTGACACAATTTGGGGAACCTGGAGGTGGCTGAGTGCTGGGGAGTGTCTATCAAACATTAAAATAAGGCAAAGGTCAATTTAAACCAGCATAATGTTAATAGCTAAGAAAGCTCAGTTGGATCTATCATCATTTATGACAGAATCATTTGTAATAGATACATTAATTATTCATGTGAAAATAGCTCTTATAAAGTAAATTTAAGCATCTGTGGAAAAAATTAATTTTAGTTTCTTAAATCCATTTTTCCCACAATACAATGGTTTGATTTAAACCAGTGACTAAATTAATTAATGAATACTTACAAATTTATTATGAGTTTTGTTGTGACTTTTCAATCTATATATAAATTGAAAGAAGCAATAAGAGTTTCAGTGTTATTATTAAGTGGATTTTGCCAATAACCTAATCTTGGAGAAATTCCATTGAGTTTCTCTGACAGACTGACAATTTTCCCAATACCTACTGTATATTACTTATTTTCCTAACCTCTTGCATTGTCTCTTGTCTGTTTTTACATTTTTGTTGTATTTGTTATACGTGTGGGGAAAAAAAAAAAACTATGCCAAATTGGGATTACGATAAAAGGGTGACTGCATTTCCTTTCAGTATTATTTTGGGACATTGTTGAACAGGCCTGCTCAAAGTTTATTTGATTCTCTAGGGAACATACCTTTGTTTGAGTTATTAATTACTACTAACTATGACCCAGATTCTTAATTACAGGTTTGTGTCCAGTAGATTTGCAAAGATTTCTGTCTGGTGAAGAAAGTTACACCAAAGGTTACAGTTTTCTTGCCCTATTAGGATAGTAACTAGTTTTGTCTCTGACACTGAGTCTTAGGGACTGAATTTTGTACCGCTCCCCCAAATTCATATGTTGAAGTCCTAACCCTCAGTACCTCAGAATGTACTTGGAGATAGAGTTTTAGAGAGGAAATTAAGTTAAAATGAGGTCATTGGGGTGGACCCTAATTCAATAGGACTGGTGCCCTTAGGAGAAGAGGAGATTAGGACACAGACACACACGGAGAGCAGCCACGTGAGGACACAGGGAGAAGATGGCCGTCTATCAGCCAACCAGAGAGGGCATAGAAGAAACCTACACTGCCGACCCCTTGATCTCTGACCTCTAGCCTCCAGGATCATGAACAACTAAATTTCTTTAGTTTAGGCCCGCAGTCTGTGGTACTTTGTTATGGTAGCCTTAGTAAACTAATACACTTAGCAAAGTCATTTCAGCGTGCCTTTCCGAACTGAATAAATAAATTCTTGTATTCTCTGAAGCAGCTTTAACATCTTGCTGAATCTCTCACTAATGTGTTAAATAAACCTCCTATATTTGTATGAAATTCATGTTTTTAACCTTTTGAACATTATACTTTGACATAAAGCAATGCAATTACCTCCCTATTCTCCTATTGGACATTGATTCCAACTGAGTACTCATTTCCAAATGTCCTATTGTTAATTCTTTTGATATCTGATAACATATCAACCAGTATGTTGTGAGCCAGTATTTTCATCAGCTTTTATTTTTTGTTTTTGTATTTTATTTTTAGCATCCCACAGGGACTTCAGTTAGAATGCCCTGTGCCAGCCTTTTTCCAGTTCATCCAGAGAGTTCTCTTCCTTCTTTGTGTTATCTTAGGTCAATGGTTGCTGAAGGATTTTGGCCACTGAAAGGTCCAAGCCCTGAAAGGCTTTTTACAGAGGACAAGCAGGTGAGGGAAACTGAGGCTTTTCAGGCTTAAGAAAGCTGTTAGGGAGCAGGGCATCTGGCCCATCATGGGGGAGGGGAGGCTGCTCTGTGGGGAGCATGACATTGGAGATTCTGTATCAGCCCCATTTCAGTGATGTTAGCAGACATACAGTCTAAGAGAGCCCTTTTGCCATTCATCTGGGACCTTATCTTCAATCTCACCCATCAGAATCTGACACTTTATTCACAGCAGGACACCCTCTGTTTATATTACAAAAACAGCTATGCCACATCTCGAGGGTGGATTAAATTGGGGCCATTTACCAAAGACAGGGAACAGGCCTGATTCCTCACAATGCAACGGGAGGTAGTTGTTTCTATTTAGAAAGATACTCAGTAATTTTCAATTAGGAAAACATGTTTTAGCTTATTCACGGGACTTGGAGGCCACGAGGAAGCCCTTAGCCCAGGGTGGAAAATGGTATCAGGGTGTCTGGAATAATTAGTTATTAAACAACTATGTAATTACATAATTCACTTAAAATTAATGATTCACATAAAAATAAATAAGAAAAATTACATTTCAATTATAATTATAAATTTAGCAAAACTAGCGAGCACTAACGTAGAGGCCTGCTGGGTTGGGGAGGGCACAGGGAAGTAGAAGTCAGTTTGGAGGCTGGGGACCCTGGCCCTGAGTGAGTAGAGGCCCTGGGACAGGAGACGGAGAAACTACCACACTTATTTTCTTTCATCCCCAAGAGGAAAAAGCAGTAAATATTTTAAGTGTCTGTTTCCTGGAAAGTGCTGTGCCGTCCGCTGTCGGGGCCAGGGATGTACATGTTGGACCTGCCACTGAGCTCAGGGCTAGGATAACAAGAGTAAACACTGTCCACTTCAGGCACCTGGTGGTCATTGTCCTCACAACCAACCCTGAAGAGGAGCTAGTCTCCTCTCCTTTACAGATGAGTGAATAAAGATCACAGAGTTAGGAACCTCGCTCACAATCACATGGTGGCCAAGCTGGGCACTAAATTCTGAACTCTGGTCTAATCAATTCCCCAAATTCATCCCCTTTTAGGACACATGGGCACCAATAATTCCAATGTGAGTCATCAAATGAATTAGGCGTGACCTGGAACCAGTAAGCATCTTTCTTAAATGTTTTATCTCGTCAGCCATAATGTAACAATGTTACATAGCATTTTTAAAAGAAAATAATCATAATCAACAAAACCCTGTTCATCAACATTTGAAGGGTAACCAATGCATCCCTACCTCATTACCTTACAGCTTATGTCTTCTTCCTGTCTGTTTTGCCCATGGTTTGATTTTTTTCATTTGCCCTACTTTGGTATTTTTTTGCATAGTTGTTTTATTATCTGACTCTGATCATGTCCATAAAGTCCACCTTTGCTGTATTGTACAAATTTGATTTTGACATTACACAAGAGTTCTTCTGATATCTTCCTCCAGATCAGGAGAATGAACCCACTCCAAGAATGCATTCAATCAACAAATATTTAGTAAAAGCTCCTAAAAACTATGTCAGGCACTGACAGTAAGTGCCAGGTTCTGAGGATACAAAGAATGAAAACAAGGCATACCCTGACCTCAATACACCTTAGACCTGGAGGAAAGAGAAGTGAACACTTGCAATACAGCTGATAGCAACTAGATGCAATACAGCTGATAGCAACTAGACCATTCAGACCAACCCACCTGCTAAAGACAACTTTAAAAGGTGAAAAAAACACTTTTTAAAGAAAACTGAAGAGCATCAAGGAGCTGATAATGTGACAGTGAAATGCTACCAGGCCAAGATCCAGGAAAGGTAAAAAAATCCAGAGGGATGAGCGATGCAGTTGGAGTTGCCTTGGTGTGGGGATATTTTTGAGCTGGAATAAGTGGCTCAGAGGTTCCGCTGCATGTTTAGAGCCTCCTGAACATGTAGGGACAAAAGTCAGAGTCCAGAGCCTGCTAAGGGTGGGTACCCTGCTAAATTAATTCCCTACCTCAAGAAGGGACCACAAAGGTCTGATTTTGAGAAATAAGGGTAAGTCAAAAGAAAATTGGCCCTAGCATGGAAGAAAACCAGATTTTGAGTCCTTTTGATGACTCAGAAAATCTCTACTACTGAAGATAGTTTAAGGTCATACCCTATTGCTAGAGTACCCACACATCTGACAGACAGAAATGAAAAACTTTTGTAAGGGAAGACAGCATTATTCTAAACTTCAGATTATTTCTACATATCATTTCTCAAACATAATGTCAACACGTAATAAAAAATAATCAGGCACCACCTCACACCCACTAGGATGGTTATCAGAAAACAGAAAATAACAAGTATTGATGAGGACAGGATAAATTGGAACCCTTGTGCTCTGTTGGTGTGAATGTAAAATGGTATAGCCGCTGTGGAAAACGTTGTGCTGGTTCCTCAAAAAATTAAATGTGGAATCTCCATGTGATCTAGCAATTCCACTTCTGGGTATATAGCCCAAAGTTGAAAGTAGCATCTCAAAGAGATATTTCTATACCCGTTTTCATAGCAGCATTATTCACAACAGCTAAAATGTAGAAATAACCTAAGTGTTCATCAGTGGATGAATGGATAAGCAAACTGTGGTCTATACACACAGTGGAATATTCTTCAGCCTTAAAAAGGAAGGAAATTCTGACATACGCTACAACGTGGATGAAACTTGAGGTCATGATGCTGAGTGAAATAAGCCAGTAGCAAAAATACAAATACTAAATTGTTCCAGTTACATGAGGTACCTAGAGGAGTCAAATTCATAGAGACATGGAAAGTAAACTGGTGGTTTCAAAGGGCTAGAGGGAAGGGGAAATGGGAGAGTTATCATTTAATGAGTGTATAGTTTCCATTTTGCAAGATAAAAAGTGTTCTGGAAATGGGTGGTGATGAAGGTTGCACAACAATATGAATGTACTTATTAGCACTGAATTGTACACTTAAAAATTGTTAACATGGTAAATTTTATGTTAGTTGTATTTCACCACAATAAAAAACATTGAGAAAGTATTTGAAACAAACAAAAAAATTACCAGGCATCCAAGAGACAGATAATATTAATGAGAATTTTCAGGAACAGCAAGAATTGATGATCTTATTAAGTTACACCCAGAAAGCAAAGATGATAGGCATGGAGGTTGTGAAGATGCTGTTCACTCTGGAGCCTTTGATGACTGATCTGATTTCTTTTATTTATGACAATGTTAGAGGCAGTTTTCTTGTACCTTGAGTATTACACATGAAAGTGCAAAAAGCTGTCAAAAAAAAAAAAAAAAAAAACACCAAAACAGTAGAAACAAGGACTCCAGACATGGGAATTGCCAGATTATAAAACAACCATTCTCACTATGCTCAAAGAAATAAAAGCTTGAAAATTTTGGCAGGGAATCAGAAGGTGTAAACAAACAGAATCAAGTGTTTGTTAGGCATTCAGGGAAAGGGAGTGGAGGAATAAAAAGATGAAGCCCTGGGATTTTTAGGACAGTGAAATTATTCTGTATGATACTGTAGTGATGGGTACAGGGTGTCATGCATTTGTCAAAACCCATTGAACTGTACAACACAGGGAACCTTACAGTAAACATGGGACTTTAGTTAATAATAATGTATCAATATTGGTTCATTAATTGTAATAAATGTACCACACTGATGCAAGATGTTAATAATAGGGGGGTGGGGAGGGAGGAGGTATATGGTATAGTGTCTATACTATTGGCTTAATTTTTCTGCAAATCTGAAACTATTCTAAAAAATGAAGTCTATTATTTAAAAAAAAAGGAGAATCACCAATATTTTAAAAACCAAACAGAAATTTTGGAAATGAAAATTACAATAACAAAAATAATTCCACAGATGGGTTTAACAGCTAATTAGAAACGGAGTGAAAACTGAATGAATTGGAAGATAGGTCAGAAAAAAAAGCTATCGAGAATGAAGCACAGAATGTGAAAGGGATGAAAAATACAAAAGAAGAGGATTAGTGGCATAAAGAATAGAGTGAGAGACTTCCCTGGTAGTTCAGTGTTTAAGAACCTGGCTGCCAATGCAGGGGACATGGGTTCGATCCCTGGTCCAGGAAGATCCCACAAGCCACAGAGCAACTAAGCCCGTGCACCACAACTACTGAGCCTGCACTCTAGAGCCCACGAGCCACAACTACTGAGCCTGTGTGCCACAACTACTGAAGCCTGCATGCCTAGAACCCATGCTCCACAACAAAAGAAGCCACCACAATGAGAAGTCTGTGCACCACAACGAAGAGTAGCCCCAGCTCGCTGCAACTAGAGAAAGGCTGCGTGCAGCAATGAAGACCTGATGCAGCCAAAAAAAAAAAGAATAGAGTAAGAAGATGTTACGTACATGCAAGTGGCATCCTAGAAGGAAAGGAGAAAGAAAATGGGGCAAAAATCAACATCTAAAGAGATTAAGATAATAGCTAATAATTTTCTAATACTGATGAAAGATATTAATTCCCAAATTCAAAATCTCATAAATTCCAAATAAGGTAAATGAAAAGAAATCTATCCCTAGACACGTCATAGTAAAATTTAACCCTAAAGACAATGAGAAAAACTTAAAAGCAGCCAGAGAATTAGAAATAGATTACCTTCAAAAGTTAGACAGCTGACTTCTCAGAAGTGCAGAAGTATGGACCAGAGGGTATGTTTTCAATATGAAAAAGCAAATCTGCCAACTTAGCATCCTATAAGCATCTTCAAGAAATAAGAACATTTCCAAATGAAAACTGAGAGTCTACCAGCAGCAGAATTACACTACAGAAAATTTGAAAATACTCATTAGACAAAAGGAGAATAATGGCAAATGGGTGGTAAAGATGCAGAGGGAAAGAAGTACAATGCAAATGATAAATACATAGGCCAAGTTAAATGAATATCAACTCAAAAAGCAATGTAGATTAAAAAAACACATAGAATAATTATGTATGACATCTAGGGCGTACAAGTTGGGAGGAGGACAGATGAGGTTAAATTTTCAAGGTTAAATTGTATTGTTCAGGAGGATAAACGTACCAGTCATCATTAGACTCTGATAATCATGGCTGCATGTCATAATTTCTGGAGTAACTACTGCAAGAATGACCAAAATTTGAATATCTTTCAAACTAACACTAGGAAATATGTAATAATAAAATAATAAATCAAAAGTTAGCAACGAAACAGAAAAGAGAAAGGGAGGAAAGATAAAGCAAGTACTAAGAGAGTAGATTTCAACTAAATTATATGAGTAATTACACTAAATGTAAATTTTAACTTTTTGAAATTAAATTTTAAATTAAATGTAAAAATTTAACATTTTAACCAAATGTTACAGTTAAAAAAATAAACATTGAATTTCTTTAAAATACCCCAAGCATGTACTCTTTGCAGGAAGCACAAATAAAATATGAAGATGCAGGCAGGTAGAAAGTGAGTTGTAATTTACCTAGCACATCTTTTTTTAATCCACCCATTTTCTCTATTGATTGATTTACCAGGAAGATAAAAGACTTTAAGATCTCTACACCTAACACCATGGCATCAAAATATATAAGAAACAATGGAAAAAGTACAGGGAGAAATAAATAAGTACACAGTGGTAGTGTGAGATCTTATGAAGAAGGAGATAGGAAGAACCTGCAGAATTCATGTTCTTTACAAGCACACACGATTTACTATGCTATCAAGTAAGTCTCATCAAATTTCAAAGGATTGAGATGATTCATAGTGTATTCTCTGACACAGTGCGATTATACTTGAAAGAAATCACAAAAACACAGTCCCCATGTGTTTGGAATAAGAAACATATTTCTCATAAATCAAAATACAGATCATAACATATGGTAGAAAATTATTTGAGCTATATGATAAAAAATACTACAAAAATAATAAAATTTGCTGAATGTAACTAAAGCAGTAATTAGATGGAAATTTCTAGTCTTGAATTCAAATATAAGAAAAGCCTAAATTTAGGGAGCTAAGGGTCAGTGTCAGGAAGATAAAGATAACCCTCTTAAAAAGTACAAAAAAGAAAATTATTTTGAAGTAGAAAATAAAAGATGAAAAATAGAAAAATACAATTAGAGAAGATCAACAAAGCTAAAATTTGGTTCTTTGAAAGAGAAATAAAACTAATAAACATCTGGCAAGAGTTATTAAGAGAAAAATGAAAAGACACAAGTAACTACTATCAGGAATGATATAGTTCTCATAGTTATAGATTATTAATAGATCTTATAAATATTAAAATGATAAGAGAATATTTTGAAGCACCGTATAATTTAAAAATTACTAGGAAAATTCAATTTACCAAATTGGCCCAAGGGAAAAGAAAAACTAAATAACCTATAAGTATTTTAAAGTTGGACCTATAATTAAAACTTTAAAAAAAAAAGTCCAGGTTCAAGTGACTTCCAGAGTGAGTTCTATTAAGCTAAAGCCAGTATTGCACAAATGTTTAGGAGAATACAAAATAAGGCAATATTCCCCAACTCAGTGTATGGCAAGCAGAACTTCATATCCCGATCCAGCAAGTATAGTACAAGAAAGGAAAAACATAGGGAATTCCCAGTGAAGAACATAGAAGAAAAAAAATCCTAAACAGAGTATTAGCAATTCAAGTTCAACAATATTACAAACTACCATATGAAAAGGATAATAGATCATGACCAAGTTGAGTTTATTCCAAGAATAACAATCATAATTCGCTACATTAACCAATTTAAAGGAGAGACATCATATGATCATCTCAATAATGCAGAAAAAGTGTTTGATAAAATATAACATCAGTGCATGATAAAACAAAAAAATATCTTAGTAAGTTAGGTAAAGAAAGAAACTTGTGTAATCTGGTAAGTATTATCTATTTTAAAACCACAGTAAGTATATTTAATAGCTAAAGCATTGAAATCTTTCCCTTTTTTTTTTTTTTTTTTTTTTTTTGCGGTACGCGGGCCTCTCACTGTTGTGGCCTCTCCCGTTGCGGAGCACAGGCTCCTGACATGCAGGCTCAGCGGCCATGGCTCATAGGCCCAGCCGCTCCATGGCACGTGGGATCTTCCCGGACCGGGGCACGAACCCGTGTCCCCTGCATCAGCAGGCGGACTCTCAACCACTGCGCCGCCAGGGAAGCCCGAAATCTTTCCCTTTGAGATGGGAACAAGACAAGGATACTTGCTATCATCTGTTTTATTCAATATGGTATTGAGGTAACAGTGATGTAAGGCAGGAAATAAACATATAAAGGCAGTAAAGGAAGAAAAAAAACTGTCATTATCCTTAATATAATTTTATCATAGAAAATACAAAATAATCTATAGAGGAGATCTTAGAATTATAAATCAAGTTTAGCAGTATTGCTGGATAGAAAGTCAGCACATAGCATATGATACAGCAATTCCAGCTTCCAGGTAAATACACAAGAGAAATAAAAAAACATGTCCATACATTGGGAGACTGGGATTGACATATATATACTAATATGTATAAAATAGATAACTAATAAGAACCTGCTGTATAGCACAAGGAACTCCACTTCACTGTATAGTAGAAACTAACAGAACATTGTAAAACAACTATTTTTTATCAATAAAAAAAATGTCCAGACAAAAACTTGCACAAGAATGTCCATAGCAGCATTATTCGTAATATCCCAAAGGTAGAAACAACCCAAATGTCCATCAAGTAATGAAGGATAAATAGAACGTGAGGTAGCCATACAAAGGACTAGTATTCAGCAATAAAAAGGAAAGAAGTACTGATACATGCAACGACATGGGTGCTCCCTGAAAACACTGAGCTAAGTGAAAGAAGCCAGATGCAGAGAACCATACATCGTACGATTCCGTTCATAGTTGAAATATCCAGACTGGGTAAATCCGTGGAGACAGACAGTAGATTAGTGGTTGCCTAGGGTTGGGGAGGATGGAGGAGGTGGGGGGTGACTACCAAGGGGTGCAGGTTTTCTTTTGGGAGTGATAAAAATGTTCTAAAGTTAATTGTGGTGATGGGTACAAAACTCTGGGTATACTATACTAAAAGCCATTGAATTTTACGCTTCACATTCTCTGCTGGATTGAATTTCCTGCCCGAGAGAGTGGGGGAAGTGTCCACTCAGGCTAGAATCTTTTATCTTTAACCACGTGGAGCAGCAGGAACCCTCCTACGCTGCTGCTGGCAGTGAACACTGCTACAACCCCTTTGAAAATAATTTAGTATGCTGAATAAAAGCGACGAAATACATATCTTGTGACCTAGCAGTCCTACTGCTAGGCATTTCTGGTAGAACAGAAATGCTTGCACATGTGTACCTAAAGACGTTTCATAGGAACATTATTCAAGATAGTCCCAAACTGGAAGCAACCCAAATATCCATGAGGAGTAGAAAGGATAAATAAATGGTAGTATAGTCATACAACCATGTGGAATGCTATACAGCAAAGACAATGAATTAACTACAACTGGATGCAGCCACATGGATGAATCCTAAAAACATAAGTTAAAAATGTCCTGATGCAAAAAATTAAGTGATTTCATATATAATATTCAAAACAGGTAAATCTATATTGTTTAAGGATGCATATTATTAAGGTGGTAAGGCTGTTTATAAAAGCAAAGATGGGGCTTCCCTGGTGGCGCAGTGGTTGAGAGTCTGCCTGCCGATGCAGGGGACACGGGTTCGTGCCCCGGTCCGGGAAGATCCCACATGCCGCGGAGCGGCTGGGCCCGTGAGCCATGGCTGCTGAGCCTGCACGTCTGGAGCCTGTGCTGCGCAACGGGAGAGGCCACAGCAGTGAGAGGCCCGCGTACCACAAAAAAAAAAGCAAAGATGGGATCATCATAAAAGTAAATATAGTGATTTTGTTTGTGGGAGGAATTATGATTGAGAAGGGCCAAGAAAGGCAATATTTCATTTCTTAACTTGGTTGATGGTCACAGGAATGTTTTCATATTAGTATAAATTACTATAGAGTCAGCAAACTATGACCTGTGGGCTAAATTCTGCCTGCCACATGTTCTTGTAAATAAAGTTTTGTTGGAACACAGCCTCACTCATTTGTTTACATATTATAAACATGTGGCTGTTTTTGCACTGTAGTGGCAGAGTTCAGTAGTTGTGACAGAGACCGCCGTGTGACCACAAAGCCTAAAGTATTTACTATCTTGTCCTCTACAGAAAACATTTGCCAACTCTTGGTTCATACTAATTTGTTAAGCTGTATTTTATATTTAATGTACTTTTTGTAGGTGCAGTATATCTCACCAAAAAAGAAAAGATTAAAAAAGAATGCAGTGTGATGAGTACAATGATGGCAGTATACTCATGTGGACAGGCTTTGGGGTCACGGGGGCAGGGCTTGGAGTCTCATGAGAAGAGCTAGGAGTGTAAGGAAGTACTCTGGGGAGTTGATGCCTGAATGTGTCTTGATGGGTGAATAAGCATCAGTCTTAAGAAAATGACAGAGGAACTTCTAATTTCTGGGAATACAATGGGCTAGGTTACTCGGAATAATACTCCTGCTATAAATCAATGAAAAATAATATATGAAATATTTTTAGATACATTAAAAGTACCAAAGAGCTGACAAGATAATAAGGAATTACCAAGACAAACATCTACATGGAAACCTGGACAGTGAAGTGAAGCTCTGTTGTTCCTTCCACCCTGGAAGCCTCTGCCAATCTGCTCAAAACTGAGCTTGGATTTTCTTGGCTTCATAGGACAATGGCAGAAAAATCAACACCCAGGGCATGATCAGGGTCGATCTGGTCTTAGGGGAGACCCTCCCTCCATAAAGGTGGGACCAACAAAAGGCTATTACTTCAGTAAACATCCCATGAGAGAACAGATTATAAGGAAAATTTAATCGCTACTGAGCAGAGTATAGGAAATAAAAATTTCCTTAGAGTCATAACCACAAGCCAGCCCTTGTGTGGATTTGCAGTCCATGACCATATCACCCAGTGGTCCAATAATACTCAAGGCTTGAGGTTAGTTTAAACATATCCTGCACTAGTAGTGTCCAAGACTGCTGACAAAAATAAGCAAAAAATTCTCTCTAGAAGAAAGCGCTTTCAGCCTAGGGCAGATAAAACTCCAAAGATAATTTTTCAAGAACAGTGGCCAACACATAGCCAGAGCAAACAAGCATGCAGAGTAACCAGACACCTTGAGTGAGAACCAGCACAGTAGTAGATTAGAGAAATGGAACTGCCGAGAATTCAGACAGTCAATCGTCAGATAGAATATATAGCAAATGCTTGGTATCTTTTTAAAAAGAAAAGCTCATAAGAATCTAAAAAGTTATGTTTGCAAGAAATACGAAAGTATAAATGTGATATAGCAGATATTAATAATAACCAAGCAGAACTTCTAGAAATGAAAAATACAATAATTGAAGTAGAAACTCAGTAAATGAATTAAACCAAAGAAGAAAAAAATCCATAAGGAGAAATTTAAAGACTTAGAAAATAGACTGAGAGAACCTAACATCCATTTCATCAGAGTTCCAGAAGGAGAGAAGAGAATCAGATGGAAGAAATGTTTGAGGAGATAATAGCTGAAATGTTTTCACAACCGATGGAAGACACTGATCCGTAGATTCCAGAAGCACCACAAATTCTCTAGAAGGGTAAAATATAAGAAATTCACATCTAAGCCCATTGCAGTGAAGCTGAAGAACACTAAAATCAAAGAGAACTTAAAGGAAGACAGAGAAAAAAGACAAACTTCCTTCAAAGAAAGAACAGGCTTACAACTGATTATTCGCTGTCAACAATGGAAGCTAGAAGGTGGTGGAATATCTTCAACATGCTTAAGGCAGTAAACACCTATCAAGAATTCTAAAACCAGTGTAAACATCTTTCAAGAAAGTGAGCAAAATGAAGATATTAAAAAAAAAAATTTGAGAGAATTTTCCAAGAGCAGATCTTCAATAAAGATAATTCTAAAAGACAATCTTTAGGTAGAAGGGAAATGATGCCAGATGGGAGTAGGGTGATGAAAGAAGGAACAAAACAAACAACAAAAGAAAATGGAGAATATATTGGTAAACCAAGCAAAATTGGCTGTATAAAAAATATTAACACTGGGAAGTGGTAAAAAGATAGAATTCAAATAAATGACATCTATATATAAGTAGAAAAGTAAAAGGAATTAAGCATTTTAAAGTTTCTTTTAGGCTAAACAAATCGACTGATTTCGACTTTGAGAAGTTAAATATTTATGTTGTAATTTCCAGGGTAAGCATTAAAAAAAAAATAGAAGATATTACTTCCAAACTACTAAAGAATAAAATATGGAGTGATGAAAATAGTAAATCCAAGAAAGGAGAGAAAATGATTTTTAAATTTATCATGATAGATGATGCTCAACAGATAATGAAACTAGTAACACAGACATCATGATAGGAGGTCACTATTAAATGAAAGGAAAGCAGGCATTCTTTCTCAGCAATTATCAGAGGGAGGCATAAGATAAGATCACAGACAGAATCTCTGTTTCACCACCTACACAAGCATGTGGGGGACTCAACCGCACCTAGCTTCCTCTAAAACATTTGATGACTTCATGGTGTGTGTTTAAACATGTGTATTGTCCAAAGATGCTATAACTAAGTGAATCCATTCTCCAGTGGGGCCCTGACAGCCCCTCGTCCCTTGACCAGCCTATGGGTTTGCAAAGTCACTTGACCATCAACCTGTATTATGAATATTCCTCTCATTCCCGGCAAAGCTGCTTTATCCAGGAAGAAGAGTTGCCTTTCTTGGGTTTGAGGAACTCTCTTCCTTGTAAAAGACAAATAGTTTTTTCAGCTACACGAGAGCTGAGTTTGGGGGCCATTGTTTAAGCTTTCCTGTGCTGCATTTTGTGATAAATTGAGACTTTTGTTTTGTTTTGTTTTGTTTCCTTGCAGAGGAAATCAAATGCAGCAGAACTCTTTATGGTGGGCTGTATCTGAGGCGGCAAAGGCAACCAACTCAGGAAGTTCAAATGATGTCTCCTAGGATGGGCCCAAACAAAAAAACACCACCCCCATCTAACAAGATAGAAAATATTATGCTGGAGCAAAAGATGCAGGGAATGGTCCTTTTGAGAAACACAAAACTCATCTCTTCTTAGAGGACATTTCTCATTAGTCATTCAACAAACATTGCCAGTATCTGTCCACCACTATGCTAGGTACTCCCTGCCTTAAGGAACTCACTTTATAGAGGAGGGACTGCCCAGCAGGAACAATGCTGGATGGGTATGGGAGGGCACTGGGAACACCCACTTAAGCCGGACAAGGGGAGATTAAGCTGAAGTAGTCTGGACACCGGTTAGCCAGGAGAAGATGAGAAGAAGTCCTGAGATTCCAGGCAGTGAGAGCAGCTTGTGCAAAGGCCCTGAGGCATACGCATGTGCAACTCCTCACGGAACTGCAAGTTCTGTGCTTTGGGGAGGTGGGTGAGATGAGGCTAGAGCAGCAGTTGTTCAAATCTGAATAATTTCTGTAAGAATATTTGGAACTATAGGCTTCTCTCTGTGGAGAAGAAAAGAAATCCTCAGGTGTGTGGTCAGGGACTTGTCACCATTTTTGGTAAACTGAGGATCCAGAGTACGACAGAAATGTGAACGACCAGGGCACGGATTTAGTTGCAATAAAAATTGGAACTGTATGATCTTGACCTAAATGCCCCACTTCTCTAAGACCTCAGTTGATTTACCTACAAAACAATAAACATATCTATTCCACAGATGGATGGACATGAAACTGTTTTGTGAGCAAATGTGATATAATGGTAATAATGATTGCATTAAGGGTCACTGGGTTTACCGTTAGTGTTATTACGATCGCAATCTTCATAATTATCATATGACTACCATAATCATCATCATGGCAAGTTTAATGACTAACTTCCCAGCATGATGAGTGACGGAAAGGAAGGAGCACAGAGAAGATAAAGTGAAGGGGGAAAGGAGGGGAGGTGCGGGGACTCCAGACCCCAGAGGCCCCGGGAGTGTCGGCAGAGGGAAGCCAACATGGAGGGCCGGGAGGAAGGCTGTGGCCGTGGCGCTTGGGCTGCAGAAGGGGAAGTGGCCCATTGTGCGGCAGGCAGATAAATTAAAAAGGGAGTCTGTGAATCGACATTCTGTGACTCTCAGCATATTTCTTGAGCAGTTATGACCACACTCTTTTTATCTGTTTTTAAATAAAATTTCCAGGGCAAGGAAATCCTAAACCGGTGGGTCTATTCAGGTTCCACGGGGCCTTCCAGGACACAGTCAACACGTGAGTTCAAGTGCTGACTAGAGGAAAATAGGAGAAAGTCTGTTTGTATCATAGCAGAACACAGAATGTATAAAACGTGACTCCATGTGTGTTTTCGACTCCACAGGTTGCCTCTCCTTGGTTAGAGCCAACAGCTGACTTAAATCCTGCCACAGAAGCAGACTGAGCCATGTGCGATCGTGGAGGGCAGGGTGGGAGACACGCCTTCACCCCAGTCCCCAAGGAGAGGAAATGTTTCTAGCGCTTCTGGTTCACACTGCTCCTGTGGAAGGGGTGGGTGCGATGAGCTCAAGAGGTGCCCCCCCATCTCTGGGTGTGGGGTGGGTCCTGGGGAAGGAGAGATGGGAGCAGAGAGGTGGACACAGGAAGCAGGAGACAATGACCATTCGTTTAAACCAATCTACGCTCCTGGGACAGCCCACAAGATCTGACTTACTCTGCACCGCAGTTCATACCAGTGTTTCCCAAACTCGGTTCCGTGGAACCCCAGTACCCTTTAAGAGGTTCACCCATGGTATCAGTGTCAACAGACAAGTAAGCCAAAAAATGGGGGAGGGGTGGGATTCTATAGACAATTAAACTTGGAAACACTAAGTCAAACAGACGGAGTGAAACAGACTTATTTCCCACAGGACCTCTCAGATCCTGTAATATGGTAATACACCCGGGAATCACCAAGCCAGAGATAGTATTTGGGAGTTTCAAAAAAAGAACCTTGTTTTTTTTTTCTGCAGAACATTAAACCAGAGTCCTCATAATGCCATATTGATAAAACATTAGTGCTCATTATACTGTTAATAATGTATCATATTTGAGTATCTGACATGTTGCAGAGTTTTTAGGCAGATCTGAAAGTAGTGTGCGTGTATAAATGTCTTTCATGCATGATCCCCCAGAATACTGATTATATATATATATGTATATGAAATAACTGAACTCATTTTATTAATTTATTTTTTTTACTTACTTATTTTTGGCTGCTTTGGGTCTTTGTTGCTGCACGCGGGCTTTCTCTAGTTGCGGTGAGCAGGGGCTACTCTTTGCTGTGGTGCGCGGGCTTCTCATTGCAGTGGCTTCTCTTGCTGTGGAGCACAGGCTCTAGGCGCGCAGGCTTCAGTAGTTGTGGCTCACGGGCTCTAGAGTGTTGGCTCAGTAGTTGTGGCACACAGGCTTAGTTGCTCTGTGGCATGTGGGATCTTCCCAGACCAGGGCTCGCACCCGTGTCCCCTGCAATGGCAGGCGGATTCTTAACCACTGGACCACCAGGGAAGTCCCTGAAATCATTTTTTTCTTTTTTTTTTTTGTGGTACGCGGGCCTCTCACTGCTGCGGCCTCTCCGGTTGCGGAGAACAGGCTCCGGACGCGCAGGCTCAGAGGCCATGGCTCAAGGGCCCAGCTGCTCCACGGCCTGTGGGATCCTCCCGGACCGGAGCACGAACCTGTGTCCCCTGCATAGGCAGGCAGACCCTCAACCACCGCGCCACCAGGGAAGCCCCCTGAAATCATTTTAACAATTCCTTTTCAAGGGCAGCTGGACATAGGCAACAGTCACAAGTTTATTGAGCACTTACTATGTGCCAGGCTCCATGCTCAAAGCTTTATCCACTTTCTTTTGGCCTCACAGCTACACTCGGTGGTAGCTACTATAGTGGCCCATTTCACAAACGAGGAAACTGCCACTTAGACCTCCCCCAAGAGTGGTTAAGCCTGTGGCCCTGTGCGTGCGGCCACTTATACACTGTGTGGCTTTGGACATGGTTTCTATGAGCCTTCTTTTCCTCCCTGTAAAATGAGGCAAACAAGAAAATTCAACTCGAGTGGACTTACAGCCTCATGTCTGAGACCCTAAGGGTGCTGTGTTCTCCTGCGTGTGCAGGGTACCGGGGGAGAGATCTAAATTTTAGTGTGATCTTCTACAGTGAGCCCATGTAATGATTCATTCAGCCCTCTGAGATCATGCCTGGTCTCCTTAGGTAAACAGGATTTATCTCTCAGGTTCATTTCCTTCCCCTGCCTTTCCCCAGGATGGCCCTCGGCCACAGGGGGAGGGAGGTGGCTTGTGTGTGGGAGGATCACGTTATGTACAGTTTAGGCCAGGACACTCTTGAGAACGGCAGAGAGCTAGAAACAGTTGCACAGGGCTGCAGGCGTACACCCACCTGACGTGGATCCCCTGTCAGGCCTTGCCCTCTTCCCTGGCCGCTGGGACTCAGAGACCATGGCCTTGTCCTCTGGTGGCAGCAGGGCCAATGTCTGCGGCTGGGCATGGCTGGACCTCAGTCACCCTCCGTGGGGACTTGCTCCCTCCCCCTAGTGAGGGCCCCGGAGGTCTGGCTGTATCTCCCCAACGCTCCCTGCCAAGAGCCCACCCTGGGACCCTGAGCTACGTGCCCGCTCTGACAAGGTCCTTGCTAGACCTTCAACCACTGTCTAATGTGTTCTCTTACACAGAATATTTGGGGGTAGTTCTGTTTTCACTCCTGTGGCTTTGTTAGGGGCAGTGATTGCTGTGGGTACCACCAGGGCAGGTACCATCGCCATGTGTCCTTCCTGAGGTCTCCACAGCCCCGAGTACGCATAGCTCATGTAAGTGCTTCATAAACATTTGTTGAGTGATGGCTCAAACCTAGCCGTCCCTCTGCTGAGCCGTGATACACTTTGAAATGCTCACCTCCAGGATGGTGTGTGATCGACCTGCTCCTCCCAGAATCCTCCCTGAGAAGATAAAATACCTGACAAGTATTAGAAACGCATCCATTGGCCACAAGGAAATCTGCTCAAAGGAGCTGAAGTGTAAAGGTAGTTTGTTGGAGAACACAGAGGAATCCTGCGGGACTCAACTTCAGGAGGGACCGCTGAGCCACCTGGGGACTAGAAGGTTCTCACACATCTGCCCTCTCCAGCTCTCCCCACCTGCGTCCACGGCCTCTCACCTCAGCTTCCCTCAGCTCATCTGCTTCCTGGTCAAGGTTCTAAGAAGTGTTGCCCAGCTGAGCGGTCTGGGCGAGGGTGGGGTTGCCGGGGGTGGGAATTATCAGAGGCAGGTGGGCGATGGATCTCCCTGGATGGCTCAACTGCACGTAGATGAGGCTGAGAGGCACTGAGCAAGCTTCTAAGCTTCTGGAACAGCGATGACACATGAAAATTATATTTGAGAATGATGATCTTGACAAACTGTTTAGGTCTGGGCCTGGCTCTCTGGGGTCTTAATGTTAGTGGTTTTTTAACCCAGGTGAAGACATGCTTCTTTTCATCAAACAGACTTTAACAATCTTTTGGCACGTATTGGGATGTTTACCTTTGTTCGGTAACAAAGCATCCAGGCAGATGTTCTTTATAAAGCAGCTTCTTGCCTCTCCCTGCTGGGGAATTCCAACTGTGAATTAGCAGGAGGGGGTCGCACAACCCATTGAAAGGTGTCTACCATCCTTTAGCAGCTTTCAGAAAGATAAGTCAAACATCGACTTTGTTTGGGGATGCTTCAGTGAAATTCATTTCATGGTAAGGAGATCATGAGATAATTCCATACAGAGCAGTGAGGACCAAGCAGCTGTCAGAGTATGTTTTTACCAAAGAATAATGTCAACTGTTAGGAAAGATGAAGGTTCGTCACGTCAGAAAGTCAGCTCATGCTACCATTTTTAAACTGCCTTAAAAAATGAATTCCTCCATGCCCATGAAAACCTTTAAAATAGTATTTCCAGAAGCCCAAAGTAATTACTGAATGTGCTTTGGATGCAGCAGAACTCTTTATGGTGCGCTGTATCTGAGGCGGCAAAGGCAACCAACTCGGGAAGTTCAAATGATGTCTCCTAGGATGGGCCCAAACATCTTGGAAAGTTATTAAATGAATCAGGGTAAGATTTATGACTTTGCACACCACCATGATTTGGACAAGTGCCTTTTGAGGTTATGTGACAGCCTAGCAAGGGGACTTATGAAATTCCTACTGTTCCTTTGCAAACAAGGAAACCACTTTGCATTTTTGTTTTCGCTTGGTTTTCTATCAGACTTCCAGAAAAAAAAAATCCCACTTTTAATGTAACAGAAGAGTTCAAACGTGTTACTCTACAAGCATTCAGTGATGAATGAAGCCTGTTCTTTCTTATTCCACAAGTTCTCAGAGTTCCCAGTAGATAATACTGTCCGTCACATACCACGTGGCCCGCCTTTCACGTGACCTCTGCAAAATGGGAGGAAGGAAAACCGTGGATCGGTGGAAAACAAGTTGTGCAGAAGGGGTGCATCCCTGCGGTGCTCCAAATCATGGATTTCAGATCAGGAAATGGCAGAGATGTGCTTGATGTGAAGCTGGATTTGCCCATCACTCACATGCCTGTAAATGTCGTGTCCCCATCAATTTCAACTAGAACGTGAGCCAGACACTCGGAAGGCGAATCTAGACCAAGGAAAATTTTAACATATGATAGTGATTTGGAATCTCTCCAATGAGATCGTTTTGCTCCGGCATAGTTTGAAAGTCTCCACGGCTTATTAGTTTAGAGCCCAGTGATCTTAAAAGGTCTCTTCCAAGCAAAAGTGGAACATACAACTGTCTGTTCTCTGTAATTCCCTGTGCATACAGATGCTAACTACATTCTACATTCTTGACTAGATACATCAGACTCATTAGCTGTATTTTAAAAAATACATCTATTGCCTGGAGACACCTGGTACATCCACAGAAAGTGACTAATTGCAAGGATTGAATGAAATTAAGCACCCCGGATCGAGATGGTTTTGTGTGAGGATAAGGCCCAGCTGGTGCCCTTTTAAAAGGTGAAATGAGGCTAATTGGATCATCTAGAAACCAAGTAGACTGAAGTAGGCGAAAGAAATTGATGTTCAGCTAAAAGAGATATATTCTCTGGAAGAGGGAGAAAAAGCTTCGTGTGCACAGAATGTGACATCAGGAATTGGAAATCTTTTGATAGAAACTTTAAGATTTCTTTTTCCCTTGTAATGATATAGGACCTTTTGAGTGAAGATGCTGAATGTGAATTAGAGGGAGGCTGGACTTTTCAGGTACAAAAGAGCATATACCTGTGTCTGGCTGTCTCATGAAAATTCTTGTTAGGTCACTTGCAATGAAACATGCTTTGAAAAGAAAATGGATTTTATACCTAATTCTACTTAGTAGTCTATGTGGCTATATGCTCAACCCAAATGAAAGCCTTAATTATGCTGCCAGCAAAAGAATCCCGTGCAGAGGTAAACGTCCTTTGCACATCCAGCACATTAGGAAGGCAGAAGTTGCGAATAAATCTAAGAGTGTTATTGCGCTAGTGTGTACCTACTCGGAGGCTGCATCTGTAAGAGGGCTGGTTAAACTAGGGACACCAGCTGTTACCTGCCATGGGTGAAATTAACCAGTCCTTCAGGTGGAGGGTGTGAAATTGACCCAGTGGCCTCATTTTTTTTTTTTTTTTTTTTTTTTGCGGTACGCGGGCCTCTCACTGTTGTGGCCTCTCCTGTTGCGGAGCACAGGCTCCGGACACGCAGGCTCAGTGGCCATGGCTCACGGGCCCAGCCGCTCCGTGGCATGTGGGATCCTCCCGGACCGGGGCACGAACCCGTGTCCCCTGCATCGGCAGACGGACTCTCAACCACTGCGCCACTAGGGAAGCCCTGGCCTCATTTTTATAGTCCTCTAACCACCAGACCTCAACAGCTCTGGAGTAAGGTGAGGTAATGTTTGCGTTTCATAGCATCCTATATTTGATGCAGTAAACAGCAGAGAGACCAGTGACCAGCCAGAGGGTCCTGGTGTCCCACTGTATTTCCAGGGTCTGTCCCAGTGCCTCGTGCTGACTGGGGCTCAGTAAACATGCAAATTTTACGTAATCAGCAGTGACATAACAGGACCACAGGTTGGCCTTAAATAACGGTAAGCTCTTCTCTTGTTTATTTCCAATCCCTGTGGAAATGGGTAGGCATCTTGGGGAGTTTCTTGGGTGGCAGGGAATTGCTGCAGGACCAGCAAGAGGGATGGAAGGAGCCATGCTTTCGGCTTCCACAGGCTACTGAGAAGGACGCCCACTGCTGGGGGGTGAGCACTCAGGCCAAAGCAAAGCCCATGAAGAGGCCTCACAGGGCTTCTGCCCAAGGCCCTGAGGACCCTGCCACCTCTTCTAGAAACAACCAGAGAAGGGCTGGTCTCAAGAGAGCTGCGTTGGAGGACCTGCCGTATCATTTTACCTTGTGGCCTCCTTTCTCCATCACTGCGGGTCCTCCATCACTGTGGCCTTTCTGCTTTCCCCAGCATAGTCTCCTGGCACTGCCTGAAACTGCCTGCTGCTAACCTGTTTCTTACCCACGCAGTTGGCGTCCCATCCTTGCCGGGTATGAAGGAGTCTCTCCAGACATCGTTACCCTTGGTTCCTGGCTTGAGAGGGGCTGACGTGGGGTCAGCTGTCCCCTACTGGATGGCTTTTTAAAGCAGCCAGCCCTAAAATATAGGACATTCAGCTGAGAAGAGAAATAGGGCAGAGAGCAGCCGCCATCACTTGTTAATTACAAGTCCTTCCCAAGTACCCGCCCATCCCACCACTACCCGCCCCCAGAAAAACCTCCCCAAGTTTCAGGACCAGGGTGATCCCTGGCACAGCTCCCCAAAGGAGAGCCAGGTACCATCTAGGGTTGGCTCCAGTGACCTGTCAAAACTCAAGCCTCAGGCTCTGCGGTGAACGTCCTGTGATGTCTCCCCTGGGACTGCCCTTGGAGCCTAACCCCTGATGCCCTGATGCTGGGGTGGACCTCTGGGGTCCTCCCTGACAACTACATCCCAGTGCTGTCACACGGAAGGCAGTCAACACTATTTGTGGACTGAATCTCTGCCCTGCTTCCAGAAGTGGTTGTCAGATGTGCATATGGTGTTATTGGTGGTGGCTGGATTTCTGTTTTGTTCTGAGATTTTTTTAAATTTTGGTAAAATACACATAGAACATAAAATTTGAGATTTTAACCATTTTTTAAGTGTACAATTCAGTGGCATTAAGTACTTTTACATCGTGATGCAACTATTGCCACTATTAATCTCCAGAACGTTTTCATCATCCCCAACTGAAACTCTGTACCCATTAAACAACTCTCCATTCTCTCCTCCCCCCGCCCCTGGTAACCACCATTCCTTCTGCCTCTATGAGTTTGACAAGCCCGGGTACCGCATATAACGGAATCATCCTTTTGCATCTGGCTCGCTGCACGTAGCATAATGTCTTTGAGGTTGCATGTTGCAGTCTGTATCAGATTATCAGAATTTCCTTCCTTCCTAAGAGTGGATAATAACCCATTGTGTGTATCTACCACATTTTGTCTATCCAGACATTGGTTGATGGACAAGGGGTTGCTTTCATCTTTTGGTTATTGTGACTAATGCTGCTATGAACGTGTGGGTACAAATTACAAGTATCTATTCAAGTCCCGGCTTTCAATTCTTTAGGGTACATACCCAGAAGTGGAATTGGTGGATCGTATGGTAATTCTATTTTAAATTTTTTTAGAAACTGCCTGTTTTTATAGCAGCTGCACCATTTTACGTTCCCACCGGCAATGAACACCATTCCAATTTCTTCACATCCTCATCAACACTTACTTTTTTGTTTTTCTTTTTCTTCCAACTTTCTTGACCCATAATTAACATACAGCACTGTATAACTTTGTGTCCAGCATAATGACTTGACTTACGTACATCATGAAATGATGACCACAAATGTAGTGAGTATCCATCATCTTACACAGATAACAAAATTAAAGAAATGGAAAAAAAAACCTTTTTCCTTGTGATGAGAACTCTTTGGATTTGCTGTCTTAACTTTCATATATAACGAAGAGCAGTGTTAATTATATTAATCATGTTGTACATTACATCCCTAGTACTTATTTGTCTTATAACTGGAAACTTGTACCTTTTGACCACCTTCATCCAGTCCCCACCCCTCCACCGCCCGCCTCTGGGAACCACAACTCTGATTTACGAGTTTGTTTGTTCGTTTTTGAAGTATAATTGACTTTGAAGTATAATATAATTGTTAAGTATAACATAACAGCACTATGTTAGTTCCTGGTACAAAACATAGTGATTCGATATTTCTATACATTTCAAAATGATCACCATGATAAGCCCAACTACCATCTGTCAGCAGACAAAGATATCACATAACGATCGACCACATTCCCCACACTACATTTCATACCCATAAAGTTCCAGTTATTTTGTAACTGGAACTTTGTACCTCTTAATCCCCCTCACTTATTTCTCTCCTCCCCCCAGTGCCCTTCCCTCTGGCAAGCACCCATTTGTTCTCTGTATCTATGACTGTTTCTGTTTAGTTGTGTTTGTTCATTTGTTTTTAGATTCCATATACAAGCAAAATCATACAGTATTTCTCTTTGTCTGACTTATGTCACTTAGCATAACCCCCTCTAGGTCCATCCACGTTGTCGCAAGCAAGATTTAATTTTCATGGCAGAGTAATATTCCACTGTGTGTGTATATATATTCCACATCTTCTTTATCATTACTCTTTAAAAAAAATTGCAACCTCAATGAATGTGGAATGGTATCTCATTGTGGTTTTGATCTGCATTTCCCTAATAGCTAATGACATTGAGCCTCTTTTCATGTGCTTATTGGCCGTTTGTATGTCTTCTTCAGGCGAACACATTCATTCAAGTCCCTTGCCCAAATTTTAAGTGGGCTGTTGTTGTTCAGTTGTCGAATGTGGTGTTGTTTTTTTAACGTCTTTATTGGAGTATAACTGCTTCACAATGGTGTGTTAGTTTCCGCTTTATAACAAAGTGAATCAGTTATACATATGTCCCCATATCTCTTCCCTCTTGCATCTCCCTCCCTCCCACCCGTGTTTTTAATCTAGATGAAGAAATCCTTACCAGAGGCTCTCAACCAGTCAGCAGTCCAAGTAACAGTGGCCTGACTGAGCTCGTGCTCACGCCACTTGCCTGTGTGTGAACAATCACATACCCCGCCAGAGAAGGGCGGTTAGGAGAGAATAAACAGCTCAGTCTCACAGCCACGTATTAACTAAATAGCTCTTGAAGGCAAGGACCACCAAGGCCGGGCTGCAGACCTGGGGACTCATCTAGGGCAGGAGCTCTCACCCCGGCTCAGCCTCTCAGAAGTCCTGACCCAGCCACGCTGAAACTCCCAAGACCAGTGGGTCTCACCACCGGGCGCACATTAGCATCACTAACCTCCAGGGCAGCTTATAAACACGGGGTTTGGGACTTCCCTGGTGGTTCAGTGGTTAGGCCTCCGTGCTCCCAATTTAGGCGGTCCGGGTTGGATCCCTGGTCAGGGAACTAGATCGCGCATGCCGCAACTAAGACCCAGTGCAGCCAAATAAATAATTTTTTTAAAAAAAATCAGGTTTGTGTAGGCCAAACCCCTCATACCTCAGACCCAATAGGGGTGGCGCTGGGGCAGTGATGGTTTTGAAAGGTGCCCAAGTGATTCCAAAGTGCAGTCAGGTTGACGACCACCGCTCACCAAACACCGTGACCTGACTTAAAATGTGTGCGTCCGTTGGTTTTTCTTTGTTGTTTCCCTGTTGGACTGCTTGTAAGAGCGGCACTTGTGTTTCTGTCCTATGAGCTTTTGACCCTGTGAGAGAGGACGCCGCCTCCCAAACCCGCACGGCAGGTGCAGGGCGTGGCCCGACGCCATCCCGAGGCCCGCGTAGCCCCCAGGCTGCCCCGCACGCGCCCTAGCTCCGCCCCCAAACGAGCTCTGCCGCCCTCCTCCGACCCCGCGCCCCACGCCGCCACGTGGCCCTGCCCCGCCCCGCTCATGTTCCCGGCCGGTCCCCTACGCCCCCATGCGGCCCCCTAGGCCCCCGCGCGCCCGGCTCTAAAGTACACCCAGGAGCGGCGGCGGCCGGACGGTGCGGCGCCTCCGCCCGCTCGCCGCCTCGGTGCCGCGGGCGGGTCCAGCCATGGCCGAGGGTGTGCAGGCCTCCGCAACGGGCGGCGCGGGCTGCCGGGGCGTGGCCGGGGCCTGCACGGCGGCATCATCCAGTGGTGAGCGGAACCGCGGCGGGACCGGGACCGGGACCGCCCCGGCGGATGGGAGGGGCGAGGGGGTGCGAGGAAGGGGAGCGTGGCTCCCTCGGCTGCTGTCCCCAGGACCTCGGACCAAGTGCCAAGGGCGACCGCCTGCGCCCCCGGGGCCCTGGTAAAAGGTTCAAAAGGACAGCCGTTCACACGCAGGACCAGCGCTTCTTCATGCTGGCTGGGATGGGACTGGACACGCACACACACGCACACACGATGGGGCAGTGTGGGTTTCCCACCTTGGGGCCTCCCCTGTTGGTCACGCTTCCCGTGGGAAGCAGTCCAGCCTGCCCTCCACCGAGGGGCTTGTTGGTGGGCCTGGGTTTACATATACCTCTGAAAGCACGAGGGCTAGGCCAGGAGAGGAAATGTTTTCTCTCACTGTGCGATCCAGAATGGGATGTTTCCTAACTTAAAGCAAAGCAGTTTTTAGCTCTAACAACGCATTCCACATTTGAGAAATTCACTTCTGGCCATTTAAATAGAGGAAGAAAAAGCTGGAAAGAAAACTATCATCAGCCCTTGGGACTGATGAACTCATGGGTTTGTAGCGCTTCATAAATAGGAAAATAATTGAAACCAGTCCTAAAACATTTCGTTTTAGAAGGTGAATAACTAGTAGATAGCTGATTACTTCCTTTTTTAAGTTTTAAGGAGTATTTCTCAAGAAAGAAATACTTTCTGAAAAAGTTCAATGAGTGAAATAGAAAAATGAAGGGGGAGTGTTTGTGATTAGAACCCAAGAAGGCCTAAATGGTCACCCCTTTCCTCCAAAAGAAAATTTTTGATGTATTTTCCCTTGCATAAGAGAAAAAAATCAAAAGAATAAATATTTTTAAATAATTCTAAAAATTTTTTTTAAAAAAACAAAAAACCACAGCACACACAGTGTTTTTAGGACGTTGCACAGCAGGAGTCTATTTCTTTCACACTTAGACCCCTCAGCATATCTGCACCTTCAAGTTTCAGGTCACCATTTAGTAAATTAGAGTTTCTAGGACTTGAATAAGTCGAGAGACTCGTAAGAATGGTTAGGGTTTCAGAAAACACCTAGATGTTCTCCTCAGGTCATTTGTGAACTGACGGTGCAGGCTGCCCGCAAAGCAGGTGCCCTCAATCACTTAGGATGGTACTCAAGCCCTGTGTCACAAACTCCTGTCCCTGCAGGCCTCGGACCCAGGGGGCCAGGTTATGCTCTTCAGGTGGGGGGGAGGCGGGGCCACGGAGGTGAGGAGGGGCAGAGTTTCCCTTGGAAGACTGCTCTTCAGGCATCCCATCTACGAGGTGCGATGCTTGAGAGGTCATTGTGCAACCCACCTGGGTCCCTGGACTCTTTAATCAATAGAAATTGATAAGACTCCAGAGGAGGAATTCAAGCAAGGCTCTATTGGGACTCGAGCTACAGCAAGAGGGAGCGAAAACAAGTAACAGGTCCCCTTGCTTGCTCTCCGAGGAGGGCGGGCTGTCGGGCTGGGGGGGCGGGGCTTAGGTGGCGTGCCCACCCCCTTGGTGGTGCCGTGCGCAGGGATCGTGTGCAGGACCCCGCTTTTGCTCCTAGCTCCTCAGAAGTGGCAGTTGGGTTTTGGCGGTTTTGAATCTTCTTGTTCATAATTTGCCCCAGCTGCCTGTGCATGCAGTTACGTGTAGTCCCTTATGTCAATAGTTTCTTTGTATTGATGCTCTGGGAGACGCTTGTCTGGGGCAAGCACTCTGGTAAAGGGTCCCAGGTCCCAGCCTGTCTCAATTGGTGCTGGTGGTTTGAACATTGGCATTAAAAATGCAACTGCAACCACTCCACGCTGGTTAGGATGGCCATTATCAAACAAACAAAAATAGAAGATAACGAGCGTTTGTGAGGATGTGAAGAAGTTAGAACCCTTGGGCACTCTTGGTGGGAACGTAAATTGGTGTAGCCACTGTGGAAAATAGGATAGTGGTTCCTCAAAAAATTGAAACTGGAACCACCATGTGATCCAGCAATTCCCCCTCTGGGCATATGCCCCAAAGACTTGAAAGCAAGGATTGGAACAGACATTCGCATCCCCGTGTTCAGAACAGCGTTATGCACAATAGCCAAAGATGGAAGTAACCCAAGTGTCCATCAGCAGATGAATGGATAAACAAAACGTAGTCTATACGTACAACGCACTATTATTCAGATATAAAAAGGAAGGAAATTGTGATACAGACTGCAACGTGGACGAACCTTGAAGACATTATGCGAAATGAAATGAGCCAGTCACAAAAGGACAAATAATATGTGATTTCACTTATACAAGGCACCAAGAGGAGTCAGCTTCATAGAGACAGAAAGGAGAGTGGTGGTTGCGGGGGGCTGGAGGAGAGGGAACGGGCAGTAGCGTTTCTGGCCGGTACAGAGTTTCGGTTTTGCGAGACAACCAGAATTCTTTTTTTTTTTTTTTTTTTTGCAGTACGCGGGCCTCTCACTGCTGTGGCCTCTCCCGTTGCGGAGCACAGGCTCCGGACGCGCAGGCTCAGCGGCCATGGCTCACGGGCCCAGCTGCTCCGCGGCATGTGGGATCTTCCCGGACCGGGGCACGAACCCGCGTCCCCTGCATCAGCAGGCGGACTCTCAACCACTGCGCCACCAAGGGAAGCCCCCAGAATTCTTTGGCTGGATGGTGATGTACCAGCAACTGCACAGCAGTGAGAAGGTACTTAATGCCACTGAACTCTGCATTTAAAAATGGTGCATTTTATGTTACGTATATTTTACCAGAATTAAAACATGAACAATTTTTTAAAAACCAAACACAGCAGAGCCCCTCGGTTTGTAACAGAGCTTGGCGTCCTGGAAGGTGTTAGAAGATGGCCAAGGAGACCAGCTTCCTGGAAGAGTGGCGGTGGGTACCGGCGCGTGAGGTGTCCAGGTGCCCAGAAACAGCTCAGGCTTCCGAGTGAAAGCCCAGGGAGGGGCTGATTGTTGTGGCGTGAAAGAAACGCTCCGTTTTTAGCATATTCATTGTTTCATCTCCCAGTCAGTCCCGGTTGGGCTTCCCATGTTCCTTAGAGACTTCAGTGCCTCTGCCACCAACTTGTGATAAGTTCTCCAAGGACAAAGAAAGGTCCCGCAAGGAGAAAGAAAGGCCCCGCCCCTGGAAACCGAAGTACTAGAAGTTTTCTGTTTCATGGACAGGAAGGATTGTAGAAATGGGGAGAGAAGTGGTCAGACCTCTGAGGAGCGCAGAAGGATGAAGTGACCCGATTTCCTCTGCTGCGGGTACAGATCCGGCAGGTCGGACAGGTGGGCCCCCTGGCTCAGACCTCAGGCAAAAAATCTAAATGTCACCTAAACCCTACGCACGCAGAGCCTGGCTGTAGACCAAGTAACTGTCTCCTGCATATAAGTACGGCTTTCAGATTTCTGCAGACTCTTGCGGTTCATAAGGTGGAAATTTACTTTGAAAGGGACAGAATTCGTAATAGCCTTTGATCAGGCTGAATCAAAGGGTACAGTCACTCCCAGTGTTACATTTTTCTTTATGAGGAAAAGGAGCCCTCAGAAATGTGAGAGCTGCAGGACCCGGTGTGGGTGCTCTGAAGTTGGCAATGATCAGATTGTCCATCACTCAAAACGAGGAGAGCATCATGAGGTTCTCAAGACCTTAGCTGTCAGCTTCGTCTGATAGTGAGACCTGGGGAAGGTGATTATGCACCCAAGCAAGGAGCTGAGTGATCTGATCGACTCCAGCCTTGGACAGGCTTTATAATCATGTATCGCCAAAAACTGTATTGGTGGCTCTGTGTGAAAGCAAGCCTTGGCCCGTCTCACCTGCCAGGAGTCCTGGCCAGCCCTACTGCCTGCATATCCTCATCGCACCCCCCACCGGACCCACGTGTAGTTCAAAGTCAGGCTCACCTGCAGTAGGTGCTTCTGTGCTGCCGGTCTGCCAACGTGGACGCCTTTCTTGCTTCCATTCAGGATTTTGGAGGTGGACGTAAAAATGATAACAGTAAGAGCCGCCGTGTGCCAGCCAGTGTACTAGCCACATCCCATGCCTGGATTTCTCATCACAAAAACTCCAAGAGACGTCTCAGAGTCAGAACCTACACCTGGGTCTGTGAGCTTTGAAGCCCTGGGTCAGAGTCATGGTCGTAAGTTCCTCTGGGCATGGAGACTAAATGCAAAAGCACGTACTCTTTAAGCCGAAGTAAAGGCACCATCTGAACATAGACGCTCTTACAGGACCTTCCACTTGTCCACCTAGTGTGTGCTGCCTCCTCCCGCGGGCCATCCGTGAGATGTGGCTGTGAACTTTGGGGAGAAGATGAAAGGCCCTGGGCTGAATCTCCTGGAGCAGCAAAAGTACCAAGCGTTGGCGCTGGGCTCGCGACCAGGAGGCAGCCCTTTCTCTGAGTGTGGGCGGAGAAAAGACTCTGGTCCTGGACCTTGGTGGGATATCACTGATGGTATAATTTGGTCTTAATTGTCCACTCAGATGGCCGTCAGACTCAGCAGTGTCATTTTGAAATAGGAGGACAAGAGGCCCAGAGCACATGAATTTCAGTGACAAGGAAGAACAACTGGCAAAAGTTTATACCCAAGCTCATTTTGCAGAATATTTTGCGCATTTCTTTTTTAAGGAGACCATTCCATGACTAGCTCGGAAGTAGCTATGAATAAACAAAAGTGAGCTTGTACTTAATGTTGGCCACGCTTTGCTGCCCCTCCCCAAACTTAGCCAGTGTTTCCCTGTGACACTTCACATGCCGGTTTTTTATATGTCAGCAAATGTCTTAATAAAATAAATATCAATATCTCATGGATCTGTGAATTTGCCACTGCCCCACACACCACCAGTGACATTACCCCGTGTTCAACCGCGAAGCAAATAATTGGTGTCCCAGCAGCTGTAATTAATCCATTGTGAGGTGTCCAAAGTGTCAGGTTCCCACCCTGATGCTATGGGAGAGTCTCAGAAAATGCCCTCCTTGGGCTTGGACTGGGTTGAATGGTGCCCCCCCAAATGCATGTCTGTATGGAATATCAGAACGTGACTTTGTTTGGAAATAGGGTCTTTGCAGATGTAACCAGTTAAGAGGAGGCCCCACTGGATTAGGGTGGGCCCTAAATCCAGTGATGGGTGTCCTTATAAGAAAAGATGAGGAGGGACTTCCCTGGTGGCTCAGTGTTCAGAATCCCCCTGCCAATGCAGGGGACACGGGTTCGAGCCCTGGTCCGGGAAGATCCCACATGCCGTGGAGCAACTAAGCCCGTGCGCCACAACTACTGAGCCCACGTTCTAGAGCCCAGAAGCCACAACTACTGAGCCCACGTGCCACAACTACTGAAGCCCACGTGCCTAGAGCCCGTGCTCCGCAACAAGAAAAGCCACCGCACCACAACAGCGAGTAGCCCCCGCTCACTGCAGCTAGAGAAAACCCGCGTGCAGCAACGAAGACCCAACGCAGCCCCAAAAAAAAAAAAAGAAGAGGCGAGGAGACAGCCAGGTGAAGGCGAGGGCACTAGAGTGATGCGTCTACAAGACAAGGAGTGCCAAGGGTTTCTGGCAGCCACCGGCAGCCAGGAGGAAAGCGTGGAGCACACGCTTCCTCAGCGCCTCTGGAAGGAGCCAACCTGGCTGACACCTTGATTTGGACTTTCAGCTTCCAGAACTGTGACAGAATATACTTATGTTGCTTTAAGCCACCTGGCCTATGGTGATTGGTTACCTGAGGAAACCAATACAGGGCCACAGCTTCCCCTCACCCCGCCGTCCACCGTATGTTGGCTTTTCCTCCTTCCAGGAAGCAGGTGGGGTTAACAACTGTGGTCTCTTGCTCTCGAGGAAAGTAAATGTAGGCCTCAGCCTGCCTCAGCCCAGAAAATAATCTGTAGGTCATCAGTAAGAAAGGAGATGCATTGTCGGTGAATTCCCTGCCAAAGAATTCTCTGGTGTTTAAAAACGATGCTGGCTTGCTTTATGTATTTCTTTAAAAGAATGAGGAGAAACCTGCCAGTCTGTCCCCAGCCAGAAAAGGGAAGGCTGTGACTGGGCGTCAGGGTGGACCACACCTTCTGAGCCCAGTCACCTGCACTACCTGCTCCCTCACTCCCATCCTGCTGCTGGGACAGGCACCTGGCGGTCCCCTCAGGGCTGGACTCTGGGCTGTGAGCCACGGGCACAGCCCCTCGTTGCCAGGGGACCCCACCTGCCCCGGGGCCAAGGAACATTTGGGCCATTGAAGGTCCTACCCCGAGCAGGGGCCGGGGGGCTGCAGATCGCATCTGAACGCTACCGAGCTCTGCGCCCAACGGGAAGTAAAGGGCAGGGAGGTTGGCCTGCCTCTCTGTCCCTAGGTGTCTTCCATCTTCCATCTCATGACAATTTAAAGAATCAAAATGTAGTGGCCCCGCCCTAAATCACTCGGGTTTAACAGTCGTGCAAATGACGGCTTCGGGGGTGGGGGGAGGGGGGGAGGAGCTGTGCACGCCTGTCCTGGGTCCTAGGAAGCCACATGGGCTCCAGCTGTCACCTGCGGGGGTGATCGACTCTACTAGGGGTGGGCGGGGGGCATTGTTTTGTGTTTTAGCGAGTAAATCTCTGCGTCACAGTGAGAGACCTTGGCTGCCACCTTTGCAGAGCTACATGAAGCAGCGTCTGCTGAGCCCAGTAATTTGGGCTTCTTTTTAATATGCCTGCACGCCAGAAAGATTGAAGAACAACAACAAAACCTCACCATAGCCTAAATCAATATTCTTAACTCCGGCCTGAGCACATTACAGATGCCGAAGGGTGAGGCTTTGCGTTCGATAAAGTAAGCGTGTTTCTTTTTGTTGGGTCCCTTGCTTGCGTCTGCCCCTCATCAAAGTGTCCCACTCGAGAAAAACTGAGGCCAACCTTCTCTTCCCGCTCTTCTTCCTCCCCGCCCCCAGGTTGGTTGACACCTTCTGCATCTGCGAAGGGTACAGTGTGCCTCGCTGCCTCATGTATGAGACTTAAGTGGAGACCTGCGGGCAGAATGCTCAGAGCCAAGTCAACCCAGCCACGTTTGGGAAGGTAGGTTGTGAAGATACAAATACATGTCCACTGAGTAAAAAAAGCACGCAAGTTAATGACGAGGAAATGCTGGGATTTATTTGGGTCTGATGGCTTCCCAGTGGATATAACTGGCTTCACCCTGGGAACCAGCCTCATCTCCATCTGAAAGCCATTCCGTCCTTTGTCCATACTTCATAGTGAGGGGCCAGGAAAGTTCAAGGGTGGGGTGGCATTCACCCAAGAGAATACAGCTACGGCAGCCTCAGATACCCCCAATTCTCAGCCAGCTTGCTGGGCCATTATTCCCCGCATAGAAATGCCACAGCTCAGGACCCCACAAGCTCAAAGAGCCACTTTGTGGTGTCAGACAGCTTATGCTTCCCACAATTCGGTTGTTCCTAGAGAACTCACCTCACGGGCACTCAGAGGTTTCCTCTGGAGGTTAAGAACTCTGTCAGGGGTTTGTTTAGACCACGCAATACACAGCAAACGTTAGCACAAGGGTGGCCTATCCGAGACCCTCCACAGCTAACGTATTTATTGAGCAGCTGCTATGTGCTGGCACTGTTTTAGGTGCTGAGTGTACAACAGTGAACAGAACAGAGAAAAATTCCTGCCTTTACTACTTTTATTATATTATAGTTGAGGGAGATAAAGAAGATAAAGTATATAGTCTCTTAGGTGGTATAAATGCTAAATGGAGCAGAAGGAGGAAAGGACCGTGTGTGTGGTTTGTTTTTTTTTTTTGGTTTTTGGTTTTTTTTGCGGTACGCAGGCCTCTCACTGTCGTGGCCTCTCCCGTTGCGGAGCACAGGCTCCGGACGCGCAGGCTCAGCGGCCATGGCTCACGGGCCCAGCCGCTCCGCGGCATGTGGGATCTTCCCAGACCGGGGCACAAACCCGCGTCCCCTGCATCGGCAGGCGGACTCTCAACCACTGCGCCACCAGGGAAGCCCCGTGTGTGTGTTTTAGGGGAGGACTTGTAATCTGAGGGAAGGCAAACAGGGAAGGCCTCCCTGAGAAGTAACATTTGAGTCCAGATTTCCAAAAGGTGAGGCAGTGAGTATGGGGCTATATGAGCAAAGAGCAGTGCAGACAGAGCCAGCGCAGAGGCCCTGAGGCAGGAGGGGGCTCAAGTAGCAAGGGGGCTGCCGTGGCTGGAGGGCAGAGACCAGGGAGACACGACTCAGGGAGGTGGGAGGAGCCCAGGCAGGGAGTGGACAGGGATGCAGCAGCGGATGTCGTGAGAAGGGGTCAAAATCTGGGTGTATTTGGAAGACAGAGCCAATAGGATTTGCTGATGGAAAGAATTAATAGAATCACGGGGCTTAATTGTTATTAAATTAACAATAATAACTTTCAATCGTATATTGTATCCTATTTATTTTCAATCCGGTTTTCAGGAATAGACAGACATCCACTCAAAACAAATTAAAAGGAGAATTTTTTTAAAGGGATATCTCATTTAATCCAACTGCAAGAAGTTGGACTGGGCCTCATAGAATTTAGTCCAGTACTACCCAATAAAAATGTAATAGGAGCTATAGATAGAATTTTAAATATTCTAGATCCTCATTTTAAAAGTTTTTTAGGGTAAAATTAATTTTTTATAACTTTTAAATTCAACCCAAAATATTCAAAATACTGTCGTTCAACATGGAATCAGTACTTAAAAATGAATGCGTTGCTTTTTGCATTCTCTTCTTCGTGCTAGATCTCAAAACTCCGACACGTCATTTCACATGTACAGCCCGTCTCAGTTCACATGTACAGCCCGTCTCAGTTCACATGTACAGCCCGTCTCAGTTCGGACCAGCCACATTTCAAGTGCTCAGTGGCCACGTGTGGATGGTGGGTCCCCTCTGAGACAGCCCATGACTAGGTTACGTCACCAGGCATCTCCTCTCTCTCCCTCTGGTGTATCCGTATGTAAACCACTGGGACGCTGCTTCTCCGCACTGGGCTGCTCCCAGCCCCTTCCCAGAAGCCAGCTTCTGCCACCACTTCACAGCTTCCCAAGGTGGCTGCTTGTCCTGTGATTCCCGTGATGCTGTCCGTGACCACCTGCCCCAGGGTCCCGCACTGTAATGGCCTTTAGGTGAGAGAGGCCCGCAGGGAGGACAGTGGGTGGGAGGAAGCAGTTGGCATCTTTGAGGCTTTGTCTTGTGTCATAGCCATCAGCAGAGGCTGGTAGCATTAGAAGTCAAGGAACAAACCAGGAGTGATTACGGTGGAGGGTCCCACAGCCGGTTACAGTGCTTGGGCAGCAAATCTGGTCTCCTTCGTTACGGGTCAGTCCTCTTTCCACCTGCTGTTCCCTCACAAATATCCTGGACTTCCAAGAGAACTTGGAGGTCACTGGTCCAACTCCACATCCAATGCAAGAGCCCTTCAAAAGCACCTCTGGCTGGGAGCTTTTATGAGAACAAAATGCCCTCTGGGCAGAGACAGCCATGGGGGCTTGGAGCTGGGAGGGGGCAATGCGTTTCTGCAGCGAGGAAGCTGCTCTTCCTCTGGGCAGACGCGGTCCCTCCCCAGGATCCATGCTTGGCAAGCAGAGCACAGGCGGATGGAAAGCCACCCGACTCCTGGCCTGGGGACAGCTCACAGCCTGCAGGATCAGACCCCTGCAGGGGCCACCTGGCCGGTGCTGAAATGACCTGGGGGACAAGCCTGCTCACGGCCGCAGAGATGCCAGTTTAACCTCTCGCTCCCATCTTTCCTCCCTTCCTTCTTGCTCCCTCTTTCTCGGTGGTCCTCAGTGGACAGAATGGAATCGGTTCATGACATGCTCTTACCTTTGATCCACTCACAGCCTGAGTCCCTCTGGTTCTTTCGTTCTTTTTTTTTTTTTGGCGGTACGCGGGCCTCTCACTGTCGTGGCCTCTCCAGTTGCGGAGCACAGGCTCCGGACGCGCAGGCTCAGCGGCCATGGCTCACGGGCCCAGCCGCTCCGCGGCATGTGGGATCTTCCCGGACCGGGGCACGAACCCGTGTCCCCTGCATCGGCAGGCGGACTCTCAACCACTGCGCCACCGGGGAAGCCCTCTTTCGTTCTTTTTTAACAATGTTATAAGCATCTGTGAACCCACCGCCCTGTATGAACCATATGGCCAGATCCCTGTATCCATCTCCCTGCCTTCCCCGCTGGTGGGAACCGTCAACCCCTTCATCGTTATCTTTGCTTTTTAAAAAGAGTTTTAGTGCATTTGTATGTCTTTCTGTTTTTCTTTTTTTTGACCTTTGACCCCCTTCACCCATTTTGACCACCCCCATCCCCTACCTCTGGCAACCATCAATCTGTTCTCTGTTTCAGTGAGATTGGTGGTTTTGTTTTACTGTTGTTTTCTACATTGCATATATAAGCAAGATCATACCATCTTTGGCTTTCTCTGTCTGACTTATTTTATATAATGTATTTCTTTTAAAAGCCCATTTTTTATTTTTGTGGCTTAACTTTTTAAAAAGGAGGGTCATGTTATATGTCATCTTTTGGGACTTGTTCCACTTATTATTATATCAAGATTCCTCTACATTCATTGACTGTTGTGTAGTAGTTCAGTTTACCTACCTTCTCTCCCTTTGATGAGCATTTGGGTCCTTTCCCAATTTTGCCGTCGTGAACATTCACATGTGTATCTCCTGCTATGCACGTGGAGATGTTCTCTTGGGCGTGTGTGTCCAGGGCTGAACTTGCAGGCTGACGGGCTGTGTGACTATGACGTCTGGGGATGGGACCAGATCGTTTTCTGAAATGATGGCTTCCGTCGCCCTCCCACCGACATTTCTGTAGATTCCAATGATGTTTCCAAAACACTGACATTTTTAGACCCATTTCTCTAGCCGCAGTCGTCATCCCTGAAACACAGTCATTGGTGGAAGCTCTGCACTTTGGATAATCATAAAATAAGGAGTAGAATCTTCTAATACGGCAGCTGCTCAAATATTGGAAAGAATTGTTTAAACCTTCGTGTCTTCCCTTCTTCATTGGATACTCTTCGGTCCCAGATTTTTACTTCCCTGACTACTTGTTTCGTTTTGACTTCAATTTATTGGTGTTTCTCTTCAAAGGTAGGTTCCCCAAGGGTACAACCCAGTGTCTCAGGAGGGCTCAGAAGACGGGGCTTTTATTTTTCTTTTTTAACTTTTTGGGCTACTGTTTGCTTTCATGCTTCCATGCCACTCTGCTGGTTTCATTTTAAGCTTGTGATCCAAAAAAAGAAAAAAAAAACCCTTCGGTATTTTTTTCACACGAATTAAAAGTAAGCTAGCCCTCCCAAAACTGCTTTATAAACTGTAAAGCACTCCATGTAGATACAATATGTTGTCCTTGTTATCAGACTGTGGTCACTATGCCCGTGACCGTGGGAACCCAAGAGCAGCTGTTCCCTTATTCCGAGTTGCAGCTTCTTAGTGCCGACCTGCCGTGTCTTCTAGACTCACAGTCATCCCGTCGTCTCAGCCTGCTGAAGCTCACACGTGGGAATAGCACATCTCTTATCCCTCCTTCAGTAAATCAAAAGCAATGTGGACGCGTGCAAGGTGTTAGGCTCCGGAGCTCGCTGGGTGTCTCTGGAAGGTTTTCCAACCAGCCAGGAATTCCCCCGGCTGTCTTATCGCTCAGCCCACATTTGGTCCTTTCTTCACTAGGCACATTGGGGTACTTCCTCCAGGGCTTTGCTAGTCTGGGTATCCTGGCACTAAGCCGTTTCCTTATCTGGCGGCCTTATCAGATGGGAGTGGGGTGACGAGCTTGACATGTCTTGGTTCTAGATGATCTCTGCTTCCTTTTTTAAGAAATCAAAGGCTCCTTTTCAAAACCTCTCTCAGATTTTCTTCTAAGTGGTTTCCCCTCAAGGGCAGTCCTACTGCAGGGTCTTCCGAAAAAAGAGTTAAAAAGAGCCTCCGGTGCGTGACCACGGGCATTTGTCTAGCATTTTTTTTTTTTTTTTTGCGGTACGCGGGCCTCTCACTGTTGTGGCCTCTCCCGTTGCAGAGCACAGGCTCCGGACGCGCAGGCTCAGCAGCCATGGCTCACGGGCCCAGCCGCTCCGCGGCATGTGGGATCCTCCCGGACTGGGGCACAAACCTGTGTCTCCTGCATCGGCAGGCGGACTCTCAACCACTGCGCCACCAGGGAAGCCCTGTCTAGCATTTTTGATCTTCCTACTTCCCTTCGAATCCATCCCCCAAGACACTGAGGTCCTGGCTTTCAATTCTCGTTGGGAATTTGCCCGAAGAATGAGTCAGTTCAGTGGTGCTGGTCTTGGAAAGGGACCCTGAGCTGCTGAATCTGTGACTCGGTGGAGAAGGGAGAGGAAGGGGAAAAGGATGTGATCCCAAAGCTTGTTTACAAGAGAAACAGCAAAATACCCACTTCTCATTTCCTGCCTCCCCCCTGGGATTGGGGTTGATTCCAGACTCCACACCAAGTTCCTGTGCAGATGTTGGGGTGTTTCTTGCTCTGCTCAGCAGTCCCGGGTGTACGACAGGTCATCTCACTCCCAGTGCAAGTGATGGCTTATGTGGATGAGGAAATTTCCCAAAGGCTGACTTCCTTTTTTTAAAGTAACATTTCCTGATGTTTTTCTGATTATGAGAGAACACATTCCCTTTATAGAAAATGTGGGAATTCGAGAGAAGGGTATAAAAGAAGAAGAAGATAAATGCCAGCTACGACCTCACTGTCCAGAGATGCAAGCACGTGTGTGGTTTATTTGCAGGCCCCCGACACACTCACATACACGTGCCAGCAGGAGCGGGGAGTGATCAGAGAGGCCTCTCTGTTTCCCACGTCCCTTCGGTCCTGCCCACGCGGTGGTGCTTCCTCCCTCCTGAAGGAGCATCTGAGCAGGCAGCCTGGCCTCTCTAGAGCTCCTTGGGTGACACAAAGCCCCATTGTCCTTCTAGTTCACCAAACAGTATCCGTCTGACGCTTCGAATGTCCAGCCCCACATAACGTCCAAACTCTGAGCTGGGTTTGACGTGGAATCGCTTCCGCAGTCCTCCAGCGAGGTTTCTCGCCAGCAGAGAACTAGTTGCGGGGGTCTTCTCTTCCTCCCTCCCATTCTTCTACCACCTTGCTGGGTGTTGGTTGGACCCCGTGGGAGGGGAAGGTTAAGAGTGGCTGCAAAGTTTCTACTGCACAGCTTCACACTTTGGGAGGCCAGGCAGACCCTTGTCTCCTGGTGCCTTTGTTGACTTCTGCAGGGCAGCCCTTGGGAATGTCCTAGAATGCATCCCTGGCCTTGGTGAATGACTCTGAAGCCTGACTGCCCATCCTGGGGGGCCTTGCTGGGCAGAGTCCGGGCTCTCCCACCTGTCAGCTCTTTATCACGGGTGACCGGTGTCTGGCCATCGAAACTTCTCAGCCACTCTTGGCCTGAACAGGCTGTGGGTGTGCTGAGCCAGGGCAGCAGCCGTGCCCCTCTGCCTTCCCCCCAAGGCCACTGGCTGGCCAGCCGTCTCTCATCCATCCAGAGTCCTCTGCCCAAGCCAGACACTGACTGCGAGGGCCTCACGATCAGCCCTTCAGGCAAATCTGTGAACCCCCTTCCCCTGGGCCCCAGGTGACTGGACCATCCCATCCTGCACACCCTTCATAGGTCAGGGAGTGGTCTTGCTGCAAGAAACCCCCTTACACATCCTCCGTTTCCTCCTCTGTCTGTCTCATGGTGGGTGATCTGAGTCGAGGACTTTTTAGAGTTTTATAACCAAATTTTAGCTGAAAGCCTGAAGGTGCAAGTCCCCTGGCAGGGCGTGTCTCACAGTTCACCTTGCTGTCTGTCTCTGTCTTCACGCCCCAGCCTCTTGTGTAGACACCACAAGGATGGATGGATTGAAAGATCAATGTGTGGATGGATGGATGGACATGTGGATGGTCAAACAGGTGGCTGGACAGACAGACAGACAGGTAGCCCTAAGCCTAGAATCAGACTAACTAGTTTATAATCCTGGGCAAGTTATTTAACTTTTTTGTGCCTCAACTTCGTCATCCGTAAAACGAGAATATTCATAATGTTAATAACAGTACCTCCTTCATAAGAGGCTTTTCAGAAATTAACGCGAAAAACACACGCAGAGAGAATTGGACAGTGCTGGCACGTAGAAAGCAACCAAAGGCCCTTAACTTTCATAATTATGTACATGCATATTTTCACTTAGAATGTCATAAACATTTTCACATTAAACTATTTCTAAATGCATGGTGTAGAATGGCTATGAAATATTTTTTTGGCTGTTCCAGAATCCATTTAACCATTTTCCTTATTGGAAATTTATGAAGTTTGTAATTTTTGTCTATTCTGAGGAACATGAGTCTCCACCTGTATCTGGTAATTTCCCTCCGAGAGAGTCTAGACAATTGTAAGCCCACGTGCTAGTTCTTGATATTCTTACCCTAATCTGTAATATCCTTGACCTAGGGAACTTGTTGGGTAAGAACTCCATTTAGCTGCGTTTCAACTTGCATTCATTGTATGGTTAGGGAGGGTGAGTCCTTTGACATGTGTTTTGGTCATGTGTATCCTTCGTGTATGTACATTATTATCCGGTCACTTTCTCTTGGGGTGTTAGTGTTTTTCCTGTTGATTTATGTGAGCTCTATATACTAGGTAGATACTTTTTTTTTTTTTTTTTACTTATTACATCTTTTGGAAATAATCGTCTCAGTTGCTTTTTAAATTTTGACTGTGGTGTTCCCAATTATAAAGTGAAATCACAGGATAGTCTGGGGTTGGAAATACTCAGTAAAATAAGCCGTGTGGATTACCGTCCTGCCAGGCAACTAGGAGTTTGTTTCTGCTTCTCCCTCCACAACAGCAGATGATACGCCAGGGCCTTGAATCTGAGCCTGCTGCGTGCTCGAGGATAATCCTTCTCGGTAGCACTTATTTTACAGCTAGACCTAGAGGGAAGGTTTTAAGCGATGTTCTCAAGAGAAGATGAAGTGGTCAATCTGCGGTTGAAAGTAGGAACTTCTGGCTCCGAATGCTGCCTTTAGACGTGGCTGACGTTTTCTTTTAACTCCTGTTGTCACTTGTTTTTGTCGTACGTTCTGGTTCTCCTTCCCCGAAGGAGCCTCGGTTTGGCCTCGTGACCTCGATGTGCCAAGACCTGCCTCTCCGTCCCTAACTGGTGCCTTCCCACCTGGGCTGGGGCGGCTTCCTGGAGGAAGAGGTGGGGGCTGGCACCAGCCAAGAGAAACGCTTCAAGACACTGTCAAATCCTGCTGCTTTTGGAAGCTAAGAATAAACAAAGGAGGCTGGCAGAAGCGGAGGCTGAGTGACTACAGAGCAAATTGTAGAAAATCACAGAAATCATTACATGACAGCTTGGCACATCCTGCCTTCCTGCTTTGTATTTTGTAATTTTACCACAGTCCAGGATTTCCCTTTTCAACAGACATCCACTTGGATACCATGCTTGTCATGGACCTGTGAACGACCTGTAAACCTGTAAAAAAAACACAGACTTCTGTTTTTTTAAAATGTAATTGGTCATAGACATCATATCAGTGCTGTCTAACAAAACGCACATCAGAAAGATGGTGGGGTTTGGGACTTCCGTGGCGGTCCAGTGGTTAAGACTCCGCGCTCCCAATGGAGGGGGCACGGGTTCGATCCCTGGTCGGGGAACTAAGATCCTGCATGCCGCATGGCACGGCCGAAAAAAAAAAAGATAAGATAACGGAGAGATGAAACGTTGAGTCCAGAAGTACCTCTGTTATTCAATATTTAACAGCATTTGCTAACAAAGCCTTTAAAATGAAAAAATTAGGTAAACAAATGAATAATAAAAAGTGAAAATGCCAATCACATTGGAAAAAGAAACTAGTAAAATCATGGCACACTCACATGCTGGACTATTTTGCAGTGTTCATATTGATACTTCCCTGTTTTCAGAGGATTTTTAATGACAAGGGGAAGTGTTTATGGTACAAGCTGGAGGGAAGAAAGTGGAAAGCAGAGCTGCAGGCGTGCTAATTGTGCGGTGCTGGTATTTCCTATGTAGACCACAGAATCCGTGTGCATAGTGCGGCTTCGGAAAAAGATGGGAGTGAACCACATTGAGGTCTACACAGCAGTATCCCTCTGAGTGGCGTGTTTCCTTCTTTATACTTATCCGACTTTTCCAAATTTCAGTTACATATATTTTCTTAACGATCGGAAAAGAGGGAATACAGTTTAAACGTGGCAAGAGACGAAGCTGGAAGTTCTATTTCTAAATTTTCAAATTGCAGCTTTAAATCTGGCTTATTCTTTTAGCTCGTGCACTTGGTTTTCCCTGATCTTGGCACCCGGAGGTGGGGCACAAGAGGAGGCGCCAGGTAGGTTGATCATTTTTGTTTTATTATTTTTTTCAATAACACTTATCTCTTAAAAGTTCACATGTGCATAATAGGAAACCAAAAAACAAAAGAAGCAAAACACAAAGTCATCCATAATCACAAGCAGTTGGTTTGTTTTATTGTAAATGTTAAAAACACACATTTTGAAAAAAATCACAAAATGGGTGACCAGAGAAATGCAAAACTAAACAAACGATAAATATCACCTCTTACCAAAGAGTTCCTACAATTATATGAAATTCCCAGTGCCTGGTATAATTCAGGTGATGCCAGGACCAAGTATGAGTCTCTACCTTCTTGAGAGATTTGGTTAAAATACAAAAGTCACAGTGTATTTTTCTGTTTCTGATACTTCCAACGTTTAGACATGTAAATGTCTAACTGTTGAAATAGTTAAGCAACTATATCCCTAGAACAATAAAACTGTTTTAATTACTCCTTGAACTAAAATTTCTAAGCATTCATCTAATTCGCATATTTGGATTCTATTCTGGAGACAGAAGGTACCTGGGTGGTATTTTTAACTTGGAAGGAAATTCCAGTGTTATCGGGTGCATCCTGTTATAATTGTCACTCAGTTATCATTGTTATTTGTTGTTTGTTTTAAATCAAGAAAAATCAGGAGAAATCAGTGAAATCAGGAAATCAGTAAGAAGGGATGGAAACCAAACTAGGGAAGGAGCCTGCCACCCTTGAAGGAGTGGAAGGCATGGAAGAGTTTGCCAAGCTAAACACTGGGCAACAGTTAATTTGAAAAAACTGTGTTGGGCTGCTAGGAGCCCATATGAGCTGCTGCCTTTCCCCAGCTCAGCAGAGGAGGAACCAGCCTTCCTACTGGGGGTCTGAGAACCTGAGTCCATTCAGCAGAGGGGACACTGGCATCGGTCCACCTCCCTTTGAGAAAGTCAATGGCGGAGGCAACCGGAGGCTTTCCCTGTGGCATCTCTTTAAGATTCAAGTGTCGTAAGTCGGGAAAGCAGAGGAGAACATCTGTAAGCCCGTTTCAAAGTTGATGCGTGTGAAATAGTATGAAATTGTCCACCTGACAGAGCTTGGTCAGGCCGTATGACTGGTTAGCTCTTCCTAATAAATGGAGTCAGTGATGAAACCCAGAGAAGAACTCTGGGGCTTCCCTGGTAGCGCCGTGGTAGAGAGTCCGCCTGCCGATGCAGGGGACGTGGGTTCGTGCCCCGGTCCGGGAAGATCCCACATGCTGCGGAGCGGCTGGGCCCGTGAGCCATGGCCGCTGAGCCTGCGCGTCCGGAGCCTGTGCTCCGCAACGGGAGAGGCCCCGGCAGTGAGAGGCCCGCGTACCGCAAAAAAAAAAAAAAAAAAAAAAAAAACAAAAAACCTCTGTCTTCCTTGGCTAGTCTGTTCTGTGTCTTCTCTAAAGCACTCCAGTGGTTTGACATCATCTTGAAGACAACCTTTATTTTTCAGGTATCATTAACGACGGGATCCGTTATCAAGAAAAGTTCTTTCTTCTATGTCCAGTACTGCTGCCTTCTGGGTGAAAAAAGATATCACAGGTTAGTACCTGTCATTTAGGTCACAGCCTGATCCGTACTAGGACCGTTCGTACTTTGAACCTAACTGGCTTTTCGGCTGTGGTGCCATTCATCCTTCTTAAGGATGGAAGCACACACATCACACGACCATGCCTCTGACACGGGCCACATCGTTGGCCAGAGAAATGCACATCGCGTTCACTTCCTCGGATACTGTTCATTTTCATCCTCATCTCAGTGGCCAAAGCCGTTTTGCACAAAGTCTTTGTCCTTCTCCATCCCTCTGTCAAATATGACAGAATGAGCCACTTCCTGCGCGAAACTTCCTCTAACCCTCAGGACTCTGCGTCATCCAGTTCCTTCCCCAGAATGAGCCCTTCTTGGTCTCCTTACCGCTCCCCGCCCCCCGAGGCCATGCATCTCCCTGAGATCCAGCCCTTCATAATCCATGATGCTCTTCCCACACTTCGGCCCCAGGACACCTCATCCCTTTCTGTCTTCCACCTGCCGCTCCGTCCGCGGTTGACTCCTTCTAAATCACTCTCCCACCTCCTAGGCTTTTCTGTCTGGCTGTCTACTGGACATTTCCATCCAGAAGACTCACTGGTACCTCACACTGAGGATGCAGAAATTTAACTTCATCCTCTCCCTCCAATCACTTCCGCCTCTTGACGTCCCTATTTCCATCTGCGATCCCAATAGATACAACCTGTGCAGGGCGTCACCCGAAAGCCATCGCTGACTCCCTCGGGTCACGAGTCCTGTTCATTCTTCCCTTTCGGGTCTCCTGACCACTCTTTATGGTTCCTGATGTTTCCTTGAAGCCCTGGTCATCTCATAATAATCAGGATTATTTCCGTGGATCCCACGTGACCTCCCTCTCCTCAGCCTCACCTCTCTGTAAACACAGCCGTGAGTAAAGCAACTACACTCCGGTAAAAATTAATTTAAAAAATTAAATTAAAAGTATAATAATAAATAAATAAATGGAAGGAGTAAGAAAATAATGGATAATCTTGATTTGGCAAAACTTAAAACTTCTTTATCTTAAATAATTACAGGGAAATTCCATGTGTCTATGGGCCACATTCTTAGATATAATTTAACAAATGTAATACTTAATAGCAAAATATTCATGTTAATTCATATGAAGGCTGAGAACCCAGCAGGACCAAAACCAAAAAGAGATATTTAAAAAAGAGAAATATGAATTCTGAAACATATCAAGAAACCTTAATACCTTAAGGAATTCTATGAAAACTGTCTTTGTAACACTACTCATTAATATAAATACAAACCCCTAAATTTCAAAAGAAGTAAATAAATAAACACAACTGTGAGACTAACCTCCCCACAATTCTGCATTTTCTTTGTCTCTTCCTTGCTCAGAAACACTCAGGAGCTTGCTCTTACCTCCTGCGTGAAGCCTACGCACCCCCCTTTCCCAGACTGGTGTCCGCCCCCCAGATCCTTCCTACTGCACTTTATCCGACCCTGTTGCCAGTTTCTCCCCCATATAAACTGCCGGTTTCAGCCATACTCACTTTTCTCTGAAAATGTCAAATGCGGTTCTGTCTTTGCTCCTATCATCCTGTCCTTGCATGATGTCATTCCCTCTTCTCTCTGTCTCAGTGGACCTTCCTGAATCCTGTCCCTTCCCTGGGACATACCTCAGGGACCACCTGCTCCAGGGAACCATCCTCAGCAGCCCCAGCTCTAGGGAAGACCCCCTCCTCCAGTGCCCCACGCCGCTCACTGGCTGTCGACCCAGCCAGCGTTGCCTCTTAATTCATACATTGTTCATGGAGCCTTCATGTGGCATAAATAGAGGACCACATAGCCAAGCAGCCAGGGTCAGTTTTACCTTTACTTCTAGCCCAGCATAAGGATTAAGAGGGCCCTTCACTCTCCAAAGGGTTCTAGTGTGGACCAGAAACTGCAACGAATTATATGATCACCTTTTGTATGAGGTACCCTGTGTTGTAAGGCAGCGGCCAAGGGGGAGCCACGGGGAACCACCGGTATGGGTAAGACGCGGACCCGTCTCTCTGATGGCTTCATAGAGGAACTAAGTGTACATTTCGCTTGATAGCAAGTATAACGTGATGGGTGTCGGAAGTGTACACAAGGTCCCGCGAGAACTCAGAGATGGAGAGCGCACGCCTTGGGCCAGGGGATCAGAGGGGCCCGGGAGAGAGGCGTGCTTTGAAGGAAGCTGTGAAGGACAGAGCATTGACGGGTGGAGAGGGAGGCGGGAGGGAGAGGATGTCCAGGCTCAGGGAGGGAGGTGAGCATACACAGAGGTGTGACGGCCGTGCAGGATGCGGAGATAGGGTGGAGCAACAGCCTGGGGAAGGGACTTGAAATCGATGCTGGGGGCAGGGAGTCTGTAAGCCTTTGGGCTCGTCCTCTGGGAAACAGGGTGGTGTCATCATGGGAAGCTCTGCGAGGCCAGGAACCATGGAGCTTGTTTTATCCCCAACATTGCCTGGAAACACAGTGTCGGCCCTGAAAAAGCTGTTGAAGAATGAAGAGCTTGGAATTAAGGTTTAAAGAGACTAGACTGGAAGGAGAGAGTGACAGCGGCCAGGAAATGGTCCTCAGTTGTCGTGATGAGCGCCTGGACCAAAAAGGAGGCAGAGCTGCAGGACCCTTCGGAGGCAGGGTCTTCGGATGGTTGAGCCCGTGTCCACAGACGGTGGCAGGGATGACTCAGGCCAGCCCATCCCACCAAAACCTCGAACTCAACCTCGAGTCGAGTCCTTATTACCTGCTTCCCACCAGCTCCCCTCTTACATCTCTTATTCAGCCCTTAGTCACAAAGATGGAAAAATGAGAGCAGCAAATATAGAGAAGTTAGGGAAGGGAGCCGGAAGGATGAGAGATGTGTTTCAGTCATAGTCGGACCTTTCTTTGCGCAAAGGGGATCTGTCACTTGCTGATGTGTGTGTGTCTTTGTTTGCCCAGAGCACCCAGCAGGTGGTGTGGAGAGCCCTGCATGTGCCCCCCCCCCCACCCCACACACACACAAGGAAAACAACCAACAGGGCAAGAACTGTGCAGGGATGAGAGGCCATCAGTGTCCTGAGGCCTCTGCATTGATGTCACAGAGAAGGGGGCTGGAGCTGGTCTTTGTGGGGAAAAAATAGGCTTTACCCTCATCGAGGAAGAGGAGGGCTTCACGGGACAAAGGTCAGAACAAGGATGACATGGGCTTATTCTGGAGATCAGCCCAGCAGGTGCTTTTAATGTCCTGTGCTCCTCACGTGTCTGATAATAGATAAACTCTAAAGTCTTGGCCAATTAAGAGATTTTTTTTAAAGCATTAAGGTTTTTTTATTTTGGAATTTTATTTTATTATTTTTTTATACAGCAGGTCCTTATTAGTCATCAGTTCTATACATATCAGTGTATACATGTCAATCCCAATCTCCCAATTCATCCCACCACCACCACCCCGCCGCTTTCCTTGGTGTCCATACGTTTGTTCTCTACATCTGTGTCTCAATTTCTGCCCTGCAAACCGGTTCATCTGTACCATTTTTCTAGGTTCCACATACATGCATTAATATACAATATTTGTTTTTCTCTTTCTGACTTACTTCACTCTGTGTGACAGTCTCTAGGTCCATCCACGTCTCTACAAATGACCCAATTTCGTTGTATATATGTACCACGTCTTCTTTATCCATTCGTCTGTCCATGGGCATTTAGGTTGCTTCCATGACCTGGCTATTGTAAATAGTGCTGCAGTGAACACTGGGGTGCATGTGTCTTTTACAATTACGGTTTTCTCCGGATTTATGCCCAGTAGTGGGATTGCTGCGTCACATGGTAATTCTATTTTTAGTTTTTTTTTTTTTTTTTTTTAACATCTTTATTGGGGTATAATTGCTTTGCAATGGTGTGTTAGTTTCTGCTTTATAACAAAGTGAATCAGTCATACATAAACATATGTTCCCATATGTCTTCCCTGTTGCGTCTCCCTCCCTCCCACCCTCCCCATCCCACCCCTCCAGGCTGTCACAAAGCACCGAGCCAATATCCCTGTGCCATGCGGCTGCTTCCCACTAGCTGTCTACCTTACTGCGTTTGTTACTGTGTATATGCCCATGACTCTCTCTCGCCCTGTCACAGCTCACCCTTCTCCCTCCCCATAACCTCAAGTCCGTTCTCTAAGAGGTCTGCGTCTTTATTCCTGCTTTACCCCTAGGTTCTTCATGACATTTTTTTCTTAAATTCCATATATATGTGTTAGCATACGGTATTTGTCTTTTTCTTTCTGACTTACTTCACTCTGTATGACAGACTCTAGGTCTATCCACCTCATTACAAATAGCTCAATTTCGTTTCTTTTTATGGCTGAGTAATATTCCATTGTATATATGTGCCACATCTTCTTTATCCATTCATCTGATGATGGGCACTTAGGTTGTTTCCATCTCCGGGCTATTGTAAATAGAGCTGCAATGAACATTTTGGTACATGACTCTTTTTGAATTTTGGTTTTCTCAGGGTATATGCCCAGTAGTGGGATTGCTGGGTCATATGGTAGTTCTATTTGTAGTTTTTTAAGGAACCTCCATACTGTTCTCCATAGTGGCTGAACCAATTCACATTCCCACCAGCAGTGCAAGAGTGTTCCCTTTTCTCCACACCCTCTCCAGCATTTGTTGTTTGTAGATTCTTTGATGGTGCCCATTCTAACTGGTGTGAGGTGATACCTCATTGTAGTTTTGATTTGCATTTCTCTAATAATTAGTGATGTTGAGCATCTTTTCATGTGTTTTTTGGTCATCTGTATGTCTTCTTTGGCGAAACGTCTATTTAGGTCTTCTGCCCATTTTGGGATTGGCTTGTTTGTTTTTTTGATATTGAGCTCCATGAGCTGCTTGTAAATTTTGGAGATTAATCCTTTGTCAGTTGCTTCATTTGCAAATATTTTCTCCCATTCCGAGGGTTGTCTTTTCATCTTGTTTATGGTTTCCTTTGCTGTGCAGAAGCTTTGAAGTTTCATTAGGTCCCATTTGTTTATTTTTGTTTTTATTTCCATTACTCGAGGAGGTGGGTCAAAAAAGATCTTGCTGTGATTTATGTCGAAGAGTGTTCTTCCTATGTTTTCCTCTAAGAGCTTTATAGTGTCCAGTCTTACATTTAGGTCTCTAATCCATTTTGAGTTTATTTTTGTGTATGGTGTTAGGGAGTGTTCTAATTTCATTCTTTTACATGTAGCTGTCCAGTTTTCCCAGCACCACTTATTGAAGAGACTGTCTTTTCTCCATTGTATATCCTTGCCTCCTTTGTCATAGATGAGTTGACCATAGGTGCGTGGGTTTATCTCTGGGCTTTCTGTCCTGTTCCATTGATCTATATTTCTGTTTTTGTGCCAGTACCATATTGTCTTGATTACTGTAGCTTAAAAAGCATTAAGGTTTAAGGGTAAGTTTCTTACCGACACCATGTTTTAAGAAATACAACATGTATATTTTGAAGGCAGAATATAATAAATGTTAATACTGTTGTTAATCTATGAACTGTGCTGGTGAAACTGTTTTCTATTTTATTATATGACGTCTTTTACATTAGGACCTGTGTGACCTTTTAAAAATTAGGTCTGAAAATAAAAACTTCATCTCTCTGCTTTCCAGGTAATGAAAACTATATCTCTCATCCATTCATTTATCTGTTCATTCAACAAATATTTAAGTTCCTACACTAAGTCAGGCCCTGTTCTAGCCACTGGTGATGAAGCAGTAAGCAAGATAAACAAGGCCTTCCCACTGGTCAGGTTTATTTATTTTTTTAATTATTATTTTTTTTGCCCCAGCTTTTTTTTTTTTGTGGCCGTGCCACGTGGCATGCAAGATCTCAGTTCCCTGACGAGGGATCGAACCCAAGCCCCCTGCAGTGGAAGCGTGGAGTCCTAACCACTGGACTGCCAGGGAATTCCCCCTCTGGTCAGTTTTAGTTGGGGAGAAAGACAGTCAAAAAGGAACGATAGTGAGATTGATCTGAAGACCATAAAATGCAGTCATGGGAGGCCTCCCTGGGAAGATGCCTTTGTAGCAGAAATGTGAAAAAAGCAAGTGGCCAAGTGAAGATCTGGGCGACCAGCATTCCGGGAGGGGAAAGGGCAGGTGCAGAGGGCCTGGGGCAGGGATGAGTGCAAAAAAGAGCGAGGAAGTCTGAGGGTGGAGGTTGGCATGAACAGGAGAGTGGGCGGAGGGGGATCTGAAAACACAGGCAGGGCCCACACGTCTTGGGAAGGAGGCAGGATGTTATTCCGAGTGTGATGTGAGCCGCTGGGGAGACTCAGGCTGGGGAGTGAAGCAGGCTGATTGGCATGTCAAGTGGAGATCCTCTGGCAGCTGTGCTAATTCTGGGCTGTAGGAGGAGATGGAAGAGGAGGGGGAGGGGCCTGTGAGGAGGCTTAGCAGCAGCCCTGGCAGAAATGCCCACTGAGACTTGTCCCTGGAATTCCTTTCGTTCTCTGAAAGAGGCAGCAGAATACCAAGCAACACTACACGTGGACAGGAGCAGAGACTCTAGGACAGACTCCCCAGCTCCACCTCTAGAAAGCTGTGTGATCTTAGGCAAGTCACTCAACCTCTCTGTGTCTCAGATTCCTCACCCATTAACAAGGATACTAATATCTACGTCACAGGGCTGTTGTGAAGATTAAATGAATTAATACAAGGAAAATGCTTAAAACAGTACCTGGCACATGGTAAACATTTAATAAGACTCTTCAGCATATTGCCCTTGGCTTTGATGTATTTATTTTAATATATCTGCATGATTTTTTCATAGTGTTATGTGTGTTATTTTTATTTTGGCTCTTGTGTTTTTCGATCCTATCATTCCCACTTGGTTCTGTTGTGTAACTTCTGTTTCCTTGCAGAGGTTTTCTGTTTTTTTAATCTGTTTCAAAAGAATTGATAATTACTTGGAACACTATTATAATGACTGTGTGAAAATCTTTGTCGCATAATTCCAACATCTGGTTCATCTCAGTGTTGGCGTCAGTAGATTGTCCTTTCTGATGCAAATTGTGATTTACCTAACTCTTAGTATTATGGGTGGTTTCCTTCCTCCCTCCCTCCCTTCCCTCCTTCCTTCCTTCCTTCCTTTCTTTCTTTTTTTATTGAGGTATAATTGATATACAACATAATATTAGCTTCAGGTGTACAACATAATGATTAGATATTTGTGTATATTGCAAAATGATCACCACAATAAGTCTAGTTATCATCTGTCACCACACATAGTGACAGAATTTTTTCTGGTCATGGTAACTTTTAAGATCTACTACTCCGTTAGCAAATTTCAAATATATGACACAGTATTAGTAACTGTAATCATCCTGCTATACATAACGTTCCCAGGACTTACTTATTTTATACCTGGAAGTTTGTACCTTTTGTCTCCCTTCACCCCTTTTGCCCACCCTCCAGCACCACCAGCCCCTCCATCCCTGGCAGCCACTGTACCTGTGAGCTTGGTTTTTGCTTTGCTCTTCTTTTTAGATTCCACGTGCAAGTGAGATCATACAATATTTGTCTTCTTCTGTCTGGCTTATTTCACTTAGCATACTGCCCTCAGGGTCCATCCATGTTGTCCCAAATGGCAAGATTTCATTCTTTTTTATGGCTGAATATCATTCCACTGTGTATATATACCATAATTGGCTTTATTCGTTCACCTGTCAGTGGACACGTAGGTCGTTTTCATATCTCGGCTGGTGTAAATAATGCTGCAGTGATCATGGAGGTACATGTATCTTTGCAAGTTAGTGCTTTTGTTTTCTTCAGATAAATCCCCAGGAGTGGGATTGGTGGATCATATGGTGTTTTTACATTCCCGCCAGCAGTGCACAAGGGCTCCCTTTTCTCCACACCCTCTTCAGCAGTTGTTCTCTCCTGTCTTCTTTTTTTTTTTTTAACATCTTTATTGGAGTATAATTGCTTTACAATGGTGTGTTAGTTTCTGCTTTATATCAAAGTGAATCAGTTATATATATACATATGTTCCCATATCTCTTCCCTCTTGCGTCTCCTGTCTTCTTGATGACGGCCATTCTAACAGGTGTGAGGTGATACCTCACTGTGAAGGAAGTGATGTGCATTTCCCTGATGATCAGTGATGTTGAGCACCTTTTCATGTACTTGTCGGCCATCTGCATGTCTTCGTTGCAAAAACGTCTGTTCAGATATTCTGCCCATTTTTAATTGGATTGTTTGGTGTTTGCTGTTGAGTTGTATGAGCTCTTTCTATTTTGGATATTAACCCCTTATCAGAGATATGATTTGCAAATATTTTCTCCAGTTCCATAGGTTGACTTTTCACTTTGTTGATGGTTTCCTTTACTGTGCACAAGGTTTTTAGTTTGATGTAATCCCACTTCTGTGTTGCTTTTACTTTTGGGGTCAGATTTCAAAAAATTCGTCACCAGGATCTATGTCAAGGAGCTTACCACCTATGTTTGCTCCTAGAAGTTCTTCTAGGCTTAGGTCTTACATTCAGCTCTAATTCATTTTGAGTTAATTTTGTGTATGGTGTAAGAGAGTGATCTAATTCATTCTTTTGCATGTGTCTGTTCAGTCTTCCCGGTGCCATTGTTGAAGAGACTGTCCTTTCCCCGTTGTATATTCTTAGCTCCTTTGTCGTAAGTTAATTGACCATATATGTGTGGGTTTATTTCTGGGCTCTGTATTCTGTTCCACTGATCTTTGTATTTTAGGGGTGATTTTCTGTCGTATCCTGGGCATTTGGGTTATGTCAGGAGACTTGACCCTGTTTAAACCTTCTCCTTTAGCAGGCAGGCACTGATTTAGGCGTAGCATAGAGGATCTGGTCTGCTTTTGTGGGCTCTGGTTCCAGTGACAGTTCAGTTTTCTGATCATGCTGTTCTGATCTGTTTCACTCTTCTGGCACTGCCGGGGCTTGTGCTCAGTTACCTGCTGGGCCACCTGCAGGGGCTGAACCCACCTCCATGGGCCACCTTCTCTGGGGAGCTGGGAGAGCCAGAGTGCTGGGCCTGCATCCCCTTATGCCACCTGGTGTAGGGCAGGGAGACACCAGTCTCTGCTGGTATTACCCCTGTGGGTAAACCGCCTGCCCTGCTGAGCTCCAAGTGTGGACTGGGCGTTGAACTGGCGAGGGGCTTCAATACTGTCCCTACATCAGTGTCCCGGGGGTGGTAGGGGGTGGTCAGCCCACCAGCACTTTAGAGCTGCCGCTGTGGGCATTTGGGGTGGCCAGCTCCTGCTGTCTCTGTCAGGCTTCCCTCTCCTGGTCCTCTTGGGATTCAGGTCTGTGCCTGTTGACAGTTCTGGGTTCCAGGTCCCTCCTGTGTGCAGTCCAGATACACATGGGCGATCGAAACAAAACAGCGAACTCATCACGTGGTTGCTTCTCCAGTCCTGTGCTCCCAGGCCGTCCACCATCTTCCTTCCAGCTTTCAGAGCCCTTTCCTCACGGGCGATTGAATCATCTCCAGGGTATCGGTTTGGATTCGAGGGCAGGAGCCAGGAAAAGTGAATGTACAGCCTGTTCCCTGGACATGATTCAAGCTGCTCCAGAAACTTTTTGAAAAAGACCATATATACTTTATAAATCGATGTTAATGGTGAATGAAATGCTTACTTATATGTTTGTTCCTCATCAATTAAACTATGACGATGGGGGACTTGCCTGGCGGTCCAGTGGTTAAGACTCCATGCTGCCAATGCGTGGGGCGAGGGTTCGATCCCGGGTCGGGGAATTAAGATCCCACATGCCGAGCGGCCAAAAAAAAAAAAAAAAAAGGATGAAGTAGAAATCTATAGTCCAGAGATCCACTTTAAGAATGAGACACTGGTTCATTGCAGCTCTATTTACAATAGCCAGGACATGGAAGCAGCCTAAGTGTCCATCATCGGATAAATGGATAAAGAAGATGTGGCACATATATACAATGGAATATTACTCAGCCATAAAAAGAAACGGAATTGAGTTATTTGTAGTGAGGTGGATGGACCTAGAGTCTGTCATACAGAGTGAAGTAAGTCAGAAAGAGAAAAACAAATACCGTATGCTAACACATATATATATGGAATCTAAAAAAAAAAAAAAAGGTTCTGAAGAACCTAGGGGCAGGACAGGAATAAAGACACAGACGTAGAGAATGGACTTGAGGACATGGGGAGGGGGAAGGGTAAGCTGGGACGAAGTGAGAGAGTGGCATAGACATATATACGCTACCAAATGTAAAACAGATAGCTAGTGGGAAGCAGCCGCATAGCACAGGGAGATCAGCTCGGTGCTTTGTGACCACCTAGAGGGGTGGGATAGGGAGGGTGGGAGGGAGACATGAGAGGGAGGAGATATGGGGATATATGTATGTGTATAGCTGATTCACTTTGTTATAAAGCAGAAACTAACACACCATTGTAAAGCAATTATACTTCAATAAAGATGTTAAAGAAGAAAAGAATGAGACACCGTAACACAACACTGTAAATCAACTATACTCCAATAAAACTTTTTTTAAAAAAGATGATGGAGCCTTTGGATTGGGACAGAATGGTGTAGACACATTTCTTTCTGCTTCTCCCTGCTCAGCACAACTGTAAACCCTGGAAATAACGCAAGAAGCAACCAGAGGAAAACTCTGAAAGGTGGTAAGAAGAAAGTGAGCAGGTTGGGAACCCCAGGGCTACACACAGCACAGAGGCGGGGTATCCCGCAACCCCCGACGCTAGACCCAGTGTTTCCCAGCACCACCACCCCCAGCCAAGCAAGAAAAAGCATCCCAGACAGACTCATTCTTCTAACAATACCAGGCAAGGGGAAGCGCTAGGGAGATTCCCACCAAATACAAACAGCCAGAGGAAACACTCTCCTTCCTCGCTGGGTCTGAGACATCCCTTTTCCACCAGGAGATACTGGGAATGCGAGCCCACCTGTCAGGGGAGGCCCAGCTACAGCAAGCAGCGTGGTCCAGGAAGCCTCTTTGTCCCCCCAGCCCACCCAAGAAGCAGCCAAGGAGTCCAGCTGACGGAATCCCTCCACTACAGAGGGAAATCCCTGCCCTGCCTGAGAAAAGCTCTCCAGCCCCTCAGGCCACGCCAACAGGGAGCTCTCAGCCCCGGCTAAGACTGACTACAGAGATGCAGTGAGGATACACGGAGCAGAAGGGAAAGAGAGGCACTGTCTGGAGGGATCCACGTGCAGCCTTTCTCCTGCTCTCGCCCTCCCCCGAGGGCTCCCACAGAGCACAGCCCTCTGTGCAGGAAAAACACAGCAACACGCGTGTGACATTTCAGCTCAGGGAAGCCCATCGGAGGCTGTACACGCAGAGGCTTTACTAAGGGCTGGTCCCATAAGCACCTTCTTCCGAGCATGTGCCAAAACCACCAAGAACGTTCACTCAGCCTCAACTACACTGTGTGCAGAAACAGTCCAGGCGCAGTGAACCCCTCTTACTTGTTGCTTGTTGACCGGAAACACTCCAGGAGCCCAGTTCTCAGACGCCAGCCGAGGGCCAGTCTGGCAAGCAGGTCTCTCTGAGGATAGCCATCTCAGGCCTGCTGTGTTCTGTCTTCTCTGCACAAGTACGTGACCTTGTGAATAAGCTAAGAAAACACCAAATTGTGCTTTTTTTTTTCTGTGGTACACAGGCCTCTCACTGCTGTGGCCTCTCCCTTTGCGGAGCACAGGCTCCGGACGCGCAGGCTCAGCGGCCACGGCTCACGGGCCCAGCCGCTCTGCGGCACGTGGGATCCTCCCGGACCGGGGCACGAACCCGTGTCCCCTGCATCGGCAGGCGGACTTTCAGCCACTGCGCCACCAGGGAAGCCCTGTGCTCTTTATTTTTATTGAAGTATAGTTGATTTACAATGTTGTGTTAATTTCTGCTGTACAGCAGAGTGATTCAGTTATACATACATATATATATGTTCTTTTTTAATATATATTCTTTTCCATTGTGGTTTATCACAGGATATTGAAGAGTCCCCTGTGCTATACAGTAGGACCTTGTTGTTTATCCATCCTATGTATACTCGTTTGCATCTGCTAAGCCCAAACTCCCAGTCCATCGCTCCCCCACCCCACCCACCTTGGCAACCACAAGTCTGTTCTCTATGTCTGTGAGTCTGTTTCTGTTTCATAGATAAGTTCATTTGTGTTATATTTTAGATTCCACATATAAGTAATATCATATGATATTTGTCTTTCTCTCTCTGACTTACTTCACTTAGTATGATAATCTCTAGTTCCGTCCATGTTGCTGCAAATGGCATCATTTTGTTCTTTTTTATGGCTGAGTAATATTCCATTGTGTATATGTACCACATCTTCTTTATCCATTCATCTGTTGGTGGACATTTAGGTTGTTTCCCTGTCTTGGCTACTGTGAACAGTGCTGCTATAAACATAGGGATGCATGTCTCTTTTTGAATTAGAATTTTGTCTGGATATATGCCCAAGAGTGGGATTGCTGGATCAGATGGCAACTCTATTTTTAGCTTTTTGAGGAACCTCCATACTATTTTCCATAGGGGCTGCACTAACTTACATTCCCACCAACAGTGTGGGAGGGGCCCCTTTTCTCCACACCCTCTCCAGCATTTGTTATTTGTAGACTTTTTGATGATGGTCGTTCTGACCGGTGTAAGGGGATGCCTCACTGCAGTTTTGATTTGCATTACTCTGATGGTTAGCAACATGAAGCATCTTTTCACGTGCCCGTTGGCCGTGTGCATGTCTTCCTTGGAGAAATGTCTATTTAGTTCTTCACCCGTTTTTCGATTGGGTTGTTGGCTTTGTTGTTGTTAGGTTGTACGGGTTGTTTGTGTATTTTGGAGATTAAGCCCTTGTTGGTCGCATCATTTGCAAATATTTTCTCCCATTCCATAGGTCATCTTGTTCATTGTTTACGGTTTCCTTTGCTGCAAATTGCACTCTTTAAAAGGGTGAATTGCATGATGTCTGAATTATCTCTCGATGAAGCTGTTCTTTAAAAAAAATCCCAGCAAGGTTTTTTTGTAGACATAGATGGCTTGTTCTAAAAGTTACATGGAAAGGCAAGGCCCTAAAATAGTTCAGACAACCTTGACAAAAAAGAGTCAAGTGGGAGAAGACACTACCTGATATTAAGGCTCACTCTGCAGCTGTGGTAATCAAGACAGTGTGGTTTGGTGGAGGCACAGACACAGAACAGGGACAGAGTAGAGAATCAGAAATAGACCCGCTCAAATATGCTCACATGATTTTTCACAAAGGTGCAAGAGTAATTCAGTGGAATAGGACTAGCTTTTCAACAAACGGTGCAGGAACAACTAGACGTCCATGTGCAAAAAGTGAACTTCACAACTGATATAAAAATTCACTCAGGATGGATCATACACTTACATTTAAAACATAAAAATATTGGGCTTCCCTGGTGGCGCAGTGGTTGAGAGTCTGCCTGCCGATGCAGGGGACGCAGGTTCGTGCCCCGGTCCGGGAAGATCCCACGT